>NW_026126407.1:56088000-57492000 GCF_943737965.1 Phodopus roborovskii
CTAAGTGTTTTGAAGTAACAAACCAATAAATATGACCAAGAGATTTGGTAGGTCTTCATTTAAAAAAAAATACATGACATAGGTACACATCTGAATCAACACACTTCCTCCTGAAACTCAGAAACAGGAAAAGAGAGAGCGGTAGTTGCAGTAAAGTGGCTTTGTGTGGAGGCATTAGGCTCAGGTGTGGGATTCCCATCTACTCACTAAAAACAGTAAGGACATGATAACAGCTAGTTTAGTCTGTGTCCAAATGCAATAAAATAAGTGCAGGCATAATATAGCAAATAAATATGCCAACATATCTTTTTAAAGTAGTGCACTAAATATATCTAGTCACCTCTCCCTTAAGCAAGAAAATAAAACCAATGGCCTCAATAAAAGACAAGTATTAGATGTTCTAGCTCTGTATATTTGCCTTAAATAAAAGCAAAGAAGACAGGGGGTTCTCACTCACCTATTCTGTTGACTCTTCTGATTCCAAGTCAGAAGAAATGGCCTTAAATAGTAGCTGGTGGGTTTATATGGATTCATATCCAAACCAGGTAGGAGCACCCGTTCTAGAAGCCAGGCACACCCAAGCATGAGATCAATCCAATAAACATCAAGAGGCCATGTTACAACAGCAGTCACACTTCTAGACCAGGGCCAGGGTGATCTTGGGAGATGATGCTAAGAGTATGCAACCGATATCTGAGCAATCCTTCCTCTAAGCTTGGTAGTGACCTGAGTCATCTCTACTCTTCACAGAAACTAGTTTGCATACAGGAAATTTGTGGCATGTCAAATGAGACCCAGGATTCAAACCCTGATCTCCCTGCCTCCAAGCCCGTGACCACCAGAGGCAGCAGAAGAATGCCTGGTCAGGAAGGGTAGGGCTCTGCTACCCGTACAGCAGGGGGAAGAGTCAGCAGTGAAAGAGGGACTGAGACACTTAGGGGTTGTATTTCCTGTGGACACAGAAACAAAGAGGCTAGCAGCTGAACATAGCATGTGTGACATGTCTCAAAGACACATTGATTTGAATATGTTCATGTGATTGTTTCTTAAATAAATATACACAGCATCCCCAGAGACTTCATTCCCAAGGGAGACTTCATCCTCTCCAAATCTGCTGACTGGAAATATCTGATTCTCTCTCTCTCTCTCTCTCTCCCTCCATCCCTCTCCCCCCTCTCTCTCTGTCTCTCTGTGTCTGTCTCTCTCACACAAACTTTTTAAAAATCTAGGACAAATGATATTTATAGACTAGTGAGTTTGAGCACTATGATACATGCACATATCAAAGGTTTACACACTACCCCACTGCCATATATATATATATATATATATATATATATTTCATGTTTTTGTTACACAATTTCTCAGTGATATATATATATATATATATATATATATATTTCATGTTTTTGTTACACAATTTCTCAGTGTAGCCTTGGATGTCTTGAAACTCACTCTCTAGATTAGGCTGGCCTTGAACTCAGATATTTACCTGGCTCTGACTCCCAAGTGCTGGGATTTAAGGTGTGTGCTGTGCAATCTTTATGTGTCACTCAAAATAAAAAACATCCTCTGAATACTAGGCACTGTAGGACTTGCCATCACTTAGTTTGCTTAATCTTCACAAAATCCCTCTAAAGGAGCCATGATGACCATCTCATTCTGTGAAAGGATCAATAGCTTTCCTGTGTCTTTCAGAAATAACCTACATCCTGATTTATATACATCACACTGACTCCCAGCCCACACCATCCCACACATGGATCTCCTCCAAGATTTCATTTGGATGCAGGTCACCTCAGATCCCTGTTGATTGGGATGATGGAAAAATTCCATAAGTGACCCCTGTTTCTCCCTGAAGTCATGTTGAAGACTCCAGATTCTGGCAGGGTTTGATACTCTCTGAACATCTATCCATTCTACTTTAGGTTTAGAGACATAGTATCTACTGACCCTATTTGCTGTGTGTGAACAGAGTTTTGACTATATTGTCTTTTTTTTTCATTTTTCATGTGTGGAGACATACAATCCATGTATGTATGAATGTATGTGGAGGCCTGAGGTTGATATAGGGAATCATCCTCAATTGCTCTCCACAGTCAGGCTCTCACAGTCAAACCCAGAACTCTCTGATATGGCTAGTCTTGTCAGTCTGTGTGCTCTGGGATTCCTTGTCTTCACCTTGGAGGTTGGGATTACAGGTGACCACCACACACTCCAAGCATTTACTTGAGCTCAGTGGATTCTGAATTCTGGTCTCACACTTGCCCAGCAAGCACTAACCATTTTGCAATCTTCTCAGTCCATGACTGAATTCTTAACATTGTATTGTTTTGCACCTCTGTGAAGATTACGTGCATGAGACATTTTAGATAGCATGATTCTGGAAAACAGTTTTAATTTTTGACTTATAACCTGGTTCTCCTGAGGTGTTGGTATCCTCACTAAATATAAAGTAGGAAAGGGGAAATATCTGGTCTTTCTTAATGAGAGGCTACACTCCCACATTATGTGAGTCAGCAGATATAGTGTTCCAACAGCTTCCTTAGAGGTACCATTATCAACATCATTAAGATGAAGAATCCATGCCCCAGCGAACAGAAATAATGTCCTCAAATCAGAGAAATAGGTGAATCTTGGCCACCTGGCCCAAGAGTCCAATTCTGAATTCTTAAGTGCTTCAGTTGGTAAAATCAATGTGATTGTAAGTAGCAGCCATACCTTTTAGCATGAAGCGACTCAGAGGGTAAGCTGTGAGGACAGGAGAGAACAGTGTAAGTCTGTGAGCTCTCGAACTGATGTGCCCAAGTGAAGATGGAACAGGGAAGAGAGATTTTATTTGCTCAGAAGAAAGAGCCAGCTTTGTCCCCAGCAACTGACTGCAAGATGCTTGTGACTTGTTTCTTCATACTATCAATGGTAAGAAATAGGTCAACACACTTGGTTCCCAGAGCTAAAGAGAAAGTATCTACAATGAAAACAATCTCTCCTGATCTAGCACCGTCAACCAGAGGCAAGGAGGCAGGTGCAGCCAAAGTGCTTCTGTGACTAATGGTCCAGATATTTGCTACCCAGAGAGGTTATAAATTGGTCTTGACTTCACAAGAAGTTAACTTTGATCAACTCACATGCAAAAGGACTCAAAGGAGAACTGAGAATATAGCTCAATTAGAAGAGTGTATGCCTAATAGGCAAGAAGTCCTTTGACTCCCCAGCACTGCATACTCTGGGTGTGCTAATGAACACCTGTAATCCCAGCATGTAGGAAGTAGAAGCAAGAGGGTCAGAGGTTCAAGGCCAGCTTCAGCTACTTAGTGAGTTTGAGGCCAATCTGGTAAATATAAGACCCTGTCTCAAAACACAATAACAAAAATAGTACTAGAAGAAGTATGCAAAATATAGATGGGGTAATGTTTGCTCCAGGCAAATCCAAGATGTTTTAAAGGACACTATGTTGCTCTTCCTCAGAGTTGAGATTCTCCCTTTGAGATCTCTCATATCACAAGGGCCTCCCTCTGTCTTATGTTGAAAACAAAAGGTACAGCATCCACATATAGTAACTCTTTTAAAGACAAACAATTCTGCCCAATCCCCAGGGGCAGGCAAAGGTCTCAGGTTGTGAGTCCATGTGGTAGGGTATATCACCAGTCAGTCAGGTGCCTCAACAGGAAGACGCTGCCCTTGGACTCCCTCTGTCTCAGCTTTCAGCAGCATCACTGTCATTCTGGCTTCCCACTGCACCATCACTGCTTTTCCATCTTCTCTTGAGTGCATATATGTGATGGGCACGGGCAGGCACATGTACACTGCAGTATTCATGTGGGTGTCACAAACACACTCAGGGGTCAGTCCTTACCTCAGACTGTGTTTGAGACAGGGTCGATCTCCACAAGATTTAAGGTTCTCCTGTCTCTTCCTCCCACAGTGCTGTAGGGACACTGGGATGGCAGAGACCTCCAGCAAATCCAGCAAGAGAAGAGATTAACTGACAGAAGGCCATGCCCTGCACGATGCAACCTCATAGCACAGATGCACAGTACTGAGGGTAATGCTGTGAAACACCTCCCTCTTGCTTAAAAAAAAAATGAAAACCCCACATCTTAAAACTACAAGGTCCATTTATCCAGTTTCCAAGGTAAACTGCTGCAGAAGCCAGCCACTTGTCAGAGCACAAAGCTCATGTGCTGGTTTTTGGATCATTTCATTGTTCTATTTGAAGAGGAGAACTGGGTTTCTGGACTCACATTGTTTGTGCCTGACCCTTGTATGTCCTTCTCCCCCAGGTAATAAAGCAAAATGTCATTGTCTGGGGTATGTTTCTGTGAAGCCCGCCACATCCCTAGTTGGAGGAGTAAGAAGGTCTTAGCACAGAATCCAATCAATTAGAAGGAAAACCTTCTCTTAACTCCATTGTGCCCTGAGGACCAACTTTGCCAAGATGCTAACCTCTTCATGTCAATGGGGTAGGGAGATTGGAGAGTCGATTTGATATTTGAAATGCAGGGCAAGACAAGGTGAACCATTGATTTCTATCAAAATAGACAAGGAGCAAATGGAAGAGAGGATGGTGGACAGCAAGAAATTTGAATACAGATGGAAACCGCCCAGTGTAGCATCATGAGCTTCTGGGCTGCTTCAGGCTAGAGGCAGCTAAGACACCACAGCATGGGAAAATAATGGAAGAAATTGGCTGAACAGCTCCATGTCATTGGATTTGTTTTATGCTGAAAGTCCTTCCTGTTACCTACAGTTGCTATGGTAATAAAGGTATTCTTGGCTGGGATCTCGATGGAGGAAAATAAGCAAATAAACAGCCTCATTTCAGGGAATAATAGGCCCAAGGCAGAAAAAAATGCAACCTAATGAGGTAGAGTGAGGCAAGGTTGGGGGGCTCGTTTGGAAAACTGAGTTGATAGGACAGATGCCTGAAAAGAAGAAGAAGAAGAAGAAAAAAAAGATGAGCTTAGAGCTTAGTTTGAGTCTCAGAGATATTCCCTGAAATCTAGTAAAATGAAAACCATGTCATGTGTATGGAATTTTTCCTTCAAATACTCGAGTGTCACTCTATACACGATGACTACATACAACTGCAAGAATGAATGGCTAGAGGCTAGAGGAGGTGACCCTGAGGAGGTAGCATTTTATCTGAGACCAGAATGATAAGAAGAAACTGGCCAAGCAAGGATCAGGAGCCCTTGGGGAGTGGATATGACTCCAGAGAGGAGATGGGGTAACAGCATGAACCAGAGAATTTGGGGAGCAGATCAAAGAGAATCTCAAAGGTTTCCATAGTGATCATGCTCAATGAAGACAAAAATGTGTTTGTTTGGGCCCTGCTCTCTTGAGCTATAGTGGCTGTTGCTTCATGGTGAAGGCTTAAAGCCATGCAAACAACCACAGGAAGGGTTCGTATCAGCCCGCTATTCCCCCATGGTCAGAACGAAGTCAACATAACCATTCCCAAGTTCAGGCTCATGTAAGAATACCCCCCACCGGCTCCCTCTGCATCCTATGTTTACAGTTTTTATTCTTACATTTGACATTCTCTAATCTCCAGCCACTCTCTTCTGAATGGCTCCTATGCCCTGCATCTGAGAATAAATTTCCCATGTAAGGAGTTTGTGTTCTCCTATGTTCCTATGCTGTGGAAGAAGGGCAGACTGAAGCCAGCCTGGCTGGCACCTGGCATGGTCAGTAAGCCTAACTTAAGGGTAACAGGGCAGAAGGAGGTAAACAAACAACATTGTTAGTTACAGTGGAAAGCTAGATCTGATGAACAAGATGAGTAGAGAGGTAAAGTGATAGACCAAAAGTGAGGGAGAAATGGGAGGGGAAAGAGATAGCAAAGATGGAAAAGGAGACCAGGAAGGGAAATAAACAAAAAAGCTGTAAAGGAAAGAAAGCCATGGAGGAATGACAGAGCCCAGAGAGAAATTAAAACAAGGAAGATTGAGATTGGAGAAAGGGAAGAAGCAGGACCACCAGGAGGACAGGCTCTCAGCACCACCACCTGCGCTATACCCAGCTGTTCTCTGACTTAAGGAACAAAGCCTTACCTCCTCCACTGTGGCTCACCCTGGAAAAGCATCTCCCCATGCCTGCTACTGCAGGGAACCCTGGGAAGGCTCTGAGATCCCACAATGCTGCATGCTCAATGCACACACGTTCCTCCAGGCTCCCACGCGCCACAAACTGACATGGTTAAACACAAGCACTCTGGAAGACATGCCCTACCCTTCCCCATAACTATTAAGAGAGAAAATTGCCTGAGGCCAGAGCACAGCCCAATCAGACATCTCCTACCAAGTGATGTCCCTGAGTGGACTGTGGTGGGCACACTTTAAGTGGACATGTCAGTCCATTTGTCTACAAGGAGTTTCCCTTCAGAAGGGGTAACCATTACATGTGGTCGTGTTGTTGGTGTTGTCACCTCCCTGAAAATAGGTCAAGCCTACTTTTAAAAGTCACACAGCATCTTAGTGCAGAAGAAGCACCTATTAAATAATTCTGAGAGTGAGTAAATGAATAGGGATATGTATTTCAAAACAACTCAATTATCAACAAGGAAAACAATATAACATTTACATTAGGCCAAGGGGGGTCTGGTTTTGTTTGTTTGTAAACAATTGAATGATTTCTCATAAATTGAATAGTTAGTGGCCTAGAAAAAGCACTCTCTCTCTCTCTCCTTTCTTGAATAACTTTTTTTAATTGATTCTTTGCTGATTTCACACATGTAAGTGGCTGGAAAGATGGATCAGTAGATAAAAGCACTTACCACTCTCCCAGAGGTCCCAAATTCAGTGCCCAGCACCCACATCAGGCAGCTCACAACTACCTGCAACTCCAGCTCCAGGGGACACAGTGCCTTCCTCTCCACACACACACACACACACACACTCACACACTAACATACACACACACTAACACACTCATACATACTCATACACTCACATACACACACTAACACACTCATACACTCACACACACTCACACACTAACACACACACTCTCACACAAACTCACACACACACACTCACACAGACATACACTCACACAGACACACATATAAAAATGTATCTTAATTTTCCATACATGTATGCAATGTACCTTAATCATAGCCAATAACCTCAACTTCTCCAGCTACCCCTGTTCCCCAATGCATCTCCCTCCCAATTTCATGTTTTTTTGTTTGTTTTTTGATTTTTGTTTTTGTTTGTTTTCTTGTTTTTTTTTTTTTTTTTTTTTTTTTTTTGGTAAGCTAACCCACTGAGTTTGATTAGTACTGTCCCTATGACGTAGAAATAAGGCAATCCCCCTGGAATTGGGAACCTATCAGTGGCTGCACCCCCACAGAATGACTCCCTTCCCCAACAGCCATCAGATGACAACAGCTCCTCAGTTCGGAGTGAGCCTCTATCCATGCTGGAATGTTACTGCCTTGATCTTGAATGGCTAACCACAGCTGCTGTGGGTTAGAATGTGCAATGGCTACATCATATCTGGAAGATGGCATTTCGCTGCACTCCTCCCTATCCTCTGGCTCTTATACTCTTCCCACTCTTATACTCTTCCCACTCTCCATGATTCTGTCTGAGCCTTGGCAGGGAGAGGTTGAGGGAGAAGTCCCATCCACAGCTGAATGCTCAATTAACATACAGTCATTTTACAAGTGAATGGGTTTCATTATGGCATTTTCACACATGTATATATTTTGCTCTGTCCCTGGGTTAGCTTCTCTTCACCCCCTTGCTGCCTTGTTTGTTCCCTTTTCCTCCCATAGAGCCCTCCCTCTACTGTCATGTCATGTGTGCATGTGTGTGCATATTTAATATAGACTCCACAATGAAAACAGATACGTGATATTCACTTTTCTAGACTTACTTCAGTTAAAGTGATGATCTCCAGTTCCATCCATTTACCTGGGTAACATCTATTTTTGTTTGTTTGGTTGGTTGTTTTTTTGAGACAGGGTTTCTCTGTATTGCTTTGGAGCCAGTCCTGGAACTTGCTCTGTAGACCAGGCTGGCCTCGATCTCACAGAGATCTGCCTGCCTCTGCCTCCCAAGTACTGGGATTAAAGGCATGCGCCACCAATGCCCAGCTGATATCATCATTTCATCCCTCTTTGTGGCTGAGAAGGACCCACTGAAGAAACACCAAAATTAGGAAATCCCTTAACTATGATCCTTCCTCCATTTCAGTAAACTACAGTTTAGTTTTATCACCATCACACCCAAAATTTATCATCCTGACAACACAGGAAGAACAACTTGATTAAGCTTGGGACTCCAAATGGTGGCTCTGTCCTGACCAGGTTTCTGACCCTGTAGCACCCAGCACCAGGGTATTGTAAGCAGTCAGCTTTCAATGAGGAGGCAAGAGAAACACAGCTCCTCCCACTGAGCTCCCAATTCACAGTTCCTTTTCCAAATGGTCCACAATGGTGTGGGTTTCACCAAAATTCTCTCCCAAAGGATGTCTCCCTCATGCCTCTGTGCTTTCTTAATGTGTGTGTGTGGGGGGGTGAGGGGTAAATGGGGTATGGATGGTGGTGTATGCGGGTACATACACGTATAAGCAATGCACATGCATGAACATTTCTGTGAAGCTAGATGTTTCACTGGGTGTCGTCATCTATTGCTTTTCACCTTATTTTTGAGACAGGGTTTCCAACTGAACTGGGATCCCCACTTTGGCTAGTCTGGGAGGCCAGCAAGTCTCCTGGGATGTATTTGTCTTCATGCCCTCCATGCTGGAGTTATAGACACTGTGCCCAGCTTTTATGTGGGTGCTGGGACTGAACTCAAGTCCTCATATTTGAGTGACAAGAACTTTAGCCAAAGAGTCATCTCCTCAGTCCCTTCTTGCTTTTTTCTTGACATTGTTGGTGTCTTTTTTCCATCTTCTACCCTCTATTTTTTTCTTTCAATGATTTTCATTTATACAGACACATTTAACATGTGACCATATTCTCCACTAACAAATCTAACATAGAAACACATGGAGGCCCTGTTAAAGCATTCCCGGGTCCCAGGTCACCCTGCTGCAGCACACACTCATCCTGTGCACTTGTTATAACCACAGAATCTGCCTGTGTGCACTGCCAGATGCGTATTCCATCATTTGCCATTTCCTTCTAAAGGTGTGTCTGAGAACTCACAGCTTCAGTACAAGGCTCTGTCCATTCAGTCAGGAGACTTTTCCCTTGTGGCAAAGATGGGCACTACATCTACTCATCCCTGTTTATGTCAGCACTATTCACTATAGACAAAATGTGAACCCAGCTTAGGTATCCATCCTCAAAGAACGAGAGAAAGAGCACATGCAACCTACACACACCTATAAAGGTCAAAATCATATCTTTTCATGGAGTTGAAAAAGCATCGTGTTAACAAATGAAATCCAGGCCCATGGAAATAAATACTACATGTTTTTTCCTGAATGCAGACCTTGGGTGCCACACACTCACACACACACACACACACACACACACACACACACACACACACACACACACAGAGGAGAGAGATACAGAGATGACAGAGAGAGGGGGTGGCCATTTGTGAAGAATGAAGAGGAACAGGAGATGACAGGGTCAGAAGGATATTGTGAAGAGTGAACACAATGAAAATGCTATTATGTTACTCTGTAAAATAAATACCCACCAATCAAGTTTTAACCTGTGTCCTAGCTTAGACATGGTGCTTTAATTGACTTTTCTCCCTTGTCCAATTGTGGGACTTCTCACTGCAATAGGACAAACCTTACAAACACTATGCTGAGAGGAAGAGGCCATGTTCACTTCTGTGATATGATTCTCTAACATGATATCATTTGAATAAAATATCCCAAATGGGCAAATCCAGAAAGATGGACACACAGGTTGCCAGTATCAGAGATGGGATGAAGTGAGATGCCACATCTGGTAGTTACATGTGTCTCCACTGCAAAGACAGAACACTCCAGAACTAGATAATATGGATGCCAGTACAACATAAACAAGCTTGGTGCTGCTGAACTTCACTCTTGTAAACAGTAAACTTTGTGTCAAGTGTTATGGGTATTTTGGCAAAATAAAAAGAAATTGAAGGGTGGGAAGATTGTTCAGTTTATTAAGAGCATTTTCTATGCAAGCATGGGGACTTAAGTCCAAATCCCAGAACCCATACAAAATGTCAGGGATGCCATGCGTGTGCGTGCAATCCCAGCACTGGGGACTTGGACAGAAACAGGGGGTTGCTGGGGCTTACTGGCCACCAGCCTACTCCAAGTTCAGTGAGAGACACTGTCTCAAGAGAATAAAGGGGAGAGTGCCAGAGCAGGGCACTCACAGCACTCCTCTGGCCTCCATGCATGTGCAGCTTTGTTCATACACACTTACATTTGCACCATTCACACAACACTGCACACACACCAAAAATAGATCACTGTCAATGTTCTATTCATTGTAACGGGGGCTGGCAAACTGCCCCACAAAAATCTTTCTTCTGTTTTTAAATCACTTCATAATATCCTTCCTATGCATCTTTATTACCCCATTTCAATTTCAGCTCATTCCCTCCCTTCCTTACCCTTCCCCATCTCTCAACAGAGGAACAATCCTCTCGTCCTTTCTTCAGAGAGTGGAAGCACCATTCCGCCTGGATACTTCTGACATTATCACCAGCCCTGTCTCCTCCTCCCTCCCTGGAGAAATTCCCAACTAATGTGTCATTTCCAATGATACGTTTGGCTTTCTCCTTCCAGCTGCTCACAGATGACTGCCCAGGTGGCTAGCTAAGGCACACATGTGTAATGGTGCAGAGATCATAGTTGAGTAAGGATACTTAAATTCATTTTCTGTTTAAATAGGTCTGAACCAACAGAGGTACCACTTCAGAAGGACACAGAAGTTCAATTAGAAGTTCCAGTCTGAAAGGATGGCTTAGAAGGATCTATATAATTGAGACTATTGATGGGTGTGAAACAGCTGAAGGAATTTGAGGGCAAGACCTTAATGTCAGCTTCCAAAGAAAGGCTGGAACATCTAGAAGATGAGAAGGAGGAAAAAAAGAAACAGGAGGAGAAAAAGTCAAAGTTTGAAAATCTCTACAAAATGATGAAAGGCATCTTAGAGAAAAGGGTTGGAAAGTGGTTGTGTCACACTGATTGCTGAAATCCCCGTGTGGCACTTCCACAGGAACATGTGGGTGAACAGCGACACAGAAAGAATCATGAAAGCTCAAGCCCTCTGAGACAGCTCAACAATGGGTACATAGCAGCAAAGAAGCACCTGGGGATAAACCCTGACCACTGTGGCATTGAAACCCTAAGGCAAAAGGCAGTGGCTGGCAAGAATGACAAGCCTGCAAAGGGTCAGGTCACCCTGCTGTATGAACTGTACTCTCATCTTCTGCCTTCAGACTAGAAGATCTCCAGACACATGCTAACAGGATCTACAGGATGACAAAGCTTGGCTTGGTATTGATGAGGATGATCTTACTGTGAGTGATACCAGTGCTGCTGTAACCCTGGAAGCAGATGGTGACACATCACCACTGAAGAAGCCGACTACACTTCACCAGAAGTTTAACGTGTTCAGTGCTTACCTTCATCCCTTCTGATAACATACTTTCCAGGACCTTTGCTTATCTGTGTGCCACAAGAATTTAGGCTAAAATTTCTATCTCCTTGTGGTACCCTGACACTGTAGGCTTGATTCAACAGGTTGGCAGAAGGTTTGTTGTATGACATTGTGCAACCTATTGTCAACTTTGTGGTCTGAAGTCTTTAGATGTTGATTTGGATCCCATTGTCACTAAAGTGTTCTGAGATATGTATTCATGTTTTAAAGGGAAAATGTTAAGACAGCTTGAGTTTCATATTCTAGAATCTACTTTTAACATTTCCATCCCCTATAGTTAATTTGCATGCACTAGTCTCATAGGTTGAGAGTGTAAGCCAAAACAACTTGATAAGAATCCCCCCAAGTGGCTTGAGAACTGAGCACTGAGAACAAAATCTCAAGCTTCTCTATGTCTGAACTCAGAAATGCTAGCAAACGGAAACACAGTGCCCAATCACATTTTGCTTTAAAAGGTAAATACAAGTAACATTTAAAAAATTAGGCTGGGCAGTGGTGGCAGTATATTCCTTTAATTCCAGCACCCAGGAAACCCGGGAAGCAGCAGGCAAATCTCTGAGTCTGTATCAAAAAAAAAAAAAAAAAAAAAAAAAAAAAAAGATGTTCCCATGGACTACTACCCCCAAAAGGAATGCTTTTGTGTCAGAGTGTCCAGGTAGATTAGGGGCACTGAGGGTATCAGATATCTTGGGTTCAAATCTTGATTCAACTGTGTGACTCACGAAGTGCCCTGGGCATATTGACTTACCTCTCTGAACAGCAGTTTATGTCTGAAGTGGAAAGGTAAGACACAGAAGGAATGATGAGATGGCCCAGTGGGTAAGAACTCTTGCCACGTAAGCATGAGAACCTGAGTTCAGAAACTTCACTTACATAACAAGTTGAATATGGCTGTGTGCATCCCTGAAACCTGGAGGCAGGAATCTAACTTGGGCTTTCTGGCCATCAACCTAGCTCCAGGGTCAGTGAGAGAATCCACCTCAATGCGTAAAGCAGAGAGTGATAGAACAAGCCAGTGATGTCTCCCACATACATGTGATCACATGCACAGTTTTAATTGAACAATATTTTTTCATTATGAAAAAGTCTTTATTTTAATAAAAAAAAATGTAGTTAACAAAAAATTTAACAAGTTTCACTTAGCAAAATACATCCAGAAGGAAATCACAGTACAAAGAAAGCTTTAAGCCAAGGCCTCACCAATTTCCTACAGTATTAGTATTGTGTCTCAATTCTCGAAGCTAACTTTTAAAAAGCTTAAACTTAACCTAAAGATTAAAATGAAAATATAAACTAAAATGAACATGATAAATGCTTCTCTTTGCATCAGGGGTCTAGCACCTTTGAGTTCTCCAGAAAAGTATGTCTCCAGTGTGTTCACTGTGGTGTGCTTAAAAATCCACTCAACATACTTAAACTACTTAACTCAGATAACATCACTCCTAAGTATACTACCAAAAATGTTAATTGAGAAAAGCAGAGGAAAATAGTTTTAGTTTACTCAACATTACATGTTAGAAGAAAAGTTTGCATGAGAAACACTGAAGAGGTAATTTTTTAATCCAGATTTCACAAACTCATGGTGCAAATTGGGTCCCCCAGCTTCCTCTAGAGTTTAAACTGCTCTTGGCTGCTTATTGGCTACCTGTGAAATTTTTGATTGAAATAACTCAAATGTTCCTACTTATACTAGTCATATCCACCCATGCTGTTCTGACCTCTGTAGCCAGCCCTGTAATAGCCACTCACTGGCTGGCTCTCCAGGCCACTGTAAGTCCCTGGGCAGCTGACATTCCCATGTCCTGCATCACCTGGCTGCTGTAAGCCCCATTGCTAGCCCCTGTTGTTGAATTCAGGAAGAGTTCTATGTACCTGTGATTCATGTTGGCCCTTTCCTTTGACAATATTTTTAAGGAGCCAAGCAACATACATACACACACACACACACACACACACACACACACACACACACACACACACACACATATATATATATATATATATATATATCACTCAGCAAGACCATGACACGATAAGTTAGTACCCATTCATGTTGTACCAAAGGCACAGGTTCAAAACACCCATTTATCCTACAGTTACAGAGATGTAATTTCCAGATGGGCTTCACTCATCTATAATCAAGAAGTCAGCAGGACTGTGTCCTGCTCCAGGGGAGAATCCACTTCTTTACCTTTTTCAGTTTCTAGAGATTTCTGACACCCCTTGTATCATGTCTGACTCGAACCTTGGCTTTCTGTCTTCACCTTTTCTAACTCTTTCCCTTCTCCACCAAGAAGGGCCCTTTTGGTTACGCAGCACCCCAACCCGTGGTTACACTTCCTTTTGAAGATTGTTAATCACAGCTGGGAAATGTGTCAGGTGTCAGTAATTAGAGTGAGGTACCTTGGAGAGATGATGTGCCCCCAATCGGGAAGAGCTCTCCTGTGGGAAGTATTCCTTCCGCCATGAAAAGAACACGAAAGGCTGTTACATCTCAGCTGTCCAGAATAAAAAGAAAAATAAATATCCCTGTCTCCTGGAATTTTAAATTACTTAATGCTGTCTCCTTTTCCACCAATGGGCTACTTGTTGGAGGTTATGTTCCATCACTAACTGGGGAAGAGAAAGAAAGGCAAAGCTTCTTTCTCCTCTGGGCATCATGACCCCAGTGTGGACAGCATCCTATGAGTGCCTTTCCTTCTGAGTGTCTCTTTCATTTTCCTGCCCTCTGTCCTCGCTCACATCCATCCTCCTTCCTTTAAGGGATGGTGAGACACTGGGCTCCTTGGCTTCTTTCTGGTTCTTTGGTTATAGCCTTTGGTACATAGGGAAAAAGCAGGGAGGGGTGGGAACTTCACATATGAATTCTAGACCCTGCTACCCATGCAGTCTGTACCACCAACTCTATCCTTGATCTGTAACTGTGACTCCATACTCCTGGGTGAAATGCATGCAATTAGCATATGAGAACAACAGAGTGGAAAAGGTGCCCTTAATAAAGCAATATGCTGGGGCCTATCTAGCTTGAGTGCCAGTTACCTGTGAGAAATTTCCATTCTCTCTATGGCCCGTTTCCTTGTCTGTCACACAAGTGACCGAGTTAGACAACTCTATGTGCCCCTCCCATGTTGACCTCTGTACATGAGCCTACCTAATGAAAGTTCATCTAAGCTAAATGTCAGAAAGCAGAAATGACACATATTTTCTTCCCAGAGAGATTTGGCTTGTAGTTATAGTTTCACTGCTAAGTGGCAGATGGCTTTCCAGCATTCTGACTGGAGGCATGACCACCATGCTTCACTTTGGGACATGAGTTCTGAGGACTGAACTTGAGTCCTCCCGTTTTCGCAGAAAGCACAACATTAGAAAGGCAGAGAGGTGGGGCTCACTGGCCAGCCAACTTAACCAAATCATGTGTTCCAGGCTAGCTAGAGACCCTGCCTTAAAAAACAAGAAGAGGGCTGTTCCTGAAGAATGACATCTGGCCCCCACACATGCATGTGCACCTATACCACACAAACACAGGCATGTGCACACACAGGCATATTATGGAAAGGCACAGATCCTGGTGCTTTGTGATCAGTAAATCGCAAATGCTAACTTGCCAGCCCTTTCAGTACCAGACCCCCTGACAACACAATGGAAATCAAGACTGGGAAGGATAGAAAAATCTAGATAGATGTCCTCCTGCAGTTCTCCAACAAGGAGGAGGAGAATCTGAGAGACTACAAAGCTATTTCAATCCTCAGAAGTACTTTCACCCAGAGAGAAAGCTGGTTATGGAAGGAATGACTGTGAAGGAAAGCAGCAAAATCTTCACCTTTGAGGCTAAATGACCCACTTTAAGATGGAGAAAGGGGGCATATATGGACAAGGTGGGTGGACAGATGAGAGAGGCAGTCATCACGGGCTGCTAAAGGTGCCTTTCTTGCTGCACCTGTAGGGCTCTGTGAGACACAGGTGCCTTTCCCACCACAACTGTAGGGTCAATGAGAAAGGTTGCAGAGTTCCATGCTATGGGAATCAGACAGGTGAAACTGTTGGACTGCAGAAGATGGCTTACGATGAACCAAGCATCAATACTTCATCCCTGGGTCCAGAACTACTAGACTCCAAATATACCTAGTCACAAAAGAATATGCCACATGGCATGGATAGATCTTTCTGTGTTTCATGCTCATCCAAAAGTTGAGTTTTTCTGCATGTTCTCACTGTTTTAAAAGCTGTCAAGTCATTCACATTGAAAGTCATATGTAAGTCAAAGTAACCAGATCACCCAATTGATACAGAATTGTGAATTCTGCAAGAAGAGTAATTTCTCTACAGGAGGTCATAAACCTATTTATTCATATCAAAATCCATCAGTATTTTAAAATGGAATTAACATTTTTTCATTTGTGTGTGAGGAGGATGCCCACAGATGGTTGTGCAAGCTTGTGCACAGTGAGTGTGGAAGCCAGAGGAGGAAGCAAAGCATCTTCTAGCCCTCTCCATGGTATCTAGGGACAGGGTCTATTATTAGTCTTTAAGTTCACTGTTTCAAGTCTGGTGTGAGCTGGTGAGCTCTTGGAATTCACCTCTCTCTGTTCCCTAATGCTGAGATTAGGAGCACAAGTCCCAAAGTCAGCTTTAAAAAATGGATTCTGGGGATTTGGACTGAGGTACTCACCTTTACATGGCAAACACTCTTAGGCACTGAGCCATCTCTCTGGCCTCATTCAATGGAATAAACTTTTAATCACTAACAACTATAAAAGCATAACACATTGTCATCATGTGTGCCATCGCTAATAATTAAGAACATCAGGGGTCACATTAGTTTCTGAGGCACGTTTCAGGGCAAAGAGACTACAAAGAACTCCTTGTAAAATTAGAACTACATTTTGTGGAGGCCTCCATATGTCTTTCTATATGGAGAACATGATCCTTCATCCATTTTTTTTTTTTTGAGAGATCCAGCCCAGATGGAGGGCAGAAACAGAAATCTTAGATTCTAGTTCCGATGGGGGAGGCAAGGAGGCAGACAACAAGGAGGTGAAAGAAAGAGAATGTGTTGACGATGGTAATTACCACAGAGGGATTTCACATAAGAAATCTACATAGGAAAGGGCGGAAAAAATTAATAAAAGAGAAAGTATGAGCAGAGATGCTCATGGACTGGTTTGCACTATTCTGGCTATGGAAAACCAGAAAATCAAGTGGGAGTGTGCCGAGCTGAACTGAGTTCTTGGACAAGGCTGAAATTGTACATGCTCCCACTTCTGGTTGCCTTGGCAATGAGACTCCCACTTTATCCCAGTGACATGAGAATTTGTAACCCCCCATGTAAATGAAGCACATTGTAATTAGAGGCAGAGCCTCATGGAGCCTAGTTGGGGCCTCAACAGAGCAAGACTTAGGAGATATTTAGGTGAACTTACACAGCAAAGAATGAAGTCATAGAAGCAGAGACAGTTAGATACAAAATGGACAAGTAGTAGGGAAAGACGGCTGCAGCATTGTGCCTCACTGACTTAGGTCATGATGTGGGTGGCTGATCCTATAGTCATGTAGACATATTGTCTCATCTGCTCTATTTTCCTCTGTCCCTCCTGGGAAGGAATTCTGGGATGAGGAATGAAGGTGACCTAATGTGCTGATCTGCGACATGCAATGCCTCTCTTTCTCATAAAGAGGAATCAGAGGGAGAATGAATAAGATTCTTGGGGAAACTTGAGAAGGAGGCAATTCATGAGATGTATTAGTTGCCTGTGGTTACTGTAACAAATTACCAGACACTCAGTGGCTTAAAACAATGTGCATTTATTCTCCTGCTGTTCTAGCTGCTGGAAACTACATCTGTTGCACTGGACTGCAGTCACAGTGCCATACTCTGTCCCAAGGCCCTAAGGGAAACTCATTTCCATCTCCTAAAGTGTGATCTTCATAGCCCTTGGCTCACTGCCCCTTCATCTTTCAAACGAGAAGCATATTCCTCCTCAGCTATTTCCTAGAATAACTTGCTTTTTTTTGCTTTGCATTAGACTTTCCCTCTGTCTTCTCCTTATATGGATAGCTGTAACTATGTCAACGGAGTTAGCTGGATAATCTGAGATAATCTCAACCCAAAATCTTTACCTTAATCATGTCTGAAAAGTCTTTTGTAATATGACAGAGTCAGGGAGCTACACAAGGGCCATGACAGGCCCTGCCAGCAGTCCTCCCAGAGGCCTTAGTTTTAGTTTACTGGACTGGCTAGAGCTCAACAAGCAGTTCTTGGGGAAGACACAACCCAGGGGCAACCAACCAGAGAGTGCCCCACAGCCTTGTGCAACTTTAAGAGAACTAAAGATAGCTTCTCCCACCCTGTAGCTGAAAAATCCCTTACCACTAAGCCACCAACCAATCTGATAACCTGTAAACTTTTTGTTTAAACCCACCAATCAGGTCCCAGCTGAACTGCTGCTCCCTGGAATTCCCCTAGCCTATAGGCTTCTCTTGTGGTCACCACTTGCCACCCAAACATGTTGGAATTTTAATAAATGCTCTTTCTGATTGCATTCATGACTGGTAGTCTTTTATGGAACTTCTTGAGGACTCTAACAATATGTCTTAGTTTATTCCAGTTTCCGTAATAAGATACTCTGACCTAAGCAATCTAAGGGAGAATTTATCTTTGCTCACAGTCCAAGGGTATAGTCCGCTATAGTAAAGAAGCCAAGGAGGTGGCAACTTGAAGCATCCAGAACCAGGAGACAGGGTCTGGGATCCCTACCAGGAAATGATGCAACCTACCCTTGGCAGATCTTTCCACTTCATCAATCAATCTCCCACAGGCATGTTATTGTGCAGCAGATTCTTCTGAGATGAAAACCTTCCATCTTTGAGGGGAACTTCTTAAAATAGGACAGTTATAGGGAGATGAAACAACAGCAATTTCTAAGGGGAGGTGGACTCCTACAGGAAAGTCTGTAAAAACAGGAAGTAAACAACTCTGAATCGTTTCAGGAAGTCCCTGAAACTGACCAAATTCACTAGACCCCCTCCCTTCCCAATAAAGATTTCTCAGATTCACTCCCAGACAAGCCCAGGCTCCTAGGATAATAGCCACATTGAGCCACCTGGAAGAGGCTCAAACCAAATGAACCACAGAAAAGGACACTCTCCAACCTGCTGGGCTGCCTGCAGACTGTGTAGTGTGTTCTAGGCTTCCAGCTTTTGTGAGCTGTCACCCATGCTGGGCTGAGCTTCGGCAATGGAAAAGTCTTCAAGTCATTTTGCCACTGTAAATATCCCCTCACCCATATTACTGTAAGTAATCATAGTAAAACTCATTAGTTCAGCAAAGTTGGACTTTGGTGATATCCACACTTTGTTCTATTATCAGTTCCTTATCTGGGGTAAGTAAATGTTGTTCACATCTCCAGAGGAATAGTGTGACATGACATAAACCCAGATATCTACAGGGTGGTTATAGAGTCTTACAGGGTTGACAATCAACACTAACCATTACACCATAATGGACAGCATTTCAGTTAGAAGTCTAGAAGTTAGGGAAAGGACATCGTTGGTGTCTGTTACATAACCTCTTACACAGGATAAAAGGATGGAAATACAAAAGAAGGACGATGTGGAGAGCTGTGCGTGATAGATTGGACCCCACTCATGTTGCTGGCAAGACATAAACAGACATGGGAGAGAAAGGGGGTCTCAATAATTATTCACTGTTTCTCTGAGTTTGACACAACTGTGATACTTGACTGGTCACTGTTGCAAGCACAGGTCCCCAATACAGATCAATTAAAAATAATCACTGAGAACAGTCATTGCCAGCAGCAAGGCATCACTCAGTGTGATCATTTCAAGATGTTCCCTTTTTGTCTGAATTTATTTTAAATAAGTATTGGTGTACAAATTTAGATGTGGAAAGCTACCCACACAGAGAGCCAATGTGGCCTTAAATGTTTCCTCCCCTGCTCCCTCATCTCTCTGCTTTGTGTATGGGTAAGCTTAGCAACTACACAACAGGCATGAATCCATCATTTTTTATCTTTATATTCATTATTTGATATGTCCTGTGTTGAAGGAAAACATGTAAGGAATTTCAAAGTGAAGGGCACGGTGGAGCTACATGTGGAAAAGCTCTTGCCTAGCAAGCATAAGACCCTGTGTTTAATCCCCAGTACTACCATAAAAGAAAGAACAGAAATTCAAGTAGATCTGAGGCAGGAAATACCTGAAAAGTAGCAGGTTCTCTATGAACCTGGATACACTGGTGTAGGGATGGGCAGCTCTAGTAGAGGAGGTGGGAGAGAAGAGAAAGGGTATCTTGTTGTCTAGCAGTCAGCTAGCTCCCCCAGAAAGACTGTGAAGGTACAGCAATGCCCCCTCCCTTTGTTTTTGCTCATACCCCTTGTCACTGTGCCAAAACAAGCATCCTGCAATGGCTTCCAACTAGAAAGCTAATTTGGTTGTATCATGCTGAGATATCCATCTTCTCATACAGATGTAACAGGTTAACATGCAAAAAATGGATTGCTGCTGACCACGGGGAGCAGCAAGACAAACTTAAGAAGCAGCAACAGTGTGTGGTTACTCCCCACTGCTTCTGTTCAGCAGAGCCCAGGAAAGAGAGTGACCCCAGAGTAACAATCAAAAGACTGAAGTTGCAAGCTTGAGTACAACAATTTCTCCCCCAGTATACAAGAAAATAATTAGACAATGTCAACTCAAAAATAGCAACACAGCCACAGGTCCAGCAGGTCCTCATGTGGTAAATTTTTTACTCATGCACATGAGCAAAAATGTCTGTGCAAGGATATTCAAGGCACTTGTGTTTGTGATGGCAAGAGGTTGGGAATCCAAAGGGGATTGGTTGAATCCGTTAGAGTACCTCCTCTCTATGAATGCATATCCCATGCAGCCACTAGAAAGCAGAGCCTACTTCGTATACTGAGAAAGGACTATTTGTTGAGTGGGGAAAGGAGGACTCAGAACAGTGCCTAGAGCTCACCAGTATCTGTTTAAAAGACAGTGGAGTGTATCGGCTGAAAGCTGTTTTGATGCCAGGCAATGGTGGTGCATTAGTGAGGAATGCTGGTCCTGGTTTAAAAAAGCTTATGTAAGTAAGACAGAATATGTCACATACCAGCAATAAAAAGATACGAGCCCCATAGGTGTGCTAGAATTTGGTTGAGCTATGTGAAATTCCAATACACACCTGATAAATAGGCACAGAAGAAATAGGCAGTATTTGATCCTGGAGGGAAGGTTAGGAGGGGGTATGCTTGCTGGATGGTGAGGTGATTGATGTTTTTCATGCTCTTGCCTTAACTATTCAAAATAAGTTAACAACAAAAAGTATATATGCAGAGCAGCATGAGGAACCTGCCTACAGAGAACAGCAAGGATGGGTCAAGATTCAAAGCTAAGAGGAGGTGGACTTGTTAAGAACACTGAAGTAGGCAGGTGATGTGGTATGCTCAGCTCAAAGCTGTAAGTGGCTTTTCAGTCACTATGAATCTCAGTCACCGAGGACAGTAGAAGCCCTAGAATCAAGCCAATCAGACAGAACACGAAGGGGACCTAGGCAGCACTTGTTGCAGTGGAAGTGTCTGGCCTCACACAGTTCCATGCTCCTCAGCTCACCGTGCTCCCGAACATGCCTATGCAACTCAGTTCACCTGTGCTTCTAGGCTCCTCCAGGAAGCTCGGCTCACCCATGCTTCTGGATGTTCCTGCACTCATGGGTTTGCCTGGGCTTCTGAGTTCAGCTGTGTGCCACAGCCATGATCCCAATCTTTTTCACTTACACTGGGTTTGGTTAGACAGTTGTGGATTGAAAAAAATGCCATCTCCCATCATCCCCCACCCCCAGCACTTTATCTCACTGCCTGGCTCAAGAGAGTAAAACTTGCTAACTTGTTCCTTCCTGCAGGAAATGAAAATCAATAGATCTTTCCAGCCCAGAACAGAGAAGTGTCCCAGCAGCCAGGTCACATGGCCAGAGGCAACCCCAGCAGGGAGAGGCCATGTGGAGCAGAGATGAGCAAGAGGCAGAAACAGGCAGGCAGACAGCCAAATGCAGACTGGACTTGAGACATCTACAGACTCTGGCCTGCTGTTGAGCAGTCCCTGCCCTTGAGCTAAACCAGAGCATTGTCTCCTGTGCTCTGTGGCTGGGCTGTGAGACACAGAAAACAGGTCTAGCTTTTTAAACTTTAGGTGGCAAACCTATTACACATATGAAGGGGTTTTATTCATGGATATCAGGTCCTCTGATCATCTCAACCTCATGGTCTCTCCTTTCTCCTCCTTCCCCCTCTGAAGGCCCCTTCTTTCTCCCATTTCCACTTTCATGTCATGTGATATTAGACACACAGAATGTATCATGTAAGATCTAAGATCAACAAGTGACAGAAAACACAATAGTTTGTCTCTGTGAGTCTGGCTTATTTTTCCTAACATGATGAATTTCAATCCCATCCAGTTTCCTGGGAACAACATAATCTCATTCTTCTTTCTGACTGAATAGAAAGAACCTCCATATATGCCATATTTGTCTTCTGACGGGCACTGAGGCTGACCCCATAACTTTGCTATGGGGAACAGAGCTGTGATGATGTATAGAGTGCTGACTTAGAGTCCTGCAGTAAAGACCAGGAAGGCTGATGGCTAGGACCTAGAGCACATGCATCTCCACACTGATTTCCATATTGGCTAGACTAATTTGCATATGCACCTGCAGTGTGTTAGATGTTCCCTGTGTGTCTGCATCCCCACCAGCATGCTATTTCTGAATTCTTGTTCCCTACCTCCCCAAACTGAGCCCTGCGGTCTCTGTGCTCCAGTCCATCAAGGGAAGGCAGTAAGACACCCTAGTTAGTTTACTTCATGTATTGTTACTTATCAAATTGTATTCATTGAATGTAGGTTAGCTTTTTTCTCCATATATTTATGCATGTGCTTCTTTGCTGAGGCCTCAAGGACTTTCAAAGTAGGAATCTGTTCCAGGGACTAGAAGTTAGTTAAAGTATATTGAGGGGGGAGACTGAAGAGATGGCACAGTGGGTAAGAGCACTGGCTTCTAGGGAACACAAGTTTGATGCCACATAGTGCCTCACAATTGTCTGCAGCTCCAGTTTCAGGGGAATCCGTACCTTATTTTAGCCTCCCCAGACACCAGGCATTCATGCATGCCCACAGACATACATGGATGCAAAACCCATATATATTATATACCTGTATATATAACATATCCAAGATATATATATGGGGTATTTCTTCCCATATATATGGACTTGCCTAGTGTCCAGGTTCTATTTCAAGCATAGAGGGGAAGCAAACACTTTCACTTTCTATTAGAATGCTAAAAAACAGTGCAGAATTTTAAAGCTTAAGAACATAAGATAATGTGTCTGGAAGGGATTTACAAATGGCAGCACGTTCAAAAATCTCCCTGATAAACAGTTTTTTCACATATATTTTATGGAACACAGAAAAGCTAAATAAAAACTAAGAACAATGAGCACATTTTATATACTTAGTACATCATAGATGCTTGTGCAAAAGGTAATTACAAATGAGTGTGTTATATCTATAATAAAACACCAACCATAAAAATAGTTAGCTCCATTTTTAGTAATAACATCTACCTGTAAAAATTACTGTAAAATTAACTAAAACAAAGGGAAGTGTTTGATGCTATTCCTAACACTCATGTTCTCAAATGCCTCTGCTGTTAATGTTCTGTGAACAATTTTAATCTAACATTAATGAGTGCTACTCAGACAGGAGAGGCTACTGAAGTGAGCCTAAGCAGGTGCTCACTTTCCCACTTCGCCTCTGCAATGATGCCGTGTACTCTCCCTGCGACAGCTGCATCCCATACACATAGTCCCCCTGCTCCACGGGGTAGCTGGGATTTTATGACACCCCAAGACTTAAAGATTCAACATACAAGGTTAATTCTGTAGCATTTGTTTCCATGGTTTCTCCCCCACCTTCTTGTTTCTAATGATTAGAGCCACCCGTTCCTTAGCATCCATCCTCTCCCTCTTTTTCAGGTCTATGTATCAGTGTAAATTACAGTGTGAGAGGTGGAGGGAAAGGGTCTTAATCAGGTGATGTGATACTCTAGCATGTGAAGAGAAAATAGAGTGGGAATATTGAGGGCTAAAGTTTAAGTGGGCTCAGGGTAAAGAAGGGCTTGGAAGAGTTGAAGCTAAGGATTTATGAGGAAGTTGATAGACAACCACTACATTGTAAGCTAATCTCACCTTTAATACCAGCACTTAGAAGGCAAAGAGAGGCCAGTTGATCTCTGTGAGTCCAAGGCCAGTCTTGTCTGTATACCAAATTTCAGGCCAGCCAAGGTTCTGTGTGTGTGTGTGTGTGTGTGTGTGTGTGTGTGTGTGTGTGTGTGAGCGCACGCGCGCATATGCACATGCACACACACATGCATGCATGTGTTCCTAAAAGATGGAGTTTGGTTACAGGTATCCTGACTTCTCCTAGAAACCATGGGTTATTAAATGAAAAATCTCTATTCCAAGTACTGGGGGAAGCCCCAAAGACCCTGGAAACAACACAGGCTATTGCCATTGCTCTCCATTATCCACCATAACCAAAAATTAAGTTACTATTGCCAATTTTGTCTGCAAGACACAGAGAAACCAAGCTGTAACTGACCTGTGAACTCTTCTTTCATAGTGCCAGAAGACATATGCGGGCGACTAGAGAAGAAAAATTATCCAGGATCTTGCACAGTGGTAGTCCTTGTATGCTACAATACCAGTTTTTAAGGCAAGAAGTTTCCGCTGGTTTAATAGTGAAATAAATATTATGGAGATAACCAACCACTTCTTGATTGGGTCTGAGGCATTCTCCACGAAAAATGAAATTCATGTCTGGTAAACCTTGCCAAAAACCCATGGGTGGAGAGGTTTTAGGTCTTGGGGGTTGGAGTATCTACTACTATTGTCTTATTAAATGGACATAATGCCAAAATACCTTTTAAATATTTGTGTTTCTATCTATAGATTAGTATTGTTCTCAACCTTGTCCAGAGAAGCTTTTTCACAGTGGCCAGTGTTAATGAAGAGACTTATAAATGGTCACAGTACTGATATAGCCTAGTGCTGAGGAGTGCTCAGTCCTACATGAGGCATCTGCATCAGCTCAGCCAGGGCTTAGGGACAGAAAGACTGGAAGAGCCTGATGGGGCTAGAAAACACTGTCTTCTAGCCATGGCATGACTGCTATACCCAAAAACTCACCGCAGCTACAGAGCTGTGCGAGACTGAGCCAGCCAATGTTCCAGTGGACAGCACTAATTAGATCCAATGAGTTACTTAAAGAGGAAAAGGAAGAGGAGGAGAAGGTAATGAAAGAGGGGATGGAGTGGGAGGGGAGACTTGGTATGGACATGATCAAGATACATTGTATTCACATAAAACTGCCAAAAAATAATCTTAAAATGCTCTTTAAAAAACACAATAAATTAAATAAATAAATAAATATTTGTATTGAATAAGAAATTCTGGGGCAATATTTGTGTTTGTACTCTGAAGACAGCTCTCATGATGAACTGTGAGCATATCACACCAAATGCTTAATTGCTAAGATTGTCTTTCCAAAGGAACTTAGAGATCTCTAGGCTGCCCACTTCTTAGAGGAGAAACTAGAGTCCCCAAAAGGAAAATGGACTCAGTTAAGCTCCCTCAGCTACTTAAGCAGCTCTCTTCACCCAGCAGCATGGGTTCTCCCATGAGGCCATAGAGAGATGTTCAGAGCCTGTGGAACCACCTGCATCTCAATCATAAGAATCATCTCAAGTAGAGTCATAGCTGACATCACTATCCAACTCTTCTCTCTTAGCAATAGCCCACACCCTTTATATAGGTGGGAACCAGTAGTCAAGGTACCTGCTCTCCCTGGGCCATGGTGGGACTCAGCTCAACCAATTAGGCATCTTCTAGGAAGTGCATGGAAGGGAGGGCAGGATCCCTGGTCCACTTTGACTTACCATGCTCTAAAGGACCTGCCCAGCCAGTCCTGCCTCCTAAGTGACCAGAGAGGATTTTCTCCCTGCCTTTTGCATGTTCTTCTGAAACACCTCAGAAACCTTCTAGTGAGTGAGTTCTCAGTCTAAGGTACTCAGGGCTGTTTTCTTTTCCTTCCCTCCTCTACCCTAAGATCCAGAAACATCTCCTCTGGGGTGTAGTGATGGTCACAATCATCTTTCAGAAATGAGGGTTGTGATACCCTCCTAAGCCACAGTATCTCTCTACCATACTTGTGGACATACAGCCACACAGTGTGCCACGCTGCTCTTAGTTGGAGGCATACCACTTGTTTCTGCAAACCAACAAAAGAGTTTCTGATGGCCAGAGATGATATCATAAATAAGAGGCCCACAGTCCTAATGGCTCATACTCAGTGATAAGGTTTGACACATAGATTGGATTCCCAGCTGAAACAGTGGCATTTGAAAACTATTTAGGTTTCTTGTGAGTTAGTGACCATCCAAGGTCATTTCTCTACTCAAACATTCTTGTTAATTCTGTGCAGAAACATTGGCTCAAGCAGGAAGGAAATGGAAGCAATGTCTACTGTTTTATGCTTTGTCTTAACAGATTTCTCAACCCATACAGAGTGAACCTCTTGCTGAGTCATATGTCGAACTGATCATATGACATCAGGCAGACAATAAAATCATGGCTCCCAAGTGACCTTTAAAATCCTCTCCTTTTATTCATGGCCTCCAATTTCTCAAGAAAGGTTTTGGTAATGTGTTAACTCCCCCATGCTAAACGCCTTTCTATTTAAAAGCTTCCACAGGAAGAAGAGTCAGTTTTTCAGGGAAATCATTCAACCCACGAATCACAAAGCAGAGGTCTCTGGTCCAGAGGTCTGAACAGAATAAATACACAGTCTAAGAGCTAAAAGAACAATGGCCTCCACATCCTAAGCCCTAGGACTTCTCACTGTTATTTTCCATTATAAAAGGGACTTTGCAGGTCTCCTTTATCCTAGTTTGCTTTCTGTTGCTCTGGAAAAGCATTGACCAAAACCAACTTAGAGGATTTTACTTCATCTTGCGACTCCCAGGTCAGAGTCCATTGACAAAGGAAGCCAGCACAGGAACTCATGGCAGGAAACTGAAGCAGAAGCCAAAGTAGACACTGCAAGGAGAAACACAGCTTACCAGTTTATTTGTTAAGCTTGATTTTATTTTAATATACGACCTAGGACCACCTGCCCAGGGGTGATACCACTCAAAATGGTCTGAGTCTTCCCACATCAATCAATCACTACTCAAGAAAATACCTGCCAGATGTACCCACAGGTCAAATCAATGGAGGCAACTTCTCAACTGAGGTTCCTTCTTTCCGAGTGACTTAAGTTTGATTCAGGTCGATAGAAACTAACCAGCACAGTATTAAGGAAAAAATTTTGTCGTGCTTCTTGTTTGTATGCTTTTGTTTCTGTTTGGTTGTTTTACAGCAATGGGGAATGACTCTAGGGAGTGACACATGCTAGGCAAGCTCCCCACCACTGAACTACATCTCCAGCTCTCCTTTCACCTTTTACCTTCAGACAGGGACTCACCAAGTAGCACAAGCTTTATAGCAAAAGCAAGCTTTAAATCCCCCTGCCTGAGCTTCTTAGGCAGCTGGAATTACAAGCTGGTTCCAACAGGCAAACGGGCCTGGAATGCAGAAGTGACCCTGGGTTATCTGTGGTCCATGGTAATCACAGAGCTCCTCGGGGGAATCAGACAAGATGATTGGGGGAAGCAGAGGCAGAGAGAGACTGACACACAATGTGATGTTGGCTTTCAGACAGAAGGGTCCATGAGTAAAGTCTGCCAGAAGAGCTCTAAGAGCTGGGAAACACTCAGGAGGCAGAGGCAGGTGGATCTCTGTGAATTCGAGGCCAGCCTGGTCTACAGAGCGAGTTCCGGGACAGCCTCAAAAGCTACACAGAGAAACCCTGTCTTGGAAAAAAAAAGAAAAGAAAGAAAAAAAAAAAAAGAGCTGGGAAAGACAGGAGATGAGACCATCCCTCAAGGCTCTACTACGTCTTGATTTTGGCCCAGTAAGACTCAGGTAAGAGTCTGGCCTACAGAAGTATAAGAACACATCATGTTCTAAGCCACTAAGACTGTGGGGATTTACTATAAAAATGGAAACAGCATGTCACATGTCCACTGCAAGCAGTCACTGCAGACTCAGAGTGCAGGTCCAATTTGCCAGCTTTTCTGGATTTTTAAAAATGTGGATATTGTAATGAAAAATAGCTTGATTTTCCTAACACTAAGACCCATAACATGTTCACGGGCTGCCTTCAAACTCTGGCTGTACTCTACAAAGGCCTTCCCCTGGCTTCAGCCCTCAAACTCTGGCTGCACCCCACAAAGGCCTCCTCCTAGCTTCAGCCCACAGAGCAGCCACCTACCTTGTGCTCAGCATGTTCCATGATAGCAGCTGGCAGATTTCATAAGCATCATTCCTACAACTGTGGCCTTTAACATTGCACAGGATCAGCTCAGGAGCAGAGCGAACATCTCTCCCATACATCCCACAGGCCCTCCCTGCTGCTCTTCTCAGGACAGCAAGGGGGTCTTGTCTCTCTCCTGAAGGATAGTCCTTCAGATTCTTGAAGACTGAGCTCATGTAGCTATTTTACTTTATTTTATTTTTCTTGAGGTCCTTCCCATAATCATTGCCTGTCTGCTGTCTGGTCCTTCCAAAATGTGGTGAGCATGACTCAGCAGTAGCCCTCTCCCCTGCCCCCACCTTGGTTAAGTACCATGGACAGAGAAAGCAAGTGGCATGTGCTCTCTGTCATCCCACAGAACCTAGCAATGCTGAATAAGCCATCCCATTTCTTTCCAGCTGAAGGATGTTTCTCTAGTAATGGCAAAAAGCTGGAATAGAGCCATGGCGCCATTGGAAGTGTGCTTGCTTAGCCCTAAGTTCCACTCAGGCATGGTGGCACACACCTATAATCCATGATCTCAGAAAGCAGAGGAAGGTAAATCAGAGGTTCAAAGTCATCTTTAGCTATATACATGTTGGAAGCTAGCTTAGGATATATGAGACCACATCTCCAAATGCTTCAAGTGACTGGCTTGTTCCTCCTCTTCATCCCATCTCCACATCCTTCCTAGCCATAGTCAAGCTCCTATCACACCCTGAATCTGGCAGACATGACCTCCTCGGGAAGCCCTTAAACCAGTAGCAGGTCTGGACCAGCTTTTCCTGCCCCGCATCCATCTGTCCATCTCTGACTGCAATTCTGCAGTTCCCCCGGCTGCTTTCTAGTGTCTGTTCTCACCCCATCCCCAGCTCTGTGGGAACTGCTCTGAAGTTTACATTCACTGTCTGGTACCCAGTTAATAAACAGAAAGTGAATGTATGGTCTAGATGCCAATATTCTGCTTATAAGCATCATATGAGAAAGGCACAGCCTATGAACATCTCAGGTCATTTTCCTATGGACAGGCCCCTCTGCCCTTCATTTGATATTTATATTCCATTTATTCCAAATGTCATAACCTAAATTCATGACTTCAGTGTTTTTATCTCTTTACAACTTTATTTCACATTGTAGGTCAGTGACCCACCTTGGACCTTGATTTCATTGGCTACTGAATGTCCTCTCCTCATGGCTTCATAAATTTACTAACATACTAGGAAACCGTGAATCTTCATTCATTCAAGAAACATGTGGCCACTACGAAATAGGCCCAGAAGGTGGAAGAACAAAGCATGGTCCTTGTCCTTAGAATATGGTCTATTTGGAGAGTCAGAAGCATAGACCAATCTGAACCTAAATGTTGACAGATACAAGTGAAGAAAACAGGAGCCTGGAGATATGGACCAGAGGGTGAATTACTTGTTGGGCTGCAGAAGATCTCTAGTCCTGATCCCCAGCAGCCACATAAAAAAAAAGCATGTGTCTGTAGCACCACTTCTGGGGAAGGGGGACCAAAGGACAGAGAAGGTCCCCAGTCCATCCATGTAGCTGAAACAGGGAGCTCCAGGTTCTGCGAGAGGCCCTGTGTCAACAAGTTAAAGTGGAAAAAAACAAAGGAAAATACCCGATGACAGTGTCCTGCCTGTGTGTGCCCACACACAGGAACTAACCAGGTTATGATTAAGACAGGAGTCAGTAAAAAGGGAAAAACATAACCATGTCAAGGACATGTCCCAAGAAGGGACAAATATTTTAGGGGCTGAAACATCGGTGACAACAAGGAAACATGAGTCTGAAGAGCTATGAACAAGTGGGGTTAAGAATCAAGTTCAGCAACACAATTTTAACAACAAAACAATGGGCCACTAACAAGGCCCATTGCAGAGGCATTTTTCAAAATATACCTAGTGTGTTTTGCAAAATGGGGAGAAGAAAAGTAAGGGGCATTTAGAAAGTTGATATGAAAATTCAAATTAGAAGTAGTTAAGACTTTATTGGGCACAGGGTGACAGATGGGGAAGAAAAAACAAAACATTTGAGAGACCCACAATGGTGTACAGCAGCCCTACACACAGAGAGCTGCACCACAGCACTGAGACCTGCTCCAGGTGGCTTGCTTAAACTTGGTGAAGTTACTAGTTCACACATGAGGATGTCCCACCCATTCTGAAGGCACTTCACACATTTAAGCATTCTTTGGTTTGAAAAATCATGTTACCTGTCTGTGAGTGGTTTGCACAGATTCGTTTTCAGGCATTTAACACTCAGAGCACACTTGACCCTGAGTATTTTCACCTACTCGGCCACCATTGTTTACACTCTTGCAGCAAGCATTGACTGAGCACACACTATTACCAGTTGTAGAAAACTGAAGGGTTCAGAGAACCCTTCAGCAATGGGGAAGTTCAAGGTTGGTGCAAGAATAGGTTAAGTAACCTCCTACTGTCAACATGATGGGTATGCCCATGATGTGAGAAGCTCCGAGGTGTGTGGAACATAGAAAATGGTGCCTGAGTCAGCCTGCCATGGGGTGGAAGACAGGAAAAGCACCACAGATATAAGGCATTGTTTCTCAAACATGTCTGTGGATTTTATGATGAAATTCCTCCAGTCTACCCTACTGGACTCTTAGCAAAAGCTCAAACAAATATGCCTGATCTCCACTTCATACATAACACACACACACACACACACACACACACACATGCACGCACACACACTGTAGCTAGTATGAATACTTTGAAGGGGCTGCTACTGTTTGTCAAACACAGACACATGTTACTAGACATGCAAGTAGTGTTAAATTCATGTATTATGAGGACAGGGACCCCAGTGCCCCAGTCACAGCTGCAACACCAGGGTCTGAGAAACCTGGACCTGATGGGTGCCGGGTAGAGAGATGCATGGTGTGAACAAATCACAGCTGGGAGACTTATTTGATTTAGCTAAGGCTCTGGAGAAGGTTATCTTCCCTTCCATGTGATCACACCAGACAAAAATGAGCTGACACATCTCTAGTTTCCACCCTGGTGCCTAAGAGCCTAGGCTCCATGAGTGGGTACTTGCCTCTTGCCACCCAGATCCACACAGACCAGAACCTCCTTGCCTCCACCACTCTAGAGCAGTGGGAAAGAGTTGGGTACTAAGTCTAGCCTTCCATACCTCAGGCTCTGCTTAAGTTTCTAACATCAGTCATGGTAGAAAATGGTCCCAGGCCACTGCTGCATAATGGGCTATGATAGATGAGCACAAATAAGCAGAATGCTATGTTTACCAAGACACAGGTATGGATGGACATTCTTTTCCCTCCAATGAGCATATGTCTACCAGAGCAAATGAGGTTGAGTCCAGAGCCAAGACAAACAGGTACAAACACCCAAACAAAGTGGCCCATGCCTCTTCATCCTTGGACCATAAAGTGATGAAAACACTCTACTTATGAGGCAGATGAACAGTGCATGGTGGTGGCACTAAGGGTGTCCAATGAGTCTGGGCCATCAGGAAATCATGGCAGAGGGTGGGACCAGAAGTTGATTGTTCCAGGATATGATGGCCTGCATCCATGCCAAACCCACAGCCTGAAGGCTGCATATGGCCAAGAATAGCTGTGAATGTAACCAAAAATATCATTGTGAAATGATTATTTTTGCAGTTTTTGTGACAAAATTGCAGTTCTCTGGCATAAACATTGTATGAGATGCTGGGTTGCAGTGACAATAAATGGTTTGACCCTGGTGTCAAACCACCTGGATCCAGGTGCATATGTGCAAGTTTCTACTTTCTGAAGGTGCTAATTATCCTGAAACACGTGAACAGCAACAGTTCCTAGACCACAGAGTTCTCATGGGGGACATGCCTCCCTCAAGGCTGAGGCACAATGAACAAATACTGGCCTGGCATTACCAGTGCTGCAGCTATGAGGAAGAAGCAAAGTACTTGTATTAGGTGCAAAACTCAAGGGTGTACCTATAAGATTCCACCATGTAAGGTAGGCAATGTCTTAATGCTTCATTTTTACAAATCGGAAGCAAGCAAAACTCCATGTTGAAAAAATGTTGAAATTTGAAGCAAGGATGCAGCCTTAGTCCGCACTTGCCTAGTCCAAGACTTATTCAGTTCTCTACTTAAAATCCCATATTTGCAAACCAGGGAGTGAGGTGGTTCATGGGTAAAAGTGCATGCCTGGTGGCCTGTTTTCAATCCCTGGCACACACATCAAGGGGAAAGGAGATAACCAAAACAAAAGTAAATCAATTGTCGACTTTTGACCCCACATTTTATTCATTACAGAATTCTTTGATTTTTATTCTTTAAAATACTGCATGAAAGAAATTACACTAAAATGTTGCACTAGAATAATATTTATCTTGATGGCTGAACTCCAGGAGTCTTTTGAAATTTATAGTGATAACCCAATGACATGCTATTATGTGTCCCAAAATATCTGTGAAGCTATTTCCTGAGGATTCTGAATGTTCCTACCACAAAGAAAAGATAAGTGTTTAAAGGTGCTAAATATGCCAATTACATGTAATTGATCAGTATGCAATGCACATATGTATCAAAACATTATACCCTGTAAATATGTATAATGATTATATCAATAAAAATAAATCTTTTGAAAAGTTGTACCCACAGCAAGTTCCTCACTCACTGTTCTCCTAGCCTTGATATCGAACTCTCATCCTCCCCCCGAGTGTTTAACTTTCCTAAAATAGCAGAAAAATGGGGAAGGTTACTGTTTCCTAAAGAAAGGAGTTATTAAGATGAAGTTGATGAAAGTTTTGTCTGGTTTTGGAGGCAAAGAGCCCATGTGTAGGCTGAGGATGCTGCTCAGTCAGTAAAACACTTCTCTAGTGTGAAGAAAGGCCTAGGTTCAGTCCCTAGCACACCACAGACATGGGCATGGTGATACAAGTCTGTAATCCTAGCACTTGAGAGAGTGAGGTAGAAGGCTCAGAAGCTCAAGGTTGGAGGACAGCTTGTGCTATGTTAAACTCTCAAAACATTTAGATGTGAAACTGTGTTACAAATTTATAAGGAAATAAGTGTAGTGAATATTACAAGGACTGTTCCCTGTGACAGAAGTCAAGAAAAAAGGAAAACCTATATAGACAGCTGTCTCTTGATGCTCCATGAGAGTCACAATCCTGGAAGACAGTTCTTCCTTGTGGAAAGGACAACCAGGCAGGTGACTGTCTACTCAGCCCTATGACCAGATTTGCATGTGGCCAGGTGAGAGATCAGGAGACTCTGGAGGCTCTTCCTGGCTATCCACACCGGGGACACTATGTGTGTTAGGGGTGGGGGGGGTCCCTGTTCTAGCCAGTGCCAAGGCTAAGAAGGAGGATGGAGGGAACTAACTGCCTATGGCCTACATTCAGCTTGCCTGCCTGCAATGCCACTCATCTGCAGATACCATGGGGGGACTCCTGGATGCTATGATAACCCAAGAGCCACTCTCTTAGCATCAGCATTGTTTATGGCCGAAAGCACACTGTAGAGGGGGAACTGCAGCCATCCCTCCCCCACCCTCTCCACCAGGGCTGTAGCTTGCACATGATGGCTACAAACTGTATCTGCAATTAATTCTTTCCATTCTCCCAAACCCTGAGAAACTATTATCTCTTCTTGAAAACATATTTTTGGAAGGTCTGGGAAATATTTATTCCTGAGTTAGGCATTGAGGTTCTGCAAGCAGCCACATAGCAGTCACAGAGGGGACAGTGTGAGTAGACTGCAGAGGAAGGATGAGTAGTAAATCTAGATTATCAAGGAAAGCACATCAGGCTAAACAAAGACTTGTTTTTTTATCAAGACTGAATGAGGTGAGGACCATTCCATTAGATTCAAGTAGCAGAAATTATTAAGAAAGATCCAGACCCCTGTGTAAACTTGTGACCTTGAACAAGTTTCTGGCTCTTTCTGTGCTCCAGTAAATTCCATCAATAAAAACAGGAATTAGGTCCATTAGGCAAGTTAGTTCAAGACTATAACCCCAGCCCAGGCAGGGTAATTGCTACAGATTTTAGGGTAACTATCAAGTTCCAGGTCACAGTGGACTACAGTGTGAGAATCTTACCTCTGCCCTCCCCTGCCCCTGAATGAGGGGACACTTCATTCTTGACAAATATTTCAATGCTTTTCTATGTATCAATGAAAGAAAATTTGAAGTAATGCAGGTAAAATGTGTAGCAGAATGTAGCCATTCACACCAGAACATAGGAGGTGGAAGCAGGAAAATTGTGAGTTTCAGGCCAGCCTGAGATACAATAAAAGACTGTGTCTCATCCCTCCCATCTACCTAAATACATAATGTTTATCTGGCATGTGACTACTCTCTGATGTAAGAGAGCTCTTGTTATAACTGCTTTCTAATTATTGCTTCCATGGTTGCTGTTAGATGGTAAGGATTGAATGTAAAACATCCATCACGGTCTGGGACACACAGATGTCCATAAATAGTATGTATTGAAACAAGTGGCACAGCATGCTTGGTCCTGGGGTATTTCCAACACAGGTGAAATCAGCTCCAACATGAAGATACAACTTTTCTATAGTTAGCAGCAGCAATTGCACATAAACAGTCATCACCCAACACAAGAAAACTGTTTGTTCCCAAAATGATTGAACAAACCCAACCATCTGCTCCAGTGCCAGTGGCAAGTGCTTCCTTCTGAGATAATAGCCTGGATGGGATTTGGGACTATCAGAGGCAGGTATTGCTGGTCCTGGACTGACCTCATCTTCCCTAGACTGGTTTATATATGAGAAGATGTTTAGAGAAGATGTACTCTATGAGTACAAACTCAGCTGTAAGATGAATATATGCAGGAGCTCTAAATCCTAAGCAGCCTGATGACGGTGGTCAATCACACCACAGTCTCTACTAGAAATTTGTGAAAACAGCACTCACACACACACACACACACACACACACACACACACACAATGAATGGGGACTACATATTGTGATGAATGTGCTCATTAATTAGGTAATGGTTATAATTTCACAACCTCAACCTGATGTGGTTTACATCTATAATTTCAGAACTTTGAAAGCAGAGGCAGGACTCCCATAAATATGAGGCCAACATAGGCTACATGTGGATCATCTCTCAGGTTATGGAAGAGGAGGAGGGCAGAAGTTTCACAATTTTAGCCCATCTTGGTGGTACAGGTCTAAATCCCTGGCTAGTCTGCAAGCTGGAGAAAGAGGAAAGCCAACTTGGACTACAGAGGTCTTCAGGCCAGCCAGTATACAGAGTAAAATCCTTATTCTAAGAGGAAGGAAAGGTGAACAGAAGGAAGAGGAGGGGGGAAGACTAGGAGGAGAGAAAGAGAGGAAAAAGGATGGAGGAGGGGGGAGAAGGGGGGCATAGCTTGAGTTGGTTCAAGTTGTCCAGGACTAGATCTGGCTCCATCATAACCAAGTCTCCATGGTTCTTAGCTTCCCTGCCTGTAAGAAACAGCAAGAACTGAGAATAATGCCCCTGCTTCCCAGACAGCTGTTCCAGCTGAAATCATGCATTGAAATAGTCCCAGAGCACCCCCACATGATTTCACTGTAATACCACACATATTTCTTTAAAAAGCATGGGCTGAAAGGCCCCAGTCCAGAGCAACCAAGTTGGCAAGATCTCTGAAGTGCTGGGATGCATGGAGGATTAGAGGCCACAGTACAACAGGCAGCAGAGAGGGTATGTGTGACAGTCCATAGATTTGGAGAGTAACTCTTTAGAAACAAACAGTAACCTAGTGCCAGCTACAAGAGCCAAACACAGGAGTGCTTCTCTCAGAGTTCATGTTTTTTATCATCGGACAATGGAGGGTTAATAGGTTCCAACAAAGACAGATACCCTACTACTACTATTCAAGAACTTAGACCATCAGACTCCAGCCCTGCTTCTCAGCAACTGTGTGTACCCCCATCCACTAATATTCTTTGGGCTCAGTGTCTCCGTCCAGAGACTGGAAATCCACATCCCTCCCTATCTTTGATTCCTAAGAAGTTCAAACACCAGTGGTACCAAACAATTATTAAGAAACATAAAATTGAAGCTTTGCATATTATTATTTTGATACAAGATGTGGGAGTCTTTGTACATGCAATAAGTGTAAAACTAGACTTTTCCAAATTGAGTTTCTGAACCACCAAGGAGAACACGGGTTCTGAAGTCAAAAGATCAAATGTGTGCTTGGCTGCTCAGTAACCATATAATGCAAAGTGAATTAATTAAATGGTGCATTCCTCTGATGCAAAATGAGGGTTAATACTCAAGAAGCAACCCATAATGTTTCGGAGAAGAGATGCAATTGAGCACATAGAAAGCGTAGAGCCAGGGTTTGGCCCCTCGAGTACTCCAGGTGCAACTGCTTCCTTAATAACATGGCTGCCTCCCCAAGTGCTGGCACAGGGTCTGCCCTGCAGCAGCTACAGCTGCACGCACTTCCCTGCCCAATGAAGGGGACACCAGATAGTGCTGCTCTGGTTCTTACCCAAGGACCCTGCACTTCTGTCATCATATCCTCCAGGTTCTCACTGTCACTCTGAATCAAGTCATTAAAATATAATCATCAGGCTAGACTCTGGGATAAGTCCTTTCAAGGGGCAGGATGATGCAGGACCCTATGCATACACACACATATTAAACACACACACACACCATACACACATACATAAGCATCACTAAGCACACCATACACACACACACACACACACACACACACACACACACATCACTTTCCTACCATATTCAATTGGTACACCATGGTAAGGGCTGAGGGCATAGCTCAGTTGGTAGAGTTTTGAGTGTTTACCTTTCATGCACATAAACTGGCCATACCAGTGCCTGTCTGTAATCCCAGCAACTTGAGAGGAGGAGTTAAGAGGGAGGAGGATCAGGAACTCAAGGCTATTCTTGGCCATATAATGAGTTCAAGACCAGCTTTGGCTACCTGAAACCCTGTATCAACCCTCACCCTCCCCAAAGCCATGCATTTTAGGCTTCTGTTAGATATTTAGGAAACAGTGATACCAGTGACCCTGTAGAAGTATCAGCCCAACAGACACACCATTGGAACATCTTACAGGCTCTTACATGACCAGCATGGCTATGCTACTCCAAAGTCTAGTAGGAATCAGAAGGAAAGGTCAGCACAACCTGGATGATGTAACTTGTTTAGATAAGCCAGGTCGCCCTTCACACTCTCCAAGATGTGCATCTTCCAACCAGGATGACCAACATAATTCTCATGCCTGGTAGAAAAGGGCTTTGCCTGCGAGTAATGAGCAACGACTACATATTGAGGCCGTGGGTTCCAACTGAACTCTGTAGGCTAAACACAGTGTGCGTCATCAACAAACAGACAGTGACCTCAGGCTGCTTTTGCTATTCCAGTTGCATTCCAAAGCTAGGGAATGAGGCTTTTCCAAACCGGAGATAATTCAGCCAGCTATGGCAGTGGCTCCACAAACATCACTAGAAGCCAAGAAAAATATATTAGACAAAAACTGCATAGTGTTTACTGTTCCCTGTAGTACTTGCATCTGTGTGAGTCTGGGACAGGAAGCAAGCTTTTGACAACTCTTCTAAGCAGGTAATTTGCTTGCTTGGTTGGTTCCTGGTTTGTATTGGTTTTAGATATATTGTGTTGCTATACAGCCCAGGCTAGCCTTGAACTTGGGGCAATCCACCTGCCTCAACCTCCTGAACACTGGAATTAAAAGCATGTACCACCACTCTCAGCCGCAATAGTATACCAATAGTACATCATATGATGGCAAGTTTAGAGGTGAGGAAAGCAAGGCCAAGATTGTTAGTGGCCTGGCATAAATCTTAGAGGCAACAACAAACACATCAACATTGAAATACCAAGTGATTACTCTGACTACAGTCACCACTGATGTGAGCACTAACAAGCCATCAGTTAAAAAAATAAGTTATTAGTTGGGGATGTGGCTCAGCTGTGAAAGTACTTATCTAACAAGTGCAAAGCCCTGGATTTAATCCACAGCATCACCTGAACCAGGAGTGGTGGCTCATGCCTATAATCCCAGCATTCAAGAGGCAGGAAGATCAGAAGTTCAAGGTCAGCTGCAGCTTCATAACGAGTTTGAGGCCACCCTGGATTATGGGGACATCTGGTCTGAAAGGAAGGACTGAAAGAAGGAATGGAGGGAACAAGAAAGGGAGGGAAGGAGGAAGGGAAGGAAAAAGGGAAGGAGGAAGAGAGAGGAGGAAGGAAGGGAGGGAGGGAGGGAGGGAGGGAGGGGGAGGAGAGAAAGGAGGAAGAGAGGTAGAGCAGAAAGAGGGGGTAAGGATGGAGGGAAGGAGGGAAGGAAGGAAGGAAGGAAGGAAGGAAGGAAGGAAGGAAGGAAGGAAGGAAAGAATTCAGACACAGAAAGGACCTCCTGGCACATCTTATTGCCTGGTTCCAGGGCTGTCTGGAGATGGAACTTTGCAGAATGTGTTGGTATAAATGTGAATTGCTGTCACGGTGGTGGAGCCTGCCCACAGAACTACTAATGTAAGTCCATTTGTTCCCACAGTCCTGCCAACAAAGTTCTTCACACAGCATCTCAGGAAGGTTGGCATGAGCATGGGTACCATTGCACAACCAGGCAAATGGCCTCAGAAGAGTGGCCGCTGAGTAGAATACAGTGCCTACCTGTCATCCCAAATGCAGAAGGCTGATACAAGAGGATCATGAGTTTGGGATTAGACTGAGCTACATTATAAAATACTTTCCAAAAGGAAACAAATCAACAACAACAAAATTAATGGCAACATCCCTAACAAATATTTACCAGCATGTGTCTTCTGTTGTCATTACATGCATGTCGTTGTAAACAACCACAGCATCCACTGATCAGAGCAGACTGGGACTCAGAGAGGGTAAATAACCCACAGTCATGGAGCTGGCTGGCTGTGTGTAGCTCTCATGTGTTAGAACATATGAGTCCTAAGATGCGTTCCAAACTACAAGACACCTCATGCCACTCTGAATGGTGCAAACTGAACCATCAAATTCCTATTAAAGTGTATTCCATTCTGTTTGGAAGATCAAGTGTTTGTGGGTATGTGTGTGTGTGTGTGTGTTCAAGTACACAGACATATTTGTGCACCTGCCTATGGAAGCCAGAGGCCAACCTTGGATGTCGTTCCTCAGGACACAGTCTACCTCTCTTTGCTTTTTGGAGGCTGGCTTTTACACTGATCTGGAACTTGCTGATTAGGTAAGGGTATTGCCAGGGATCCCCAGGGATCCACCAGTCTCTGCCTTCCTGAGTCTCATTGCAAGTGTGTATAACCATGTACAGCTTTTCTGTGTGGCTTCTGGGGATTGAACTCAAGTTGTCATTGTTGTATAACTAGCACTTTATTTTGTCAACTGAGCTGTCTCTCCAGCCCTCTAACATATATAAATGTGATATATGTATGTACACACGCACACAAACACACACACATGTATATAATAAACTATGTCCTCACCACCTCCATTTCATATTTGAAATCACACAGCACACCATGGTGGGTGTGGCTTGCACACTTACTTTGCAATCCCACTTGAGCCCTCAAGTTGGAGTAACATCTAGAGGAGACATCCAAACAGTACAGAGGAGGCCTCCAGGCAAGCACAACCTTGCTGAAGAGGGAGACATGGCGGCTTTCCCACTCAGCAATTATTTCACATCAAGTTTAAGAGCTGTGGAGAGGCAAGAGAGGCCACTTGTAGCACAGAATGGCTCGATTCTTGGTTAATTGTTTGTCTTTTTGAGCATGCGAAATGAGCATTTAATTCAGACACAGCCTCCCACAAAATACTCTGAGGGGGAATGAGAGGATAAACTAAGAAAAGCTGTGGGAATGCCAGAGCAGGGAGAAAAATTATATACAAGGAGATGTGACAGGAGAGGTAATTCAGACACTTGGAGAGGCTGGGGTGGGAAGATCTGTAGGAGTCTAAGTTGACTCTGGGTCACATAGAGAGAGCTTGTTAAAAAGATAAAATAAAGCAAAATAAAAGTAATTAAAAATAAAATAAAATGAAGGGGGAAAGCTGGGGGGAGATAGGGAAAGAGATGGGGGAAAGCAAAGGGACCTAGTGAGGCAGAAAACAAATGGGACAGAAAGGAGGAACGACTCTCTCCTTATCTGTAGTGAGACATTCACCCTGCCAGCACCCACTGGGGGTGAGGGCGGGAGTGGACATGACCTGGAAGAACTGTGTCTGGGATCGAGAACTCCAGAGCTCTCTCTTGCTTCCTGAATGGAGACAGGGAGCATCCGGATGCATCCTTGGGACTGGAATCTGTCTCTGTTGTAAGTTATTTCTCCCTGAATAAATATCTATTCAGCCTATCTGTTTTCCCCAATCCTTACTTTTCCACGATAATTATCATCATCATTGTCATCATCATCATTACAGCATGGAAGAAGCACCAAGCTTTCCTGTCAATGGAAACTTGGCTGGCCTCAGGGTTTAAAGGGGGCTTAGGTTTCACACCTGCCATATTGAACATCCTAGTCTCTAGAACATGGTTAAAGAAAGGCTAATGAAACATGTCTTCATTTAACCCTGAGTGAGGGGCCATTTACCCAGGGCTGAAAATAAAGACACAGGACAGCATACAGGACAGGTCCACCTGAGGATGCTGCATATACCCCGCCCCCAAAGGGCCATCTGGAAAAAACAATAGGAAAAGACAAACCTAGGAGATAAAGATGCAACCTTACCTCCAAGAAGCCATAAAGCAAACATGAGACTTGCAGACCAAGGCTTTTACATGGCATGCTGTGGATCTAGACATTCAGAGTGTCCTCCAGAGGGATGGGGAGAGTCGGGGTACAGGAACACAGTGAGAACTTCCTGAGTAGCCAGACCCTACAGTCAGCTGCTAAGTAACTTTGCTGGCTCCATCTCACCTTGTCTGCTTCCTGCTTATGAAATATCAGGTGCTTTCTATAAAGGAAACATCCCAGGATGGAAGTAAGGAAGATGTCCAGAGGCAAATCATAGAGCAGGGGCTGTGGATACTCAAGGGCTCGGTTCAAATCTAGGCACGGGTTCCCACTAATTGGACAGCTTGCTCATTTCACCTTCCTGTGGCCCCAAAGTAATAGAAGGAGCTTCACTTTGCTCTTAGGACTACTGTGAAAAGATAAAGTGGTGTGTGTGTGTGTGTGTGTGTGTGTGTGTGTGTGTGTGTGTTTAAGCTACTGCTTCAGCTGATTCTTCTTAACAATTTGCTTTCAGTATGTTCTTATCTCTGTATTGAATGTAGTCCATACAGTGCTCAGCTGGGTAATGAGTGTTGTCTGCACCACACAGCCAGCAAAGCCTGAAGAATTTAATATAATACAAAACCAAAACTACTTCCTAGATTCAAATTTGAGATCACTTTGCCCTTAGATTTAATAAGAACATTAAGATCAGTCTCTAGTCCCCCCTCCCCTTTTTTTGAGACAGACAGGGTTTTTCTAGCTTTGAAGCCTATCCTGGACCTCTCTTTGTAGGCCAGGCCAGCTTGGAACTCACAGAATCCCCCTTCCTCCCAAGTGCTGGGGTTAAAGGCATTCACCATCACCATCTGGCCCTACTTCTTTCTTGTATGTGTGTGCCAGAATTGAGCACTGGGTCCCCCAGAGCTGGAGTTATGGGTAGTTGTGAGTCACCTGATGTCTGTGTTTAAAGCCAAACCCTGGTCCTCTGCAGGGGCAAAAAGAGCTCTCAACTACTGGCCCATCTCTCCAGCCCTCTCAATCTCCCTTTATATTATCAGAAGGCAGGAAAATATGCCCCATTAGCTACACAACCAGGCCAGGAGAGACTATGGAAGATGAACTCAGCAGCAAGCAGGGCTGTGAGAGCTCTTAACACTGACTTCTAGAAAAATTACTGATGTCACTCAGTGAGAGACATCTCAAACAAGGCAGTTTTTCTTAAATTAACCCTTTCTCTATTTCTATATACCTTTCTTTGCTTCATACTCTATGGCTGGCTGCGTAGCTGGGTAGCTGGCTCTAGAATACTCCTTTCCTTCTTTTCTTGCTCCTTTTCCTCTTTATTAATGTTATTCCCTGCCTGCGTGCCCCACCCATTTCTCTCTCCTGTCCTGCTATTGGCCATTCAGCTCTTCATTAGACCAATCAGATATTTTAGACAGGAAAAATAACACAGCTTCACAGAGTTAAACAAATGCAACATACATGAATGCAACACATCTTTGCATCATTAAACAAATGTTCTACAGTGTAAACAAATGTAACACATCTTAAAACAATATTCTACAACATTTGGATTCTCCAGTTTCTTTCCTTTTGGAGGATTAGGAAGAGAGAGAAGTCAACAAGCTTTTTGCTGTCTTCTTTGGTCTTCTGGTTGGCTGTTTTGTTTCTGTGATAAAGATTGAACCCATGGCCTTGCCCATGCTGGACAAGAGTGTCTGCTATTGGACCACAGCCCTGTTTTAACTTTTGAAAACAAAATCTCACTTACCAGCATGGATTGGTTTTGAATCTACTCTGTGGCTTGGGCAGATCTTCAACTTCTGATTCCCCCTCCCTTAGCCTCCAGAGTAGCAAGGATGACAGACCTTTACCAGTAGGCCCAATTCAGCATTTCCCCCCCCCCCAAGGAGTTAAGTTTTAATCTGGATATTGCCTACATTTTTAAAGTTCTATTTATTTTTTAAAATTTTTATTTGTTCTTATCTTATATAATACACCCTGACCACAGCCCCTCTCTCCCCCCCAGTTATCCCCTCACCAAGCCCAGATCCCTGCTCATCAGTTTCCCTTCAGAGAAGAGCAGGCCTAGCAGGGATACCAACTGAGCATGTCCTAGCAAGCAGCAATAAGACTAGGCACAAACTCTCATGTCAAGACTGGATGAGGCAACCCAGTAGGAGGAAAAGTGTAAGGTGTACGGTAAGGACTATCTCACTACAGAAAAGTGTTCCAAGAGCAGGCAAAAGAGTCAAAAATATCCCCACTCCCTCTGTTAGGAATCCCACAAAAACCCACACTAACCCGCAACATATATGCAAAGGACCTAGGACAGAACCACACAGGCTCCCTCCCCGCCCTCCAAGCTCCCATCCCTTGCCCAACCACAGGCCACACAGGCCAGAAGATCAGGTGGGCCAGTTCAGTACTTTAAGCTTTGCAGACCAAGCAATCTGCCACAATAACTCAACTCTGCCATTGTAGCATGAAATGATCCTTATGTGTTCTGGAAGTTAATGAATGTGAATATGTTCCAATAAAGCTTTATTTATAAAAGCAAACTGTGGGCTAATTTCACCTGAGGATCATCTTGGCCATTCCCATGTCACTGTTGCTCATGTTAACATTGAAGTGGGCAGAGAACAATGGAAAATGGATGACTTCTCTCCCCAATGATTCGCAACCATGCACCAGTTTTGGGGCCTCACTGTCTCTACCCAACTTTCCTCCTCAAAGCTGGAGCAGGCCATAAGCCACACCCACAGACTGAAAAGTGTGTGTTGAACCAAAAGAGGAATCTTCATAAAGAACATTATGCCTCCCCAGCCCAGCCACACATTTCCTCATGGCTGCACTCAAAAGCACTCAAATCATGTAGATGACACAAATGAAAAACAGCACCTTTGAAAGAACAGAGACAGTGAATAAAACATTACACAGAGAAGCTCTGCGCAGCACTTAGAAGTTAATGCCCCAACATTTATTTTGGGGATGAGGCATATGTTTCTCCTCATCTGCAATTAGAAAGTCCCCTGCCTTATTCATGCAGTAGCTGCAGAATACAGCCAATTAAAGCAGGAACTCAACAGAGGCTACAGCATGCTAGAAGCTTGTTTAGCCTGGACAAGGGGCAGACGGCACTGCCCACAGACAGGAAGGAATCCTTTTCCAAGACTTTCCAAGTCATCTTCATGTTCTTGGGGAGTTTAAAAAAAAAAACATTAAATGTTACACAATGACATTTCTCTCATCACTCAATATTGCTGTCAGTTCTGGCAGAAAATATAATAGACACATGCTTAGTTTCCCTCCTCCTCTGTGCCAGACGTGAAGCGACTGCTTTGGCAGCATGTGTACAACCTAGATACCATCTCCTCCTGGTTCAGCCATGTGCTCAGGCCTTTGCCACAGCCATAGTGAGGGGCAGTCCAGCAGGGACTAGCTGCACTGATGTGGAGCTAGGTTGCCTTGCCACCTAGAAACCCACACATTTCAGGACAATCTACACAAGGACCAAGCCTCATCAGATGTGAAGGTCTTTGTTAGTGGTACATTTTACTTGTATTTAGTCTTGTTACTTTGTACTTTTGTATTGAATAATTTGAAAGGAGTCTCTCAGGCTGAGAATATAGTTGAGCGGTAGAGTGCTTGTCTAGCCAGTGTCAGACCCCATGTGCAATTCCCAACACTGAGACTAGATAGATGATAGATAGATAGATAGATAGATAGATAATAGACACAGACAGATAGGTAGGTAGATAGATGATAGATATAGATAGATGATTGATAGATAAGACTTTCCTTTTATCTTTGTGTTTTTTATGTCTTTACTTGTTTGAGGCAAGATCACATATAATCCAAGATGCCTTCAAACTATTTGAATGTGTCTGCATGCTGGGGTTGCAGGAATGTATCACTGTGCTAGTTCATGTGGTGCTGGGAATCAGACTCCAGTACTCCCTGAATGCTAAGAAAGCACATTGTACCAACTAAGCCCAGGCATAGCTCCTCATTCCTTCATTTGAGTCCACCCTATGTCCTGCTCCCTTGTTCCATATCTACTTTCTAGCTGTGAGTCATTACCAAAGAAACTGAAGTGTAGGGTGATCAGCTATTCACTCAGCTAACAGTTACTGACATCTGTGATTTCAGGTGTTGTTCAACATGTAGTTACTTCTGTCCAAGTTTCTACATTCTACTGGGGAAGAGGAAAGCATTCCTACATTCTCTCTCTCTCTCTCTCTCTCTCTCTCTCTCTCTCTCTCTCTCTCTCTCACACACACACACACACACACACACACACACGTCTCCTATGTTATGTTGTCCACTATTATGCTGTCCACTGTTGTAAAACAACAATAGGCTGGGGAGATGGCTCAGTGGGTAAGAATGTTTGCTATGCAAGCAAGAGGAACTGAGTTTAGATCCTCAGCATCCATATAAAAAGCTTGCTTGGGTGTTCCTGGAACTCCAGTGCTTGGAGTATGGGAGAGGCAGGAGGTCAGCCTGTCTAGAGGAAAAACAGAGCTCCAGATTCAGTGACAAGGCAGAGAGCAATAAAAGACATATCCAATGTGTCTCCTGGCTTCTACATAAATGAGCACAGGTGGGCACACCCACACATGTACACATGCACTCACCCACACATGCACACACCACATGTTCAAAACATAAAATAATAGTTAATAATAACAATGCTAATGAAGCTAACAAGGGACACCAGGAAGGAATTTGAACTTGAGAGCATGTTGGGGAGGGGCCTGGAATTAGAAAAAGGTAGCATGGGGGCTGGAGAGGTGGCTAGCTGTGCTTTCAGAGGACTCAAGTTCAGTTCCCAGCACCTGGGATGTCTCACAACCACCTGTAATTCTGTTCCAGGGAATCCAATCACACTTTTCTAGACAACTGTGGTACCTACACACATACAAACATAACTAAAAGTTAAAATAATCTTAAAAAGGAAAGGAAAATCTTTAAAAAGAAAAGAGAATCATGGATTCTCCCATCCTGTCCACATGCTTTCCCACTACTCCATGTTGCTTTGATCTCTCATCAGCTTCTGAATAGAAACTAAGCCTTCCATGGCCCTTCCAGTCTGCCTCTGCTACTTCCTGTCTCCGGCAACACTGACTTCTTTGATGCTTCCATCCTCTGTTTCTTCACCCAGCAGTGCGGAACCTGCAGTGTCATGGAACCAGCTACCCACATAGCTATCTGCTCCCTTCAATGTCTTGCAGGTGCCTCCTCACATGTCTCTTGGTAATTTCAGCCTTGCTTCCCTCCACACATCACTGCCCAACAGAAATGCTATCCTTAACTTGTTTGTTGCTCTGTTGTCTGTGTAGCTCACTCTATGATAGCAGAAGCCTTGCCATGTTCCCTGTGCAGAGAGTTGATGCTCTCCAGTCTCTGCAGAATGGCAGTCTACTCTCAGCAGCTATGACCTATTGCTCTCTTCTTCTTCTTCTTCTTCTTCTTCTTCTTCTTCTTCTTCTTCTTCTTCTTCTTCTTCTTCTCCTTCTCCTTCTCCTTCTCCTTCTCCTTCTCCTTCTCCTTCTCCTTCTCCTTCTCCTTCTCCTTCTTCTTCTTCTCCAGCTGATCTTCCATTTGGTCTTCTGGGCAGTGAATCAGATACTCAGCTTCACCCATCCCAGCTTAAAAGTCTTCATGGTTGTTCTGTACTCTTTAGATAAAATATGGGGCTGAAAGTGTGGCTCAGTCAGAAAGCATCTACCTTGCAAGCATGACGACCTGAGTTCTATCACCAGCACACACATAAAAATTCCATGTGTGTAACCACATGCTTATAACCCCAGTGCTGAGGACACAGAGAAAGATGCACTGGCTGGCTAGACTAGTCTAATTGGTGAGCTTCAAGCCAAACACGCACGCGCGCGCGCACACACACACACACACACACACACACACACACACACACACACCCCTACAAGACTGTATGGCAGGAGTTTAAAGGAAAGAAATGCAAAGATAATGGTAGAAGAAATAAAATACCTCATGTATTCTCATACAAAATCCAGAAATATATACGTATATAATAAAATGAAAGGCAAATTAGGAACACAGAGCAAGGAGAAGAGATGAAGGAGGGTAGTTGGGGTGAATATGAGCAAAGCACAATGAAATACACATAAAAATGCACCCCATTATTTTGCTTACTAACTACAAAATTTAATAATGTAACAAGAAAACCAGGCTGCAGATATAATTTAGACTTGTGCTTGTCTCATAAGCACAAGAACCTAAGTTGTGATTCCTGGCCCTACATAAAACCAGGTGCAGTCTCATGTTCCTGTAACTCCAATACTAGAGAGGAGAGGACAAGAGGATCCAGGGGGTCTTATTGGCCAGATAGTCTAGCTGAATCAGTAAAAAGATGCTGTCTTAAAAATCAAGATAGAGAATGACAAAGGAAGACACAGGACATGGACCTCTAGCCTCTACATGCATACACACATTCTCCCACACACATCCATACACATGTTCAAAAACATATACATGCACATATACCAGAAAAGACATGAAAAATACTCTAATAAATAACTCAAGGACCATGACCTTCAAATAAGGTTGATGATCATCAAATGAATTGATGATAGCTAGACCCTAGGGATGCAGGAGACCTCAGTGACTATGAACATACTGTACAAATAGAGATTGTCTGAACATTCTACTCCATACAACCATAAGCTTCTCATCTCATCACATGAAGCTGACATGCCTCAGAGGAACTGGGTCCAAATCTCACCTCTACTGAGTTTTCGAACAGCCTTTCCTGCTATGCAAAGTCAACATGTCGTTAGACCTTCTCACCAAACCAACAGCCCAAGAGTGAGAACTTCCTGTACATCCTGAAAGTTTTATCTAAATTAACACATTTCTCCCCCCATGACTACCCTCATCATCCCCATTTAGCAGATGGGGACATTGAGGTTTGACTGAGAAGGAGGATGCTCCATCATGGAAAAGGGGCTGGAAAGATAAAAGCTGACATAGTAACATTACAGGACCATTGCACTATTGTACTATGAACTCTTGGAAGCCATGATGGACATCACAAGATCAAAATCAAGCCAATCCACACTCCACCATGGAGAGAGGGAAGGCTTCATGAGATCCACACTTGAGGGATATTGACAGTTGGACCATTGAGGAAAAGAGTAATTTTTCTTCCATGGTATGGTCTGTGGTGGGTTGTCCATGTGCCAGAGAATGGCTCTACACCCATGTCCATACAGACAGCACTAATTAGACTCAGTGGGTTACTCGTGAAGTTGGGAGAAGGATATGGGGACTATCAGGGAGGAGTTGAAAGGAAATGTGGGTTTGGATATGATCTATCTAATACATCATATTTGTGTTTAAATCACCAATAGTAATTTTGAGAAGCGGACATTCCTATAGATGCACAAGTAGAAAGCTGAGGTTCAGGGTTTGGCACAAGCATCCCGTGTCAGTCCAAGCTCTGAATCATCAACAGCAAGGGACTCACAACAAATGGTGAAGGCAGAAATGGAGGTACAGACAGGGTTCAGTACCTGAATGCTCTCCTGCCAGAGACAGCCATCTACACACGGCTCTGAATACAAGATCAGTTTCCAGTGCCTTGGACCCATGGGAAGTCCCTGGCCAGGCAAGGTCTCTCAGCACCCCAGGCTCCCACTAGTGTGCATCTGTGGGTGAGTTTGCCCAGCACTCCTAGGCACAAGGTTCCCCCTTTATCAAGGTACAGTTGTTCTCTGGTTTTCTCAAGTGAGCAGACCACCACTTGTCACTCTGACTAGAGGGCCAATGAAATCTTATCTCATGGAGGTCTGCTGAGAGTAAAGGCAAGCTTTTTTCCCTAACAAGCCTTGGTTCAAGCCACTCAACTCAATCACTCACTCACTCACTCACTTACTCACTCACTCATTCTGTCATTGTTTCTCTATTATCAAGTATTATAGAGCCCTAACTCTACCATGGCTTTGATCTGTACACTCAGGATACCAAGATGAACACCAGAGACAGGGGAACTTAGAGCCTACTGGAGAAAACAGACATCAAAACACTGAAATTTATCCAGAAGGAAGAGACACTGTGATATATGAACGCTAGATGGGCATAAACTGGAGGATATAATGAGAGTGAGAAGGGAAGTGCTACAGTTCCTCAGTAATCTACCCTGGCCAGCTATGCCTCAGTTTCCAAATCTGCAACAGGGATTGGAATCTTCTGTGTATATGAATAGCCAGACATGAAGCCAAGCTGCTGCTGAGCCCAGGTGCCAGGCATTCAGTGTGAACATGACTCCTGTTTGGTCTAGAAGTGGAAATGGCTGTGTGAACACATGTGCCACCACCCGCCTTCTCTGTCTCCAGACACTCTAGACACAGCCTTCTGGGCATGAACTGCAGCACTGGATCATTGCTTGTCTGTGGTTCAGCAAGTCCCCATGGTCAAGGCGCATAAGAACACATTTCCTTTCCCACCTTGTGGGTCACTGAGCAACAAGCAACTCAAGGTATATACACCCACTTTCTCATCAACTCTTGCAGATATCCAGGCAAAACAAACTAGCAAGAAATGGCTACTGGGTGACCCTGTAAGAACAGAACAGACCATGACACAGATTAAGATCTTCCTCAAGCCAGGCCATCAGAATAGCTGAGTTTAGTGGTGAAAACAGACAACAAGCTCTGCTTTCCATATGACAGAGTCATATGACCTCAGAGACAGAGATTCTGCCAGTCCTGCCTTGAGGCTGGATCAGTGACTGTGAGGAACTTGGCAAAATTGGCCAAGACTGACTCAGACCTGATGAAGCCAGGCTCCAAAGAGAGCAGATTGGCTGCTAGTGTATGAGCCAAGATCAAAGCAACCACTTGTCTTCAATAGGCCTGGGAGAAACAGGCATCTACACAGGGTTTGTTGGCTCTTGGAACCCTTAGGATTCCCAAAGTCTAGGTTTCTCCTGGGATTACAGTGACATCTTCCCTGTCCCCAGTTGATCTGAAAACCACAGAGAGCTTGAACCCGATACTTTGATAAAGAGTGACTGAGACCTACATTTAGAGGTCCATGCCCATAACCCCAGCCCTTGGGAGGTAGATGTAAAAGGATTGAGAGTTCAAAGTTATACAGTCAACATAGCAAGTCCAAGCTCAGACTAAGCTACATGAGACCCTGCCAAAAGAATGAGAGGGGGAGAGGAGGGCAGAAGGAGGAAAGAGAGGGGAGGGAGGGGAAGGAATGTACAGAAAGAAGAAAAGAGAAAAGGAGAAAGGGAAGGAGAGGAGAGGAGGAGAGGAAGGGGAGGGGAGGGGAGAAGAGAAGAGAGGGGAGGGGAAGGAAAAGGAACAACTGCATTCATTGCTTGGTTAGCTGCTAGAAGCATAAAAGATTCCACGAATCTAAGAAACACACACCACATGCACGATGTCCTCTCCTACAGCAGTCATCCTGAAAGTATTCAAAGACTCCATGCTGATTGTGGACGCATCCTAACTTCCAAATGCTTTCCACCATGAAAACATTTTGCCTCTATTCTCACAGCTCACACTCCTTGCTATATGCTGCATATTTTGAGCAGCCTGCCCTTTAGCTGCCTATCAAAGCCCTACTTGTTCTTCAAGGTGCCTCAAGGGTCACCTCCCTCAAGACAGTTTCCCTCATGTGTGGAAGGCATGGTCTCCAGCTGGTGACACAGCAGGGAGGTGCTAGGAGGCCCATGCCAGAGGAAGAGGCCTCTGGCACATGCCCTTGAGGAAGATTTGGGAACCCTGTCTCTTCCTCTTGCTTGTTCTCCATGCTTCATGGCTGCTTTGATCCACCACACATTTTCACAAGGCTGACTTTATCTCAGGCCAAAAGCAACAGAGCTAAGCAACTATGGAATGAAACAATGAGCCAAAGCATGCCTTCCCTCTTTTAAATTGTTTTTCTTGGGTATTTTGTCACAGTCCTGGAGAGCTGGCTAGCACACCTGCCTTGTCTAGAATCTCACACACCTTAAGCTAGGGATTCTCAAGCTGAAATGCATATTGGCATCACCTAGAATTTCTCATTCAGAGCTCATGGGAAAGACTGAAGCTGTGTTCACAGGGGATGTTTGATTCTGCTGGTCCTAGGAATGTGGTGGGCCTGTGGACTTCTAAATGCTTCCTTCAGGGAAAGATGGTAACTAAATGGTCATTTGCTGCAAACACCCCCTCTCTTGCACTGCCAAAGTCATGGGTCCCTCTAAACTTCACCAGACCTCCCCACTTCTGACCACTTACATAGTTGATGTTATCAGAAGTTGACTGGGACACAATTACCTTAGTGATCTGAACAACAGAAACACATTGTTTTAACAATTCTGGAAGCCATGGTCAAGGTATAGGAAGGTTGGTTCCTCATGGAGAGACTGAGGAATAATCTATCCCATGCCTCTCTCTATTCATTGGCTTGCAGACAGTTTTATCATTTATACCATGACAGAAATAACAGTTAGCTCACACCTGTAATCCCAGCATTCAGGAAGTTGAACTATGAGAGTTGCCAGGAGTTTGAGGCCAGCCTAGGCAACAGAGCAAGACCCTGCCTCAAAATCACAATGGATTTGGGGGTTGGCCATATACAGGTGTAAAGCATTTGCCTATCATGCCTAAGGCCCTAGATTCAACCCCTAGGAGGAAGGATAGATTACAGATAGACAGAAAGATAGACGATAGGTACATAATGAACAGATATAGAGATATGTAGAGAAATAAACATGTATTGGCACTTTTATTTTTGAAGATTTATACCTGCCTTCTATCATCTTTCCTCTGTGCATGTCTATTCAATATTCCCCTTTTAAAATGGATAATAGTCTCTTTGGTAATGCTAATTCTAAAAACCCTGTCTCTAGCCAAGGTCACATTCTGAGGTACTGAGGTTTGGGACCTTGACATACATTTTTGAGGGGGACATAATTCAATGCATGACATCCTTCTATTCCAGGAAGGATACACAACATGGAGATGACAACCATTTGTCTCCATGACCTGTCATCTGAGTGGATGTCACATCACCAGCTAAAGAATCACAATTATGCTCCTGGAGAATTCTGCTTAGGTCAGCAAAAGTATTGCTCTACTCCTTATACAACATGCTGACCTGGTTGGTGATTTAAATAAGAGGGCATTGCCTGATGGCCATGCTAAACAGCTGACACTCAGCTCAGTGATGCTGTCCCTTCCATAGCCTTCTTCTGGAAATATAAAAAAGATACTGTCCTATGCATTAACTGATCTGAGCCTTCCTCTGTGCTCACACATAATACCAGGAGCTCACATTGAAGGGAGCAGACCCTCCCCCCAGCTCTCTTTTTTAGCAGCCATGACAGGCTGCAGAAAAGAACTAGAAAGGCAAAAGCCCCTGACTCAGCAACATGTGCTAAGTTTCTGGCCTTCTGACTATGTGGCAGCTCCACATGGCAAGGAACTAATCAGAAGTTAGCTGACATGCTTTATGTATGGCATAGCATAGCAACAGCCCTGGGAAGGCCTATAGGCCATAGCAACCAGTTAACCAATCAGCACAGGCTAGTAGTCCAAGCCCAGAAGCACACCAATCCTAAGACCATTGCATACCCTTAGACACTCCCTTTGCATACCCCAATAAGTTCCTGCCTTGAGGTTTCTCTGGGTCCTTCTCTGACCAACTTCCTATTAGATGGACAAAGGTCCAAGTTAAAGACAGTTAACTCATTAAACAATAAAAGACTCTTTGCTTTTACATTGGAATGGGTCTCTTGGTAATTTTGGGGTTCAGAATTTGGGCACAACAACATCTCCCTGGCCCTGACATTTTTCCTCCCCAGTCACACAATAGCCAAGATGACCTTTATAGAAAAGTGTGTTTGACTACATTATTCCCCTACTTGTCTACTTGTGATCAAGTCTGAACTCTTCAGCACAGCAATTCAAGGGTCTTCCTTTATCTGGATCCAGCAACTTCTCCACCACTTCCTAAGACTTCCATGACTCTGCCATCCTCCTAGACAAACAAACCCAGAATGCTTACATTGTATGGCATGAGACCATATACTGGGCTTCAAAAAACAAAAACAAAAACAACACAGAATTATGGGGTTTGTTTGCTTGTTTGTTTGTTTTTCAAGACAGGGCTTCTCTGTAGCTTTGGAGGGTGTTCTGAAACTCTTCTGTAGACCAGGATGACCTCAGACTTACAAATTTCCACCTGTCTCTGCCTCCCCAGTGCTGGGGCAAAAGGCATGTGCCACCAATGCCTAGCTCAAAATTATGTTTTCACCACCATTCTGGAGGCACTCAAGGTCAAGATGTTAGTGGGTATGAATTCCATCCAAGGCCCACTTCCTGGCTCATAAATGGAACCTGCTTGCTGTACTCTTGTGGAGTAGAGGAATGGAGGGCACCTTAGTCTCATTTCATCCTTTGACCTAGTCGCTGCCCCTGGTCCCTGCTCCTAACATCACAGACACAGGACTTAGGTTTTCAGCAGATGATGTGAAAGGGATGGGACACAGATCCCGATGGCTTTGCCCTTCATAGCTCTCCATCTCTAGTGTGGACCAGAGCTTATCAGGCACAGATAGCCAGACACTTGCTGGCTGAGAAGTCTTCAACATGGAGCCCATCCTTCAGGCAACTCAGAAGCACCCTTGGCCTCTCCAGTAGGAAATCACCCCCAAACCTGGGTTGGACAACAAAAAGCATTGCTAAACATCAGGCATCAGCAAATGTCCCTGGCCTAAATAATTCTAAGCAGTCCTTGAAACACCAGCATATATAGAATCTCCTCCTCCAGGAAGCTCCCTGCTCCTCCTCTGGCCTAATGTCACTCATACTGTCCATTGACTGTAGTTTTCTCTGGTCTTCCCCATGCAGGCTGGAGAAGTGCCTGGTTCTTGTCTATAGCCCTGGAGTTAACATAACATCTGTTTGGAAGGAGACATTCGCTGAAACTGTTGTTTGCTGACTATGACACTAAACTAGGTAGATGTGAAGGTTATGTGGTCCTGCCCACCATGCCAGGGGTCAAAGAGGTTTGAATATATCTGGTGTGACTCCTCAACTTGTTATGGGTGGATTAAAATCTGTAGCAAGAGTCGGTTGGACTCAAGGCTGATCCAAACCCTGAGCAGTCCCTTGCTTGTATGTCCCTCATCCCTCCCTCTTCAGGCAATGTGGCTTTGGTGAACTCTCACTCTTTGGTCCTTTTTTATTCTTAAAGCTCACTCTAAAAGCTGGCTTTGTTCTGAAGCTCCTCTCTCCAGAGGCAAGAGTAGAGCATGGCTGCCCAAGGCCACACCTACAGAACAGAGGGCAGAAGAATTTTACACCTGGGACACAGGACCACAGGGGATGAGGGAGTACTCTGGGAGGACATCTTTTAGCAGTTGCTCTGAGGACAGGTACTGGAAGCAGAAACCACACTTTCATCTATAGAGGATACCACTCCACACCAAGCCAGTGGTGTCCTGGAAGCCACAGACATTTATACCACATTCTCACAAATACATAAAGGAACTCACACAACAAACAGCAATCCACCTCACACACATTCACAAATAGGGATTCCCGAACACACACAAGTCCATCAACACTATGCACACCGATCACACTTAATCCTCACACTCACAGCACATGCACCACTTCCAGCCTCAAAACCACATAAAAAATTGTTCACACAACACACTCACAGAGAGTGAGAGAGAGAGAGAGACCATAAACACAGTTGTCACACATCTGCTTCTCGTTCTTTTCATATCTGCTTCTATAAGCCACAGCAGGGGCTAAAGAGAAGCTTCAGGAACATGCAATGGTGGGAACAAAGGTGTGGGGGGTGGTGTGGGGCGCGGGAAGGGGAGATGGCGCTGGGGGACCAGGTGTGGGGGAGTGGCTGTGGGGACGCAGGTATGGGGAAGATGAACTGTAGGGACACAGGTGTGGGGGAGATGCGCTGTGGGGACACAGGTGTGGGGGAGATGCGCTGTGGGGACACAGGTGTGGGGGAGATGGCGCTGTGGGGACACAGGTGTGGGGGAGATGCGCTGTGGGGAGACAGGTGTGGGGGAGATGAACTGTAGGGACACAGGTGTGGGGGAGATGCGCTGTGGGGACACAGGTGTGGGGGAGATGCACTGTGGGGACACAGGTGTGGGGTGGGGGAAATGGCGCTGTGGGGACACAGGTGTGGGGGAGATGGCGCTGTGTGGACACAGGTGTGGGGGAAATGGCGCTGTGTGGACACAGGTGTGGGGGAGATGCACTGTGGGGAGACAGGTGTGGGGGAAATGGCGCTGTGGGGACACAGGTGTGGGGGAGATGCACTGTGGGGAGACAGGTGTGGGGGAAATGGCGCTGTGTGGACACAGGTGTGGGGGAGATGGCGCTGTGGGGCACGGTGTGGGGGGAGCACTGTGGGGGCAGGTGTGGGGGAGATGGCGCTGTGGGGACACAGGTGTGGGGGAGATGGCGCTGTGGGGACACAGGTGTGGGGGAAATGGCGCTGTGGGGACACAGGTGTGGGGGAGATGCGCTGTGGGGACACAGGTGTGGGGGAGATGGCGCTGTGGGGACACAGGTGTGGGGGAGATGCACTGTGGGGACACAGGTGTGGGGGAGATGCGCTGTGTGGACACAGGTGTGGGGGAGGAGATGGCGCTGTGGGGACACAGGTGTGGGGGAGATGGCGCTGTGTGGACACAGGTGTGGGGGAGATGGCGCTGTGGGGACACAGGTGTGGGGGAGATGCGCTGTGGGGACACAGGTGTGGGGGAAATGGGCTGGGGACACAGGTGTGGGGGAGAGGCGCGGGGGACACAGGTGGGGGAGGGCTGTGGGGACACGGTGGGGGAAATGGCGCTGTGGGGACACAGGTGTGGGGGAGATGGCCCTGTGTGGACACAGGTGTGGGGGAGATGGCGCTGTGGTGGACACAGGTGTGGGGGAAATGCGTGTGGGGACACAGGTGTGGGGGGCGCTGTGGGGACACAGGTGTGGGGGAGATGCGCTGTGGGGACACAGGTGTGGGGGGGGGGGGTGTGGGGAACAGGTGTGGGGGATGCGCTGTGTGGACACAGGTGTGGGGGAGATGGCGCTGTGGGGACGCAGGTATAGGGGAGATGCGCTGAGGGGACACAGGTGTGGGGGAGATGGCGCTGTGGGGACACAGGTGTGGGGGAGATGGCGCTGTGGGGAGACAGGTATGAAGGAAAAGATAAATGAATGGAGAATTCGGAGTTGAGGGAGGTGTAAGTGTGGGGAAACAGCTGGCCCTGCACTGCTCTGGTTGGAGCATCTGGGTTCCGAAGAAGAGCCACAGCCCGGACTCCTCCCCTCCAGTCTCAGAGGTAGGGAAGACTTTGCTGAGCCTTTTTCCCATGAGCCTCTACCTAAGCCAAAACAGCTTTCTCTCACACTAAGCAGGGGCAGCTGGCTGCCAGGTAGGCGGGGTTAATTAATGGCAGAGAATTATTCCTATTTCAATAGATCATACTGCCTCCATCATAACACAAAAGGAATGAAAGCAAAGTTTAAGGCCCCCCTTCTCCTAAGCCACCCCAGTATTAACAAACTAGCTTTTAACCAGCTAATTCACCGAACATCCCAGAACAAATGCATTACACAAAAGATATGCTGAGTAGGAATTCCATGGGGAAGGGACACAAAGTAAATCTTAATAAATTTTGAATCATATTTCCCATGTCTTGGGTGGGGTGTAGGCTTGATAATTAAGGAGAATCTTCTGTAAGGGTTCAATAAAATGACATATTCTTTTGTGGAGAGATTATTCATTCTCTGGGCCTGTTCCCTGAAGCTAAATTGTTATATAAAAGCCTCACTTTGAACAAGCCAGGAGAGTTCCTTTAGGCAAGATGCTGGCCCCAAGTTCTGTGAAATGCAAGAATCTCTTAGATGATAGCTCTGCTCTGCATGGGTACTTTCACCAGCTCTTGATCTCATAGGGGTTATCTCATGTAGTCTCTCCAGACATGTTTTTCAACTGTCAAATGAGCACCATAGTGCCCATCTCCAGGAATATCATAGCCAATGTAAGTACAGCATCTGGCACACGTAAAGTATCCAATAAATGGTCACCAATACCTTTGCTGTATGTACCTCCTCAGCTCCACCCTAGTTGCTTTCCTACTACTGAAATAAAATACCCTGACCAAAAGCAACTTAGGGAAGAAGTGTTTATCAGACTTATAATTCTGTCTGCCCTGTGGGGAACTCACAGCAGCAGCCTGAGACAGCTGGTCATACCTACAGTCACAGGCAGAGAGAAACTAATAGACCCATGTTGCCTGCTTGCTCACTTTCATCTAGCTTTCCCCTGTCTTATGTAACTCAGAATCCTCTGCCTAAGGAATGGTGACACCCACAATGGGCTGAGTCATCCTACATCAATTATCAAGACAACCCCCCACAGACACACTGTGCTTGCTATTTTTCTGTCATCTTTCATCTGCAGGCTATAGTCATCTGAGGGAAGGGAACCTCACCTTCAAATGGCCTTCTAAGATGTGACTGTAGGGAATTTTCTTAATTAATGATATGAAAAGAGTGGGGCCATCACTGAGATTGGGGTCCTTGGTGCTTTAAGAAGGCTAAGCAAGCCATAAGGAACAAGCCAGTAAACAGACCTTCTGTTATAGCTTCTTCATTAGCTCCTGCCTCTAGGTTCCTGCACTGTTAAGAGTTCCTACCCTGACTGCTTTTGATGATGAACTTTCACATGGAAATGTGAATGAAATAAACCCTTTCCCACCTGATTTGCTTTTGGCCATGGTGTTTCATCACAGTAATAGAAATCTTAACTAAGACATATGCCCTTGGGTCAACTTGATCTAGATAATTCCTCCTTAAGACTCTCAAATGATTCTCACTTGTGTTGACTGTTAAAACTGACCAGCATACCCACTGTATGCATAAACCTGACAAACTCTGCAGGGGGCAGTTCAAGTCTCACCCTCTGGGGAAGCTCTATGGAACATACTAATTGGAAGGTCATTTCCTCCTCTAATCTACAGTTGGTTCTCAGCACTTAGTCTATCCCTGTCCCCATTTTTATTTCTATCTGGTGATGCAGCTGTAGTACATGTCCACTCTTCTGTGGCATAACTTGATAGGAGATGTCATTCTGTAAATATATTTCTCCTATTGGTTAATGAATAAAGCACTGTTGGCCAATAGGAAAGTAAGATAGGTGGGACTAGGAGACAAAGAGGAGAAAGGAAGAAGAAAGGGAGGAGGAGTTTCAACATGTAGGGCAGAAAGAGGGCGAAACTCCAGACCCTCTCTCCAGTAAGATAAGACCACGTGGAAATACTTAGATTAATAAAAATGGGTTAATATTAAAGCAGAGCTAGCTAGTAACAGGCCAACAACATTAAATCAAATACAACATCTCTGTGTGTTATTTGGGGCTGGCGTGGCTCAGGGACTAGGCTGGTGGAAAAACAGCTCTTAACAATAACTCCCTAGATCCTGGCCTGATTCCTCCCTGGAACAAGAGAGGCACAGCAGAGCACCATGAAGAGAGCTGGAGGTGGATGGGGAGGAGTGTGGGGGCGGAGCTTGGGAGTCCCCGCCCCTCTCTGAATAACCAGAGGCAGTTTATGGCCCTGGGGAAGGGAAGTCTTTTCCTCAGTTGTGTGGCCATTGTTGGTTGCCCATGCTCTAGTGAAGCACCCCCTCTTGCAAACAACCCTAAGCTTAGAAAAGAAAAGCATGAAAGTGGGAGGGGAATTGTTGGAAAGGAGAGAGGACTCAGGGCGAGTGGAAGATGAGAGAGGATGATGTGAGTAAATATGATCAAAACACACTAAATACATGTATGAAACTATCAGAGAATATATTCTAAAAGCCTCCCAAGATTCACTCAGAAAAGCAGCCAGTTCTCTCAACAGCAAGCCCAAACCTTCCCTACCAGCTCCTTCTGTGTGTGGGAGCTAAAGCCCGGCAGGTCTGCTGTGGCTTTCCACATCTCACTATTGAAGGTACAGTTCTCACTATCCTGCAAACACACCACTGTGCTTCAATTATCTTCCAGGAAAGCTCCTGCAGCAATGGCTCCCACCCTCCCTGTAGCATCTCTGCTTGGAATCTGCAATGTCCTGACAGCTGAAACCCACAGTATGCTGCTAAAAGGTTTTCAAATTGGCTGCAGCACTCTGACCTGGTCCCATCATGGAGCAGCCTGCTTGTTGAGACCAAAACTCTGTGCTTCCTGCTCCTCTCATTCAGTCCCCTGAGTCTCGATGTCACAGGGTTTAGCAAAATGAGAGCACTCAGTCACCTTTGCTGACTGTTCACTGGTGGAGAAGCCTGTGTTCACACTTTTTCAAGGGCACCATGTGGCTCTGTGGTACCTTCCCTCCTTTCTGTATCCTCTTTCCTCCAGGTTTGCTCAGTGCTATGAAGTCTCTCCCAACACTACTCTTTTATCCCAAATTAAATCTCTGTTTATTTAGGCTATCACAATATCCTCCAGCTATCTTTAATACAAGTGGAACCCTACTGCTTTATGCTAGACCACCAGAAAAGCACTCAGGGAATCACAGTGTAACAAAAACACACTAAATATCCTAACCTCCAGTGGTTGGGGCACAGTAAATGCTCAATAAATGTTGATGAGATCTGGGCAAGTGAACTCTGCAGGTAAAAGTACTTGCTGCCAAGCCGAACACCTGTGTTCCATCCCCAGGACCCACATGGTGAGAGAAAAGGACTGAATAGCAACGAGTCCATGGAGGAAGGTAGTGAATAAAAGCAGAGAAATGGCTCTGCAATTGCAAGCACTTGCTCTGGCCCTGGGAATTCTGGTGCCCTCTTCTGGCTTCCATGGGCACCTGCATGCACTTGGGGCACACACATACAGATAAATAAAATAGATAATAAATTAAAAATACATCACTTCTTTGTGTGTTAACCACAAGTAAATAAACAAACTATTACTCTGAGCAATGATCACATGTTGTCATGAGCACCTCCCACCTAGGGTTACCTTTTAAGACCTGACTCAAGAATCTTTAAGCTTGGCCTAGTAAAATGTGTCCCAGGAATTCAAACACTATCATGAGGTATTGATAAGACTATAGGTGTCCTCCCACAGAAAATTATTTTCCTTCCACCAAAAGAAACAATGTGAGAATGGTCTTTTTTTTTTCCCTTGCATTTGCCAGGAGCCTCCAGCTAGTTCACAGACTTGTGCACAGCAGCCTCTACACCAGACCCCCTCACAGAGATCTGCAGAGTTCAACTATGTAAGGACTGAGCTTCAAAGTGGGACACAGCTTCGTCATCAATCAATCTTGGCTAGCTTCTACCAGAAATGACATCTACCTCCAGTTTCTGGCAGCAAGCCTGATGGAGACAGGAAATTCCAGACTGGGTCAGATCCATGGCCCATTTAGGCTGTGGCTGCCTGGCAGCAAAGAGCTGCATGTGTCTCCTTCGAATTCCAGTATGCAAAACATGCAAAGTCTTTTTGCTGCAGATTTTCTTGGTGGTCCATGCAAATCTCCTGTCTCTTCCATGCTGCTAGTACCCCACCTTCTTTGCGAGTTTGTGCCTCCCCAGTAGAGTTTAGGACTAAGTCTTGGCCTTGTATTTGTTTCTCTACTTCAACACCATAGACATTTTGGACTGGATGCTTATTTGCTGTGAGGACTGAATGGAACACTGCAGACTATTTTGCAGCATCCAGGCTGCTACATGCCAGATACTAGTGGCACCCTCATCCTTACACAGAGTTGTGAGAGTCAAAAATATCTCTAGGTATTGCCCCTGAGGATATGGGAGGCAACGTTACACCTTGCTAAAAAAAAAAAAAATCACTGCTCCAAGCCAAAATGGCAGTCATAGTTAGTGACTGGTCAGGAGTGAACACGTGATCGAGCTTGACCCAATGAGACATGAATGTGCACCAGCCTGAAGAATTCTGAAAAATGGCTCCTCCTTGTTAAGAAACTAACAAAACTAAAAGGTCTCTTGTTCTCTGGTTAATGGCATGCCAAGCTATCAGGCCTGGAACTGTGAAATGTAGCATGTAACCTCTTTGAGAGGTTGAAGAAATGTGGTCTGTTTAAGACACAAAATAGAGTCACCTGGGATGAAGAAACCTCATTGAGGAATTGCCTATCAGGGGCCTGTGGACAAGTCCGTGGGCATTTTCGTGACTGCTAACTGATATGGGAGGGTATAGCCCTCTGTGGGCATTGTCAAAGGGAGAATTATACCTCACTGGAAACACTGATGGAGAAGGCAATGATGATCAGATGAAAATATTTGTTCTTTGTTCTCAAGGTATGGCTTTCTTATATAAAACAATTTTTATGCCATAGGCTTACCATAGGCACAAGCATTATTTAATCTAAAGTTAATAGATTTAAATCTACATTTGGATCTAAATGTAACTTTAAATGCTGGATGCTGAGCTCACCACTAGCCTATGGCCCTTACTTACCCAGTCTCTGTCTTTTCAAGCAGAAAAGAGTGAAAATAAAACCCATCTTTCTGAATCACTGTTAGGCTTAAATTCAGTGATACCTAGAAATGCACAACAGAATGCCTGGCCTACCTGTGGTTCTCTGAATATGCTGTATTTACTTACTGTGTTCTTTTTTAGTGTGTGTGTGTGTGTGTGTGTGTGTGTGTGTGTGTGTGTGTGTGGTGACTCAGTGGAGAAGGGCCCTTGCCACCAAGCCTGACAACCTGGGTCCAATACCTGGGACCCACACTGTGAAAGAAGACAAAAACACACAAATGAACACATAATGCACACACACACACACACAACTGATTTCAACTATTTTTGAAATAAGATTTTGTTTTATGAGTAGTGGGCTGACAGTGAGCAGATAAATACCTGTTTAATTTGTCTTCAGCTTACACATAGGAGCTGTGTTCTGTGGGTAGCCTATGCATGCTTTGTCTCACACTCGGTGTTCTGTGCATAGCCTTTGCATTCCTTGCCTTATGCCCACTCTCTTCCTGGGATCTCCACAGTTCCTTTCTTCAGATGCTAGAGGTAGTTTGATGCTTGATTCATCTTTGCCAAATAAATGTAAAAATAAATGAAGCCCCTAGAATCATTTCAATAGCCCAGTGGAAAAGCCACTCTTACAATCATATCGTATATTCATGTCATTATACCAGATAGACAAAATAATGGTTCTTTTTGTTTGTTTTGTTTTGTTTTTTTGAGATAGAGTTTCTCTGTGTAGCCCTAACTGTCCTGGAACTCACTCTGTAGACCAGGCTGGCCTTGAACTCAGAGATACACCTGCCTCTGCCTCTGAGTGCTAGGATTAATGACATGCACCACCACCACCCAGCTCAAAATAATGGTTCTTAAAGATACCATGAGTCCACTAGGATGTTACCTCACATGGCAAATGAGATGTTATAGTTGTAATTTAGTAAATAAAAACATTACAGAGAAAACATATTCCCAGACAACATCACTGCCTACATGGAAATATCTATCCAGAATAATTCAAAATAAATAATGATAGAAAATGAAAACCTGATAATGTTTTCAAACATCAGTACACAGAAATAATTCTTTTGGTAGGATTTCTTACCCAAAATTAATTTATTCAATGTCTGTAAATCTACAATAGTCTTTAATTAATCAACAGAAAGCTTTCTAGATTATGAGATGGTATGTGTGAAATGCATATCTAAGGATAAAATAATAGAAGTAAAAAAGAAAATTATGATAAAGAGACATGGATTTATCCTCAAAGAAGTGAAACCTCAGCAAAGAGACAATAATACCAAGGACCCCTGGCAGAAAGTCAATAAACAGTTTGCTGGGACAAAGCCCAGCCCAGCATCGTGGCATCACAAGAGAGATGTTAGTTCTATGAGACTGCAGTGGGGCCTTCAGTCAGTAATGCTGAAGAAACGTGCCTCTTCACAAAGACTAATCACACAACAGATGCAAAATATATTGCAGTGGGCCAATATCTAAAGGTCAAAGGTGACATTTTGAAGAGATCATCTTCTATCGTTAAGAAAGTGGTTGCTTTCAAGAAGCAAAGAGCAAACCCCATTAAGAAACATTTTGATAAATAATCATGTAAAAGAGGTTCTTAAGATGTATTTTTATTTTTAATTATGCATATGTGTATATCTGAATGAACATATGCTACATGTGTTTGGGTACCCACAGTAGAAAAGGATATCGGATGCCTATTTGCTAGATTAAAGACAGTTGGGAGCTGCTACCCAATGTGTGTTCTGAGAATCCAGTTCTGGGAAATCTGACACTCTCTACTGCCTCTACAGGCATACACACACACACACACACACACACACACACACACACACACACACTCGCACACACACTCACACACACACTCACAGACACACACATATGTACACACACTTGAACATACACACAGAAACATATAAATACAGAGATATATGCATATACACACAGAGACATGTACACATACACACAAATACACACACATAAATGAAAATAAAAATGTTTTTACATTTTTTAAAAAAGTAATTGTTTCAAAATTGTTTTAATTTAAAAATAAAAGGCCCAAGACATTAACACCATGTCTTTCTGGGTTTTAAGGGAAAGCACATTTCTCAGCTCTAGATTGGCCATTTCCTGTGGTGAGGGAGGGGGTTGACAGGCTTCAGCAGCATCTTTATTTATGTTCTAAAAATCTGAAATAAATGTGACAAAAATGTTAACATTTGTTAAATCTGGAGAATCGTACATGGGTGTTTGTTATTTTATTCTCAGAATGTCAGAAATATCCCAGCATTTATGAGTCCTTTCTTTTTAAAAAGGAAAGGGAAAGTTTCTGAACATGATGATACAATGATGACTTCTCTGATATTGCAGAGTTCACTCAAGAGATCTGGAGTTCTGCCCAAGGATGCCCCAAGCAGAAGAGTGTCTGAGGAACCCTCTGACACCTGAAAATGAGTCCAACCTACAACTTTCCTATCATGAGGGCCCCAGCAAATCCAACCACTTCAATAGATGACATCAAGATGGTGCTTTTCAACCCCTGAATGTCCTTTCTTGAACAAATAAAGCAGAAACTCCAGCAGAATCCAACTGCCAACCCTTGGAGCTACTGACACTGCTTCAGTCTTTGTTGAGTGTGAAATAAGGAAAGCCACTGTGCATGTCTGAGGCACACTCATCTGACATCAGGTTAAGATTTCAAATATATAATTGGAGTGTGAGATAGTGGGGTCTCTCTCCGTGGACAAACAATGAAGGTGCACCAAATAACTAGGCCCTGGGAGCATCAGGGGACTGAAGTAGTTGGGGCATAGTGATGGAGATACTTGTAGAATGGCCCTCCAATAAACAAAAGTGTACAGGTCACCCATTCATTCATGGACTTGACTTCCCACCACTGTACCATAGAAAAGCTTTCAGATTTCCTCCCCAGGGTACACCTTCTAACTAACTACAAATCAGATGCAACACAAAAAAATGAAGATTAGATCAAATTGGTTTGTAAAACTTTTTGAAACTAAACTTGGATATCATATAAGTTGGCACTTGTGTGCTAAATCACAAGATCTCTGTGGCATTCACTAATTGCATTTGTTTCTAAATAAAATTTGGGAAATAATGATTCTGGGGTATCTGCACCCATGACAATGTGACAGAGAATGTGTGAGATTTCTTAGTGGAGTAACTGAAGTTGTGTGACTTGCTGCTGACATTATAATGGGAAAACATGAAACTTTCAGTTGGAGGTAAAGTGATTTCCCATCCAAGTTGTCAGTCCTCTAAACCCCATCATCAGCACCCACAGGACCCCTTATGTGATGTGTCCAGGGATCTGAGAACCTGTGTAGTCATTTACGTGGGCATTATCCCTTAAATCCTGGCTGTTTAAGGCTTCCCAGTAAGGGAAGTGCCAGCAAGGCACTAAAGCAAAAAGACAGATGGGATGTCCCCCTGATGAGCTTGTATTCAAGTGGACAGTCAGTCAACAAGCAGGCAGATAGAGAAGAAGAAGAAAAAGATAGTAGATTCTGTAACTGCTGTGAAGGGAACCAAAGGGTGGCATTACAGAAACCAGCAGTGGTGCTGAGACCCAGTCAGGAGCAAGCTCTGAGTACTGGGAGACACAATGCAGGGAAGGGGACTTAGACAAAGCCTCCCACCCTCGAAAGGTGAAGGAGCCTGGATGTGAGAGGCATAGGAGGGAGGCGTATGCACTGCACCGATGACAGCCCAAGAGATGGACAGGACCAAGAGAGGCAGGGCAGCTGCCATCATTCTAGAGCCCGTGGGTCATCAGAACAGTGCAGGTTGCACTTGAGAACAATGGGACAGCCCTTTCTTATTTGTGAATAGAAATTGAAGGCTCAGGGTCTGGAGAGATGGCTCAGCAGTTGAGACTGTGTACTTGATGGCTCCCCACCACACACATCGGCTGCTCACAACTACCTGTGTAGCTCTAGCTCCCAGAAAATGACATCCTCCTCTGGCCTCCACGGGCACCTGCACATGCCCACACACAGGCGCTCACAAATACACACAAAAGTGAAAAATAAATCTTTTATTTAAAGGAAATTAAGGTCCAGCAAAATTGAGATGCATACTTAAGGCTCCTCAGCTACTATGCTGCTGAGTGGACATCTAAACCTTTGTCTTGATTTTCCTGGAATTTATACTCTTCCCTTTAAAAACCACCATTCTCTGCAGAATAGTGTCTGCTAAGCATTAAGTACTAACAACATGCTAAACACTGTTCTTAGTGCTCAGGCTTCAACTAAGGCTCCACTCCAGAAGAAAACCCCAATGATTTGTCCCAACTGTACTGTCATTATCATCAAAATGTCATCATCATTCTCAATTTACAGATGAGGAAACTGAAGCTCAGTAAGGTTAAATAACCTACTCCAGACTGTATGGCTAGGGCCAGAGAGATGGTTCAGTGGATACAACACTTGCTAAGGAACTGAGTTCAGATCCCCAGAACCCATGGGTGTTAGTTTCTTGTACTGTTGCTATAAAATTCTCTGACTAAAACAACTTAAGACAGAATTATTCTGGCTCACATTTCTGGGGTACAACCCATCATTGCCAGGCCCTCAAGATAACAGAAGCTAGAAGCAGTTGGTCAGAGCACATGTTTGGGACCAAACTGGGCTTTACAGTGAGACTGTCATAATCAGATGCAGAGAGCAAGGAACAGATGCATCATAGCAAGAGATGTCCATGGGCTTTTGGAAGCTGGGCTGGATGCTATCTATGGTTTGAATGTGATCTGTAAGAGGTAGAGTTTTGCTGGAGGAATAGGGGTGGGCCTTGAGATTTCATAGCCTAGCCCCTCTTACTGTTCATTCTCAGCTTCCTGAGTGTGAGTACATGCAATATGACAACTAGCTTCCTGTTCCTGCTCCCATGCCTTCTCCACTACAGTGAGTTGTATCCTTCTGGAACTGGGAACCAAAAGCCCTTTCTCTTTTAAGTTGCTTTGATCAGAGTATTTTGTCATTGTGAGAAAGTAGCTGAGACCCACATAGAGTCCTACAGGCATAGTAGCTTCTTTGTAACCTCAGTATTCAGGGGGAGATACAGAGATCCCCAGAGCAAGCTGTTTAGTTAGATGTCCCAACTCTCTAAGCTCTAGGCTTAACAACAACAACAAAAAAAGATAAGGATGGAAACATCAAACATGAATATGTAAACTTATATGCATACCACACCCATATACACACAATGAAAAAGTTACAAAGTTACTCCACACCTAGTAAAGGGTGAACCTGGAGCCAGAGCAGCTGAGCAAAGCTTGGGGACTCTTCTCTGCCACAGGCTACACTGTTTTGCATTGAGAGCACACCCACAGCAGCTGGCATCTGGCCATCCTGTGCTGGAATTCCCTGACATCTAGAGCAAAGCTGCTCAAACAGACATGGAGGCAGAAACACTGTTCTCCAGGCCTGAGCCTCTCCCTGCCTTCCTTAATAACACAACTCCATTTTAATGCTGAAGGCCATGTATTAGGGTAAAATATGTCTTCCCCAGCCTCCCTTCCTGTTGGAGATGGTCAATGATGTAAGACTGAAATTCTCACAGATCATTAAGAATGTATTTAAAGCAAAACTGTGCTCCCTTTCTCCTTGCTTCCCACCTAGAACATCAACGTGTTTGCTAGAGCCCCAGCAGCTCTCTTGGATAATGGAGCAACTTTAACAATGCAAAAACTGTGTACTTATGATTTCAAATGAAATACAGGGAAAAAAAAATAAAGGAAGGAAGGAAGGAAGAAAGGAAGGAAGGAAGGAAGGAAGGAAGGAAGGAAGGAAGAAAGAAAGAAAGAAAGAAAGAAAGAAAGAAAGAAAGAAAGAAAGAAAGAAAGAAAACACCTTGCCAAATCAGGACACCTACCTCCAGACTGCTTTCACACAAAATAAAACCTAGAACCATCTACTGGCAAACTAACTCTTTCCACCATGCTTACCACACTCCAAATGATTAGGCAGAGGCTCTTCCACACATGCCATTCCACACACTGACTCTGATTCAGTTAACTGTGAGTCTCACTTGATTGACTGGGTGTCACTGGAAGCAGGAATGCCTCCCTTATCACTTCTGAAGAAACACTTTCCAAGTTCACAATGAACTGACTCTGGGGCATTATAACTCTAAGTGCCTCTTTTCTGAACTCTTACAAGTCAGTAATGGCAAAGGGATAAAATAAATGCCAGGGTGATGAATGGGATAAGTTGGAAAGCAGGGACTCATGGGTATAAGCTCCCACAAATGTCAGGTGCCAATCAAAGGTAAAGAAAGAAAACAGTACCTGCACATGGGGGAGGGACAGGAAGGGCACAAGGACAAATGCACCTCTGCAGCAAAACAAGCAGTGTTCAGTGCAACTTGCAACCTTGTAAGACAGCAATAGGTCACTCCATGGCCATTCTGCTCAAACCGGGAAGCACAGGAAGGGACTGCTGAAGTCATTCACTTGATGCCCATTATGTACAATCACTCCACAGTATTACAGCCAGAGCACGCATGTAGCACAGTGGTAGCCAGGTCAGGATGGGAATTCAGGTCTTCTTACTGCCCCCTCCTTCAGTGGACATGCCCTCCATGAGTTGTGAGGACCTGCTTTAACCTAAAGCCAAGGTCAGATACTAACACTTTAGGTCACAAACTACAAACACAACTCTGTAGCTTGTGTGGGACAGAAACGCCATGGACAAACAAGCACATGGACCTGTGTCAAGAAAATTCATGTACAGCAGTGGAGAGACAGCTCATAGGTAAAGTTCTTGCCTCGCAAGGACAGGGACTTGAGTCTTGTCCTTATCACATTAAAAATACAAAGACAAAAAAGGTGCTTGGCAGGATGGTGCATGCTTGTAATCCCAGTGTTGAGGAAGCAAAGACAGGTAGATAACCTAATCAGTGAGCCCCAAGTCAGAGAGAGATCCTGTCTTAAGAAAAAAAGGTAGACAGTGAATAAGGAACAACATGTGAGGGCATCCTCTGATCTACACACACAGGCACACATGCATGACCAACAACAATTTGTTCACAAAAACAGGTAGTTGGCTCCACCTGCAAGATATGGGTTGCCATGGTTTCACCCAAGTCCCTGAATCCAAGTGGCTCCTGCACCACAACTGGAAGTAGCAGCAACAGAAGTTTTCAGAAATGGCTAGAAGTGCAGGTTCTCAGTGCCAGACCTGGAAGCTCATTGGGGCCCAGGCATGGCCTCCAGACACATACTTCACAAGCCCTCAGGTGACTCCCACACAGGCAAATGAAAAGCACTGGGCTGCTAACAACTCCCTGTTCTCAGCAGCCATCCCTGCCAATATCACTTCAAGCACATCACCTGGTCTTGAGCTCCCAGGAGGTGACCATGACAGCAGTCTCCAGCTTCTGTCCCCTCTCCATCTACCTAGGAGAATTCCAAAGTAAGCCAGATTTATGGCCAGGAATAAAGATGGCACTCTAACAGCTCATCCCAACAGGTATTGCCCCATAATTACATCCTGGTCAATGAGACACAAGTGGCAGAGGTAAACTAAAGATAGATGATCACACCCACCACCTCCTCCTCCATATTCCTTAATCTTGAATGCAGATCTGGCTGGAACCACAGTAAATTTTAAGAATAAAACTCTTCCAGGAAGAAATACCAGGGTGGAAGAACCCAGGGTCTGTCATACTGTGATGTCTAATTGTTCTGCTAAACTCCTAGTACATAAGAGAGGAATAAAATTCTACCACACCTAAGCAAACTATTATTAATTTGGGTTTCTTTCCTACATCCTAAGACCTAGTTTAACTAACTCAGTGTCCAGTGAATATCTGTGGAAGGAATGTATTAGCCTTGAATACACTGGATGGTGTCAAGTTTCCAAGCAGATTTCATTAGTAAAGAGATCTTCCTTTGATGGAGCCCCAACTGTTCACCTCTTGTCACCAAATGAAGTTTCCAGTACTGGGACTGGGTTACATTCAATTGAGTTGTTGGCCAAAGGGGTTCCATGGAAATCCCAGACAACCCATGTCATTGGGAAGACAATAGGTTGTTCTCCACAAACTGAGAGCAAGGCCCTGTTGCTGAAGACAATACCCATATAACTCATTGAACATGGAGAGGTAGAGCTGGTGCCTACATGGAACCATCACTTCCACGGTCTAGTGTCTTTGGTACAGGAAGGTACTCTGCAGGTCACCAAAACAGAAATGCGAACATCAACCCAGACACAAACCTTTTGATCTATAATCCATTCTGTCTGAAAAATATGCTAGGCCAATGGTGGCACAAAACCTGTAGGAGTAAGCAACCAATGTCTGATTTGACTTAAAGCCCACCCCATGAGATAAACTCACCAGGATACTGATTGGGTGACCAAGAACCAGAAAGTAGATCTCCCAGAGACCTAGGTAAAATCAAATACCATTGGTCAAAAACAAAAAAGACATCAATAAAATGACTCTTAATGGTATTCTGCTATATTCATATATCAGCACCTCATTCAGCCATCATCAGAGAAGCTTTCTCTTAAAGAAGATGGGAACAAATACAGAGACCCACAACCAGACAATATGCAGAGAGAGAAGCCTTGGAACACACAGCTCTAAATGAGATGTCTCCATCATATCCCTCCCCACTGAGTTCAGGGACCCTGCAGAAGAGGTGGGAGGAGTGGGGAAGACAGAGGGAACAGAGGATGCCAGGAGAACAAGGCCCTCTAAATCAACCGAGCAAAGCTCATATGAGCTCACAGAGACTGCCTCAGCAGGCACAGGGCCTGCACAAGTCTGTGTGTGTGCTACAGCTTTCAGTTTAGTGCATTTGTGAGACTCCTGAGTGTGTGAACAAGTGGGTCTCTGATTCATGTGCCTTCTCTTGGGTTCTTTCCCTTCGTTGGTTTGCCTTGTTCAACTTTGATGTGATGGTTTTGGTTTTATCTTATTACATTGCATTTTTCTATGTTTTGTTATTTTTTTTTTTAGAGAATAGAAGAAACATTAAATCCTGAACCAAAATGTAAAAAGAGAGAGAGAGAGAGAGAAGGGAAGGGAAGGAATTGTGTTGGTAGGTGTGGAGCTGGAGAGGATCTGGGAGGAGTTGAGGAAGGGAAAGCCATTATCAGAATATATTGTATAAAAATATTTTTTCAATGAAATACACACACACACACACACACACACACACACTGTTTAAAAAAAAAACACCAATCTTCCTTGAGTGATAAAATTCCCACCATTACTCTTAGAGAAAAAAGCATATTTCATTTTAAATCTGGAATCCTTTCTTGAAATTGTGCTACTTTTTTAACAGTATTTGAATTTATTCATTTAAAATGTCAATGCTTTCTTTAGTAATCTCAAAAAAAACAACTCTCCTTTCAATATAACTACTTTTGTTGTTTTTTAAAGTCTTACCATATAGTCTAGGCTGGCCCTAAATATGAGGCAACACTCCTCCAGTCTCTCAGCCTTCTGAGCACTAAGATTTCAGGTTACTAGCACTACACCTAGCCAAACAGCCGTGATCTCTTTCCAGTGCTGGAGATAGAACCCAGCTCTAGGCAAATGCTATACCTGTAAGGTCATCAGGAACCCACATCCAGTGTTCATAAGGATTAAAGTAATAAAGAGAACCTCAACAAGTGGTGTGGACTTGTACACACATGGCCTGGCTGCTTGTAACCCTTGTGCCACACATAGGCAGGCTGATAATGGAGCATCTGTCTCTTCCCAGGCTCCCAGGGAAGATAACTAAGTGTCCAACTCTCCAGTCACCTCTTCCACGAAGCCTTTCCTCGTCGGAGTGCATAAGCCTCTGTTGGACTTGAGGGTTGTTCTGCCCTGCTTCTTCGAGTCACACTGATCTGTTATTTTTCAATAGTCCTCAAGCTGCTGCAGGAACAGACAGCTTTTCTTACCATGGCAGGCTCTCAATCAATAGCTGTGGAAATGAACCAATTTCATACGTGTGTGTTCCATTTCTCCCACTAGAACAGAAATCTCAGTAGACAGCTGGGACTGGCTCTTCGATTTCTAAACAAGCCTCAGGCAGTCATGGAATTGCGCAGGTGTGCCTAAGGAACCTGCTTAATGCATCCCAGCATGCCCCACATCTGCCCTGTCAGGGCATTGACAGAATCATCTATGGACTCTAGCATCCTCACTCCTGGAGTGTAAGTCTGGAGTGATTCCCAAACCCTGCAACACAGGCCTTCAAACATTTAGAGTGGGAACCTTATCTATCAATCTCAATGTGATGAGGACTATGGAGATGGCTCAGCTGGCCAAGTACTTGCCTGAGAACCTAAGTTTACCTCCACAATCTTTATAAAATAAGAGCCAGGAGGGCTCCCACTTGTAATCCCATCACTTGGAAGAGGGGTACAAGACAGCCTACAGGCCACTGAGAGACCCTGTCTGGGGGAAAACATACACACACACATACACACACACACACACACACACACACACACACACACGTGTGCACATGTGCACACACACAGACACGCACAAAGGATGATCAGTGTCTACGTTGGTTCATATATTTGTTGCTTTATATTTATATTTGTTGCTGTCATTAAATACATAATCGAGTTTCAAAAGGAAGAATCTAATTGGGTTCACCATTTTGAGAGACTAGTCCATAGCTATCTGACCTCCATGAGGCTAGGAAGGACATCATGACAGTGGAAAGCAAGTAGAAGATGGCATTCTCCATATCACAGTGGATCAGGGACAACACAGGAAGAGGCCAGGATGAGCTACATTCCCAAGGACAGGCTTCCAGTGACCCATCTCCCCTAATGAGTTCCTACCTCCTAATAAGGCTATTCTCTTACAGACCCTTAGGGCATGTGCCCACTGGTTAAAACAGACAGCCCTCTGGAAAGACCCCCACAGACTTACACCAAGGTATACTCCACCAATCTCCTAGCATTTCCTAATCCAGTCAAGCTATGAAAATCAACCATCATACTACATACAGTTCATATAGCAAACTGACTCTTACTTCATTAGATTTGTGTGTGCACGCACATGCACACACATGCTATCCAATGCATGTGAAAGGCAGACCACACCCTTCCAGGGCTGGTTCTTCCATTCACCATGTGAGTCCTGGGGATCAAACCTGGGGATCAGGCTTGATGGCAAAACAGTTTTACCCACTGAGCCATCTCATTGGCCCCAAACCTACTTTTTTGCCTTCCATCTGACCTCTCCGCTGTTATCCTTCAGGCATTTGTAACCAGTTGTCCCTTTGACAAACACTCTTTGTTTCACATTTTCCTCTATTATTTTCCAAAGTCTCTGGATGGATTACTATTATGGCAGATATATCAAAAGCTGTCACTGTTCAATCACCCCTGCTGTCACCACCCCCAGGAATAACTCACAAATGTCTCCACTAAAGACTTGCCTGCAGTGCTCTTCTCTAACGACTAGGGACACACTCAACAGCACAGTGCTCTGGAGTCCATCCCCAGCAACTGCAAGAAAGCATGTCATTCCCAGATGCTTCCTTATTCCAACTCTGGGTTCACTCCTCTGAAAGCTTCAGTAAAACACAAACTCTTTGATCCCATGGACTAAGTAAGCAAGAATCTCCACTTTTTCTGGGCAGGATTTATGTCCAGCCACTTGTCCATGGCTGTGGCTTAGTCAATGTACCAATTCAAAGAGACCAGTCCCCCTGCCTAATCAGTTATAAGAGTTCCTGAATGTCGCTATCCCACAGAGATACAAGAAAGTTCCTTAACCTGAAGAGCACACGTGAATGCAAATGAAAGGGAAGGGTTGGGACCCTGCAACAACAAATTACATGGAAATTTCACAAATTCTAATAGCAGTGTAGAAGAAATAGGTGCCCCATGCAGCATCTCATATAGACAGAGCCCTGACCAAGCTTTACCAGACCTGCAGATTCTCATATGCCATTCAGGACTGCACCTCATTTGTGTGGGTATACGTGTGTGTGTGTGTGTGTGTGTGTGTGTGTGTGTGTGTGTGTGTGTGTGTGTGTAGGTCAGAGACTGATATCAGGCTGTTCTCCACCTTATTTTTGAGACAGACCGAACCTGTAGTACATTGATCTGACTACCCTTGCTGCCTAGTAAGCTAGTAAGCTCGAATTACAAGCACAAGTGGGCCTACCCAGCTTTCTTTACTTGGGTTTGGGATTTCAAACACAGGTCCACATTAACATCTGGCCCATCTCTCAAGCTCCATGGGGCTCATTTTAAGATAATTTGCATGGCCAGCATAGCTTGGAAGGATTGTTACCTATCATATGATTGACCACCATCATCAAAATAGTTGTCTGCCACTGCCCAACCAAGAGTACAGTCTGTGGAAGAACCACATTAGGAACTTAAAACATCATAAAAAGCCACCATTTCCTTTCTCCATCTGTTGCAATTAAACAGACTACAGAGATCTCCTGATATTTCAGATGAATCACTACTCTTCAAGGTACACCCAGGACACTATCCCCCCAAATGTATTTCATAAGTGCTATGATTTGAAGGAACCTTACAGGTTCAAGTGTCGAGCTTTATTTCCTAGGTTGGTGATGTGGACTTTTGGTAGAAGGGGACCTTGTGGGAGGCCTCTAGGTCAATTGGAAATGGGATCTTAGAAGAGATTACGGTAGTTCTCATTAAACCCTTTGGTAGTTCTCATAGGGTACTGTTACAAAGCTTGAGCCTAGCCCTACTCACTATTTCTCTGTCTTCTTATGTAGAGATGTGAGCATTGGGTCCTGTACAGGCTTCCACCATTGCCAGCCAGGTACAGCAGAAAGGCCCACACCAGAAATTACCCAATGTAGATGCCATACGCTAGAGCCTCCACTACTGTGAACCACATAAACCTCTGCTTATAAGACAACCATCTTGGATATTTTGTTACAGTCATGAAAATCTGCCTCTAAAATATATATTTATGACTGTCATTTGCTCCTCTGAGATCTCAGCTTCATTAACTTAAATGTTCTCATCTGTAAGAAGGAATTTCAGAGAATTCAAGCTAGCACAGCTGTGATGTATTCAGCCCGAGGTCTGATTCATCTCTCATACCCAATACTCCAGTCAATGAATTGGAAACTTATGGACTGTTAGACTAGAAGAATGCTGCCTATGCCATCTACTCCAACACCATCTCAGGTCAATACTATACTAACAACATGGCAAAGGTTACCTGCCACATCTCTAAAGTTGTTTTCAAAGGTGACTAATAGCTGGTAAAGTGGTTGCCTTCCAAACACAAGAACCTGAGTTTGCTCCCCAGTGCTCATATGAAGAGCCAGGCATAAGTGTCATGTACCAGCAACCCCAACACTGGGGAGGTGGAGGTAATCAGATCCCTGGGACACACTGGCCTGTCCTATGCAGAAAGTTATAAGTCAGAGAGAAAGCCTGTCCCAAATAAGGTCCAGAGTAATGATACCTGAGGTGGCCAGCCCTCTGGCCTCCACACTCACAATACATACATATGTACACTTGAATGCCCATGAACACTCATCCACAATCACTCGCACACAGAAAAACTAAAATAAATGTGGTTCCCTGAGAGCAAGCAGGGCATTGGTACAGAGTTAATCACATGACTCCAACAGCTAGGTTCTCTTCCCCTGCCCTCCTGCTGCCTGTAAGAGCCACTGCCAGCCAGCCTAACCTGGGAGCCCAGTGCAAATCTCCTTCTGGCTTTAGGAAGCAGGTGAGGCCCTTCACTGGCACAGGACCTCAAGTCTCCCAGCAGCAGCAGGGTAGGCAGAGCCTGACAACCTTGTGAGTCTGGGAAATGTCTCTCTCTGGTCCCTCCCTGGGCCCCCCACCAGGGTCTTTATTCTGCTACATTGCACATCTGGGGAGTTCTGGCTGTGCACAAATCATGATACAGCCCCAGGGTCCTTCCCAGAGTCTGTTCCTGCCTGTCACATCATGTCCTTCTTCCAACTTACTTATCCCCCAGTCACAAGGAAAGAGAGGGGAAAGGGAGGCGGAGAACTTCAGTTAGCCAGGGGCCGCAGAATGGAAGTGGTGTGCTGAAGGCAGATTCGCCTGGAAAACAAGCCGTTCTAGACACCCAGCAGGGACTGATGTCAACAGGACAGAACTTCCAGCTATGCCATTTTGTTACTGAATAAGGCCCCACTCCCAGTAACTTGTTGTATCTATAAAACAATGAGTTGCCACCCTCTGTCAAGACTCGGGGAACATGACAAACTCGGGGACAGAGAGAATGTAAGAGCCAGAAGCTGGGGAAGAGGGGTGTGAAACGCTGACTCCTGGCGTGCATGGCTGCTGTGCTTTGGATGAACTCACAGCACTTTTCACCACCTGCCCACGATGTCACAAGACTGGGCCCACCTGCATCCTGTCATGGAGCAACGAGGGATGCACAGGCCATTCTTTCGAGGAGGATTAGTAGGTAGAGAATATCTGCAGCTGATGGGAATGTAAGGATACTTTCCTCAGTGGTGTAGCCACTTAGGTAAGGTGTCTGGGCCCCTGAACCTAACCCCTGACCCCCTGCATGTGAGCAACTCTAATTAAACTCACCAAAAGTACATAAATAAACACATGTAGCAGGGTGCTGGTTGGGAAGAGGAAGGGGATTAACAGAAGGAGGAGGGGACAAGAGTGGGTAAGGAGGGCGACTATGATCAAGAAACATTAGATCATGCATAAAAACATTATACTAAAACCCACTGTTGTGTATAATTAAGATACACACAGGGCTAGAAAGATTAGAAAAGGAAGAAATTTTAAATGCTGTCTGTACACTAAGGATCTAGGGTCCAGGGTGGACAGCATTCCAGGGCTCTCCCTTCTCATCTGCCACTTTGAGTCCAAGGCAATGGCAAGTGTACCTTGCCCAATTCCCCATGCAGCAAAACAAAAAGGTTCAGCTATCAAAGCTGGAGCGAGGAGAGCAGCTTTCAGGCAAGGCTGGCTGGATCCCATTCAACAGCTCACATCACACAAATCTTCCTTCCAGGCTGGAGATGTTCCCAAGATACTATCTGAAGAAGGTAAAGAGAGAAGCATCCACCCTCTCAGAAGAGATGGAGTGCAGAGCAACTTGGCCAAGAGCCAAGAAAGGAATCCCCTCAGGTAATAGTGATGGCATAAGCCAGGTGCTGTGTGCCAGCACTTTCATATGTCACCTCTGTTTTCAACAGCCCCCAGAAGGGGGCACTTAGACCTCTGGACCATGACATCACCTCATAACAGGGCTGATCTTGGGGAGGCTGAAAGGGTGGTGTGAGACCAGTCATATGTGTCCACGCAAGTGCATGCATCAAGGATGAGGAGTGGTGATGTGACCACACACAGCTCCTCTCTGCCCTCATCTGAGTCTCCTGCTGCAAGTGAGCTCTGTCCCACTAACAGACATTCACAGCAACTGCGAAGGGCTGCTGGGAACCCTGACTGACCGCCTTCCAGGAGGCATCTCATGATTGTCCCTGTATTAGTTACTTTATCTATCTATTACTGTTACAAAAATGGCTGACAAAAGAAAGGAAGGGCTCATTTTGTCCTGTTATCCACAGGGTGGTCTGTTGTTGTGGGGAATGGTGGCAGGAGCATGAGGATGCTGGTCACATGGCATCCACAGTCAGGAAGCAGAGAGAGGATGACACTGGCGCTCAGCTCTCTTTCTCTTTTTTATTTGGTCCAGGACCCAGCCCATGGAATTGTGCTGCCTGCATTCAAGGGTCTTCAGACCTTGATTCACCTAATCTGGAAACTCCCTCACAGGCATGTCTCTGGCGCTTGTTTCCATGATGATGCTACATCCTGTCAAGCTGACAAGAGGATTCACCATCACAGCCTCCAGACTGGACTGGGCAGTGGTCCACGTGGCTCTCCACCCTTAGTGCTTGGCTTCTTTCCCAAACACCTAGAAAGAAGACACAAATGTCTACACAGTGATGGGGGATGTCCTTCTGTATATATGTTTGTCTTATTGGTGGATGAATAAAGCACTGTTTGGCTAGTGGCCAGGCAGGAAGGATAGGTGGGCCTACCAAAGGAGGAGAATTCTGGGAAGTGTAGGCAGAGAGGAGTCTTGATGTGAGCCTGGCAAGAGGGGACACAGTCAGGTGTTCTCTGGTAAGATAAGACCATGTGGAAATACATAGATTAATAGTAGTGGGTTAATAATTAAGACAGAGCTAGCCAATAAGAAGCCCAAGCCCCTGGCCAATGGTTTAATAATTAATATAGTGTCCATGTGTTCATTTGGGACAAGGCAGTTGTGGAACCAGGCAGGAAATCCCATAACATCACGGTCCACCCCATCAGCACATGTCCTGCTACTGAGTGAATAAACAAAGGAATGAGTGAATGAATGAACACAGTGGGAGATCCACCTCCAATTGCTCCCCTGGCTAGAAACTTGATCCCTTCTACTCTCTTTTCCTTTGCTCTCTCTTTGTCCCTTGTGCCTATGATTGCTTGCATCTGGAACTTTTTCTGAAGGTTCTTCCTCCAACTTTCTGTACACACATACACACACACACACACACACACACACACACACACACACACACACACACACACTACACACACATACACGCAGGAAATATGTTTTTACTTTAAAGGTGCAGTCCAGCTCTGGATGAGGCTTCTCAGCAGAGAATCCACAAGCCTGCTTTGACAGGTCATCTCCCTGAAAGCACACCAGTTTATTTAATGATAAACACTTAGCAATGTATTTAGGAAAAGGAAAAAATATGTTGTGTACTTCCCAGTCACTCTGGTAGTGTTCTGCCAGTGACACATGCTTAGGGACACAAGACCTGTGTTAAATAAGACAGAAGAGCAGATGCCCAGTGTAATCTAGAACCTGGACAACCTGTGCATTACCCTCGGGGAGGCATGACAGCAGAGAGGATGGGTCATATCTGCAAGGGAACAGCTGCTCTCTGAGAGGACCAGAGCAGTAGGCAGGAACCAGAGCAGAGGGGTGAGGGATGGGTGGAGGCTAAAGTTGTCCACAGGTTAAGCTAAGCCAGTGGCTCTCAGCCAGAAAATGTCTGTCCCCTGAGGAAAATGACAATCTCCGGAGACATTAAAAAACAAATAACAACAAATTCTAGGGAGGATGTAGGCAAAGGGCAACCCATACACACTGCTGGTGAAAATGTGAATTATCTAGCCTCTATGGAAATATACAGATAACAGATAGACCACCATATATCATATACCATATAGACTCTTCTGGGTATGCAGTCTAAAGACTCCATGCCAGTGTACCACAGGAATACTGAGCACTAGTTCCCTGCAGCACTAGTCACAATTGCTATATTATAGACAACCTGTCCAATAATAGGAATGGACAAGAAAATGTGCTTTATACACAGTGGGATTTTTAGCCACAAGGAAGACAAAGTCACTTCATTTGGGGGGAAATGAATGCAACTAGAGACAACCATATTAAGCAAATGAAGGGTCTCAAGAAAACAGATATCATATATTTTCTCCATTATGTACTTTGTTGATTTTATATAGTATATAACATCAGGCATGGATATATTAAAGAAAAGTGGAAGTGAAATGCCCCCTGGAAAACAAAGGGGAGAGGGGGTAGAGAAAGGAAAACGCAGGGAGAGAGATCAGTAAGAAAATTTTTAATTACTTAATTTTAAAAATTGGGCACAAAGAAGCTCTGTAGGTAGATAGGACATGTCCTAGCAAATGGCATGGAACATCCACCCTCTCCAGCCCACAGCAAAGAATGATTCTGTCCCAAATGACACCAGGAACTCTTAGTATAAAGATGAAGCAGAGTATGAACCAGCTCAGCTGCTCTGTGGCTATGGGGAGGGGGTGGGGCTTAATGGGTGTCTCTGGGCCCCAGAAGTATCTGACTGCAGTGGGTGAGGAGGTTAAAGGAGATGGTGTTTGTCCAATGCACTGGACAGAACATTTACCCTAATCATCGAGCCCCAAGTCCAAGTTAAAGAGCTGGTGTCAACACCTAAGGTGGACAGCACCTTAGGCTGACCTCTGTTTCACACACACACACACACACACACACACACACACACAGGCATACACAAATACTACTATGCTCTATTGTTTGTGTGTAATATTGGATATTGGTCCTGAGGATTGAACCTAGGTCTTCAAAGGTACACAGCAAGCATGTCTCCAACCCAGCCTTCCTCTTCATCCCCTGGAATCTGAGTGTTAATCAGAACTCCAGCATCATACACAATAGAACCTGAGAAGCTGCTGTATCTTGAAGCCAGCTGCTATTAACATTCCTCTCCAGCAAGTTCAAGGGCTGCTCAGGACCTGAGATCCCATTGACACCAAAAGACTTGCAAATATCCCCCTTGTGTTCTCCGATGACACATTTTATCATCTGTTCTCTGAGTACTGCGTTCTAAACAGGCCTTTCTAACCAGCTTGTGCCTGATCCTTAGACCCCTCTATACAATTTTAGGAACTGGGTGGGGACTGTTCAGTGGCTGAGTTCATCAGCTCTGGAGACCGCCTCACTTACCAGCCATCTGGACCTGTCAGTTTCTAGGGAAGACAGATTCCAAGTGTCCTCTTCCTCTGCCCACATTTTTCAGGGACACACTGCCCTCCATAGAGACTGCTCCTGTTCCCTTCTGTCTCTTCATTCTTCATTCTTGCCTCCTCTCCCTTCTACTTCTCTTTTGGGGAAGTCATCAGCATTAACATGGTAATTGTTTAGGCCAAGTCAGCATAAAGACTCTGTGAACCCACCAGAGTAATGACCATCTTTCATCCAGAACTTTGCTTAAGCTAGACAATGATTAAAAAAAAATTGTTAAAGTTGGGGGACTGGGACCTGGGACTAATTTATTTTTAGTAGCATACACACATAAAAGAGTTGTGCCTAGTAAGGGGTCTTGTGTGTGCATCACTGTGTCTGTGGTGTGTATATTATGTGTGGTATATGGATACATGTGGCTATGCATGTGTGTACAGAAGCCAGAGATTATTTTGACAAGGCTGACCAGCCAGCAAATTCTTGGAATTTTCTGGTTTCTGTTTCCATAGCACTGGGGTTACAAATGTGTGTAGCCATGCCCAGGATTTTATGGTGGGTGCTGGGGATTTGAACTCAGGTCCTCATGCTTGTACAGCAAGTGCTCTTTCCCATTGAGCCATCTCTCCAGCTCTGATGCATAGAAGTGCTGAGCACTGTTGAGTAACCTTGAGGTTTGTGCCTAGGAATCATGCAGATGTGAGAGCTCAGGGGTGTTATAAGAAGATGTGAGCAGAAATGGTATGTGGGACATGCACTGGTTCTAGGACAACCTGAAAATCTTCAGATGCAGACTGGGGGGAGAGAAGAGGAACAGATGCCACTGCCACCTACAGTTGTGTTGGGCTATGTTCATAGCTATCTGGGGGGTGCACAGGCCTGTGGCTGCAGGCTGAACACATTGGGTAGAGTGCACACTCTTATAACCACAGTCAGAGTATGGCAGGAGAGCCAGAAACTTACAGAAGAAGGCACAACTTCCACTGAGACCCCAGCTACGCATCTCTTCTGGTTGCACTGAGAGGTAGGTAAGTTCACCCAGGATGCTCTAACATGCCACCTAGTATAAAAACCAACTAGTGTACCTCCATGGTATATTCAGGACAAGGCTGCATGTGTATGCTTCTTGAACACAGTGGCCCCTCACATCCCTAGGCTCTTGACATCAGAATTTCCTGGAATTTGACTCAGTGTGCATGTTGAAGCCTAGGCTTTATCCCAGAAATCTGGGCTCTGTATCTCTGGGAGATGACCCAGGAGTCTGCATACCTAAAATGCTCCATGTGCAATTCTGATAGTGTCTGAAATGTAGGTCCTTCTGGACGTTCCAGTGTGAAGGCAGGCTGAGGAAGGAATCTTTGTTAAGATCTGGTGACTTATAGAGAGATGGAAGGTTCCTGCTGGCAAGGACCAAGGCAGAAGAAGAGCATTTCAAACAGTTCCACTAAGGCAGGAGAGTGCTCACTGCAGAGCAGGGCCTGTAGGATTGCTTTTTAAGTGGGGAAGTGGTGGCCTGTAATGCCCTGGCTCAGTTAAGTCATTTAAAGGGTCCCTTTTCCTTCTTCACTGTCATCCTGAGCCTAGAGTCTGAAAAACACAAACAGTGGTTCACACTGTAGTAAGAAGAAGTCCAAACTACTCCCTTTTTCAATGCAAGGGAATTGTGTTAGTTGTTTGCCTCAGTATGACTGCAGCACCTCAGGAGGAACTTGAGGAGAGTTCACTTTGGCTCATGTTTTCATCATAGGAAAAAAAAATCACAACACTTATCCACTCAGGGTAAAGGGAGTGTGTAACAGAGGCCATTCACATCATGGCAGACCAAGAAGCAAAGAAAAAGAAAGTAGGACCAGGTATTGCCTTCAAAGGCCCACCCTAGTGACCCAGCGAGACCCCACCTCCCAACAGTCCACACCCAAACTGATGAAATGGGGACCAGGAGCTAAAACATGGTGTCCTAGAAACATCATCACCAGCTGGGAACCAAGTATTCAAAAAATGAGTCTATGGGGAACATTAGATTCAAATCATAACAGACATTTCTTGCAAGACCGTCTGAGAGATTGAAAACCTTGTACTGCGAGAAGGCAGAGCTGAACCAAAATGTTCCTCACACCAACAGAGAGCTGATCAGGCCATTCTACTAGCCCCGTACCTGAAAAGTGGGTCAAGAAACGCCTGTCCACAGCCTTCCTCTGATTCACTGGTGGAAAGCCTGTCCTGTGGGTCAACCACTGAAAATTAACTCAGGATGGCATCTAGTGAGCTGCCCCAGGTCTTATCCCCACCCCCCCCCCCCAAAAAAAAAAAAAAACGCTCCAGGAGAATATTCACAAAACAATGTCTTCAGCAACCCAACCCAACACCAAACTATAATGAAGAGTGATGAACTTAGGGCCAGAAAACTAAAACATAAGCAATCTGGAGATCTGAAGAGCCTCTCCCCAGATCCTACTTCAACATCCAATATCTCCTAGCATCTCCGTATGTGAGTGAGTGCCAGAAGAATAGCCACCCAACAAGGTCCACCTCCTGATTATTGGTCCCTGTATATGTTTCCTTCAGCAACAAAAGACACTACATGAGTGATTGCAGTAAGGGTCTGAACATGCAGACATGATGTCAAATGTTCTGGGTGAGCCAGTCTCATCCCTTGTCCTTATGGATGGTACTCCTTTTCAAGTCTTCATAGCAGGAGAATGTGACTACAGAAACAAAGCAGAGAGAAATACAAAGCTGGCAGTTGGTGGATGGTAGAAGGACTAGAAGCCCAGGTACACAGGCGGCCTTCAAAAGTGACCAAGACTTATGTTCACTATCTGTTGGGTATGCCTCAGTGTGGCTGCTGGAACCCCAGGAACTTAATAGCAATAATGTCAACAATCATTGGGGGCACAGAGATGCTCACTCCTGGTACTTGCTGTATAAGTATGCTAACTTGAGTTCAGATCCCTAGAACTGACATGAAGTGGCCACTCCTAAAATCTTAGTGCTGGGAAGACAAGCAGCTCCCTGTGAATCATTAGTTTACCCAGCCTAGCCAAGTTGGTATACTCCAGCTAAAAGTGGAAGATGTCAAAAAACAAAAAACAAACAACCAAAACAGAACCACCCCAAGATGATTTCTAGCCTGTACCCGCACCCCCCCACACACACACACACATACACACATGTCTTGTCCAGTGCCTGTAATACCCTCATTAAACATGAGATGCCACTATTAGCATATGGGACAAATGTCACATAGCTTCACCTACAATGTGCCCAAAACTGAGCTGGGAAGGAATGATTTCATCTAACCATCATACAGTACAGTACCCATTTCACTGATTAACAAAGCAAGACTCAGAGGCCACACATGTAGATTGTTCTAGAACACTGAGTGTCCCCATTTCCCACAGGCCCTCAGAGGTAATAGACATGACCATAAATAAAAGGAAGTGTCCCCAAAGACAGAGGATTGGTGATCCAGTTGAATTGACTGGAAGAGTACAGTCCCCAACACTGTACAAATAGGAACAGCAGTGCACAGCTGTGATCCCAACACTTGAGAAGTAAGAGCAGAATGATCAGGAGTCAGGGTCATCTTAGGCTGCATTGCAAGTTCCAGGCCATCTGAGGTCAAAGATCCCATATTAAAAACCAATTGTTTTTTTAAAGAATTAAGGGAAGAAAACCAAGAGCATCAGAGAGTTCTGAGACCTGGCCTGGCTCCATATTCTGGAGCAGAGGAGCCAGGCCACAGAGTATGTATCCAGAAAGAATAGAGCTGCATCCTCACTTCCTTCTGTGAGTTACCATGGCCTCACTGGTCCCCTGTGAAACCAGGTTTCACTTCTGCAAAAGAAGTGGGTTTTCGTGTCCTAGTTGGGAACAGATACTGTGGTTACCCCCATTGTCATTTACAAAGAGGCTGCTTATAGGGTACAGGGCTCTCCACTGATAGATCCTTCCAAAAAGGGCCCAAGGCCCATGACTCTGCACTGTGATCACAAATGTCCTGCCATGCTTTCCAGGTCCTTGAAGTGGCTTTTCTTTCCCAGCCACAGTAATGTCAATAAAAACAAAACCACACAGCTCGCAGCTCTGTCCATCCAAACAATAGCCCTAAACAATGGCCCTAGAAATGCAATCTACACCCATGAGGACTGACACCCTATGTTTCACAGAGACATGCCATGGGCCAGAACCACCTGCAGACTAAAGATGCATAGGAAAGTAAAAACACAAAAGACAGGTGTGGTGGCATATATATGGAATGTCAGGGCTGTGGGGATGGAAACAGGCAGGTGCTTGACTGTGCTGGTCAACCAGCCTAGTGAACTTGCAGAGCTCCAGACCAGTGAGAGACCCTGCCTGAAAATCTGAGGTGGGCAACACTTGAGGGTTGACACCAGATGTTGTCCATGGACCTCTACATACATACATGCATGTACACCTATACACACTGGCACTTGCATACACATGAATGCGTACACACACACACACACACACACACACACACACACACACACACACACACACACTGTAAAGAACATACACAAGACTCAGGACTTCAGTAGCATAAATTCAAGTAGGAACCTGTGGAGAAGGAGCCTGGGAACTTAACAATGTCTCAGTATGATAAACTCAGCTAGAGAGGAAGTTCAGTGAAGACCTGCTAGGGAGGTAGCCTTCAAGCTGAGCCCTGTAGGATGAGAACAAGTCAGTACAAAGATGCTGTGGTCACACTGATTGCCTTCAGTGTGTATGCATTAGCATCCTAACCCACAGGTGGTGATGTATGGAGGCAGAGCCTTTGCAAGGTAAGGAGGGCTTTATCTGTGGAGCTCCTGCCCTTATGAAAGAGGCCTCAGAGGGTCCCTATCCTCAACCCCCATGAGAGGACATTAAAAAGTGACAGTTGTCTATGAACAAAGAAGCAGCCCTCACCACACACTGAGTATGTGACCTTGAACTTTCAGGGTCCAAAAAATGAGCTTCATGGTTCATGAGTCCCTGTCAGAGAGCCCTGAGTGGCTACCTACCACTGGCAGAAGCCTAAACATGTCACCCTAGGTGCTGCTCTGCCCCTGATCAGTACACCATGCTAAGTGAATTTCAAGGAGCTGGAGCATTTAAAGTGCTTGATAATGATGGTTAATTAGCTAAGACCACTTGCTGTTCTTCCAGAGGACCCAGGTGTGGACCCCACACCTATACTGGGTGGCTCACAACTGTCTGGAATGCCAGCTTCAGAGTGATTGGATGCCTTCTACTGGCCTCCTCAGGCACCAGCATGCATGTGATGCACAGATATGCATGAGGTCAAACAACCATGCATACTAAATAAAATAATGCTTAATCAATACATGACCCACAGCAAGCACTCCACTAATGGCAGCTCTTACTTTCTCACCTCCTTCCCACTACCTAGCTGCCAAGACTCAGCCTGGAGCAGGGAGATCTGAGTCTCCCTTAGAGGTTCCTGTTGTGGTTCTCACTTACAAGTCTTTAGCCAAATATTTATGAATAAGTGGATAAATGCATGTGTGGGCTTGCTTATTGCCTTATCTTCCAGCCACCAGAGCACATACACCTCCTTGTGAATAGGTTTCTGAAAGCAAAGGGCCTGGCCAGGCTTTACAATTTTTGCAGAAGGAAAGATGGAAGGAAGATGGTTATTAGCTACCCTTCTCTGCAACCGCCTAGCCATCTGCACCCGTTACCTAAGCACAGTCCTCTGCAGGTGCCAAACTTCAGAGCCCAGAAAGTTGGAAGGGATTCCAGGCTTGGATCCCTCAGGCTAGGCTATTCTTAGAAGCCGAGCACCTCGCCTGCCACAGGGAGATGAGTCATGCCCAGGGTGAAGGCTTGATTTCTCCCTGGAACAGAGTATACCTCGGAACAAAGAGATGGAGTCCTGCCTCAGTGATGTTCAAAGCAGTGTCCCTGTCCCTGTCTTCTCCCTGAATCTTCCCATTACAGCAGGATAATACCCAGAAGTCTGTCACTGAGTAGAAGTCCACCGTGAAGGAGACTAAGCAGAGCCAGCTGACACTATTCTTTTACACTGAACAAGCAGCCCTTCCCTGATGTGGTTTTCAGTCACATCTCCTCCATTCCTAAGCTAAAGCAACCCACTAATTTATCCCATGTTCTATGCTCTGCCTCCTGTCTTCACCTCTTTGTTTGACACTAAGATCTTCCCACCATGGCTTCTAAAGTTCTGGGTCCACTAGGGGGCAGAATCACCAACACCTTGTTTTATTATGTTTGGCCAAGTTCCAGAAGAGAGTAGCATTCTGTAAAGTATATAAATGATGACATCTCACCATGTAGCATGGGAGGTTTCCTAAGATTTCACACAGTTCATCCTGAGTTCTGGAGTCGCCTGGATCACCCGCAGGAGACAGCAGCAGCTGGGACAGAAAGCTAGAGCAGCTGTTCTAGACTGGGGTGGCGTGAGAATTCCACTTCCCTGCTTGCCTGGCAGTGTCTCCACACATACTTCTTAAGCTCCACTCCTTATCCATGTGCAGACAGTTGCTCCAAGTGAAAGTAGTTAATAAAAAAAAAAAACCCACACTCAATCAAACTGTCACTTTGTTTATGAAGAAGTGTGGAGTGGCTGGAAGTGGCAGGAGCAAGCACTGAGATTAATACTGTAAATTCATTCTGATTAGAAATAAAACTGAAGCATTAAAAAAGAAAGTTTGTGCCCTGTGGGGACTGGGAGCCCCCAAGCTGCTCATTTTCAATGACAGCTCAGGAAAAGTGTAAGTTTGTGAACCCGTGGAGACCGTGAGCTCCCACACTGCCCATCCTCCAAGACAGCTGTAAATACATGTGTTGGTGCAGAACACACTTCTAGGTAGAAACAGTTATTTCTCAGAAAAAACTTATCTGAAATGGGTCCAGCCCATTGCTTCTCAGCAATGCTACCTAATCCACAATGATACCTGTCTTAAAACAAGTGCTCATGGGGACTGGGTCACTCTTTGCAACTAGTTAAACAGGTCCTCAGACCCCTTGGCTTCAGGAAGGCCACACTTCTCAGTGCTCAGAACAGGCACTGTTCTGGACCAGAGTGGGAAGACAAGAGTCTTACTATGTAGCCCAAGTTGGCCTCAAAGTCATCTTTCTCCAGCCTCAGCCTCCCACTGTCGGGATCACAGACACACAGCACCACACCCATCTTCATTTTGCGTCTGAAAAACAAACCACTGCACAGAAGCCTATGAGATGATAAACAAGGGTCAGCCACCAAGCTGGTGGTAACCTGTTAAACAGCCACAGATGGCTATTACACCAGTGAAGCACTGATTTTTTTCTAAAGAGGTCGAGATGGTGATGACATCAGTGGCGCTGGGACCAAGAACGAGCACTGTGTGTTCTCCTGCAGGCCTCCCTTAATAACAATAAAACAGAAAAGACTTCAAACCTACCTTGCCCACTTCTTTTCCCTACCATATTCTTTTTAAAAATTAAAAGCTAACATGGGCACCCTGGGCTGACTTGATCACAGCATGATTAAATAAGCTTGCTCTAAGGGCAGAGGAAGGAGGACTCAGCTCATAGGAAAGGAACAAGTTACTCTTAGCTGAAGGGGGGAAAACCTATTTTCAAAGGAAACATTCAAGTATCAAACCAAAACAAAAAAAACAACAACTTCAGCCAAGAAGAAACTCCTACCATTTGGCATTTTCAGGAGCTGGAGGAGAATGGTAGAATGGGAGCCGGGCTGGGCATGCAAATCCCAGACAGATGTGCAAGACACAACATCTCATGCTACTTCTTCCAGCCCTGGCTCCCAAGAGGTGGCAGTAAACATGGAGAGGTGGCATAGCATTAAGATCTAAACTGTTCACTTGTGCACAGCCAGTTGGACCAAGGGACCCTTCTCTGTCTGAAATCCCTTGCATGGCTACCCAGTGCAGAAAAACTGAGTTCTCCATGACAATGGTGGGACTAGGAGACAATATAAGTTCCTTTGCTGTCACAAAGCACCTGATAAATGCAACTAAAGGAAGGAAATGTTTATTTGGGCTCACAAGATGAGGATACAGTCATTGTGTCAGGGAAGGTGTGGCAACAGGAGCAGGAGGCTAGCACATGCTGTGTCCACAGACAGGAAGCAGAAAGCAATAGATAATGGTGCTCAGCTCTCTTTCTCCTTTTTATTCAAAAATGGGAATGGTACCAGCCACATTTGGGGCAGGGCTTCCTATCACACTTAACCTAATCTACATAATCCCACAGGCTTGCCTTGAGGCATGCATCTTCAGTGATTCTAGGTCCTGTCAAATTGACAATCTATATTAATCACCACACCCTACGTGCATGCTCTCTGCTTGCTTTCTCTCCATCCCTGCTGCTGGGCTTCAAGCTCAGGGGCTTTCTCAGCAAGCTGCTTCTCTTCCCAGTTACTGGGCTCTGCCCCTCCTCCCTCCTATGTGGAGAGCTACTATGTACTGGGCTATGACGCAGTTCAGATTATAGAGTGCTTACCTGGCACACATGAATCCCTGGGTTCAGTTCCAGAACTGCAGCAGATGCAACATGGAAAAAAGCATGCAGAAACTATCCCTGCAGATTACTGTGTTCATCATTAGTGTGCAAAAGAAGCACAGATTAGATGGTGTCTTTGTGGAAAGTGCTGTAGAGCTCAGTACAAAGCATAAGACTAAACCCTCCTCAGGTCAAACTTCAAAGCATCTCAGTCCAAAAGAAGGAGGGGACAAGGAAGAGGACAAGTTGTTGATATCATAGAAGTTGAGAGTAAACAACAGTGCTGAGATGGGGAAGGGTAAAGGAAGAGAAGATGGGGAAAAGTTGGTAAAGAGGTACACAGTCTGATAGGAAGAATAAGCTCTGGTATTTAATAGTGTAAAAAATTTATCCTGGTGGTGATGGTGCATGCCTTTAATTTCAGAGGCAGGCATATCTCTGAATTGGAGACCAGCCTGGTCTACAGAGCAAGTTCCAGGACAGCCAAGGTTGCGCAGACAAACCATGTCTCAAAAAACAAAAAACAAAACAGAAAACAAAACAACAATAACAACAAAATTAATGATAAAAAAACATAGCCATAAGGTAATTCTCCTAGTTAGCAGTCACCTAAGAAGGGATTGCCCAGATCAGATTAGCCTGTGGGCACAGAGGATTGTCTTGATTGTTAACTGGTGTAGACGGGCCATCCCATTCCCTGGGCACATGATACTGAGCTGCAGAGAAAGCGGGCCTGTGAGCAAGTCAGCAAGCAGTGGTCCTCCATGAGTTCTGCTTCAAGTTCCTGATTCTGCCATTGCCCTGCCTTCACTCCATGATAGACTCATAAGCCAATCAACCCTTTCCTCCCCACAGCAACAGAGAGGAACCAGAACAGTACTCATCTCTCAAGCAGAACAGGGGATTCTGAATATACAACTCAAAAAATTAATATAAATGGAGGTGTTAGATATGCTACCTACTTTGAGTTGATCAGCACTCAAATTATACAAAAATCAAAATGTCACATTGTCTCATAAATATGTACAAATATGTGTCAATCAAAAATTTAAGTTAATTCTAGGTCTGGGGTGTGGCGATATATTATTTATGATTTATTAATCATATGAATGTGGGTGTCAGTTAGGAGGCCTGGGCAGTCTATGGCGCCTCTAGTAATGGATCAGTATTTATCCCTAGTGTATGAATGGACTTTGGGAGCCCATTCCACATAGAGGGTACTCTCTCAGCTTGACAGAGGATTCAGAAAACAAAGCCAGCCTCAACCTCAGGACTCAGGATTAAAAGATAGACAGATCTCTGTCAGTTCAAGGCCACGCAGGGCTACAAAAGATTTAATCATGCCATTAATGCCAGGACTCCTGAGAGATATTTAAGACAGGAACAAGGTCTCTGAGCTGGCATTCATTCTCTAGCCACATTGAGGACAGGAAGGTATTGATTGAAGTCTCTAGACATATTGAGGAGAGCATAGACGTCTGAGTGAATCTGAGGAGCAGTAAAGTCGGGAGCAGCTTGCAGATCACCCCTTTTGTCTGAGCTGAGGTAGAGGTAAGAGCTAGTGGCTGGCTGGTTTGCTTTACTGATTTTCAGAAAGCTTGAACTCCAATACCACTCTCTGGGTCTTTCATTTATCATGCTACACTGGGATGTAGCTGAGTGGGTAGTGCTTGCCTGGCAAGCACAAAGCTCCGAGTTTAATAACGATCGCCATATAAACCAGGCATGGTAATGCATGCCTCACTAATCTTAAAGCTTGGGAGACAGACTATTGAAAATTTAAGGTCATCCTTGGCTACACTGAGAGTTTGAGGCCAGCCTCAGCTTTATCAGACAATGAATGAATGAATGAATGAATGAATGAATGAATGCTAAAAAGTTAAAAATAAGAAGTGAATCATAGCAGCATTACTTATAATAGCCAGAACCGGGAAGCAACCTAAATGCCCCTCAACCAAAGAATGGATAAACAAAATGTAATACATTTACACAAGAAAACATGGTGCATTTACACAATGGAGTACTACTCAGTGATCTACAGGATGACCCCAACTAAGAATTGAAGCAATAGTGCAGAGGCTACCTTACATACCCTTCCCCCATAATGATATTGAAGACTGCCTTATATGCTATCCTAGAGCCTTCATCTAGTAGCTGATGGAAGCAGAAGCAGAAACCCACAGCTAAACACTGAGCTGAACTCCTAGAATCCAGTTGCAGAGAGGGAGGAGTGATGAGCACAGCGGTCAAGGCCAGGCTAGAGAAACCCACAGAGACAGCTGACCTGAACAAGGGATCTCATGGACCCCCCAGACTGACAGCTGGGAAACCAGCATAGGACTAAACCGGGCACCCTGAACATGGGTGTCAGTTAGGAGGCCTAGGCAGTCTATGAGGCCTCTGGTAATGGATCAGTATATCAGTATTTATTCCCTAGTGTATGAATGGACTTCGGGAGGCCATTCCACATAGAGGGTACTCTCTCAGCCTACACACACCAGGGAGGGCCTAGGCCCTACTCCAAATGATATGATAGACTTTGAAGATCCCCCCGATGGAAGGGCTCACCCTCTCTGGGGAGCAGAAGAGGGATGGGATGAGGGGTTGGTGAGGGGTATGGGAAGGTGGGAAGAAGAGGGAACTGGGATTGATATGTAAAATAAGATTACTTCTAATTTAAATATAAAATATATATTAAAAAAGAAGTAAATCATATCCTAGAATCTGTCCCTGAAATAAAAAAGCATCCACCAAAGGAGACAACTAGGGGAGAGGAAAGTGATCAGGGAGAGAGGGGAGGGAACTGGAAGAGGGTAAAGGGAAACAAGAAGATAATCAAATACAGTGTGCGTGTGTGTGTGTGTGTGTGTGTGTGTGTGTGTGTGTGTGTGTGTGTGTGTGTAGACAGTAAACAGGAGGTAAGAGCATATGACTCCTGTGGAGGCCATGCCTGTGTCCTGGGAAAATCTCTTTAGAAGTTTTGCGATACAACTCCTCACAGACTTTCTGTCTCAGCTCACACTGCCTACTCTGTGGAGTCTCCACTCTGTCTCTAGGCAAGGAGCCCTGGCCCTCTGACCTCTCTAGAGTCTGAATTCCCCCTAGTCTTCAACCCCATCTGACTCTGTTATCTATTGATTTGTTCCATCCTCTGACACAAGGGCCAAGCTGTGGATGTCTTCCACTCTTATCATCAGTACCTGAGACTGTGACTAACTCATGCTAGGCAATCCATAGCTATCTGCTGAATTAACAATCACAGCAGTGAGGGCCTCCTGATATTGATGGCACTTCCTGAGCAAGAGAAGCTACCTGCACTTTGTGTACAGTTATGTGTAATCCCTATACCTGCCACTGGACCTGGTTACTGTGGTCATCCAAATTAGGGCAGAAATGCTGAGGAAGGAAGAATTCCAGGTGCCTGCCTAGTTCTATAGCTAGTCAGTTAGAGGAAGGATTAACAGACAGACTGGCTCCAAATTTAATGTTTACAAGAGGGATGGATGGATGGATGGATGGATGGATGGATGGATGGATGGACAGATGGACAGACATATGGAGTTTCCTACTCATCATATTCTGTACATGGAACATCGGGTATTCCATTTAGACAGGGGTGCTTGTCTCTACCTAAAGCAAAATTCTATGCCTTGCTCACAGTAGGTGCTCAGCAAGGTTTTGTGGAACTGGATCACATCTGAGTTGATATTTCTGGAAAATTTCAATACTTTATCATGCAAATCTCTAGCTCCCCTTTCTAGGTTGAGTGACAGTACCTGTGCAACAGAGTGCACTACTGGTCCTTCTAGGATCTTATTGAGAGCTTTTGACAATAAGCAGACAGAAGCCAGGATGGCCCATGATGCTGCCATCCACTTCTGGACTGGAATAATGTTCAAAACATGTGGATAATGAGTTTGGAGAGCTGTGGTACTAAAAACAACCAAGTCCCCAGTCAGAAATATGCATCCTGCACTCAGGATGGAAGATAAGGCTGTAAACACCCAAGATGTCTGTAGTAAGACCTAGAAGCTGGGTGGCCAGACTTAAGTCCTCGTGAGCAAGCCCCACCATCTCACTGGATCAGAAGCAGCTGAACCACCACTGTGGGTCCCCGAGAGACATCATACAATGGGAAGGATCAGCTCTGTAAATATGGAAGCAGCAAGGAAAAAGCTGACCACATGTCTGCCTAAGACAATCTGTTTTCTGAACAGCATGGAGGCCCGTGTTCCAGGACCAGGCAGGCAAAGCGTGGGCATATGCTACTCCTGGGCTAATCCATGGACCTCGGGGAAGAGCAAGCAGCCCTGGTAGGCTGCCTAACTCTAAAAATACCCAGCACATTCCTATTGTAGTCAAAAATGGTAAAGTTTCAGTGGGCAGGCATCATGCCAAACAAATGCTTAACTGCACTGTCCAGATGAGTCCTAAGACTGATGACAAGCAGCACACAGAATCCAGCGATGACAGTGGCTTTCACCCACACCTAAGTAACAGGTGCCACTTGAGACCTGGCATGTTCAGATGCCACAGTCAGAAAGAAGAGCAGGTGCCTGCTGCACCACAGCTGACACCAGGGCAGAGCAATGTGGGAACCTGGCTCTAACAGTGTACACTTATACCCTGGAAGCCCCACTTAACTGTGTAGCCACAGCGGAAAAGCTCAGCCCACCAAGCCTTGGCTTCCTCGTCTGCAAAAAGTATAACCATCATAATCAATAACACTGGCTTTTTCCTTATCCCTCTCTGTAACATGCTAATAGAATAAAGAACTAAACAAAAACTCCTGGACTTGACTAAATCAAAAAGCGAATGCTTTAGTGGAACCCAGAAAGTCCCCATCATACAAACCATCAACATACTCAGAAGGGAAAGAAATATTTCTACAAAACCCACAGCTAATGTCTGGATTAATGGAAAAGCAAATGTAGCCCCCAAAGTCAGAAACAAGATCAAAGTTCTCATTCTTACTAATTGTTCCTCATTGTCACATGATAGTAAGAAGTCTGGTCAGTGCAATTTGAGAAGACAGAAACTAGTTAATTAACATTATCCCACTAGGAAAGGAGGTAGAAGTGTCTTCATTCCTGTGTGACATGATCACATGTGTAAAGATCCACTCATAGCATCCATTAAACATTATAGAAATAATGAACAAATCTAGGAAAGCTACAGGAGGTAAATCCCAAAGATAAAAATAGAAAAGTGTATTTCCCATGCCAGAGACAAACTTTACATGTATACATCATGGATGAACATATCAAAGCAACATGTAGCACATTTTTACATTCTTATGCGAAGTTTAAAAATAGTTAGGTAGTGTGTACCTATAACCCCAGCACACCAGGAGACTAAGGAAGGAAGATCGGAAGTTCAAGACCAGCCTGGGCTATATAACAAAAATCCTTTCTCAAAACGTTAATTAACTAGTTGTGTAATTAATTAATAAAAATGAAATTAAGAAAGATGTTTTATACAATAATAAACCTTTAAATACTTAGACAAAAATTACTTGAAAGCAAAGAAAGTGTTTATGCCCTAAAGACTAAAAAACATTGCTAAGAGAAATGGGAGGAAACCTAAATAAAAATAATGATATCTCATATTTAAGGATTGAAAGACTCAGTGTCAGTATGTATTGGTCACAATACACTCAATGTAGTCCTCATCCAAATCTCAACAGATTGTCAAGGCTCAAAATAGATAAAAATGATTCTAAAGTTTACATGAGAAAAAAAAAAAAAAAAACAAAGAAAGTAGCCAAACTAAGTTTGAAGTTGAGGAACAATTTTGAATATTCATGTTGTCTTCTTTGAAGTTTACCTTAAAGCCATAGTGACCAGGAAGGCATAGCACAAGGTAAGGACCAATATATACATGGATGGAATCCAATCGAAGGCTCAGAACTAAAGTTGTGCATTTATGTGAAATGGTTTTTGACAAAATGTCAAGTTCAATATCCAGAGCCCACTTTTAAAAACCAAAGTTTGGTGACTTGGAAGACCAGAGCTGGGAAATGGAGACAGGCCAGCCAGACTAGATTTGTTTGTGAGTTCCAGACCAGTGAGAAACCTTGTCTCAAAAAACAAGGTGGTAACTCCAATTCTTCATTGAGAGTACATAGCCTGTAGTAACTATAGAAACTAGGAAAGTAAAATAGGACCATTGCCAGGGTAGGGAGGTTGGGAAGCAACAGAGAGGGGACTAGCAGAGTACAAGTGACCTGACCAGAGAAATGAGCAGTCAAGCTCTTTGCAAGAGCGGGCTAAGGAAGGCAAATACAGAAGAAGGAAGACAGGTAATATAATGATAAGGATATCTGAAAAAGCCACAAGGAATCATACTATTGACTGTTTACCTAAAAAATCATCTATAATACACCTAATTCTGTATATACATGTATAGGCTCAATGAACTTTTCTCATCTAGACTGATGATACTTCCTCCAAGAACCAAAGACCACTTACTAATACCCCATTATCAAACATAATAAGCCTATTGCTGTTCCCCTTGGTACCCTTCAGAGGTGGAAGGTAAGTTCCTATTGCCAAGACACCATGCACCTTAGAAACAGGCCCCAAAGGCCCCTTGATCTAGAACTAGCCTGAATGCCTCTCCCTAAGGACTAGCCTTTGTGGTATTAGAAAACACTATATAATTTTCCCCCAGAGTCATTAATGTATGCTTGTTTGTATGGGTATACATGTGTGTAAGTGTGTGTGTGGAAGCCAAAGGCAAACATTTGGGTGTCTTTCCTCATGTGCCATTCACATTGCTGTTATTATTGTTTTTAATATTTAAAACTTTTTTGAGATTATAATATAATTTACAACATTTCTTCCTCCATTTTCTTTCATCCAAGCCCTCACAAATCCTTCAAATCCACAAACTCTCTGATGATTGTTACAGCATGTAAATATGTATATAAATATACATATATATTCCTAAATATAACCTTTGTGGTCCTTACAATGTTAATTATATATTCATTTATGGAGCTGACCATTTGGCACTGGACAATCAATTGATGTTCCCATTCCCAGCATTTCTCAATTACCTATATTTCTCTGTAGGGATCAGGTCTCATGGGCTTCTCCCTGTCTGGTTTTTCATGTCCCTTGGTGTCATCTTGTGTAACTTATATTGGTGAGACTTTATGGGTATAGCTTGTGATGTTACTAAGAGACACAACCTCACAGAAAACTCCCTGATCCAGTTGCTCTGACAATCTTTCTGCCCACTTTTCTGCAATGGTCTCTGAGCCTTAGGTGCAGGAGTGTTTGTAGATAAATCCATTAGGACTGGGCTCCACAACTCTGTATTTTGATTGCTTGTAGTTTTCTTTTTGTTGCAAAGAGATGTTTCCTTGAAAGGAAGTGAAGACAACAGCTCTGGGGAAATTAGATATTCATGTGTGAAGAAGTAAATTTAAATCCTTACTTCAAAACACACACACACACACACACACACACACACACACACACACACAATTAATCCCAGAGATTATAAAGAAGCCACAACTATAAAACTTCTGGAAACATAATTCTGAAAAATTGACACACCCTGGATTAAACAAAGAATTCTTAGCCATGGTACTATTTGTTATTTTATGAGCCATAAAAACAGAAACAGATAAAGTGGTCATAAAAATTAAAAACTTTTACATTCCAAACATATCATTAAGAATATTAGAAGGCAAGCCACAGACTATATGAAAATGATTGTAAGTCTTGCTATTACAAATAATGCTGCTATGAACATAGATGAGCACATATCTTTGTTGCATGGATGTGGATCCTTTGCCTAAGAGGGGATTGCTGGGTCCTATGGAAGACTGTGTCCCATTTTCCTGAGGAACCACCATACTGATCTCCAAAATGGCTGTACGAGTTTGCACTCCCACCAGCAGTGGAGGAGTGTTCCTCTTTTCCACATCCTCTCCAGCATAAGTTGTCATTGGTGTTTCTAATTTTAGCTATTCTGGCAGGAGTAAGATAGTATCTCAGAGTTGTTATGATTTGCATTTCCCTGATAGCTAAGGATGTCTTTCAGCCTTTTTGATTTCCTCTATTGAGAATCCTCTATTCAGTTCTGTACCCCATTTTTTAATAGGGTGTTTATTTGGTGTTTTGGTGACTAGTTTCTTGAGTTCTTTGAATATTTTGGAGATCATCCCTCTGTCAGATGTAGGATTGGTGAAGATCTTTTCTCAGTCGTTATTTATAATAGCAAGAACCTGGAAGCAACCTAGATGCCCCTCAACTGAAGAATGGATAAAGAACATGTGGCACATTTACACAATGGAATACTACTTTGCAGAAAAAAACAATGGAATCTTGAAATTAATAGGCAAATGGATGGAACTTGAAGAAACATTCTGAATGAGGTAACCCAGTCACAAAAAGAGGAAGATGGTATGAAGATGGTATGTACTCACTCATATATGGATTTTAGACATAGAGCAAAGGATCACAAGCCTATAATTCACATTGCCAGAGAAATTAGGATACAAGGAGGATTCTAAGAGATTCATATGAGGTCCCTCACAGAAGGGGAAAGGGACAAGATCTCCTGAGCATATGGGGAGTTGGGGGGGGCAGTGAGTGGAGAGGAAGCTAGGAGAAAGAGGAGAGAAGAGGAAAGCATGTGAGACTAGGAAGATTGAGTCATGGAAGGAATAGACAAGAAGAGAGAGAGAGAGAGAAAGAGAGCATAAAAGAAGAAGCCATTATAGGTTTGAAGAGAAAACTGAATCTAGAAAAATGTCCAGAGAGCTACAAGACTGGCCCCAACTAACAATTTGAACAACAGTGGAAAGGCTACCATAAATGCCCTTCCCTGATAATGAGAACAACGACTAACTTATCCACAATCATAAAGCCCTCATCTAGTAGCTGATGGAAACAGAAACAGACACCCACAACTAAACACTGAGCCGAACTGGAATCCAGATGCAGAGAGGGAGGACCAGGCTGCAGAAACACATAGAAACAGCTGACCTGGACAAGGGGAAGCTAACGGGCCCCCAGACTGATAGCTGGGAAGCCAGCATGGGACTGACTCAGACCCCCTGAACATGGGTCTCAATTAGAAGGCCTGGGCAGTTTAAGGAACCTCGGAGAGTGAAACCAGGATGTATCCCTGGTGCACAAAAGGACTTTGGGAGCACATTCCCCCATGGAGGGATACTCCCTTAGCCTAGAGGCAGGAGAGAAGGCCTGGTCTCTACTCCAAATGACTTGACAGATTTAGATGACCCCTCCTGGAAGGCATCACCCTACATGTGGAGCTGGGGGGAGATGGAAGCTGAGGGTGGTCAGGGGACATGGGAGGGTGGGAGAGAAGGAAAGAGGGAGGGAGGGAGGGAGGGAGAAGGAACTGGGATCCATATGTAAAACAAAAATAATAAAAAAAATGAAAATACTTGTAAGTCATACATATGATGAAGGACTTAAGTCCTGACCATCTAAAGAACAAGTCAGAGGTGGGCAGCTGTGGGGAACAGTGATGGCTGATGGATGTGAACAGACATCCCAAACTACATTGTCTCTTCAGCTTCCTCACCAAGGGCTGCATGAGCATGAGGACCTGAGTTGGGATCCCAGCATCATGTAAAACGTCCAAGTACGGTGGTGCATATTCACCATATCCCCCCCCATTATCCTCACTTCCTGTGTTTATCCTCTCCTTTGTCCCCCCTTATCTTCCCAGGCCTCTTTTTACTTTCATATATTTTCATTATATGTGTGTCTGCCATGGATATAAATATATGTAAATGACAAAAGTAGAACATAGCTTATTTTACTTACTCGCCTCCCATTCCATCAATTCTCCTGTAAAGTATCCAGTTTCTCTATAACATAGGTCAGCTTCAATCCCCATCACCTTCCCCATAAATCCTCCAAGGGGCAAAGTCCAGGCACAACCTCAAAGTGTGTCTTTTCCCTGTGTATTCCAAGTCCCAACACTTCTAGTTGATGGCCTTATTTCCTACTAGACACCCCATCTTTTTATACTTCCTCTACTAGTGAGTACCGAGAACCCCAAAAGACTGCAACTAATCCTTTGAAATTAACCTGTCTCTGCCCCCACTGAGTCAGGAAAAGCAATCATCTATACAGTGAATGGATTCCCAATTATCTATAGACAAAGCCTAGAACCCTTCCCTTGATCAAGGCTGCCCCCCTGGGGTCAGCCATGATGCCCTTTAAGTGGTACATGGGTAAAGAATTAACAGCATCAGATGGCATGGTCAGAGGTTTTCTATTTCAAGTCCTTGCAGCTTCAAGAAGAAAATCCCCAACTCCCTAGACATTTGCCGATCTCCCTTTTTAAGCAAGAGATCAGGCCTGGGGCTTAAAGCTTGCAGCAGGAACTCTCTCCAGCCTGAAGGGGAATCCCTGTTTGGTTGCCTTTACATGTGTTTATTTTTGCACATATTTTCTGTTTGTGGGAAGTGACACTGATTTTCCATATCTGGCTCTGATGCCAAGTTGCTTCTTTAAAACATGCACACTTACATTAAAAGCAAGTGACTCAAAGGCACAGGGGGACAAAATAACTGCAGAGGTGCTTGGGGGAACAAGAGGAGGGACAAGGTTTCTTTCCCTCCAAAACCCTTCATCCCACCCATGTCACTCTGGAGTCCTGATGATGGAGGTGTCTTACAATCTAGTCCATGGAGCACTGGGTGATGGAAAGAGCCTCCATCCAGAGAAGACCAGCTCCAGCGGAAGAGCAATGCTGGCTCTGAAACACAGGAATGGAAAGTGACCCTAACCAAGCCTGAAGCTGTGGCACACTCTGGTTTCTACAAGCTGGTGTGGGCAGCAGTGTGGTCAGTGATGGCTGGTCAGTGTGGACAGGCTTCCAGAACTGCACTCAGGCCCCCTGCACTCCTGTCAGCTTCCCCAAAGGCAGCAGGGATGGCTCAGTCAATAAAGCACTTTGCTGCACAGACGTGAGGACCAGAGTTGGGATCCCAGTGCCCAAGTTCAGTGGTGCAGACCTATAATCACAGCATCAGGAGACAGAAACAAGAGAGCTACAAGGGCTCTCTAGCTGGCCAGTCTAGTATAATCAGCAAATTCTCCCACCCAGTGAGAGACCATGAAGACAGTGGAGAGGGATTAGAGGAAACAGTGACTATTGGCATGTGCTCTCCACATACTCATTCACACATGTACACCTGTGCATGCACATGTTCATGAGAAGCACATACAAGCACATGAAGAAAAACTGTAAAACTCCCTCATGTAGAGTGATCCATATCAAAGCAAAGAGGTTTCTGATGTTCCCCTGACCTCGTTATCTGACCAACAATTTCTCCCTTGACCTCAGAGCATTAACAACTACCTGCTTTGAGATGGCTTCATGTGCTCAGCAGAGAAAACGCTTAACACTAAAGCTTCACATTTTCATCCCAATAGGAAATTCTCTGAATGTTGCAAAAGCAGTTTTTGTGTTTTATAAGACAAGACCATCCTCCCTGATTAAATGCAAATAATCAGAGCTCAGAACTCAAGGCCATGTCTCTTGAATACCCAGGCTCAAACAACCCAGATGTAAAAATAGGAAGTCATCCTTCCTTCTCCACAATCTCCCTTGCACACTACTGCTCCCATTCGAAGAAAATGTGAGTATCCATGCTTTTCACAAGAGAAATGCTGGAGCTGCTTGCCCTCCAGCGGAGCGCAGGCAGACAGTGATCTGTTCAGTCTCTGCTACCTGGTCTAGACACCTCTAAGGTTTAGTTTGGTTTGGCTTTGAGACAGAATCTCATTTAGTCCAGAATGGCTTCAAACACGCTATGTAGCCAAGAATTGTCTTGAACTTCTAACCTCCCACCCCCATCTCCTCATCCCCAAGACCTGGATCACAGGCCTACACTGCCACACCTGTTTTATGCAATGCTGTGGATCAAGCCCTGAGCTTTGTGCATGCCAAGTAAGCACTCTACAAACTGAGCTACATCCCTGAAATCTTGATTTATTGGTTTGCTTACTGGAGCTGGGGTCAAAATAGAAGTAACTGGTTTTGAGGGTTGGTTCAAATACTTCATGTAGACATCTGTAAGACTCTCCTCTGCATTGGGAGAAGGTGTTCTTCATGACACTTGAGGCAGGCTGTTCAGCTTCATGACATGAAAGGGAAGACACTAACCCTCAGGACCCTAAAGGCAGGATGCTCACCCACATTTCCAGTGCCATCCTGAAATGTGCTCGGTTACAGAGTACTAGAGCACCTGCTATGTTTGAGGTGCCATGCTGGGTCTAAGGATACAACCTACAACCTTGAGGGCAGGGAAACAGTTCACATCCTACAGAGCTGTAGATTTCAGAAGGACGGCAGTCAATCAAATAACCACAGAAGGAAACAGAACATCACACATTACAGCAAGTAAAAAGGGGTAAGTGCAGAAGGACTGTGTTAGACAGCAGATATTCCATGAAGAGTGAGGCACACGGGAGAAAAAGGACTGGGAGCAGCAGGAGCAGAGCAGGGTGATGTACAGAAACAGTTGCTTCCTGGGGTTCTCCCTTACCCAGGGCTTCTTCTGGCCCTTGTTCCGCATCTCACCGGTGTGAAGCCTCTCTCCAGTGGTGTCTTGAATTTGTAACTCCATACATCATCTACTCCCTGGCCTGCCCACTGGCTTACCCTGGAGAGAAGAGAAGCCAAAGCTACACTAGAAGTAGGCCTATAAACCAGATGTGGTGCGTGCACACTTACAATCCCAGTACTCAGGAGGCTGATCCTACTCAGGTAGGAAGATCATAAGTTCATTGCCAGCCTGGGGTATATAATAGGACTCTATACTGTCAGAAGAAAGATGAGGATAAGGGAGAGAAGAAAGGGACATGGAGAAAGAGGGAGGAAAATAAATAAGAGAAAGAGGGGGAAGGGGCAAGGACTGTGGAAAAGTGGGGAAATGGGAAAAATATTCAGAGAAGGGAAAAGGCAAGAAGATGAAAAGGAGAAGAAGAGGGAAGGGGAGGAGGAGGAGAAGAAAGGGGGGGAGAAGAAGACAAACTCCGGTGGTGACAAACTCAGGAAGTTCAGTGACTCAGAGGAATAAAAGCTCCAATGAAAGAGATCTGTCTGCTTAATTAAATTGGCTCAAATCACCAAGAAGCTTTCTGAGTAATAGCAGATGCTGGGGTTCTAAGAGAGATTGTTGCCTGTTCAGGGCTAGAATGCCAGAGGTCATTTAGGGATGTGATGCAACAATCTCTCCTCCCTCTTTTGGCTAGGACCTCTCAATCCCTTATTTTAGATACTAATTATAAACCTGAAATGAGTTTCATCTCCCAAAGAAAACATTCCTAAGTATTCCTTTCCCCCTCCTAGCTTGAACCCACCCTGGACCTCAGACTAAAAGAACCAGACAAACCTAAGAAAAATCTCTTTCATGGAAGTTCCCATCTCCTGCTGGAGTAGCCGCTGCACTCTGGGAAGAAGATATTATAATTGTAAATGCTGCGACAGGTCTTGGAGAGTCCACTCAAAGTCTGATCTGGCCTCAATTTCCAGGACATCAAACCAGTTTCATGCAGATAAAAAAATGTCCTAAAACTGGTAATCTTAAAAATCAGTGTGATGGTTAGTATTGGCTGGCGATTTGACAGGATCTGGAACTAGCAGAGACAAGGCCTTGGGTGTGTCTATGAGCAAGTTTCCAGGCTGTGTTCATTGACCTGAGAAGAATAGCCACCCTAAATGTGGGCAGCGCCATCCCATAGGTCCTGAACCAAATGAAACAGAGCAAGTGAGCTGAGCACCGGAATGCACACCTCCCTGCTTCCGGACTGTGGACACAAGATGACTCCACGCTCCATGACTTCTTCACCAGCTGAGCCAGAACAAACCTCTGGCTCAGGCTTGTTCAAAAGGAACATTCTTTAAGTTCCTTTTGTCATAGCAAGAAGACATAACCAGTGCAATGAGTACAATAGCATTTAGCAGGAATGAGGCCGTGTGGAATGTTTTCATACACTCAGAGCAGCTCATCAGCCAGACTCCCCAGATATGTGCTGGCTTGTCTTCTTCAGTGAAGACACAAAAGCTCAGAGGGGTAAGGTGATTAGTCTACAGCCACAGGTTGGTAAGTGACAGATCTGGGCTTCAAACCTAGTTCTCAGAGGCTGGAAGAGATATTTCAGGAAATCCAAATTTCCAATATCTAGATATAAAAGCTAGGTGTGACCATATTCTTCTGTAACACCAACACTGTGGAGGGTAGAGACAGGATGAGAGCTGGGGCTTGCTGGCCAGAAGCCTGGCTCCAGAGTCAGAGAGAGACAGTAACTCAAGGAATAGGGTGGAGAGCTCTAGACCACAACACCTGACATCCTGCCTGGCTTCCATGGGTCCCCATGTGCATGGCCATAAACACATATGTGAAAATACACCACATGAGCTTGTTCAGAGTGGGGGTGGAGGTCACCTAGGTTTTTCCAAAATCAGACTGTAAATGATCCCTTCTCCGGGGTCCTAGACCACTCTTTCCCAGGGGTGCTGAGACATGAGTGATGCACATTTTGGATGTGCACTACTATATGTGTTTCTTATTTGCTCTTTTCATGTTTTCTTCTAGGTTCTGGGAAGAATGTTCACATGTGATGTGGTGAAGCTAAGGAAGAACACCATGGTTCAATCCCCTTCACATTCTCCATGAGGGAACAGTCTGCAATGGGAGCTGCTGCCTTTGCTGCAGAGTGAGGGTCCTGCAGATAAGATTCTCATCCATCCTAAGACCTACCTCCAGTGCTGATGGAGCTTCTGAGTCACCGTGTCAAGTGAAATGGCATGCTCAAGGACAGATGGGCTCTCTCTGCGCAAGTTAGGATGTGATCTGCAGACATTCCACAGAGCCAAAGTGCACAAGACTCTGAAGGGCAATGGTCAATCATTTCAACCACATTAGAAGAGAACAGAATAGATGCAAGGAGAGTTGGCTGCATAGATGATAGCTCTCAAAGCTATTGACTGACCCCTTCTGGAAGTTGTGCTGGTGCTTGTGAAACTTGGAGAGATATATAGAGAAACTGAGTCAGGCAGCTGAGTGAATGCCCATGATCAGAACACTATCAGAAATCCTTATAACCTTGCAGAATCTGAGGAGTGAAGAAAATTATAGATAGATAGATAGATAGATAGATAGATAGATAGATAGATAGAGATATGATTTAGCCCAGGGTGACCTCAGTCTCCTAGGATTGCAGACATATGTCTCCCTGCCCAGTTCCATATCATTAAACTTAGTAAGCACACTGCTCTTTCTCATTAACTTTTAGAAGTAAATTTTATTTCCTATGGCCTCACTTTCTTCTTTTTTATTCTAGAACAATGTGGAATATACCCATTCTGTGTTCAACATGAAAACCCTCCCACATGGACTGTGGGGGTAGTTCATCTGTTCACCTGGGAAAGAGATTGTCAAGGAAGAATAAGGATTTTGATTTGCAACCTCCAGGACCTATGTATAAAAAGAAAAATAATTTTAAAAGTCAGGTTTGTAATTCTAGCACGAAGGGCACAAAGACAGGTGGACTCCTGGGACTTGCTACTTTGGTAAATTCCAGACCAATGAGAGACCCTGTCTCAAAAAAATATATAGACAGTCCCTAAATAATGACACCCAAAGTAATTCTTAGTCCACCACAAATATGCACCTTCAGACAAATGAACACACATGTATACATGCATACAAACAAGAAAAAAAACCTTCCAAACAATTATAAATAGCAATCAACTGAGCCCACTGTCATCCTTATTTTTCTTTATTTTCAGTCACATGATCACTAATTATCCCACTAATTTGCTTGGGAATTCATTTCTAACAGCTGGTACCTCCCTAGTCACCTTTCTCTTAATGGGACCAGGTGATCAACATCTTTCTTAAAACATTGACTTCAGAATGAACAGAGCCAAGGAAGGTGGTATGTATGGATAGCTTTAAACCCTAATTACAATGGAAGCAAATGAGTTTTAAATTTTTTATTCATATTTGCTCCTTTATTTTTGGTTTTGGAGGGTACAGGGTCTAACTGTAGAACCCAGGGTTACTTTGAATATGATCCTCCTGCATCAGCCTCTCGAGTGCTGGGATTGCAGGTGTGTGCCACTAAAATTTTCCCAATAATACAAAACAAAAACATAAATATAGTTCTTTGGCTACAAAGCAACTTGAAGAAACTACTAGATATGTTCTTTTTCTTGCTGTACACTCATGTCACAGATACATGGTAATTCTAAAGCTCTGGCCTCTCAGAGGAATCTTAGGAAGTGAATGCTTGATGGGGCAGGAAAGGTATTTTCTTCAGTGACGTAGCCACCAGCCATGTGCCCATGCTCCTACAAATAACCCCTCACTCTTCCGTGCTCCCATCAGCAACCCCAGTGCAATTTGTTATTTGTTAGGTCACTAAACTGCCATGAAAGTGGAAAGGGGAGCAGACATATTGAGAGGTGGAGAGGAAGAGACTAACAGTGGGTAATAAGATCTAAATATGTTACACACATGCATGAAAATATCACCATAGAAACCCATTAGTACATACAATTCACATATACTAATAAGAACCTTAACTAAAAATAATAATAAAACTATGGCTTGGAGAAGGGCAGTCTTTTTAATCAAACTCCAGGTCCAGCCCACTGTGGGCGGTGCCAGCCATAGGCAGGTGACCCTGGGTTGTATAAGAAAGCAGGCTAAGCAAGGGGGTAAGCAGCTCTCCTCTGTGGACTCTGCTTCAGTTTCAGCCTGCAGGTTCCTGCCTTGAGTTCCTACTGTGACTTCCCACAATGACTGACCATATTTGGAATATGTAACTCCTTTCTCCAAGAGTTGTTTGTGATCAATGTTTTGTCACAGCAATAGAAAGCAAACTAAAGTACATTCTCTCTGTTCTTTAAAACAAACAAACAAAAACAAAAAAAAAACCCAAAAAACTACTGGCCTTCTAACTGTGGGGTCTTTACACATATGAGATATCCTTCCTCTCCTGGTGCTCTCTCCCCCCAGCCCTCATCTTCACTTTTTCAACTCTTTGCCACCTTTCCTTAGAGCCCCACCATCACTGTTATGGAGAAGCACACCTTTTGAATCACCCCATGCCCAGGTGCCCTCATAGCAGCTTGCACTTTCTAGTCGTGGTTATGACAATTCATTGTTTGGTTTGTCCTTCTTTGGGAGAAGTCAATGAAGCTGAGATGATATGATTAGCACTCCTACAAGTCTCTCATAGCTAGCTCTGGTGCTGTATAAAATGGGTGACCAATCAAAGGAGAATAGAGATGCAGTCAGAAAACACAGATATGACAGCTATGTACAAAAAGTAAGTGTGACTGAACTCTATCAGAAACAGTTCAGCTGACACACAAATACAGGGTAAGAAAGTGAATTTCTAGCATTATAGTCAGCCTATGGAGAGAGACATAATTCTGATTAGTGAGTCAGATGTGGCGCAAAAGTATTTCTGATCCAAACTGAAGCTCTCAAGGGGATCTACCAAGCATCATAGTTCTTTTTCATAGTTCCAGAAGAGACTCTGTCCTCTCCTACTGTCTCACAAGCCCTGGGAAGTAGAAGAGTGGTCAGAGGGAAAACAGAAGGAAAGACCATGGGAGAAGAAGAGAACCCACAGCTTGGTGCTTGTTTGTGGATGCTGGTGGATTTTTTTCTCCTGCTTTCACTGAGAGCCTGGAACAACAGGATGACCTACATCTTCATTTTGTGTTCTCAGTGGTAGAGTCAGCTTTCAGTCTGTTTTTCTTACTGATGCAATTCCCTCCCCTACTTCAAACAATAACAGGCACTGGGTAAATATGTATCCATTGATATAGCACTTGCCTAGCACCCACAATGACCTGGGCTCAATCCCAGAACAACAAAAGCAAGGGGTAAATGAATGACTACAGATATGAGCATTAAATAAAAAGAATTGTACGTGAGGACTTGGAACATTGGGAGTCCAGTAAATATTACTGGAGCCAGTGACATAACAAAGTAATTAGGCCATGGGTATGTGAGTTACACTAACTTTTCTCTGCTGCTGGCTTCCCTTTAATTAGACTAAAAAGCATTTTTGACATGGAAGCTCATAGGAGTGTGTTCTGCCTTGTATATACAGTTTCTTTCCTAATCACCCAATTCTTTGAGCTACATATGTGACCACAGCAAGTCCCCATACAAAATCTGGATTCCCTAAAGAAAAAGTGGGGAGCTACATCTAAAAATAAATGAATGCTTTGGTCAGATTTCTGTGTGCCCCGGGAGCTCTGGGCATCAGAGGGGTGTTAGAGGAAAGTCAAAGTTAAACAACTCAACAATATAGTGTGCTGAACAACAGTAGGGCAGTAGCTAAGCATCACAGGGACACAGAAGATACCTCAGCCTTTTAAATGGCTAAATGTTCTGTTTCTAGGTTAGAATGGGGCCAGTCTGGGTCGGATGCTAGGTCTGCCAATGTGGCTCCCAAGGAATCTGGTTTCTTCAGAACCTTCCTGAGAACAAATGTCCTGAAAAGGAATATGGGTGAAGCTAGAGGGGCTTTGAGTCCACAGCCAGGGTAGAGGCATCTTGATGCAGCAATGCTACCCATGATATTTGACCTACTAGCATCAAACTTGCAAACTTGAATGTCAGATCCTTAGCAAAGATACAAAAATCCTTCAAAGGTAGCAATGATCACAGGTCTTTCTGCAGACATGGAAAGATGGGAAGGAAATCACACACTGCATGAGAGCTCTCTGGGCTGTAAAGTGCTTCCCTGGGTGTCCTGACCCAGCATGAGAAGACACAGATGGGGACTGAGCAGATGCTCCCTCAGTAAATGCATCCACATGAATAGCCTAGCATGGTGGAACATGTCTTTAATCACCAGAAGGCAGAGACAGGAGGATTCCTAGAGCTTCCCAGCCAGCCAGTCTGACTGAATCAGTGAGTTCCAGGTTCAATGAGACCCTATCTAAAACACAATGAGGTGTCAAGCAACTGAGGCAGGCCCCAATGTCAACAACCTCTGATCATGCATATGAAACTGGCCAAAATGATGAGTGCTTGGCAGTTATCACATATGTAAGTGATTTCAATGACAGGGGTACCCTAATATTCCCTAAATAAGTGAAGTAAAATAAATATATACTCATGTAAACACTCATAATGCATAGTCAGCCTTCAGTACTCAATACCTAAGCCTACAGATGATCAAGTCCTGTATAATATGGTGTAGTATTTGCATAAAAATTATGCACATCCTCCTGCATCTGTCATTGCCTAAAAGTCATAACCTAATTGTTTATAATACCTAATATTACACAAATGATATGGAAATAGTTGTGCCATATTGTTGAGAGAATAGTAACAGTGTTTTAAAAGTACATATCTGTTCAGTACAGAGTCAAGTTTTTCTTTTTTAAAATTTGGGGTATTTGAATTGTTTATTTTGTCTTATTTTCTTCTCTCTCTCTCTCTCTCTCTCTCTCTCTCTCTCTCTCTCTCTGTGTGTGTGTGTGTGTGTGCGTGCGTGCGTGCATACAGGTGCACATGTGTGTGAAGAACAAAGGCTAAGCTCAGATGTCTTCCTCTGTCACTTTCAGTGTTTTTGAGATGGGGTGTCTCACTGAACATGGAACTCATTGACTCTTATCTCTGCCATCTCAACGCTGGAATTACAGGTGTGTGCCACTCCCAGCTTACATTTAAGTGGATTCTGAAGATCAAACTCATCTCCTCATGCATGCATGGCAAGCATTTAACCATCCCCCAGGTTTTGTGGTTTAATTGAACTACTGATATAGAGGTCACCACTATAAAAACAAAAAACAAAAACAAAAAAAAAACCTCCAGAGTAGGGGGTTTGGGTGGGGAGTTTTCCTTATTTTTAACTAAAAGAGAATTTAAAAGAAGGATAAAGGAAAATTTTATATATATCCCAAATACAAACAACAACCTACTTTCATTAATTCATTCCCACATAATATTTAGTATTTTGGTAGGGATACATACATACTTCATCTTCCCACACACACATTCACAAAAGTATACATGCAGTTTTTGACATAGTGAGACGCAAGGGCACAGCAGGGTGGATCAGCTTCCAGTGAAAGCGACCACAGGGCACAAATAACAGCATAAGCCCCAGGAGACAAGTATCCACACAGCTCTGGAATTAACACTACCAAGAACTGGCTCTAAATTCGCAGCAGGTCATTGCATAGAGGGTGCTTAGAGCATCCTGCTGGGTCTGTTTTCCTTTATATCAGTATCCTGAAGCTCCTGAAAGGCACCTAGGATCCTGCCAGGCAAGGGTAGCAAATAGCACAGTGCCTTGCCTTGGGGTTTGCAAACTGCCATTGGGGGAAGGTAGACACATCCTATGGAGGAGAAATGATACAATGCTGTATTCACAAAATGTCTGAAGGTCCTGTACCTCCCCTAGAGATTCAGGTTGTCTAGAAAATTCCTAGAAGAAAAATAAGTAGCTCTTGAGACAAGGAGATGCCAGCTCCAATATGGCCTAGCCTTTTAAGATGGATTTTCCTGACAAGTTTTAGGGTATTGAAGTCACAGACATGGGTTCATAAACAATAGTCTCTCTTTATATTAGACACAGTCTCCTGTGATGAGGACTGGCTTCAAACTTTCCATGTAGTTGAGCATGGCCCTGAACTCCTGATCTTCCTACCTCTATTTATCAGGTGCTGGGATTATAGTATATACCTCTATGCCCCATTTCTACAGTGCTGGGGATCAAACTCAATGTCCGATGTATGCTATGAAAGCTGACCAAGCTACACCCCCAGACAGAAGAGCTGTCTTTAAGAGTCTGAAAGCCGGTCACACTTATGGAAGCAGCTTTATGTAGAGGTAGCCAGTTCATGCAAATGACTGCTGTAGTGACATTGACATTTGATGCAGTAATGTTGGAGGGATTGTGGTGCCTGGAGGATTGCTCTGCTTGAGTAGGCAGACCACAATCTAGATTCTTTGCATGAGCGTCTCACACGAACCTCACAAAGCACACATGGCAGGCACTTACCTCATCAGATCATCTTAAAGAAGAGATAAACAGGTCTCAGCAATGTTAAACCATTGTCACAGGTCACTCCACTATCAAGTGACAAAGCCAGAGCTCAAATCTCATACCTGGAGATCACAATGTCTTGTACTGCAAACCCAGGCAACTACCCAGGACTAAAGAGATAATAGACCCTAGAGGAGAACCTGCTATTTTCATCTTCCTAAATCAGTATAGCTTCTAATGGTATTCTAAACATTTATTCTTATACCCACAGATAAGAATAGCTCTCAGCCCTCACAAAGAAGCTGTGTGTGTGTGTGTGTGTGTATGCGTGTGCGTGCGTACGCGTGTATGTGTACTCAAAGGCTACTACAATTGGTCAAAGTGTAAAAAATAAATGACCATGGGGTTTCCAGACCCAACTGTTATATCTTCAACATAACCCTACACTTACAGCTCAAAGAACATTGCAGAGAAGAAGGCAGGAAGACCAGAAGACTAGGGCACCTGCACCCAAGACATCTTACTAATATGATTACCTACACAAAATTTGTATAATGGCAATACCAATCAATATGCCAAGATTGATAGGGAAATTTTCACAAGATATTATCCCTATATGAAGGCAATCAGTGACTTCTGAAGAAAAAAAAATCATTTTTTCAAGGATGAGTCCCCTGGTATATTACCCAATCCTAATGTCAGCCTTAAACACATGCACATATAAATAATACTAAATTAGTGAGGTGAGATGATGGATGGTTAGGTGGATGGATAGATAGATAGATAGATAGATAGATAGATAGATAGATTATAGATAGATGATAGATGACAGATGTTGGTTTATATATATATATATATATATGTAAAAATAATAATTATAAAAGGATCATGAATTTAAGAGGTAGTGTGGAAACAGGAGGAGGAGAAAGGGCAGAGGAAAAGATGGAAATTGTGTAAATACACTATACTCATGAATGAAATTCTAAAAAAAAATAAAATTTTTAATTAAGAAGGAAAATATCTTGCATAATTTTTAGTAGCTAAAAGAGGAAACACAGCCTAACTCATTATATCTGCATATGACTGCACAGCTATGCACATACAAGGCAGAGCTAATTGGACTTAGAAGGTTACTTTTTAATGACATGAAGTCAGGACAGGGAGGACAATAGGGTAAGTGGGTACATGATCTATATTTCATTTTACAACTGAAACAGTCTCAAAGAATGAAACATTGGGAAAAAAATCAATGAACTGATGCTGATCTTGGAAACCACATAGTCAATTAAACATTGAGAAAACAAGTAACAGAAGATAAATTAAAACTAGTTTAATGAAGACCTGTGAAGCCCTTAGTGAGTAAAAGGAAAGACCAAAGAGCAAACAGGGGCTAGTTCACACACAGGGGCTTCAGAGTTAGAGGAGGGACTTCGATTTTATTGTGAATTCAAACACTATTAAACAGTGTTCCCTGGTTGTCATGGTTTGAAACTAAAATTTATCTCCACAGTATGGTGTTTTGTGTAGACAATCCCCAGCTGGTGGCACTATTCTGAAGCTGTAGAGCTTGGGAGGGGAGGGAGACCTGGATAGCAGAAGTAGTCACTGGGGGCAGGCCTTTGAAGGTTCTGGTCTACCTTCCTCTGTTTGCATGTTGACTGTTATGTGAGGGATCTCTACCTCATGCTCCTGCCTCCAACTGAGCTGCTTCTACCACGCTCCCCTGCCATGATGGGCACAAAACCTTCTGAAACCACAGCGAAAAGAAGCCTTCTCCCCTGGATGTTCCTTTTGTCAGGCATCCATGGGAAAGTGATTGACACATTGGAGGAATGCCATGAGATGGTTTGTGTTTCAGTAACAACTTTTTAATAGAATATGAAGGAGCAAGAAGCTGAGAAAATAAGAGGAAACCCAGTTGAGAAGCTCTGGGATGATGCAGGAGGATGGAATGGAATGAAGAAGTGGCAAGGGACAGCATGGTAAGCCCCGAACCAGCAGGTTTTTCTGGAGACATGTGAGGCACAGGGAAGGATCTATATATGATCATGACCCTAACTCCCTTTCTGTCCTAGGGATATGTGACTGAGAAGGATGCTCCTCACATCTGCTCAGCCACAGTTCAGTACAGGTCAGTCCAGTGACCTCAGGAGCTATGTGTAGAGCAGGGTGCACTGGCTTGAGTGTGAAGCCAGCCTGGGCTATGCACTGAGTTCTAGGCCAGGAATAGTGGTGGGCACCTGGAACAGCAGCACACAGGGTGATAAGGAAGAAGAATCATGGGTATAAAATGAGAGTGAGCTGCCTAGAGAGCTCCAAAGAACAGCAAAATAAAATGAAACGATGACAGCAAAAAACTCTTTGACTAATACCCAATTGTAGAATTGTAGACAGACACCAATCTACTAATACTTGCATGTTACGTGTGTGTGTGTGTGTGTGTGTGTGTGTGTGTGTGTGTGTACACACACAAAGTGTTCCAGGGCATGTATATACACTCAGAAAGAAGGAAATAGGAAAGAGATGACAGTTTTGCTTACCATGTATGACAGACATACTGATCATTTTTGTTTCATTATTTCCAAAACTATGGATCTATTGCTCTTTTGGAATAAACCTAAAATAAAATGAATAAAACAGAATTTTTTTTTTATTTCAAAAGCCATGTCATGATCCTGAGATACTGAGTCCTGAACAGCAGCTCTAATAAGAGAATGGGTTCAGTGCTTTGGGGACATCACTCAACAGGACTAAATCCCGCTGTGCTCTGCTAATGCTGGGATCTTTTGGGAATGCCCCATGAAGCTACTTGGATCCTCGAGAAACACTGAAGAGGTTATTCTCATCCACCCAAGATGGTGTTTGTATGCAAAACCCAGGAAACTCTAGACTCAGAGGACTTAGGCTGAACCAAACAAGCAGAGAGTGGATGCCGAAAGCCACCCACAGAGCAGTGGTAACCTTTGCAAGCTGACTCTGTAAACACATGAGAGAAAGGAGGAAGGCATGTCATCTGTGTCCTCAGAAGCCCCAAGGCACCAGCCTCTCTGGTCTCAGGATGAGCACTGCTAGTTTACTTTGAGGCGGCTGAGAACATTGCCCACACACCCAAAATAGGAGTGACTTCTGCAAATGACTGTGCTGCGCATGCATTGATTTCTCTGACGAGTACTTCCCAGGAAGACAAATGAAACCCAGACCCTGGACTCAGAAAAAGAAATGTGGGGATCTAATGACCAAGGAATCAAAGTTAAAATGGCCAGCAGGAACAAAACCAGCAGAAGGGATGGCCAAGTCAGGTCCCAGGGTACTAACATTACATACTGTTTATAAAAGTTTTGTATACAAAAGTATGGCTATTTTACTTAAAAATCACAATTTGCAGTGTTTTTCTAAAAGCTTGAACTGACAACACTCAGCTCACACTCCCCCAGACATGGTTCAGGTGACCAACCTCATGCATCCATGCATCATCCTGGTCTGGTCCTTTTAGATGTCTTTAATTGGCAGACCCTTGGCTGCATATATCCCCTCCCTATTTAAAATGTGGTGTTTCCCACATCCTGTCAGAACTGTGTATGAAGTTCATGCAGCAAAGGCCCAAAGCCTTAAGCCTAAGCAGGTTCTGTGAGTGTGAAGGCTGGTGTGGTCTCTACTGGCTTCTTTGTTGGTTTTGTTGTTTACTTTCTTCTTTGTGGTTTCCTTAAGATTTTAAGGTGCTAAACTGATCTTCCAATCTGTGAAGTCCTTCTCGGGGCTTTCCTTAAAGCTATTTATTTCACTTGTGTTTTGTGTTTTCAACTCTAGATTATATCAGAGACCCTTGAAAAAAAATGGCTTCATTAGATTGTGAGGGATATCCCAGTGCTTGCTCTGTAAACACAGGACCTGACTTTGATCACCAGAACCCACATAAACTCTGGGCACAGTGACATGGGCTTGTAATCTCAGCACAGGGAAGGCCAAGACAAGATGATTCCTGGAGCTCAATCAATAGTCAGCCAACTCAGCTGCATAGACAAGTTCTAGGCCAAGAGACTCCCAAAAAACAAGGTGAACAGTGCCTGAAGAACAACACCTGACTCCAAAAGCATGTATGTGTACATATATGTGCACAGGCACCTGCAGCCCAACACACAGAGAGAGAGAGAGAGAGAGAGAGAGAGAGAGAGAGAGAGAGAGAGACAGACAGACAGACAGACAGACAGACAGACAAAGGCCCTACAAAGACAGAAGCTGTCCTTTTTGTTGCCAGTGCCTCCCTGTCGTAAATGCCCGTGATCTATCTTGACAAATATAGTCAAGAACATCTTTCTATGTGAACACCCAGAGCCTTCTCCATCTAAAATCACTACCTGAAGCAGTGGTCCAGGCTGCTGGGGTATTGGAGTCCTGAGCACCCACTGTAACTGCTCTCCGGCTTCTGCAAGTCCTCACACCTGACCCTCCGGCTGGAAATACTTCAAGTATTTCTTATGGGTAAGCAGGGTAGGAGTACAGTTTCTCAAAGTTTTCTGTTATTTTATGTCTCTAACATGAAATAATATTAATTAGTGATAGAAAATACAAGACATAATTACCTAGGATTCTTTTTATGGTAAACACAAAGGTTATAATATTTATTTTGGTAAAACTATAGCAAAACTCTCCAACAAAAACAAGTAAAAGACTACAGGTTCGTTTGGGCTCATGATTTCCAAGAGTTTCAGTCCATCATGGCAGGAAAGAGCAGCTCCATTCATGATGTCAAGACTGTGTGGTGGGAACTGTTTATGTCATAGTGGACCAACAAACACAGTGAGACAGAGTGTGCAGCCAGGTACAACTGTGAGAGGCCCACCCTTAATGGCCAATGTCTACTAACCAGGCCACCTCCAAGGTCTAGACCCTCCCAAAATAGTACCACCTTCAGGGGGAGGATGAGCATTTGAGCATGAGCTGTGGGATGGCAAAGCATACAAAGGACTTTAGCACTGGGAGGACTATAAAGGAAACAAAGGGCTAGAGAGAATGGTTTGGTTGTGACATATGTAAAAGGGTAGGTAAGTTATAAATGGAAAGAATAAAAACTAACTACAGGTACAGCTAGGAGACAGTTACCACTGAGACAAGGATTCAATCCCACCACAGCTCTGACAATGCAGAACACACATTCTTGTCTTCCCACCCAGCTACATGAAAGCTAGCACATTTCATACTGATTTCTGTCCCTCATGGTTGAAGATAGCTCTAGAGAGCATTTCCTGCCACATCTGGTCTGCATATGCAAGAACAAAGAAAACACAATCCTATGGCTGCAGAATGCCCTTCTGCAGGTACACCACTGTGCTTGAGGCAAGAAAGCATTGATACTGTATGGTAAATTATCCAGCCAAGCTCCAGGTGTCCCTTAGAACTGGCAAGAGGATTGAGCAATGTACCAACAACACAGCTACAGGAAATATTCTGGCTCCCTGAATTTGAGTGGTGAAGAGGGGAGCCAATATGCTTAAGCCCCATATAGAGAGATTCAGGACCCCATACAGGGCATCAGGTTTCAGTTTCTCTCCTTCTTGCTCTGCTGCCTTCCAGGAAGCTCCGGTTCCCAGATCTCACTGGGAGCAAGATGGCACACATGACTTTATCCCTTGTGTCTTTTCAGATTCACTTTTAATAGGAAATGCCAAGTCATTTACCTCAAAGCTCTTATCTTTAGAGACACATACTGAAACTGTATAGATGAACTGATATGGCACTGGCAATTGGCTCCAAAGTAATCTACTGTGGGTGGTGATGGAATGGAAAGAGATTGCCCACCAACTGATAAATGCTGATTCTGGAGAGTGGGCACATGAAGGTTAGCTGTGCCATTATACTGTCACCTCTATTTTTGTGTGTATTAGAAACTTTTCATAATAAAAAGTTAATGTAGAAAATAATCTCTTTTGCTCAAGTTTGAGCTAAGCCTTTATTCCATTCAGAAAGGAATGGAATGGGAAGGAGAGGGCATGCCTTCTCTTGCAATGCTCTTCTGTTTGGAGACAACAGTAAGATCTTGGGGACTGGAAGAGCCACAATATTGCAGAAGCCTGAATTCCTGAATGCCTGCAGATAGAAAGGTTGTTTGTCAACCAGGAATACCATTACAGCTGCAGGAACCCAACACCATGTTAAATCGCTGACATTTGGGGGCACATTTATTACAGTATTCACATTTACCCTAACACTCTGTGAGTTAGAATGTACTTTACCTGTTTTGCACAGCTGAGTATCTAGGCAGTTCTCACACACAAAGATTTTTCCAGCTTTACTTGATAAATTGTTTTCATGCTTACTTATTTCTAGGAATCTATGGGTTCCTCTGGGTCAGAAACTATGCCTTAGTCATCGCTGTACTAACAGTGGATTCAAAGAAAAAAACAAAACACCTCCATCAAAGAAGAAAGAGGCTGCATGTGTGAAACTTATAATTCTAATACTCAGGAGACTGAGGCAGGGGGAATCCCAAGTTCAAGACCAACCTGGGCTACAAAATATGTTCAGGGACAGCCTAGACTACAGGGTAAAACCTTATGTCCTACACTATCCAATTCCAAATGTCTGTTTTCAAAGCTCCACATTTGAACACATCTTTTCAAACCCAACCACAAAAGATCACCAAACAGCCTAGGAATTAGAAGCAGTTTACCATTGTGACACTCCCTCACACTCTCTGTGCTCAGAAAGTAGAATTGGAGTCTTAGGAGGCAGGAGCTATGGATAGAGAGACCGCATGATTGATATACTCAGCCTCCCACACTCCTATTCTCCAACCCTGAGTGATCTCAACACAAGCCAAGTGAAGCTGATCAACTGTCTGGATTAGACTACCTACCTTCAGTGCCCGAGGGTCCCCGAAACATTCTGCCTTGTGTGTCAGCTCACTCCCTTCTTATCACTAGGGGAAAGCCTCACTCCTTGTTGGAGAAGATCTGCTTAGAGGTCAACAAGTCTCAGACTCAGAAGATATTCAGAAGAAAGAAGGTAGACTTTCAAAAGAGCACTGCTTGGATCCCCCAGAGGCAGTACTCACTTCTAGACTGTGTAACAACAGCATCCCATTTCACAGGCTGCAGATCCCTGTGACCACAGAAATAAGGACACTCAAGACCTCACCCAGGAGCACAAAGGCAGCAGCTCTCCACCCGTCCCCAGAATGCCAACACAAGCTGAGCAGCAGCTAAGCACAACTGTGCATCTTGAAATTCTAAGCCATTCTGTCAGGGTTGATGTCATCAGGAAGCTTCCTTCACTGTGCAGGAACTGGGGGGGGGGGTTCTCAGCCATGACTCATATATGAGGCATCCAGACAAGCCTGAACAGGAAGCCCATCTCCCTGGGACAGGCGAGCAAGCAGATGCTGATGCTTCCACACCTCAGCACAAACCGTACTGGCCTTGACTAGTTATACTAAGTATGAGAACTTCAAATAGAGGCTAGGAAGGTGGTTCAACAAGTAAACTGCTTGCCACCCAAGTATGAGAACTCAAGTTCAGATCCATGGCAGTCAGGAAAAGCCAGTTGTGGCTGCATGTGTCTGTTCTCTAGTCAGCCAGCCCAGCCGAAATGGCCAGCTCCAGGTGGAAAGTGATTGCAGAAGATGGCCAACAACAGTCAGGCACATATGTGAATACACATACACACAAGATTTTTTTTTTAAACTTCACATAATGGAAACACTAGTAGACAATCCCCTTCAAGAAAGGACCTGCATCAAATCCCATAGCCCTACAAACAAAAGAGAGATGTGGTTTAATCAAAGGAACAGTTGCCTAGGGCTCCTGAATGTCTTACACAAATGCTCTATGCCCGGTTCATTGAGCCCCACTGAGCCTTCCTTCCTGGCTCAATCCTTCTGGTCAATCCACACCCTTCCTTCCTGGGCTCTAGCGCTGTGAAACTGATAAGCTATAGACAAACACATTGAATTTTCCAAGGTACATCCAAACCCCGAAGCATGAGCAGTCAAATCAGCCCCTAATATCTGGCCTTGTATCGGAATGCATTATGCACCTTCTGTAGGCAAAACCAAAAGCCTTGGAGGAAACCTGGTACTATGCAAATGATGCCTGTTTTTAGCCTGAGCTGTCCATTTTTGCAGTTTGGTAAAGCAGGGGAAGTTTGAAACATGTAAAATCTCTTTCAGGGGGCTTTGGTAAGGCAGCCTCAGGAGAAGGGTAGGCAGGATTGTAGCTACAAGCAAGGAACATGGCAGCTATTTTCTTCCAAATTCTGTGACTGCCTGGAACATGTGGTTTTCCTGAAGGTTATTAAAGGTGTGCTACTGTCAGAATCCATACAGGAGGTTTCTGCTTTGATTAACTTAGTCCTGGCGCTTATTTCCTAAAAGGATCTTTTAAAATATAGATATGTATTAAAGTACATATATGTGTACTTTTAAAGATCCTTTTAGAAAATATTATATATGTATGTATGTGTATATGGTATTAAAGCTTTAAAAGGAATTAGACAATTCAGCTTGGCAAGAAGAAAAAGAGGATGAAAGCACTTTGAATATGGAATCGACCTTCCTGGGCCCCCTGCTGGAAGGTCAGTGACAGAAATGCTGGTGCAGACTCAGCAGATCCTCCCCAGGGAAGGAGGTGACTCAGAGACATGGGGCATCAATCACTTTCCTCAAGAGCTGTTGTCCTTTGGACTCTACATGACCACACACATCATCGGTGAAGCCCACAGGGACACCTTGAGGTCTGTAGGCTGTTTCTAGGTTGTAAAAGGTTACAAAATGAAACCCTGTCCTTGTTTAAAGACTAGGGTGCCTAAGAGAGCATTGTGGAGAGGGAATAAATGAAAAAGGAATGCTGAATGATTGCTCAGAGCCTGGGATCAGCTACAAAGTCGGCAAGCCGATCTTTCACATCAAAGGAAAAAAATCAAAATTCTTCCCTTGACCCCCAAATGAGGTGAGCCTTCTGGGGTCAAAGGCTCCTGTGTCCCTGCCCACATTTGTAGTTGTGTCTGTTTTAGGCAGATGGGAGTCAAATGAAGTAATTGTCTATTCAAGCCTTAAATTTCTATGTCCACTGTCCTGGTTTTGTGGTTTCATGTGTGCGGAGATGCTGTGATAGTCTGTAATAGTGTCCCGTGGGGACCAGCGATATGGGTCAGTTAAAGTGCATGTATGAGGACCTGAGTTTGATGCCCAATGGTGATAAAACATACTTGTAATTCAGCACTAGGGAGACAGAGACAGGAAATGCCTGGGGCTCAACCCAGCCAGAAAAGCCTAGTTCATTAGCCCCAGGTCCCAGTGAAATACCCTGCCCCCAAAACACATAGGTATTACCTGAAGAATGACATCTGAGTTGTCCTCTGACCTCTGCACATATGCTCACACTTGTACACACAAATGAGCATGCACACACTGTGTATCCTATGGGCTACAAAAAGACCTATCATCCCTTGACAGTGTAGAAGGCATAAATGCATTTGTCATCACTCATTCCCAGAAGAAAACAAAACCACTGCTCCTTAACACCACAGTTCATGAGATGCTGTTAAAGCCACTGACTGCTCCTGAGGCCTTACAGCCCTCTCTAAGTGGCTCTTACTTTGTAACTACAGAATTTCTGGAGTAGCTTTAACAAGGTACCATGCATCTGGTTAAAATGCAAATGCTGACTCAGTCACAGTTGGTCCAGATGCAGTTGCTGGCATGTGGGCCACGCATTGAGCACCTAGAGTCTAATGATAAGCCAGTCAGTGGGTGCCTGGTGGCTGAGCCTCAAGCTCTGCAGTCAGACCGATAAGCTGAGCCTGCATCCAGCCACTGCCACTTATCCTGTCTTCCTTCCCTAGCACCTAGGCTTCTGCCTTGTGAAATGAAGCTCCCAATCACCAGGCAGAGATGCTATGAAGATGAAATGAGGCCATGCCCAGAGCCCTCCACCACTGTGGGGGCACACAAATATACAGGAGGCAGGTGTTACTGTGTCATCACCCTCTCCCTCCTCCCCTTCCTCTCCTCTCAACTTCCTTACATCCACCCTGTTCTTGGAAGAAAAACCCTGGTTCCTGGTTTCTACCACCAGTCTGTGTTTGCCTTTTAATGCAAGGCTTGGAAACGTGTATCTACTAGTACCATATGAGTGTGTGTGTGTGTGTGTGTGTGTGTGTGTCTGTCTGTCTGTCTGTCTGTGCCTATATGTCTATATGCCTGTCTCTCTGCATGCCTCTCTCTTTCTTTGTCTCTCTGTGTGTTATGGGTATGTGTCTTCCAAAAGGCAAACCACATTGTGTAAGAAAAGAGCACAGAACCAGGTCTGGTGGTGGAAGCCTGTGATCCCAGCTGCTCAGAGGCTGGGAGACAGCAGGACAGCAAGGCCTGCTTCAACTACACAGTGAATTCAAGGGTAAGCTTAGTGAGATCCTTTCTCAAAATAGAAAGTAGCAAGAGTACCTAGAATTCACCAGTGAGGAGTTGGGGTCATGGTTAAGTGATTAGAACACCAGCCTAGCCTATGCTAGGCTCTATACTCCATGCCACTTTTAAAAAAGTGAATGTCTTTGAGTCTAGTGTCCCCAAGTGCAAACTGATCTTTGAGAGCCTCCATCTTGTCTGCCACATGCAGACAATAACAACAACCACAAACTGATAAAGTTCACAAAGTGCATCCCTTCTTTGCAGTAGGTTTCAATAATTGGTGGCTGCTATTTTGTTTGTCATTCAAACTTCAACCTCCAGTTGAGAGCGAGAGATGCTCTAGCGAGCATGACTAGCAACTTCCCTTTGATAACTGCCCCATCCTGGAGAGGTTGGGGCCATTAATTCACCTACAAAGTGTGGGGGCAGAATGGCTTGGTGCTGTGGCAGAGGCTTTCCCATTCCTATATACAGTCGGGAATAGTGGCATTAGTGTTTATGTGACAAGAGACTTTAAATGTTCTCAGCTGAGAGTGGGCCAGGAGATGGCAGGAGAGAAAAGCCAACATTGCTTTCTTGAAGAGAAAGCCATTCATCCATTAGTCATTCATCCATGATACTGTTTTAATCTTTGTGCTTGTACGATGTGTGTACGTGTGTGCATTTCTGTGTGGGAGTGGGGGGTGTGCCATGGTGCACATGTGGGGATCAGAGGACAACCTCCGGTGTCTGTCCTCTCTTTTCACTTGTTCAGAGTCTCTCATTCATTGTAGCATATGCCAGGCTAGCTAGTCCACAAGCTTCCAGGATTCTCTTATCTGCACACTGCACATCGACATAGGAGCACAGGAATCAGGCAAGTGCGGGCACTGTATCTTCATATGGAGTCTGAGGATCTGAGGTCAGGTGTTTGCCCTTAGGCATGTGAGTGTTTCCTCCATTGAGCCATCTCCCCAGCTCTCCTCAGGATATTCAACACTTCTACTCAGTTCTCAATAAGACAGAGAGAGGTGTTGGCCTCTAGAGACATTCACCTCATGGAAAAAACAAATAAAATTAAAATTTCTGTACAGCTGATGACAAGAGATAAGAGGAGGGTGGTCAGGAAACATCTTGAAATGAAGCTTAAACCAGGTCCTGGAGAAGAGAAGGGGCCAGCTGGGTACAGGGCAGTGGAGAAGACACCACAGGCATAGAAAAGAGAAAGTACAAAGCCTGGGGCAGGAAAGGATGAGAAGAATGGCAAGAAGCGAACCAACAAGAGCAGCTAGCCCCACCCTTCTTTGAGCACGCATGGCAGTCAATGGCTACTGGAGAAGGAGGAGTCACTTTCTTCAGTAGTGTAGCTACTGGTAAGTTGCTCATGTTCCAGGAAACAATGCTTCACTCCTGTTCCTGTAAGCAGTACTAATTAAAGCCAGATCTCAAAAAAGAAAAAAGGAAGGAAGGAAGGAAGATGAAAGAAAAACTTATGGAGATGAGGTTCCATAGAAGGGAGGGCAATAAGAGAGAGTAGTGGGCTGTGTATGTTTAAAAACATGGTATATACATGTATAAAATTGTCGCTGAGTTTTTTAAGTGAGGAGTAGCCTCCTGGACCATAGAAATAGTACCGGATTGTATTCTAAAGGCCAAAAGATGGCACAAAGGTCTGAACACATCTGCCTTACAAATCCATTTTCCGCACACTGCAAGAACCAAGTCTCACCGTGGCCTAAGACAGGAGTCAGAAGAGGAACCCTTGAGGCCTCTTGCTTCCTGCCAGACAGGGACAGTACTTGGGTCTCAGCTCTGAGAACACAACCCCAAGGTAGAACCTCATTGCTGAGGGAAAAGGGAAGGCAAGGAAGCGTAAATGCTGGAGAGAGCAATACCACACCCCAACCCAGGAGGCGTCCAGGAAATCCTCCACTGTCAGCTCCCTGCTCCTAAGGAGTGAGTAAGCCTGACATAAATCTCCCCCAGCAGCTTCCTTAGCTGCACAAATCCAAGACATGACAGAGAGCAGTGAGATTCTCCTCCAGCAATTCTAAAAGCTAAAAGCTAAAAGCGGAGAGAGTTTAGGCATAATCCCCAAGCCATGCCCTGGCAGAGAGAGGCAGGAGGGCAGAGCCTTCTGTCCCTGGTGTCTAGCTGAGCCCTGGGCCTGCCCTAAAGCTGAAGATGGGTAGTTCAGAGCACAGGGCTGTCTTCCTACTACGGAAAAGGCCAGGGAGAGTTGTTCACCCCACAGGCCCAGGAAGAAGCTGGGCCTGAGGATGCTAAAGAGAGTTTTCTAGGAACTCAGTTTGCCATGGAATAATGGATCCAGGGTTTGAGAGATGGTTCAGCCGGTGAAGTTCTTGCCTTGATGGCATGAAGAAGTTGCCTTAGAACACCAGGTCCTATGCAGTATCTGCCACACGATGTGGCTTGCACTTGAAATCCCAGTACCAGCAAGTGGAGACAGATCCTGGGTTCATTCTACCAACCAGCCTAGCTGACTTGGTGAGCCCCAGGCTAGTGAGAAACCTTATTTTTAAAAAAGGAGAATGGTACCTGAGGAAAGATACCAGAAGCTGACCTCTAGCCTCCATGTACACATGTAACCACACATACACATTCACAGAATGAGGGAGGGAGGGAGGAAGGGAGGGAGGGAGGCAGGGAGGGGTTACAGCTGGTTGCAAACAATCTCTGGAATAGCATTTGCAAGATTCCATACTGTACCCTCCCAAAAAAAAGAGGGGAGTTGCTTCAGCAAGTTCTCTCTGAACCCTGCTCAAAGTAGCTCTGCACAGTGACATCTGAAGAGAGGATCAAGGAGCAGCCCTGGAGATTCAATGAAGACACCAAAGGAAAGTGCACCCCACTCAGCTCCACACTCAGCTCCGCACTCAGCTCCACACTCAGCTCCACACTCAGCTCTGCACTCAGCTCTGCACTCAGCTCAGCACTCAGCTCCGCACTCAGCTCCACACTCAGCTCAGCACTCAGCTCCGCACTCAGCTCCACACTCAGCTCCACACTCAGCTCCACACTCAGCTCTGCACTCAGCTCAGCACTCAGCTCTGCACTCAGCTCAGCACTCAGCTCTACACTCAGCTCAGCACTCAGCTCTGCACTCAGCTCCACACTCAGCTCTGCACTCAGCTCCATACTCAGCTCTGCACTCAGCATCGCACTGCAGCAGAGGGGCTTTGAAGAAAGCACCTTGTCACTGCTGCCTGATTTTCATCTGTTTATTTAGCCCAGGATGGCCTAGAATTCACCATGCAGATGGGGAGGATAGCCTTGAACTACTGATTTATCTGCCTCTACCTCACAAGTGCTGGGATTACATGCCTAGCTTGCTTTTTATTAATTATAAGAATAATACAGACTCCCCTTAGCATTTTTGTATTCCCTGGCCAATTTCATTACTTTACTTTGAAAATTTTGTACTTTATTAACAGGATTTAACATTTCCTCAGGCATTTGTTAACCTTTGTGTTTTTTGTTCCCTAACTGCTTGTTAATCCTTTGTCCGTGTGTGTGTGTGTGTGTGTGTGTGTGTGTGTGTGTGTGTGTGTGTGTGTGTGTGTAGGGAAGAAGGGTTTCTTTGAAACGAAGTCTCATTACAGCAGCCTCTGAAGATTTGGGGATTATGGGTGGCCACTTCTGCATTTCTCATGGGATATTTGGGTCTGTTTTCCATTGCAACCACAGAAAACCCAAGACTGGGAAACTTGGGATACTGGGGAAGATGTCAGTTGAGTTCACAGTTCTGGAATCCGAAAAGAACAGGAGCCTCTGAGGAATTCTTTAGGCTATGTCTTGGCATGGCCAGAAGTTGGGAGAGAGATGGGTACACATGTAGGAAAGGACAGGGCTCACTTCCTAACAACCCACTCTCAGTGCTTAGCCCACATCCTGCAATCCCATCAGAGCAATCACAGCCCCACCTGATGGTCCCACTGACTCAGTACCATCATGCTGGGTGCTAAATTCTAGCACATGGATTTGGGGAAAGAATATTCAAATCACAGAGTGTTTTATTTTCTTTTACGTGTACGTAAGTGGTGTGTGTGTATGTGTGTGTGTGTCCTTTAGAAAGATCACTGGCTGTTGTCAGACTTTCTGCACTTATTTATTTTGCAGTGCTGTGGATTGAATCATGACCCTCACATATTCTAGTCAAGCACACTGCCGCTGAGCCACAACCCCTCTTTTAACATTTTATTTTGAGATAAGGTCTTACTAAGTTGTCTAGGCTGGCCTTGGAATCACTCTATCGGTGAGCTCAGATCTTGAATATACAATTCTTCTGTCTCGTCTTCTTGAGCAGCTGTAATTAACAAACCAACTTGGCTTCTTTTAATTTCCTTTATGTTATTTCTTGAACTCTCCATAAAGGTCACAAAATCAGCATTTGATTCAGTTCAAAACATTGTCTGCCTTTGAAATACAGTTTTGAGAACATCCTTACTCATGGGCCCCAAATGCCTGGACACCTCTGCTGCCGTTATGAACACCACTCCACCCATCCACCCAGTGTAGCAGCTTACTCTTTTCCAGTCTATGAAGAGACAATAATCAGCTTGGAGGAACTTCTAAGTCACACTCTAAAGCCCCAATGTCACCAAGCCAGGACCATTTCCAGGAGCCCCATAGTTAACAAAGCCCAAGATGCTCAAGTCCCCCCGGTTCATGCTGTGGAGTTTTCACATCACCTGGGCACAGCTTCTTGTACACCTCAAACCATCTAGATCTACTCTGCTTGTGACACCTTATGCCATGGGAGTGCTGTGGAAATAGCTTCTCTGCTGTACTGTTTGGAGAAGAGTGACAAGGGAAGATGGCTGTACATGTCCAGTACAGCACAATTCTTTTCCTGGGTATTTTCAGTCTGCTGGTGGTTGGCTCCAAATGGCGACAGAGTGCTAACTGTCAATATGTAGAATCCAGAAGGCCTGGGCAGATACCTCTATCAGGAAAGCATTTGCCTTGCAAGCATGAAAACCTGAGTGCGACCCACCAGAACACACGTTTTTAAAGTAGGTGTGCTGGTTTGAGTAAGCATGTCCCTCCATAGGCTACCCAGATAGTGGAACAACTTGGGAACATGTGGCCTTTTGGGGGGAAGTGTGTCACTATGGGTGATTTGGGAGATTTCAAAAAACCCATACCATTCCCAGTACAGTCTCCCTGCCTCATGGTTGTTGTTTCAATATGTATGCTCTCTGCTAGTGCTCCAGAGACATGCCTGCCTGCTGCCATGGTCCCCACCATGATGGTCATTAGTCACCTCCAGAACTGCAAGATACTCTCTTTTATAAGTTGCCTCAATCAATCACGGTGTCTCTTTTAAGACAGTGGGCATGGTAGCACTCATCTGTAACTCCAAGGCTACAGAGGTAGATGAGTGTCTTCTAGGACTCAGTGCAGAGGCAGCCTGACTATTGCTAAGTCTTAACCAGTGAGAAACTGTGCCTCAAAAAAAAAAAAAAAAAAAAAAAAGTGTGAGGTATTGAAGGAACAACCAAGGTTTTACCTGGGGTTTCTATCTACATGTCACACACACCTGTACACACAGGTGCACCTGCACACACAAACAAAAAGAGAGACAGACACACACACATACTTGGAGAAAGAGAGAGAGAGAGAGAGAGAGAGAGAGAGAGAGAGAGAGAGAGAGAGATCATTTTGGTGTTAGAACCTAAGAAACAGCCAGCCCTTCTGCTAGTTGCAAAACTAATCTATTTAAGAGTTTTAAGAGGTGGGTTCAGCCGTCACTTACAAAGTAAACAATCTAATAATGCCCCAAAGGCAGTTCCCCTTTTGTCCTTGATTTCTCAGGAAGCCTTAGGAATCTTGTGCCTGGAATGAAGGATCTGTACACTTGTGTGGTCACATGAGTGACCTAACACCATGATTTAGGGTTGGGCTTAGCTTCTGGGAGACCTGGAGAATGAGCCATCAACTGCAGAATCCAGAGTCACTGGTGCCCCGTGCTTGCTAGAAACTACTACGGCTTGGAAAGCAGCACGCACTGGAAACCCTAGTGTGTGACTTCCTTGGACTCTGCCCTGTGTGCCCCTTTGCTGGCTGATTTCAGCAATTATCCTTTATTTTTAAGTTTATTTTTATTTTTTGTGAATGAGTGTTTTTCCCACATGTCTATGTGTGCACTATGTGCCTTTCTGGTGCACATGGAGACCAGAAGGGTGCATCAGATTCCCTGCATCTGGAGTTACAGATGGTTGTGAACTGCCATGTGGGTGCTGGGAACTGAACCAAGGAACCAAACCCAGGGCCTCTGGAAAAATAGCCAGTGCTCTTAACCACTGAGTCATCTCTCCAGCCCTGTAATGTTCTTTTGTTGTAAAAGCTATTATTCCCCATAACCATGGATGTACCCATCAGTGTAACCAACAGTCACTTCAGAATTCTCATATTATATCTTTGTGTTAGCCTCAGAATTACCATTTGTGCCAAAAAAAAAAAAAAATGAGGGCAGTATGCTGGGTTTCTGTCCTCTAACTTCACACCTCTACTCCTAAGGGTACTATGAAGGAAGTGACCATCTGGGACTGGGGAGATGGCTCATATGCTGGCTACAAAAGCATGAGAACCCTAGTACCCTCATAAAAGACTGAAGACGGAGATTCTGTCCCACCAGGTGCTGCAGCCCTTTAGTCCCAAATAAACACACAGAGGCTTATATTGGTTATAAACTGTTTGGCTGATGGCTCAGGCTTTTTATTGGGTCATTCTCTCTTAATTATTAACCCATTTCTATTAAACTATGTATTGCTACAAAGCTGTGGCTTGCCTGTAATGCTCTGGCATGTTGCTCCTTTGGAGGCTACATGGTGTTTCTTTCTTGGCTCCTCTCTGTGTTCTTCCCAGCATTCTCCTGGTCTAGTATCCCCACCTATACTTCCTGCCTGTCCATTGGCTGAAACAGCTTTGTTTATCAACCAATAGGGGAAACATATATTCACAGCATACAGAAGGACAACCCCCATCAAAAGCCAAGTTCAGTGATGCATATCTATAACCTCAAGAGTGGGGTGGGGCAGAGACAGGTAGGTCCCTAGAGCTCATTGCCCAGTCAGCTTAGCTGAATCTATGAACTCCAGGTTCAGTGAGAGACCTGTCCCAAAAATCAAGGTGAAGAGCAATTGAACAAGACATCTGAAGTTCACTTCTGACCTCCATGCACATGCATGTGCATGTACCCACACAGAAACATATATGTACATAATACATATACATATAAAATAACAACCATCTTGAAAGCAAGGACCATATGACTAGGCCAAATTATGGTATGTTCTGTGTATTAAGAACATCCCTGTGAATGCTTCATTTACCAAAGCTGGGCCTGGATGTAAGTCCTCTGCAGCCCTGACCATCCAGGATGGAGATGGGCAGCCCTTTCCAGATAAGAGAATGATTCACGGGTGCCTGGTTACTGCTCTCCCCACCCCAGCAGAAGACTGGGAAAAAATAGAAGAGAATCCCTCCTTTATAAATATCTTTACACGCTAAATGTCTCTAAAAAGCGCCATGTGCCAAGTTTGTCTGCTAAGAAGCAGATGCCGTGCAGATGCAGAACCCCAAGGCGCTGAGAAGTGAAGGGTTTGGATTCAACAGCAGGCAGAAATTGCATGGGAGCAAAATGTGACTGGGGAGGCCTGACCCAGCTCCAAAGTTCTAGAAAGTCTGCCTCCTGGCTGGTCACAACAGTGCTGCCTAGCACAGCCAGTGTTTTCACACTTACCTGGGTCTGAGCCCTGGAACCAAAAGAAAAAGTGTCTCATCACCACTCTGTTTCAGTACATTTGTAAGAGAGTGTGTGTGCGTGTGTGTGTGTGTGTGTGTGTGTGTGTGTGTGTGGTGCTGCATGTATGTGTGCTTTGTGTGTTATATGTTTGTGTGTGTATCTATGTGTGTTTGTGTAGTATTTGCATGTGTGTTATGTGTATGTGCTTGTGTGTTGTGTGTACATATTTTTGTATGTTTGTGCATGTTGCATGTGTTAGGTGTGTGTTGTGTGTTTGTGTGTGTTATGTGTGCTTGTGTGTTTGTGTGCATATATGTGTGTTGTGTGTGTGGTAGTCATTATTCTATTGCTTTGAGGAGACACCATGATCAAAGCAATTTATAAGCAGAAGCATTTACTTGTTCTTACAGTTTAAGAGGGTGACTCCTTGACCACCATGGCGGGGGAGCATGGCAGCAGGCAGACAAGCATAGCACTGGAGCAGTAGCTGAGAGTTTACATCTTGATCCACAGGCAGAGTAAGAGAGACCAGGCCTGGTGTGAGCTTGTTAGACCTCAAAGCCACCCCAGTGACACACCTCCTCCAACAAGACCACACCTCCAAATCTTTCCTAAACATTTTCGCTAGCTAGGAACCAAGCATTCAAACATTTGAACTTATGGAAGCATGTTCATTCAAACCACCACAGTGTGTGTGTGTGTGTGTGTGTGTGTGTGTGTGTGTGTGTGTGTGTTTACACATATGTGAATATTTGCATATTTTCCCATATGTTTGTGTGTGCTCAAGTTATCCTCATAAACATTCCTCACACACTCATTTCTTTAAATCAAGTTAGCATGAAAGCTAGGGTTTAGTCACAGCATTTCCTTGCACATATAATCTGCATACTATACTCTTATTTGTCTCTGTCCCACTAACTGTCCTGTCCCCTCTTCCCTTAGGGGTCCCAAAAGGTTCTCCCTCTTTCATGTCACACAGAGTCCATTTCCATCTCTTACCCTTTCCCTTTAGATTTCTTCTTCCCCTTACATAGTCCTCCTATTCTACACACACACACACACACACACACACACACACACACACACACACACACACACAATGAAATCTAGATGTTACATGTGAGAGATAATGTGGTATTTTACTTTCTGAGCTTATTCTGGCTTCTTTCACTTAACACTGTGATCTCTGGTTCCATATATTTCCCTGTAAATGTAATTATTTCATCTTTTTTTTTCAGCTTTGCACACTCCAGATCTTTACTAATGCACCCATTGCATACTTCCTTCTTAGGCTACAGGAGTAATGGAGACAAATCCCCTACTTTCAAAGAGTACACACTGTCATCACACACATAAAATCATTAAGAAAATCTTGTGCAACAAAGTGGACCCTAAGAAAGACATACATGGTCCTCTAGAGAAGGGGAAAGGGACAAGATTTCCCAAGCAAATTAGGAGAAAGAGAAGGGGAGAAGAGAAGGGAAGAAGTGGCATGAGGGAACAAGAAGCTTGAGACAGGGAAACAATGGAGGAGAACAAGAAAAGAGATTCCATTATAGAGGGAGCCATTTATAGATTTAAAGGGAAATCTGGCACTAGGGAAATGTTTAGAGATCTACAAGGATGAACCCAACTAACAATCTAAGCAACAGTGGAGAGGCCCTTCCCCAGTAATGAGTATATGCTATCCTAGAGCCTTTATCTAGTGGCTGATGGAAACAGAAGCAGACACCCACAGCTAGACTCTGTAACTGTGGAATCCAGTTACAGAGAGAGAGGAGTGATGAGCAAATGGGTCAAGTCCAGGCTGGAGAAACCCACAGAAACAGCTGACCTGAACAAGGGGGAGCTTATGGTACCCAGTCTGATAGCTGGAAAACCAGCATAGGACTGAACTAGGCACCCTGAAAGTGGGTGTTAGTTAGGACTGGGCAGTCTATGGAGCCTCTAGTGCACCAGTATTCATCCCTAGTGTACAAATTGGATTTGGGAGCCCATCCCACATAGAGGGATACTCTCTCAGCCTAGATACGTGGGGGAGGCCTAAGCTCTGCCCCAAATGATATGACAGACTTTAAAGACTCCACATGGAAGGCCTCACCCTCCCTGGGGAACAGAAAGGACATGAGCTGGGGATTGGTGGGGGTGATACAGGAAGATGGGAGGGTGAGGAAACTGGGATTGACATGTAAAAAAGGAAAATAAGATAAAATAAACCTCAAAAAAGAAAGAGGAAGAAAATCATGTGCAGACAGAGAGTGGCTGAGGAAGAGGAACGAGATGAAGAATGTGATCATGGTGGGAGGTGGCAAGGCAAGGGTGAGGACATAAACCCCCAGTGGGTGTGACAACCCAACTATAAGCCCAGAGTTCAGAGGCTGAAACCTGTGATTGCTGGAACGGGATGTCTCACTAGACCTGTGGGTGAGCACTGGCATCAATGAGAGACCGGTGCCTCAGTAACTACAATGGAGAACTGAGGAAAATTCCTGTTGCCACTCTGGGACCTTCACATGCACATATGTTAACACACATACATCACAAACACATACATGAAAAAATACCTGTCGCAGGCAATAATGCTGGAGATAAAACTAAGAGAGCAGGGTGATTCAGAAAAACAAGGGAGAAATGCTTTCCCTCATACGGAAATCCTACATTTCACATGTGCTATGAACTCACCCAAGACCTGCCCAAGTTCAAACCAAACAAAATCCCCGCATGGGGAAGGGGAAGTGGGCACAAACTCCCATCAAAACCCAAAAAGCCATTCACTCCTGAAAGCTGCTGGAAGAAGGGAAATCAGGTTTCTTCAGTGGAGTAACACTGGGTACCTCAACCACACTCAACTACCCCCATCCCCAGGCACCTGTGCTCTGGAGTAGGCAGTCAACACACAACAGACTCCCTGTGTTGTGTGTGTGCTTTTTTTGTTGTCATTGTTTTGTGGGGGGTTGTTTTGAAGAAAGAGAGAGCATGAAGTTGAGTGGGTAGAGGGGGATCTGGAAGGAGTTAGAGGAGGGGAAAGACTATGATCATGAAACATATTGTGTGAAAAAATCAAAATAAAAAATGTGTGTGTGTGTTTCTATGTGTATATATAAACTTGTGCATGTGTGTGTTTCTACATGTATAGAAAGATCATGAAACTAGGAAAGTGATCATGAGAAACAATGGGAAATAAGAATTAGAGAATGCAACACAGGTGATGGCAACACAGAAGTAGGAACTCACCTGAGGGGAGAGAATCAGCTGGAGGAGGAGAGGACACAGAGGAGGCCAATAGGGGAAATGAATGAGAACAATGTATGATAACACATACGTGTGAAGATGACTTGATGAAACCCATCACTTTGTTAGCTTAAATTAACTTTAAAATAATGATGATGATAAAAGTTCCCAGGCAAAGGAAATAGCAACTGTAAAGGCCCATGAAAGCGACTGTGGGAAGCTGGGAAAGGATTTGGTCTAAAGCATAAGCAGGAGATTGAGTGAGGCCTTTCAGGTCACAAGTAATTGATTTTACTTCTAGGTAAAATGGAGAGCCGCAGGAAGAGTTTAATAAGGATAAATGCAGGTTTGAGCTGTGGTTTGTGGTGCTGCTCTTAATCACTTGAGCAGATGGACCATGCATTGACAGCAAAACATCAAAGTGGGAACAGAGCCCAGCAGGTAGATGCTGTCCGTGTCAATGGTGGCTTAGAGATAGTTGCATCAAAGATAGAGAAATGGTTCCTAGGTATGTTGTAAGAATAGAGCTAGCAATACTTGCTGCTGCATTGAATGCAGCAGATAAGAGAGACAGACAGATACTATCTTAGTCCTAGAGAGCCTGACCTAATGACCTAAGCCTATAATTTCAACTGTTCTGAAGACTGAGGCAGGAGAATGGCAAGTTCAAGGCCAGCCTGAGCTATGAAATGAACATGAGATCAAACTGGGCAACCTAACAAGACCTTGTTTCAAAATGAAGACTAGGGGTGGGGATTTAGCAGTAGGAAGAGTGCTTGCCTACCATGCCTGAGGCCAGGATTGATCCCTTCATAAACATCTTGTGTTGATACACACATGGCATCCCAGCAACAAGGGGGTCTAGGTGGAAGCATCAGAAATTCAAGTTACTCTCCACTATACAGGAAGTCTCAACCTGTTCCAAAGAACAAATAAAGGGTTTGGGACATAATTCAATGGTATAGGGCAAAGCCCTAGATTCAACCCTAGTTATAAAAAGTGTTGAGAGTTAGGGTTCAGGATCTGTAGTTTGAACAGCAAAGTAAAATAGTGTTATTTCCTAAAAGGACAGGAAGGAGGGGGCAAGGAGTCGAGGATATGCTGAAGATAAAATGAGACTCAGAGAGGTTAAGTTCGTGGACACATGGCTGGGAAATGGTTGAGACAGTTTGAACACAGGCATCCAGAGCACACTAGGGCAGGGTTCACATGGCAAAGCAAGCTACATTGCCAAGCCCTGCTTGGAGATGAGTTGGAGGAAAAATCAAATCGGTAAACCAGTTAAATTCAGAGACTGCCACACAGCTGATCTATTTCCAGCCCCACTCTCGTGAAGGCTACTTGTAGAATCAGAGAATTAATAGAATTTTTGAGCTGAGCCGATTCTTAGGCTCGAAAGGGCACCTGCCTTTGCAAACATGATTCACAGAGCACCCCTGAGTAGGCAGATGTGTCAGGCCGCTGGGTAGACTGCTTTGAATGACGCTGGAGACCCAGACGAATCTTCCAAGCAACCTATTCACTTTCCCCCCGCTGTCAAAAAGGAACAGGACATTATATAAACTTCCAAAATGCCAAAAGGAGGAATTCTATATTTAACTCCCCTCCCAGCATCCAAATATCACATGATGGAATGCTGAAGATCCGACTCAACAATATTGAGTAACAGGAATCTAACCCGAGGGACTTTCTCTCCTCTTCTCTCTCCAGCTTCCCATCTCCAGCCACCCACTGCCTGCCATGTCTTCATTAAGTAGATTCAAGAGCAACGTGGCTCAGACAGATCCCCAGGAAAGCAAATAGCTGGGGGAGCCAAAGATGTTATGTTAATACAGTCGCCATTAGCACAAGGGAGTACAGCACAAGCTGGGACTCCAAGATAATCCTAGCCTCCTCCCCATCCCCACTGTTTCTGAAATGTGTGGGGGAATGAAGGATAGGAGGAAAGGGGACAGATATATATAAAACAGTGCCCTCAAGGCTTGGGAGACAGATGAAATGAAAACTCAGTTACTGTGCCTCCCCAGCTAGGACTTTGGTTACACCAGCTCTGAGTAAAAGTCAAGGCTCCAGAATCTCAGAGCTGAAGTGATGGGAGCATCGGGAGCTCATCAATAGGGAAGGAGTGAGGCCCTTGAACAAGGCTGACCACCCTGCATGCTGTGGACAATCAATAAATACCAAACACCAAGGCTGGTGAATAACATGCAGAATGGGCTGTGTAGTGAGGCCACGGAGGCACCAAGCAACCAGCCTCAGGCCCCCATGGCCTCTGAAAACAGTAATTGTGGAGAAATGGCTTGGAAAGCAAGAGAGTGAAGGATCCCCTCAGCCACTCTAGGCTCAGCTCATCACTCATCCTATTTGGTTTTTGGTGTGTGTGTGTGTGTGTGTGTGTGTGTGTGTGTGTGTGTGTGTGTGTGTGTATGCTCAGGATGTAGCCATAAATAAAAGAGAATACATAGGGACCCTAATACTGCAGAGATTTGCTGGGTTCCTGGGAGAAGCTGCAAACACATCAACAAACTGGAGCATGAAAGCACTGGATATTAGAAGCCCAAGAGGAGTGCCCATTTGGCCTAGGATCAGAGGAGACCTCACATCTTGAATAGAAAAATAGATGCTGGATTTGTCCACAGGGATTCCACAGCAGCCAGTCCTAGTTTACACACTAGGCTCAGCCCCAAATTCATAACATCAGATCCATAACTGTGGGATCCAAGGACTTAACCATAAAAGTACTGTCCTGGACAGTGGCAGCAACACAATGACCTTTCTCCCCAGCCCAGTTTGGGTCAGTAAAGGGGATGCATTTATGGATTAAGACAAGAGCAACTTCATCCTAGTTGAATGTGCCTGATCTGTCTCAAGCTAGTATCCACACACAAGCACATCTCTAGAGACAGGGTCTAGTTTAAAGCTCCACATGGCTGTTTATTGATAATCTTCTGGAAAACTATGAAAAAATAAAGTGAACTGGTGCTGGCAACCACAGCAGTTATGATTCAACATGGCCACAGGCAGGTCATTACAAATCCATACAATGAGAACACAGCATAGGCAAGGCTTAGAGGACCCACTCTTTGCTTTGTTTATGATATGCTTATATCCCTAAGCAACCAGGGTCCTGTGTCCTCTCCCCCATCCCCGTATTGCTCTGCCTAGAGTAATATAGCAGGAAGGAAAAGCTATCATCAGAGTTAGTATTGTCATGCTTACCATTGTTGCTGTTATCTCTATTATTTTGATCATGAGCATTTTTAAATTGTCTTCTTATTTAGGCGTTGGTAGTGCACACTTTTAGTCCCAGCACTTGGGAGGCAGAGGCAGGCAGAGTTCTGTGAGTTCAAGGCCACCCTGGTCTACAGAGTGAGTGCCAGGAGGGGTCCAAAGCAATAGAGAGAAACTGTATTGAAAAACAAACAAACAAAAAAATTCTTCTTTGACAATTTCATACATGCATACAATTTATCCACCCCATCCCACCCCAGATCCTCCAAAATCTCCTCCCTGTCCCAACTTCATGGTATCTTTTTCTACTCACTGAGTCTAGTCAGTGCTGCCCATGTTTGCATGAGTTAGGGTCATCCACCTGAACATGGGCAGCCTACCAGGGTCCACATACCAGAAAAAAAAAAAAAACTAGTATCACCTACTCCAGCAACCTTTAGCTGCTAATAACTCCCCAGCTGGGGCAGGGGCTTTGTGAGCCTCCCACACTATACATACACAGGAATTTTGACTGCCTAAATCTTGTGGAGGTCTTGGGAAGACAGCCTGAAGACAATGTTTCACAAGAGTCCTCCCCAAACCTCAAACAATCTCTTTCCCACCATGGCTGTAACTTAAGTGAAGGAATGTGCTATTGATGTCCCATTGGGTTGAGTGCTCCATACTCACTCTTGTGAGCATTTTTTATGTGTCTGATACTAACTTAGGCATTTTGCCCAGATTATTCCCTTTTAAGCATCATAGCTCTATAAGAAAGATGATATTGCACTCCCCATTTATAGACGAGAAAGGTAGAGTCCAGAAGGTGAAGTAGTTTGTCTAAGAACACTATCAGTAAGAGTTACAGAGATGGATCCAAGCCAGCTGTGACTGGTTACTGCATGGTTCAATAAAGCTCCAGCAGCATGAAGCAACAGTGAGACTGTTTTCCACAATCATTGCACATCACCTACAAACCCTACGCTAAGCTACATCTCTCCATGGCTTTCTAAACTACCTCTCGTGTCCCTTGACATCCTTCACTTCAGACCTAGTCTGCAGATATGGGAAACAGCTGCAGCAAGCCACTTGAACTTTTAGTGTCTCAGCTTCCACACCACATTGCTGTAGGATTACAACATCTGCCTCATAGGTGAACATGAAAGTAATTAAACAAGATAATTTGTCAAGAGACTAGCAGAAGACCTGACATTTAACAGGTTGTATCAGTTGACTGTAAATGTGTGGCTCAAAAGAAACCATGTCTATTATCTTAGAATTACTGAAGCAGGAACCTGGCTACACCTCCATCCAGTGGCTCCCTTGGCAATGTCCTCAGCCACCCACCTAAGTTCATTATTTACAAATTCACATCTCCACAAAACATAGGACATGATTCAGCCACTCTACAAAGACCCCCCCTTGTCTGTTTTTTTTGTTTGTTTGTTTGTTTTGTTTTGTTTTGTTTTAATGTCATGTCCCATTTCCATCCTAAGTACCCCCCTACTGGAGTGTCTTTAACACTGCACTTGTATAAACTGTCTGTGATACTGAAGTATTCTCTTAAATGATGTGTGTTTTCTTTACCATACCCCTCCCTCCCTCTGAATCCTCGGGATCAGGATCAGGATCAGGATCTTATTTATAATACTTGGGTCAAGAAAATCTTGACTTTTGCAAAGGGTCTCTGAGTTTGTTTGTTCAGGCTCTGTCTACTACCAATTCCAAAAGTACTTCCACTTTTTAGGGTTTGGTTTAAGTCAGTATCCCATTTCTGGCACCCAAAACTCAAATTGCAGCTCAATAATAATAATAATAATAATAATAATAATAATAATAATAAAGATAGATAGATAGATAGATAGATAGATAGATAGATAGATAGATAGAGGTGTTAAAAGATTCAGGACAAGGAGTGTGTTTTCATGAATGTGGGGAAGGACAAGACTAATCTAAAATCCACAGCACACACAAGAACATCAGAACACTAGCCTTATCTTGTGGTCCCAGGTATTCTTTTTCTTATGGGAAGCCCCTGCTTTGTTCTTAAAGTCATGTCATTATTTTGTCAGGCCCACCCAAACAGTTACCACCATTTCCCAAATATTCAAGTGACTCTATAAACTTTAGTCATGTCTACAAACACCTTCATAACCACAGCTAGATTAGTGTCAGGTTGAATAACTAGGAACTGTGGTCTAGTCAAATTGACACATGAAACTGACTATTATATAGGTGTTACCATGCTATATCTGTAATGCCCCTGTGTTCTGTGTGTGTGAGTGTTTTCATATTTGTGTGAGTGTATGTGCATATGTAAAGAGGCCAGAAGATAACCTTTGTATCATTGTACCAGGGCCATCTACCTTCTCTCTTTTGACTCAGGGTCACTCACTAGTCTGGAACTCACCAAACAGGTTAGGCTGTGTCTTGGGGTTTCTATTGCTGTGGTGAAATACCATGACCAAAAAGCACATTGAAGAGGAAAGGGTTTATTTGGCTTACACTTCCACATCACTATTCGTCACTAAAGGAAGTCAAGATAGGAGCTCAAACAGGGGAGGATCCTGGAGGCAGGAGATGCTGCAGAGGCCATGGAGGATGCTGCTTACTGGCTTGATCCCTGTAGCTTGCTCAGCCTGCTTTCTTATAGAACCCAAGACCACCAGCCCAGGGATGGCCCCACCTACCATGGGCGGGGGCCCTCCTCCATTTGTCATTTATTAAGAAAATGCCTTACAGCTGGGTCTCAAGGACACATTTCCTCACCTGAGGTTCTTTCCTCTGATGACTCGAGATTACGTCAAGTTGACACACAAAACCAGCCAGTACAGGCTGGCTGGCCAGTGAGCCCCAGAGACCCACCTATCTCAGCCTCCCCAGCTCTAGGATTTCAAGCACATGCCACTATGCCTGTCTTTTTTTACATGTGTTTTGGGGATCAAAGTCAGTGCCTTGCAAGGCAAGCACATTACAAGCTGAGATATCTATTGCCCTTCTCCCTATGTTTTTCTATAGCCCCTCTTCCCCATTCCAGATCCTGATAAGGACATATAAGTCAAGTGAACAGATCCAAAAGCAAATGTACTGGTCCTCACATCATCTGCTTTGGACAACTCTCCCTTCACCCTCCCACTCCTTCCAACCCCATTTGCTCTGAAGATTCCCGGTGGTCCCAAAATAGCCATCAACTTATACATTAGGATGTCTATGTTATATATATTGTAATATAATATCCCATAGCACACACACTGTAATTTTACCTCTTCGATAAATGAAAGTTAAAACACCCAAAGTCCAAGAGTAATTCTCTCTCCTGCCCACAGCTTGAAATGCAAGACCAAATATCAACAGAGACTTCAAGTGTGACATTCATTTGCAACTAGATGCTAATAAAGCCAGTTTCTCTTCCAAGAAAACTAGTCCTGGACATTCAAAATGGCCAATTTAAGAAGCAAGAGTTACTTCCTAATCATAAGGAATTGTATACCTGCTATGCATGGTGTCAGACAAGGTTAACATGCTGCTAAAAAATTAATAAACTGTCTTCATAAAAACAGAAACCACTGCAATATTTTGCCTCATATATTCTGGTGATCTTTTCCCTCTCATTATTCTTCATAATTTGGGATGAACTTATCTGTCAATGGCAATATCTTTCTTTAACTAAGTTTATACAACCTTCATGAGATATTATTGTATGATTGTGACAGCAGTTTCAGAGTTGCCTACCTTGTGTCAGACAGTTTTCTTTTTGAATTTTTTAATTCCTTCAGGCATTCGACTCTTCATGTGAGCTTCCCTCATGGTCAATACTCACCCCCTTAACTCAATACTCACCCCCTCAGCTCAAATGCTATTTTTCTTCTTTTTCAATCAAAATTCACTCAGCAACCAGCCTGGATGAGAGTCTATGGGCCCTGCTGTAGTTTAATCTTAAATGTGCCCAGCCCACTGTAAACTGAGCTCATCATGAGTTTAGCTGAGAGCTGCTGTTTGGGAGTTGTATATAGTTGTATATATTGCTCAGTTGGTAGAGTACTTGGCTTAAAAATGAACCAATCCCTGGAAAACATTGCATAAATCTGCATGGTGTAATCATGCATTTGAGAAGTAAAGGCCAAAGGATCAGAAATTCACAGGCACCCTCAACAGCACAGCCAGTTCAAGGACAGCCTGAACTACAGAAGAACCTGTCTCAACAACAATAAAAACAAAGGGCCACTGTTAGATCCTCCAAGCCTGAGCCACACAGAATTTACCATAAACTCCCAAGCATCAAGCATGGACTACCTCTCTAAGGAGTTAGCCTCTTGAGAAAACTTGTGTACTTGGATCTCGGAATCTATATCAAGAAGCCAAGGCCTCAATATGACTTCTGACAATCCATGGCCATGTAAACACAGCATCTCAATCTAATCTCAGACTTACATTTTGTCATTACCAAGGTAGACAAGCACCTTTCACAGTCAAAATCGGAAATTAAAGGATTTGTGGCTAACTGGTATTCTTTTTTTTTTTTTTTTTTTTTTTTCATTCCTCTAACCAAAACACCTGAAAGGGTAATTTAAAAATAGGAAGGATTGGCAGTTGAGGGTTTAGGCCTGGGTTCTTTAGCTCAAAAAAAAAAAAAAAAAAAAAAAAAAAAAAAGATAAAATTAGAAAGGATTTATTTTTGGCTCATGGTTTCAGAGACATAAACAAGTCCTTAGTGCTAGGGAGGACATGACAAAGTTGAGTAGTTCATATGATGACAGCCAAGAAGCAGATTAAAAGGAAGACACAGAAAGGAGCCATGCAAAATATAGCTATGTTTACTCATCCCTAGAAACACTCTCACAGACATATCCAGGGTGTACCTTACAAGTCTTTAGGTGTTTCTCAACCTAATTAAGTTAGTGATCAAGACTGACCACCAAGAAGTTCTTTTCATCAAGTGTAATTTATAATCTCATGGATCTTAGTCAACAATGAAGACTTGGAAATCAGAGAGGTTTGGGTTGGAATCCAGTTCCAGCTACTTACATAAGACACAGTGACTCAGTTCTATCTAGATGAGTTTTCCATATATCAAATGGGATAAAGGAGGAATAACAACATCTCAGAATCACTTTAAGGACTAAATGAAGTATTTAAAGTTCACAGCGTAGTTTCTGGCAGGACATGTTGCCACAGTTGTCTATGTGGGGGTCAAAGGATAACCAATGGGTCAGTCCTTACCTTACATTTTATTTGAGTCAGGGTCTCTTATTCCTGACCACCTTGTATGTCAGGCTAGGTGGCCAGTCAGCTTCTGTGCGTCCTTCTGACTCAATCTCCCACCTCACTGTAGGAGTGCTTGGATTACAGATGTATATGTTTCATGCCTAGCTTTATGTAGGATACAGGGATCCTGCCTCAGGTTCTTAAGTTCCCACTTGAACATCAAGCACTTTACCCACTAAGCCACCTGCCCAGGCTTTCACAATGCATGTTTAATATGTGTTAGCTGTTATCATTACCATTATTATCACTATGTCCTTGCTAGTTGGGTGTTGGTGGTACATGCCTTTAATCCCAGCACTCAGGAAGCAGAGGCAGGCGGATCTCTGTGAGTTCAAGGCCAGGGAGTGCCAGGACAGGCTCTAAAGCAACACAGAGAAACCCTGTCACACACACAAAAAAAAGAGTCTTTTAGTCTTTTCAATATAGAACTGCTTAAGGGAGTTTTGCTAAATGGTGAATGAAGGGATGGATGAATTCTGAGAGAACACCGCTAAGTCCTGGTAGTGCCTAGATTCTACAATCCTTCACATACAAGTTCTCCACTGGGGAACAAAATAAACAAACGAAACCTTGAAGTTGAGTAAAGTAAAAAATTACAAGGCAGGTCTGGCCCCATTGCCTAAGTACAGCCATGCATAAAACACCTGGTGGAGACAGCAGGAATCAGCCAAGTCAAAGTCAAGCCCAGAGGCTTTCTTCTTCCAAGACCTAGATGTCTAAACTGGAGCACCACCTATCGTCTCTCAGGAGTCAGAACCCAGGCTGTGAATGGAACACTATCTGGTTCCATCTCAGTGATGGGAGATGAGAGGTGGGCATCCTGTCTCCACTATGCCCTTAATCTGGGGAAACATAAAAAAAGTGGCTATTGTAGAAAAGCCTTGGGCAAGAGACGGGTAAGAAACCTTGTTCAAATGAAATCAACAAGATTGGATCAGTATGACCGAGCTGAAGGATACAGCCAACTTTCTACCAAGCTGTATGTATCTCTGATTTTCCAACAGATTCTAATTTTTCCACTGGTGTGTCCAGATTCTAATATTTCTACTGATGTTCCCTGATTCTAATGTTTCACTATTAGAGGGTCCTTTCCTCTGTCACCTTCCACATTAGTTTTTGAGACAGGATCTCTCACTATGCCTGGAGCTCACCTATTGACTAGACTGGCTGATGAGTGGGCCTCTGCATCCCTCCTTTCTATACATCCTCGATGTTGAGGTTAGTATATACTGCCATATGCAGCTTTTTATTTAGGTGCTAAATATATGCACTCTAGTCCTCATGTTCACACATCAGGCACTTTACCAACTATGCCATCTACAAGGCCTGGCCTGGGCTTTTTGTTACTGTTGTTTTGTTTTGTTTTACCCATTTTTATTTATTTTTTAATTGTTTTAGTTTTTGAAATTAAAATAAATTTGCATTATTTTCCCCCTTTCCTCCCTCCAACCCTTCACACATATACACACATACCTGTAGCACAAATTCTAATTGATCTTAATAATAAAACCCCAGAGTCAGGTAAGATAAGCAGAGAAGCAAGGCACTAGTTCTTACCTCTACTGAATCCTCAGACCAAAGGGGTCATCCTGTCCCTATGAATCATCACACCGAATGGGTGATCCTGTCTCTAGGAATCCTCAAACTCAATGGGCTGTGCTCCTATCTCCTCCAACCTTAATTCCTCTCTCCTCCCAGCCATATCCCATCCTATCTCTACCTTCCTAGTGCTGGGATTAAGGCATGTAACTCCCAAGTACTAGAACTGAAGGTTTGAGCCACCACAACCTGACTCTGGATCAATTTCATGTAGCTCAGGGTGGACCTGAACTCACAGAGATCCATCTGCTTCTGCCTCCCAAGTGCTGGGATTAAAGATGTGTGCCACCACTGCCTGGCTTCTATGGCTAACTAGTGGCTAGCTCCATACTCAGATCTTCAAGCAATCTTTATTTGTTAAAGCACCAACAAAATATCACATTTCCCCTTTTTTGTCTAAAATTTTAAAAAGTGTTTTAAGAAAAGCTGTATACAATAAGTACTATAACTATATGTAATATATAAAGTCAATAATTGCATTAACAATGTCTAGTCGATTAGCATTTGACAAATTCAGAGAAAATACTCCATTATCTATTCTATTTTGGTAAGTTCAAAAGGTTGTATCTAATTCATTTTTCTATTCTAATTTGCCTTATCAAAACTATCTTTTAATGTCTCTTAACCCTATACCCTTTATACTTCTGTAGTGAATTTCTTTTCTGAATCTGGCAACAAGGAAAACTATAACTATACCTATAAAGTCTTCAACTCCATCAGAGACCCAAGAATGAAATAATATTATCTGAATGAGCAGGAAGTTCAAGAAAGTGACTTCCAAAAAAAAAATGAGAGAAATGACAGAAACAGCTGGTGGCTTCCTGGACAGTCCCTTCTGTAATGTTGGGGCATACATCTTCAGCCTATCAGACTAGTGTATCTGACAGAATTTTCTATGAAGTGGAATTTTTGAAGGACTGTCCTGCCTTGTCTTGGGGAAGTTTGACAGTCATTCTCTTTTGTGTTCATTATCTATCCTATTTTGATGAGTACAAAAGGTTATACCTAATTCATCTTCTATTCTAATTTGGATTACCAAAACACTGTCATTGGAGGTCTTGCAGACACAGGTTTGGATGTCACAATAATTGCACCAGAATATTGGCATCTAAATTGGCCTTTTCAGGGGGAAAATGTTCAGGTTTTAGGTATTGCAACTTTATCTCAGATAAAACAAAGTTCAAGATGGGTTGAATACATAGGGCTAGGACAGAAGACTATTTCTCCTATTTTCAACATTCCTTAGTTGCCTATAGCTCTTTGTCTATGATTGAAGCCCCATGATATCCCCTCCATGTTAGCACATCTATTGATGTCATCCTTGTTTAGGCGGCCACATTAATGAGACTTAATGATGTAGACTCTCTGACATTTCTAGGAAACATGGTGCCATAGTAAACTCCCTGTTCATCTGGCTCTTATGATCTTTCCACCCCTCTTCCACTGTAATCCCTGAGCCTGAGGTGCAAGAGTTCTGTTGTAGATGTATCTACTTAAACAAAATAAATATAACTATAAATGATCATGTGTGAGTCCCAGGCTCTGTTGAATATATTGTGACACCTAACAGAAATAACATTATAACAGGTTGACCTAACTAACCCACATAATATTAAAGCAGCATTGTTTCCTGGCTTTTGAATAGAATAGGTGTAATTCAATGAAGCATCAGTTACTATAGTCCTGTTGATCTGATATTTCTAGATGATAATTACATGTTGATTAATGTTATATGGTACAAGTGATTCTTAATTAATTTGTCTTGTTTTACTGACAGATACATAGCATAGCATGGGAGGAGAAAGGCAAGAAGATAATTTTTAAAGTGTCTGAGGAATGAAAGGCAAGGGATCCTAAATAACTCAAGACCAAATCTACTTCACAAATGTGAGGATCAAGTTCCTAAAAGACATACCCAAAGTCATAGAGTTAGTAGGTAACTCTGCCAGGACTACAGTCTGAGTCTTTCTTATGGAATGTTCAGGAAGCCAAAGGCATTCACCTCTTGTTCTCTGTAGTTTCAGAGAAAATTCAAGTACCTGACAGCACCCTTACCTCCAAAGTCATCTCACCAGCAGCAGTTTTGTATTCATATTTGACCATTTAATTTGTATGTGTATTCGTATGTAAGAAATTTGAGTGTGAAGGCACACATATGCCACAGCATGTATGTAGAGACCAGAGAACAATTTTTCAGGAGTCAGTTCTCTCCTTCAGCGTGGGTTCCAGGGATCAAACTCAGGTCATCATGTTTACACAGCATGCCCTTTACCTCTTGAGCCATCTTGTCGACCCTATCCTGGGACTTTTGACAGTGCTACTGGAAGGAGATTTGACACCCTATTCAAAGTCACAAATCTGATAAATACAAATTGTGACATTTCTGGTGGACCCTGATCATCCTGGAGGTGGAAGTGAGGAGATAGCCCTCATGAAAATGATGACAATCTACTGATGAAAGACAAGAGAGATCAACTTCCCACTAAGACTGGATCTAGCCAACCTAGAAGACACCTTCTGACCTCCAGTAACATCACATGCCTTGTACATCCTTGTGCAGCTGCCGGTGGTTAGTAGTGATTCTCATCATGCGTTTTTATAGTCAGACTCTGGCTGTATTGATAGTGCTCATTTACAGCATGGCATGTCACCTTCAAAGCTCCTCTAGGAGTTAAGTATGCTAAGGGCCTTTCCATATTTTACAGATGAGATACCAGTGCTAGGAAGAGCAATACTTTGTGGAAGGTCAGACAGTTCTCCAACAGCAAGACAAGGACCATAAATCTGCTCTGTATTCTGCACTCTTCTGCCATAGGATAACCTACAGGGAAAATAGCAATTCCAACACCACACCATCCCACTTAGGAGAAAAGCCTATTTCTCCTCTAACACTCAACAGGAATATTTTGCTGTGGATTCCTTTCCTTTCATCACAAAAAAGGTTTAGTACTGAAAAAGAAGCTTTCTCCCTACTGACTAGTTTCCACAGGACTAGAGGGTACTGTGTAGGCTGCTGGGAGATAGGGTATCACCAACAGACTTACCCAGATGTAAACTTTGTGAACTACAATAATTACCTGCATAGCTCAATATCTCCATGGTCCACTGGTGGCACAATAGTTCAATAGTGCAACAAATGTTGTAGAGGTAACCAGCTACTTTCTTATTGAATTTCAAGTCCTGTTCCAAGGGAAGAAACAAATGTCTCTGCAAATCTGTCAAGAACCCATGGTTAAGGAACTCAAAGGCCCCAGGGGTTAACTTACAACTATTCTATTAGATAGAAAGAGTGTCAAACTGCCCTCTAAATTTTTATCTTTATACCCATAGATTAGTGCAACCTCAGACCTCATCAGAGAAGTTTCTTTGTACAGTGAGTGGTGACTAGCAGAGAAACTAACAACTGGCCTTCCATGGGGAGTCTTCAAAGTCTGTCATAGCATTTGGGGCAGGGCCCAGGCCCTCCCCCGTGTGTCTAGATTAAAAGATATATTTTTTAAGAAACTAGGCTGTAGGAGCTGAGGAAACAGCTCAGTTGGTAAAATGCTTTTTTCACAAGCAGGAGGCCCCTACCTGAAGAACTGGCCTCTGTTAACAGGAGTTTTTCAGCGTCCCTGTCGTCTGTTGACCCGTCTGCCCTGTGATGGCTCCATCAAATTACTCCTGACATCTTGCTGTTTCCCTCATTCCTAACATTTAACATTTTTAAATTTTTATTTTTTTGAGATGTGGTCCCCCTAAGTAGCTCTGGGTGACCTAGAACTCTGTGTAGACCAGGCTGACCTCACAGAGCATGTTTTTGCTGGGCTTAAAGGTGCACTGCCATGCCTAGCTACCCTAATTCTTTAGGTCTCTTCTCTCAAATTTTAGCTACTCTTGAGATATTTCCTTAACTTTGCATTCTAAACCCACTGCGTCTTATGCATGCATCATATTTTTAATTTATAAGAGTTCTTTTTTTGTTTGTTTTTGAATGGCAAAAATATTCTGTTGTTATTTTATGGACATAATAGCTTATTGATCATAGGATTTTTAACATTATCTGTTTTTGATGCTATCTTCTGATCTATATACAGTGCTTTTTTTTTTTTTTTTTTTTTTCAGTTTGCTTTGCCCTGCAGGGAGCCAGGTGTTCATGCAGGGATGTTGTGTGGGGCTAGTTCCACTTAAAAGCTTCATTGAAAACTTCATTTAGGCTGTTTGGAGTTAAGGGAAGGAAGATGTGTCTGTCCCCAGATGCCCACTTCCCTACATTCCAGGATAAAAAGGACACCAATCCACAAGGAAATGCTAGGAGATTTACTGAGTCATAAGAAATAAAAGCCAAGACAGGAAGTTGTGTAACTGCTGTGGAGAAGGCAGAACCTAGAGTCAAGTCAGATGGAACAGATTCCCCACTCAAAGTTAGTAAACAGGACCTACCTGAACTTTGACTTAATCTCAGCCCACCAGGCTCAAGCACAACAAACCAGAGATGCCCAAAGCCTCTCCACTCCCACCCAGCCTCTCACAACTCTCTGTTCTACTACCAGACCTACTTGCTCTGATCTCCCCCTATCTTGTTCCCATGAAAAATCCTCAGGTCTCGGCCCTTTTCCAATTAGGTACTTAATACAACTCGGATCCTTGTGCCACCACATAATCATTTACACAGAACACTTAATTAGCTTCTTAGATAAAAATAACATGTAATTTGTTTGGTAATTATATGTTTCCACAACTGCTGAAAGCGACTCATTACAGGAATTTGGTATACTTAGGATAGATTACCTTAATTCTATTTTCTGTTTACCCAATTCTATCTGCCGGTCTCATTTGTATTGTAAATCCTGTTGAGCTGATGGAGGTGACTATATAGCTATGGTTGTTTCAGATTTCATTCTTGGGGTGTCCCTGCTGTTTGCTCCAGGCATTGACTAACTCTGTTGGAGTGAGAAAAGCACAGATATCATAATACTCATCATGCCAAGCAAAGGGGAAGTGTGCAACTTCTTAACCTGATATTCCAACTTGGGTCTATCAGTGGCGCAAAAGATAAGTTTAAAGGGCATATGAATACCATTTCTTTTTTTAACTTTAATCAACAGTTACTCTATTGAAGAGGAGAAAAACACATATAAGTATATGCAAATCATTATTGCTTGGCACAATATCTGATTCTATTAATAAACTATTTTAAGTGTTATGACAAGTTGTGTTTATAGTCAGCACATAGAATCCTTATCTTTATAGATACTTACTGGTGTTTTACAATAAATCATATAATCCCTGACATTTGCATTAAAATAATTAGAAGGATAGGGAACGTATTAAAAGAGGAAATTTGTTGTTGTCGTTTTGTTTTTGAAACATGTGTAGGCAGTGCCCACAGAGACAGGATTCAGATCTTCTGGAACTGGAGTTAAAGATGGTTTAACACTCAGATTGACACTCTTAACTGCTGAGCCCATTTTTGTCTTTTTGATAAGGACCGTCTTAACAGGCATGGGGTGACACAGTCATCCACTGCAAAACCTTGCGACACTGCTGTCTACTTGTTTGCTTGGAGAACACTCTGTGTAATATTTTTGACCATTCTTTAATTAAGCTATCTGTCTTTCACCATTGAGTCCTGGTGCTTTCCTCATTTATTTTGAATAATAGCTTCTTATCAAATATATGATTTGCAATTATTTTTACCCCTTATGTGGAATGCCTTTTATTTCAATGATTGTTTACACTGCTGTGCAAAAGCTTCACTTTAGCATAATTCATAATAGCCAAATTGGTGGGTGGGGTCTATATGTACACCAAGAGATGATGAATAAAGAAAATATAGTATATTCTGAAGTGAAATAAACAGGGATTTTTTTTCTTTTGGTGATTATTTTGATACTTATTTTGTAGCACTGAGGAACCCAGGACCATCAGTGCATGTTAAATAAGACTCGGCCATTGAGCTGAATTCTCCACTACTACTCAGACTTTGAAAACAGAAGAGCATTGCTTGTACTCCAGCCTGGCTTCAAACTCCCCATGTAGCTGAGGATGACTTTGAACTTCCTGTCTTCCTGATGTGTGCCATCATGCTCAGTTTTATGTGGTGCCAAGGATTGAACCCAGAGCTTTTCACAAACTAGACAAGCTCTACCAATATGATTCTTCTACTTGTCGAAACGTGTGTGAATCTGGAAGATTTTCTATTAAGTAAAATACGCAAAGCACAGAAGACAAACTCAGTGATTCCACTTATACAAGATACCTTGGATACTGGAGCCTGCAGCAGCAGGAGCTAGAATGACAGGCTCCTGTAGCTGCTTCTCTACAGCATGGAAGGACTGCTGTTGATGTGACATTTAGCTGTGTGAGATGAGGAAGTTCTGAAGAAGTGTCGTCAACACAGTATGTGTAGCTGATGACACTGTATTGTGCTATTCGAACCTTGAAAGCTCATGATAGGTGCTCCTACAGGAACAGCACAAAGAGGTATAAGGAAATGTTTGGAGATAATAGAGAATGCCTCGGTTATGGTGATGTCCATATGGTGCCTATGTCCAAACTCACCAATGTGTGTAGCTTTATATATTCATTATACGTCAACAATGCTGTTTAAAACAAACATCACTGGGCATGGCAATGCATGCCTGCTATTGCACTCCGAAGCCTGGGATTGGAAGACCATGAATTTCAAGCTATGAGTTACCTAGTAAGAATCAGTCTCCAAAAGCTTAAAACAAAATAATATGAAATATAAAATAGAAGATTTAACATGAGGTGAAGCTGAATAATGGAACATAAATTACCTTTATGTAGTCTCCCTTCTTAAATGTTTGATAATTTCCATAATAATAAAATAATTTTAACATGAATTCAATTTAAAAGAAATTTATTAAATAATAATGTAAGTTTCAGGTCAGTATACTTTTCCTTAGAGTATAAATAAGAAGAATATTAGGTTCTGCAAGACAATATAGTCTCTGTGGCAATGGCTTAATTCAACTATTATCCACAAGAACATCAAATACGTTTACACTTGTGTGCAATTCTGTCCCAATAAAAATTTATGTACTAAACAGATCAAGGGTTTTGGTTTGCAAGCCCTTGTAAGAGGTGTTGCCTGAATATGACAAAAATCATGAAGATGGTGTAATAAATACTAAAAGGGAGAACATTGTTCAGTGCTGGGGACACAGAGGCTCCTTATCAACTCCATCTTCCTTGGCAGGCAGCTACAGGACAAGAGAATAGCAACAGGATGGGTGCAAGGAGGACTATCCACATACTCACCCATGCCAAGAATTTCATAGCCCAGTGGGGAGCTGTTGTGTGTGGTGTGGCACAGAGGGGAGTTAATGTGTTCTCTCTCTCTCACCATGTCAGCTCCCACTGAGAGTAGTTCACACACTGGTACCCTCTAATCAGTGTGGGAGAAAGACTCCCCACAGGGTGTGAATTGGTATGACTCTTTCACAGGAAGAGTTATTAACACTATTTTTGCTCCAGCTGGAAAAGACCCCTCAACTCTGAATCTCCAACAGGAGGTGAAGGGCAGGTGCTGAGCTGGCTCCAGGGACTCTCTAGGCAATTCTCACCTGAGAAGTAGAATCTCCACTTCATGGCCTTGCTTGAGAAAGTTGCACATCTTCCTGGCTTTGGGGTCATTGGGTAACAATAACATTCTCCAGTGCATGAAGGAGAGTATGAGAGACACACACCCTGCCCCTGTAGTCCAGAAACTGCAAGAGAAATGATAGCCAAACATGGCCAAACCCTGTTAACAACTATATGACCTTCCCAAGTGTTATGACAGATTTCTATGTTCCAGCAGAGATCAAAGGCACTGGACTCCTCCATTCTTCCCCACTAAGTTACCCAAGGACAGACAGTTTTGACAGCAGATTACGGAAAATGAGTTTTGTAAAGATGCCCATCCATGATCCATTCACCCAACACAATGGCTCCCAAGCCTCTAAGAGTATACCTTGCATAATGTTAATGACCAGAGAGGCAGAGAGAACAGATTCCAGCCCTGCCTATGAGAAGGTCACACTGCTTCTGGGTGATTCTCTTCTGGGAATGGTGGTGCCTGGAAAATATTAGACAGTCCTGGACTCAGGAGAAGTAGAATGTGTAGCAATAGGAAGAAGGCCACTCTGAAGTTCAATACCCCCAATAGCTTAAAATCAAAGCTATAGAGTGCCTGCCAGGGCCTGTGGAAAGCCCTTGTTAGGTCCTCAACACCAAAGTGGGAACAGCAAAGCTCACCATTTGTTTTCAGTGTGAAATACCACCTGCAGGCTGGTGGGGGGGGGATTGAGCACTCTTGGACCCAAGCTAGCTGCAGTGTTTCAGAAGCTATAGACCCTTTGGGGTGTACGGATAAGCTGGCAGAGGTACTATAGGTGGGCCATGAGGTGTACGGCCTGGCCCACTTCCAGCTGGAGCCCTCGATGTCCCAGTTGCCACCAGTCACAAACCTACCTGCAAATATATCCCCAAATGTAAGTGCATTAAATAAAATCCCAGGAGCCATTCTTTCTCTTTCACTCTTAACTTCTCTCTCATTCCTTAAATCTAATCAGTAAGTCCAGAACATTCTACATTCCCAAATACGATTTCCTCACCACCTCCATGAGAACCTTCCAGTACATCCAGGTGACCAATCCTGTCTCTACCTAGATTACCATTATAACTTCTGAATCATTCCGAGGTCCCCTCATCCCTTCTCTGCTCCCTTCTATAAACACAACATCAGCAATGGCATTGTTTTAAACTTGGAGTAAAGATTTGCCTATCCTCTGCTCAAACCCCTGGAATGACTCCCTATCACAATCAGAAGAAGATCCAAATGTCTTCCTTGGCTACAAATCTTATTGGAGCTGCCCTTTACTGTACCTTCTAGGTCCTGTCTTCTCTCTCCCTACTTAACCTCCAGTAGAGGTTAAGCTCGTCCAATTGCTCCCAAAGCATGACCGGCCCACCTTCCCCTACCCACTCAGGCTTCAAACCCTTGTCATATGACTATGGTTCTGCCCATACTCCACTGGGTTCTTCCATCACATACTTTACTGGCCATTCTATCAAGAAGCTTCACCCCTCCCATCCCCAGTTTGCTTGCCCATCACCTTTCTCTGCTTTATTTTCCTGCTTGGTACACATCACTACCTGAAATTATCGGATATTGTTATTCACCACATTTTCTACACTCCCACTTGGAAAATAAGCATCCTGGTGAGAGAGTCCTTCATTGCTGTACCTGGTGCCTTTAGCCATGTTGGTCTTGTTCAGTAATTTCAGCTTTCAAACATCATTCAAATCCATTAACTTAGAAACCCCATCAAGGTCTCTGAGTTAAGGCATCAAAAAGGTCCACAGTACTCACCATCTGTTGAACATTATTTGCTGAACAAAATCTACCCTGGAGAAGTTAAGGATGCTTCCCAGAGGAGATCAAAGTTAAGCTGAAATCTGAACAATGGATGATGAAATGAGTATGTATGTGTTTCTTTTGCAGAAAAGCAAGGGCCACTGCAATAAATGCTTTTGAGTGCTTTGGCCAGTCTCCTAGGGACTGGTTAGTTGTCATCTTGGAAGATCTATTAAATACCTTCCTTCCTTCCATCAATGTCTCAGACACAAGACACAAGCTGTATTTAAAGGACTTTTTAATTTTTAGCATCATTCACCCCATTAAATTCCTAACTGGATTTCTAAGTAAGTTAAGCTCCTCTAGTTTGACTGGTTGCCTCATCTTGCCCCTTCAGAGCTTCTTAATTTTATGAGATCAAACTCTTTTTCCCTTTTCAACTTTGTCCTCAATAATGTGGACTTAAAAGCAAGGAAAGACTGACATTGCTTCTTAGGTGAAGAGAGACCTTCTGGGCAAAAGTAACAAGACACAGCACCAACATATTGAAACAGGAAGCAAAAAGAAACAATGGTGTGTGGGTAGCAAATGTTCTCAGACATATTCCAACAGAATTCTGAGATTTCCTGGGGACTTGGTTCAAAGACAGATGCTGTAAGAGCATCCAAACAAGCAGCAAAATAAATGCTGAGCCCCATGTCCAGACCTTCCTTCCAAAGCACACACCACCCCAGAGAGACACTGAGTCTGTCCACCATCCTGAGAAGTTGCAATGTACTGGAAGTAACCCCACCAGAGGTCACCAAGGCCACCAATACAGTATTTGATAGAGGAAGAAACATGTTCCTAGAATAGGACATCTGGCAAAGCCAAGAATGTGGCTCACACTGTTTCCATGCACCCCAAATTAACATCCACAACAAGAAGAGTTAGGGTTAAAATGAAAACACCCCATGTTCCAACCACAACCATCTACATATGGTTCCCCATACGCACCCTGTACTTGGCCGCCCACATGTCTTTATTCATGCTGTTCTCTCCGGCTGGATTAGCTCAGGGAAATTGTTTGTTTTTGCCAACTTAACATTTAACATAGATAAAATTATCATTCAACTCTATGGATGTCATGTGTCAATCTTTCTGCCTATCTCCACTATTGCAGATCCTATAAAGTGCTGAAGAGATAGATAATGGGTAAAGTGTTTGCTATGCCAACATGAAGACATGAGTTCAAATTCCTACAGCCTATGTAAAGCTAAGCACAGTAGCATTCAAATCTGTAAGCCTTGAAATCCTATAGGGACACAGGAGAGTCCTCAGCAGATGATGGACCAGTTAGCTTCAGGAATACAACAAAAACAAAACAAAGACCTTGCTTCAAACAGTGGAAAGTGAGTGCCAACATCCGAGGCTGGCTTCTGACCCCTACATGTGTTCCACAGTGCATGTGTACCCATACTCACATGCACATTACACATGCACAAGGAGGGAATCTCTTTAAATCTGCATGTCCATCAAGCTGTTCTTCCTCCCAGGCTCTCACCGGCTTCATTCTGCCATAGCTTCTTTATCTGTCCTCTGTCTCCATCACTTTCCTTGCTTTGATGATCAATTCATAAACGGCCTTAACAGATTAGCTCATTCTTCCTCTAGTCAAATCCATTTTACTTTCTTGACAGGAAAATGGTCCTGAAACTGTCATACTTTAAAAGATGGTACATCCAGACTCTGGAATATTACCCAGCATAAAAAACAACTTAGCTATCAAACCATGCAAGGGCATGAAGGGATTTTGCATGTGTAATAATAAGTACAAGAAACCAGTCTGAAAATGTTATGTCCTATGTTGTTATGGAAAAGGCAGAACAATGGAGACAGTATAACCTCAGTGTCCACCAATGTCAGGGAGAGAGGCACCATACACAGCACAAAGAGGAAAGAGGATGTTCACGGTAATGCATACATTCTCTGTGGTACTATAATGGTAAACATGTCATTGTAAATAAATGTGTCCAAATCTATAGAAGGTACACAACAAGAAGAACTCTTCAGAATTATGGGTTCTAGATGAAATGTCACCTGAGTGTACACTTATCAATTGTGACATAAAATGCTTGCCATCGAACATAAGGACATTTGTCAGTGCCCAGCACCCATGCTAGAGACCAGGTGGCAGTACCTACAGTAATACCAGCTCTAGGGAGGCATATACTGGGGATGGCCAGAATCCTAGACTAACCAGTGAGCTCCAGGTTCAGTGAGAGACTTTGTCTCAATAAAACAAGGTGAAAAGCTAAAGATTACACCTTGTGCGAACATGTGGCCAGTGTATGCATGTGTACACATGAACAAAGGAGCAAAGAGTTTTGTTACCAAACAGACATTATTTAACACACTGTGCTGTGAAAGACTTATCTGTGCCTTAACCAGGCCACCATGCATTATAAACACCAGAAAGGTTTATGATCTGAACCTCTTTGGGGTGGAACTCTTTCTAGAGTTGGGAAGTGAAGGGACACCACTAAGTTGAACCTGGAAAGGTCTTCAAGAGTCAGACATTGGGTGAACGAATATGTGTGTGGCCATGAGTTTACATTTTCTCTGAATACAGTGTAATGACACCAAGAATTTTCAGTGAGGGGTTCCATGACCATTCCCCAATAGATAATGAATAGCCTTGCTGGTGTCTTCACCTGTAGCAGTAATCAACCCTGATGAAACAGGAGGATAAACTCATGTAGGATGCACTCCAGCAGATCCCTGGGCTTCTCTAACCCTCTTCTTCCACATCTTAGAGAGGGGTCTTGTTAGCGTCAGCCAGCTCTCCCTATCCATGGGTTTTGAATACATAGATTTAACCAATTGCAGGTCAAAAATATTCAGGGAAATATATGACTGTACTAAACACACATAGGCTTTCTTATCATTATTTTCTAAGCAATGCAGTATAGCAACTAACTACACATACCATTTGTGTTGTTTGGGTATTGTATGTAAGTCATCTACAAATGAATTAAAGCATGTGGGAGGTTGAGCATAGCTTACATGTACATGCTACACAATGTATAAGGGACTAGAGTGTCCTCAGACCCTCCATGAATATCAAAGGACCTTCAGAGTTTGGTGTCACAGACATCCTGGATATGCCCCTGGATCAAGATGAGAGCACTCAGCTACTGCTTCAGCACCATGCGCCTGCTGCCATGGACTCTGAACCTCTAGAACTGTGAGCCCCAAATCAAAGCTGTGTTCTATACATTTCCTTGGTCATGGTGTTTTGTCAAGGCAATAGAAAAGTAAGTACAACAGTGTTCATGAGGGCATTTCAGGAGAGTAAACTGGAGGGGGCACCATTGCATGGACTAGGGACCCAGGTGGAATAAAAGGGGGAGGGGAGAAACCCAGCTAATGGTGTTATTTTCCATTTTTCAGTGTCCTTCCCACCACTGAAGATGTTTCCCAACCTCAACCCCATCACCACCCAGAAACGTTTTTATGGACCCATGCATGTGATCTGTTTTTAACTATAATTACCTAAGACTCCCAAATGCATTCTTACTCTGAGGTCTGGAAGTGGCATCTTATTGGTTATGTTTGCTTCATTAGGTTTTGTTGTTGTTGTTCTTTTTGATTTTGTTGCTTTCTTTTTGTACTTTAGACTGACTTCAAATTTGCTATGTGGCCAAGAGAAGCCTTGAATTCCTGATCTCTTGCCTCCATCTCCCAAGAGCTGGGATTACAGGCATGGCCATGTCCAACTGGGAATTCAAATCTTAGCACAGCATTTTATCCCGAAACACCTCTCAGTCATAAATGCCTATGTAGTTTGATCTTCTCCCCTCAGAGGAAGCTGGAAATGGGCCTATTTCCCCCTGGAAACCATTAGCATTAGAAATCCCCTACACACCATCACCAGATTCAAATGTCCCTATTCCATGGAGCTAAAACACAGCCACAAAAAAAAAAAAAAAAAAAAAAAAAAAAAAAAGGCAAGCCACAAGCCTACTAGGATACATCCTAAGCTGACTTTAAAAATCTGTGAAGCACTTTTGAGAATTATACAATTTTTATGCTTGTGCAGATGACCACAATGAACCCCCAGACCAGAAACTGACACAAAGCCCTTTGATCCAACCAAAATAGAAACAAGAAGTTCAGGGGAAGCCTCTGTCCTAGGAAATGAAGAGTTGGGGTTGGGAGCATGATACCCAGACAGCTGGAAAACCAGATACAGGAGAAAGGCTGAACCTCCAGGTAGAGCAGGTAAAAGGATAGAAGAAGCACATTTCTATTTTCATACTTCAGGAAAAGGTATTGTGTTGAGCCTCATCTTTCCATATTTAATAGTTGATTTTAATTATCAACTTGACACAATCTAGAATCAGCTTGGAATGGAGTCTCCATGGTGCTTATATCAGGTTGCCCTGTGGGTATGTCAGGATTACATTCATTTAAGGTGTCACCATTCCCCTAGGAAGGAGACTCTGAATTGTGTAAGAGTGGAGGGCTGAATTAACACAAGTGCATCAATTAATGTTCTCTGCTCTTGATTAGCTGCTTCATGTGCCTGCCCCATGACTTCCCTGAAGTGGGTTATGACCTGAAATGTTGAGTCCATGAGCCCTTCACTGTTTAAGTTGCTTTTGTCAGGGCACTTTAACACAGCAACCAAAAAGAAACTGAACCAGTATCTCAGGGCATCACTAACACTTGGAAACAGCCTTCATGGGTCCTGTTCTGGGCTGTCTTCCTGCATATACACCAGTATAAAAGACACAGAACCCTCAATAACATACTTATATGACACCTGATTGGTTATTAAGATGCTGGAACACTGTCAGAATGGCACACATCTGTCACCCAGAACTCAGGAGGCAGAAACAGGTGGGTTTAAACTTTAAGGCAAGCCTGGACTACATAGCAAAACCCAATGTCAGAAAACCAAGAGCTGGAGGTGTGAGCCAGTGGTAGAGTACTTATCAACATGCACAAGGAAAGTGATTTGATTCTCGGGGCTGAAAAGATTAAGCTAATGAAATATTTTGGTTTCTATCATGACTGTCTACAGCCTCCAGATCCAGGACTCCCCCACCCCAGACACTGGAAGATTCACACCTGACACAGCATGGGCTCAGGGATTTGGCAAAGAAAGTATCTTCTCTGACTGGCCCACAATCATACTGTACTTCTCATTCTGGTAGCCCTAACCCCTAGTTTCTCCTGCTGCTATTATTTAAAGCTTATTTCAGGGGGAAGGGAGACAAAAATATCAGCAAAATCCTTGCATCAAAAGCACAAAGACCTGAGTTCAAATCCCCAGTACCTACATAATAGTCAGACATGGTGGTATATGCCTATAATTTCTGCACTGAGAAAACAGAAATAGACAGATCCCTGAAGCCTGTTGGTCAAGTAATTTAGCCAAATCAGCAAGCTCCAAGTTCAGTGAGATACTGTCTAAATAAGTAAGAGGGCACATGACATCAAACTTTAGTCTCCATGTGTGTGTTCATGAAGACACACACACACTATGCACACATACACACACTCACCTGCATGTACACACACACACACACACACACACACACACACACACACACACACCACCTCAGTACCTCCTGGCTACACCACAGATACAGAAAACTACAGGTGCACCTGTGAAACATCCCTCTTACTCATGATATATGCAGTATTTCTGTGACTGTCCTGTGAAAGGAACAAAATGGAGGGCACATATCTCCACAATCTGCCACAAAGTCCATAATCTGAGCCCCCACTGGTCCATAGGACATGACTCCTTACCTGGCCTCCTGTCCAGGCCCATATGATTGATTGTCTGCTGGAAGTCATCCATTTTACATAAAATTTAGAAACAGTGTGGATGCAGAGACAAGACTTTGGCAAGACCTAGTGACTAAGTGGAGAGCCACAGAACCCTTGACAGCCTTCAAAATACTTACTGGTTTTTAAAACTTGAAATTATTTCACTGTACTTTATATTGGAACCCATCACTATGTGAGGTTTCTTTTCCATTGACACAATAGGAAATATCAAAGAGATTGAAACATGAAACACCCAGGGAATATAAAAACTATGACTGAATGAGATACATGTCATAGCAGGTGTCATGAAAGCAAATTAAAATCACAAGATACCATTTTCATCTAGACAATTAGAAATGTTTGTGTTTCAAGCACTGGTGGGTTAGATGGCAGGTACTTCAAGACATCATTAATGGAAACCAAATGTCCAATATCTCAATTTTTCAGCAAATCAAAGAATGGTTTCTTATTTGGAGGGGCTGGAGAAATGGTTCAGCCATTAAGAACATATTATACTCTTAGAAAAATTCTGAATTCAGTGCCCAGATCACAACTGCCTGTAACTCCAGTTCTTAGTTATTTAACACCTTCCTCTGGCCTCCAACACACGAACACACATACATATGTATGTATCATGTATGTATGTAATTTGAAATTGGCATAGAAAACTTACAAACTGTTTGGGTGGGAAATTCTGTAACTGTGTATATGCTGGGAGCATAAAGGTCCTTGTGCCCACAGGTAAGTATTAGGGAAACCAGGAGTGTTAAACGCACAGGGTTGTCACTTCAAAGAGAAAGATACGTATAATCTATTTTCCACTAAGAAGTGACATATGGAGGTGACATAGCCTTGATAACTCCTGTGCATACCTGGCTCCTCCAAGTTTCCACAAGCAAGACTGGAGATGGCTAATAGTCTAAATGACCTTTGCACTATCTGTATGCCCAGGTGCTCCCCCAAGCTCCCACAGCCAGAACCAGAAGTGGACAATACCCGACATGACCACACCAAATCCTCCCCGGGCCCTTAAGATAACACATGTAGTCTATCTATAGAAACCATCTCTATGGAAGAGGTGACATGTACCTTGAGAAGAGTTTCAATGTAATTATGCCTCATTGTTCATACAAGATTTTTTTCTGGTTATTTTAATACATTTTTATTTAAATTAAAAACAATCTTATTTTATATAACAATCCCAGTTCCTTCTCCCTCCCACCCTCCCATGCCTCCCACCAAACCCCCACCTCACCCCCCATCTACTCCCCAGGGAGGGTGAGGCCTCCCATGAGGGATCATCAAAGTCTATCACATCTTTTGGGGCAGGACTTAGACCGTTCCCCATTTATCTAGGCTGAGAGAGTATCCCACCATAGAGAATGGGCTCCCAAATCACATTCATGCACTAGGGATAAAGACTGGCTCCACTGCCAGAGGCCCCATAGACTGCCCAGGCAGCCCCCCCAGCTGACACCCACAATCTGGGGGCCTGTGAGCTCCCACATGCTCAGGTCAGCAGTTTCCAAATTGTACAATACTTAAATATGCCTTAAAATGGACTCCAGAAGTTTGAACACTGGGTCCTGAGTCCTATTAAACCAGATTTCCTTTCTTGCCCCTCTCTGATTGTTATCTGCCAGCCCTGGTGTTTGCGGAGACCCCACAACCATATGTGTGGACATGTGTGCGCTTTGCATATGAGGTCTATGTGGAAAGACTAGAAAAAGTGCAGAAGTGGTAACAAGTGTCTGTAAGGTGGAATTTAAACAGCACTCACCTTCTCTTACTGCTCTCCAGTGCAGTGTGCCTGCATGTGATTATCAGACTGGCTGCTTGTGGGGGCCTTCTTTTGGGTCCTGGTTTAGGGGAAGGGTTGTTCTAGTGTATGTGTGTTTTTGAAATCTCAGTTTTGAAAGGGTTCATCTTGCAAAGTCCACCATTTCTCAGCCTCAGACTCCAGACACCAGACACAGACTGTAAACACCACCTAGTCTTCAGGCTGGGTAATCCTAATCTGAAGAGAGCTGGAGACATTTAGCCATTTGTAACAACAAACACAAAGCAGCCAAAAGCTCAGTGTTTTGGTTGGAAGAAATGTCATCCAGAAGAAAACTTGGTTACTATCAAATGTCACTCATGCCTGGCAGCCTCAGGAAGCGGGTTAAGAAGAGGGAAATTTCTGACTGGCTTCCAGTCCTCTGCACACAAGCCTTGTCTGTCTGTTGCACATCTTTGGGTGTAGCAGAAGGTGACCCTTGGGGACAGCATCCTGTTTGGCATCAGTTCCACAGCCTGACTCTAACCACACTAACAGATTTCTAGATTCAACAGCTCCTCCTCTACCTCATGGTAGCCCTTGGGCCACCCTAATGGGTCACATGATGCTGAGCTACAGTTCCAAGACTCCATCCACCAGGTTATGGGTTACATCAGAGCAAAATGTATCACATGTCGGTGACACATTGTCATCGAAAGTGTAGTGGCAAAACCCTGAAGGGGGCTGGAGAGATGACTCATCAGTTAAGGGCACTTACTGCTTTAGCAGATCAGAGTTCAGTTCCCAGCATTCACATAGCGGCCTCACAACTGCCTGTAACTCCAGATCCTATCCTTCTTCTGGCATCCAAGGGTACTGCACACACATGGTGTGTGTGTGTGTGTGTGTGTGTGTGTGTGTGTGTATGCAGTCTTCACTCATACATACACATGAAATAAAAATAATAAACATTTTTAAACTGTAAGAAATGACAATATTAATAAACCAATAAATGTGGTAGTCCCCACTTATCTGAAGGAACACAGTCAAGTCTTCCAGGAGCTGTCTGAGATCATGAATGGTACTTAACTTTGTGTATATATTAACAACACATATATATGATGTGTTTCCTTTATATGCACAAACCTACAACAAAAATTTAATTTTTACTTTAGGAAGAGTAAGAGGCTCACAACAATAACTAAATAAAATAGAACATATGCCAATACTCTACAACAGAAATTTTATAAATTTGATTGCCTCCCCTATCCTCTATTTCAGATGCAAAAAAACATGTAATCAGAGATGCTGACATCGAAAACAGAAACTACTGAATGGCTAGAATGTAGGAAACACACCCACGGATGCAGTGGACACATGTCTGGTTTCCACCCAGAAAGCACAAGATTGCATCACTCAATGCAAGATAATATGTAATGTTAAACTTACACATTGCTTTTTCCTGGAATTTTCCACTTACAGTTTTCAAACTACAATTGACTGAGTGATTGAAAGTACAGAAGGGGACCAAGTTAAGTGGGGAACACTGTGACTCAGTTCCCAGAGGGTGTGCAAAGGCATCAGAGGGGCTGTGAACCCCTAAAATTGCACCTGCTGTAGTCCAGTGCAGGAGTTAACACCACACGGGAGGAGTTCAGACAGCTTCATTAGAGTGTGAAGTGGCCCATACATCTGAGCTGTGATGCTGCAGGTATCTTAAACCCTGAGTGACTGTGTGAGCCAAGTACTTTGTCCTATTTTTTTCTACTTGATGCAAGTTAGGGTCATCTGTGAAGAGGGAACCGCAACTGAGAAAAGCCCTCTGGAGCAAGACCAGCTTGTAGACAAGACTGGGGGCTTTTCCTTAATTAGTGATTGATAGGGAGGACGGGGCCTCCCTGGGCAGGTGGTCCTGGATGATATAAGGAAGCAGACTGAGCCAGCAGTGAGAAGGAAAAGTTCTGCTGTGGCCTCTACTTCAGTCCTCTGGTTTCTGTCCTAAGTTCCCACCCAGACTTCGGCTGATGATGGACAATGGTGTGGAACCAAATAAACTCCTTCCTCCTCAAGTTGCTTTTGGTTCTGGTGTTTGGTCACAGTAATAGAAACCCCAACCGAGACACATATATTCCAGAATGAGTTTATTTTGTTTTGACAAAAATATTAGGGATAGTAGCCAGAGAGACAGCTCTACAGCACAGAGGTTAAGAGCATTTGCTCCTTTTACAGAGGACCCAAGTTCAGTTCCCAGTATTCACACCAGGTAGCTCAACACCTATAACTCCAACTCCCGAAGAACCAATGCCCTCTTCTGACCTCTGTGGGCACACACACATTCATATAATTAAGTTTTTAATCTAAAAAGAAAAAAAGAACAAATAGATGGTGATAAACTACACTCAAGTCAGGGATGAAATTTAAAAGGATCCCTTTATAATATATAAAATTCAGAAAGAATTACAGATAAAAATGAACTGCCATTCCAACTTGTATCTTTGTTCAACATGATGGATAGGGAGATATGGAAGAATGTTATTTGTTAATTAACTAAACAACTTTTTTCTCAATGCTGTATTGCATTCTGTGGATTAATTTATTTATTTATTTATTTATTTATTTATTTATTTATTTATTTATTTTTGCCTTGCACAAATAACTAACTATAAGGACATATCCTAACTGGGTGTGATGGTGCATGCCTGTGACTTCTGAACCTGGGAGCTAGTCACTGGGTCAGGAACTTACCCTTGGTTACAAAGTGATTTCAAGGCTGGCCTGGGCTGCATGAGATTGTCAAAGCAAAAGGAGGAGTAGAAATAGAGGAAGGAAGGTGAAGAGGGGGAAAGGAAGAGAGAAAGAGGAATAAAGGCATTTCTATTCTCTGGGAAATTATAAAATCTAAAATGGGAACTCATTTAGAAAGCAGTTTCAGGTTATTTTCCTTGTGGGGGGCAACTAGAATAAAACCAACATTTCCTACAACAAGCAAATGTTCTAGACACAGGGAATACAACTGTAAGAAAAAGAGGAGGGGGTAATAATAAAAATCTGATTACTGGGAAAATTAGAATGGCTCTGTACCTAAAATATAAGCATATTGCTATATTAGGAGGTGAAAATATGAATATAAGTAAATAAGTGCTGATTAAATGGAAGCAGTTGCAGAAATGCCCACTTAGAGATCATTAACAACTAATCACCCAGAACACTGTCTCCAGTGGTGAACACAGTGTCACAAACCTGTGTATGCCCTGTTTTCTGTATGTGAGCCAGCTGAGCTGATAGGTACATTGGTCTCCTCCTTTTCCAATTGCATATGTCCTTTGGGATATGTAAAGAACTTTGGGGTTCAAAGTAGAATGCAGGGATCATAAATTCCTCTCCCATGCCAGTCAAATCTAGACCAAATCTCACATACTTGGCAAAGTGAGTGTGTTGGTTTTCAGTCAGATCCCAAGGCCTGAAGCACCAGGGCTTAGGAACTTATAAGCAGATAAAAGATTTGAGAGGTCCAAAGTGTCTGAATAAGAGCTGGGTAGAGGGCTCAGAAAATAAAGGCCCTTTCCACCAAGCCAGATTACCTGAACTCACTCCCTGGGATGAACATGGGAGAAACAAATGACTCCCATAGGTTTTCCTCAGACCTCCAGTGACATACTCCCCTACACACATTATTTAAAAAAAAATGGATGGAATTAAAGCCTTTTTTCAAAGAACTTCAGAGGTGGCCCAGCCCAGGCTGACAGACAATCACTGCTACCTCAACCACATCCCAACAGGTACATCTGATTCTATGGACCTCAACTGCCAACACCTAATCCTCACCTAAGCTGAAACTCTACCCCTCAGTTCCATCTCCAGATGGAACAATGAAGAGTAAGACTAAAATCTCCCACCCTGCAACTGGCCACAGAGTGTCTGAACATCTCTCTCAAGTTCCCCTGGGACCGCTTTCTTCAGTGGAGCACACCTAAATGTCTCTTCCGGAATCCTTCACACATTCCATTTAGATCCTGCATGATGCTGAGGGTGCCTCCCTGGCACACGGTGCAATGTCTTCACATAGGAAGTTGCCCTCTAGAACTAAATCCAACTCTACAGATGCTGGCATACATGCTGCCTACGAGCAGGGCAGCTGTAGTGTTTAGGTGGCTCTTCCAACACTGCTCACAGACACACTTCACTCGGCAATGTTGCCTGTTCTCAGGGGAGAGCTCTGAATAGATTTTGAGTTTGCTAGTGAATGCCTGTAAGTCCAGAACAGAAAGTTGACAGAGAACTGCAAACTCATGACCAGACTGGTCAAGAGAGTGAGACTCTGCCTCAAAGAAGTCTGTGAGACTGGGGAGCTAATTCACTAGGTAACAACAATTGCTATGCAAGCATGAAGACCTAAGTTCAAATCCTTAGAACCCACATAAGAAAAACTAGTGTGCCTACACACCTATAACCTCAGAGATGTAGGGGGGAGTCAGGCTGAAACAAAAACAGCCATCTTGCAACTAAAAGGAGTCAGCTGCCAAGGAAAGCAAAGTAGAAAAATAGAGACAGGAAGGACCTGAGTCCTTTAGGGGTTGTTGAGTTACTCAGCTAGACATGAGGCTCCATTGCAAATAAAAGTGCTGAATATTTTAAGGATGTTAAGCCACCACTGTCATTTGCAGCTGAAAGCACTCCTAACAACAGTCGTATGTATCATGGAGCTATTCCCTTTACTTAGACATTACACTTTGAGAAACATGGCTCTGGGGTAGTATGAATGGAATTGGCCCTCATAATGTCATAGGAGGTGTGGTTTTGTTAGAGTGAGTATGGCCTTGTTAGAGGAAGTATGTCACTGTGGGGGCGGGTTTTGAGGTTTCCTATGCTCAGGATACTGCCCAGTGTCTCAGTTGACTTCCTGTTGCCTGCAAGATGTAGTCCTCTCGGCTACTTCTCCAGCACCATGTCTGCCTACATACCACCATGATGATAATGGACTGAACCTCTGAAACGTAAGTGGACCACTCCGATTAAATGTTTCCTTTATAAGAGTTGTTGTGGTCATGGTGTCTCTTCACAGCAATACAAATCCTAATTAAGACAGGCCCCATTCACTTAAGAGTTGGAATTACTACTTAGAACCCATTGAACTATCTGGGGAGTTTGTTTTGTTGGTTTTATTGTTGTTGTTTTGCTTAGGTTTTTGCTTAAGTTTTTGTTTTGTTTTGTTTGTGACAGGATCACACATAGCCCAGGCTAGCCTCTAACTCCCTATTTATCCAAGAATGAATTTAAACTTCTGATCCTCCTGCCTGTATCTCTCAAGTGCTGGAATTACAGATACATACCCTTACAAGCAGATAGAGTTCTTACATTTTAAAAAATATTGTTCTGGTGAACAGCACAGTTCATGGTCCTGCAAAGCTTATCCCCCAGTGAGTTTGAAAAGCCATCTCTCTCTTTCTCAAAATATTAATTTTTAAACCTATGGAAGATGGGAAAAATACATCAGCTTTCACTTCTAAGCTGAACAGATTCCAGAGACTTGGTATTGGTCCTTCATAGTATCTGCAGTTATCAAGAAATCTGAAGGTATCTCAGCAGATGAAGGTGCTTGCTGCCAAAGCTGATGACCTGAGTTTGATCCCTAGGACCCATATGGTAAAAAGAGTAAATCTGTATTCCCACCAGTTGTATTCCCACTCCACAAGTATACTATGGCCTATCCATGCCAATGCACATATGCACGATAGATAGATAGATAAATAGATAGATAGATAGATAGATAGATAGATGATAAGCAATTAAAATTCTAATGTGTTGATATTGCTGGAAGTAGAGATGAGGTACCACCCAGCAAAGATTATTTTTAAAAATGTTAACTGTGAAGAGAAGGATCTGTCATTGGCTTGGATATGCATTTCACCATATATTAGTATATAGAAACATCACAAGTATACTTTAAATACATAATTTTTATTTATCACTTATATGTCAAAACTGGGGTGGTGACCCCTGAAGTACAGACAATGGCAGAAGCCTTTCACTTCAATTTTTAAAAAGGGTTTGAATTTTAATTTCATCACCAGCATCTTAATCATGCAAGAGAAGACAACCAAAATATCTTTAAAAATCTGTTGTCCATAATAAAACTTGGCAGTTGTCTGTGTTGATGCTAGTCCCCAAAACCCACTGAGCTCACAATCACGCACTTAGAATGGGAGTAAAATAGGCAAAAGAATAAGAACAATAGACCTACTTTCTAGCCATGTGGTTCTCAGCAAGTCCCCCGTAGCCCTCTGGGTCTATTCCTTCATCTGAACATAGAGGATCTTTAAACAAATGTTTCTGGGGCTGCCAGATTCCCAGATTCCCACTGTGTCATTAATCCCTGGCAGGGTTACATGAGAAACTATATGCAATATTCTACACCACAAGGCCTGATGCCCTTGCGGCATACAGTCCAGTTGGGGGAGTCATTAAGGGCAAAGGTCAAAGTGATCACCTCCACTTCCAGCTGCTCCTGTGTCACCCACACTTCACTTCTGGGTTACCGGTGCAAGAACTAGAACTTGATGGTTCATTTTCAGACGGACCTCAAGCCTGCTGAGGCCCAGACACAGCCCATAGGAAACACCAGATCCTGCTGACAGCGTAAGCTATTCCCAGGCATCCCTCTCTACAGCCCTCCCACACTAGAATCAGAAATTTAGAGAAAATTACCAACAGCCAAGCTTGCCTAATGACCTACAGACACAAGTTCACACACCTAACAGGCTTTCAAATGTACAGTGTAGAGTCAAGCCCACAGGTGTGTGGATTCAATGCGAACAGGGCAAACATGCAGGGAAGAGGCAAGATAAGACCTGGTAAGACTGTGCCCTCCTCATCTCCATCCCTGTGGAGTGGGGGGTGGGGGTGGGATGGGAGGGTGGTCAGTGGGCATGGGAGGAAAGGAGAGAAGAGGAGAGGGAGGGAAGGAAGGAGGGAGAGGGAACTGGGATTGATATGTAAAACAAGAAAAATAAATAACACATTAAAATTAAAAAAAAAAAAAAAAAGACTGTGCCCTCCTGATCGCTCAGCCAAATAAAGAAGGGAGGAGGGCGCTTGTTACAGGCAGGTTGGCAAACTGTTCTCTCAACAGTCAGTGCATCAGACATTCTTAGTGGGTTTCTCAACTTTACAAAGTCATAAAGAAACTTTCGTTTCCTGCTCTGAGTCTCCAGTGCTCTCATGAAGCAGTGAGAGGTCGTCATTTATCATTCCAGGACAAAATTCATGGTGAGCCCTTAGAAGGCAGAGCTGGGTCATGCCACGCTGGATGGACCCTTCATTTCTATGGACTCCATTTCTCATAGGAAATGCCTTAGAACCTCATATATTTTTAATCCCCCATCTGCAGGTACTAAAAATACACATTGGTGAAAAATAACAACCACAAAATGTAAATACTGTATGTTGTATCTTAAGAATCATTTAGTATGAGCCAGACACTGACCAGAGGTTCACCCTTCATCCATGACCTCACTCAACACCCAAACTCATAAAAGCCAGGTATAAACATTGTTCCCATGTGGTAGTTTGTCCACCACAGACTAGAATGTTTGAACACTTGGTCTCCAGTTGGTGGCACTGTTTGGGAGATTATGGAAACTTTAGGAGGAACACCTTGCTGGAAGAAGTATGTCACTGCTGGTGGGTTTTGAGGTTTCATTGCTCTGTGTGTGTGTGTGTGTGTGTGTGTCCTCCCTGTGTATGAATGAAAGGTGATTAGCCACCTTCCTCTTCTGCCACCAGGAAAGTATAACCATTGTCATGCCTTCCAGCCATGATGAACTCTATCCCTCTGGAATCATAAGCAATAATAAGCCTTTTCTCCACTAAACTACTTTTGATAATGGTATTTGTATTACAGTAACAGAAAAGCAACTGATACATTCCATTTTACAGATAAAGACATTGAAGTTCATTCTTTAATGGCTTCCAAATTTGCCCAGCTATCAAGTGGTGAAGCCCAAATTTAAACACAGGTGATTTAATTCAAAAGCCAATGTATTAACCATTTGATCATGCTTTCTCTAAAAGATTAAGACAGACATATTCTGCCCCAGTGCCACTAGCCTCATTTGGGTGAACCACTTGCCAGTCTTTCCTTAAAGGCAGAGACAATTTCCAGAGCTAGAAAGATTATTAGAGATGATGTCACCCAGACTCTTGCTTTGCCACAGGAGAGTAGGAGATTGAGAAAGATGAAGGGGTGTTACACAGCCATACAGTTATGTGAGGATGGAATGAAGTTCCTCGGACTCTTGGCCCAAGGTTTTCTGAGAAGCTCCAACTCAGTCTACCTGGTAGCAGCACCCAGAGTGCTGTGCAGAGAAGGGCAGAAGGCCTGCAACAGTCAGGTAAATGTCTCTAGAGATGAACAATGGCATCAACATGACAGCACATACACCGGGAATGAGCAGTCCCTGAGGGAGGTGGCCCAGTGGGCGAGAGCATTTGATGTGTAAGTATGGAGACTTGAGTTCCAGTTCCAAGCACCCGTGTAACCGCATGTATACCCCCAGCACTGGGGCTGGCCAGAGAGAGGCAAGAGGCTCCACAGAGTTTGGTGACCTGCCAGTCTGGCAAAAAAAAATGTGAATTCCAGATTCAGCAAGGGACCTTGCCTCAGAGAAACAAGGTGACAGATGTAGTGATAGAGCAGACCATCTAACCATGTCCTCTGGCCTTTGCATTTACATGGGAAAATGCAGGAGCCCTTATCCACATGCTCTCCCATAAAGAAAGGGAAAGAGAAAGGCTGACAGGAAGGGAGGAACAGGGGAGGGAAGGAGAGAGGGAAAGAAGGAAGGAAATATTAGTGGGGAACAGCTATTTTATTCACAAACATCAGAGGTCTCGATTCCCAAAGCCTCCAGAAACAACATCATGCTACCCTGTCAAATGGAGAGGTGGAGAGGCTGGCTTATCCAGCCAACAGTTGCCATGGAGAAGTGGCAGTGTGGCCAGGCCTTAGAGTTTTTTAAAGCTATGATTTAAACTTTAAAGTGTTGGTAACTAATTGAAATTGGAAAGATAAAGGCTGTGGAGGTGTGAGAGCAACAAAACACCCAGTTAATGGCCTTATAACCTCTCCTTTATGTGATGACCTCATTGCAAGATGAAGCAGTAGATGCCACTGACTCTCTCACTGTGGACACAAGATTCAGTCCTGTTCCTCCTCTGTCCCTCTTCCCTCCCTCTCCTTTCTCATTCACTCTGTCTGGAGCAGTATTTGAGGCCACAGGAATGAAGGCAAACACAACCCTCAACGCAAAAATCACAGCCTGAAGGGTCAAAGCCACTCCCAAGAAGCTAGAGGGCCTTTTGGAGCATTAGTCATGCCTTCTGAGATGCTGCCTGCTGCTCCCTGCTGATCTATGTGGGAGGGAGTGGATGTCTGCCTCTGACATGCCTTCTCCATGCGGCTTCCCACCCTCCCCAGTTCCCTGCTGATGCTGCAGCAGCCGCTGAGTGGGCTCCTCCAACACTCAGATCTGCATTTCTGCCCTTTCCCTGAGCCTTGGGTGTTTAATGGCCCATCACTCACATCCAACTCAGGAGCTGCCAGGTTGCAAGAGCACCAACTTCCTCCACCAGACACTGTCACTTAGCACTGCTGGGGGGGGGCAGTTCATGCGCAACCCCTAATTCACACTAGTACCAAGGACACAGAATGGCTAATTAGGCTAATAATTATTTGCTGCTAAAGAGAGAAGAATTGGCACACATGTATGAAATCAGCCCACACTTGGGGGACAAAAAGAACCAGACTCTGACATGTTTGTCCATTCAGAAGCAGTATCAAGCTGGAACCAGGATCAATGACTTGATTCATTCAATCAACAAATATTTACCAAGTAACTAAAGCAAAGGGAGGCAACACCCATGACCCACAGTCACTGGGCAGATGTGGGGGAATGGAGGAACAGCAGCCATTTAAAATCAAATATAAACATCCTTATAGCGAACTCACTATAAGGAAAAATCCCAAGAATATATAATCTGGTTTTTAAAAGCAGGTTAGGAGATAAAACTAGCTCAAAAGCAGCATATTCAAGTCTCTTCCTTCCACAGCTCCTAAGACATAAACTTTATACAGATATCTCCCATTTTTTTATTTGCATAGGATTGTTTAGGTACTAAAGAAAAACAAAAAATCAAAAGTACAGGAAGCTGGCTCAGCAGGTAGAAGCATTTGCCACAAACCCTGAGGGCCTGAGCTCCACCCCAGAAACTACCTGTAAAGCCAGATAATCCCAACACTCCCACAAGAAGATGGGGGGCAGAGAAAGGAGGCAGAGACAGGAGCATCAGCTGGAAGCTTCAGGGCCAAGGTGGGAGAGAATCAACTCCCAAAAGTTTTGCTATGAGTTCCACATACATGCCATGGCACATACATACCCAGCAGTCACACACACGGTTACACACATGGTCACATGCATGCACACACACGCATGCACACATACACTTTCACACACTCATACACATACTCTTACATGCACATACGTACATGCATACACATTCTTACATGCACCCACAAACATGTATGCACACGCACACACACTCATACATGAACACTCACGAACACATATACATCAAAAACTAGATTGAATGAATTCCATGAAGTGAAAGATGAGAGCTGGAGCCATGGTGCATCTTGGTGGCAGAACATAGGCCAAGCACTTAGGCTTTCCAGCCCCAACAACAGTAAAAGAGACCAAAGAAGGAAAGAGGGAAAATCAGATTTCACAGTGTCAAACAGGAAGATGGAAGCCATGAGACCCAAGGGGAAATGGATCCAACATAACTGTGTCAGTACGGGTGCTAACACCCACCTGGGGAGAGGGAATAAACACTACAAGGTTGTGCCACTCCCCATGAACAATGCCTGGACATCCGCACCATCCTCCAAGAGTTGCAGCCAAGGAGGCCCCTGCCTGGGTCAAGGAGCCATAAGGAAGTCACAAATAGACAGGTCACCCTGCACTATAAGCCTTGAACAGAAAGGGGAATGTTCCTCGTGGAGCTGTTGATGGCAATTCTGGTTTAGAAACCCTGGTTCTGGGGTGCAGCTCAATGGAAGAGCATTGAGCTCGAACACATAAAGCTCAGTGACCCCAACACCTCAGGGGAATACAAAAGATAAAAGCTCACTCCTTTACAGACATGAGGCAGAAGAAACTCTTTAAAACTAGGTGGCTCAAGTTTTGGGTTGGATCCCCAGTGCTGCATAAACTGGGCATTGTGTTAAATGCCTATAATCCCAGTACTTGGTGGGTAAAGTCAGGAGGACCAGAAGTTTGAGTTCATCATTCAACTATATAACAAGGTCTAGGCCACTCAGGGTTCATGAGACCCTGGTGAACCCCCTTATTGGTTGTCTAATTCGGAATGGACAGCCATGAAACCATATACACACAAACAACAGAAATTGACTCAAATTGCTCTGTTTATACATATGTATGTATCAAAGATAAAGTAAATGTGACTATCAATTTAAGGAAGAGTATAGAAGGGGCTTGGGGGAAGGCAACTGGAAGAGATTGGAAGGAGGAAAGGAAGTGATACAACTCTGTTACTATTAAAAAATAAAAGACAATTGCTCTGAAAATAAGCTCACAAAGAAAACATAAAAACAAATATGATACAGGAAGGCTTGGCTGAGAAACTATGCATAGAGTTACACATGTGCTAAATGAAGAAAGAACAATTCAAGATCGTGGAAATAACCAAGAAGACAAGAGAGGAAGTACCCAGCAGACAGGCCAAAGAGTTTTCCAGAACTAAAGACAAGAGTCTTCTGGTCAAAAATCCCAGCATGTAATGTACAAAAAATTACAGCATAAAAACAGTATAATTCACCAGGCAGTGGTGGCATACTCCTTTAATCCCAGCACTCTAGAGTCAGAGGCAGATGGATCTCTGTGAGTTCAAGTCCAGCCTGGTCTACAGAACTAGTTCCAGGGCAGCCAAAGCTACACAGAGAAATCCTGTCTAGAATTTTTTTAAAAAGTATAATTCTTATATTATAACACAACAAACTGTTCTTAGAAGGAATACATGCACATGTTCCACAGTTAATCCCACTGACAAAATTTATGATGATCTTTTTATTTTCTTCCTTAAACTTTAATGCACTTTCTAAGTGTTCCACAATGAAAAGACATTATTTTTATGGTGCCTATGAAGAAGAATTCATTATTTCAAAAACACAGAGATACATAAATACTTTTTTTAAAACCTTCCCTCAAAGACCTATATTTTAAGAGGAGGTGCGCACACACACATTTAAAATAAACATACAAGGGCTGAGGAGGTGGCCAGCAGTTAGGAGAACCTGCAGCTCTTGCTATTCCCAGCACCCTCATGGTGGCTCACAACTACTTCCAGGAAACCCAACAGGCATCCATGTGATGAACATTCATGCATGCTAGCAAAAAAAAAAAAAAAAATCAGACACATAAAGTAAAATAAACAAGTCCTTTTGTAACTCTTAAATAATGAAAAATAAACATACCAAATAACACACAGTGGCTGGCATGGACAGATGTAAGTAACATATGAACCCAGCTTTTTCTACCAGGAGGCCAAAGGAAGGAGGAATTCAAGAATGGTGAGCAGAGACATAAAGGTCTGATCAACTTGCTGGGTTTCCTGTGCAGTAAGAGTCCATTTCACTTGGACAAGCCAAGATTAGGGGAGAGCTTCATCTACACCAAGCTTAATGCTCATCTTCAACTTCATTAGTGCAAGACCACCCACCAATACCAGCCAGAATCAGCACCATCACAGTAAATTAAATAACACCCCAAACTCCTGCCACTTGTCACCACCGCACTCAGCATACAGCTGTGGTTCTCAACCTATGGTGTTCTCTCCTTTGGGGGTGAATGATCCTTTCACAGAGGTCACCTAAGACCATCAGAAAACACAGATATCTGCATTACTATTCATAATCATAGCAAAATTACAGTTATGAAATAGCAATGAAAATTTAATTTTATGATTGGGTCACCACAACATGAGGAACTGTATTATAGGATCAAAGAATTAAGAAGGTTGAGAAACACTGATATAAAACTTTGTTCAAGGGTCAAGTAGCCAGAGAGAAAGCTAAAAAGTAATGTATGCCTAAAGGCTTAAGTGTGTGAATTCCTGTGTGCACGTGTACATATGTGTGTATTCCTTTGAGCTGATAATCAACTATCATCACACTGTCAAGTCAGAAGAAAAAAAAAAAAAACATAGGTATGTTCTGGGTGACAGGGTGACACTACCTAACTGGAATCCCCTTATGGGGTCTTGTCAGCCTGGGCAGGTCAAGGCTTTCTGGTCACAGTGCTGTCAGCACACCTAAGGAAGGCAGTCTTAGACAACATCTCATGACTCGTTCCATAAAGCTAAATAAAGTCCACTGAATGTTAAGCACTAACCCAAACAGGTGGTAAGGAGACAAGCCAAACATATGCATTCCTAATGAAGGAAAGGCTGTTTGCACTTCAGACAGCTTCTTTCCTTTTTAAACACACAGGTTTCTCCAAACACCACCTCCAAACCCTCTCCTCCCCACATCACCTGCCCCTCCTGCACATGAGACCCAGTGTATTCCCAGTGGTGTCTCTGCCCTCCTCAGTGACTCCTGGTCATACTGATTCATCTCCCATTTCAGATACAATGGGAAATCTCTCCCAAGCCAGGCCTGGATAGGCCCAATTCAATGAGGAGAAGCCAGTCACTGTGGTGTGCTTGAATAACGGACACTCAGTCCTCTCTTCTCTCTTGCTCTTCTGTCTCTCTAACCTTGTCTTCTCTGGAACTGTCCTATCACACCATCCTCTTACCATCTCCCGGATCCTTTTTTTCTCCCTTACTCTTAAACACATGTTTCTGTTCACTTAAATGCACTTTTAACCACATCTCCAAAAGGCAATTTCACTCCAGGAGAAAAATGCATTCACCCATTCCTCTGACTTCTCAAAACTCCCTTTCAAGTGAGGTACAGTGGCTGAACTACCTAGTCAGAGACCACCATTTTATGGATCAAGGTTCCTTGGTGGTCAAGGTCATAGCATACCAAGGAGTGCTCCCATTGGGGTCCTCTGTACTGTATGAGGGAGAGCCTGCCCCACACACTTGCCAGCTCATAGTCAGAAGAAAAAGCCAGAAAGCTACACAACCCTCCCACCATCAAACCACCTTCCCAGGTCACCTGCTAGCAGATTCATCTGATGATTCTCACTGTGTAACCTTGACTAGCCTGGAACTCACAAAGATCTGTCTCCTAAATACTGGCATCACATGCATGTGCCTTCTTACCTAATTTTTTCTGTATATGCCCTGCTATATGCATTCCTTCTATAATCAAAACGTTTAAAAGGGGAGGTCAATGATAATAGATTTCACACTCTAATCTCCTCTCCCCTCTGCTAAATAGGGTGGTTTCTTCTTGATTAAATGAGACCTCTAAGCTGATTCACTGCCTCTCCCCCATGTCTTGGTGCTTCCTATGCAGTAAACCAAATGTCTGTCCCTCTTAAATAAGGAATGGTAATGTTAAAGGTTAGGTTTGATTTCTCCAGATCACAGCTTGAGAACAGGAAAACGGGATTCTATTTTCATCACCCACTGTGTGTTTTAGGTGAAATGTCTTAACAGCCCTATGCTTCAGGCACTTTGAGAGTTTCAGGATGTTTTAGTGATCCTAAGGCTTTGCAGTTCTGACTTGGCCCACACACTGTAAGCAGAGCCCAGCCATGCCCTGCTTTCATTATACCAGAGAAGGGACCTCCAAAACAGAGAGGTGGCTGGGAGATGCTCACCTCATAGAGATCCTGCCAGACAGAGGACCATCTGAAACCAGTGTTCAGTAAGTGTTCACATGAACTGTGTTGTCACTGCATGTGCCACACACAGCCCAGGAGACCGGGGAGAGTTAACACAGTCCCCAGAGGAGCTGTCGGGATTCACCGAGCAGAACTGAAGCTGATTTGATGAACACAGCAGCATTTTGAGAAAAGCAGAAGGAAAGCGCTGCTATGAATGTCCACGGGTTCCTCCTGCTGCTACCTAAGGAATACTCTCCATGGTCCCCAGCTTCTGTGGCCTAGGCCTTCCTTCACAGCTTTCCGGAGGCTTGGGGGGAGTGACAAGAGTGACAGCACACTCCGCATCTCCACTTTTTCTCATTTTTTTAAATTTTGTTTTATTTCTCCCTTCCAACTTTCTACCCTCTTTTGACTTCAGCATCATCCCTAACAAGCTCTCTAAATATCCCACTCAAGCTGTAATCCTTTCTCATCTTCTCCAAACCAGTGCTCCAAATAACTGTGTTACAAAACCCAGAAGGTCAGACACATTTTCATTTCTGAAATTCAACTTCCACACCAAGGTCAATCTTCCAGAGCCAATGCCTTCCATTTGAGAATCTTTGGAAGCCCTGTAGTAAAGCTGTCAACTCACACAAGAGCTAGCTAAGGAAACCTCTGAGCCCTCCAACACTCTGGCCCTGGAGTTACTTCCCTGCATACACTCCTGCTCCCTAGAGGCACAGCGCCACCCACATGCCTCCAGTCTTGAGCTTCTCAGGCTCCCACCTCCATTCCTGTGAGTCTAGGTAAGCACGAATCTGCCCCCTTTTTTCTAAAAACTTCACATGCCCATCCTTATTATTTTTTAAGTAGTTTTAATCGCTTTACCAAAAGAAAGGAAATGGAGATTCTGCTAAAAACTAGCACTGTAGGAATATAGCCATATTGACCAAGCACTCCCACGCTTGCCTCTGAGCCACTTAAAATTCTCCAAACATTCCATCTCTACTCCCCATCCTACTTTTGTGTTTTCTGCACTCATCTGGCACACCAAGGTACATCTGTGTATCCCATCTTCAGAACCAAAAGCAAAGGGTGTTTCCATTAATGTCTGGGTCAGAGAGACAAAGTGCGGTTCTCAGGCCAGAGGCCACTCAACTGCTTTCATATGCAGCAGCTGCTAGGGGCGCCATAGGCCCCCCGTGGTGGCTGCCAATTGTAGAATCCGCTCCTCCAGGACCCTGGCAGATGTTCTCTTCCTGGCCTTACCTTGTCAGCCATGATCATAGATGCACCTCCGTGAATGCCCAAGATGGGAATGAAAGTCTGTGAGGAGATAAAATCCAGCATCTGAGCCACAGCCTCCTGGTCGGTGTCATCTCCAAACACGAGGCCATGGATGCGTGCCCCAGACATGAGGTCGCAAACATGTGTGATGAGGCTCTTGGGGTCGGTGCGGTTCATCAACAACGCCACCACGTTCACGTCCATGGGCAAGCCGGTTGCCTGCTCCGGTCCCCACAGATTTCGAAGTTCGCGCTCTGTCACGTCGTGGCTGTGGCCCAGCAGCACGGCAATGTTCAGCGCTGGGGGACCCTTCTCCGCCGCCGCGTCCTGCGCCGGACCGCACCAGACCAGAAGGGCCGGCAGTACCAGCAAGGTCCAGTAGGCCAGTCTGCCCATGGTCTCCACTTATGGTCCCTGTGAGGTGGAGGAGAGTGAGAGGCAGGGCGGCTGTGAGTGGGGGATCCAGGTGACAGGAATGGCTGCCCCAGCACCCGGTCTAGAAGCCAAGTATGAAACAGGGCCCCCAGCACTGGCTGCTTTGGCCACTCACTGGAGTCCTCATCGCCAATGCCATTCACATCCCTCGTCCCATGTCCATCCCCAAATACCACTCCAATCCAAGCTATTTTGCCATCCCCATCCCCAAGCCCATCCTGGCATCCTGCCTCCTCCTCTCTTGTCTCCAGAGACTTCCCCTAGCCCCAACTGTGTCCAAATCCCACACAAGATTCCCCAAATTTGATGCAGACCACAGCTCCTAAGCACCCAGAGAGCCATGAACCCCACCACCACCCACAAGCAGATGCCCAGACCGAGCCGGCTCCAACCCTCTTCTTTGGCAGGTGCGTGGACCAAGTTATCGACCCCGCCCCCTGCTCACGCTCAGCGAACTCGGAACCAGCCCCAGCGTGAGAGGCGGTGCCTGCATACAGCAGCCTGAATGCCTAAATGGTTAACTGACCCCACCCCCTGGGAGCTCGCCCAGTATGCCACAGATTTCGCTCCACTAGTGGCGCCCACTGGCTGCAGATACAGCTCCTCCCCTGCAGGACACACCCCAAGAGCTTGAAAGTGAAGATGCTCTTGTGACCCCAGGCTCCCAGGTGCCTGGAGGCACTTGAGGCTCCTGACCTCCCCACCTTGCTGGGAGAGGCCATGAACTAAGTGGCTTTCGCTCTATGACAAGCGGCCCCAGGACCCGCCCCCTACAGATGGGTGCTCACAATCAAACGTGCACAGTCTCTCACGCCATGTGAAATGCAAAATTTGGAGAGAGGTGCGGCGCCACCCCTCCCCCCCAAAGCTGGCCAGCGCGTGGGATCTGGCAAAGAACGTGTGGGGGTGAGGGGATAGGCTCCCAAAAAGCTCTCAGATGGATGCGGAGTGTACAACCCCTCCCCGTTCTTTCCACTGCAGACCCTGGAGCCAAATCTTAGATGCACGTGGGCAGTGTGCTGCGCACGCTAACAGACACGCGCGCTTTTCTGCGCACATCCGCAGGCCGTCGTGGAGATGCCCACGGCCAGATGGAGCCTTCAAACGTCCTCAGGCGGTGCTCACACAAGTACTGTACCAGGTGCACAACAACGCTTGCCTGCAAATGCCTGCACAGTCGTGCATACCTATACAAGCGCGCGCCCCTCGGCCCGGGTGTTGCCGGGGGAAGTTGGGGCAAACTCCAGCCCTGGCATTTAGGGTGAGCAAGGTGGAGTGCTGGGACGCAGCGCCACCTGGTGCTTCTCCAACGCCTCGCTACAGGGCTCTCCCTCTCCTGATTTCTCGTTCTGGATTTCTCTCGCTCCCTCCGCCCGCCCCCTTCCTGAACCCTTTCCTGCTCTCTCCTCACCGGTTGAGCCTATCTCCTCCCAGGCCCATGAAGCCCGCGTCACTAACCAGGACGTACCTGTAGCCGGAGAAGGTGGAGGATGCAATGGGGCGTGCTGCGCGGACTGGCATCTCGGCCGCCTCAGCAGCCACCGGGTTTAGCGGGTTCCCGCATGCTGCGGCCCCCGCGCGCTCCCCTGGCTGTCCCGCGCTGTCCGCATCGCCCCCACGGGGGGCGGCTATCCCAGCCGGAGGCTCTGCAGCAGGGCTCTACCGGGGCGGAGGAGAGATGAAGAGGCAGGGTCAGCCCACCAGCGCGGGGGAAGGTGGGGGGAGGGATGCAGTCTGCAATGCTCACAGCCCCCTTATGCACCCTGGGGGCTCGACCAGGGAGGGAGCTTGAGCTTGGTGCCCACGACACCCTCGGTGCGGATCTTCAGTCCCTGTGACTGATAACCGGAGCTCCTCTCGGGAATGCACAAGAGAGTGGGAGCCCCAGGTTGGCCACCCACGAGAAGCTAGTGGGAACCTCCATCCTCACCCACTACCACCACCCAGGCGCCGGCTCCTGGGAGTTGTGCGACCAGGAGCTGCTGAGCGAAGGGGGTGGGGGTAGGGAGAGAAAAAGAGGAGGGAAGGAGGGGGCGCTGGCTGAGTTTGCGACAAGCCGGGAGAAGAGGGGGAGGGAAGGACACGGGCTCCCGCGGTCCCGGATCCCCGAGGGAGGTGTGATCACTCCCACGTAGCGACCCTCTAGTGCGTCCTGCCGCCCCCCTCCTATTCAGACCTCCCCCACCAGCTTCTCACAGGGCCCTTCCTAGCTCGGCGTCCCGCGCCAGCACTCACCGCAGCCTCTCTCCACATAGTTCTCAGCAGTGGCCGCCCCTGGTCATCTCCAGGGCTGATTGCTGCGGCCGCGACTCTCAGAGCTCATCGGTCCCCATGCTCCCGCACAGCACCTCGGGAGCCTCTCTTCTAGAGCCCAGGTTCAGCTTCCCGCTCCACTCCGGACAGTAGCTGCCGGGTCCTCTGAGCGCGCCTGGACACCCTCTCCGCAGCCCAGCTCCAGCCTGGCGTGCGGGGAAAGCGACTGTGTGTGTGAGGGAGTGTGGGAGCGCGCGCGCGCGTGTGTTCGGGGGATCCCCACGGTCCCTGGCCGAGAAGGTTGCGGGCGGAGGACCGCAGCTCCCTCCGGGCCCTTCGCTAAGGGGCCAGCTTCGCGCTGGGTGTTCGGTCCCTCACTTGGCCAGCGGGAGCCCAGGAGAGTGCCTGGCCCCCGCGGTTCACAGCACTGGAGAAGCCAGGATCCTGGGGCGCGCTTCTGTCGCGGTCGCCTCGGAGGTTAGAGGAAGGCAGAGACACCCACCCCATCAACTTAGGACTTGTTCTCAGCCAGCGAGACACAACGCAGCAACCCCCGTGCAATCCGAGGATGTTTGGAGCTCTGGCCCACCTGCAGCCGCCCACCCTGGAGGCGGGCCGAGGCAGACCCCGCAGTCCCTAGGCGGCGACGCGGAGTGCGGCCACCCTCTTCTGAAGCGCAACGAACAAGGCCAACCTAGGTGTCTGGCTGATGATGGGGGGACTCTGCGGTGGCGCGCACAACCTTGGTGTTGAAACCACGCTCTCCGCCCGCTCCTGGGCGTCTGGTGCTGCTGGAGAATCAATTATTCAGATCTCTGCTACAGCTTCCTCCTCCAGTACCTCGCGCTGGGTACAGCAGTCCCAGCTCCACGCAAGGCACGCCGACACGCACACAGAGAGTCTGCTCGGATGCTTGTCTCAACGCCTAACCACCCTGGTATGGGAACTCACTCTGATGTCAGAGAGCCAGGAGCCTAAAAGCAAAAACATATACACTGCCTCCACGCACAGACGCGCGCGTGCACGCGCACACCACACACACACACACACACACACACACACACACACAAGCGCGGGCGCGCTCACACACACACATATACACACTTGCTGCTTTCTTCTCTAAGTTGTCTACATTTGACCTTTGTATAGTCACCTGTATTCCAAATACCTTTCTTCCCTCGGCCTGAGCAATACAGGGAGAACCAGACTTTAAAGATAATTAACATAAATGAACACCTCAAGTGTCCATCATCCACAATGCAATGCTAAAGCCAGGCCAAGTGCTGCAGCTACTTGGAAGACAGAGGTGGGAAATCATAAATTCCATGGGCTACAGAATGAGTTCAAGGCCAGCCTGAATAATTTAGTAAGCCCTTGCCTCGGAGTTTGAAAAAGTGGAACAGGGCTAGGGATGGGGCTCAGTGGTAGGAACTGTTGATCTCTAATGGCATATAGTAGTTTTGTCCCTTCTGTTAGCTTCATATAAATGGAATCTGCTAGCCATTGCCTTGTTTTTGTTTTCTAACTAAAACTAGTGAGTCAAAGGTTCACCCATTTTGTTACATGTGTTGATCGCTTCATATTTGTATTTTTCAAATACTTACTTATGGGGGGCATCACGTGCCATAGCAAATAGAAGTCAGAGAGCAACTTTCAACAGTCATTCAGTCCTGCCACCTCATGGAGGCAGGGTCTCCCTTGTAATCTGCTTCCATGCATTCCGAGCTAGCAGGCACGCAGGCGGGCACCAGGGGCCCTCTTGTCTCTACTACAGAGTCACACCATCACATCCAGCTTTTGATATGGGTTCCAAGGACAGAATGTGGACTGTGGACTGTCAGACTTGTGTGGTTGTGTGGTTAGTAATTTTCCCATGGAATCATCTCCCTTGCCACTGTTTAATTGAAATTACTGAATTGCTAGCTTTCTTTATTAATCAACAGATTTTGTGTCCAGTCGCCTATTGGTGGACATGAGTTGAACTCTATGGGGCAATTTTGAACTAGAGAGTGTGAAATCAAGACAGGAGCCACGTTGTTGTTAAGGAACATAATAAAGCTAGGCAGGAAAGCAAAGCCGAAAATGCTTGGATGAGAAGGGAAGGGAAGAGTCAGAGGAGTCACCAGCCAAATGGAGAATGAGTTGGACACACAAAATGGGGTAGAGGTAAAAGCCATGAGCCTCAGGGTAGCACACAGATTAATAGAAATGAGTTAAGCTGTAAGAGCTAGTTAGTAAGAAGCCTGAGCTATTGGCTGAACATTTATAACTTAATATTAAATATCCCAGTCAGTTATTTGGGAAGTGGCTGCCAGTTATTTGGGAGCAGGTGGTCAGGACAAGAAAACTCAGCCTACACGTCATGAAATATGCAACAGGTTATTTTGAACTATAGTCTCCCCCCTCTGCTTTATAGCACCAGAATGTATTCTTCTATCCGGGTTATGTCTGGATTCCCATTTACCCTTTCTGCCTTCTAGCTCTCCCAGGTCTGAACTAATCATACCAAGTTTTTGCCTTCTATGTGTGGCAGAGAACAGCTGTAATTGTATTTCTGTGTCTGCTTATTTGGTGTACTATAGTGTCCTCCAGTCTCATCCATTTTGCTACAAATGACAAACGTTTTCCTTCTTCATTGCTGAGTACTGTTCTATGTATTTGTACCACATTCTCTTCAATCACTAATGGACACCAGGGTGGATCCACATCCCAACAATTATAAACAGTCTTTTGGGACTTCAGGGTTAAGTTAGGAGTAATTCTGATAATATCCCTGCATGTATATCAATGCTGAGCTTAGAACTGATTCTTATTTGATGCAAACTACAGGTATGATGTCTGACTTGTAGGAGGTTGAACTAAGCACTCTGGTCACTTGTGAATGCAGGAAGATAATACTTATTCAAAGAAACAGTCTGTCTCTAAAGCCACAAAAGACATTTCCTTGGGATAGACATCTTACCCGTACAAAGAGGCGTCATGGGTCAGGCACTACAACTTCTCCACACACTTAACATGGCTGTGGACTCTCTAGAATCTGAGCCCATGCTACACTGCAAAGCTAGTGTTCTCCCAGTGTAAGAAGCCAAGCCAAATCCTCAGGTGCTGGGGATTTCCAATGAAAAGAAGGCTGTCTTGACAGTTGCAGTCCTGCCCAAGACTGTGAATAATGAGTAGAGGAAAGGAAGAGGACAGAGAAGAAATGTGAAAAGAAGGGCAAAGAAGAGGAGGAAGGAGGAGGGAAGGAGAGAAAGGGGAAGGAGAGAGAGAGAGGGTGAAAAGGTTTGTGCTGACTAGTTTCATGTCAACTTACACAAGCTAGAGTCATCAGGGAGGAGGGAGCCTCAACTGAGAAAATGTCTCCATAAGGTCCGGCTGTAAACAAAACTATAGAGCATTTTCTTAAGTAATGGTTGATGGGGGAGGCCCCAGCCCACTGTGAGTGCTGCCATCCTGGACTGGTGGTCCTGGGTTCTACGAGAAAACAGACACAGTGTGCCATGATGAGCAAGCCAGTGAGTAGGACTCCATGACCTCTGCACCATCTCCTGTCTCCAGGTTCCTGCCCTGTTTGAGTTCCTTTTCTGACTTCCTTCAATGATGAACAGTGATGTGGAAACATAAGCCAAATAAACCCTTTCCTCCCCAAGTTGCTTTTGGCTATGTGTTTCATCATAGCAATAGTAACTCTAACTAGAGATCTGGGAGAAGAGAAGTTGAGGGGAAGAAATGAAAGTGGGGAGGGGGCACCCAGATCAATACCATTCTTCAGTCAATTGTTCCAACAATTGTTTACCACAAGCCACATGTTTAAAGTAACTGAATTATCTAGTCTGGTCATAAGGAACAAGTTGTTTCAGCTGTTTCTAATCCTATTGATTTATCGTTTAATATTCCACTAAAAGAAAGAAAGAGGGGAAGAAAGTAAGCCTACTGTTGCTGTATGTTTTGAGCTGGTTAAATGTCATTGTTAAAGACCAGTTGCCCATCATGTCTATAAGACAGAGCTAAAATCAGCCAATTATACTATACTTCTTTTTATGTCTACTCACAGAGGAAATTGATAGTGAATTATAGCACTTTGAAGTGGAGAGTAATGTTGATCTATCATGCTTATTGCATTTGCTGTTTGAGAAACTGCTTGCTTATATTGTTTTAAGAGAAATTCCTAAACAAGCACCAACCTGTTGGGGAATACTCAATCAAACTGTGAACCCCAAGTTTGCATTTGTGTTGATTAAATAAAATTAACCTTGGGTTAGGAGGCTTCATTAACAACAATTTGACAGAAAGTAGTCACAGAGCATCAGAGGGCATCTGGAAGAGATAAAGAGATGCACAGGAAGTAGTAGGGAGGGGTTTTGAGTGGCACAGGTTTTCTGTTTTGGCAGAGTGGAAGGACCAGCTTTTGGGATACACCTACAAGGAAAGAAGGTTAGATAGTTGCTGCTCAACCTCTCTGAGCTAGCAGGTCTTCACCCCAGCCTTTGAGTTTCCACTTTTATTTATAAATAGAATGATGGAGAGATAGCTAGAGTTACCTTTAGCACCAACAGAAGAGCCAATGTCTTCAGGGAAAAGAATTCCCAGCAGGCTGGAGCCTGAGCAGCTGGGGGCTGCTGCTAGAGAAGCAGGCCAGTAACTGTGGAGACACAATTGCTAGCTGAAATAGCAGTAGATTAGGGCACAACCATTGTGCTGGGGCTAAAACAACCCCAACCACCTGGAGAGGCTGTGGACAGAGGGCCATGCTCATGCATGTCTTGTGGAACTGGAAAGAGTCCAGCCACTACAGAAGGCAACATGGAGATTTCTCAAAGAACAAAAGGTAGATCTCCATATGGGCCAGCAGCACCACTCCTGGCATTTACTCAAGGTCTCTAAGTCAATGTATCACAGCCACACTTGCACATCAGCGGTCAGTGCAGCACAAGTCACAACAGCTAAGTGATGTAACAAGCCTAGGTGTCCATCAGCGGGCATGGATAGAGAAGTTTTCTCAGTCACACAGAAGAGCTTAGTTATGTTGCTAGCAGGAGAATTGGTGCAACTGGAGATGATCATGTTGTGAACAGTAAGCCTGTGTCAGAAAGACAGTTACATATTTTCTCTCATATATGTGTATATGATGTGAAGTTAAAACTGTCAGAAGAAAAAAAGAGGACTAATGGGTGGTGAGAAGCGGGAGGAGAGAGGGAACATGTCTTTATGTAACACAGTAACACGTACAATGAAAGTTTAAAATAAAAAGATGAACTCTTGTGCTAAGTGATGTGAGAAGTACAACAGTTTAAAGGCAGTACCAAGAGAAAGAAAGAAAGAGAGACAGAGACAGAGAAGTTAAGAGAGAAAGAACTGTCTGATCATGGAAAACTATTGTACTCTGCATGAGAGCTGCCACCAACCTGCAGAACTGCCCTTTCTCTGAGAGATTCTGTATTAGAATAGCATCTTTATTTTGCATATGAAAACCTGAGGCTCAAGCAGGATCCATGGAGTTTAACAGCAGAGAAAGATGAGTAAGATCCAGGACCTCAGCATGTAATTGCTGTGTAAAGTACAGTACATTTGTAGGTTGGGAAGCTTCTAAACAAGTACCATGCAATCCTGAGGCTTGAGATTAGAGCATAAGGCAGGTCAAAGTCAGGGTGACTGAGTAGTCCAAGTAGCAGACTAATAATGGCCTCCAGCACTTGTCTCTGGTGGCCTGCCTTCGCCATCCCTCCAGTTCTAGACTACGGATTCTATCTCCCAGGTTTCCTACACTGACTTAGCCCCAGCCCTGGCCTTCTGATCTATTCTTTAGCCTGGGGATGGATGAGCTGAATGTCCTAGGGCTATGGATAAGATTCAGTGGTAGACTGCTTGTGTAGCACATATAAAACCTTACATTCAATTCCCTGCAAGCTTGTACCCAAGTAGACATCACTGACAGATTCATTAACTGTTTGCCTTAACATACCTTACAGACATGCTCAGGTCTATGCTCGGGTCTATGCTGGGAAATATGCTGGGGCCTATGCTGGGGTCTATGTTGGGGACTATGCTGGGGTCAATGATCTGTCCATGCTTGATCTATACTCAAGTTAATGCTCCAGTCTATGCTCAGGTCTATGCATCCCCATCGAAGGAATAGAATCAGCTTCAATTTGACCCTCTGGACCTTTTCCAGTTCTCATAGGTTCCTGGTTCTAGCATACCCTGACTCTCACACCTCAGTTTCCTTTACATTCTATCATACCCTGACCTATGTGCCACGAGCCTGATTTTCTCCTGCTTAGATCTTGGTTTCCTCACTTGTAAGAGAAAGACTGGCCAAGATGAGCTCAAAGTTACCTTTTTTTCTGGTCTTTAGGGTTCTGTGGCTCTTCCTGGAGAGTTAGACTCTGGGCTCAACCAAGGTTCAGATTTCTCATTCCATATTATCTTACCCTAAGGCTCATGGCCCAGTCTATCAAGTCTTGAAAGGCAAGGCTCTTTTGCCTACACACTGCCAATCTTGGGATGAACAGAAAGGCAGATTTTTTTTTCTTTTTTGGTCTTAATATGATGAAGCCAGGTGTCCTGTCTGTTAGATACAATCCTAGGGGACACACAGACACTCTGCAGAGGGAAGAACTTGGGGGCAGTCATTATTTTAGAGTCAGTGCCTCCTCAGCCCTCAGTCTCTCCACTCTACCCCCTCACTGGTAAGGATCATTGGGGCTATTAAAGCTTCTGTTCCAAATGATGCTGTGCTCATAGAGACAGGAATATGTTGTATGCATGATGACAAGCTTCTATAAGAAGCCTCCAATTGGCCAAGGAGATGTTGTGGGGTTCTGACCACACAATCTAACACATAAAAGGTGCATAGACTAATAACAGTTAAAGGAGGCAAGCAACCTCTGTGAAGATAGCCTGGGTATTCTAGTGTCAAGCATGTGAGTCAGTACCACTAAAAAAACAGGGCCTGGGGCTGGAGTGATAACTCAGGCAGCAAAATGCTTGCAAGCATGAGTTTCTGAGTTCAACCTGGAACCTACGTTTTTTAAAGGCAAGGTGAAGTGATTCTTGTAGTCCCAGCACTGTTGAGGTGCTGATCTGTGGGACTCTCTGGGCAGTTGGCATAGTTTAATCAAGCCAGTGAGAGACTCTGTCTGAAGAAGTCTATCTTGGGTAGATAGTTCTGAGGAACAACCCAACGAGTACTCTGCCCTCCACACACACACATGCATGTAGGTTCACCTGTGTCACAGAGCCAATTGCTTACATATACAAAAAGTTAAACTTGGCCAGCAAGATATCTCCATGGAAAAAAACACTTCCCAAGGCTGAGGATCTGAGTTCCAACCCCAGCATCCACATAGTAGAAGACATAAACTATATTTATATTTATTTATCCTCCCTCAAGGAGTACCCTCCTTCCTTGATGGAGGGTAGTCCTTGGACGATGTGTTAATCAGTCTCCCATCACTGTAACAAATACTTGAGATAAAAAAAAAACTTAAAGAGACTGGGAAGAGGGCTCATTAGGTAAAAAGCTTGCTTTGGAAGCACAAGGACTTGTGTTCAATGCTCAATAGACACATTTTAAAAAGCCATGCATGGTGGCAAAGGACTGTAATTCCAACACAGTGGGATTTATTCCACTGATAATAAATAAAATGTAAAAATGAATACAATTAATTTTAAGAATGTAACTGTCAGCATTCTGCAGACTGACCTAACAATTTAGCAGATGCTCCCCGTGTGAAAAGCACATGGAAGGATCACTTCAGAAGTCACTTCAGTCATGCTGCTGTTCCCAGAGAGCTTCAGCTTTGCTCACAGTCATCCCTGTAGAGCATCCTCTGGCAGGGTTCACCCTTCACTGTACAGACACTACACTGACTCTGCCCAAGGCCCTCTGGCTCTGCAGTGGCTGGGTCAGGACAGTTCTGCAAGAGCTCAGGTGTCAGATCTTAGCAAGCCAGTTTCCCAGGGCCAGGAATGCTCCCATCCCTCATCAGTCTCCAACAGAGAGACTGATTTGTGGGTCTTTGCAGAAAGGGAGGGCTTTCCAGGGAAACATCTGGATGCCAAGGACATAATCTTATTTTCTGGTGTCCAGAGTTGTCATAGAATGGCACCTTGGAGCTGCAGGGGCCCTTAGAGATCATCAAACCCTAAGGCCACTCTCTGAAGGTGAGGATACTGACATCAGGAGCAGTAAAATGAGGTCACCCAGCTGCTAAGAGTAAAGCAGCCTTCTGTCCATGGCTTCTTGTCAGACTCCTACCCTGCTCCTGGGAGCACAGGATAGTCCTTGGGACTTGAATTCCAGAAGATGTTGCCAAATAGAAAGTCACTTAAAAAATGTTCCTTGAGGGAGGGTAGTCCTTGAACACTGTGTTAATCAGTTTCCCATCACTGTAACAAATACTTAAAATATAACAACTTAAGAAGAAGAGGCTGGGAAATGGCTCCATAGATAAAACCTTGCTTTGGACACATGAGGACTTGAGTTCAATGCTCAGCACACACATTAGAAAAGGCAGGCATTGGGGTAGAGTTCCCTAATCCCAGCACAGTAAGAGGGAAAGGCAGAGACCTGAAGATTTCTGAAGCTGGCCAACAAGCCTGGCCCAGTCATCAGCTTCTAGAGTCAGCCTAAACTCAACCCATAGGGTGGAGAATGTCTGAATAACAAACCCAGCATCAGAACCAAACTCTGATCTCTATATGTACATACACAGCCACATGTGCACCTGCACAAACTTGCACATGCACATGTGTGCATGCACACACATGCACACATGCATACATGCGTACACACACGAACACACAGCATACATGCACACACATGAACACATGCACACATGCATGCATGCACGCATGCACACACATATGCACACATGCATATGCACACACATGCACACACACACACATGCATAAAAAAAGAAGGAAGATTTCCTTTTACTGTCAGTTTCAGAGGCTACAGTCCATAGTCAGTCAGCTCTGCTGCTTTGGGAGCCTGTGACAAGGCAGCAACATCATGGTGGGGTCAAATGGAGGAAACGGCTTACTCCTGGCCACCTCCAAAGCATTAAAAAATAAATAAGAAGAAGGGTCAAGGTCCCAGAATCCCCTTTAGGGTTACACCCATAACAATCTAACTTCTGTTTACTTGATTCCACCATCTCCCACTTACACTACAGAGTAGGACCAGGCCTTAAATAAATGGGCCTGTTAGGGGACATCCACTAGCCAAGTCTGGTATATGTTTCATAAATGAGTAAATAAGTCAACATCCACATGCCTTGTGCCCCCTACTTGGGACTTGGTGTTAGGAGTAAGGAGAAACTGAGTCTTATCATCAAAGAAGTAACTGAGGACATCGACTCCCACTTAGGGACTGTGTGGCAGCAAGCTGACCTGGTTACTGGTCAATATCTGACCCTGACCCCCAGGATCCAGTCACAGTGCACATAGCTGGGACATAGATTTGGAGGACTGGCCGAATGGTTGTAAAGTGGAATCTCATGAAGCTTAGGCCAGATTCCTCCTACATCTCTCTCCTGAGTACTTGAGTACAGGCATCCCCTATTGTGCCCAATTTGTGCAGTGCTAGAAAGCAGGGCTACCAGCTAAAACCCAAACTCTAGAGGTAGGATCTGAATCGGTGGATGTCTGCTTACAAATGTTTGAAATAGGGCATTATCTGACTTGTTTTGGTCATTACTTTGCCACTTTAGAAGGTAATTTCTCTGAGGTTCATTTTCTTTCCCTGTGGATCACAGAACGTCAAATTATAATTCCTAGTGTTCACACTTGTCTTAAGCAGCAGGGCCCTTTTTGCAAGCCAACTCTCACTCATTGAACCTAACACAGGAAGCAGTAAACTCAGAGGTTTGAGCTCAGGTTAGAGGTAAGATGGCAGGAGTCTAATATTCCCACCTTCTTCCTCACCTGTTCTTCACCATTCTTCCTGCACCACAGCTCAAATGACCCTACGTCTGGAGCATATGGACCATTCCTGACATGGATACCAGAAAAAGCAAGTGTCTGAACAGAATTGTCCATCAGCAAAAGGATGAACAGAGATTAGAAGCCAGGAAAAGATCACTCACCAGATGTAAAAACATGGACTCTGAACCTTGGTACTAAAATGTACTGACCTCATGACTCCAGACTCCCTGTACCTCAGTTTTCTCATCCATAAAATAGAGATAATAATTATTTAAAGTAATTCTTCCCAATAATATTAGCAGTTCTTCCTATTCCAGGCTGGAACTAATCAAATGAGACAGTTCATAGTGCCCGGTCATAGTAAACATGTCATGTATGTCAGTTGTTAATGTTTGTGCTTGCCCTATAGCCCTTTGGAGCTGAAAGAGGTTGCATGGAGCCATTTCTCTCCCCTAGTGCTCTGCTAGGCCTAGAGGTCTGGTGTGTGCTCAGGAAAGTGTGACCTGGGTGCAGGAGGCAGTGATTGGTTGATGCCAGCTCTTCAGTTCAGTGGATGCCAGATGGTGTCCATGGGGGTGCTGGCCTGTGACACATTGGCAAGCCTCCTTTCCTTGCTCAGTTTACAGAGCCTCAGAGTGCCCAGAACCCTGAGGGTGTAGCCTGTTCTGCCAAGGAGGTAGGCTGCCCTGCCAGGACCTGTGGAAGACAGACTTGACTAATCCGGGGAACTTACCCTATGCTTCCAGTCTCCAGAGGAAGCCCAGGGGAGGGACTTATCCAGCCACCTTCCCATGCTCTTGCTGCTCCTGCAACCTCTCTCTGAGAGGAATTAGAGCCTGAGAATTGTATGGGCCAGTCACTGAGGAGCCTGTGCCTGTCAGAACCCTTCCTCTTTTAGGAATACAGCAGGGAACCAAAAGTCAGTGTGCCCATCTGAACAATGGAGGTGTTGATAAAAGTCAGCACTCTGAACCCACCAGATCCACATCTGCAGATGGAACTCTTGGCAAAGAGAGAATATCTGGGGGGAGAAAACCCTAGGTAAACTAATAGGTACAGGCTTTACCCCTTGCCATTACCCTCAGCAACACTGTATAGCAGTTAGTTACCTAGCACCTGCATTGCATTCAGCACTAAAAGTTGTCCATAGATGACTCAAAGCACAGGGGAGGGTTGTGTATTGTTATGCAAATGCTGTGCTATTTTGCATAAGGGCAAGAGTATCCTCAAAATTTGGAATCAAGGGCCTCCTGGGATCCACCCTCCATAGATACCAAGGGATTACAGCATCCTGAATCTAACCCCCCCTCCCACCATGGAATATTTACATATACGTGTGTGTGTGTGTGTGTGTGTGTGTGTGTGTGTGTGTGTGTGTAACTAAGGGATAACTATATTGACTTCACAGAATTGTAGTGGGATTTGATTATAATTGCACACAGAAATTGGAATAGTGTATGCCACATAGGAAATGAATATTAGCCACTTTCTGTGTTCCTGTTATATTTGTATTCACAAATATAATAAACCATAGTGTGAACAATACCAGCTTTAGAATTGTCCATCCAGGTTCAGATTTGAAATGTGTGGGTCAGGGTGATAACTCAGTGATAGAACACTTGCCTAGGTGGATTCCTATCACCATAAATACATATACACACACATAGAACATTTGTCTTCTCAGATGTGAAACAGGCACATTATTTGCTAAAAAGATTAACTTAGGTTAGGCAGCACCTGACACAGGATTAGAGGTCACTAAATGGAGATGATTGCTGTTGTTAATAAGTACTGGGATTGTTGCCAAAGCCCAAAGCCAACCAGGTGTGAAGCAGGTGCTGACTGCCTCTATTCAGTGCTCACTCTACTACTCGATGCTTCCTCTCACCCAATTAAAATTCCTGGATCTGCCCTCAGAGAGTCCTGGTTCCTATAAAAAGAACTCCATTTATACCAGGAAGTCACAAAATAAATTGTCACTAAGTCTAATGGTCAAATCAAAATCATATAAAGAATGTTTCTCTTCAGTAGACAAAGTTGCTCAAGAATCTGGTTGCTACAGAGAAAGAAAGCAACATGCAGGTTCAACAACCTGCTGGAACCTACAAGTTCTACAGTTGCACACCTCTTGTCTAGCTGAGCAAGGTGGGTGAATCACCTGCCTTCCCAAGACTTATTTTTCACCTGCAACAACAGGTCTGTCATGCAAATGGAATTCACTGAAGTGTGTAGCATCTATCAACTAGGTTTTTATACGTAGCTCAGAAACAGTAAGTAGTATTTGACTTCATGACTTCCTTTGTTTCGTGAGGCTTTTGTGGGTGGGCTAGCTGCCATAGTTGTTTGGTTGGGCTCTTTGGTTTGGTCTTTGAAAAGGAATGAAGGTTTTTCTTTAGGTGTGATCCTCATCTATGAAAAAGCATATCTGCTGCTAGGCATGGTGATGCATGCTTCAAATTGCAGCCCTCAGGAGGTGGCAACAGGAGGATCATGAGTTCAAGTCTGGGCTATATTGAAACTCCCTCCCTTCCTCCCTCTCCCTCCCTGCCCTCCTAGACACAGCCTCAATACAGCCCAGGCATGAAGTTGGGAGTTGAATCCTCCAGCAGTGTGTCAGTAGGAAATCCTACACATCAGAACAAAGCTTGAAACTTTTTGCTTGTTGGTTTTGAGACAGGGTCTCATATAACCCAAGCTGGTCTTGAACTGGTTATGTAGCCAAGAATGGCTTTAAACTTCTACTCCTCCTGCGTCCACTCCCAAGTGCTGGGATTATAGGTGTATGCCATCTCAACTGATGTATACTACCCTGGAGGTTGAACCCATAGCCTTGTGCATTCTCAATGAACATCCTACCAACTAAGCTACATTCCTAGGCTCCAAGCCTGGAGTTGGGTTAGCAAGCAATGTACCATTGTTCATTTCTTGGTTTTGACAATAGCCCCAGAGCCATGTAAGCTGCTATGTTAGGGGAGACAGGGTAAAGTGCCTATAGGAACTTTGTGCCCACTGTTCAATATTTGTATACATCTAAAATTACTCTTAAATTAAGAATGTGTTCATAAAAAAAAAAAGGGGCCAGAGAGATGGCTCTGTGAGTAAAAGTGTTTCCATGTAAGCCTGATGGCCTGAGCTCATTCCCCAGAACACACAATGGAAAGAGAAAATTGATTTCCCAAAGTTGTCTGACTTTCACATGTGCACTGTGCTCTCTCTCTCTCTCTCTCTCTCTCTCTCAAACCCAATTTAAATAAATAAAATAATAGTAAACAAAAATAAAAGCAAATGATTTTTAGAAGGTTTTGTATACTTAAGAAAACTGAGTGTATTTATATATGCACTGAATATTTCTGGGAAAATCCAAAGGAACTGTCATCAGTAGCTATCTAGAAAGAGGGACAATAAGTGGCTGAGGTATAGAAGAGGGAGTGAAGGACATCAGACAGACATGGAGGAATGTCTAACTTTGGTGCTTAATTTGGCTTTGACATGATGTGTAACCGCTTGCTTAAGGAATACATAAAGGCAGGGAGAAGAAAGTGAGTATGTTCAAAGGTGTTGACAAAAGCAAGGAGGGTCTGGGCATGCAGCTGGACTATTAGAGTGCCTATCTTACACATAGCCTCGGGTTCAATCTTCAGACCGAATAAAAGGGACATGGTGGCACACATTGTAAATCCCAGCACTTAGGACATAGAGGAAGGACAATTGGAATTTCAATATTCTCAGCTACATAGTGAGTTCAAAGCCAAACTGAGCTACCTATCTAACTAAATAAAACATCTCTTAACTTCTAGGGCCAAGACAAGGTCTTGGGTTGTAATTTGTCCCTGCCTCTGAGTTTCTCGGAGGGTACTCGGCCTTACTTGTTCCTTCTCTTCAAATGAAATGAACCAAGCTGTCTGAAAGGGCCGAGGCCCTGGGTGACGGCAAGAACATGCTAGTTCTCCATACACAGAATCTTTTCTCAATGCCTTCATTGCCTGAGTTCACTGAAAACACAGAGAAAATACTCAGGTTGGAAATGACATCCCCATTGTGTTTGTGAATATGGGAGCTCCAAATGGTAGATGGACGTCCCAGGTAATTACCCAAGGTCCACAGTTTAATATAGCTAGAATCAGAGATTCTAGACAGTAGGAAGCTACTGTCTCCCTGGAAGACAATAGCGCTGATTTTTGTAAAATCTCTTTGTTAAACACAAAGAGATTTGCTAGAAGCCCTAGCCCAGCTCCTGGTACTGCAATTCTTACGATGACCAGCAGAGGGAAGCAGCCAGAATCTAAACACTTTAGAAATAGCAGGCCAGGCTTCAAGCAACTAAGATATGCACCTGGTTTCGAAGGTGAAATGAGAGAACATTCAGTTTAGCAAACCTGCATTTCCTGTATCTTGGAACAGTACAGGGGGAAAGAGGCTTCATAAGCAAGTCACATTGGGCTCGTGATCTCAAGCTCCTGTGTGTGTGGTATATATGTGCATATCACTCACAGAACACAGAGGTCCTCTCCTCTCTTTGAACAAAACAGTTAGGCCTAGAACCTCACTATCCTCCTCTGTGAAATGGAGCTTTTAATACTCAAAATTTCCAAATAATAATGGGCCTGGTTCAGGGAGTACCGTAACTGTAGCTCTGACTACCCCAGGCAAATCAAGGGACATCTTTACAAAGACTTCTGCAGAAATGACACCTCCACTTGAATGCCAACAGCACCAGGTCCCCAGCTACAAATGTCATTTGCCTTCTGCCACACAGACCTCACGTAGTCCTCTGAATCCTGTATAGTTATTACCGCTAAGAAGAATGAACCTAGAAATAGCAAATCACTTGCCAAAGTCACCCAAGAAACCAGCTGCATAGCCAGCACAACTGCCTGTTTTCTAGCTGCTGGCCAGTTCCCACACTGTCTAATCCAGTGTCATGGACAGTGCCCTGCAACTCTCAAAATTCAGATACCAACAGCACACTAAGGTGGAAGAGATTAAAACACAGGTCTGGGCTCAGTCTCCACAGACTCCACTTCAGCAGTGGGTGCTGGGGGTTGTATTTAACAGACTGTACCTCCCTGTAATGGACACAGCCATGTCCCTTCTCCCACTCACTTTCTAGAACCTTGTCACTTGTCCCATCAAGAGTTACATATATAGTCTGTGAGTAAGAGCAATTGCTAGGCAAGCAAGAGGCCCCGAGTTCTGATCTCCAGTGCCCATGTAAAAAGCCAGGCATGGCCATACACGTGATTGTCATTGCAGTATTGTTGGGCTGGGGCAGAGATGATGAGAAATGCCATATCAAGGGAGTAAAGTGGAGAGTGATGGAGCAGGACACCCAACATTGCCTCTGTGTCCTGTGAGTGCAGGAGTGTGCACATACACACATATATGCATACATACCACACACACAGGAGCTTCAGATCATGAGCTCTTAGAAATGGGTGGGCCTAACACCAGATGTGATTGTACACAGCTGTAACACCGACAGTAGGAAGGAGAAACAGGAGAACCAAGAGTTCAAGATCATCCTTGGCTACTTAGCAAGTTCAATGTAATGCAGCCTAGTAGCTGAGAGAAATACAGTATGATTGCACCTAGCTATCACTGGACACTCACGGATCCCAGTCACCATTGCACAAGGATGGGCAAGTAACCCCAAAGAACTCTGACAGAATCAACAGATGAGCCCTCTGTTGCTATGGCAAAATGCCTAACAAAAATAGCTCAAAGGAGGAAGGTTGATTTGGGCTCCTGGTTTAAGGGGCTACAGCCCATTATGGTGGGGCAGGCCTGGTGGGGCATAGCACATGGTGGCTGGTCACATTGTATCCCCAGTCAGGAAGCTGAGAGATGAATGCTGGGTTCCTCTTGGTAGCTCATTTCCATTCAGTCTGGGCCCCAGCCCAGAGACAGTGCTGCCAGTTGAGTTGAGCCTCCTCTGTTAACCTTTCTGGGGACACATACAGATTGGCCAGAGGTTTGTCTTTCACGTAGTTCCAAATTCCTCACACCAGCAATCAAGATTGACCATTGCACACCCCAGCTATGTTGACAAGACATTTCAGGACTGGGGCTGGAGAGGTGGCTCTATGCTTAAGAGTACACCCTGCTCTCTTGGATGACTGGAACTCAGGTCTCAGCACCCATGAATAACTCACAACCACCTGTAACTCCAGCTCCAGGGGATCTGACAGCCTCTCTGACCTCCAAGGCCATCACACTCATACAGAAGCACATATATACACAGAGTTTTTAAAAATTAAAGACCTCGTAATAAAGCGGTTGCTGTTTTACACCACAGAGACTGTGTCCTATGTGGGTAGATAATTGTTCACTGAATTTTAAGAAGCCTCTTCAGGTAATGCCACCACAGATGGTCACTGTGGGAACTTTGGAATTGACTGTCCTTTGCCCGTCTTGTGAATGTGGAAGAAAGACTAGCTGGCTATCTCTGTCCACCACACTGGAGGCTATGTACAGCCATAATGGCAGAAGACCTTGAAAACCTTTGGGCCTACTATGGACGTAGGTCAGAGCAGCCACCTGTCACAAAGCCCTGCACATATCAAAAAGTAAAACTTCTTCCCACAGATGAGATATTTTAAAAATTTTGGTTATAATATTAATGATGTGTGCATATATCCAAAATGATCAAATTATGTACATTAAACATACACAATTACTTTGTGCAAATTATATCTCAATAAAGGCAGTTTTAAAGAAGAGTATCTTTCAAATTGGGTGTGGGGATGCCCACCTTAGGAGGCAGAGGCAAGTGGATCTCTGTGAGTTCGAGGCCAGCCTGGTCTACAGGGCAAATTCCAGGACAGCCAGGGCAACACACAAAAGCCTAGTCTCAAAAAAGCAAACAGAAGAAGAGGAGGATGAAGAGGAAGAAAAAAGAAAGAGGAGAAGAGGAGGAGGAGGAAAAGGAGATGTTTCTGTCTCTTTAGGTTAATAAGTGAAACCCAGGGCAGAGAGACCGCTCAGTCATTAAAGGGCTTGTCTTGAAGGCACGGGGATCTGAATTCAATCCCCAGAACCGATGTAGTAAAGGCAAGCATGGTGGCATGTGCTGGGGAGGTGAAGACAGAAGGACCCTGGGGCTGACCCTGGTCAGCCAGCCCAGCCTACTTAGTCTCAGGTCAGTAAGAGACTCTGTCTTTAAAGAAAGAAAAGTAAACAGTGCTATGAAGAACAACACCCAGGGTTGTGCTCTGGCTTCCATGTGCACGTGAGCATTTGCACACATGTGTGTGTGTGTGCACGCACACACAGGCACACACACACACACACACACACACAAAGAGTGAAAATTCAGAGTTTATCTTGTGATCTCTCATATGATCTCGTCAATGCCTTTCCCAGAATATCTGTGGCTCTCCCCAGTTCGGAGTAAGCAAATCCAATTTCCTGCCCATATTTGCAGAGGTTATTTGCTATCTAAGTAAGAAGCACCCTTGTAAATTCTTAGGTAAATAACACAAGTCCAAGAACAACATTGCCAGGCCAGTAGCCACACTGTACAGAAAATAACAGATCTCCTGTGACTACTCAGCCAGGCACTATCCCAAGGCTTGTGTGGATCCTGTCACTCTAAGTAGAGCAGGATACAAAAGATGGGGTGGAGTAGCCTGATTAGTGAGCTGCTTAAAACTTGCTGAACTTCAGTCTCCTACTGTTCAGGAGTGTGAGAGCCTCATGATACAGCCAGGCTGGTAGGATGGCTCAGTGCGTAAAGGCATGTGCTGCCAGCTTGATGGCCTGAGTTCCTTTCCCACCACAGGGTAGAAGGAGAGATGTCCTTCAGCCTCTAATGGATGCCATGGTATTCACCTGTGCTTGCACTCAACGCTCGTTTTTAAACAATTTTTAATAGCAACTGTCTTATACAGGGAGAACTAAGTATATGCTTAATAAACAGTAAACATCACTGGTTTTAAATGTGTTTTTATTATCGTACACTACCTAAGGCATAAAAAAGGAAAGCTGGAGAGATGAGAAAGGGCCTTGAAATGGGGGTGAAGAAACCTGAATTCTGGAGTAGGTCTTGTCACTCACTAGTTTGGACATCTGAAGTAAGGTAATGAGCTTGTCAACTGAGGTGAGGGCCTTGGAGGGACTCTCCCAGCCCCCCTTCTTTGGTTTGCTAAGAATTCAATTGCCCAATCTAGCAGACACTTAGCAGTGGGCTGCAGAAACACATCCCAAGGGAGCCTCCGCCAAGATAAGAGAAATAGCTGACTCTGAGAATCCACACCTGAGTTACAGAGACAAACCCCAGTGTCCCAGTTAGGTCTCCATTGCTGTGACAAAAACCATGAGAAATCAACTGGGCAGGTGAAGGGATATTTCTTTTTACAGGTTCAAGGGAAACCAAGGCAAGAGTTTGGCAGCAGAAACTATAGAACACTGCTAATTGGCTTGCTCTGGAGTCACATTCAGCTGGGTTTCTTATGCAGCCCAGGGTTGGTACTACCCAGAGTGGGCTAGGCTGGTAAAAACCTGTATCAATTAACAATCAAAACAACAACAACAAAAAAAATATTGCCCTACAGACATGTCTGCAGGAGGCTTTTATTTTGTTTTGTTTTTGTTTGTTTTTGTTTTTTTTTTCCTAAAGATAGGATCTGGAGTTCACAATTGGGCTGGCCCAAACTCATAGATATGCATCTGCCTCAACCTCTCTAGTGCTGGGATTAGAGCTGTGCACTACCATGTCCAGCGGATGGAGACAATTCTTCAATTGAGGTCGCCCCCTTCCCAGGTGCACCAAGTTGACAACGAAGATGTGTTAGAACTCGGGAGCTCCCAGCTCCTCAATAGGCCACACAACTGAACTAAGGAGACTAGCAGGACAACCTACAGGGGAATTCTTTTCCCTCCACTGTTTGTTCAAAGATGCCCTACTCGTGCCCTCATGTAACCTCATCATGAGCTCACATTGGAAACAAAACTGGCAGCCTTAGATAGAATATAATACAGAAGGGCATGTGAGTCTGAGAAAGCTGGGTTCACTGCTGCAGGGGTTAAGCTTGCTGACTACAGCCATCTTGGCTGTCCTTACTGTTGATTTCATTTCAGTTGCTGAGATAATAGCCCTGACAAAAAGCAACTTAGGGGAAAAAGGATTTATTCTAAGTCACAATTCCAGGTAATAGTTCATCATAGCATGCAAGTCAAGGTGACATGAAGTTAAAACAGCTGGTCACATAGCCACAATCAAGAGCAGAGAGAAATGTATGCATGCATGCCTATACTCAGCTAGCTTTCTCAATTGTCACACAATCCAGGCCCAGAACCATGGAATGGGCTGCTCGCTTTCAGTCTGGGCCTCCCCATATCAATTAAGGCAATCAAGGCAATCTCCCAAAGATACACCCACCAGACCTACCTAGTCCAGCTAAGGCAATCTTCCAAAGACAAGACCACAGGACATACTTGGTCCAGCCAGTCTTCTCACCAAGACTCCCTGCCCAGGCAGTTCTAGCCCATCAGGTGGACAACTAAAACTAGCCATTACATCAGCTGGCCACTGACTGCAGTGACAATCTTTTTCTTACCTGAAGTGGCATGTCTTATGGTTGAATATGAATATCCCTCACAGGCTCATATGTTTGACCATGTGGCCCCTAGCTGATGACACTATTTTGGGGAGATTGTAGAATGTTTTAGGAGGTAGAGCTTGGCCAGAGGAGATGGGTCAATGAAGGCAGGCCCACCCTCACTCCTACACTCTGCTTCCTGTTTAACAAAAACATCAGGAGATGGGAGACCCAGCTCATGCAGCCACCATGTAAGCTGCCTACCAACATGCTTTACCCTCCATGATGGACTGTATGCCCTCAAACTGAAAGTCAATATAAGCCCTTGCCATCTCAAGTTTTAGTCATAGAAATGAGTAACTAATACAATGTGTTAGGTGTTTTTGAAAAAGCCCAGGGACATTCCAATGGGGTGTGGGCACCTTTGCTAGCTCAGCATACGACTCCTTTCCTCCTGCCTCGAATGTGGGGATCCTCCTACCCCACTGACTAACCAAGGTGTGCTCTGTCTGTGAGTTCCTGATTTAAGAAAAAAAAAAAATCATTTGGGGGCTGGAGAGGTGGTTCAGTGGTTAAGATCCCTGGATACTATTCCAAAGGACCTGGGTTCAATTTCCAGCACCCACATGTTGGCTCACAACCATATATAACTCCAGATTCAAGCCATGTGACACCTTCTGGCCTCTATTAGTACCAGGAACATGCATGGTGCACTGTAACATGATAGATAAAAGACCCAGAGACAGATATGGGGCTCAAGCTTCAAGCTGAAGATCAGAGAAGCAAAGCAGCCAAGCCGGTAGATCTTACCTCTACCAGCTAAAATGGCAATCCTGTCTCCATGAATCCTCAGAGACAAAAGCTACCTCCTCCTCCTTATATTACTTTCTCCACTCACCCGCATCCTCCTGTCTCCACCTGACTAGTGCTGGGATCAAAGGTGTGTGATCCCAAGTGCTGAGATCACCTTTGTGTGAGCTGTTTCTTTTAGGTCTGGATCAATTTCATGTTGTCAGTGTGACGTTGAACTAACAGAGATCTGTCTACCTCTTAATCCTGAGTCCTGGGGCTAAAGGTGTCTATCACCACTGCCTGATCTCTATTGCTCGAGGCTGGCTTTGCTTTCTGAATCCTCAGGCAAGCTTTAATAAATCTTTATATATCAGCACAGTGCACAGACATACGAAACACCCATACATATATGCATATATGTATACACTTTGTATAATGCTGGATTTTTTGTTTGTTTTTGTTTTTGTTTTTCAAGACAAGGTTTCTCTGTGTAGTTTTGTAGACCAGGCTGGCCTCAAACTCACAGAGATCTGCCTGCCTCTGTCTCACAAATGGTGGGATTTAAGGCATGTGCCACCACTGCAAGGCTGATACTAGATTTTTTTCTTCTGATTTTTTTCATTCTCTCTAGGCCTCCCACTTTTGGAGGGTATTTTTCCTACACTAGTTTTTTTGTTTTTGTTTTTTTTCCCCAAAGCATGTGGCCAGAAATACACAGTCTGCCTGGGACAGAGGCAAATTCAGCTAAGGGCCCAGGGAATTGAGCACCTGTCAGGTTCTATTGCCAAAATATATGATGTACTTGCCTTGTTTTTTTGTTTGTTTGTTTGTTTTGTTTTGTTTTGTTTTCCAGAATTTTCATGAATGAAGATCCAAGAGTGTAATCACTGGAGAGCCCACGTGTCTCCACCCGATAGCTGCTGAAGCTTGCAAGTGAGGTGCCTCCTAGAGAGCTAATTTCATATGTGAGGTCTCTCTTCAGGCCTGTAATAGCAAACCTGGGGACTCTCATACACGGCCCAAGTAAAGCACAGGCTACATAGGGACGGACCCTTGTGTCCAGCTGAGAATAGCAGGATCAGAAGAAGGGAAGCTTGAGATGACCAAGAGCAATTGTGAGCTCTGACAGAAGGCACTGTTCACGGACATCGCCCAGGTCCATCAGCCCTCTCCTTGTCATCTGCACTCCACTCTGGTTTTTGCTGGGCATCACAGGGAGCAGGGAGAGCAGTGCCCACTCCCTTCCTGTGTGGTTTGCAGCATCACGTTATTTTACTTTGGTGCTTTGTTCCTACCATTGATTAAAAGAATATTTATATGGTTATTGTGAAAATTAAACAAGGTAGTGAAACAAAGTATCTAAAGAGTGTGATTATTACTGTTGCCTATGCAGCTGAGAAAGGGGCTAGGAACTATAGAAGGTAGTTCCATTTTCGTTCTTTTAGGGCTTGGTTGGCCAGTTGATTTGCTTTGAACTTGTTATGTATACACTCTATGATGGCCATTCTTGGTTGTCAACTTGACTATACCTGAAATGAACTACAATCCAGAAATGGAGGTCACACATGTGATCTGGGTCTTGAGGCAGGAAGACATTCTACTTTAATCCAGTCCTTGAGGCTGGAAGGCACACCTTTAATCTGGGCCACACCTTCTGCTGGAAGCCTATTAAGCCTATATAAGCACAATGGAAGAAGGATGGGGAGTATTCATCCTCCACCTGCTTGCCCTTGCCTTGCCAGCACATCCTTTCCTTCACTGGCATTGGAGCCTGCTTCTTCAGGATTCCAGCACATACAGAAGACCAGCTGAGAAAGCCAGCCCTGTGGGAGTAACCACTAGATTCTTGGACTTTCCATTCACAAATAGCCACTGTTGAACTGCAGCCTGTAAGACATTCCAATCCTAGCACTCGGGTAGGTAGATCTGTGAGTTCAAGGTCAGCCTGGTCTACATACAGAGCTAGTTCCAAGACAGGCTCCAAAGCTATACAGAGAAACTCTGTCTCAACAAAACAAAGAATAAAAAATAAATTCGTGTGTGTGTGTGTGTGTGTGTGTGTGTGTGTGTGTGGAGAGAGAGAGAGAGAGAGAGAGAGAGAGAGAGAGAGGGAGGGAGGGAGATTCATTCTATAAGTTCTGTGACTCTAGAGAACCCTGACTAGCACACTCAAAACTATCTTAAACTTCTGATCCTCATGCCTGCCCTTCCCAAGCGCTGGGATTTCAGACATAAACCACTATGTCTGGTTTTGTGAGGTACTGGGGATCAAACCCAGAGCTTTAGGCATTCTAGGAAAACACTCTCAAAACTAAGCTGCACCCTTAGACCAAGAGTTGTTTTTTCATTTTTTTTTTTTTCATAGTAGAAAAACACTGTACAATGGCACATACCCACACTCGCAGCTGGGCAGAAGGTGGGAGCAAGAGCCCAAGAGTTCAAGGCCAGATCAGGCAACATAGTTAAGACCACACACACACACACACACACACACACACACACAATCAAGAACAAAGAAAAGGCAAAGACAGAAGTTTGGAATATTCAGTGCAGCCATTGACTTTGACCCAGCAAAATCTCTGGATAGTTATTCACATCTGTGACCCTAGAACTCAGTAGCTGAAGCAAAAGGATCCAGTTCAAGGCCAGCCTGGGATACATGGTAAGTTTCAGTCAGCCTGAACTACACAGTCAGAAAACATTTTGAGGCCAGCAAAATGGCTCTGTAGCCACAAAGGCTGACAACCATAGTCAGTCCCTGGAACCCAGAGTCAGAGAGAGCAGACCCTTAAAAAAGAGTTTTCCTGTGATCCCCAATGTTTCCGAATAACCATTCTGAGGCTTAATATTAATTACAAATGTTTGACTGATGGCTCAGGCTTATTACTAGCTACCTCTTACATTTAAATTAACCCATTTGTATTTATCTAAGTGTTTCCACATGGCTGTGGTATTCCCAGACTGATGCTATGTTGTACCTTGGGCAGCTGCTGGCATCTCTCAGACTCCCCACTTCTCCTGTATCTGCTTTGATTTCCCACCTGGCTCTATCCTGCCTTGCCATAGGCCAAAGCAACTTTAATTATTAACCAATGAGAGCAACATATATCCACAGGGTACAGAAAGACATCCCACATCAACTTATTATGAATCTCTGCATATGGGTGGATGAGTAGGTGTGTACATGCAGGTACAGACATGTCAACTTTGCCTGTTTTGAAGGTCAGAGAACAACTTTTTGGGTGTGCGTTCTTTCCTTCCACCTTGTTTCAGAGGCAGGGTCTCTAATAATTCCTGCCCTGCTTTGTTCGCAGGAGCTCTCATCCAATCCTTGTGTCTCCTCCCTCCAGCCTCACTGGAGCTGGATCTGGGATCACAGTCACTGCATTTGACTTTTTCACACGTTCCAAGGATCAAACTCAGGTCATCTGGGCTTCTCAACAGGGGTTTCTATCTATGAGCTACCTCACAGTAACTACTATATAGTAATTGCTATATTATCATCCCAAGAAAAGAAACTGATGCTCAGAGATGTTAAGTGATACAGGCAGGGTCACACGACTGTGGGCAGCAGAGCCCATGAACAGGCTGTGGCTGTGAAGCACAGTGTCCCTTTCCATTCACTCACCAGTCATGAGATGTAAAGGATGCCTCCTGGGTCAGATTCTCACTGCCACCGGACTACAGAAGAGTTAGCATACACAGGCCAGAAATTGCAAGAGTTGGGAGCCTGGAGCCTGAGAGATCCCCCACCCCCTCACACACACACAGTGCATGCAATACTTTCTTCAACACAGCAGATAACAAACTAGACTTTAGACTCTCTGTCAAGAAAGAAAGCTTCCCTGACATACAGAAATAAAGCTAGGGTGGGGTAATATATTACTGATAATTAATGACACTAGAACCCTGTTAATATTCATCTTATTTATTCTCAGGCCAGTCTGGCTGCACCAATGCTTTGTTGTTAATGAGACTGGGAATGTTTTAAATCATCTTAACTGACATTTTTTATAGTGTTCAGCAGGCCTTGGACACTGGATTTTCAGCTGGGAAGCTGCATAAGAACTCGGGATTTGAATGAGCCATGTAGACCTCTGCACAAAGAGTAAAGTCACTGAGCTGGAGGTAAGCAGAGCCTCATGGTTCTATTTTGTTCTAGAATATTGGTGCAGTGGAGATTTTTTCCCATATTTTATAAGCATATGGGTATCCAGGAAGACCAGAGAGGGTAGTGAATCCCCCCAGCTTGGTGCTGGGAACCAAACTCTGATCCCCTAAAAAGTAACAGGTGATTCTAACAGCTGAGCCACCTCTCCAGCTCCCATGGTGTCATTTTGGTCCTTACTGTGTTCCTATTACAGCTGCTGTGTGGCTAGGATCTGGGCCTGAGACTTTAACTCTGTGACTCAGTTTCCCTCTCCATAAAATAAAGATCCCCTCCTCACAGAGTTGTAATGGACATGACATATATGAAGAGCTCAGATCTTCTGCTGTGGTTCTGCAGCTGTTATGGTTGTTGTTCATAAAATAGATTGTTTAAAGTCTCCATGTTTGATTTTAACTTTCTGCCAAATATTCTAGAGAACCTCCTAGAAGCAAATGCTCATCTGTTGGGCTCAGCAATGCAGCAATGGCCCCATGACTTTTTTTTGGGGGGGGGGTGTTCAAGACAGGGTTTCTCTGTATTGCTTTGGAGTCTGTCCTGGAACTTACTCTGTAGACCAGGCTGGCCTCGAATTCACAGAGATCTACCTGCCAGTGCCTTCTGAGTGCTGGGATTAAAAGTGTGTGCCACAAACACCTGGTTACTTGTTTTGACCACCAAAGGAACTGACACATCTCACTTTTCAAGCCTATTCAGTAGCCAACACATTCTTTGTCGTCTTGTCATCAGCATGCCATGAGACTGGAGAATTCCCAGTTTGCTGCTCTTCCAGCCTTTAGATGGTTGTTTAATGGTTAAATGCCATATCCCAAAGCCACTGTGACAAGGAGCAAAGCCACTGCCAGCCCTCATTGGGCTACAACTTAAGGAAGAAGGCCGCATCTGTTGGGGGTAGGGGTGGGGCTTTGTTACTGCAGCAGAAGCCAACCCTCAAACCTGGAAAACACCTTTCCTTAATATGCTCACAGTCCAGTGGGAGCAACATAGTAAACAGACAGAGTGCCATAGCAGGAGAGAAAGGGGTCTGTGCAGGATCCAAGGACACACACCCCAGCCAACCAGAAAAGGCTGCATGAGAGGAGTTTGGATGTTCTTCATTTGAACTGGGAGAAAGGGTTATACTACAGGCACTACTAGCATTACTGACTGCTGATTCTTGTCTAGTCCTCAAAACAACATTATGGCGTGGTGATGATGATGGTGGTGATGGTGATGGTGATGATAATGATGGTGGTGATGGTGAGAATGGTGGTAATGATAATGGTAGTGGTGACTGGATATCTTTATAAAAGTTATCTAAGAAGAAAGGAAAAGGGAAAGAAAGGGAGGGAGGGCAGAGAGAGGTTTAAACTGTGTCTAATGGAGAGCAGCCATTGCTGATAAAATCCAGAGTAGAAGTGTTTGACCACTTTGTGGTTTGGGAATGTTTGTGCTTGGTCTGAACACTGACATGACAGAAGGGGAAGCCTTGTTTTGTCTTAACCCACTTCAGTCACCAAGAGGCCTCAGCTGTCTCCATTCTATCCAAGCCTGTGAAATCTCAACTGTACTTCACCTTGGAGCCTCTGTCTCCATGGAACAGTCTAGTCATCCACTCTCTAGTGAGATTGCTCACTCACAGACCCATTCTCTCAGAACCTTTTTGTGCTAGAAGCTGCTGCATACATGATAAGATAAATATCTAATGACCTGGATACTGGGGCTGGGTCTCAATGACAGCAGTTATGTGCCTATTTCCTCCAAATTCAAACATTCCCTCCCAAATTCAAACAGGAAGTCACAAAATCCACAAACCTTTCCCCATGGTAACAAAGTAGTTAACAATGACTGGGAAGAGAGCACTCTTCAGTGGAACAGCCTGCAAATTATGTAAGGCATTTCGGAAATGAAGCTTAACCCATGCCGGAGTGGGCTTTTTGGAGACTGGGGTGACTTTGAGTTCATGCTCCTGTAAACTCACTAGCTCACCAAGCTAGACTTGAATGGGAATGTTACTTTAGTCTGTAATTGGTACCCTATCTGAGGTGAACAGATAGATATTCAGCTCACAACACTGTGCCAGACACCAGTGAAAAGAAACAAAGGCTAGAAGGTATCAGTCCTTAATGATGATGGGGAGATGCCACCACACTGAGAAACACAGAGCCTCAACCAGAACATCCTGTCCTCCTTCCTGAAAGTAGGGACCATGGTGAACTGGCCTGGGAAACTATCCCACCTGTAAATTCCTCAGGCTGAAAGAGGATTCCAAATTGAAAGAACACTTTAGTACATTATCTGGGGCTGTTAGCAAGTTGTTGTGAAAATTATCATTCTTGGGCCTCTATCAAGTTCAAAGAGCTGAGCTGACCATACCCAAGAATCATAGTGGTTACAAGTTTTCAGGGTTAACTTCCTTGAACGCAGGCTCAGGCAAGCTAGAGCTCTCGGTTCTGCTGGTGGGAGAGGAATCCAATAGGGATGTACCTGAGAGCTGAGGTTGTTCATTGAGAGTCCTTGGAAAAAACACCCTTCCTGTTTAACTAGCCTACTGGCCATCTCAATCATCTTAATGGACATGCTCACAACACACAACTGAGAACGATCCTTGTGGAGTCCACAGCCTTCAAATCCCAAACCTGCTTCTGGGCTCATATGAATCCTTTTTTCATTTAAAAAAAAAAATCATGTTTTACATAATGTATGCCTCACCACAACTCGAGCATTCACCAATTATTGCAATAGTAAGCTCTTTGCACGTAATCCACTATTTTTTAAAACATTTTGTTCCAACTAATCCTTGATTGCTTTCCATATCCCCCGCAGAGTAGAGCCATTTGGCTGAGAATGGACTGTAAGGGAAATCCCATCCCACCTCCTAGCTCTTTGAGGCAAATTAAATATTCACTTCCAGGTTTTGAATGCCTATTATGTGACTGACACAATTCTGACTTTTACTTTTAACTGTGGTATATGACAGTTAACTAGTTAACTATGCTTGTATAGTTGATTGGCTTGAGCCACATCTAAGAGATTAAGAAAGTCACTTCTCAGGTGTCTGTCAGGACCTCTTAGGGAGGAGTAAATAAGGAGAGAGGACCTGCCCTGAGGGTGTGTGGCCCCCATTGTTGGGGACCAGAGAGATAGGAGGAAAACTGGGGAAGAACCCCCCACTACTCTCTCCCTCCCTTCATCCCTCCCTCCCTCCCTCCTTCCCCTCCTGCTGGCTTTCTCTGTCTTCCTGCTCCACTCAGTTGTCTTCACATCTTCCCCTGATGGACTGACCCTCTGAAGCCTCTGGCACTGCAAGTCCTTCCTTTCTAGTTTGTTACTCTCAAGTATGTGGCCAGGGCCAAAAAGCCTTGCTCATTTGCAGATGGTCAGTGCCTTGCTCATAACTATATGTGTGTCATGAAACAGTCCATGTGAATATCTAGAACCTTCCTCTTAGGAAACTGTACCATGTCACATGGCTCCTCTTTTCTCCCTCTCCAGCCCCAACAACTTGTTTTCTTTGAACTAAGGTCTCACTCTGTTCAACCCCCTGCCTCAGCTCCTAAGTGCTTAAATTACAGGCATGTGCCACCATGCCTGGCTCCATCTATTCTCTGTTTCTATGAGCTTGACCATTTTACATCACTCCTGAATGTATAATTATGCAGTGTTTGTCTTTTGTTGACTGGCTCATCTCACTTGGTACAACATCCTGGATGTTTGCCCATGTTGTAGCATGATGGGAATCTCTTCTTTTTAGAGGCAGAATAACATCCCACTGCAGTATCTATCATACTTTATCCATTCACTCCTCAGTGGACATTTAATTTTCGTCTACCTTTTCACTACTGTAACTAAGCCTGCAAAGAACACCCATGTAAAAAATATTCCTGTTTATTTGTTATTACTTTCTGTGTATGTGGGAGTGCTGGTATGTGTGTGTGTGTGTGTGTGTGTGTGTGTGTGTGTGTGTGTGTGTAGGGAGGTGTTTGTGTGTATGTTGCAATGTGTGGAGGAATGTGGGGGTGTGCATGTGGGGTGGGTGTATGTGTGTATGTTGGGGTGTGTGCGTGTGTATGGCAGGCATATGCCTGCCATGGCATGTGTGTGGAGACCAGAGGACAATTGTTATAAGTCAGTTCTCTCCTTCCATAGTGGGATCCATGTACAGAACTCATATTGTGGCTTCTGCAGCAGTGTGATTACTCACTAAGCTGTTCATCAGCCCAAGTTCTTTAGGCTATTTACATGGCAGTGAGATTACTAGAGCAGATGATCATTTATTACTAATTTTCGAGGGATTTGTATGTTGTTTTCAATAGCACTTGAATGAATCGTTTTTACAATTCTATCATCAAAGCTCCAGGATTTTTATGTCTTCCACATTCCCACCTGGGATTGCTTTTTTCTGGGTTTTGTGTTTTTGTTGATTTTCTTTCTGGTTTTGTTTTTGAGACAGTCATCTAGGCTGGCCTCAAATTCATGATTCTTCTGCCTCAGTTTCCCAAATGCTAATAGATGATAGACAGACAGGCAGACAGATAATAGACAGCTGGATAATAGATTGATGAATAAAGAGTTAGGCAGATAAATGATGAGAGATAGGTATGAATAGATAGTTATACAGTCAGATAAATACAGAGATAGAGGTATACAGGCTACCAGCATATGCAAGGCGATATCGTAGATTTGACTCTTATTTCTTTAATAATTAGCGATAGTGTCTAACTTATCAAATATTGTTAGGTATTTAAATATTTTCCTTGGTAAATGTCTAGTCAAGCCCTTTATCCACTTTTTAAATCAGGTTACTTGGGGTTTTATAGTCGTTAAGTTGTGATATTCTTATAGATTTTATACATATTATTCCCTTACCAAATGCGGTCATTCCTCGGTGACCTAGAAGTCTCCCAAGGTGCCCAAGTCTGCAGATGCTCAAGTGTCTTCTATAAAATGACATGTTATCTGGGAATGTGACTCAGTAGAGTGCTCGTAGCAAACACAAAGTGCTGGATTTGATCCCCAGAATCACTTAAACCAGGCAGGTGATGCATGCCTTATAATCCAACACTATGGAGGTGGAGGCAGGGAGATCAGAAGTTCAAAATCATCCCCAGATACTTAGTGATCAAAGCTAAGGCCAGCCTGGGCTACATGAAATCCTATCAAGTAAACAAATAAAAAAATGACGTTATTTGCTTATAACATGCTCATCTTTCCATATACTTTAATAATCTTTAGGTTACTTTTAACATCTGACACAAACCAAATGAAGCATAAAAGTTGTGTTGTTTATAGAATAGTGACCAAAAAATCAGTGTGTGCTCAATTTTCAACCCAAGGATCATGGAACCAGAGAATACAGAAAACCAATTGCATACTTCACAAACATTTTCTCTCATGGTGCAGATTGCCTGGCCCTTCTGTTTTCTGCTTCTGTGATGAATCTAATTCTCCATATTTATAAATTCATTTAAATCTCACCCAAATTCAGGGTGGCAGGAGAGTTCACGTAGTGTGATGATTGTTTTGTTGTTTGTTTGTCAACTTGACAAAAGCTAGGGTCATCTGGAAAAGGGAAACCTCAACAGAAAAAAAGCCTCCATCAGACTGGCCTGAGGGCCAAGCTCACCGTGGGTAATTCTGTGCTGGGCAGATGGTCCTGGGTGCTGTAAGAAAGCAGACTGAGACAACAAGCCAGTAAGCAGCCCTCCCTGCATGGCATCCGCTTCAGTTCCTGTCTCCAGTTTCCTGCCTTGAGTTCCTGCCCCTTGTTCCCTGGATGATGAACTGAAAGATAAAATTAGTCCTTCCCTCTCCAAGTTGCTTTTGATCATGGTGTTTATCACAGCAGTAGAAAGCAAACAAGAATAGATGGAGAAACTGAGGTCCAGGGTTCTGCCTGCCCAGGGCTGCAGAGCCTGCAGCACCAGAGTCAGGGCCCACATTTGCAGCTTCCAGAACACTCCAATCACTCTGGAGCAGTGGCCACTCTCATCCTCTGGATGCTGAGAGATGCCCACAGGACATCCCTGGCCCTGTAGGATACGTCTGGGTGCCTGAGAAACTCCATCATTACCACCCTGCCCCCCCACCACTTTGTCTCCACTCAAAGGTTAACTTGTGTCTGTGACAGGAGACAGCAGGTGTCCCCTCTGTCTCCTCTAGAACCTGATACTAATGAGCACTGACTTCTCCAGTGAGTCTAGACCAAAGCTCAGAATCAATCCACCATCTTCCTTGTTCCTTCTTTTCTTCCTTCTTCCTCTCTCCTTCGTTTCCTTTTGTGAAGACTCAAGGACTCAACTAGTATCTGGCATGTGCTAGGCAAGTGCTCTACCACTCAGTTATGTTCTCCAGCCCTCCTTTGAATTTTTATTTTTATACAAAAATCTCACTAAGTTATGGTGGCTAGACTTGAACTCACTTCATAGCCCAGGCAGCCCTTAACTGGCAATCCTCCTGCCTCAGCCTTCTTAACAGCCAGGATGACATGGCCTAGCTTCCTCTTCCCTGACATAATGACACAATTCTCTAAGCAGTTTCTGTCCATCAGGCACTGCCCTGTGGGATGAAAGACCTTGCTGTCCACAGAAGGTGTCAAGCATTTCCAGAGCAGAGTCTCTGGAACAACAGCAACAAGCAGCCTTTGCAGGACATGCTTCAGGTGAGTGAAGTGTGGTGGGACCACCCTCACCTCTCAGATAAGGAAAGGGAAGCACAGAACATTCCAAGGATGTGGGAAAGACTACTGCAGCTAAACAGTGGTGCCAAGTTAGAGCCTGGCTGGCAGGATAGACTGCTAACCACTCCAGGCCACACACATATGCCCCCTGCCCCATCTGCACCCATTAGTACATGCATGAGTAAGTACATAACCAGCATGTCAGAACGGCTTGCAAAGCACAGAAAAGCTGACAGACCTGAGGGTAGATGGGCAAGATGAGACCACCACCAGTCCAGACTGTGTGGGGGGGAGCTGGGGAAGCTGGTTTCTGACTCAGATTCAACTCCCTGAGCCTGCAGGAGGAACTGCCTCCCTGCCTCTCAGCCTTAGAGTCAAGCCATCCAAGAGTATAATTATCCCACATGCCCCACCCACGGCCCTGCTTGTCTTAGGAACCATGGCTCACAAGCCTGGGGGGCTCCCAAGGTGAGGGGGTGGCTGGGGGCTGGCAGAAATGGGGCCTCACAAAAATGTGGCCTCAGGGGTTCTCTTAGTCACTGAGCTGGAGAATTGAGGGGGAGCAGACTGCAGCCATGACTGGGGGTGGAAAGGAGCCACCATGGGTCCAGGAATCTCCCTAGAAGTGCCTGACATGATGCAGGTGGGCAGCCTCATACGCATGTGTTGCAGAGCATCAAGGGCAGAGGGTTTAACCTTAAGGCATCATAAATAGTGGTGAGATCTTATATTATTTATTGGCTATTTCTCCTGGCCTCACTTTCCCTACTGTGAAAGTGACTACACTAAAGTTTGAGGCTGGAAGTCAAGGGAAGTCAGTTCATGGTGGGTCAGGGCACAGCCAATGCTTCCTTCTAAGGAGTATGCTGGTTACATTTGCTCAAAGGCCTCAAGATCTTCATTCACTTTCACACCCTAGGGTTTATGACATTCGCTTGTGACCATAGCCCCTTCTTGGCCCCTGTGTCCAGCAAAAAGATGGGAGACATTAGAGCACATACACTTCAAGTTCAGAAAACTAGCAGGAGTCAGGACACACGGGTCGGTTGGTAGAGTGCTTGCCTAGTATGTCTGATACCCAGATCCCAGTCTCAGCACTGCAGAAACCACGCATGGAGGCACATGCCTGCAATTCCAGAATGCAGGAAGTGGAGGCAGGAGGATCAGGAGTTCAAAGTCATACTTGGTTACATAGTAAACTCAAGATCAGCCTGCAATACATGATACCCTGCCTCAAAAAAAAAAAAAAGGAAGGAAGACAGAAGACAGGAAGGAAGGAAGGAAGGAAGGAAGGAAGGAAAAAAAAGAGGGAGAGAGAGGGGGAACTGGAAGGGAAGGGAGAGGAGGGGAAGGAAAAATAACAAGTTCCAACCCCACTGTTCACACTTGGTGCTTTGAAGAAGCCTTCACTGCTCTGGCTCCAGGCTCCCTGTCTGTCCAGTGGGGATAGAGACGACAGCTGCCAGTGGTTACTCAGGCACAGCAGTAACTGTGATTGCCATTTTCTTAAGCCTTTGAGCTAGCACATCCTTCACACTAAGCAGGTCAGTAAGAAAATGGCCCCTTAAGCATGTGCACAGAAAGCACAAATGAGTGGGCGCCTACTCATAGAGTGGGATACATGATGAGCCCAGGACTTGAAATCCAATTCCATAAAATGGAGTGAGCTGGGCCTCTATCTCCTCATAGGACCATGTGTTAGGAGAACCTAGCCAGAGGACAATTATCAGAATCCACAAGACACGGTGAGTACCTCTCTCGGGGCCTGCTTTCCAGCAAACAGCATCAGCTGCTGCTCTGACTAAAGGGGACTTGCAGGAGCTAGAAGTGGGGAGATGCCTCAGAAAGTAAAGTAGCATGCCTTGCAAGCAAGAGAACCACAGCTCCATTCCCAACACCCACACAAAAAGCTTGGCGTGGTGGCATATGCCTGTGATCCTAGTGCTGGGGAAGTAGAGTCAAGGTCTTTGCAAGCCCCCTGGCCAACCAGTCTAGCTTAACTGATGAATCCCAGGTCCCAGTGGAAGATCCTGTCTCAAAATATAAGGAAACTCCTGAGGAAGGACTCTCAAGGTTGACACACAGGTGAACACACATGCATGCATCCATACATACCTATACATGCATACATCAAACATACATGCATGCACACATACATACATACATACATACATACATACATACATACATACATACATAGAGGGTGTTCAAATTTGGATCACCCAATGCAGTAAATAATCTATCCACATCCAGCGCTCCCACTGGTTCAGGCTAGCGAATGCAAGTGAGGATGGGGGGTAAAAAAGAGTGAGGGGAGGAAAAAGGTCTCCTGAGAGCATCTTCTAGCCCTGAAAGGAACCTGGTGGGTTGGGCTGCCAAGAATCCTAGCTTTCTGTGCCTTTCACTCTGGCCGTGGGCAGCTGCTTTGCACCTCCTTTTAGCCTCGAAGAACAGGAAGCAGGAAGAAAGAGAAGCAGGCAAGATTCACAAACTTTTGAGTTCAGGGAAGCCATGAAACTATGAGGTTGGGCTCTGCAGCTTGAGTCATTCCAGTTCAGGGGCCACATCCCCTGACCATGCTCACTTAGCCTTACCCTTACCGATTGGCTGCCGGTGTCAGAACCACAGTTCCTTCTCAAACCTCCCATCCTTCCACTTCCTCCTTCAGGATGTTTCCCAGAACTGTGGAATCTCATTGCTGAATCTCCATGCCCAGGGCAGATTGGGATTGCAGAGTTATACACCAGGCAACCTTCACTCATCAGTGGGTGAGGACCAGACTCCTCTCCTGTGGAGGAGACAATGGGAACCTGCTCTGGTAGATCTTCAATCTCCAGAAGCACAAAGAGCCAGTTTGCACACTTTAACACACCTTCTATTGACTCCCTCCTCATTCTGAGATCCACTCTGCCTGTTGTACTTTGCCCAAGATTCCCATTTCAGTTCCTGGTCCAGAATGTCATCTTTAAGCTCCCTCCAACTACTTGGTCCTATCTCTCCCATTCTGCTCAGGATCTGGCACCAAAATCAATGCAGTGGCCAACCCAGTTTCACTGGACAGTCTCCCAGTCACATGGATCTGGGAGCCCCACCCTTCCTTTATTATTGTGAAAGCAGGTATGGGAGTTCTAGAAACTTCTGTGTTGACATTTTTCATTTCTAGACAATAATAAAAGTCTGTATAAGAAAAAACAGGCTTGAGAACTAAAACACTTAGACTTGCTTACTGACCTCAGGCTCACTTTGTAGCTGAGAATGACCTTGAACTTCTGGTCCTCCTGCCTCTACCTTAGAGTGCTGGGATTGCAGGCCTGTGCCATGGCACCTGGTTTATGCAGTGCTGGGACACAGGGCTTTGGGTATGCTAGGCATGCTCTCTGGCAACTGAGCTACATTCCCAGCCCAAGATACCTAGATATGTAAACATTCCCTGTAGACTCAATAAAGGAACAGTTTCTATGAATAATGATATATTTGTTCAATATAGTATTCTACAGTCATTTGCAACTTTTAAGGAGTTTTATTATAATAATAATTTTTGCTTTTCAGAATATACCACCACTGAGCTAAAAGCTTTTACCTGCTTTTTATCTCATTTAATGCCCACAATAACCCTGTAATGTACATCCATGTACTGGCTTTATCAACATCAGTATTATTATCATAATTCCCTTTTTACAAATGAGGAAATTGAGTTTTCAATAAGATTATCAATTAATGCTTATACTGTAATGTTGAGGTAACGAGAATACATAATGGTTTATTCAATATAACTCAACTATATATACACACACACACTAATCAAAGGTAATAGATTACAACTGAGGTTAATTTTAACTCTTTTTAGTGCCTATGGGCACTTTACCCTTCTGCTTGTGTTTCTGCAGCTATGGACACCTGGTGCCCTTGGACTGGGCCTCTGCTTCTTTGAGCACCTCACTCAGTCATTCTGGGTTTTTGCAGCTATGGGGACTTTAGATTCCCCAGGTTGTGTCTCTATGGCTCTGCTTCTCTAGGAGATGTAGGCTACATCATTATCCTCTTCTCGAGAAGAAGGTGCCAGGACCTAGGAATCTTGGGTTATCTATCAAGTAACTGCCAGGACCTAGGACCCTTGTTTATCTATCATGTAACTGCCAGGAGCCAGAAGCCAGCACTCCAGTTCCAAAGGATGACTCCTACACTGAACCAGATTGTGGCAAAGCCTCACAAGGCTCCAAAAAGTCATAAAAAGTTTATCACAAGCAGAGGACACAGAAGGATAAGAGCAAGAAGATCCAGAAAGTATTCAGAAAGATCTACAGCATCCATAAGCAGTTTCCAAGTCAACCCCTGAGTCTCATGGGACTTTGCTTGGCCTTCTGCCATAAAACACCGAGATGGTTGGAGGAGAAATGGGGCCTCAGTGACACCAAGGTGCAAGTTGGTTGTGACATTTGTTCATTTTATTTCCCACTGGTCACATAGCCAAAACCAGGCTAAGTAACCAGGCATAATAACTGCAGCCAAGTGCAGCTCATCTATCTATGTTTTCCTAATGTAGCAAGTTGGCTCAAGGCATCTCCAGGCAACTTTGGATAACAAACAACATGTTATAAATCACTGATTAGTACATTCCCTCCATCCTTGGACAAAACCATGGTTCTAGCACCTTCAAAGATGATTGCATAGTTAGTCAGACCAGCCACAAGATGGCTCTTTGCCAAAAGAGGCTAAGGATAGAGATCAGTCATCCTCCCCTCTGGGTCACAACCGAGTCACACTTAGGGTGACCACCTAGACTGCTAGGGCATCACAGCTTGGGTGCTCGGTGTGTGGGACACCTCTCTGGGACAGGAGGAGGCTCCCTGGCTCATCTTCATGGCATGCCTCATTCAGGGTCCACTGATGCTCTAATTCTGGAGTGGGAGGGGGAAGGTCAGAATGTGTTCCTTCCACTCCTCTCACTCCTGAGTCATCTCCCTTCCTACTCTACACAAGCCTTCTGCCAGCATCCACAGGCCAACAATGCAGAGTAGAGAATGAGATGCAGGGAGAACAAACCAACCTGATTCCACCTTCATTGAATAAATGTTCATGTCCCACATGCCAGGAGCTTGCTGGGTGCTCTGACCCTCGTGAGAGTTAAGCAGAAGCTATCCCCAGTCACAGATGGCTATAGTCCAGTGGGAGACAGAGAATTAAGAAATAAATATTCAGGGGTCTGGGGAGATGGCTCAGTCAGTAAAATATCTGTCACATAGACATGAGGAACTAAGTTTGAGTCCACATCCCCCCATAGATATCTGGGTGTGGTGGCAAACTGTTCAAATCCCTGTCCTGGGAGGTCGAGACAGGAGGATTCCTGGAGTTTGCTGGCCAAGAATCCTAGCCCTTATGGCAAATTCTAAATTTAGTAAGATCTTGTCTCAAAAAATTGATTAATTAGTTAATTAATTAAAATAAGGTAGCAAGCTGGAAAGATGGCCTGGAAGCTAAAAACACTTGTTATTCTTGCAGAAGATGCAGGTTCTATTCCCAGGGCCCATGTGGCAGCTCCCAGCTGTCTGAAAGTTCAGTTCTGGGGCAATCTGATACTGTATCTTCTAGACTCTCATCACTGTACACACATACATAAACATACATGTAGGCTGTCCTAGTTAGGGTACTTCTTGCTGTGATGAAACACCATGATGAAAGAAATGTGGAGAAGAGAGGGTTTATTCAGCTCACACTTCCATATTGCTATTCATCACTGAAGGAAGCAAGGACAGGAACTCACACAGGGCAGAAACACAACAGGAGCTGATGTAGAAGCCTTGGAGGGGAGCTGTTTACTAGCTTATTCTTCATGGTTTGCTCAGCCTGCTTTCTTATAGAACCCAGAGCCACCAGCCCAGTGGTGGCCCCACCCACAATGGCTAGGCCCTCCCATATCAATCACTAATGAAGAAAATGTCCTATAGGATTGTCTTCAGACCATATTATGGAGGCATTATCTCAGTTGAGATTCATTCCTCTCAGATGACTCTAGCCATCAAGTTGACGTAAAATTATCCAACAAAATTGACCCCTTGTTGACTTGACACACAAAAATACCACTCTTAAGCCATAAGCATTCCTTTCTTGTTCATTCCCAAGATCACACATTAAAATGAATAAAGTATAAAATATTCCAAGTTTTAACACTCCCACAGTATTTAAAATTTTAAACATTCAAGTTAAATGTCCCTTTAGAAAATCCAAGAACCTGGACACAGTCACAAGTAAATCAAAGCAAAACTCCAACTGTATTTTGAAAAGCCAGTGTCAAAGTTTGGGATCCACTCATGCTCTTCTGGGTTCCTTTGCCGGGCCGGGGCCATTTCTCTAGCTCTACACTCTGCAGCACAAACAGCTTGTCTCCTGTGATCAGGCCAGGTCCACTCCATGGCTGCCGCTATCCCACACGGTATTTTCATCTTCAGAATACCAGGGTCTCTTGCTGCAACCAGGCTGAACTTTCACAGTAGCCTCTCCTGGGACCTCTTCAAGAGCTCTAGGCATGCCACACAGTGCCAAGCCTCGGCTGCCCTCCATGATCCCTTCATGCCTTCAAAACCAACAGCACCTGGGTGACTCTTACACTGCCAAGTTCAGCTGCCAGCAAGAGGTACAGCCTTGGTCTCCTCTAGAACCCACTTGTGTGTGCTAACTCTGATGAAACATGACCCACATTTCACCTCAATGATGCTCTTAGTCACAGCTATTTCTCAGCTCCAGCAGACCACCATCGGTTGTCCCAGTAAAGCAAAGGTTTCACTTTAATGGTGCTAGTCACTTGTTAATCACAGCCAAGTCTTCAACCCCTATTTTTAATCCAAAATGCACGTTGGCCCAAGTAGAGTCTTCAAGTGATTCTCAAACTTCCCTCTGGAACTTCAAAAGCTGGACTTCCATCCTCTCTCTGTCTCTCTGTCTCTCTCTGTCTCTCTCTGTCTCTCTCTGTCTCTCTCTGTCTCTCTCTCTCTCTCTCTCTCTCTCTCTCCCATGACAGGGTTTCTCTATGGCTTAGGAAGCTGTAAGCTGTCCTGGAACTAGTCCTATAAACCAGGCTGGCCTCGAACTCACAGAGATCTGCCTGCCTCTGCCTCCTGAGTGCTGAGATTCAGTCCTCTATATTTCTCTTAACAGTCTTATTTTCTAGGATCCCACAGGACAGTTCACTAAGGTTTAAATAGTGATTAAATTAAATAATGGCTTTTCCAGCCCAAAGTTCCAGTCTTTCAACAATCCTCCCAAAAACAACATGGCCAGGTCTGTCACAGCAAACCCCACAATTCTGGCACCAATTCCTGTCATACCTAAGGTTACTGCTGTTATGACAAAATGCCATGACCAGAAGCAAGTCTGGAAGGAAAAGTTTTATTCAGCTTACACTTTCACATCACTGTTCATCATCAAAGGAAGTCAGGACAGGAACTCAAGCAGGACAGGAACCCGGAGGCAGGAGCTGATGCAGAAGCCATGGAGGGTGCTGCTTCCTGGCTTGCTCCTCATGGCTTGTTCATGCTCTGCTTTCTTATAGAGCCCAGGAAGGACCACCAGCCCAGGGGTGGTCCCACATACAATGGACTGGGCCCTCCCACATAGATCACTAACTAATCAAGGAAATTCCAAGGGGGAGTGACATTAAAGCGGAGAATGCAGCTGAGACACAGGAGGGCATGGGGAAGGGCAGTCTATCAGAGGAAATAATGGGTGCAAAGGTCCAGAGGAAGGGAGAACTTGGAAAGTTAGAACTGACCAGAGGCTGGTGTAGCTGGAAGATGGCAGCAGGCATGCAAGACAGGGAGAGCAATGCCTGGGAAGACTGGGGCAGTGAGAGGTTATGCAAAGGCCAAATGCAGGGGATTTGGATCAGACTCCAGATGGACTGGCTTTTCTAGCTGGGTGGTGGTGGCACATGCCCCAGCAATCGGGAGGCAGAGGCAGGTGGATCTCTGTGAATTCGAGGCCAGCCCCGTCTACAGAGCTAGCGCCAGGACAATTTCCAAAGCTACACAGAAAAACTCTGTCTCAAACAAACAAACAAACAAAAAACAAAACAAAACCAAAAATTCAGTTCTTTTAAATCAACAGACCCCAGGGCCTCCCATCTCTGTCCCCTCAGAGCCGAGATCACAGATGATAAATGTTTTGAGGATATGAACTCAGATCCTCATGCTTACACAGTTTACAGAATGGGTCATCTCCCCATCCACCTACCCTTTTATTTTAAGACATGGTCTCACTTAGCCCAGGCTGGCCTGGAACTCCTTATGTAAGCTAAGAATGAGCGTAAACTCCTGCTCCCACTTCCTGCTTCCTGCTTCCACTTCAAGCACTCCCCACACCTGTTTGCCACTAATCTCAGTTTCCAGCTATCTCTTTCAGCGCATGATACCACCCTATAGTCTTGGACATGGCGGCTCAGGGCATCACTGTCCTTGACAGAGGTGTCACTAACAAGGAGCAATGGAGTGGCCCTAGCAGCCCCCATTGCCCACCCTGAAGCTGCAGCAAGATGGCCTCACCCCTGTTGTATTTGTGTCCCCATGGGGTCATCTCACCTCCAGCCTAGAAGGCAGCTCCTGAGAGACCCAGGTCCCTGAGTCTTGACTTTCTACCCTGCAGGTGTTTGCCTCCTCCACATGAGGGGCTGAGCCGCCAGGAAGGCTAATTATAAATGTCTGGTATTTATAGTGAGTTTCTCCACCCAAGGCTTCCAGCACCTCAGGGAACTATTTACAGACTCCTCCAGCACTTCGGAAAGAAAGGCAGAGTCTTCCAGAGGAAACTGAGGTGAAAGAGACAAGGCAATGTCTCAGGGATTAAGGATCCCCTCAGCCAAGGAGAGCCAGTGCTGGTTATTTGACCAGACAGCTGCCTGAGAGACAAGGAACAAAGGAAAACACAGGAACTCATGCTGCCCACGCACCTGGAGGCCACCATTGTCCCTCTCACCTCTGATCTACTCTGTAAAGTTGGACCCAAAAGCTAAGCTTTGTTTTGTTTTGTTTTGTTTTGTTTTGCAGGATAACAAGACACAGGCAGTATTCCGCTGCTGGCCAGGGATCTATTTCAACTAGAATGAACAAGACCAGGAAGTGTGGGTGGGAGACTTTGCCTGACTGAGGAGATAGCTAGCTCACTTGGTAAAGTGCTTCCCTGAATTTAGTCCCCAGAACCCACATTAAAATAAAAAGCCAAGTGTTATGGCACACATTTATCATCACAGCACTGGAAGCAAAGACAAACAGATCCTGGGGTTTTGCAGTGGCAGGAGCTTGTAGCTTGGGTCTCACCACCTCACAGCTCCACGGGAAGGAAGCAGAAGATAGGTTGGAAATGAGCCACAGTCTAGCTATGCTAAGACCCACATGCCTAGGGACCTGCTTTCTACAGCTAGTCCCCCACCTTCCAGTGACTCCATGACTCCCCAAATTGCGCCACACCTGGAGACCAAGCCCAAGAATTCAAACACATGAGATCATGAAAGATTCTTCACACTCAAACTATAACATGACCCCACACACTCCGGGCTTAATACAATCCTCAGGACCTAGGAGAAGGTCCTGTTACATGGAAAGGAGATGTAAGGATTCAAGCTAAATTAATATTCATTGAGTGTTGGACTTTTGAGACAGAGTCTCACTCTATGTCCAAAGTCAGCCTCCTGCTTGAGAATACAAATGTGAGCCATGAGGCCTGCCTAACTGACTAATGTGAAAATAGGGAAATTACCCTAGTTTGTCTAGTTGAGGTTAATCTATTCAGAAATGTCCTTAAAAGTAGAAGAAGGAGGTAGAAGAGGTCAGGGTGATGTAACATAACTCAATTCACTGTTGGCTGGGTTTGAAGATGAAACAAGGAACTAAAAGCCTAGTACTGCAGGCAGCCTCTATAAGTAGCTAAGAAGGACTAGAAAGTGGGTTCTCCTCTAAAGTGGCTAGAAAAGAGCAATGACTCCATTTCAGCACCCACTAAGACCTGAGTCCATATTTCACCCTCCAGAATTTAGGGTAACATGCCTGGGTTTCTGTTTTCCCCTTTGAGACAGGGTCTCACTGGGGAGCCTCTGTTGGCCTGGAGCTTGTGTAGATGAGGCTGGCCTCAGCCTAGGAGATTGGGCTGTCCCTGCCCCAAGCAGGAGTCCAGTGCTACACCTGCCAGTATTTGTTCCTTAAGCTCCTCAGAGTATGGCGATTTGTTACAGCATTGCCAAGGATGTCCATCTAGTCATCCTGAATTTTATCACCTTGGGCCTGTGATGATGGGTTGAGAAGTTCTGGGTTCTGTCAGCCTGACAACCCTTTCCTTAGGAAACATTCCACGGCTGCCAACCTGCCTGACCTGCTATAATTCCCCAGCAGGCAGCCTCCTCGGCAATTTGGGGGCTATTTTCTACTTAGCAGATGAGGCCTCCAGAAAAGAGCAGCTGTGTCTGTGGACCCCCAAAGGGAGACCTCTGATCCTCTTCTCATGGTGCCCTGACAGATTTAGCCCACGCCTGCCTGCTCCACACTGCATGGTATCAGGTTCAGCCAGCTGGACAAGACTGGACAGAGTTAAGGGGAAAATGAAAGTCTTCCCAAGTCAAGAATGTCTTCCTTGACCGAGGGGGGTAAACTGATCTGCAACTAGGTTGGGACTCTGGGATGGGGATGGTTTCCCAGGACAAATGAAACCTTAGAAAATCACTAGTGCTGTGTCTCTGCCCTGCTACACACACGTGTGTCACCCAAGAAGCTTTTACAACTCACACTGCCCAGTCAGCCGCAATTGAGTCAGAGCACCCAGGCTGAGGCAGAGGAGGCAATTTGTAAAGCTTCCTGTGTGACCCTGCTGCTGTTGGGGGTGAGATCTGAATGATCAGCAGAACTCAAGGCCTAACTGCATTGGAACCACCCAAGTGCCCACAGGGTGGACCTCTGACTTTGAACAAGACACAGCTGTACATACCCGGTGATACAGTGGACCATAATAGCTAAGACTGTACTGGGCCAGGGAGACTACCAAGCAAGCCTGACACAACCTGACTCCAATGCTCAGGACCCACACTAATTAACCGTATTTCGTGGCACAAATCTGTAACTCCTGTGGGGAGAGGGAGGCAGAGACAATGGCTTGAAGTTCACAGCAAAAAGAAGAGAGCAGTTGCTGGAGGCAGTGGAGTGTGTGTCTGTGTATAGAGAGATGGGAGGCAGGCAGGAGAATTCCCCAGAGTCTCTGCCAGCTGCCTGGGGTATGCTGAACATCAGAGAGACCCTGCCTCAAAAACAAGGTAGACGGTGAAGACCTAAACACAGGTGTCCCTTGATCTTTACATATGCACTGTGGTATGAATGCACCCTCACATACAAACACATACACACATATACACAAGAATAAACAAATAAATAGACTTTAAAAAAATATTAACCCACACACTACACCTAAAAAAGAAGAAGGCTTAGTCAGTAGGCTTAGCAGAAACCGGAACAAGCAAGGATAAAGAAGGATGAACAAGATGAAAATGCACTATATACATCTATGAAAATGCTACAATGAAACCCATTGTTATATAAAATCAATATATGCTAATGAAAACATTAAAAAAAATAATGGAGGGCCAGTAAGATGGCTCAGTGTGCAAAGGTGCTTCCTGCACCAGAAGAACCAGCCTACCTCTATATTATGCTTAAAAGCCATTTTTAGTAAAGACAAACTAGGTTCATTCCTGTTTATGATTAAACCTCTGTTTCTCAAGGATTGGGCTATGCTCCACCTGCTACCTTAACTACAAAAGGTTCTGTACTGCCTGTTCAGGAATGACAACCACATCTTTGTTTCAAAAAGTTGTTTATAACCATCTCACAACCCTTTGTTTCAAAAGGTTATACAATGTATTAGGGGTCTCTAGAGTCACAAAACTTATGGAATGAATCTCTCTCTCTCTCTTCCTTTCTCTCTCTCTCTCTCTCTCAGAATTTATTGAAATGACTTATAGGCTGCAGTCCAACAATGGCGAGCTGTGAATGGAAAATCCAAGAATCTAGTAGTTACTCTGTCCCTGGAAATTGTCCTCTGATCTCCATATATATGCCTTGGCATGCACACTCGAGTGGGTACACCCACACATGCACACATATATACATCCACCATGTGCACCCACATCCATACAAGGACACCACAATAATACTTTTAATATAATAACAGGAGCATCAAGGGGTCCAGAAGAAAGGTTCCTGGAATTAAGAAAGCCTTTGCTCTGCTCCCTCCCTGCTGACATCTGACACCAAGAGGAATCAGGAAAGCCTGAGCTTTAGCAGGAATAAGGAATTCTCCATTTGCAAGGCTCTCTGCAGCAGGCTTTTCCCATGGAGGCCAGCAGGCTATACTTAGAAGGGGATGCTTGGTGAGGAGCAGTCTGTTACTATAAATTCTTCTCCAAAAGGCAAACACACACACACACACACACACACACACACACACACACACACACACCCTTTATATGCAAGAGAAACATATGCACTTGACATCTAGCCTCTCCTAAATTGGGAAAAATATAAAATCCCCACTATTTTTTTTTCATTTTTGCTAATGTGGAGAGTATGTTGGAAAACATCTCATTCCAACAAGCTCAATCTGGTTGTGTCATCTGTATTTCTGACTGTCCCTCATTCAGTCATCCAGCCACCACATGGCTGAGAGCACCCATGTGCCAATCAAAATCGAGACAGATACAATACCAGGCTTCCTGAGGCTGGCAGCCTAGAACCCACTTCTCACAGTGTGAATATGGACCAGAAAATCTGTCTTATTTGGGTTTGAGTTTATCAGCTTGCAGATTCTCTGATAGGTGAGATGGCACACACCTATCATCCTAGCTCATGAGGATGACATGGGAAGATGCTGACTTCATGGCCTGGCCTATATTATACAATGAGAAACCCTGTCTCCCCAGACAAGATATGTGGTTCCTGAAGAACAACATTCAGGATTTTTCCTCTCTCTTTCTCTCTCTCATACACACACACACAGAGAGAGAGAGACAGAGAGAGACAGAGAGAGGGGGGGAGAGGGAGAGAGAGAAAGGGAAAGAGAGAGAGAGAAAGTTATCTATAGCCAATTTGCATTTTCCCCTATCATTGCAGACTACAAACTGGGCATCTCTGATGTCTCAACTGGTATAAGGGAGGGGCACTCCATAATTGGGAGAAGGTTTTTATTGTGGATGAGAAAGACAGGACATTCAGAGGTGTCTGGAAGATTTCAAGGCTGAGAGAAACAGAAACAGACTGGACATGGTCAGGGCTGGAGAATCGGGGTGAGGAAATTGTGTGGTAATATTACAAGGAGGATGAGTACCTGGCAGGGAGAGAATCCTGAACTGGAGCAGGAGTTTAGGGTACCTGGAGTTTAGGGTACAGAAGGAGGTGAGAAGGGCTGGGATGCTAGTGTGGGCTTTGAAATGTGTGTCCAGTGCTTGTGAATGGGGACTCAGGGAGCCTGGAGGCCTGCAAGGGCTTTGATTTGCAACCACAGGTGCATGTCAGTGGAGAACCTTAACCCCTTCTGCCAGGAGCAAGGGAAAGACTCCTTTTGGCAGACAGCTCCAGTTCCTGGAGAATGAAGGCTTTCCTCTAACTGCCAGAAATCATCCCATCGTGCAGCTTGAGCTCGTCTCTTGACGTGTGAACTCCCTCAGACCTATGGAATCAGTGACTGACTGCTACAGGGCTAAGGGAAGCACAACACAACAGGTCCACGACTCCTGCTTCACCACTTGCCTCCACATGCAGGGACTATTGTCAACAAAAGACCAATTTAAGTTGCAAAGAGAAAAAGGTTTGCCTGTCTTGGTACAGAAACCAAAAGGCATCAGATTGTAACTCTGGCCCTCAAACCCACTAATGGATGCATTGGTTCCAAGATCAGCAAGGTAACAGATGGACATGGAAGGAAAAATACATCCTTTCCCCCATCACAAACTTGCTGAGTCCAAGGAAGTTGTCAGAAGATCCGAATGCAGCCAGCGTGACTAATCTCACCAACTTTGCCTTGAGTTCCATCCTTGGCAGAGGAATGGTGTTAGCTTAAAAGTTAATTACAAGCAAGAAACAAATCACAAAGCTGATAAGTGCATTACAAACAAATTAAGTTCTTAAAATAGGTGCACACCACTTGGAACAATGGTTCATGAGCCTAAGGGCGCATGAGAATAACTGTGAATGGTGAGTTGAAACATGTGATTAAAATGAGGGCAAACTGCAGATATTAACCTGAAAGGAAAAAGAAACATGATTGACTTGGCATTTTGTAAACCACAAGCTAAGCGGAATGATCTGGGATGCAGCCTCCTGTGGAATTAAGGGGTGGCCTGGATGGATACAGGACTCCCTAAACATGCAGAAGCAGCTGGAATTGAGGAAACCAGAGCAAGGAGGAAGGATGCCCAGCAGGAAACCTCATCAGATGTAGCAACACCCCCCACCCCACTCCACCCCACCCTCCCTGCCAAATGATAAACTCAAAGGTATGTGGGAGAGGAGGCTCCCACTGCAGAAAGCCAGAAAGTCAGACCAACATTCTCATAGCGCAAATGAAATCACCAGGCCAGAGACAGGGGTGATCTCTCAAAAGCCAGTGTCAAAGCTTGGACTTGAGCTCAGGTTTCCTATAGCTGGGATTGTAGACTTATATACATTTTTATTTTTTTTTATTTTAATTTTTTAGCATTCATTTACTCATTGGAGACCATGGTATGAATGTATGTGAAGGTCAGAAGACAATTTGCAGGAGTTGATTCTCTCCTTCAACCATGCAGGTTGTCAGGCTTGGCAGCAAGTACCTTTACCCACTGAGTGTCTCACTGGTTCCAACCCTTGTTTTTTGTTTTGTTTTGTTTTGTTTTGTTTTGTTTTGTTTTCTGAGTTGGGGTCTTGCTATGTAGCTCAGGTTGGTCTCAAAAATGTAATTCTGCCTTTATCTTCCCAGTGCTGGGAGTATAGACGTGTGCAACCATGTCTGGGGTTCTGTGCCTTTATCCCATCTCTTCTGTCCCGAGGCTACCCAGATATCTGCTTAGATTGGTGTAAGGAGAGAATGAAGTGGGGGGAGGGGAGGATGCAAAGGTACAGCAGCTAATGCTGTAATAACTACTTCTGACTCATCGTCAAATTCACTGAATCGTTCCTTTGTCATCTTCATTCCTCTAACTCCCCTATGAGTGCTTCATTTTCCATATATTTTCAATCTAAATTTTATATTTGCTTCTTTCTTATTGTTGACGTTTTGGCTAAGATTTATTATATTTTCATTTATAGTGAGCATGCCTTCCCTTATATCACCTTATTAAAAATAACTGCTCTAGCCAGGCAGTGGTGGCGCATGCTTTTAATTCCAACACTCAGGAGGCAGAGGCAGGCAGATCTCTATGAGTTCAAGGCCAGCCTGGTCTACAGATCAAGTTCCAGGACAGCCAGGACTAATGCGTGCGCGCACGCGCACACACACACACACACACACACACAGAGAGAGAGAGAGAGAGAGAGAGAGAGCTGCAGTAATGGGTCACAATTAGAGCAACATTAGATATTCCAGCTGTTGAGAGCGCTGGATTAACTTGCCTGGAATCACACTGCCAGCTCAACCACCATCAAAAGCTGTTTCATTCTCAGCTCGCCTTCTAGTTTTATCTGGGCTCAGGATTCGTCCAATGCAGAGATGCCTCACAGGTCAGCCAAAGACTCGGGCATTACGTATACAGAATCAGCACCCCTGTCTCCATTTCCTTCCCTCTACTCCTCCCTGAGCTTCCTGTCAGTTTCATGTCTGTGCATTTCTGCTTCACACAAGTCTGGGCTTTCCAGCGAAGACTGCAAGTTTTCATTGAGGCTTTGGTCACCACCACCCATGGGTTTTGGTGTGGGTTTTGGTGTTGTTTTTAAGTTTCATTTGACTCTGTGTCCAAGTGTTGAGCAGATACATGTATAAGTGTCTATGCCTGTGGATGCCAGAAAAGAGTGTGTGATCTCTAAGCTGAAGTTTCTGGAAGCTGTGAGTCACCTGAAGTGGATGCTGGGAACTGAACTTGGTACTCTGCAAGGGCAGGTAGCTACCTTTAGCTACCTAAGCTGTCTCTCCAGACCTATCCACAGCCAATCTCTAAAGTAGTTCAATCTTTAATAGTTTTTTTCCTAAGAGTTAAATTTGTCATCTGTGGAAAGGCCAGCCCCTTTCTTGGCCATTACCAGAAGGCAAAATCTTTATTTATACTATGGGAAATGTCTTCAGTTCTTTAAAAGTAAAAGATAAATAAACATCAAAAGTGTGCCAGGGATGCAGATCAATTAGTAGAGTGCTTGCATAACATACATGATGTCCTGGTTCAGTCCCTATTAATATACAGAGGGGCTATGGGGACACCCTGTGATCCTGCCACTTGAGGGGTGAATGTAGGGGGATCCAGAGTTCAATGACATTCTACACAGCAAATTTAAAGCCTGAGTAGAAGGATGGAGCCCAAAGCTGGATAAATGCTTTGGTGGTTAAGTAATGGGGATGTCCTTCTTATATATGTTTCTCTTATTGGTTGATGAATAAACACTGATTGTCCAGTAGCCAGGCAGGAAGGATAGGTGGGGCTACCAGACCAGGGGGAGGCTGGGGAGAGGAGACAGAGAGATGCCCATGCAGAGACACTATGCTGCCGAAGGAGTAATAGGACTGATTACAGGTAAGCCACAACCTCATGGCAATACATAGAATACTAGAAATGGGTTAATAATTAAGAGCCAGATAGCCAGTAAGAAGCCCTAGCCATCAGCCAACAGTTTTATAATTAATATAGAGTCCATGTGTTTGTTTGGGGCAAATCGGCTGTGGAACCAGATTGGAAAGAAACTCCAGCAACAGTTAAGAGCACTTGCTGCTCTTGCAGAAAACCTGAGTTCAATTCTTAACACCACATGGTGGCTCACAACATCTGTAACTCTAGGTCCAAGAGATAGCAACTTCAACTGCTCTCTGTGAGCGCAAAGTATGCATGTGGCACACATGCAAACGTACACAGGCAAAATACTAACACATAAATAAAAATTAATATTTTGAAAGAAACTCTTATCTCAAAAAATTCCAAAATGTATTACTGCACAGCAAAGGAGCAGCTTGAGGACCTATGTAGACAGGCAGCTCTCTATTAATAAATTCCTACATTGCCATTTTTCTCCCCACTTTATAAAAGAGTTCAAAATCCCACCTCACCTGTAGATGTGACCCTAAATTTTTCCCTCAGAACAAAATTAGCCTTCCAAGAGCACCTTCTAGTGTCAAGCCCTTTGCTATATGACTCCCCAAGTCAAAACTACAGGGTTTTGTTTGTCTTGGTTTTGAGAGAGATCTCACTATGTAGCCATGGCTGGCCTGGAACTCACTATGTAGATAGTTTCCAGATGGTTGGCAAAATCTCATAAGTCACAAAGCAATGGGCCTAGAGCCTCCCCGTTCAGTGACTTGATTGCTCCACAGAGGCGGGCACCGTCAAACAAGACTTGTTAGGCCATCCCTCCTAAGCAATAAGACCATATCCTGCCTTTTCTTTACACAATTTTATCACAGGCAGAGCCAGAGCCTGAAGCTATAGTTCAAGGGTGGAGTGTGTACCTCAAGTATCTCCCATCTTAGCTTTAATTGCCAGTTGAAAAAACTAATAACAATCTTTAGACTTAGCCAGCAACCGCACAGGGTTCTGTTGGTGGGAACAAGGATGTAGAGACACCCAGTTCTTTGCAGGGTCACCTCTGAACACCATGTGGGGGTGTTGGGAGGGGATGAGGGTGCATGTCTTTCACACACATGTGGCAACCAGAAAACAACTGTAGGTGATGTTCCTTAAGAGCCATCCCTCTGTTTCTTCAGACAGGACCTCTCACTTTCCTGAACGAGCAGTAAGAACGAGCAAGGCTGTTTGTCAACATCTCCCTAATGCTGACATTATACAACTACACCACCACACTTGGCTATCATTGTCATTATTATCATCATCATTATTATTGTGAGTCCTCACTCATTCACAGCAAGCACTATAGTGAACTACTGTTCCAGGACTTAATGCCATGTTTAGTAGAATTATACAATTATAAATTGATGACAGAATTAAGGAGACCACAGTCCCTGCCTATCTGCTTTGGTATTTCCCAGCATGCATTTCAATGGATGGCAGTATCAGCCTCTTTTCTAGCCCTGTGGTGGGACTTTAAATTACCCTTCCTGGGTGAAAACACCTTATTAAAATTGCTCAGACTTTCTCACTAAAGAATTTTACCACTAGGAACACAGCCCAGGGAGCAATCACAAGCCTCACTTAGATTTATGGGCAGAGAAGAATACCACAGACCATTTGTAACAATGAAAAATTGCAGAGAATTGAAATGTCCAAAAGGAAAGAACGGTTAAATAAAACACAGTGCAGCTCTACCATAGGATGTTAGTATGAAGCTGCTAAAAGTCATTCTCTGAGGCAACATTTAAGGATGTAATGAAATGCTGTTACATATGATGCTGAACTAAATAGCATAGAAGTCAGAGCTCTGTATAGTAAGATTGTTTGTAGAGGCATTTGTGTATACATATATACAGCGCTTCTTGTGTGTATCTAAAAGAACATAAAAAGACTGGAGAAATAGCTCAGTGGTTAGGAGCTCTTGCTGCTCTTGCAAAAGACCTGAGTTCAAATCCAGTACTTATGTCAGGCAGCTCACAATCACCTGTAACTCAAAAGGGATCCAAAGCCCTCTTTTGACCTCCTTGAGTACCTGAACTCACAAATGAACATACCCACACCTAGACACATACACATAATTTAAAAATAAAAAATAAAATACAACAGAATGTCAAAATTGGTTATGTCCAAGGATGCTATGATACATATTTTTTAAACCTCTTTTCTCATCCCACCTCTGAAACAAATGTTTTTGCTCTTGAAGGTCTAGAAAGACATTTAACTCACAAATGCCATCCAGAGAAACCAGAATGCCAAAGGGCAAAGATGATGTCGGTACAGGCCTCCACAAGTTAGCATTTCAAATATTCACAAATTTGCACTTCAAATCCCACATCAACCTCTCAAGACAGTACCATCAAGCCAAGGACCAAGGGTTTAAAAGAAGGAACCTGTAGGGGACATTTTGAATTTATACCATAACAATGTCCTTGGTCAGCTATACCTACTGTCCCTCTTTTAGCTAAAGTGAATGAGACAAGGAAATCCAAATCAAAGACTATCCACCTCTTTAATGGAGAAGTCATGTGATGGTCACTATCACTGTCAACTTGACAGATTCTAGAATCACCTAGTGGATGGGCTGCAGGGGAATCTGTAGGGAATTGTCTTGATTGCAGTCTGTTGAGTCCCTGTGTGGGACACCATCTCCCAGGTCAGGATCTGGAGAGTGAGTGAAGCTTTAGCATTCATTGCTCTCTCCAGACTTCACATGTAGTGTCAAGAGCTGCCATAGCCATGACTTCCTGCCAGGATGGACTACACATTGAACTGCAAGAATTTAAACCCTTCCTTCAGCGTATTTTATCACAGCAACAGGAAAAGAAACTGATATAAGTCACAATAGCTTGAGTCTAAAGAACCAGAGAACAGGAAAGAACTGAGGGCATTCACACAATTTGCAAACAGCCTTCGTCTTAGTGGTGTGAGTCAGATGCCTCGACTTGGCAGATGTTCCTATATGGTTAGCCACAGAGTCCCCCTCTCCACCACCTTCAGGAGGGACATGTTTCTCAGTGACTGATCATTTGAGCTTGTTTGCTGTCTGGTTTGTTAGTTGGTTGCTTCTGGCTTTTCTACATCATTCAAACCATTAATTATCTTTGAGCTGCCTGTTAATTTGTTCCAATGACACAAAGAATAATAACCATGTTCTAAAGCATGCTGTGCACAGACTGGGCACTGCACACCCTGGGGATACTCTGTCCAAGTGGAAGCCTCTAAACACAGGCAGTAATTGAGTCTGAAACTGAAATTTATGTTGTTGGCCTTGAATCCTTGATCCTCCTGGCTCCACATCCCAATTGCTGGGGTTAAAGGTGTGTGTCACCACGCCCAGTTTATACCAGACCCAGGTCTTCGTGCAAGCTAGACAAGCAGTCTACCAACTGAGCTATTTTCTCAGCCCAATACATTTTTTAAAAGTAACATTTTAAGCACTTTCTAGCCACAAAAAGCTACCAGAAGTAACAACATAGGGTGGAAAAGATGGCTCAACCTACCAAGTATGATGGCCTGAGTTCAATTGGCAGAACCCAGGTAAAACTGCCAACCATGGTGGCACTTGCCTGTAATCCCAGCACTAGGAAGAAACAGGAGGATCCCTGGGGCTAGCTAACCTCATGAGCTCCAAGCAGAGACCCTGTCTCAAAAGAGGTAGATATAGCATCCCTGAAGATGGTACCCAAGGTTGTCCTCTAGCACATACACACACAAGAGGGGACATTATGAATATGCACACACATGAGAGGGGAGAACATGAACACACACACACACACCATGAGGCGGGTGGACTGTCCTGGGCCCGTCACCCTCATTCTCTACTCTGTGGTTCAGCTTCCTTCCCTAGGCAGCCAGTTTAGCCAAAACAGTGATGACCAGATTTAATGAGAGATTCTGTTTCTAAAAATAGAGTGAAATGCAACTCATTTTCAAGACCCCTCCTGCTGCATGGAGATGTTATTCTCAATCTCAATAAGTCTTCCCACTTCCCCTTCAAATACCAAAGTAGTAAGGTGGAGAGCAACAGAGGAAGCACCCAGCACTAAGTTCTGGTCTCCACATGCACACCCGCAGGCAATCACACCTACACATGTACACTATACTACACTGTTAAATTAAATTAAAAGTTAAAAGTAAAATGTCCCACAATCTCCCCAAACAGTGCCACCATTTGGGAGCCAAGTGTTCCCACACATGAACCTGTTCATTTTGTTCATCCCTAACATAGATGCTACAGAGCAAGACAGCCCTATGCATTAAATAATTACCCAGCAAGATGGCTGGTAAAGGTACTTGCCATCAAGCCTGACCACCTATCTCTGAATCCCACACGGCACACACATAAGCACATTAAGGGAGGGCTATCCAATCTAGAACTAATAACACTTTGAGAATCTGTTTCAAGGCAGGGAGTTTTAAATGTCTTTTAATCCTCATAGCATGAATGAAGCACTGTGGTTACCCTCACTGTCCCCCAGTGATGGCAACTGAGGAGGAGGAAACAGAAGCTCAGTTACATGAACTGCCCAGTCACACAGCAGAAGGTGGGAGAGATCTGATCCACACCCACAGCCCACACAACGTGGATGCCATGTGCACCCTTTATGCTGGTGTGATGAGACACTGAGATGCAATTAGACCTCAGCGGAAGCCTCACTGGTTTCTCTGCAGCTGTGAGGGCTGTGGGTACTACTGGTCTGGGAGACTCCCTAAGCTTCTACTTCCAATCTGGATTTCTTCTGCTAGTGTGTGTGTGTGTGTGTGTGTGTGTGTGTGTGTCCATTTGCGCGCATGCATGTGTGCATGCTAGTTTTATGCATGCATATGTGTGGACATGCACCTGTGGAGGTCAAAGTCTGAGGTCACATTGCTTTTTTAGTCACTCTCACCTTATTTTTCAAAGGAAGATCTCTTCACTGAACTTGAAGTTTGCCATTTCAGCAGGACTGGCCAGCCAATGAGCTGTCTCTATTCAGCTACTTGGGAGTTACAGCCTCACACTTGTTCAAATACTTTACCCACTGAGCCATCACCCCAGCCCCTTTGGTGTTTTGTTTTGTTTGTTGTTGTGTGAGACAGTCTTATTATGTAGTCCCAGCTAGCCTCAAACTCACAGAAATTAATTACCTCTGCCTCCAGAGTGCTGGGATTAAGGGCATGCACCGCCATGCCCAGCCTTGTTTTATGTTTCTGAGACAGGGTCTCATGTAGCCCAGGTTAGCCTCAAATTCACTATTTAGCCAAGAATGACCTTGAACTTCTCTTGCCTCCACCTCCTTAATACTGAGATTGCAAACTGGCACCACCATGCCCAGTGTTATGCAGTAGTGGGGATGGAATCCAGGATAGAATGCTTTAAAGTCTCCACCAGGTAGTTCATACTTCCCTGTCTGTAAAATGGGAAGAACAATCCCAACTTCATGGAGGTGCTACAGGTCCAACCTCATAATGGCTGCAATGTTTTATTATTATTCCCATCAACTGGTGCTGGAGGCCCAGATTCCCTCCCACCCATCCTAAGGAAAGAAGAACTGAAGTTTTGTAGCTGGTTCCAGGGCACCAGCTGGTGCTCAGAAACCAGTGGGATGCTGCCTGGTATGGCAGATTTCCCCTGCAGGAGGGAGCTGGTGCTTCAGACCACAGTAGTTCCAGGGAAGGAAGGGCCTTGCTCAGGTCCCCACTACTAAGTCACTGGCATGACCTCGAACAGGCACCGGATTCCTAAGTGTGCTCCTCTCTCCCAGAAGAGGCACTCTTCTCCACTCCTGTACTAAAAAGCATGAAGCCATCAGTGCCCCAGATTCACACTGCCCTCCAAGGCTGTTACCCAACACAGCATGGAAAGGAAATGCTGGCCAAGAGGAGAGCTGTGCCCTGTAAAGAGAAAACTAATCTCTCTGCTGTCTGTGTCTGCCTAGGCTCTGGAAGGTGCCAAGAAAAGCAAAAACTAGCTGAAGAGAATGTGCTAGAAAAACTTCCAAAAGGCAGAAGCTTGGTTCTAGGAAGGCAGTTGTATGAGTGGCATGATTTCAGGTCTCCTTAATCACAGTGACAGTGGGATCACCATGTGTCAAGTGCCAGTGCTCAGCTCCACCCTAAAGTCTTGGCATTTGCCATCTTTACCCAATCATAGGAGTGTTTTGACAACACAGAAAAGTTGCTGAGAAGGGGACAAACAGGAAGAAACACAGACGTCTGTCACTACCCATCACTACAGCTGTTACTGTCCTGGAAAGTACATATTAATAGTTCTCATGGAGCCACAGGGGAAACAAAGGCATGGACAGGCTGTCTGTGCTTATCTGAATCCTGAGACTATGGCTCAATGGTAAAGTGCTTAATACACAAGCATGAGGCCCTACGTTCAACCCCCAGAACCAGTGTGGAACAGCTGGATGTGGCGGCTCACTTGGAAGACAGAAACTGAAGCACCCTTAGGATGCACTGGCCAGTCAGCATAGCTGAATCAGCAAGTTTTGGTTCAATGGGAAGGAGAGATAAAGCAGTTGGCCTGAAGGTCTGGGGTTTCCCCATATCACATAAACCAGGTCTGATGGTGCAGGCCTGTACTCCCAGCACTTGAACGGTAGAGGCAAGAGGATCAGAAGGTCAAGGTCAATCCTGGTTGCACAGTAAGTTCTAGGCCAGCCTGGACTACATGGGATCTTGTCTCAAAAAGAAAAATGAAAGGAAGGAAAGAAAGAAAAATTGATGTTAAAAACTCAGACAGACAAGCAATTGAGGAAGAGGATCAGCATAGTCCTCTGCCTCCAAACATACAAACACATACACACATGTACACATGCCAATCTACACAAATTAGCTCTCACTTGGAATTTCAGTTCCCTCATCCACAAAATCGTTTGGAATCTAGGCAATAAGCTTTGTTTGATAATTACAAAGAGCTCTGGGATTCAGAGGTAAAGTTGAACCCTCTCTGCCCTTAAGGGAACAGGAACATGTTTTCTATGGCTCTCTTTTCATTGGTTATTAGTGGTCAGTAAGGGATCATCTTGAGTCACTTGACTATAGTGAGGGACAAGAAGGTATGTAGGCCTGAGGACTGGAGGGAGGAAGGCATAGGTAGAGAGGCCAGTCTGGAGGAACAGTGAGGGGGGATGATGTATGGGAGGCCTTGAGCACAGGTGAGAGATGAAGCAGTGATGGGGAGACCTAGCATCTCCTCCGTTGAACCTTGGGGCAGGAGTAGCCCAGATCAAGGTCTTCAGTCCTATCACTATATAGCTGCTCATGAACACATACCAGGAATGGGGGCCTGAGGCACAAGGCAGCAAGCCCAGACTCCCTAAGCAGCATAACCTCAGCACAGGACAGACAGAAGACCCAAAGCAATCTCTGGACACCAAGGAGGGCAGTAAGAAAGGCCCCACCCTGTAGGAGGCTTGGGGACTCTAAGCTAAGACAGGGATGAGTGTTCATCACCATTCCATTGGCCTCTGTCACGTCATCATCATTTCAAGTTGGGGTACAGACTGCAGCAACCTCTGAAGCCCAATTCCAAGTGCAACCCCCCCCCCAAAATAGCCTTTTCTTCCCTCTCCCCACCAAGACTTAGAAGGAAGGCCTTGCTATTCACCACAGTGGCTGTCAGCAAACATGATCCTGAGCAGGGAAGGAAAAACAAGGCAAACACTGGCTCCAGGCTTTCTTGCCTCCAAGGCAGAGGTGGTACAGGCTGGGGGTAGAGAGAAGTCTTTTATTCACAAAGCAGATGCACCATCAACTCCTAATCCCTGGGCACAGACATTCCGGGGGAAATGCTGCTGACTTACCCACTCGTTCCTCTGAAAATAACTGCACACGATACCTGCCAAGTTTCCAGAACAGAACAAGTGTTGAAGAATAGTGAACTAACTGATGGAGAGAAGGAGTTCGGGGAGGCGGAAGGAAGCCGCTTGGCTCTGCCCAACAGCAGGCCATGGAAAGAGGAAAAACACAGGCTTTCAGTAACCACAGCAGTGGCTGCTGTCATTCTGTTTAAGCAGCTACTCCACCCTGGCTCAGCTGGACTCTGTTGGTAATGTCACTGTTCCCATTTATGCAGATGAGGAAAGTGAGGCCCAGTGGGCTCTGTAATGACCCCAGACTCAGGCCAACCAGGATTGAGAGTGACTCAGTGGTGGAGTGCTTGCCTAGCATACATGAAGCCCTGAGTCCCAGTGTGGTGGCACATACCTATAATTCCAGTACTTGAGAGGCAGGAAGTTCAAGATCATCCTCAGCTAATGAATTGGGTCTAACCTAGGCTACATGAGAACCAGCCTCAGAGAGAGAGAGAGAGAAAGAGAGAGAGAGAGAGAGAGAGAGAGAGAGAGAGAGAGAGAAGAGAGAAGAGGGGGGAAGGAAAAAGGAATTTCAACTCAATACTGACAACCATAAACGAAAGGGTTTGGAGTCAGACTCTGGTTTGGACAGTAACTGTACGTTAAAAGAAAGTCAGTGGGAAGTGGGGAGCTGGATGCTATACAAGGACTCAGAAACACATTGTGATAAGAGCTGGAAGTTATCAACTGGCTTAGGAAGTGGCCTCCCATTACCCCTGTGCAGAAGATCCTTGCTGGTTAAGTCCAGGCACTGAGAGTGATCAACCCGTGCAGGCTCTGACCTAATCAAATGCAACAACCCACGGAGGACCCCACAGGTTGATGGCATTATTAGAAGATTTGGAAAACAGGAAGTGAGGCCTGGAAATAGGCTTCCTGGGGTACAACTTTGAAGAGAGTGGCTTATTCCTGCCCCTTCTGTCTGTCTGTCTCCCACAGACACTGCCACACACAGGCCCAGAAGTGACATAGTGACACAGACTAAAACCATGAGCCAAGGTAAACCCTCTTCCCTTTAGCTGATTTCCTTAGGTGTTTTTGTCACAGAACTAGAAAGTGACTAACAAGGGCTCCAAACATCTTCATGAAATATGGATTTCTTTCCTATGTCCCATTAAACTCCCCAAGGCTGTGAGTTTAATAGAACAATTAACGTCGTATTGAGCACTCCATGTAGTCAAAAAGCTCCATTAAAAGTTGGGAAAGCCCCAGTGTCATATGGATTTCTAAAGAGTGTGGGGACATGAGAAACAGTGCAGTCCCTGGAGAAGAGGGAATGATGAGGGCTGGCAGAGAGCTGGGCAAGCGATCTACTGGGAAGCTCTCAACGGCAGGTGACCCTCAGGAATCGCAGTGTGTGTCAATGAGCCAGACCAGCCCAAGGGGGAGCTCAGCCCCAGATACCTCCAGCTCAAAATAAAATATCTTTTGAACCTCAAGATGTGTGAAAGAACAAGAAGAGATTGAGATTTGGAGGACTATGGTAGAGGTGAACCTGGTAACTCAGCTGTGGGGAATCAGGTGTGAGACTAGGAATCTAGAGGAGGCAGGTTTCAGGGAGGAAACAGACCAGACTGGGGCCCTAGACTGGCCAAGTCTTATGCATCCACCCAAGATGGATCTACTGGATAGATCCCAGAGATGCTGCTCAATATCCTCTGATGTATAAGGACCCTCCTGAGTGTTCCTGAGTGACAAGAATTATCTAACTTATGAGGACAGTGGTGCCAAGCTTGAATAACTCCAGCCCAAAGTCCAAATGCAAACAGGTTTTTTGTTGTTGCTCTTTTCTTTCTTTCTTTCTTTTTTTTTTTTTTTTTTTTTTTTTTTTTTTTTTTTTTGCTGCTGTTTTAGTGAACTAGAGGGAACTAGCCAGAATGCTCAGCAGATAATGGCACTTCTGCCAAGACTGAGGCCTCAGATTCTTCCCTGGAAACCACATCATGAAAGAAGAGAACATGCCTCTCATTGTCCTCTGACAATGACAAACACAAGTGCACACACACACACACACACACACACACACACACACACACACAGAGGAACATGCACACCCTCACACAAACAAAATGTTTGTTTGTTTTTAAACTGCAATGATGAATGTGAATGCAATGATGAATGTGAATGCGGGAAGAATTACAAAATAAATGAATTAGCAGATGGATAAATAAGTAGATGGGCAAGTGATGGATAAGTGGGTTGATGAATGGTGAGTGGGTGGGTGAACAGATGGATAGATGGTTGGGTTTTTTTGTTTTTGTTTTTGTTTTGTTTTCAACTTGACACAGCTAGTGTCACTTGAGAAGAGGGAACTGCCCTCATCAGACTGGCCTGCAGGCAAGCCTGTGGGACGTTTTCTTGATAATTGATGTGGGAGGGTCCAGCCCACTGTGGGTGGTGCCACCCCTGGGCAGGTGATCATGGATGCTATAAAAAGAAGGCTGAGAAAACCTGGGGAGCAAACAGAAAGCAGTGCTCCCCATGCCGCTGCTTCAGTTCCTGCCTTCAGGTCCCTACCTTGACTTCCTGCCCTGGCTTCCATCAAAGATGGATTATGGGCCTGGTAGTGGGGGAACACACCTTTAATCCCAACACTCAGGAGACAGAGGCAGGATGATCTCTGTAAATTCAAGGCCAGCCTGGTCTACAGAGAGAATTCCTGAACAATCAGGGCTGTTACACAGAGAACCCTGTCTTGAAAAGAGAGAGAGAGAGAGAGAGAGAGAGAGAAGAAAAAAGAAAAAGGAAGGAAAGAAGGGAGGAAGGAAGGGAGGAAGGAAAGAAGGAAGGAAGGGACTATGATGTGGAAGTGTAAGCAAAATAAATCCTTTAATCCTCAAGTTATTTTTGGTCATTGTACTTTATCCCAGCAATAGAAACCCTAACTAAGATAGGATAGGCAAGTGGGTGGATGAGTGGATAGATGGATGAATGATGAATGGATGAAAAAATAACTATATATGTATATACATATGTATATGTATATATACATACATACACACACAAACACACACACACATATATATAATAAGTATACAGAAAGATGAGAGGAATAGAGAGAAGTGATCATGTTTTTACCCTCATGACAATAAATCTACAGGAAGACTGAGGGACACTCAGATCACCAAGACTTCTCAGACAGCAGTTTACACCTGTGCTGGAGAGACTTTCAGATTAAGCCCTCTTCTGTTCCACTTTGAGGACCAAGCACATTCCAAAGCAAGTTCCCAGCTCTTGTAGGCAAGAACCATGACTGATTCCCAGGCTCAAGCATGGGGCAGGATATCTGGCTGCATCCATCACACAGCAACCTCATCTCACACTCCTCTTAGAGTGGGATGTGCACCTCTGAGGAGTCACAGTTAGGACAAGAGTCAGAGGGATGGTGATCCCTCAAGCTGGGTTTTATTTTTCGGATGTCCCAGTCTTCAGCATGGTGCCTGATATGACTGTGATTCCATGACAATTAGAGCTGTCATTGTATTGTGCCTGTGGGACCATAAGCTCCAGGACAGCTGGACACTGAGAGTCCTGCCCATTGCAATATCCCAGCAGCAAGCAGGAGATGTGACTTATCGGCTAAAGAGTCCACTGTCTGTGATGACCACACTATCAGAACCAGGGAATGAGACACTGGCTTTGAGATGCCTGGTGGATGGCTGAAATCAAGGCCACCTTCAAACACCCAGGATGAATCATCGCTCCCCCTGTCTACTTAGCTTCACCTCTGCCTCAAAGCCAAGGAGCCTGCTTTCTGTCTCCGTGCTCCCAGACTAGATAGCAATGTGGAAGTCAATGCTTGAGAAGCAAGTTGAACCACTCTGGGCCACATGAAATTAGGCTCAAAAAGAATGCCAACACAATTCAGACTGGTGTGTGGACATGTTCAGCATCTTATTTTTCTTCTAAGTACCCATTACTCACCCTGGGTCCAAATGGTGGCAGTGTCCTTTTCCCCAAGGTGTTAGATTGCAGAAACTGGGGGAGAAGGTGGGCAGGGGGGAGATGGCAGAGGAGAAGGGACGCATGGCACTTCTACCGCAGGCTATGAGCGGGGCACTGGGGAGCCACTGCCATCTTCCAGGACAGCTGCAGCTTCCTGCAAGGTTATCCAGAGCGGGCACAGGCTCGAAAGAGGTGCAATAAAAGTGAGTCATCCTCACCCAGTGTGAGCCAACTGAGCCGCACCGGGCTCTGTGAAGCCTGGCCCCAGGTGCAAAGTCACTCAAATTTTGGAACGAGTTTTGCCTTAATAAAGGGCATAAAAATGTCTGCACCCATAAAGGCCAGCTGCTATGTGGAGCCAGAGTGGCCGACAATGTAGAGCTGATCAGGTACAATGCCACCTCAATTGAGCCTCAGGCAGGAGACAGACAGGGTCTGCTGCCTGACTGTGTGACCTTGGTAGGAACACTACCTCTCTGATCTTTACACCAATGACTAGAACAGTTACTGAAAATGGCTTTTGCTTTTGAAACAATCTCTCATATATCCTTACCTCAAACTTTCTTTGGGGCTGAGGATGACCTTGTACTTCTGATCCTCCTGCCTCACCCTCCTGAGCACCAGAATCACAGGTAGGTGACAGCATACCTCATTTATGTGGTTCTGAAGCTCTAAGCCAAGCTTCATACACACTAGGCAAGCATTCTACCACCCAAGCTATATCCCCAGCCCTAACACTAGCATTTTAATAGCACATGCCACCTCCCAGCAGCCCAGTAGAGATTGTTGTGGGTACCTAAATGCAGTTGTTCAGGTCCAAAGCACAACCTCATTGTTTTTTCAGGCCTGTGTGTTCAGACAGCTACTCAACCTATCTGTATAACCAGTGAAAAAAGGGCATCGTATCCCAAACCTCTAATTGTTCTTGTTCTTGCCCACTGTTCATGAATGAACTCAGGGCCTTATTCATGTAAGATGAATATCAGACCAGTAAGCTATAGCCCAATTCTGGCACCTACCTTTGAACTGGAGTCCTCATCATCCAGGCATATTTAGGTTGAAGTTCCTCTTTGGAGCAAATACAGGAACATCTATGAGCCATGTGTTTGCAAAGGTCTGTTTTCTCCCTCCATTATTGTCTTTGTAGCATCTATTTCATGATCCTGAGCTTTCCACGTGTTTACTCACTGCCCTTCTCTCCACCAGATTTAAGCTTCTTGACACCACAGACTTCTAACTCATGACTGTAATCCTAGCAAACAGCACAGCATATGGACCAGGCTAGGCGCTCCATCAGAAGAATGAAGAATGAATGAATGAAGCTAGGGGCTGTGGCTCAGTTGGTAGAATGCTTACCCAGCAGGCAGGGAGCCTTGTGTTAGAGCTCTAACACATACATACTTAGCATGGTGCTGTACTCTTCCAGCCCAGCACTTGAGAAGTGGATGAAAAAGGATCAGGAGTTCGAGCCTGAGCCTGAGCTCAGGCCAGCCTCAGCCACCCAAGACTCTAAAAACAAAGACAAAGAAACAGATATGAATGTGGGAGGATGTGGGGGGGGGTCCTGGAAGGAGCTAGAGGGAGAAAATGGGGCGGGGTGAATATGACCACTGTATACGTGTATGGAGTTCTCAAAGTAGATAAATAAGAAGTAAAGAATGCTTCTTTGGAGAAAGCAGTAGTACTGAAAAGAAGTCTAGAGACCCCATGACAACTCGGGGCTAAGGCAGGCAGATACCAAGTTCAAAGCCAACCTGGTCTACATGTGAGACCATTACTCAAAATAACCACAAAGGAGTTCTGACTACCTCCCATATTAGGATGATGGCCTGACTGGTCCAGTGACATGTCAATCATCTCACTCCCGTGTTCCTCACTCAAATGAGATCATAAGAACAACCGACAAGGCACAGTTCTTAGAGTGTCTAGCACTTGGTAGGCCTCAGTCGATGCTGTCTGCTAATATTCACTGCCACTTTAGCAACATCCTTGTCAAAACTCACATCCAGCTAAGTGATCCCTCTCTTCTTCCCAAAATGAAGCCTCCCAGCCTCAAGTGAACCCTGTCACCATGCCCCAAAGCACCATGCAAAGCCCACACCTGGTCCGGTGCAGATCACAGTGGCAAGCCAGGCACCCAGTCCCTGAAGCTGAATGGAGACATGAGTCTTCCGGTCTCCTCCCCTACCTACCTGCATTCAGGAGGTACACCACAGGGGGGGGGGGCTCGCGCTCCTATAGTGGAAGCTGCAGAAGAGCCTGCTGGGCCCAAGCAACAGCCTGCTAAGATCGGCCCACCACAAGCTTGCCATCCACTCATCCTGAGTCCTTTATACTTGCTTTCTTCCTGAGCTACCCGGTCCCGCCATCATCTTTTCTACCGTTTTGTGAGTGCTTCCTGCATTGTCACTACCCTGCCACCACTCTCAACTTCTTCTGACCCTCAACAGACCCAGTTCAAATATGCTCACCCTGAACTCTGGCTCAGCAAGCACATTAAGCACCCCATGAGCCTGTGCTGAAGGCTGCAGGGTCATGAGCCAAGCAGGTGGGTCCTCAGCTGCAGCCTACCACCAAGTCTCAGCTCTGCTGAATTGCAAGCCAGGCCATGCATCTCTGGCAGCTTGCCCAACCCTCGGTGGTCCTCTTTAACCCGGCCTCCCTCACCACCTTTGCAAAATGCAAAGCCGTTGTGGAATTGAGCCGTTGTTGCCTTGTCCTATCCATTTTCTGTCTTGCAACTAAGCAGTGGAGGGACTGAATGGGTGGGCCTCCCTGCCTAGCACTCCTGCCTAGCACTCCTGAGGCCTAGAGCTCAGTCCTAGCACCGCATAAACCAGGTGTGTGGTTCATGCCCATAATCCCAGCACTTAGGAGGTGCAGTCAAAAGGATCGAAGTTCAAGTTGACCCTGAGCTACATTGTAAGGAGGCCAGCCTGGTTTACGTGAGACTCTGTTCCCAAAATAAAGTAAATAGAACCGTAGTTAAGAGTTCAGCAATTTTCACCTGAAATCCCTCCCAAAGCCAGGTGGTGTGATTCATACGTGGGAGCCCTGCACCGAGCAGGGTAAGGCAGGAGATCTTGTGTTCCAAGCCAGTCTGTCTAACCTATATTTTTAGACCCTGTCTCATAAACAAACAACAACAACAACAACAAACACTCAAGAAATCCCCAATGTTCATCACCATGGTTTCTAAGCCCCGAACAATCCTGTTGAGCCATATTCCCTTGGCTCAGAAAATCCAAACCACATTGCTGTCATAATTACAGCTATTAATTAAAGTAGTAAATGATTTAACACATTAAATTAAATAATTTTATTTAAAATTTAATATGAACACACCAAGCACACTCCTGCCTTTTGCAGGGGAGGGAGCTTTGTCTCGTGTCTACCTCAGGAGATCTTCCCTGACCATTAGGGGACTGTGTTACCAGGCTGGGGGCTTGGGCGCCCAAGTGGCACAGCTGCAGCCCATTACAGAGCTTATCCTCAGCTGTCTTGCCTGGACGTGCCTGGGGAGACTTGCCCTCTCAGTGGCCAGTGGATGACTGCTGAGGGGCAGGCCTCTGGGGGACAGTATCTGTGAAGCAGTCACACTCCAGAGCCCTGGTAGGATGAGACTGGACAAAGATAGTTTCCTGATGACACATTTTTGCCCCGATCCTTTCCTTCCCTCCCCTCCTCCTCCTGAGGGCATCTCCTCCTTGGCTCACCTGTACAAGAATAGCCTCTTCAAACCCTGTGTACTAATAACTCACACGGATGATCCTAGCAGGAGGGAGGCAGAAGTAGGAGGGTCCAAAGAATTTGAGACCAGCCTGGGACACTTCATCTGCCTTGACTACAATACTACAGAAAGTAGCACACACCCAGCCAGACCTCACACTGCAACACCAGAGTGACTGTAGAGCTCCACAAGCACACCAGAGGAAATTGTTGCCACAAACTGCTAAGCACTCATGATGAACTCACTTGTTTGACAAGACTAATACAAGTCCACTCAACAGCTCTTGCTTCAAAAGAAAGAAGAGAGTTTATTCTGAGGCAAAGTTGATCAGGCACGGGTGTGTGTGTGTGTGTGTGTGTGTGTGTGTGTGTGTGTGTGTGTGTGTGTGGTTGTCCCCTTTACAGATTCTGCTGACCTTCCGTAGACACAGAACAGAAGAAATTCAATCAGTGTGGTAGTTTGAATGTAATTGGCCCCCATGGGCTCATAGGGAGTGGCACTACTAGGAGGTATAGTCTTGTTGAAGGAAGTGTGTCACTGTGAAGGCAGGCTCTGAAGTCTCATATATACTCGACACAACCCAGTATTGCAGACCACTTCCTGTTGCCCTCAAAATGTAGAATTCTCAGCTGGGTGGTGGCGTATGCCTTTAATCCCATCCCTTGGGAGGCAGAGTCAGGCAGACCTCTAGTCTACCTGGTCTACAAAGTGAGTTCCGGGACAGCTAGTACTGTTACACGGAGAAACCCTATCTCAAAAAAACAAAGGGCTCTCAGCTACTTCTCCAGCAACATGCCTGCCTGCATGACACCATGTCCCACCATGATGATAATGGACTGAATCTCTGAAACTGTAAGCTAGCTTAATTAAATGTTTTCCTTTATAAGAGTTGCCATGGTCATAGTATCTTTTTACAGCAGTAGAAACCCTAAGACACACAGCAATTCATTTAGCAATAACATGGATAGGAACCAGGCAGGCAGGCTGGAGGTGCTATTTGATAGCATTTGTAATCCAAGAGCTAATGGAAGCCAGCATTCTGCTAAGCCACACATTCCAAATGTTTCACCTAACATTCACAGATGCAAATGTCAGATACACATAGCAAATGGCTACTAAGAGGACTAAAGTCAGTCCAGGATAGTTTGGGTTCCCCATCTACAGCATTAGATAGATAGATAGATAGATAGATAGATAGATAGATAGATAGATAGATAGATAGATAGATAGATAGATAGATAGATAGATAGATAGATAGATAGATAGATAAATCAGTAAGTTATAGTGTAGCCATGACTCTTAGAACTAGGCCCCGGCACAGGAAGCTGGAAATAAAAGACCAGAAATTCACTTTTTCTGAGAAAGTCAGGAAGGGCTCGAGGAGGAGACAGACTTTAAGCATCATCAGAAAGTTATCAGCATTTACAGCGTGAAAGAAAAATGAGAAGAAGCCCAAGTGGCAGCCAAAGCACCAGGACAGGAACCCTGCCAGTCTCCTGGCTGACAGAGGTTCCCACTGTCTCGAGGAGGCTGAAGTTTCTCTTGTGGCCACAAGGGGGCGCTAGAGGCCAGGCTGGGAACTGCAGAAAGTGTCCCTGGATGTAATTCACAGGGAGGCTGCTGGGACAATAGTTTCTAAAGGGATACTAAGGAATGAATGAGGCCCACAAGGGCAATTCACTTGCTTTATGCAGCAGGCCTGTACAGGCATGTGAGAATGCTTACGTGCAAGTCTGAGTGCATGTGTGAGTGTGAGCCTTGGAAAATCCTAGAACAGCAGATTCCCTTCAGAGATCATAACTACCATTTCACAGAGGTTGCCTATGACCATTGGAAAACACAGAGAATTACATTACAATTCATAACTAGCAAAATTACAGTTTGAAGTAGCAATGAAATGATTTTATGGTTAGGGTCATCACAACATAAGGAACCAATTGAAGGGTCAGAGCATTAGGAAGGTTGAGAACCTTTGAACTATATCAGGGACTAAACCAGCTAAAATGTATTAGCCAAAGTGAAGCTTTCCAGCCTCCAAGCTGCTCACATTTGGACTTAGGATTTCTGCATGTCCTTGGACCCTGAATAGCATCCCTGATCTCTACCAACTAGATGGGAGTCACTCTCTTCCCATCTCAACAAGTGATAAGAAAAAATGTCTCCTGAAATTGCCAGTGTTTGCTGAGACAAAAAGCCCACTGGACCAAGGCAAGAGATTGCAGACGAAGGTCTCTCTCTCTTCTCTCTCTCTCTCCAGGATTCTTCTGTGTAGCCCTGGCTGTCCTGGAATTCACTCTGTAGAGCAGGCTGGCCTGGAACTCACAGAGATCCACCTGCCTCTGCCTCACCAGTGCTGGGATTAAAGGCATGCGCCACCACCTGCCCAGGTCTCTCCATCTCTGTGCCTGTTTAACAACAGCCAAGTATTGACCAGGTAGAGTCATTTAGGTATTAAATACAATTCTGCGGACTGGCAAGATGACCAAGCTTTCAAACCTGAGAACCCCAGGACCCGCACGGTAGAGGGAGAGAACCAGCTCCTGCAGCTGTCTTCTGACCTCCACACATGTGCTGTGGTACACACAAATATACACATATGTGCAGTTTAACACATACATGCAATTTAAAAAATATAAACACAGTCCATGTGTGAAGGAAGAAGGGCATGTCGGGACACATGACATTATGTTGTTGATGGAAAAAATAAGTCTCCCACTTCAAAAGGAGCAAGAGGTAGCTTATTCTGAAGCCAAACACAGTCATGGCCTAGGAACCTCAAATACCACACTACCTGTGTTCTAAGGCAAAACTGGTTTTGTGAAGCTTTTAGAGTGACAGAAGAAAGGCATTCATACTCCAGACATGATTCAAAGGCATGTGGTGGGCAGGTTACACCAAGGGAAGCATCTGGTCCAGACCTCAGATGTTATCTGAGGACATTCTTAGTCTTTGGGTTGGTGGAAGCTTGGGACTCGTACATTCCAACTGGATTTGCTTAGGAGCCATAAGGATGGATGCTGGGTTGAACACAGAAGCGAGCAAGAAATGTTGTGCCTGTTCTAAAGACACTGAAGACAATTTGTCTCCTGACATGCAGCTTTCCAACTCCCCACTATCACAGAGCATGTGTCAGTCAGCCTTACAGACTCTGGACACAGGTGCAGCATTCCCGCAGGAAGTGCAACAGTATGTAAGGGAAATAGACATTTGGCCTTCACTTTCAGTTGTCTGAGCCAAAAAGGGTTTTCTTCCTTCCTTCCTTCCTTCCTTCCTTCCTTCCTCCCTCCCTCCCTCCCTCCCTCCCTTCCTTCCTTCCGTTCTCTTAAGCTAATTCTTTCTTGTTTTGCTAAGTATTGTTATATTTTATTCACTTATCTGGTGTGTGGGTGTGACATATGTCACAGTGCACATGGGGGAGGTCAGACAATATGTAGGATTTCTCTTCTCCCAGCACGTGGGTCCTTGGGATCAAACCCAGGTCAGCAGGCTTGGCTGAAAGCTGCCCTACTTGCTGAACCATCTTGCTGCCCCTTGTTGTTTGCTTGGAGTGGGGGTTTATTGTTTTATTTTGTTGCTGTTTATTTGAGACATGGTCTTGTTTCTTAACCCTAGTTGGCCAGAACTCACCATATAAATCAATAACTAACCCCACAAAGTTGTCCTCTGACCTCCAGTCACACACACACACACACACACACACACACACACACAGAGAGAGAGAGACAGAGACAGAGACAGAGAGAAAGAGAGAATAAAATGAAAAAAAAAGTCTTTTTTTTTTTTCAGAGGCATGTGTGGTGGCTCACCTCTTTACTCCAAGCAGACACATTAAATAAATAGATAAATTTAAAAGCTGGACAGGGTAGCCCATACTTGCTCTGGGGAGGTAGAGACAGAAAGATCCCTGAGCTCACTGAACAGTCTAGCAAATGCAGTATCAGTAAGCTCCAGTGAGAGACTATCTAAAAAAAAAAAAAAAAAATACAGTATAGCTACTCTGTGGCTTCCACACACATGAACACAGACACGCGTAGCAAAAATAAAACTTAAATAAATTCCTTCATCTTGCGCAAGCACAGGACTATGAGCTTCAACTGTAATACCTTCACTGACCTCTAATTTAGCCTGAAAAGCAGGCATCCAACCCATCTTGCAGAGAAGTAGACTGAGGCTTGTGTACACAAGTAAATGACACAGTGGGGGATTGTTGTTGGGTTTTTTGAGTTTTGGGGGTTTTTTCTTTTTATTCTTTGTGGGGGTCACCACCCAGGTGCCAAATAATCACACATGGAGACTTAGTCTTTTTTATGAATGTCCGGCCTTAGCCTGACTTGTTTCTTGTCAGCTTTTCTTAACCTAAATTATCCTACCTACCTTTTGCCTCGTGGGTTTTACCTTTCTCTATTTCTGTATACCTTTCTTTACTTCTTACTCCAAGGCTTGTATGTAACTGGGTGGCTAGGCCCTGGTGTCCTTCTCCCTATCCTGCTCCTCATATTTCTTCTTTTTATTCTTCCTGCCTGCCAGCCCCACCCATCCTTTCTCCTGCCTCACTATTGGCCATTTAGCAATTTATTAGACCAATCAGGTGTTTTAGACAGGCAAGGTAACACAGCTTCACATAACATAAAAGAATGTAACCTATCTTTGCATCATTAAACAAATGTTCCATAGCAGAAACAAATGTAACACATCTTCAACTAATATTCCACAATAGGGAATTCTAAATGCCCAGCCTCTACTTCGAAGCTCCAGGATGTACTACCTCAGAATGGGAAGGCAGACTCACTGACAAGGTCCCATAAACTCCAGACAGCAGGAAGCCAGGGGACCTCAAGGGAACTGAAGATATTCTAGGTGTTACTAAATTTGCAGCCCTGCTTTCTGAGAGCTGTGACAGATTAAATAGTTATCTGCTCTTTCCTGCACTGTCAGGCGTGTTGCTGAAATTGCCAGATCAGCTGAGCAATGATGATGACAGTGGTGATGATGATGGTGATGGTGATGATGCTGATGGTGGTGATGGTGTTGGTGATGATGGTGATGATGGTGATGGCGATGGTAATGGTGGTGATAATGAAGTTGTTGATGATGAAATGGAAGGCTTAGTATTAAGACTTTTAGGAAAAAACAAGGCAGGCCACACTTATGACCCAGGTTTGGGTGAAGCCATGTGTCAAAATCCTAAAAATGCAACACTACCACATCTTCCTATCAATCAGAATACACAGCTAAAATACAACTTTAGTGTTTTCTACATTGATGCAGATCAAGTGACATTAAACCTCTCCACAGGTCTGTTTCTCTTAGGTGCAAATGCATTTTTTCTGATTCAAACATGAAGTCTCTGCAACTGATGGATACTCCTGGAGCACCAGTCACAAGGCATCGAAGGCTAGCCCTCTGCTGATTGAGAACAGTCAAGGTTCCCTAGGTGGACCACTTCTCCCAAGGCTCTCATGAAGTTGCATGGTTTTCTGGGTCACACATCCCAAACTCTGGGGGTGAGAGAGTAGTTGAGAGGTGCCCATGACAGAGCCTCTTGAATGTGTGAATCTGAATTTAAAATGGAATGAAATGGCTTGGAACAATGGTTTTATATGCTCATCACTGTAGCTGGCACTGGGACTAGAATAGAGGAGCATGGAAAGTAAATTAAGGGGATCTGGAAGTAGTTCAATTGGGAGAGCACTTTCCTAGCATTCACAAAGTCTGGATTTGACACATGTGTAGTAAAACATGGAAGCTGTAATCCCAGCACACAGGAGGTGAAGGCTGAAGCATCACAGCAACATTTCTGCTATACAGTGAATATGAGACCAGTCTCTTCAGGGTGAGGCCCTGTCTCCAAAACATCTGGAATGGGTAAAATACTATCACCCTACAAATCCTGCTCAACTGGACCTGGTGACAGATGCTCAGATCCCCATGCTTGGGAAGGCAGAGGTAGGAAGGAAGATCAAGAGGTTAAGATCACCCTAAACCATGTAATCAGTTGGAGGCTGTGTAGTTTGAATGAAAATGGCCCCCATTGTCTCACAGAGACTAGCACTATTGGAAAGTGTGGCCTTGTTAGAATAGGTGTGATGTTGGAGGAAGCATGTCACTGGGTGTTTCAGAAGCTCAAGCCAGATCTAGTATGTTTCAGTCTCTCCCTGCTGCCTATGGATCGAGATGTAGAACTCTCAGCTCCTTCTCCAGCACCATGTCTGTCTGCCATGTGATGCCATGATGATAATGGACTAAACCTCTAAACTGTAAGCCAGCCCTAGTTAAATGTTTTCCTTTGTAAGAGTTGTCATGGTCATGGTGTCTTATCGCGGTTAAATAAGGATCAGGATAAACAAATAGGCCAAATAGATGTTTATTCAGGGAGAAATAACTTACAACCTAGACAGATGAACACCAGGAAATTCAACCCGATCCTCTCCTGTCCGAGTCACGCCAGCAAGAGAGCTTTTTCCGGCTCTCCTTCCGACCTCCTTCCACAGGTCACCTCCGCCCATGGCTCCACCCACAATGGGCATGGTCAGTGCCACAGAAGGACTATCTCACTACAGTGTCTCTTCACAGAAACCCTAAGAAAAGGCCAACCTGTGCTACATGAGAACCCGATTGGGTGTGGGTGTAGGGCATCTACTTCCTAATCCCACTATACTCATACAGGTAATATTGTGTGGAAATAATGTCTTGGTAGGCACAGTCACATTAAGATGGGTCCACTGGGCTAGGTGAGCCCTATATCTCAGGAGTGAGAGATCACTTTATTAAAAAAAAAAAAAAAAAAAAAAAAAAAAAAAAAAGGAAATTTTGGCCAGCCAGATGCTCAGTGAGTGAAGACACTTGCCAAATAAGCCTGGTGACATCAGTTCCACCCTCGGAAATGGAACAGTAAAGGATAACCAGCTCTACCAGCAGCCCTCTGATCTTCAGTATGTGCAAGCACACACATACAATACACAACTTTTAAATAAAGAGAAACTGGCAATAGATATAAGTAAAGAAAAGAAAGTCCAGCTGGGCATGATAGTATAAGGCTTTAGTTGGAGCACTCAGAAGACAGAATAGGTCGATCCCTGTTAGTTCAAGGCCAGCTGGATCTACACAGTGCACTCCAGACCAGACCAGGCTGCATAGTGAGGCCCTGTCTCAAACAAAAACAAAAACAAACATGTTTAGCCTCCATGAAAATACAAATCAAGACTTCAGAATAACTATGTGGAAAAACAAACCCAACATGGCACAGCCCAGCAGTCAAGAGGTAGAGGCAATTGAATCAGATATTTAAGATCATTAGCCCATGGAGGCTTCAATGCTTGCATTAGCTGTATGGATCAAAACAAATCAGGTCTGTAGAGAAGACAGCCCAGTGGTTAAGAGCAGTGGCTGCTCTTGCAGAGAACCTGACTTCAGTGCCCAGTACTCACGTGACAGCTCACAACCATCTGTAAATTCGATCCAGGGGTTTCAACATCTTTTGTTGTCCCCTGGGGTACTGCAGGCATGTACCAAGTTTGAGAATAGCCTGGGCTATGTCAGATCCTGTTTTAGAAAAGAAGATTTGGACTTTGAACATATAGAAGACATAATCCAATGGAGACTGCTCCACCTGTTCTGTATGTTCTGACATTTCTTAGCATTTCATTAAGGAAGAACTTTGAGAGGCCAAGCCCACACCGGATGTACTCCTGTAATCCCCACACTGGAGGCAGATGCAGGTGGATCTCTATGAGTTTAAGACCATTCTTGTCTACCTAGGAAGATCCAGGCCAACCAGGGCTAAAGAGATCCCGTCTCAAAGAAGAAATAAAGGGATAGACATAGTTGTGCACACCTTTAATACCAGCACTCAGGAGATAGGAGCAGGTAGGTCTCTGTAAGTTGGAGGTCAGCCTGTTCTGCATAGTGAGTTACAGGGCAGCCAAAGTTAATAGAGAGCAAAGCTAGAGAAATGGCTCAGTGGCTACCAGCACTTGCTGTGTGTACAGAGGGCTGAGTTCAGCTCCCAGCAGTCATGTCAGGCTCACAAAACACCTGCAACTCCAGCTCCAGGGGATCTTCTGGCCTCTGTGAGCACTGCATTCACATGCACACACACACACACACACACACCACACACAAAAACTACACACCACACATACACACACCACACACACCACATATACCATACACCACAAACCACACATACCATACACCACATACACACACACACACACACACACACACACACACACACCACACATACCACACACACACCACACACATACAAACCACACATACACACACACAACACACACACACAAACCACACACACCACACATGCACATACCCCACACCCCCACCACACACCACATTCACACCACACACACACATACCACACACACACATGCACACACCACACACACACACCACACCACAAACACCACACACACACCAAACACACACCACACACATACAAACTACACACCACACATACACACACATACCATACATCACACACATACCACACACACACCACACACACACACACCACACATACAAACTACATACCACACACACACCACACACACATACCACATCACACACACACACACACACCACACAAAAACTACACACCACACATACACACACACCACATATACACCACATCACACACACACATACCAAACACACACACACCACACACACACACACACCACACACAAAAACTACACACCACACATACACACACACCACACACACACACCACACACACCACACACACCACAAATACAAACTACACCACATACCTCACCACACATACCACACACACACCACACACATACACATCACACATACACACACACCACACACACACACAAACCACACACACCACACATACACATACCCCACACCCCCACACCCCCACCACACACCACATTCACACCACACACAAAACTACACACCACACATAAACAAAAACACCACAACCACACACACCACACACATACAACTCACACCACACACACACACACATACCACATCACACACATAACACACACACACCACACACACACACACACACACACACAAAAACATACCACACACCACACATACACACAACACACACACACACACACACACACACACACACACACACACACACACCACACATACACACACACACACACACACGCACAGCACACATAGGACACACCACACACCACACACACACACACACACACACACACCACACACAGTACACACCCACACATACACACACACCACACACACACACCACACACACCACACACACCACACACACCACACACACCACACATACACTACACCACATACACACACACACACGCACAGCACACATAGGACACACCACACACCACACACACACAAACCACACATACACACACACACAGTACACACCACACACACACACACCACATACACACAAACCACACATACACACACACATACACACACACCACACACATACACACACCACATACCATACATACACACACACCAAACACACACACACCACACACACACATCACACACATACAAACCACACATACACACATAGCACACACCACACACACACACACACACAAACCACATACCACACATACACACACACACAAACCACATACCACACATACACACACACACACCACACACACATACACATACCACAAACACACCACATACCACACATACACACACACACACCACACACACCACCCACACACACCACACAGACACACACGCACCATACAAATTAAAAGATGAAAAGAGGGTCAGGCTGGTGACATGGCTCTGCTTGCCACCAGGCTTGTCAGCCTGAGCTCCAGCTCTATCCCAGGTTCCACAATAGGAGAAGAGTAGGAAGTCCTCTGACCTCCACAGACAAAATGTAACACACATATGCCCCATGTACACACCTATCATGTATGCGTACAGAAATGATTGTTTAAAAACAAGCCTTCTTATTTTGTAAATAATGAGCTATTAAGTCTTATCAGTGTTTGTGTGTGTGTGTGTGTGTGTATCTGTATTGGGATGTTTGTGTGTGTAGATGTACATACATGTATATGCCTATTGAGACTGGAGGACAGCTACCCTTGAATGGAGTTCTTCAGGACCCATCTACCTTGCGTTGTTCTGTTTGTTTAGTTGGTGTTTGTTGTTGTTGGTGGTGGTGTGTGTGTGCGTGTGCATGTGTGTTTACATGCTAGATTCACATGTGGTTATTTTCATGCTAGGTATCCTGTTCTATCATTCTTTCCCTTGTTCTCACACAGTCTCTCACTGAACTAGAGGCTAGGCTGGCAGCCAGAAAGTCCAGTGGTCCTCTTGTGTTCCCACCCACAGTGCTGGATCCAGGTGTCTGCTGTCACAGATAGCTTTTGCATGGTGCTGGGAATGAGAACTCAAGTCTCCAAGCTTGTTCAGTAAGCTCTCTCACCCACTGAGCAATCTCCCTTGTCCCCTTAAGTCATATTTTGATGGGATTTGTCAGGGGTGTCACGTGGAATAAACTTACTTCTGTCATACAGGGCATTAATTCCAGAAGTACTACATAGCACAATTTCCCCTGTAAGAACAATTACGAGGACACATGAATTCTCCCATGCACTGAGGTGAGTAACCTCTCATCTTGAGATGGTCTTAACTTACACAATGTCTTTAAGGGATCCAGACGTCCCCAAAGCCTCTGAAATTTTTGAACTCCTGTGGATCACCCTGTTGATTATTCAGGATCTCCTGGGTAGCGCTTGTGTTACAATCTGCTCCACGAATCCAGCGAAGGCCTAGAGATTGAAATAAGAGACAAGACAGTGGGTCGTTCAACAGCAATGTCGGAATGCCAAGTGCCAAATGCCATTTATTGAGGGGAAGGAGTGGGCTTATATACTGACTCACAGCACAGTGGAAAACAACAGGGTTTACAGGCTTAGCTCCTCCCCAGCAGATACATGTTAGCAAAACAGGAAGAGTACCAATGACAACTCCAGGGCAAGATGTTCCAGCCAACAGCTTCAAGCTTGCTCAAGGTGCCTCAGGGGTCCATACATGGCCCTACACTCCAGGAAAAGCTGGCCATATTAAGTAGGATAAAAATTCAGCAAATGACTTTTCAAGCAAGTACAAGAATAATTTGCAGACAATTTTGTTAACAAATACCAGCTAGACTAAAAGGTGTTGATTTGTGCACATCCCTCTTTGTTTCCATGCTCATTAGGCACTGCCTGCTGTGACTCAAATACCAAATACCTTGTGCACCCTTGGCAAACCATCCCAAGGGCCCTGCAAAGCTCATATTGCATTACCATTTCATGGGTGACCATCTTTTCTGAACCAAAAAGTGATAAACATTATACTGATAGAAACAATGGCTGGGCATGTAACTCAGCTGATAGACTGCTTGCCTACCATGTATGAGGTCCTGAGTTTGATCCAAATGTAACACAGAAATAAAAAACCCAGAGACTGATATTGGGGTTCAAACTTCAAGCTGAAGATCAGAAAAGCAAAGCAGCTGGTCACTAGCTCTTATTCTACCTCAGAATGAAAGGTGATTCTGACTTCTCCAAACCTCAGACTGTAACCTCTCAGCATGGTTGGAGAATCCTGAGATTTCAATGTCTTCCTATCTTCAGTGTGGCTGGAGAATGAATGCCTGATACTGACTACTGAAGGCCCTGTTCCTATCTTTTATACCCCTTCAGTGCTGGGATTAAAGGTGTGTGGATTAAAGGTGTGTGATCCCAGGTGCTGAGATCATCTTTGTGTGAACTGTTCCTCTTTAGGACTAGATCAATCTCGTTGTGGACTGGGTAACCTTGCATTCTCAGAGATCTGTCTACCTCTCTACCTCTTAATCCTGAGTCCTAGGATTAAATGTGTGGACCACCACCTCTTAGTTTCTGGCTGCTAGGATTAAAGGTGTGTATCACCACTTCCTGATCTCTACAGTTTGAGGCTGACTTTACTTTCTGAATCCTTGGGCAAACTTAATATCATCACATCTGAATAGTAAGGCATACATCTATGATCCCAGCACTGAAAGGTGCAGGCAGGGAGATCAGGAGTTCAAAATCATCGTCAATTACATAGGCAGTCCAAGGTTAGCCTAAAATATATGAAACCTTGTCTCATAACAGGAAAAGAGCAGCCCAGGCAGATGGCATATGCTGTAAATTTCAGCATTTAGAAGACAAAAGCAGGCTGATTGCTATGAGTTCATGTCCAGCCTGGCATACAGTGAATTCTAGGCCAAATAGTGCTACACAGTGAGACCTTCTTTCTGAGAGAGAGAGAGAGAGAGAGAGAGAGAGAGAGAGAGAGAGAGAGAGAGAGAGAGAGAGAGGGAGAGTGACAGAAAGACAGACAAGCAGCAGGGGGAGAGAAGAAGAAAAAATAAATCAATGACAAGATTCACTTGTCTGGAAAGTTCCAAAGAAATCTGGAATATGTAAAATCCCCTAGTATCCCCTGGTGTCTTAGGTTGGAGACACAGCTCAGCAGTTAGAGCACTGGCTGCTCTTCCAGATGACCTGAGTTCAATCCCTGGTACCTGCATGGTGGCTGTAGCTTCTGTTTCAGAGGAACCAATGCCCTCTATGGACACCAGGTACACAAAAGGTACACAGACACACAAGCAGGCAAAATACTCACTCAGACAAAATAAAATAAATTTTAATTCCCTACTATCAAAGGGTACTCACTTTCCAAAGGCAAGAAAACTAACATTTGAGTAAGTGTGACACTGGGCTAGGCTCTGAGAGTTTATACTTCACTCTCTGTTAATGTGCTCTGGCCATCTGCTATCCCCATTCCCCACCCCCATATGGATTCTTCCTCTAAAACTGTAAGTCCAAATAAAACTCCTTCTTCCTTAAGTTGCCAACGATCATGGTGGTCAATCACAGCAACAAAGAGTAATCAATACACACACCCATAAGTGTATGTGTGTTCTCCTTCATCCTACCTAGTCACATGATAGACAAACTTCTATAATCATGAACAAAATAAAGCCTGCATTCTGTAAGCGGCCTCCCTGGGGTACTGGGTCACAGGATCTGGAAAGTCTAAGAACACAGCTCCCTACAGGCCATATGTTATCTAGGGAACCAGCAATCTACTGATGAGCTGGAAAGATAAAGTTACCTGGTGAATGAATCATTCCCATCTTCCCATAGGGACCAGGATCACCCAAACCTCTTGCAGCTCCAACCACAACCCCACAATCCTGGTCTGTCCATTCCTGTGATGACTTCCTGTAGATTATGCCATTCCTCCAAGGAGCTTTGAGTGGCAATTGCTCTAGCTTACACTGTTCAAGAATGGGGTCAAATTCTGTGGTATTTAAGAGGACACTCTTCCTTCACCAATGAGATGAGAAAGCAATCAAAGCCATTAAAAACTGTTCTTGGGGCAGCTTTGGTAACATGCTTGCCACACAAGTATTAGAACCTGTGTTTGGTGCTCAGAATCTGCATAAAAAGCCAGTCATGTGAGGCTCAGGAGCTAAAAGCACGCCCTGCTCAGCCAGAGGACCAGAGTATCTTAGCAGCCCCTAGCTCCAACTCCGAGGGATTCAACTCCTCTGGCCTCTGAGAGCAGCTACACAGCATGTACACACTCACAAGACAGACACACTTACACGTAATTAAAAATAGCAACTTTTTATAAGCTTGGCACAGTGACACACACTTGTAATCCCAACGTTGGTGAAGTAGAGACAGGGGGATCCCTAGGGCTAAATGGACAGCTAGCCTACCTAATTGTTGAGCTACAGGACAATGAGAGACCCTGTCTCAAAACAAAATAAACAAAAGTGGATGGCTCATGAGGAATTCCACCTAGCATTGACCTCTCACCTCCACCTGTACTTGCACACAAGTAAGCATGCAGCACCCATACCTGCATGTACACACACACACATACATTCATGCACATATGCCCACAGACACATACCAGCACATCACACACATCTTCATGTACATATACTCCCACACTCCCCTGGACAGGAACACACATTTATGTACACATACCTCCCACACACATGCACATACAAATTCATATACACACCACTTGCATACATGCTTATGCATACATACCTCCCCATAAACACACACCATGCATATAAAGGTGCTTATAAATGCATGAAATACTTACACAGGAATCATTTCTAAATCTCAGCACATAAACTGGGTGTAAGGAGTTCTCTAAATTAAGTACTATTGTTGGTAAATTCTCTGCAAACTAAGAAAGAATTCCAGGCTGTTACTGCTAATAGGTGAATAATACCATACCCAATACTGCATGCACCTCCCTGTTTCGGCAGCTACACAGAATTGTGTCCTGAATTACATTCTTTAACAAAAGTATGTGCTAATCAGCAATAAATCCTGAACATATTTCACTTCCCTTCAGTCCCTTTTCATGTTCTAGAGCAGCAATTCCCAACCTGTGGGTTGTGACCGCCAAAGACCATCAGAAAATATAGATATTTGCATTTCATTTTGTAACAGTAGCAAAGTTATGGTTATGAAGTGGCAACAAAAATAATTTTATGGTTGGGGTCACCACAATACAGGAAACTGTATTAAAACAGCATTAGGAAGGTTGAGAAACATTGCTCTAAAGCATAAAGATTGGATAATCTGTTTAATCAGGTTAAATCCTGGTGGACCCACCCACTTCCGGGCTTTGAAAACCTGTACGGTTGCTGACTTGCTAATTCATGTCCCTCACTCATTCATCCCAGGCCTGCTTGGCCTCTTGTGACTGCTGTATCACAGGCCTTGCAAGCTGGGCAAGCCCCAAGCAGTTCCCCAGAGCCTCCAGTTCCTGTACATTCCTTTGGACCAGATTTTTGTGTCTTGCTGCTTCCCTCATTAATAAGTCTAATGTAATTCTGGCATATTTATGATGCCTTTGTATAAGAAGCGTGCTTTATAACATTTTGAGAATTACATTTGAACAGTCATTCTAAAAAATATGGTAATCCCCACCCTCTCCTGTATATTACATTTTGTTCTTTCCAGATGGCTTATGGGAAGAAAAGTTATAAAAGCCATGATTCACTCTTTCTCAACCAAAGCAAACCTGGAATGAAAGTCTGCACCAGACCCTGAAAAAGCCAGCAGCAAGAGACTAGGGAAGGCTTCATCTCTAAATTCACTCAGAATATACCTGGTCTACCTGAGGTGCCTGGGGAATGGGGCAGTCTTCATCAAGACAATCCTTCTAGTCTTTGTAATTACAGGATAAAATGGACACACAAGTTCCAAACTGAGTACATTCCCAGGAGAAGATGACTCATACTCATCACCGGGTATTCGTTGATCAATCCAAAAGTAACTCTGAGCAATTAGGCAGCTCCATCTGACAGGCCAGGCTCATCTATAACAGGATGCAGTGTTTGTGTCTTACATATGCTTTTCATTTCTGTTCGTAGGTTCAGTGTAGTGATGGATTAGACATGTGATTCACAAGTTGAACTTGACAAGGCAACTCCTTGTGCCAACAAAATTTCTGAAGGAAATATAACCCTCCCCACCCATGCAACTTTCTTGAATTTTTTGAAACCGATAAGGAACTTAAAAAAAAAAGTTACATTTGTTCTAGGAGGGAGGTATTTGTGCCCCAGCACTTATGTAGAGTTTAGAAGACACTTTACCAGGTCTCTCTTCTGCTATGTGGTTGCTGGGAATTGAACTCAGCTCATCAAGCTTGGCAACAAACTTCCTTACACACTAAGCCATCTTGCTGACCTTTTTTTTTTTTTTTTTTTTTTTCCTTTTTTAATACAGTTTCATGAAGCCCAGACTGCCCTTGAATTTGTTAACATAGCTGAAGATGACCTTGAACTTCTGGGCATCTTAATGAAGCCAGCTAGAAAGACAAAGAAAATTGAGGAGGCATGGGAAGACAAAAGAGTCCCTCATCCTGGAGTCTAATTGAAGCCTTTGCCAGCTGAGAATAAGAAATTCAAACATAATTAACATTCACTGCAAAGGTTCCCTAAGTAGAAACAATATTTCTTTTATATGTGATGATTTAGATATGAATGTTAAAATACCAATGCTCTACTCTATGGACTGAGTGTATAGGGGCAAGCATAGTCTTTGTCCTTTCCCAACTGTAAACCTGAAACTTTCTAGGAATCTCATAAGAAGCCCCACTTACAGTAAAAATGCCCGTGAAACCTTCCTAAGCTGTGTGGTTGCCTTACTTGATTGTAACTGTATGCAAGCATATCTGGACACACTATGCTCTAGTTTATTAAAACAAGACAAAGTCTCTTGGCAACTCTTAGAAATGAAACTTCCAAAATTGGTCATCTACTGTAAAGACACTGAAAGGGGACTCAAAAAGACCACACCTACATTCCAGCGTGTTCAAGCCTCTCCCTGAGGGCTTCTCAAGCAAACTTCCTGTTTAAATCTGTGCTCAAAACTTTTCCAAACAAATTCCAACTTTGCTTCATACTGGCTCATCCTGAGATGCTTTTCTGTGGCCAAGTCGAGGATCTGTTTCACCTGAGCAGAAGTCTCTGGAGAGAACTCAGCAGGCTGCTGCTGGCATCACCAGTATCCTCTAAAGCTGCAGGCAGGCATGGCCTACAGTGCCTACCTGGGCTAAGAGAACTTTTCCCAGTTTATTATTTTATTTTCCAGAGTCTCAAGCATTCCAGGCAGGCCTCAATCTCACTATGCAGCTGAGGATGGCTTTGAACTTTTGATCCTTTCAACTCCTCCTGAGTTCCGGGATTACAGATATGTACCAACACACCCCGTTTATACATCCTAGAACTTAAACTCAGTGGCTGGAAAGATACACCAGTCAGTAAGCTGCTTCCATTGCATCCATAAGTTTCATCCCCAGAACTCAGGAGGTGGAGACAGATGGGGTTCACTGGCCAGCCAATCAAGTCTATTTGATGAGTTCCAGGCCACTGAGAGATGCTGTTTCAAAAACAAACAAAAAGTGGACCATTCCTGAGGAATGACACCCAAGGTTGTGCTTTGGCCTTCATAGACACACACAATCACGTGTGTGTACAGAAACATGAACACAAGAGTATGCACACACATGGACACACACACATACACATTAGAGAGACAGACAGACAGACAGTTAGACAGACACAGAGGATACTTAACCCTAGGAAGTGAACTAATAGTGACACAATCCCAGGCTTTTCATCTAGTAACTATTTTTCTGAGCATCTGCTATGTGTTAGACAGGTACTGACACAATAATACATACTGTATTTGGATACAAGTCTCCCAAATCCTCACAAATGTGGTGGTATGGTGAAGGGGTACTGTGTTGTACTCACAGATCAGTGCCTAGTTATCAGAGTCATCAGAGAGAAGATGCAGAGACCCACATTCAACATTACATGGACTTCAGAGAGGGGGCGAGAACACCAGAAGAACACAGCCCACAAAACCAACTAAGCAGGGATCATAGAGACTGAAGCAACAATCACGGCTGTGTGTTTAGCTTGGGGCTTTTATGAGACTCCTAATAATGGGAATGGGGGTGTCTCTCACTCTTTTGCGTGCTCATGGGACCCTCTTCCTTCTACTGGGTTGCCTCATCCATTCTTGATAATGAAGGTTTGCGCCTAATTTTATTTCATCTTGTTATGCTGTGTTCAGTTGCCATCACTGGGAGGCCTGCTCTTTTCTGAAGGGAAATGGAGGGACAGTAGATCTGGGGGACATGGGGAGGGGAAACTGCATGTGGGATGTATGAGAGAAGAATAAAGAAAAAATAAAGAGGTGGTGGAGAGGCTGGAGATGTGGATCATTGGTTGAGAGCACTGACTGCTCTTCCAGAGAACCTGGGTTCAATTCCCAGCACTTCCGTGACAAGTCACAACTATCTGTAATTCCAGTTCCGGAGGATCTGACACCCTCTTCTGGCCTACTCCATCACCAGGCACACAAGTGGGACAGAAACATACATGTAGACAAAACATCCATACACATAAAATAAAGATAAAAAGAATTTAATAAAAAAAAAAGATGTGCTTGGAAAAAAGATGTGGTGGATCTGGGTGATAGTGGTGCACACCTTTAATCCCATCACTCAGGAGGCAGAGGTAGGTGGATCTCCATGAGTTCAAGGCCAGCCTAGTCTACAGAGTGAGTTTTAGGACAGCCAGACACACACACACACACACACACACACACACACACACACACACACACACACTGTGGTGGAACCTGTAAGAGGTGGGGCCAATGGGAGAAAGAGGTCTTGGAGGCATGCCCTTGAAAGGCCACTAAGACGGCTGCCCCTCCTCTTCTTTGCTTTCCAGCTAAGATGAAGTAAACAGGTCTCCCTCACCATACACTCCAACCCTGACAAGCAACTGAGTCACAGTAAACTTCCTGTCTTTTTAAGTTATTACCTTGGAATTTGTTACAGTACCGTCAAGCTGATAAGCATAGATTACAGTGTTCTCTTTGCTCAGAAATTTTGCACACAACCTCTGGAGCATATTTAATAATCAGATGGGCTTTGGAAACTCTCCAAAAGGAGATATCTCCCTCCAAGAGAGGCTTTGTTGCCAGTGCCAGTGCAGGGTCTTCGATACAAGGATTTTATGTAGTTACTCAGCAATGTGACCGGGGCCCTCCGTGACTTTGTCTCCTTCTACAGTGTCCCTGAAGCTCTCTCCAGTGGTCTCCATATGCACTCACTGGGCTAAGCCCAAGTGTACTGGCAGCCTGAGAGGGCTCCAGTCTTCAGAGTTTGTTATTCCCTGTGCTCTCTCTGCTCTGTTATTAATGTTCTGTTTCCAGGCTGCTTGGCCATCAGCTCTCAGCAATTGCCCAGTGTGCTTTGTGAAGAACACACAAATGCGGCATTAGACATGTCAGGTACAATTTTGATGGACTGAGAGTGAAGCTTGGGTGAATAGCCTGACCTCAGTTATGCTTAGAAATTGTAAAGGAAGCTGTGAAGGTGGGGACAGGAGCTGGACACCTTCTCATAGGGAAAGAGGGGGGCTATAGGGCAAAATGCAAAGACTCAGCGAAGTGAGGATGGAGAGAATGGAGGAGGTGTGTGGTAGCAGGTGCTCAGGAGGCTGAAACAGGAAGGTATGGGTTAGGGGCTGCCTGAGCTATATAATGAGTTCCAGGCCAGCCCAAGACATATGGTAAGACTATCTCAAGAGTAAACAGCAAGGAGGGAATGGTAGCAATGTCCACAATTATTCCCAGCACTCAGGGAGCTGAGGCAGGAATACTGCCACATGTTCAGGGCCAGCCTGGACTACATATTGAGACATTTATAAAAAGACAGAAACTAGGTCTAGTCGCACAGACTTGGACTGCCAGCTACTTGAGGGGATGAAGCTCAAGCCTGTCTGTGTGACAGAGCAAGTCCAAGGCTAGCTTGGGTAACTCAGTGAGATCTTTTCTCAAAATAAAACATTAAAAAATGTGGAGACAGACTTGCCCAACACACATGACCCTTAGGTTTAGTCTCCAGTTCCAGAAAGAACAGAAAGAGAAGTAGACAGAAAAAGATGAGAAGAGAAAAAGAAAACAATGGATTTAAACCAGAGCTTCAGATGTGTTAAGTAACGTGTCTATGTATGTGTGTGTTTCTGTGTGTATATGTACATCTATGTATGTATGTGTGTATGCACCTATATATATGTGTGCATTATTGTATAGGGGTGCATTTATGCATGTATGTGTTTATATATGTAGGCATCTATGTGTATATGTGTGTATGTGCATCTATATATGTGTATGTGCATCTTTGTATGTATGACTGTGTATATATATGTACATCTCTGTATGTGTTTATGTGTGTCTGTGTGTTTACTCATTGTGCCCAGGCACTATTAATGGTACATTTAAGCCAGACCCAGGGCCTACTATATTTCAAATACTGTGTTACTATACTTCAAATACAGGGCCTCATATTAAGATGCCTCAAAAATCAACAAGAAACACTCAACAATTTGACAATGTGAATACATAGCAACAAACCTCTCTAGCTTTTATGTTTCCTATCAAATAATTGTAAAATATAATTTTTTATATGTAGAAAGGAGCCTATAACAGCAAACATGTTTTTATTGGTCAAGGTTCTCTAGAGGAACAGAACTTATAGAATGAATATATATGAAAGGGGGGTTATTAGATTGGCTTACACAATAGTGGCTGTGTTCACTGGAGTAGCTGAGAATCCAGTAGCTGCTCTGTCAGACCAATTGCCTCAGCAGTCCCAGTCCAGTGTTGCAGGCCTGAAGAATTCCTATAGAGTCTCTGGTCTTTATTCTATGTTGGAGCCTGAAGAAGCTGGTTCTGGGGGCCTCACAGGATGGTAGTGGTGCCATTGGGAGCAGGAGCAGGGAAGATGAACACACAACACCAAGGCAAACAGCAAAAAGCAAGAGTTTCCCGCCCCCGGTCTCCCTTTTATTTAGGCTGTCACCAAAAGGTGTCATTCACATTTAGAGAAGGTCTTTCCTTAAATTTGTGAAGAAACTGGCAAGTTCCATATTTATTGAGAAACCATTTCTCTAAGGGATAAAGTAGAAAGTGATACAGCAGGATACCCAGAATCATCTGGTCTGTGCACTTGCACACAGGCAAACATGTTTGCACACACAGGACAAACAAGATGTTTAAGGCCAGGAATATATCTCAGTGATAGAGGGCTTACCAGGCATGCAGGAAGGTGCTCCCCTCCTACTATAGAAGAAAGAGACCAATGTGAACATGGTAGGTATTTGCATAGTGTACTGGAGGTGAAAAGATAGCAAAGAGAAAGGAGGCACTGATGGCATGCAAGTCCCTCTTCTGTGAAGTGTAAAGTAGGTATGTTTCTCTTATAACATTGAGGACTCGCTATGAACAGTAAGTGAACTCAGACAATACAGAGAATAAGGTTCAGAGTCGGGAAGTGCAAAAATAGAATTGGGAGGGAGTTAAATGAAGTTCTTCATAACCCAAGCAGAGACTACAAATGGAAAGGGGAAAAGAAATGTAGCTGATTCGTTTGCCTGCCTATGATCCTGCTTCATGTTTTAAGTCACACACAGGATATAAATGCACACGCGTAGGTGCCCAAGGGAGAAGAACCAAATTGGACGAGTCCCTGGGACACTGTAAACTCAAGCTGTCTCTTTAGGCCCAAGATGCCATTTCCTCTTTTATTTGTTTTGAAATTATTGATAAGGGGAAGAATATCTTAATTTACCCTTTAATAATGAGAAAAAGGCAATTTATCTAAAACTGGAAAGAGTCTAAGCACTTTGCAATTCCTTCTGTTTCACCTCTAGCATTCAGGCTCTGGTTATGTAAATGTTATAGAGAGAATTTATTCATGAGCTGGTGAGATGAGGAGAAAAGTCATCAACAGTCTTACTCAGGGCTGGCCCCTCATGCTGTAATAATGACCTGACAAGCAAGCCATGCCCACCTGCGCAACAGTGGCATGCATTTTACGGGGGCTACCAACTGCTCTTTGACTAGATCTGAGGCCTTCTCCACAGGAAGGAATCCCTGCTTGGCACTAGAAACCTTGTCTGGGAAGAACATAGGTCTTAGGGGACATCTACTGGTGATTTTTTGCTAAGTGCTCATTCTGTCAAACTGCCTTCTAAATCATTATGTTCAGACCTATAGATTAGTGTTGTTCTCAGCCTTCATCAGAGAAGCTTTTGGGAGGGGTAGAGGGAGGCAGTGGTCAATGCAGAAACCCATAATTGCTCAAAGTGTTAGGGAATAAGCAACTGTGAGTGCTCAACCCTAAATGGAACACCATCCCTCCCTGGGTGGGTGGGGGGGGGTGTATCTGTTAAGTCACAGGATGCCGTTTGCAGGGGTCTTTTTCTACCCTCTGCTCTGACTTTCGGCAATGGCACTGTAGGAATCCTGCTGAGTTGTGATTAGCAAGTCAGTAATAATCATAGCTTACTTCTCTCTTGCAATTAGCCTAGATGTGATATTCCATTGGTGTAAATTTTATTCAGTAATACTGAACTAGCCTTGATAATAAAAAATACAAAAAATCATTATAAATTATCATAATATTTACATAATTGGCAAGCAGTCTCAGATTTAGTCCCTTGAGGATGAATCTCAAAGGACAGTTTTGAGTTTCTTCCTAATTTTCTTTATTTCCATTGTGTGTGTATGTGTGTGTGATTCAAGGTATTTCTATGTAGCCTAAGATAGCCTTGAGTGTGAGGCAATACTAGTGCCTTAACCTCCTTAGTGTCTAGATTACAAGTGCAAACACTACACACCCAGCTTCAATTTCTTCCAGTGAAATCATGTTACCATTATAACTATAGTTTTTAAAGATCAAAAATAAATAAACAAAACAACCATAAACTGTAATGTCAGCAGCAGGAGGAAGACCTAGCTCACCACCACCACCAGTGCCCAGAGGAGGCACCACCACCACTTAGGGACTGGCTTTCAGAGAAAGCTGGATCCTTAACAATGTCATAAAACATAATTTCACAGTCAGAGGTAGTTCACACCTGCAGTAGAAGCACATGAAAGACAAGGCCAGAAGAATTGCCATAGTTTGAAGTCAACCTGAGCTACATAGTAAGTTATAGGCCTCTCCAAGTTACACAATAAGACTCTGTCTCCAAAAAGAAAATAAAAAGTAGCCAAGCATGGTGGTGGTAGTGCACAAAATTTAATCCTAGTAGTCAGGAAGATCTCTATGAGTCCAGGCCAATCAGGGCTGTATAGTGAAACTTTGTCTTAGCAGCAGCAGCAAAAACAACAGTAATAATATTAATTCTAAGATAAGTTAGAGTGAAGCAAAGTTAATGAGTTACTGAGCAGAGATAAACAAGTATACATGCCCAAAACTTAGAGTAGGCAAAGGAAGAAACATTCTTCAGAAGAAAAAAAAAAAAACACACAGTAAATTGGGTATGGTGGCACATGCTTATAATCCCAGCACTCTTAAGGCTGAGGCAGGAAGATTACTTTGGATTTGAGGCCAACCTGGAATACATATCTGGACTCTACTGCAACAGAAACAACAAAAATAGAACCATAGTATGAATCTAAGCATCCTAACCACAGATATCTATACAATCCTGTAACTTCAAAAAAAATCCTCAAATGATTTAATTCACAAGGTTTAATGACCAAGAAATCTCTAGAAATGAAATCTTAAAGTTTAAATGCAATAGACTGAACATGGTGGCACATACCATTAATCCCAGCACTTGGGAGATAGAGGCATGCAGATCTCTGCATTCAAAGCAAGCCTAGTTTACATATTAAGTCCCAGACCAATTAAGATGACAGGAGACCCTGTGTCATAAAAACAAACAAAAATCCCACACAACAATATATTGACTGGTTTACTTCTGTCTCTTATCTTAAAGCCCTTTTTGTCAATGGAATGCATTGAGAGGGCAGCTTCATGAGATTGAAAGGGAGCATTCCCAGAGGGTGAGTTGGTCCATTCAGGTTTGGGGTGAGAGAGGATGGGTTAAGAGAACATGTGGTAAAGAGCAGACCCCAGCATTCTGATCCTGAAATAAGAATCATTTTTGTTTTGAACACATTTGTTTGAACATTTCTGTGGCAATTTTGATTTTCTCAGTTATGCCTGAGTTTCTGACTTGCAGCCATCAGCAAACCTTGCTAGACTCTGGAGAGGCTTTTCCTGTCTCAGGCACCCTTCATTGCCCATCTTCCTATTCTGTCTTAGAGACTTTTTAAAAAGTCTGGATCTGTTGGTTTCACAGTAAAGAAGGAGAAGATGAGGCAGGGAGAGAAGGATAGGGAGGATGCTTCCATGGACCATTCCTGTCCTCTTCCTGGAGTGTTGGGAAAGACATAATTCTTTCCTCTAACATTTTGTTTGGTTTATAAATCTCTTTAGTGATAAGCAAGCCTCTTGCCAGCCTTAAAGCCAGCAGTCTATCAAAGGCCAGGTCCACCCCTTTAGGGGGGTAAAGCTTAGAGACAAAATGCAACAGGCATCATCAGGTACATCTAAGGGGTTAGCGTAGACATCTTCAGCAGTAGTGGGATGGGGGAGGCTTTACACAACTTTTCAATCCATTTAAACAGGAAACCCAGTGTCTTCACTATCCCAATAAAAACCCTTTAGCCTGATTTGAGAATTGAGAGCTGATCAGTCATCCTAGGCTATATAGCAAAACCTTGTCTCAGGGAGGGAAGGTTTATTTGGCTTACACTTCCAAAGTGCTGTTCATCATTGAAGGAAGTCAGCACAGGAACACAACCCTGGAGGCAGGAGCTGATGCAGAGACCATGAAGGAGTGCTGCTTACTGGTTGATCATCATAGCTCAGTCAGCCTGCCTTCTCATAGAACTCAGGACCACTCGACCAAGAATGGCACTGTAGTAGCCATCTGTAGTGACCCCATGTTGCTCTGCCAATCTGCCATCACTCATTTTGGGGGCTTCACTCGGATACAGCCAGTTTGCCCAGTTCACACCTGAGAGGGGGAGTGTGGATTGAGAGACAGCAGGTAAAGATACTAAGCAAAAGACAGAGATACAGGATAGAATCAGGAGGGCAATTCAGCGAATACTGAATGTCCCAAGTTTATTCTTCAACATTCTTATATACCCCAACCAAAAAGAGGAAGACTTCTTTATCATGATACAAAGAACAGACTTTCTTCCTTAATTCTTCAGCATTTAGTAGCCACACCTTAGACTAAATCTCCTGTTATCTGGCCTTGAGAGTTAAGAGTAATCACACCTCATACCAAGTCTCTTATTATTTAGATAAGACATCCACACCTAAGACCAACCATACATAGACATGCCTTAGACCTTTAGGTATTATGTCTTTAACCTTGGAAAAGTAAGGATAGTTTTGAACTCTGTGACCTTAAATTGCACTTATCAGGTATTTTGTGATAGTGAGACAGATGTTTCTCAAAGCTTTTGCAGAATCCCTGGAGGTAACAGCAACTTAAGACAGGAATGGTCTTCTTTGGTTTACAGTTCTTGGAGGTGAACACCTTTCACGATGGCAGGGAAGCAGAGCACGAGGTGTGTGGGGACACTGCAAATACAGTCAGAAAGCAGACAGTAATTGTTCTAGCTAGTTTTATGTCATCTGAAAGGAGGGAACCTCAACTGAGAAAATGCCTCCAAGATTGATGGGTGCCACGCCTGCACGGCCGGGGACTGGGAACCAGCGAAGGATGTCAGGGTTAAAAGAACACACACTCAGGATGTGAGCCAGCAGGGGGGAGATCTTGAAAGGATAAAAAATATACACCCTAGCTTTCCATCACCATTGGAAATTAGAAGTCTAAAAAACAAAAACAAAACAAACAAACAAACAAACAAACAAAAAAAAAAACACCCACCAGCATGTATTTGAAAATAACCACCCAGTTTCTGAGAAATGTTGTTATCCACAACAACAGTCTGGTTTCTGGAAACTGTTATGTGTCATCCTGTTCACACACACACACACACACACACACAAAATAATAATAATAACTAAAAGATACGGGACTCATGGCAAGAAGGGAAAACCAGAAAAAACAAGTACTTCTGCCAATAGACATAGATAACTTCCTGACTGGAGAGTACATTCTCCCTACCCCCCATTATCTTAAGGACAAGGCCACTGAGCCCACTGGTCCTAGAGAAAGAAAACCCCCTAACCTTGCAGGTGCGCTAAACAATCCCACCTTGTAAAAACTGTGTACTCTATGAAATCTCTGTAACCTTGGAAACCTTATTAACCATCCAAGTTTTAAACTATCCCATGACCTTGCTTACCTTGCTTTCAGGCCTAGTGAAAATAACAGGAACCGCTATTTTAGCCTTGAAGGAAAAACAAAAACAAAAACAAAAAAAAAAAAACTTGGCCTTGTTAGCTTTGAAGAAAAGAAAAACAAACAAACAAACAAAAAACCTGGCTTTGTTAGCTTTGATGTAAATCATATAAAAGCTATCTCAATTCTGCACTAGGGGTCCTTAGTCCTCTATCCATGTGTGGAGTATGGCTGTGGATCCTAGCTTGCTGGAATAAAATTCTCTTGCTATTTGCATCAAGAATGCTTTTTGTGAGTGATTTGGGGTGTCACACCTTTCCTGAGTCACTGAGGTCTTTCAATCTCATTGCCTAATACTCAGGTCAGTACCAAGGCAAGGTGTACTCAGGAAATGGGGTTGGTAAACAACCCTGAGAATGGAACTTACTCAGTTCTCAGTACCAGTAGGGGAAGAACAACTTGAGGCCAGGACTCCAGGCAGTCCCAACAGATGGAGGTGGCCCAGGCCATGGTGGATGGTACTATGTCAGGGCCCATAAAAATGGCTTGGATTCATTTTGGCTTAAGGTCACAAGTTCAAAACTACCCTTTATTTATTTCCTTTCTATATACTAAGATGTTGGGAGCTGGCTGCCACTGCGACTGTAGCTGCCTTTAGTGATGGATATCATCAGCCAAGCAGCTAGCCTGGCTGACACCGCCGGCTCTGAATATTCTACCATGGATGGCTCGAGGAAGCTGCACGGCATCCATACCTGATCACTGTTAAAATACAGCTCTGGCCTGGCATTGTAGAACACACCTGTAGTCCTGACACTTAGGAGGTAGAAATAGGATAACTTGAAGGTCAAGCCTATATTTGGTACATAGCAAGTTGAAAGCCAATCTGCAGAAGACCTGTGATAATCTAAATAAAAATGGCCCTCATAGACTCTAAGGGAGTGGCATTATTAGAGGTGTGGCCTTATTGGAGGAAGTGTGCCCTTGGGGGGCATCTTTGAAGTTTCAGAAGCTCAAGCCAAGCCTAATGGCTATCTCTTCCTGCTGCCTAAGGATCCAGATATAGAGCTTTCAGCTCCCCTCCAGCACCATCTGTGTGCATGCTGCCATGCTACCTGCCATGATGGACTAAACCTCTGAACTGTAAGCAAGCTCCCCCGATTAAATGTTTTCCTTTATAAAAACTGCCGTGGTCATGGTCTCTCCTCACAGCAATAGTACAAAGACAAGCCCCAAGGGTCTCTGACCAGAGCTAGGGATCCCTACGCGTGGTTGCTGTGAGAGTCAGGGGTCCATCACCTGAGGGCTGTAATAATGGGAGGACGCCAGCTGCTGCTGTCTGCAAAGATTAAAAGCTGTCAAATGACGGGACTAGTGCTGATCAAATCCATGAACGAGTTCCTAGAACTGTAAATATCTGTCTTCTGAAGCCTGGAGCAGTAGGCTCAGTGCTCTCAGAGCCCTGAGCTTCTGGATCCATCAAACAAGGTTCTGAAGTTTCACTGTTCCAGTGCACAGGACTGCCCTCACCAGGAGGCCTTCTCACCAATGCAGAGCTGAAGGGCCGCCACATGGTCATGCAGACTTGCAATTCCTGCATCTGATAGGCTGCTTCGGTGTAGTGCCATGTGGCCTTGTCAGTGTATTTGTGTCAGTGAACACACCCCTTTGGGCGTGGCTTTAGGTCTGGACATAGCCAGAAAGTGGGAAGCATGAGGCAGGATCTCTGGTGCACACATTCTCTCTCTCTGACTGCAGATTACATCAGAAAGGCAGAGAAAGGGTGAAGGAGTACTTTACTATTACCTGTGCATGTTGTTCCCCAATAAAACACCCACTTATCTTGGGTCTAGTGAACTCACTATTTCCTTGTCTTCAATTGGCGCCAATGTGGCTGGATTCCCACGATCAGACCACGTGGCTGACCTGTGGTCTAGCAGTTAGGATTTGGCACTCTCACCTGCCTCACTGCATTCTGGTGGCCCGTATACCCTGTGGCTTCTGAACTTTGTAAACATTTCAACAGATCAGATGGAATGGACAGGGATTCTGACACTCAGGAGACAAGGAATACCACAGGTCACAGTAAGCATAGCAGCCTACAGCCCTCCTTCAGGCAAAGGCTTGCCCAGTATATCAGCTCTGCTCTGGCAGGAAAGTGCTTCCCCAGCTACAGAGAACAGCTTCTCAATGTAACAGCTCTGCTCCGACTGTATCCCCTGAGAAGTTATTACAATTTGGTTCTGGTCCCTTGAAGTGCAAATGTAACAATTATGCATCTCCAGGGGAAAGTTCCCAGTGAAAGTGTTACAGCCCTGCTCGGTTCTGCTCAGAGTCATCTCTGCTCAGCTTCACTCTACTCTGCTCAGGGTTGTCTCTGCTAGGGCAAAAGAAGGTCTCACCCAAACCTCATTCAAGAGATTTATTGGGATGGAAGAATCCAGGAGAGTGGCCAGGGTGGCAGAGGACAGCCCAACAGCCAAAAGCTGAACAGACACATGTTTATATAGGGATTCTTAGGGGGTGGAGTTTTTCCAGGAAGATTTCCAGGGTGGGGGTTGGTCAGATTTCAGTCCCTGAGCTCAGAATGGCTAGATCTCATGCTCAGGGATTGGTTGGTTTTCTGCACAGGTTTAGGGTCAGAGACAAAGTGTGTTTTTTCACTGGTCCTTTTTAGCCTTTTGGCTCTAATTTTAGGACCAGAGTGTATGTCTTTCACTGACTCTGATTTCAGGGGCAAAGTATGTTTCTTTGGCACTGGTTTCAGGATCAGGGTGCATTTCTTTGGTTCTGGTTGCAGGGCCAAAATGTGTTTCTTTGGCTCTGCTCAGGGTGTGTTTCTTTGGCTGACCCTTTTCTCCTTGCATACTTTATGCTGGGTGTTGAGTTTCCTGCACTTCCCTGTGCCCAATGAGTGCCTCAGATTTGCCAGAAATTAATCCTGCTGGCTCAACAGCTCCTGTGGTTCACATAGGCTGCATCCTTCCTCTTCTCTCTATCAAAATGTCATTGGGTTTGGGTTTGTGAATGTTGTTTAAGATCAACGAGTGAGCCAACAAGCACCCAGACCTCAACCTTCTGGGATTTTACTTAAGCTATATATAGTGAAAGACAAAAAAGTAAAGTTAAAGAAATCCCCCCACTTGAAATGAAGGACAGACTAACCTGGAAAGCTAGCCCAGACTAATATCTGTTCTTTGGAATTTGCTAACTTCCCTTCCCAAGGCCCTGAGATAACAAGATACCAAGAATTCACACTGCCCCTCCTTTCTTGTGAGTCAGCAGGTGGTGAATAGGGTCCTTAAGAAATAAAGAGATAACTGTACCTCCGGTTTGCCTAGACAAGCTTAATTAGCACACCCTGAGGCCCTAAGGTCTGTTGACTAATAGTGAGACCATCCGGCCTCAAAGGGTCATGTACTCAATGGACAGAGGGTCCCACCCCCTCCCTAAGCTTGTGGGTTTTGCCTTTAAAAACACCTGTGCCCTGGGGATGGTGCTTCTCTCTAGCCTGCGTGCTGGAGAAGCCCATTTGTGCAAATATTCCCTGTTCATTAAAGCCTCTTGCGTGTTGCAGCAACTGGACTGGACATTGAGTTCTTAGGGGTACCAACCGAAACAGGGAGACTCCTCATTCTGAGTGTCTTACAATAGTACTGCATCTTTTGCAGTTTAAGCCAATAAATAAACAAATACATAAATATAATCAACTACTCCACACCAATGATGGATAATATTACTATATAGGAAGTAAAAAAAACCTTTCCATTTCTTAAATGGATAGATTTTAGAAGAAGTTTACGACCTTACTATCAGCCATAGTTGCTTTTAGCTTGATAATTAATATAATGTCCTTAAATAAATGGGTTGATAACAGAGTAAAGAATGAGGAACTTATAAAAAAAATCATACAGACTTTACAGACTGGTAATGAGAGCTTAGTAAAAAGGATTCATACCACTGAAAATGGCAATAATGATTCAACAAACAATGTAAAACGTTGGGAAATTTAAGTACTTGCCCCTTACAGCTCTCTACTCCCCACGCAGCTGTAGGACTTCTGTGCAAACAAGGTTGTGCAAAAAAGGTTGTTTTCAGATCTTTCCAGTGTACAGTGCCCATACCTTGACCTCAGGCATGGGTGACCTCAGGGTGGGACTTTCTCCTATGCTTAGCCCATCCCCTGGCTTGGGTATATAAGCCCATTACTCTCTGCAATAAACGGCAGCAGCTTCTTCACTTCTCGTGGTGGTCTGTTAAGTGTTTCAATCCAGACACCTTCCACCAAGCTCAGTACTCTGGCTGGTCAGGCACAGCAGTAAAAAAAAAAAAAAAAAAAAAAGAAAAGAAAAGAAAAAAATATTGAACTGCTAACAGAAAAAAATTGTTCCATGTCTGAGATTAATGACAAGATAGCAGATAGAACATTGTCCAGCATTCTCCAATAAGCCACAACCATGTGGCAATACATAGATTAGTATATATATAGGTTAATGATTTAAGACAGAACTATCCAATAGACATCCTAGTCATCAGCCAACAGTTTCATAATTAATATAGTGTCTGTGTATTCATTTAGGACTAGGCTGGTGGGAAAAACCATCTGTTACACTTTGGGACTGGAACCCTATCTCAGGTGAAACAAAGCACAAGATGGGTTGAATGTATTCGGTCAGATAGACAGGGAAGAAAGCTGAGGCCATATGTGGCTAATATAACAATAAATCTATGGGGTTGTGATATATTGCAGCCATGGAATACCCAGATTAACATTCCTACAGTATCACATATGAACCACAAACAAACTCAAGTTCATGGAAAAAATATTGTAAGGCACTATGTAAAACAATCCAGGCTGTGCAAAAATAGAATACAAGTGCCAAACTAACAGATGACCCAAAAGCCCTACCCTTGAAGTGGCTAACTGATGAACCTGTCTGGTTGGGGCAATGACCTATGACTTCTGAGAAGCTAGATCTCTAGAAAAGCTGGTTCAGGAAGAGCTAAATGCTAAACACACTGAAGAATCTACCAGCCCTTGGAATTCTCTTGTATTTGTTATTAAAAAGAAATCTGGAAAATGGATAATGCTTACAGACCTGAGAGCCATCAATAAAGTAATTCAACCAATGGGCTCTCTACAGGTTGGAATGTCTTTGCCTTCTCTGATACCTAAAGAATGACCTATCATAATATTTTACTAACCTTAAACTTTCTTAGTGCTAATGAGAAAGGGAAAACAGCTGCAGAAAGACATTGGACAAAAAAAAAAAAAAAAACCTTCTGAGCTAAATCAGCCAGTGTATTTCAAGGATGTGTTGACCTCAGTATGGAAACCAGGATATGTGCTACACTGGGGAGGGGTTTGGCCTTTGTTTCTACATGAGAAGAAAACCTGTGGATACCATCAAAGTTAATCAAGATCCCATTCAAACAGGAGAAACCTCTTGATAAGAAGAAATGATAAGTCATCCACCAAGATAAATCCCACAAGTTATATGAAGACCTCACAAAGGCTGGGGGGAGTATTCAGTTCTAGTCTTCATAGGAAAACGAAACACTTATCTTCAAGAAGCCAAAAGAAATTTGACATGTAGACACCTAAAGAAGAAAGGATAGCTATCCAGAAAGAAACTTCAAACAACAAATAATCTGACTTATGGTATCAATGTCTTTTCAGGGTAAAATCTTTCTGCCTAAACACCTATAATCTCTTTACTTCCCTGGACAGTCACAGTCCCAGTTCATATAAAAATCAAAGCTGACTTTGGAGTTTGATTTGGCTCTCCTTCTCTAAGTTCAAATTAAAATAAAATTCAGAGTTTCTGTCTCATATCAAAAAGCCAATTGGTATAAGATAGAAGAAAACCAAATCTAGGGACTATTATTGTCAAAACTCTGTTATCTTTCAATAGTGCTAATTTCCCTCATACTTACTTTAATTCTTATTGTTACCTTTCCCGGTATGCGTACCCATAAAAGTTAACCTTTCTGCATTGATATTAATGTTTGAGTCTTCCACAGTGAGTAATAAAATTTCTTAACAGCAATCTCCAGAAAGAAGGTGGTGCCCGACAACATCGATTAGACAACATCGATTCTACTTGATTTAATTTGATGTCTTTGAACTAGTAAGCACCACTCAAAGACTGGTTTGGGACTAATACTGCTCCAGACAATTCCAGACTACCTACCTGAGATGGTACACCTTCTTATACCACTCTGTCCAGAGCTTTAGATAAGAAATTCAGACAAGTATCACCTGCCTCTCAGACTAGCTACAAATGTTACAGCTAGTCCTCTTGAAACTTAACTATTACTTTAGGGTTTTTGTTATTGTTGTTGTTCTTTTCTTTTTCTATTTCTACAAGATCCCACAGAGTTGTCATCACCCCATTACAGCAGGAAGTAATTCTAAGAAAACAACGCCCAGTTTCCCTACTGTTGGCTTTAAGGGTATTTTTGTTACATGCACTTTCCTGCCAGCCTGGTCCCAGAGCCATGTCAGTCCCAAAATAACATTCCAGAGTACTGAGCTGGCAGAGGGTGTCAGGATTGAAGCACTCTACAGACCCCAATGAGAAGTGAAGAAGCCCTTTATTACAGAGAGTAATGGGTTTATTTATATATCCAAGTCAGAGGATGGGCTAAGCATAGGAGGAAGTCATATGCCACCTATACCCAGGGTCAAGGTATGGGAACCGCATTCCGGGAAGTTCTGAGAACAACCTTGTTTGCTCAACCTTGAGAGCACACAAGTTCTACAGTGGAGTGGGGAGGAAGAGAGCAGTAAGGGACAAGTATTTAAATTTCCCAATAGTTCCTCCCTTCTTATTTTATTAAATGAAGCAATCCCTGTCTTAGGTCACCTGGGGAAGAAATACCTAACCCATCATGGGGAAATGCCTTCATCATTCTGTCTCAGGCAGCATTGATCCCACTAGGAGTTGCTCGTTGTTAGAATCGCTTCTTCAGCATCTGCAGCCATCCTTGGGTTGATTTAGGGTGCACTGCCAAAGCCAAAACCTGTCAGGTGACACTTGCCTGTCTATTTTACTGGTTGCAGAATCCACAGAGAATCCAGATGCAGGCACCTGACCAGCAGTGTACACATCCCCCCACATGGGACATGAAATCCCACCAATCACTAGCTTTTACCAGATCCACACAAGTGGTATTAATCACCTTAATTGCTTGGCTCAACTGAGTAGAGAAATTGACAAAGGTAACATTCCATACCCCACTCAGACAGGCAGTCAGCTCATGAAGGTGAGCAAAAGTATTAACATTTCCAGGAGTCACCCAAACAGAAGGATAAAATGAGGAGCAAGACAATTGTTGATGAATCCATAAATAATCAATCTGTTCTTGAGCTAAAGCCAGTTATTGATTCAAAGTCAATATTCCTAATTGAATGTGAGTATTTAAACTATTTTGGAGGTCCAAAGCTTGGCTAACTTTCTCTGAGCATTCATTTACAACAGCTGCGGTCTGGACATTTTGAGAAATGACAAATCCTGTTTCAGTGGCAGAAATGGCAATGGTGGCAACAATTGAAGCAATAACTCCAAAGTCTCCTTTTTTGTTGATACAAAGTCATTGTAGAATATGTAGAACAGGCTATGGAACCACCTCAGGAGCCCAGGATGGTGTTATCTTCATGAATGTACCACCATGGTGTTATCTTCATGAACCCAGCAATTTGTCAGGGAGCAATTGAATATAGCAATTAGAAAAGGACCCATTATGAATATCTGACAAGATAGTTCCTAACTATAGCAAAATATAAAACATTATTCAAAGGGAAAGTGAGATTCATATTCTGTCATTCAATGACCACATTGGCCAAAGCTCTGCCTGTAGTATGATTAGTGGTAAAAGGTGATGGCCTAATGGGACTGTGTAACCCTAAGGATATCAGCAAAGGAGGATTCCTCACCAGACCCCAAACTGATCTCTTCTCACTAATTACTGGTTGGGTTGTCATCATTAACATCATTAGGATAAGGCTCATCTGCCTGTTGGACATCTTTCCGGTACCCAAATTGGTTCAGAGGAACCTCTATAACAGGGTAAGTTTGCGGAGATGGGTTTTTAAAGGTCACCCCCGCCCTGTGGGGGTTCATCATAGAGTGTATCATCATAGGCAGGAGCAGAGGGCATTAATCCCTGCCAAGCTATTTCCTTATCTCCCTTGTCTGAAGAAAGACCCTCATGACCATGTCCTCTATGACGGAGTTCTTCAATTTCCTTTATTAAAGTTTCCTCCTCCAGGTCATCTTTGGACTAGGACTCAGATGATGTTAACATTTTTGTATCATTCTCTTTACTGGGGATCTGACTAATGTTTCTTTTCCTATGTCCTTTTGTTTTGAGTTTACAGATGTCTAGTTTCCTCCTCTTGGACCTCTCTAAAAGCCTCCTTGGTTGTCTCTAGTTGTTTTTTCACTTTAACTTTGTTAGTAAGGCATCTTTGACTAACCTCCACAAGAAGGTGGCTATGAGAACACTGTCAGTACCCTGTTTATGTAGCTTCTTCTGTAGTCAGACTTGGGTATCTCTTTCAGAAAAGTTTAAGTGTATGGATGGGATAGGTATGGTTGAAATGAGATATAGGTAGATTAACATATCTTCTTATGAACTAATTTTAGCAGCTATTAGCTATAGATAACTTATATTGTTAAAATCTTATATGTTGACTGTGTAGGGTTTTCTTTCTGTTTACAATGTTTTGCACACAAATATAAAACTATCTTTATGTATATATTTTGTATATTGATACAACCTAGGATATTTTATCATGTTACACTTTACAGTTCTAACCCTGGTCAAGACATTTCAGTTCTACCTCTGGTGTGTGGGTGTGTGTGTGTGTGTGTGTGTGTGTGTGTGTGTGTGTGTGTGTGTGTGTCATTGTCCTTGCTAAATTATTTTGAGAAGCTTCAGCCATGGAACAATTATGTTTCTGAGAATACAGATTATAGTTAACCATGCTTCTTATACCTATGAGGTTAGTCAGACATAGATATTTGATCTTCAGGCACTTCAAAGACCTGAAGAATATGACATTTAAATGTTTTCATAATTTAGTACTCAGTTGACATGAGACTCAGTTGCTCCTGACAGCACCAGGCTATTTCTGAGAGTATGATGGGCACTGATGACACTCCTCCTGGAATTCATTCTGTCCTCAGCTACTGGCCTCTTGGGCAAAGAACTGCCCTTACCTTGATCACTGACCTTGGACATGCAGTCCTAGGGCTAGCAGGAGATTAACTTAAAAAGACTGCTGAACCTCGCCTCGCCAAGTCAGCTTTTTTTTTTTTTAATTTCCCTGCTTCTGAGACAGTCTGATTGATACATTGGGCCTTAGCCAAAGTTGGTCACCCTGATGTTGAAGTGAGATATTGGGTGACTGTCTAGGTAGCCAGCTGTTTCTGTCTTTGCTTATACCTTCAGGAAGTCACATGCCAACACTTCCTGCCTACCTAGTAATGTTATTTTCCTTCTTAGGTCTTTGATGAGGTTGAAGGTTAGACAGTCATAGCTATATTCTCTCTTATCTTAGAAAATACTAGGTACAAACTTAGAATTTCCAGATTAGGACTGCTATTGGAGTAATCTCTGTCATGCTGTTATCCTGAAACTGGACATTTAGTATGTGTGTATTGCTCATTGTTGCTCTTGCTGGTTGTAGGTTTTAATTTGTGTATGTTTACCTTTCCTTTTCCCAGAATATATTTGACATTTGTTATCATTGTATATAGTTTTTGCATCAAGCTTAAAACCTCCTTTAGACTAAAAGGGGGATTGTAGTGGCATCTGGCCTTGCCAGTGTATTTGTGTGAATGGAGACACCCCTTTGAGTGTGGCTTCAGGTATGGATGAAGCCAAAAGAGGGAGCATGAGGTGGGTTCTCTCTCCTGTGTTGGCTCTCTCTTGGGTTTCAGATTGAGTCAGAAGGGCAGAGAAAGTCTGCAGTGGTTCTTTATTACTATCTGTGTAAGTTGTTTCCCAATAAAAAATCCACTTCTTATTTATCTTGGGTCTAGTGAACTCAATACTTCCTGGCCTTCAGCTTCAGGGGGATTATGCTCTCAAGAGCAGCCTGGTGATTCAGTCTCCTAACCCCTCCTACTTGTTATAGGAGCCCTGGAAATACAGGTGCATGGTTTTCACGTGGATTTTAGGGGTGGACAACATGTCCTCAGGCTTGTGCAGCAAGTGGTTTTCCCCACTGAGCAAATCTCCAGCCCATGATGAATGTTCGCTAAGGGCAGGATGGATGCTTTGTGGATATCATCTGAAGAGTCAATACCTTTCTTTTTTGCTCTTGGAGTTTTTTGGTCATTATACTATTAACCATTAGGTGAGGCAGTCATCTTTGGGAGCTAACTCCTACACTTACAGGGTAGAAACATGTTATATGTGTATATTATTTGCTTGTGGGACAGGGTGACATTATAACTGGAGAATTCAGTGAAAAATACAAAGCTTTAAAAAAAATGTTCCTAGACTTATTTATATTTTTAATGTGTATGAGTGTTTTGCCAGCATGTAAGTGTGTGTGCCACAAGCATGCCGAGTGCCCTTAGAGATAAGAAGTCAAGAGTCCTGGGTCCTCTGCAAGAGCAATAAGTGCTCTTAATTATTGAGCCATATCCAAGCCCCCAAATTCAAGGCTATTGCAACATCAATAAGCCTTCAGGGTACTGGCACAGTTACTTCTGTCAGTTCCTCAACTACAAAGTGAATTTGAGGTCAGCCTTGGATACAAGATGCCTTGTCTCAACAAAAAGAAGGTCCTACTTTCAATACAGTGTAGCTAACCTGGAGTATGCAGCTTCATAAGAAGCAAGAGAGACCTTGCCTCAAGGAAGTAGAAGGCAAGAACTGACTCTCAAAAGCTGTCTTCTGACTGTAGCAGGGGTATACCCATACATATGTGCACATGCATACATGCACACAGTTACACATAAATAAGTTTAAATTTTAATGTATCATGTGCATGAGGTAAGTTGATTTTCCTCCATGGGATCAACAAAACAAAGTCAAAAATTGTCATGTTTTCACAGTAAGTACTTTTAGCTGCTAGGCCATCTTGCCAACCCACATGTTTTAAAATATGCATTGAGTTTCTGGGAAATTCAATCATGAAAGAAATGCAGATTGGTTAGCTAAGTAACATTATACAGATGATCAGGCAGTATTTATGCATTTAGGGATATATGTGTATATGTACACATATATGCATGGAACAACAATTAATAAAGAAAGAGACCATGGATTTGAAAGAGAGCAACAAGAGGGGCTATATGGGAGGGTTTAGAGGGAAGAAAGGAGTGGGGAAATGGTGTAAATTTCTAAAACAATTTCTTTATTTCTTGTCACTTTAAGTGAGGAGCCAATGTAAGAACAGAGTAAGGAATGCTTTAAATAGAGACTGTGACACAGGGCTGTGGGGGTGGCTCACCAGTCAAACGCTGTGACTGCTGTGCGGGAGGAACTAGATTTGATTCCCAGCATGTACATGGTGGCTCATTACTGTCTGTAGCTCCAGTATCAAGGGATCCGATGCCTTCTTCTGGCCTCTGAGGGTACTACATACATGAGATGCACAGACAAACATGCAGGCAAAATACTCGTGTACACAAACAAATTTAATTAAAAAAAAAATTTAAATAAATGCAGAGGTATTCTGAGATGGGATGTGGCCAGGCCACCAACATTACCAGATAATGATGTTTACAATGTGTTAGAAAGCACAGGCTCATAAGACCCAGCCTTATTAGCATTGGTGAGCATATATGCTTTCTGCAAGCCATCATGCAGCAGGAGTCAGCCCAGAACTGCTGCCTGCAACCTGAGGCCACTCAGGTGAAGCCAGGTCCTCAACTTCACTGGAGGAAAGAATTCCATACTGAACAATGTGAATCAGAGTTGAATTTATTAAGGCAAAAGTCTACGGTCTGTGAAGAGGCTCAATGGGTAAATTGGTAGCTATGTAAGCATGAGAATCTGTAGTGAGAGACCAAGAATTAAAATTAATGAAATTCTAAAAGACATGGGCCGCTGAACCTACACAGAGAAAAAGGGAACATCTGATGATGAAAAGAATTTGACCCCCTGATTGGGAGTGTAAGGATGGAAAATACAGCCTAACTCTCCAATGGCCCCAGGAAGCTAGAAGTTTAGAAATGCTATCTAACAAGCCCTAAATACCTCAAATTCCAGACCCTGTCCTCTGCCAGTAAATAGGCAAAAGGTCACACTTCTTGCTGCTTACAACTAGCCCTTGAGTATGTGATCCCCAGCATAGTAATATAATGGGAAATGAGCTGACTAACCACTTATCTGACTTCAGTAAACTGCTTGTGAAACCCCTGCCCCAGTGATCTATTCTAACTGCCATTTGTCACCCCACTCAGGAGCCTGCACAAATGCAGACCTCCGGGCTATAGAAAACTGATTGGTCTATAAAGCGCAGGCTTGAGTGACTTAAAATGATTGATCTAAAAACTATAGAATGGTTTAAATTGATTGGCCCGCACCATGCAGGCTCTGGATGCTATGGGATGATTGGTTTGCAATGCGCAGGCTTTGTTGTAACCCTATAAAAGCTGTCTCGATTCTGCACTCAGGGTCTTCAGTCCTCTACCCCTGTGTGGCGCATGATTGTGGACCTCAGCACAATTGGAATAAAAGTCCTCTTGCTGTTTGCATCAAGACCGCTTCTCGTGAGTGATTTGGGATATTGCCTTTCCTGAGTTGGAGCGTAAAGGTCCTCATTTTGAGGGTCTTTCAGGAGTACGTGACTAAGGGCCTACGTACAGCTTTCGGGGTTGGGGGGAAGGGAATTAGTTCACCACTATGTCAACATTCCCCTGTTTTAAAGAAAACCAGATAACTATTAACTGCCAGTTGTAAAAATCCCCTGGCCCATGGGATAATTGGCAAACTTATGACACGATGCCCCTGTAACTCCATAACCCTAAGACCCCATGCTCCTGCCCTATCTTGCCTAAATGTATCTTGTTTAAATATATGGTTATTGCTGTACTTTATACTTTGTGTAATGACCTTGAGCAACCATGAAAATTTTGTAATTTGTGGCTTTCAGCCTTTTGGTCTTTCCTTTAAGAAATCCCTTTAGTTGTTACAAGGGACCACTCTGTCTCCTGAGCAAGTGAGGTCCCTGCTGGCTTGAACAATAAAGAAACCTTTGCTTTTTCATCGGAGAATCTGCTCCTTGTGGTAGTCAATTTGGGGTTTTATGAACCCGGCATAACAGTGGTCAGGTCGCCAATACATATATGTAAAAAGTGAGCACAGAAGTGTGGGCCGTGACCCCAGTACTGGGGAGGAGAAAACAAGGGATTCCTGGGGCATGCTAGTTGAAGAGGAACTTCTGGAGAGAAGTTGTCTGCAAAGGCTAACTGGAGTGGTTGGAATGTTGCAGGTCCTGAGCCTAATTACAATTTACCTTGATTTATCTTTTCTCTGTGACTAACAGATAAAATGAAGCCTAACATCTTGTGACCAAAAAGTAAAAACTTTTAGAACGTACTAACCCAACAAAACCCTAGTTTTAACAAGTCAAAGGGCTAAGGACATAGCAGATAACATGTGCAGCCTGCTGCTGAGAGTTCTCTCTGCTGTCTCCACCTACATTGTAAAGACTTGATTTATGACAGACTGTAGTGCCCGTGCTACAATCTGTTCCATGAATCAGGGGAAGGCCTAGAGATTGAAATAAAGACAAGACAGCAGGTCATTCATTCAATGGCAAAGTCGGAACACCAAATGCCGAATGTCATTTATTGAGGGGCAAGAATGGGCTTAAATACCGACTTATAGCACAGTGGAAAATTACAGGAATTTGTAGGCTTAGCTCCTCCCTATGAGGTGTATGTTGTCACAGGAAGAGTACCAACAAAAGCCTTGGGGCAAAGAGTTCTGGCCAACAGCTTCAGGCTAGCTCAAGGCACCTCATGGGTCCATGCAGGACTCCCTTTCTTTTAATATAAACTAACTGCCTTAGGAGGCAGAGGATGTCAGCATAATTCCTTACCCGTCATTGGAGAGGTCACCCAGGCCCGTAACCTTCCTGTCTTAGGTTGGATATTTGCCCCTTCTGTCTTACCCATCACCGGTGAATAGTTTGTCAGCCACACATGGGCAGAGGCATTTTCTCTTGACCCAAAGACAGTATCTGTCTTGTTATAAAGTTGGCCTGGGCCTGTTTAATGCTGTAGCAAAGTAGCACCAAGTGCAAGGGCTTCAAACCCTGAATGATCTGCCCACAAGTTATAGTCCTTATAAAAGGCCTTCTGCATTGGCAAGTGGCACTCAGGTTTCATAGATGTTAATAATCTGCATGGCTAAACATGGATAATTTTAAAAATGTTCACTCTAGGATCCCTGAAGAAAAATGATGCATTAATACCCAATTTATGTCTCCCAATAATTTTTGAAAATCATTAAGGATGGTCAGTTTATCCAACCTTAAAGTAATCTTTTGAGGACAGATACCAGAAAATAACAATTGATGACCCAGGTATTGATAGGGAAATTCTTGTTGCACCTTTTCTGGGGCTATTCTTAAGCCAGCTAGTTGAAGATTATGTTGCAATTCCCCAAAAGCCTCATTCACTTCCTTGGAATCCAGGCCGGCTAAAAGAATACCATCCATATAATGTATAATATACAGGGATTGAAATTTATCTCTAATGGGGGCAATGGCCAATGATACATAAATTTGACAAATAGTGGGACTATTGGCCATTCCTTGAGGCAACACCACTCATTGATATCTCTTATAGGGCTCTTTAAAGTTAATAGAAGGAATGCTAAATGCAAATCACTCACTATCCTGAGGATGCAAAGGAATGCTTAAAAAGCAATCTTTTAGGTCTATAAAGGGGAAGGCAAGCCACGTTGTGTTGCTCCCATAATTTGCATACAATCATTAACAGCTCAGAGATCTTGTAGACGTCTCCATTTTCCAGATTTTTTTCTTTATAACAAAGATTGGGGTATTCCATGGGGAAGAGGAAGGAACAATATGTCCTGCATCTAATTGTTCCTTTACAAGTTGATGTGCAGCCTGTAATTTCTCAATAGATAATGGCCATTGCTCCACCCAGACCGGGTTATCAGTTTTCCAGATAATAGGAATAGGAACAGGCTGCATAGCAATAGCCCCTAGGGGAAATTTCCCAGCCCAGAGCGATCTCCAGCTCTTTTGATAATGAAATTTTTAGATCCAACAGACTGAGGGTCACCTTGTAGGAATTTACCCAGTCCTTTTCCTTGTACATAACCTTGGTCAGCCAGCATATTTTTAACAGGCTTAGTAGTAAGAACTGCTCCCATGGCCTGAAGCACATCTCTCCCACAAAGATTAACAGGGATATGACTTAACACAAAAGGTTGAAAAAGGCCTATATGTCCTTCATCATCTGACCATTTAAGAAACTGAGTACTACATTCTGGAGTCACAGCAGTTCCCACTCTTTGTAAATGAGTGGAGGCCTGCTGAGGCCATGCTTATAAGACAAATGTTTTCTTGCTATTACTGAGGAGTCTGCCCCCGTGTCCCCAAGTCCAGAAAGTCGTCTATCTTGTATGGTAAGGGTGAGCATGGGGAGCTGTTCAAGAGTTGATACCCAAAAGGCACCCATGTAGCCTGTGGGCCCAAAACCAGCAGATCCCCTGGTGTCCTTTAAAAAGGGATTGTTGGTTTTGAACATAGGGAGAACAAACAATTGTGCTATCCGAGCGCCCAGTGTTATCATTAATACCCCCATTTCTGCCCTAACCATGATTTTTATTTCTCCTTGAAAGTCTGAATCTACTACTCCTGGAATAACTCTAATTCCTTTCAACAAGGCACTACTGCATCCTAACAATAGCCCTATTGCTCCAGGGGGAAGAGGCCCAAAGACTCCTGTGCTTAAGGCTTGAGTGCCCATTTGTGGTGTTAATATTGCTCAGGTGTCTAAACAGGTCCAATCCTCTGCTTCCTGGGGTACCTCTGATAAGGTCCTGGACATAAAGGGGTTTCTCTGAGGGATCATCTGTATTGGTCGGGTTACAGATATATTCATTGCCCCGTACACCTGGGCTTGAGGGGCCCGAGGCTGGCCCCCACTTCCAGTTTCCCTGAGCCAGTAAAGGATTACCAAGGGCATCTGTCTTTGACCTACATTCCTTGCTCCAATGATGACCCTTACTGCAATGTGGGCAAAGCCCTGGCCTAGGGCTCAATCGTGTTGCCACACTCTGGGGGCAATTCCTTTTGAAATGTCCTGGCTGTCCACATTCAAAGCAACTCTTTAGTCTGGCTCCTCCATTGTTCTCCCCTCTTTTGATGACTGAAACTATAACCTGGCCCATAATGTGATGACCATCTATGTCCAGATATAAGCGTATATAGTCATTAAGACTTTTGGCCTTATGGGGACGTAAAGCCTCTTTACAATACTCGTTTGTATTTTTGTATGCCAATTGTTTAACTATGGCCATGGCATTTTCAACATCACCAAAAATGAGGCCTGCCAGCTGTAGGAGGCGGTCTGCAAATTCTGAGTAGGGCTCAGACAGTCCCTTCAACACCTTAAATAGTTGATTTCCTGCAGCCTTATTAGGCAGGGCTTTCCAAGCTCTAGTAGCAGCAGCAGCATTTTGTGCATAGACCACTGGCTCTACAGAGCTGCATCCAATCACTAGGGGTGCAATTTAACGCTGTGAAGGACTCAAAAATTGAGTAAAAGGAGCATGAGGCCCATAAGCAGTTACAGCCTCTTTAAGTTGTTTTATATCCTTAAAATGTAATGGGCTGTGTTCTCTAACCCTGTTATCCTGAGGATCCACTGTCTCAATCACTGGAAACACCTGTCTTTCCTTTTCTAATTCTTCTACCTTGGTTATTAAAGCTTTGACCTCTTCCTCTAACCCTCGACGTGTAGAAGCTGTACTAAAGGAATCAGAATCACAAAAGGAGTTGTGCTGTGGCGGATGGCATATACTCATCAGCTTCAGTTTCTGATTCCAAAGTATCCTCCTCATCAGTTACAGTAGGACTATCATCATCTAGTTGGGATCCCTCTTGTTCCCTGATAGATTTCACAGATTCTAAATCTTGTACTTCCTCAAAAATCCTATTCATCTCTGCCAACTGTTCTTTTACTTTAACATTGTTGCTCAAGAGCACACTTTTAACTAGACACCAAAGGGAAAGGGTGGCAATAGGGAAATTATCAGGCCCCTCTTCTTTATAAGCCTTTTGGAGGTCTCCTTTTACCTGTTCCCAATAGGGGATGTTAAAGCCTCCAGACAGTATAAACCAGGAGCTATATTCCTCTAATATATCAAAAAATTCCTTAGCTGTCTTGGTTTTAATCCTGGTGCCCTGCCTTTTCAATAGGGCCACTAATTGCCTGCTGAGCTTTTCCTTACAGTTACTGGAACCCATCCTTCAATACACCCTCATTCACTTACTTTTGCCGGCCGGCCTCGAGGGCGATCTCTTAGGTGATCCTTTTTTTCCCCGGTCTCGGTGGCACCTCCACTTGTAGTGTCCGTGCTACAATCTGTTCCACGAATCAGGGGAAGGCCTAGAGATTGAAATAAAGACAAGACAGCAGGTCATTCATTCAATGGCAAAGTCGGAACACCAAATGCCGAATGCCATTTATTGAGGGGCAAGAATGGGCTTAAATACCGACTTATAGCACAGTGGAAAATTACAGGAATTTGTAGGCTTAGCTCCTCCCTATGAGGTGTATGTTGTCACAGGAAGAGTACCAACAAAAGCCTTGGGGCAAAGAGTTCTGGCCAACAGCTTCAGGCTAGCTCAAGGCACCTCACGGGTCCATGCAGGGACCTAGAACCGACAATCTTTGCTCTGTTACTATAAATGCTTAAAAGTGAAAGACCCATGGAGGGCGCGAACCTTCACGCCCCAACTCAGGAAAGGTGCCCCCCCAAATCACTCACGAGAAGCGGTCTTGATGCAAAAGCATGAGGTCTTTTATATTCCAGTGCACTGGGGTCTGCAGCCATACTCCACGTGGGGTAGAGGACTGGGAACCCTTGGTACAGGGTTCAGACAGCTTTTATAGGGTTACAACAAAGCCCGCACATTACAAACCAATCATCTCATAGCATCCAGTGTGGACCAATCAATTTGAACTATCCAAGCCCGAGCTTTGCCCAGGAAGTCTTCTTTCGCTAGGGCTCCCGGGTAGTGTGGCATGGCTCATTTCCTGTTCTCATTCACTCACAGGTGCTGTCAGTAAACCCACCCTGTGGTAAACAGTCAAGAATGACCTTTTGCCTACTCACTACTAGGGGGCAGAATCTAGGGAGAATTAGGCTAAATTTTTTCATCGTTACAAAAGCAAAAACCTCTACATTGGAACATAGAATTTGGAGTAGCCTAAACATATGTTCCCAGGCCAGGCCACTCGTATTTGATTCCAAAATAAAGTCTCTTGTCCCTTTTGAGATAAGAATTGTGCTTTTGCTTTGACTAAGGTTCATTGAGAGACCCTGCCTCCAAAAGCAGAGAGATGGAGAGAGACAGCCACATCAACTCCTGGCCTCCACACAAGAGGGATTAAACAGATAGGTAGGTAGGTATATAGGTAGACAGATAAATGAAGAAGAACGTGTAAAATAGATTAAAGCTCAGGAAACATGACACACTCAAGTGGCTGTGGGCATCTAGTAGGACAGCCACACTTTAAGTATCTTAGCAGTAATCATATGCAGGATGTTAGGGGCTTTCAGTTTACATCTCAAAGTGTTGCTAAAATAAGTAGGCCAGCTCTGGAGATACCTTGGGTGTGATTACCATCTGATAAGATAAAACCATGAGTTGCCAGGGATTCACAAAGGTAGGAAGACATAGCTTTGAGTGTAAATGAGGTTTCTAGTGAACCACCTAGAAATTGGAGGTTTACTGATGGGAAAGGAGAAATGTCAGACATGCCCATGGCTAGTCTAGTTGCTCTTATTGATGCAAAAACAGAACCCTAACCTCAAGGGGAATAAAAGATAGTTTATTCTGGAGCCAATGTGAGAGATCATGGCCTAGGGACTAATGCAGTTCACCCACTTTCAAACGTTCTTAGGAAACTTTAAGACAGTGAAGAGCACAAAGACACATCTGAGAGGTAGGTACAGTGAAGCAGGAAATCTTGTTACATAGAGTCACCAGCCATCTCAGAACACTCTTAACTTTCAGGTTGGTGGAAGATAACAGTCTTCTGGCTTAATACACCTTATGCTCAGTCTGTGAGACCCCCCCCCAAAAAAGACCACCAAGGAGCTGACTCACCGATGCAAATGCTCAAGGTTTTTAAATAGCATACAAGCCTTAGCAGGGACCTCGTCCAGCAAGCTGGCACAACAGCTGCAGGAGAAGGTCCTGTGCCTCAACTGTGGGGGTTTATAAAGGCAAAAACCATACACTTGGGCAAGGGGCAAGCAAAGTTAAGCAAGGGGCATTGCTTGGGAGGGAACTGAGGAATTTCTATCGCCTTATCTCCTGGGCCAGGTGTACAGTCAGGCAGTTACAGTTGTCTGCTTTTCAAAGAACAAAGAGCTAACATTTGGGTGTTGACATCACTTGGGGGTGAATTCCTTTCTCTAGGAACTGGGGGTTTAGGCATAAACCATTCATCATGCACGCAGTTCAAGGGGTCAGGTTCCTCTAGCGATCCTTTTTACTAAGCAGGCAGTAGTGCTGTCCTCTGAATACATTCCAAAGGAAAATTAATGCCAGGCTTGTACACTCCAGGGTTTTATCTAATGGTCACAGGCTGTTAAGTCACACACAGAGGAGAGACAGAAATGGCTATTAAGTGGATGAAAGATGGCCCAAGATAATCTGGCTCTGGGCTTGGCAACATTCCGAACTCTCCACAGTCACTGAAGTTCTAATCAGCTCATCAGTGTCGCAGAAGGGTCAGGTTTAAGTGTTCATTGCAGAATTTTCATTTGTATCCTTTAAAAGAAATATTGTTTCTGTGTACTGCTTGATTGTTTATATGGTGACTGACAACTAATTTGTATGTCACATTATGTTTAACAGTTTACAAAAAGTTGGTAAATTTCACAAGATTGGGATTTTATAATTTTATTCCTGTTAGTATTTTAAGCCTTAAAAGTTGCAGTTTTGAACTAGACACAGTCACTGAAAAGATTGGAAACCTCATTTTCCCAACATAACTTATTTTACATGACTCAGTTTCTCCAAATAGCTAAAATTTAACAAAGTTAGCCAAGACAGAATTGATTAGACATAATCTTTAAGTTAGATTTTGTAAGCATAGCTAGACCATTGTAACCTTAGGAGTTTACACGTGGCATGTTGTAGCAAACCAAGACTACCTGTTCTAAGTTAACCACTTTGGGGGTAAGAGTTTGGAGTTTTTACAGCCTTTTAAAAACAACTGCCAAATGGCCTCACAAATCCTGACAGTTTATATTTTAAAGTGAGAATACACAAAAATCTAATAACAAATTTATTAAGGGGTGTAATGAAAAGACACACTCACAAGTACAGAACAAAGCAGGCACTACTGCTCGTACAGCCGCCTCTCTGCCCAGGGGAGAAGAGCACAGACCACAAGCCGCCTCTCCTGCAGCTCCAGCTCCCAACAGGCTGGGAGGGTGCCAGAGGGAAAGAGCTTGCAACCCTTCTCCTCTGCTCTTAAGCCATCTCTTATGCAGACAGGACCACGCCCTGGGTCTTGCTGCCCCAAAGGTTATTGGCTAAAGGAATCAAAACCCCACAATATCTCAGCAAGAACTTTAAAGATATCCTGGACCTTGAACAAAGGAGCATTTTTGTAAACAACCAGAAAGTGGGGTAGGATTCAGAGTGAGACATCTGTAATTATATTTATGTATAAATCTCTCTTGATTTAAAAAAAAATTAATACCATGAGATATCAAAATCATCACTTGTTATAAGAAAGGGACGTATTAGGCAGCATTTGGGCCTTTGCTCAGTATGTGTAACAGTTTTTCCTTTGCTGCATGTGTAGACCTCCTCCCCATTTCTAGTTTGAAGCCTGTACACCCAAGAACCTTGAGGTCTATAATTACATGATTACTGTCTAACTGCATACAGCCAGCTTGAAGGAATGCCTGGATACTCCAGGGAGACTACAATGACCTTACCTGTCTTCCCCTGCCTTGAAAAAATATTAATGTCTTATAAGCCCAGCTGTGATTATTTAAAGCAGACACAGTTGTAGTTTCAAAGATGACCTTTGTTTAGCTTAGAAGAAATGTCTAACATCACCTTAATAAAGAAGGTTGAATCCAAATGACACATAGAGAGTGATGCAATAAATTAATATTACTTGTGTACATACTATAAAACCATTAGGCCTTGTAAACATAAACAGAAAATGTAAAACAGGTTTTATAAATTATGTCACATAGAGTTTTTTTCAATATCATCCTTAAATTTATGTTTATATCATCTAATAATTTACCTGAGAGGCCTGTTAAAACTATGATGTTGGAGTTATTATCAAGAGATTTTAGACAGAGGGTCCTTTCTTTTCTTCATGTATGAACATCCTGTTAGCTGGTTTTATCATAGACATCTTTACACTAAGAGATAACAATAGTGGCTTCTACTGAAAATAGTTTAACTGTTCTCAAGTAGTGTCTTAGGGTTGTTGTTGCTGTGAAGAGACACCATAACCACAGCAACTTTTACAAAGGAAAACATTTATTGGGGCTGCCTTATGGTTTCAGAGGTTCAATCCATCGTCATCATGGTGGGAAGCATGGTGGCATGCAGGCAGACACGGTGCTAAATCTTACAGTGCTACATCTTGCAGGCAAAGGCAGTTGACTGAGACACTGGGTGGTATCCTGAGCTCAAAGCTCACCCCCACAGTAACACACTTCCTCCAACAAGGGCCATGCCAACTCCAACAAAGCCACACCTCCTAATAATACCAATCCCTATGAGCTTATCAGGGCTAATTACATTCAAACTATCACAAGCCCATAATATCCTTTTTCTGGGATTATTGGTTGTCCCCCTTCTCCCTGTTACAGAGTCAGGAAGCTAGCCTAACCAAGGACAGAGGCTTTGGAGGAAATTTTTGAGATAAACATGCTGAGGTCTGAAGCAGGCAAGCCAAATCCTATATCCAAAGCCAGGTTTTTAGTGAAGCAAAACCTGTGAAAAGTCTTCAATTACCCGTACCCAAAATACAGTTGAATCTCTGTAAGATTGGACCCAGCAAGCTACATCTCCATAATGTGTGTGTGTGTGCACACGCACGTGCGTGAGTGCGTGCGTGCGTGTATGCGTGCGTGTGTGTGTGTGTGTGTGTGTGTGTGTGTGTGTGTGTGTGTGTGTGTAGATGGGATAGACAGGCTGAAGAGCCTAAAAAGTACCTGAAAAAATAGAAATAAAAGCTATAGTATCTATCCAGGCTTGGTGGGACAGAAACAAAGGCAGACCAAAAGCATAAGAAGTTCTAAGAACAAAAAAACCATCCTAGCTCAGGGGAAACAGGCTTGGATACCCAGTAGAAACAACAGGCATTAAGACCCAATGTAGCTTTTATCTCCTTTTTTCCCTGTAAGTTGTGTTGAGTTCAGGCTCTGTGGAACATTTTAAGTGGGAGATGAGTGACAAGGATGAGAAAAGTTAAAATGAACTGGGAAGGCCAAGTGTGGTAACACACATACCTTTAATCCCAACACTTGTGAGTCAGAAACAGAAAGATCTACATGAGTTCAAGGCCAGTCTGGTCTACAAAGTGAGTTCCAGGACAGCCCAGGCTACACAGAGAAATACTACCCTGCCTTGTAAAACAAACAAACAAAACCAACAACAACAAAAGAGCTTGGCGGTTAAATGGGGAGAGCCTCAGGCCTTTTGCAATTTCATTTTGAAATTTGTCTAGGTCTGTTAAAATTTAAAGTTTCAAATTGGGGGCAGCAATGGCCATTATCAGAGCACTGTGGCCAGATTTGGGTGAATAACTGAATGAGCTTGCTAAGACAGATTGTTCACAGCCTACTTTGTAAATTTGGTTTAAATTTGGAATGACAGGAAGGAGTGGTGGAGTGTCTTATCCTGTTACCAAAAGCATCTCTTAGGCTTAAGGAAAAGATGAGAAAAGATCTGGGGCACTAGGGGGGAGAGGGCCATCCCCATGCTGGTAAGGGGAGTCACAGAGTCAGTTAAATGTGGGAGGTTCCTGAACTTCCAAGACTTTGGGATCCCAACAGGGGGTGAGAAGTTCCCAGAGTATCAAGGGTCTGGTTAGGGCACCTCTGAGTCAGACAGGGACAAATGGGTGTTTATCTTGTCCTTCAGAATTTGGATGCAGTGATGGCACTTATCAAATGACAAAGGGCCTCTCATCCTAAAGATCAAAGAGTCTGGGAGGAAGAGGTCAGAGGAGAACAGAAAGGATTGGAGTCACAGTGGATTTACATAGAGCACCAATAAAGTCTAAGAACTAAGGTTCCATATTAAACAAACAAACAAACAAAAACAAAAAAACCCAAAAAAACAAAAGCCAAAAAAACTCCAAATTCTGTAGAACAGCCCTGGATATTAGGAAGAAGGGTTTTTATATAGCTCAGGAGTAGAGGGTTTCCAAATGGGGTATTTGATGGGCAAAATAGGCAGGGTTACAGGAACAGAGAAATAAAGACATGATTGCCATTCCTGGAACAGGCAGTACAAAACTGTTTGTAGTTAAGGTAACAGGTGGGGCATAGCATTATCCTTGAAAAACAGAGGTTTAATCATAAACAGGAATGAATCTAGTTTGTTTTTACTGTAAGATGGCTTTTAAGCCTAAGATGGAGGCAGGGTGGTTCTTCACCATCCATGGGACTTGCGTGACTTGTGCATGGAGGCAAGGGCTACAAAAGACTGGAGGTTTCAGGTCAGACTTGCTGCTGTTTAGCCTCTATTGTGAACTTAGAGGATGTCTGCTCTACAGAGGAATGGCCCCAGGGAGTAAAGAAGGAGGGCTCTCTGCACAGAAGACCCAATGTAAGAAAACTGAGGCAGAGAAATAGACAGACCCAATCTTAATAGGCTGAGATTGCTTTATTGGGAAGAGTGAGGGGTCCCAACCTCCAGCAGAATAAAAGATAGGTACATTTAGAGGGTCAAGAAAACGGGCATATACACATAAGTATCTGGCAGGAAGCTACAACAGTGCTTTTGAGGGTTGACAGAAGCAGGGTGGGGTGTTTTTGATACCCCTGCATATTTTTTCTATAGGTGGAGTGGAATGGTCAGGCTGGGTTAGGCAACTCTTTATGGGTAAGAACTATTGTCCAGTATAGCCATACTAATGTTTCCTTCCCACCCGGGACTACCACCCAGTACTGGATGTGGGACCTGCCCTGGAGTGTGTGGCTGATGATCTGACCCTACACCCTACACCTGTTCAGAAAACTAACGAATCCCTGAGCAAGAGATCTAAACATTCTGAGCTCAGGGATTGAAATCTGACCAATCCCCACCCTGGAAATCTCCCTGAAAAATCCCACACCCTAAGAAGTCCTATATAAACCCCATGTCCAGCTAGGAGAGGGCAGCCACCTGATAGTTTATCCACTGTGCTTGCAGTATTTCCAGATTGGGAGAGGGCTATCCTAGAAACTGTTGCTGCAGTGGCAAAGGCAGCAATGGTAATAATAATCACAGCTGTGATCTGGAAATTTACCTGGAACATGTGACCCACGACAGTTGTTACTTCATGTCCAGCAGCTGACCAGTAGACTCCTTCAAAATTAGTATCATTGGTTACAACAAAAAAGAAAGGAACCAGAACACAAGTACCTGAAATGAAGGTGAAAGTCTTATCCTTTGGATCAAAGTGTAATATTATAGCTGCTTTACCCAAAATATAATTAGTGGTCAGGAAAAGGGGCCACATAGATCTACAGACATCAGAATGGGTGGATTCTTGAATACCCATGGGACCTTCTCCATGGCTGCTACAATCATGGTTCCTCCCCTTATGGCAAACCAGATGCTCAGGCACCCAAACAGCGTTATCTGGATCTTGTGGAAAGACACAAACCGACCCTCAGGCCCACAGTAGAACCAAGTCGCAGCTGCACCATTGTCCAGTAGTGACATTCCTCCACAATACTGAGCCATAATCAGATGACCGAGGGCACAAATGCCTGTCAGCTGCAGATCAAGCAACACCATCAATAGTTAAACAATTTAAAATATAAAGGACAAGAGTGTGGGAAGCCACAGCCCCAAGGTGGTGCCTGGCTAGATGCCAGTAGTCTGAGCTTAGCTGTAAAAAAGCCAGCCCCAAGGTGGTGCCTGGCTGGATGCCAGGTAGTCCGAGCTTAGCTGTAAACAAGCCTTATTTGGAAGTGCTTGAAGGATAATTTCAAAAATTATTAGGAGATATAAATTGGATTCAGCCATTTTTTAAGCTTTCCAATCAAGAATTGAGACCCTTATATGATATATTAATTGGCAACCCTGATTTAAATTCTCCTCGGGTGTTAACTGATGAGGCCTGAGTGGCATTGCAAAAGGTGGAACAAGGGCTGAGCACGGCCTGATCAACCCATTTGGCTTTGTATCCTGGCAACTGAGTGTCAACCCACAGGAGTACTGTGGCAGGGGGCACCGTTACAGTGGATCCACCCCAAAAGCTCAGTAACTAAGTCTGTAGAGCATTATCCGACCAGCGTTGCTAGTCTAGCTCTGATGGGGATCCAGCAATGTTTACAATTTTTTTGGATGTCAGCCTGAAATGCTTATTACCCCATATTCTGCTGCCCAAATAAAAGTTTTAACTGCCTCATTATCATTAGATGAATGAGCTATTTTAAAATGTAGTTTTGATGGAGATATAGATAACCACTATCCCAAGCATCCCATTTTGAGCTTTTTTAAGGAACATCCTGTTATTTTCACAAAAGTTACCCGTAACGTACCCATTGAGGGTACAGTAACCATTTTACGGACTGGGTGTGGCTTGTATGTAATTGGAGAAGCTGCCCCAATTATTTGTCAGTTTATGCCAGGCTCACCTCAAATAGTGGAGTTTCAAATAATGTTAGAGGTTTTTAGGAAAGTTTCTGAAGCCTTCAATTTAATTTCTGATTCCAATTATGTTGTTAATTTGGTTAAAGATTTGGAGGTAGCTGGAAAAATAAAAACTAACAGCCCTATTCAGCCACATGTAACCCAGCTACAAGAGATCATTTGGAAACGTTCGCAACCCTTTTATATCCAACACATTAGAGTGCATACTGGATTGCCTGGACCAATTAGTGAGAAAAATGAATTAATGGATAAGTGTACCTGGATGCATTTTATATTTGCATCTCTCCCAATTGATAGAGCTCAGCAATTTCATTCTCAATTTCATGTTAATTCAAAGACCTTGCAGCATCCCTTCGGGATATCCAGCGTAGCCACTCGCAATATAGTTAAGGCTTGAAAAAATTGTGTAATGTATTTCCATCCACCTACTTGGGGGATTAATCCCAAAGGATTGGTCCCTCTTAGAATATGGCAGATGGATGTTACTCATATTGCTGAATTTGGCACATTAAGGTATGTGCATGTCTCTGTGGATACATGCTCAGGAGCGATACATGCTACTCCTTTAAATGGAGAAAAGACAAAAAATGTAATTACCCACTGATTAGAAGCTTAGGCTACATGGGGGATGCCGCAGCAATTAAAGACTGATAACGGACCAGCGTATACTGCTGCATCTTTCTCTGCATTTTGCAAATAAATGCAGATAGATTTGAGATATGGTCTTCCCTACAACCCACAAGGTCAAGGCATTGTTGAACAAGCTCACCGAACATTGAAGGAATGCTTAATAATACAAAAAGGGGGAATAGGCCAAGGCTGCTCCCCCCAAAGAGAGAATATCTCTAGCTCTACTGACTCTTAATTTTTTTTTTCAGTTGGATGTGGATGGGCGCTCAGCTGCTGATCACAATCACAGTGTCCTCCCCATTGATAAGGGATTTGTAAAATGGAAAGATGTCATTTCTGGACTATGGAAGGGTCTGTGTTATCATGGGTGAGAGGGTCTGTTTGTGTTTACCCACAGGATCAGTCAGAACATTTGTGGATTCCTGAAAGACTGACCAGGAGAGTTCCTGCCTCTGAAGATGGCAAGACACATAAGCAGATTGATGCACCTGATGCTGACGATCATGATGATGGTCCTGGTCAAGGAGATGGAAGCGGATCCACGATGGAGGATCCTGTTGGTGTTTCCTAAACTCATGCCAATTAGGCATTCTGCCCAAGTTTTTCCCAGATTTTTTTAAATTTACCTTTTTGCCTTTAGATAAGGATATTAATCCTGTAGAGGGAAAGTTAGTTTTGCCCTGGGAGGGATGCTTATCCTAGTCAGTCTCATTGCTTTATGGTGTATCTGCAGGATGAGGGTTATACAGCGGAGAAGTAATGCCATGATTGCACAAGCCTTCGCAGCCCTGGAGGCAGGGCAATCACCTCAGGCTTGGTTAACTGTGCTTAAAAGCTAAGCAGTCATCACGCTCAGTATTCGAGACATAGTACTACACTTGAGGCCTACTATTAGCCACTTCATGGAGGGCAAGTCTGATTGCATATGGGTTGGTATCGTAATCCCATCTCTGAGAAAAGATACCGGATGGGTATGGCACCAGCTTGGCTGATAACTGGGCACGGGGCCATTACAATGTCCCTTGTTCATCAGAGATCAGACATCTACCCTTGTCTGTTGCCTTTTAAACAAAAAAGGGGATCTGTGGGAAGCCACAGCCCCAAGGTGGTGCCTGGCTGGATGCCAGGTAGTCCGAGTTTAGCTGTAAACAAGCCATCCCCAAGGTGGTACCTGGCTGGATGCCAGGTAGTCCGAACTTAGCTGTAAACAAGCCTTATTTGGAAGTGCTTGATGGATCTGGTGTGCTTCCTCCTTCTGTAGCCTATCTGGGATTGCCAGGTGGCATGAGCTGATTGGGCAGTGAGTGCATATTTAAGGGCCTGCTTGGGCTGGGAGGAGCAGAAGATTGTACAAGGTTCCTGAATAAACTGCTTAAAGAAGAGTCTGAGCATTGCTTCTTCCTTGGTGGTCAAGGTAGTCGCAACACAAGAGAAAGGTGATTATGAGAAGATCCTGTAAATTCACCCTTTTTGTGTTATGAAGATAAGCTTTAATTGTGCTATGTGTATGCTCCACCATAGCCTGACCTTGAGGCTTATAAGGGATGCCAGTTTTATGTAAGGAAAAAAAAAAATTACAGAAAGATTTGAAACCCTGACTAGTATAAGCAGGGCAATACTAGATCCAACCCAATTTATATCTCCCAATAATTTTTGAAAATCATGAGTGAGTCTCTCCAGCTTAAAGTAATCTTTTGAGGACAGACACCAGAATATAACAATTGATGACCCAGGTATTGATAGGGAAATTCTTGTTGTACCTTTTATGGGGCTACTCTTTTTTTTTTTTGTAATTTATTTAACTTTATTTTATGTGTATTAGTGTGAAGATATCAGATCCCCTAAAACTGGAATTATAGACAGTTGTAAACTGCCATGTGGGTGCTAGGAATTGAACCTGGGTCCTCTGGAAGAGCAGCCAGTGCTTTTAACTGCTGAGTCGTCTCTCCAGCCCCCACTGGGGCTATTCTTAAGCCAGCTAGTTGAAGATTATGTTGCAATTCCCCAAAACCCTCATTTACTTCCTTAGGATCTAGGCCAGCTAAAAGAATATCATCCATATAATGTATAATATACAAGGATTGAAATTTCTCCCTAATGGGGCAATGGCCAAGGATACATAAATGTGACAAATAGTGGGACTATTGGCTATTCCTTGAGGTAACACCACCCATTGATATCTCTTATACGGCTCTTTAAAATCAGCAGAAGGAATGCTAAATGCTAATCACTCACTATCCTGAGGATGCAAGGGAATGGTAAAGAAGCAATCTTTTAGGTCTATAACTAATAAATGATAGCCTTGAGGAATACCTACAGGGGAAGGTAAGCCAGGTTGTGTTGCTCCCATAATTTGCATACAATCATTAACAGGTCAGAGATCTTGTAGGAGTCTCCACTTTCCATATTTTTTCTCTATAACAAAAATTGGTGTATTCCATTGAGAAATGGAAGGAGCAATATGTCCTGCCTCTAATTGTTCCTTTACAAATTGATGTGTAGCCTGTAATTTCTCAATAGATAAGGGCCATTGCTCCACCTAGACTGGGTTATCAGTTTTCCAGATAATAGGAATGGGAACAGGCTTCACAGCAATAGCCCCTAAGGAAAATTTCCCAACCAAGAGCAATCTCTGGCTCTTTTAAAAATTAAATTTTTGTATGCAACAGACTGAGGGTCACCTTGGAGGAATTTACCCAGTCCTCTTCCTTGTGTATAACCTTGGTCAGCTAGCATATTTTTAACAGGCTCAGTAGAAAGGACTGCTCCCATGGCCTGAAGCACATCTCTTCCCCCAAGATTAACAGGGATATGACTTAAAACAAAAAGTTGAAAAGGCCCGTATGTCCTTCATCATCTGATTATATAGGAAACTGAGTGTTACATTCTGGAGCCACAGCAGTACCTACTTGGTCTACTAAAGGCTATCCAATCATCCATACAGATTCCTTTGTCTCTCAGGCCATGCTGGCTTTAGCCATTTCCTGTCAACACACTCTGGAGGCCAGCTGTGGGAGGTACAGATTGCCAACCCTTCCAATTAAGACACCAACCTGATGTCTCTATTGACTATATCCCAAGCAATTCAAATAGTACCTTTTGTTAGGATTCACACATTCATAATCACACTTCATACACATGTTTGTGTGGCCACACCATACATACAGAACATACATACATACATATATACATATGTACATATATACATACATACATATACACATATGTAGCCTCAGGGTGTGCTAATTAATCTTGTCTGGGCAAACCAGAGTTGCAGCTATTTCTTTGTTTCCTAAGGACCCTATTTACCACCTGTTGACTCACAGGAAAGGAGGGGCGATGTGAATTCTTCTTATCTCAGGACCTTGTGAGAGGAAGTTAGCAAATTCCAAGGAACAGATATTGGTTTCCAGGTCAGTCCATCATTAACATTACTTTTTTGGTCTTTCAATACATCTTTCAGCCATCCTTTTCTCTAGGCCAAGATTAGTTTGTTGAAATAAAACACCCTTAACTGAGATTTCTTGTAATGCAGATGGTATAGCTAAGCCTTGAATTATGAGCATCCAAAATCTGAACAAATCCCAATAAATTCACCCATGTCACATTTTTTCCCTATAAGGTCTTAAAACAGTTTCTGATAGTTTGCATTAATTTTTTCATACACTTGGCTTGAGAAATAGGTATGTGCAACCATAACAATGGTCCCCCTTGCCATAAGACAGAAGTCGGACTATGCTGTGGGAAGCACACAAGCCTTCCATGGTTCTGCATGGTCAATATAGTATATCTGCTGATGTTGGATTGCATTGTCCAACTGAAGGAGAACTTGTCCACCCTCTTTAGTTAGCTGTCTAGGTGAATTGGGATCACTACTATCTCCTTTCAGAAAAGTGCCTAAAGTTTTCAAATCACCAGTAGGTGCATTTTAAAAAGGACATAACCATTGAATATTTCCCAACAACTTCTGATCACCAAAAGCATTGTTTATTCCAGCTTGCTGATGTCTGCCAGCCAGACAACAACAAGGCTGCAACCCCAGAGCTCACAGCCTGCTTTTTATAGGCAGGGGATTAGGTCATCCTGAACCTGATTGTCTTGCTTTAACAGAGTACAGAAACGGAAAGTGAAACTAAACTGGAACTCAGCCAAGCCTAGCAGAGGCTGGGACCAGGAGAAGCCTGGCCCTGGATGGAGCCTCTCATTACCCCCTTGAGTTATATTTCATCTCAAATCCTAGAGCTGTCTCCTTATCAGCGCCTAAAGGGTCCTGACCTAGAAGTTTGTATTGTTGTCTCAGGACCAACAGCTGCACTGTAGAGATCTGCTCTTTGACATTTGACCAGAGCATTATTCATACCAGGTCACTATGTGAGCATCAACATCCGAAGGACCAAGGAACCAACCAGGGATATACTAGAGTCATCAGCCAGGGTGACCAGTGAAAGAGCAACTCAGACCATCCCTTGTTTCCTTTCTAATCGTCTATCATGTAGTCTCTTCCTGAGGAGATCCATGGAGTCCCTGAGTGGTGGACATAGAAACAACATTGTTCTCCCAGAACCAGACAAAGATGTCCTTGTTGTAAAAACAGCAAGCCCCTATATATGGTGGAGTACTACCTCTGCCAAGGAAGAGAGGGACTCTTCTAGGTGGGTGACAGACTTTTCTAGAGTGGCCATGTCAGCATCTATAGCCATACTTAAGGCTTTATAGTTCTGATCCTGGACAAGACAGATTTCCAGGATAGGGATTAGTCAGATTTCAATCCCAGAGCCCAGGGATTGGTTGGTTTTCTGCTCTGGGTCAGGGGCAGATTTGGCTCAGGTTTCTTCCACTGGTCCTTTTTAGCCTTTTGGCTCTAATTTTAGGGCCAGGGTGTATTTCTTTCACTGGCTCTAATTCCAGGGACAAAGTGTGTTGCTTTGGCTCTGCTCAGGGTGCGTCTTTGGCTAGACCTTTTTCCCTACACAGAGTTCCAGCAGTGTAAACCATCTATGAGTGAATGTCCGCTTTGTGACCAGGACTTGCCTCCCACTTTTGCCATGTTTCCAATTAATGTCACACACAGCGTGACATTACTGTGACACATATTTCTCTCTCATAACCAAATCTTCACCACCATGTCAATTTCTACATTGTTACCGATGTAAATGTGAGCAGCCAGGTGGAAGGGACATGAGATGTTTTATTTTACTAGCTACCTGTGTGAGACTACAATTTCAAAATCATTTTATTCTAATTATTCTAATAAATCAAACCAAAAATGAAAGGAACAAGGACTCTTGATTTGGTATAGGGCCTGGCATGGACCCCTGAGGCACCTTGAGCAAGCCTGAAACTGTTGGCCAGAACATCTTGCTCCCTGGAATTGTTATTTGTACTCTTCCTGTTTTGCTAACACATATCTGCTGGGGAGGAGCTAAGCCTGAAAACTCGCACTCTTGACTTGAAAGACCAAAAAGTGAAGTTAATAAAGGACAGTCTGACCTGGAAAGCTAACCAATATCTGTTCCTTGGAATTTGCTAACTTCCTCCCACCAGGCCCTGAGATGACAAGAATTCACACTGCTCCTCCTTTCTGTCCCTCCTTTCCTGTGAGTCAACAGGTGGTAAATAGGGTCCTTAGGAAACAGAGATAGCTGCAACTCTGGTTTGCCCAGATAAAATTAATTAGCACACCCTGAGGCCCTAAGGTCTGTTGACCCTAATAGCAGACCATCTGGCCTCCAAGGGTCTTGTACTCAATGGACAGAGGGTCCCACCCCCTCTCCCTAAGCTTGTGGGTTTGCCTTTAAAAACACCTAGGCCCAGGGGAGGGGGCTTCTCTCTAGCCTGCGTGCTGGAGGAGCCCATTTGCGCAAACGTTTCCTGTTCATTAAAGCCTCTTGTGTTTTGCAGCAACTGGACTGGACATTGAGTTCTTGGGGTATCGACCGAACCTGGAAGACTCCTCATTCTGAGGGTCTTACAGACTGTGGGTTGTTTTCCACTGTGCTGTGAATCAGTATATAAGCCCACTCCTTCCCCTCAATAAAGAGCATTAGGCACTCCAGCATTCCTGTTGAACAAATGACCTGCTGTCTTGTCTCTTATTTCAATCTCTAGGCCTGATTAGTGGAATAGATTGTAGTGCTGGGACTACAAGTGGAGTTCCCACTGAGGACAGGAAGAAAGGATCACCTAAGAGATCACCCTGGGAGGCCAGTCAGCAAAGTAAGTGAATGATGGTGTATTGAAGGATGGGTGCTATTTACTCTAAGGAAATTCTCAGTGGGCAATTAGTGGCCCTGTTGAAAAGACAGGGCACCAGGATTTAAAAAAAGACAGCTAAAAAATTCATTGCCATATTAGAGAAACAAAGTCCCTGGTTTATGCACTCTGGAAGTTTAAACATCCCTGATTGGGAACAGGTAAAAAGAGATCTCCAAAAGAGGGGTCTGATAATTTCCCTATTGCCACCTTTTCCCTTTGGCATCTAGTTAAAGATGAGCTTCTGAGGAACAATGTTAAAGTAAAAGAACAGTTGACAGAGATGAATAGGACTTTTGAGGAAGTACAAGATTTAGAATCTGTGAAATCTATCAGGGAACAAGAGGGATGAGGAGGATTCTTTGGAAGCAGAATGAACAATTAAAACAAAGAATGGCTGAAGCTGATGAGCGCAAATGCTGTCCACCTCGGAATAACCCCTTTTCTGGTGATCCCTTTAGTAGGTCCTCTGTGGCTCGAGGGATAGAGAAGGAGGTTAAAGACTTAATAACCAAGGTAGAAGCATTAGGAGAGGAAAGACAAATTTTTCCTGTGATTGAGATCCTCAGGATCCTCAGGATGACAGGGTTAGGGAGCACAACCCACTAAATTTCAAGGATATAAAACAACTTAAGGAGGCTATCACTGTTGTTCTCTTATTACAGTTACAGGAATAAAAGCTGGAGGGGAGGGCGAGTGAGGGTCCCAAGTGAGTGGGGTCCCAAGGTAAGGGACCACGTGGGAGAGCATAGCAAGTTCCATAGCAGGTAAGGGTGACAGAGTCGGGAGGGAATAACACGCCAGGAAGATAGAGCTTAAATGAGGAGTTTATTTAGAAAGGGGAGGGGGAAGGGAAGAGGCATAGAGACACCGGGAACAGAAGAGAAGGGGAGGGGGAAAGAGAAGAAGAAAGAATTCAGCTAGAAGGCAAAAGGGAGGGCAAAAGAGAGCCTAGGTGGGCAGGGGTCTGACTTTTACAGGGGTCCTTTACACCTGCCATGCAGTACGCATGGAACTCTGGGCCGACCAGAGTATTGTCTGAGAGCATTCTGCCAGGTGACAGAATCCTTATATTCCCACCTTATTATTAAAAAGGAGAAGAGTTATGCGGCACCTGCACTGCTGTAGAAGGCCAAGAAACTGCAGAGGGTGTCAGAGGTTAATAACACTGGACTCTTGCTTGATATTAAGAAGGCTCTTTACTATATTTTACTTTATTCTAGGGGCTAGCTTATATACCCCAGCACCAGATGGAGGAGGGTGAAGCAGAGGGGCAGTTAGTCATCTCAGGTTCCAAGGACCGATTAGGGTGCTTTCAGGGCTGAGGAAGCCAAAAGAACATTAGCATTTTGCATTAGAAAGCATGTCTCCTGTTTTCCAGTGGTTAACAGTTGCCTGCCCTAAGGGCACAGGAGGGGGAGTGAATTCTTAGGTCTTAATTCCTACAATTCCTTCTTTTTTATTTTCCGTGAGAGACCCCTGGCTTAGGTCGTGCAGGGTGTGCCACCCCTTACCCATTTTTCAGGGGACCCGGCGACCTCATGTCTTAGGTGGGGGGCTTCACTGCAAGTTGCTCATCATGGGGGACCCTCATTTCTGCAGCATCTGTAACCAGACCTCATGACTGTTGGGAGAACCCTGGGCCAGACTGAGTTCCTTTTGTGAAAAGAACTGTCGGATCTTGCATAGCACAAGAATCCCTGACCCAACTGCTACTGGCCCCAAGTCACTGGGAGGCACTGTGCCACCCCAAAACTGTGACTAACTCCCAATCTGGGCCATGGCATTCTGCCAGCCCTCTGCAGAAATAGGAGTAATTCAGGTCTTATTGGAGTCTATTACCTGGTGAGCCAAAACACTGGTAAAGTTTACAAAAGACAAGGCCTGGACAAGTATGCATTGAGGCGGTTGACCCCTACAGAGACATTTGCATTCCGATCAAAGTGACACAAGAGGAATGACAAATTGTGATCAGGCTTCTCTGATCCTGCTCACCAGCTGGTTAACCGTCTCTGCATTGGGGGCAGACTGAGCGACAGCAATCCCCACAATGATGGCAGCAGTCACAGACACAGCAATGGCAGAAATGATGGCAGCAGTAATACCAAAGTCCCTTCTTGGCGGTAGAGGAGAATTTCTTCTCCCCCATGTCAGTCTTCCATCATCATGGGGCAAGACCAGGAACTTGAACTACCAGGGCACCAGTATCCCTTGGGAGCCAACAGTTGCTCAGGAAGCAGGTTCTGGAAGAACAATTGAGAGATTCTCCCTCCCCCAAGGACCCATTAAAGTTGGAGCACAATGTCCCCAAGGCAAGGGCCTATGCAAGTCATAATTTCCTGGGGAGCTTCCAGCATAGGGGCCCGGATTTAGGGGGCCATATAGCAGCATTTTCCTGTTCCTGCTGGAAGTTTATGGTATAGGACCTCTCTAAGTCCCCAGCAATTGCTTATGCTGGCATTGGGGTGAAAATCAGCAATGGAGGCATTACTCAAAGCTATGCATGACACCCACCGAGAATGACCCATTGGGCATTAAGCACTCTCTGAAAGCAAGGCTCCCCTGTGTCAGGGAGGTCAAATTACTCAGTAATGAAGTTTCCAGAGGCACATTGGCAGCCAGTAGTCCCAGGGAATGTTCTCTCCTGACTAACTGGCATCAGGATGTGGGGTTTCCTCACCTAGGCCCAAACCATCCATCCCACCGTGGGCAGGAGATTCCAGTAAAGCAGGACTAGATTCCTGATCAGGATCCACAGGGCGAACATGTTGTTCTGGTATCCAAATAGATTTCTCTGTTCCTGGGGGAAAAACACAAACAGCCCCTCGGACCCTAGATAATAGGGGGGTGGGCGGTTGCCATTGTCTTGTAGTTATGTCTTTCCATCTGACCCATCCCAATGTTTGAGAGGGTTTGCTCCAATGTCTCTCCATGGCAGACAAATTATTTTTATCTACAGTCAAAAAAAATTAAAATATAAAGTATAGTGGATAATTGAGAATTGGGGGAGGTCCTATACTCCCCCTTTTTTATCTTATTAAAATATTGTTTAAGGGTGGCATGAGTGCATTCCACAATGGCTTGTCCTGTAGGGTTGTGTGGAATGCCAAATGAGTGATTAATATGATGTTCCTTGCAGAAGGCCATGAAGTAATGATTAGCATATATGGGGCCATTATCTGTTTCTAAGATATCAGGAACACCCATATTGGCAAAGGACTGTAAACAATGAGAGATGACATTGTTAATCTTTTCTCCAGAGTGTAGAGACCCAAAAACCACCTTAGAATATGTATCCACAGAAACATGCATATATTTTAATTTTCCTGCTTGAGGCAGATGGGTAACATCCATTTGCCAGAGATTGTTAGCCCTTAGACCCTGGTGATTCACCCCCTCATTGGGGGAATTATGATAAGGGGCACAATCAGGGCATCGAGAAGTATCTGAGTGGCAACAGGTAAGGAGCAGTTAGTATGAAGCTTAAGAGAGTGTGCATTTAGGTGATACCGCTCATGAAGCTGGCGAGCGTGTTGCTCCTCTATGAACATGACTATTGGGGGCCTGGTTAAAGAATCAACAAGTTGATTACCCTGGGCAAGGGGTCCTGGGAGGCCTGTATGGGCACATATGTACCCCACAAATGCAGGGTGTATCCGCTGCCTGATAAGATATTGAAGCTTAACTAGAAGAGAATGAACTTGACAGGTAGGAAGAACATATGGAAAAGCCTCTAATGGCTTTATAATATTAGCAACATAAATGCTATCAGTATATAGATTAAAAGATTCTTTATCAAACAACTGAAAAGCCATTATGCAAGCAACCAATTCAGCAGCCTGGGCAGACATTTGCCCTCTAGGTGTCCTCTTTTGCATTTGACTAGAAACTACTACAGCAAAACCCTTAGAGGAGCCTTCTGTAAGCACTGAGCGTGCTCCTTGAAGGGGGGGCCTCCTTTATAATCTTAGGAAAAATTACAGGGTGCTGCCTAAAAAAAGACAGCAAGAGGCTATTTGGGTAGTGGTTATCAAATTTAGCTCCTGTAGATGTGATCCATTATGAGAGGTTTGTAAATGTTCAACCTTTTCCTTGTCATAGAGAATAATCTTATCAGGGGGCTTTCCAAAGGTTTGAATGCTAAATTTATACGCTTTCCATAACAATTGTAACACCAAATCATAATAGGGGGACACCACCTTCTTAGGGGAGGCTGACAAATGAATCTAATATATAGGGCCATTTTGCCAAAAAACAGCAGTGGGTGAAAAAGTAGAGGAAAGTACAACCACAAGAGGCTGTTCATAATCTAGGCAGCAAAGATGGGCTATTTCAATGCTTTTTAATAGCAATTGGATGGCCTCTTTGGCCTTAGGTGTAATTTTTCTGGGAGAGGTCAGAGCTGGATCCCCCGGAAGCATATCACTTATTGGTCTAAGCTCCCCTGTTTTAATAGAAAGAGAGGGGTGGATCCATCGAACATTTCCAAAAAACTTTTGCCAATCATGAAGAGTTTTTAAATTTGAACAATCAATTTGGAGCCTTTGAGGCCAGAGGCCAGTCTGTTGGATTTGATGGCCTAGATAGGTGTAAGGAGGTTTCTTTTGAACCTTCTCTGGGGCCAAAATAAATCCTCGAGCCTCCAGGAGCTCCTGCAATTTAGCAAACACTTCAAGACATCTCTCCTCCGCAGGCACTGCCAGCAGAATATCATCCATATAATGGATAATGTAAAGATCAGAAAACTTGCACCTGATAGGATCCAGGCAGGCAGCCACATAAAGCCTGGAATATTATAGGACTATTAGCCATCCCGAGGGGAAGCACCACCCATTGAAAGCGAAGGGCGGGTTCCCGAAAATTAATTGAAGGAAGACTAAATGCAAACCTGGGGCTATCTCGGGAGTGCAGCAGAATGGAAAAGAAACAATCCTTTAAATCAATAACAATTAGATGCCAATCTTTAGGAATAGCCACGGGTGAGGGCAAGCCGGGCTGAAGGGCTCCCATAGGCTGCATTGTTGCATTAATGGCCCTCAAATCCTGGAGCAATCTCCCTGAAGCCTTTTTAATCACAAATATAGGGGTGTTCCAGGGGGAGATGGAGGGGATCACATGTCCTGCATCCAGTTGTTCTTGAACTAGTTGGGAAGCCGCCAGAAGTTTTTCTGCGATTAAGAGCCATTGTTCCATCCATATTGGATGTCAGAAATCCATATAATGGGAATGGGGGCTGGCAACCCTCAGTAAAAATGGCCAAATCCTTTTCTATCACCCAGAGCCCAGGTGTCTAATGGGAGAGTAACCACAGAACAAACTTCTCCTAGCTGCAGCTTATCTAGCCCTTGTCCTTTGTCCCAACCCATTATACACATCATCTGGAGAGCATTGTTTCTTGGCGGAGTGACTTGGGGGAGGGCTTGGGTAGTAAGGACAACTCCCATCTCTTCTATGAGCTCTCTTCCCCATAAATTAGTGGTGAGACTAGCCAGGATATAGGGCTGGAAGTAACCTGAATGGCTTTCAGCATCTTTTTAGTTAAACCAAACTGCCTTCTTAGACTATTACTATTTTGATGATGAAAGCTGTGTGAATGCTGAGTTATTTCTACGTGAGATAAAATGACTATCAGCTGACTCATTACTTTCAGCCAGTGGGCTGGGAAGGTTTGAATGAGCTCTTATATGACCTACAAAGCACGGTGCCTACTTTAATGAATGGCACTTTGAATTTACTCAAACAATAATTTAACCTGATTATTACTAGTTCCAATGTTTGGAACCGTCTCTTTAACTTGAAGAGCTCTGAAAACATAATGACTATCAGTATATGAGTTAAATGAATTGAAAGACAAAAAAGTAAAGTTAAAGAAGCTGCCCACTTGAAATGAAGGACAGACCAACCTGGAAAGCTAACCCAGACCAATATCTGTTCCTTGGAATTTGCTAACTTCCCCTCACAAGGCCCTGAGATAACAGGATACCAAAAATTTACACTGCCCCTCCTTTCTTGTGAGTCAGCAGGTGGTGAATAGGGTCCTTAAGAAACAAAGAGATAACTGTATCTCCTGTTTGCCCAGACAAGATTAATTAGCACACCCTGAGGCCCTAAGGCCTGTTGACCCTAATAACTGGACCATCCGGCCTCAAAGAGTCACATACTCAATGGACAGAGGGTCCCACACCCTCCCTAAGCTTGTGGGCTTTGCCTTTAAAGACACCTGAGACCAGGGAAGGGGGCTTCTCTCTAGCCTGCGTGCTGGAGGAGCCCATTTGCACAAATGATTCCTGTTCATTAAAGCCTCTTGCGTGTTGCAGCAACTGGACTGGACATTGAGTTCTTGGGGGTACCCTCATTCTGAGGGTCTTAAAGAATCATTCATTAGAAGCTGAAAAACTCTTGCAACATCTTATAATTCAACTGTCTGAGCTGAAGCTGTATCTGTCTGCACTACATATTCTTTTCCATCAATAACATAAGCTGCTTTTCCATTAGAAGAATCATCAGTAAAAACTAACAGCATTTTTAACCGGATTACTCCTTATAATTTTAGGGAATATAAAAGGATACATTAATGCAAATTACAATAATCTATGAGCTGGAAACAGATTATCAAATTTTCCCCAAAACTGAGTAAAAGCAATCATAAATCATTGTTTTGAAATAACCAATCAACTTGCTGTTTGGTATAGAGAATATATATTACATTTGGTTTCCTGCCAAAATTTCTCCTAAACTCCAGATGGCATTTTTGTACCACATTAACTACTGCTTCAAAATAAGGATTTAACACTTTGGCTGGGGAAACAGGTAAATGCAACCATAACAATGATTCCCCTTGCCATAAGACAGAAGTTGGACTATGCTGTGTGGAAAGCACATAAGACTCTATGGTTTTGCATAGTCAATACAACATATCTGCTGATGCTGGATTGCATTCTCCAATTGTAAGAGAACTTGTCTACTCTCTTCAGTTAACTGTCTAGGTAAATTGGGATCAGTATCTCCTTTCAGGATATCACTTAAAGGTTTCAAATCACCAGTAGGTGCTTTTAAAAAAGGACATAACCATTGGAATATTTCCTAATAACTTCTGAAAATTATTCAAAGATCATAAGCTATCTTTTCTAAATTCTAATTTTTTGAGAATTTCTTTAAGATGTAACGTAAGTCCCAAATACTTTTGAAAACTTTCTGCACTGACCGTAAATCTTTCATTAGCTGACCTGGTCTCATTTGCATTTTCACAACACTTCTCCAGGTGGGGCCGAACAGGCCTGCAGTTTCCTGAGGCCTCCCTTCAATAGCTTTTCTCAAATCTTATATTAACCTCCATTCTTTCCATTTCTTTTTTAACCACCAAAATTTAGGAAGATTTCTGTATTCTCTCCTCTGCTAAACTCTTTTGGGCCATCCATACAGATTTCTCTGGCTCTCAGGCCATTCTGGCTTTGACCATTTCTTACTGTTTCACTCTGCAAGATAGTCATGGGAGATACAGATCTCCAACCCTGATCTCTCTCTCTCTCTCTCTCTCTCTCTCTCTCTCTCTCTCTCTCTCTCTCTCCTATATCCTAAGTAATTCAAGTAGTACCTGTTGTTGGGATTCACACATTCACATATTCACATCACACTTCAGACACTCACATGTGTGGCCACACCATACATACAGAACATACATACATTTTTTCATTTCTCCTTTTCCTTAGACCAAGATTAGTTTGTTGAAATAGAACATCTTTAATTGAAATCTCTTGTAATGCAGCTGTTGTAACTAAACCTTGAATTATGAACATCCAAAATCTGAACAAATCCCAATATATGTTACTTTCTTCCACCTTTTTTCTTTTTATTTTTTTTTTTATTTTTTTTTTTTTATTTATTTATTTATTTTTTTTTTTTTTTGCATCCTTAAAACACTTTCTGACAGGCTGCATTAGTTATTCTATACTCTTGACTGGGAGTTAGCCAAGGCAGCAGCTCCTAAAGCAGCAGGCATCTAGGTCTCGTCCTGCCTTTGCTCTCTAGGCCTGGGCTGACCTGCTGCAGCTCATCTGTAACTGCAGCTATTTGAAAAGCAAGCAATTGCCATTGTAGCAACTCTGAGTTCCTGTGCCCCAGTGAAGGTCTGAAACAGCTATGGTGGCAGCTCTGGGGAGGGTGTCTCTCCTTGGGCCACGCTCCAGGGTCCTTAAGAAAGGCCCTGTCTTTCCCTGAAGATAAGTTCTTTCTCTGATCTGCATGGGCACCCAGGGGCTTCTTGGATAGCCTCTTATGTTCATCTTCCTCACTTTTACTAGCCTGTTGAATGGATTTCAAAAAGCCTTCAAGAGTTTCTGTCTTTACTGCAGTTTCCTGTTTCTCTAGACGTTCCTTTAGTTGAAACTCTAATTCAACCTTCCCGGGTGAATTCCCATCTCTCTTTTTTCTTTCTTTCTTTATTTACTTATTTACCCCAATAAGTCCCTGCCAGCACAAAGGATGACCCCGTCTACTTAACTCGCCTTCAGAATCTCAGTGAGAACCTCCAATTACAGTGCCTGCACTGCTGTAGAAGCCCGAGAAACTGGGGAGGGTGTCAAAGGTTAATAACACTGGACTCTTGCTTGATATTAAGAAGGCTCTTTATTATATTTTACTTTATTCTGGGGGCTAGCTTATATACCCCAGCACCAGATGGAGGAGGGGGAAGCGGAGGGGGCAGTTAGTCATCTCAGGTTCCAAGGACCGATTAGGGTGCTTTCAGGGCTGAGGAAGCCAAAAGAGCATTAGCATTTTGCATTAGAAAGCATGTCTCCTGTTTTCCAGTGGTTAACAGTTGCCTGCCCTAAGGGCACAGGAGGGGGAATGAATTCTTAGCTGAGGTCTTAATTCCTACAAGTTAGGCGTGGCAGGTTAAAGAATAAGGATATTGAGTTCTCAAGACTACTTCTTGCTGACTTGGGGGCATTGATCATCTGTGGGAGATCTGAGGAAGCTAGGGTACTGCCACATCCTGATAGCTGGTTGTTTCATCACAGTCCTGACAGTATGGAACTCTGGTATCTCTTTGAGACCTGGAAAGATGTTGGCAGGGCAGAAGACAAGGTTAAGATTAGAAAATTTTTTTTTCTTAGGTCCTGGTACTTAATGGGAGAATTGCAAGATGGGGAGGAGCTGACCAAGGGGCGGGGGGATCCCAAACTAGGGAAGGAAGTCCCGAGGCATCGGAAGAAGTTGAGTAATATTTATTTGGAGTGAATCTGACCTGTTTAAGTGGGTCCAATTGGGCTCCCTGGAACTTACAAAAATCCTTTGAGTTTGTGAAAACATAAATATTAAGACACATTAGCAGCATACTCATGTTAGAAACAATTTGGCTGAAGAAATTAACACGTATACAACTGACAGATATTTAGCACAATGAAAAGCACCTTAATTTTGAGCTTGTAGTTATAGTTATGATCGTATAGTGGCATAGTATGGTGTTTAGTACTCTGTCAGAATTAAAACTTTATTGATTAATGTTAAGACTATAAACAATAGCAACTGAAACTTAAAACACCCATTTCTGAAATCTGTTTTGTAACAGTTGGAGCCTTGGCTGCTGCTTTAAGCTGGCAAAGCTACCAGCCGTCAAAAGCATCAGAGTTCTTGAAATGGGTAAAATTTTACCTGAATGATTAGATAATAACAGAGACTTAGTAGCTGACAGCGTGGACAGCCACCCCAGGTCCTCCACAGTTGTTGAAGTCAGAGGCTTTAAGGACGTCTGCCTTCTGCCGATGGCACGAGACCTGTGGATTAGGAGCTTTTGGAAGACTTACCTACTGTTGGCCCAAGCAACGAGGAGAAAGCCGATTCCACTGCCCTCTTGTCCACAGTCATTAGAGCCCTTTGCAGCAGTTGAGATAAAAGGCAGGATTGCTCCTTGACTAGTGTTGTTACTTTTGTGGGTGGAGTTTCTTCATTTACACCAGTATTCTTGGAGGAAATGGGTGGTGCCAGCAGCTGGCCGGTCTCCCTGTTATAAGAGCTTTTTAATGAAATTTTAAATGCCATGTTCTCTAGATCTCTGAGCATTTGAGGGCTGTCAGACTGTTTAGTCTATCTCAGTAGACAAAAATTTGTCTTTAGTTACTTGCTTTAAGCACATAGGTGGCTAGGTAAGGCTTTATCCCTTAATCAATTAATCTGTCTGGAAAATTGGATACAAGCTGAGAGGCTGTGGAAGGATGTTTTACTCAGAGCCCTGTAGCCTGACTAACTGGTTTTAACTTAGTAGGTTAGATTTACACCTGTAAAGGACAAAGAAGTAGAGAAAAAAGTCCTTTTTATAATAGAAGCTTAACCTTCATAAACAGCTTACAGGAAGGACTGGGTGGCATACATATTTTGTTAATTTGAAATAGACCTTTATAACCTTAAATATTTACCATCATTTAAAGACACATAACAATTTAGAAATATTTGAGATAGCACAGTTGAATTTAAGTGGTATATAGAGTTAGCTTATATTTACATATAAAGTTAAATTTAAATCATATGTACAGATATATCAAACAGGACTGGGTAAAAATAAGAAAGACCAGAGTGTGATCTCTGATGTGTATGTTGTAGTGAACAGACAGGACATTTAAAGATACTGTGTAGACTTAAAACTGTCAGTGACAAGAAAGATCTGTTGCAAGATTTTTACGTGAAATGTGCAACAGAGTTAGTGAAAAAAGAAATTAGAGACAAACACTAAAGGGCAAAAAGTAAATGATTTAAAAATTCAATTGGTGGCAGAAGCTGGCTAGACTGACCCTCTCTGCCTAGGTGGCTGGTGTAGCAGAGGGAAGAACCATGTGGGGTGAGGCCACATGGGTCAAGATGGCGGCTGCCATAAACAAGTTCCCAAACGCTGTCAGAGCCATAAAGTTTTGAGATATAATTTTGTTGGCTCTTTTCTTTCCACGAGTGAGGCAGAAAGGATTTGTGAAATTAACAGGACACCGCAGTCTAAGGGATACAACATCCAAAAAGACCACCATTAGGTCTAAGAAATGAATGTACCAGTCTAAGGGTAGTGCTAGGGTATAAAACCTGAGAGACCCCTCATGTGTCTGAAAAACAAATGCACCAGTCAGCATGAAAGGTGCTAGGGCACAAAACCCAAAAAACTCATTTGTGGGGAAAAATGAATTAGAGACAAAGACATAGAATAAGTAAAGGGCAAGATAAGGCAAAGAGCACCCTTAGTAAAGATGGTGACAAGGTCACCTGACCTATCTGTCTTGTCCTTAGCCAAGACGGTGGTGAAGTATCTCTTTTGACTTCAAACAAGATGGTGGCTGTCACATAGTTGCCCTTAGTGAAGATGGTGATTAGCTCATCTGCCCTGCCCTTAGCCAACATGTCGTCTGGCAGCATTATCTGTTACCTTGGCGATTTTAAACCATATGCACTTAGTAAGACACACATAAAGGACATTGGTATTCAGAATCACATGCTTGTGGCCACACCATTCACACCATACATTTTTTTCATTCATATGAAATAGACAAGAAATTAAAAAAAAAAAAAAAAAAAAAAAAAAAAAAAAAAAAAACTCTTCTTGAGTGTCCTGAGCAGATGCTGGAATTCTCAGTCCAGTGCAATGTGAGCTGCTGGCATCTGCACAGAGAAGAAACAGTGCAGCCAGGCTTACCTGCTCATGAGAGGCATTCTCATTCAAACCACCACAGCACGTAGTTAAAAGATAAAATTCCATCTTTAAAATTTACCCGTGACCTGGACTAGCTCTCTAGCATGAAAAGGCACTGCAGGCTGCGCAGAACAATGTTATGTCAACTTGAGACAAACTAAAGTCATTGGATGTTGGGGGCACAAAGGTCCTGTGCTCAAAGACCATTAGGGAAACCTGGAATTAAGTTACATACACAGGGGCCACTTCTTAGTGGAGAACAAGATACCTCTGTCATATGGTCTCTGCTGTCACATGAGCAAGACTTATGCCTAAGATGGATAAACTATGCTGGATTTAAGCAGAGGAAAGAGAATAGAAAAATGGAAGACCATTTACACTTTAAAAATTCCTTTCTTTTAGAAAATATTTTATTTAATTATATATGTGTATCTGTATATGGACATGTGCCTGTGAATGAAGGTGCCAGTAGAGTCCAAAGGCATCAGATGTCCTGAGTTTGGATATACAGGCAGTTGTGACCCTCCCAGTGTGGATGATGGGAGCTGAACACCTTTCCTCTGTAAGAGCAACAATAGCTCTTAACCACAGAGCCACCCTTTCAGCTTCCCATCATCCTAGTTTTCTTTTTTTTTTTTTTAATTTGAATTTGAAACAAAGTTGTTTTATGTGCCAATCCCAGTTCCCTCACCCTCCCATCCTCTCCTATCATCCCCACCAAACCCCAGTCCATCCCCTTTCTGCTCCCCAGGGAGGGTGAGGCCTTTAAATTCTGTCATATCATTTGGGGCAAGGCCTAGGCCCTCCCCCATGTGTCTAGGCTGAGAAAGTATCCCTTTGTGTGGGATGGGCTCCCAAAGTCCTTTTGTATACTAGGGATAAATACTGATCCATTACTAGCTGCCCATAGACTGCCCAGTCCTCCTAACTAACACCCACTTTCGGGGGGGGGGGGCCTGGGTCGGTCCTATGCTGGTTTCCCAGATATCAGATTGGAGTGCATGAGCTCCCCCTTTTTCAGGTCAGCTGACTCTGTGGTCTCCAGTCTGGCCTTGACCCCTTTGTTCATCATTCCTCCCTGTTTGCAACTGGGTCCCAGGAGTTCGGCTAGTGTTTAACTGTGGGTGCCTGCTTCTGCTTCCATCAGGTACTGGATGAAGGCTCTATGATGGCATATAAGGTAGTTTGGCAATGACCCTTCTGCTTCTATTATGTGGAACACTTTGAGGAGTATTGGTATTAGCTCTTCTTTGAATTTCTGGTAGAATTCTGCATTGAAACCATCTAGCCCTGGGCTTTTTTTTTGGTTGGGAGATGCTGCGCCTGCACGGCCTGGGTTCTAGTCATGCGGAGCGTATCAGGATTGAAGACACACACAGCAGTCAAGATCAGAAGGCTCTTTATTAAAGTGGTTTGGAGGCTTATATAACCTGGACTCAAGAAGGGAGGGGGAGACAGCGAGGCAGTTCCTCATGTCACATGCCTGGGTTCACGACACGGTCATCATGTTCCAGGAAAGGGCTTTGTCAAAAACAGTTCCAGGAACCTGGTGGAACATGGACCATTTTATCTTGCACAAACATTTGCATGACTAAGGGCTGTTTTTCAGCCATCAGTGTGTGGGGGTTGTGTACCGAGGCCTCTTGGTTCTCATAATTCCCCCTTTTTTATTTTTTATGGAGGGGTCATGCTGGCCACCTCTTCCCTTACCCCTCTTTGGAAGGCCTCAATTCCTGTTTTAGGAGGGGCAGTTACCTAGCGAGTTGTCCATAATTGAGCCCCTTCTATCTCTAGTTAGCATTTGGAGCCAAACTTCATGGCTACTGGGAGAGCCATGAGCTAAATTGAACAATATTTGTTTGTGCATGCGTTCTTTCTGGTTAAAGATCTGACAAACCCTTCTCAAGGATTTCAGTGATTCCAAGGTCCCTCTTGGGTTGGTACAGGATTATCTCCTTGCCACTGTGAGCATAGGCAACCACCATGGGGGCCAGGGAAGGAACCCGTACAATGAGAGCAGCAGTATCAGTCGTGGGCCAGCAATTACTCAGGGTACAAGATCTAGAAGAACAATTGAGAAAATCTTGCCCTTCCCCAGTAGAGTTCCAACTGAGAATAAAAATGGGGCTAAAACACAGCCAATCCTTGTACTGTGAAATTTTTTTTCCTCCCAAATAATTAACCTTTAAGCTGGATTCAAACAGATCTGATGAGTTCCAAGTAGAAGTAGCATTAAACACGTGAGGCCCACAGAAGAACACACTGGAAAATATAGGAATGACTCTAACCTGGTTAGGGTTCCTAAAGTGATATTCTTCCCCTGGATCTGTAGCATTCTTAAAAGGTGGATGGTGCCCGTACCACCACAACAAATCAGTTCCTTTGAGGAGCCGAGGGTCTTGAGTAACAACACAATCTCCCCAAGATAAAATGGAAGGTAATGAATATCTTTTATCACTTGGCTAGCAGGACAGCACTCGTCAAGGGGGCACCCTGGTACCATTTCGTTTTGTTAACAGGATAGCAAATATCCTTCAAACCAAGAACCTGGCTATTAGATGAATTACTCAAAAAATCTGCAATGGAAGGAAGCATTACTCAATATAAGGCAGGAGCCCAAAAGGGATGTATTTGTTAATTGGCTTGTATTCGTTACTTTAACAAAACAGAGAACTTCCTTCAAAGAAAAGGTAAGATTTTTCAAATGGGGAGCTTTCCAACTTAATATTAGCCGCTGCCATTCCCAATGTGTGGTATACAAGGCAGGAAACAAGGAACTATCCTGACTGACAGGCATCAATATCAGGGAATTGTGTACAAGGACCCATACTTCCCTGTTGGCGTGACCCTGTTGTATCTGGCTCAACCCGATCACTCCCAAGAGCAGTGTCCACAGGGTGAACATGGTGTTCCAGGATGCAAATGGGCTTATCTGTGCCTGGGGGAAAAAACACAAACAGCTCCTCTCACCCTTGTTAATAGGGTAGTTGGTTCATGCTATTGACCTGAGACAAGATCTTTCTATCTGATCCAGCCTAAAGACTGGGAGGGTTTGTTTAAATGTCTTTCCATGGCAGAATGGTTCTCATTATCAATAGACCAAAAAATTTAAAATAAAAAGAATTGTAGAAAGCTGAGTGTTGGGAGAGGGGATATATTCCCCTCTTTTTATTTTTTCAAAATATTGTTTCAATGTTGCATATGAGCATTCCACAGTGGCTTGGCCCATGGGGTTGTGGGGAATACCAAAGTGATATTGAATATCATAACCTTTGCAAAAGGCAGCAAATCTATAACTTGCTTAGGCAGGCCCATTATCAATTTTTAGAGTATTGGGAATGCCCATGTAAGCAAAGGCTTGCAAGCAATGTGAAATAACATCCTTGGTTCTTTCTCCAGAATGAAGGGAGGCAAAGATTACTTTAGAATAGATATCCACAGACACATGCATAAATTTTAACCTACCAGCTGACCCCAAATGGGTGACATCCATTTGCCAAATGCCATTAGCTTTTAGGCCTCAAGGATTTACCCCATCATGACAATCAGTGTGGAAGGGCACGCAAGCAGGGCATTGGGCTGCAATACGGGTGGCAACATCTCTAGAGAAGCCAGTGTGGAATTTTAAAGGATGTGCATTTAAATGATATCTATTACGAAGTTTAGAAGCCATTTCCTCCACGAAGCCAATAAAGTCCATAGTCAGGGAATCAGCAATTTTGTTGCCTTTTTCCAATGGGCCGGGCAACCCAGTATGAACATGGATATACACAACAAAAATTGAGCATCTACATCTCCAGAGTAAATTTTGCAATTTTGCTAGCAAATGTTGAATCTGGGAGGTGGGTGTTATGTATGGGATTGTCTCCAAAGGTTTAATGATGTTAGCCACATAAATGCTGTCAGGTGCAAATTAAAGGATTCTTCGGGATATAGCTGAAATGCCATTAAGCAGGCTAAAAGCTTGGCTGCCTGTGCGAACACCTTGCCAGTAGGCCTTTGTCTTTGTTCTCCATTGGCGATCACCACAGCATAGCCTTTGGATGACACATTGGTAAACACTATTCATGCCCCAGACAGCGGCATTTCTTTTACTATTTTGGGGAATATCACAGGATGTCTCTTAAAGAAGGTGAGCAAAGGGCTGGGAGGATAATGGGAATCAAAGGAAGCATTCACAGAGGACATAAATAATATCCAGCTGTCTTGGCTAGTCTGTAAATGTGATAACTCTTCTTTATAAGGCACAATGATTTTATCAGGTGCTTTCCCAAATATTTGAAGAATTAGTTTATGAGCCTTCCATAATAATTGTAATACAAGCTCATAGTAAGGGGAAATCACCCTTTTAGGAGAGGCTGACAGGTGTACCCAATATATAGGCCCCATCTGCCAAAACTCTGCTGTGGGTGCAAAATGGGAGGAAAGCACATTCAATAGCAGAGGCTGACCATAATCTATCATTGAAGATGAGCTTCACTAATACTCTGTAGGAGTAGTTATAGGGTCGCCTTGGCTGACTCCGTAAGCTGCCTAGAAGAACCAGGATCTGAGTCCCCAGGGAGAAGATCCTACAATGGTTTTAGATCACCAGTTTTAATGGAGAGAGATGGCTGAATCCATTGTACATCCCCCAAGAATCTTTGCCAATCATGTAATGTAAGAAGGTGAGAACAATCACTTTTTTAATCTTTAGGGCCCTAAGCAAGCTTGTTGTATCCTATGCCCCAAATAAGTGTAAAAATGCTGTTTTTGTACCTTTATAGAGGCAATCACATATTGCCCCATATGATTCTAATTGCAGCTCTTCTGTGGGGGCAGTCAGCATATCATCCATGTAATGTATAATGTAGAGTGTGGGAAACCTCTGTCTAATGGGACAGCGGCAACATAGGTCTGGCAAATGGTGTGACTATTGGCCATACCCTGCTGGAGCACTACCTACTGAAAGCGAGGTGCAGGCTCCCGAAAATTAATAGATGGGAGACTAAATGCAAATCTTTGGCAATCCTTAAAGAAACAATCTTTAAGATCAATAACATTAAGAAGTCAATTTTTTGGTATGGTCACTGGAGACGGTAGTCCCGGTTGCAGTGCACCCATGTGTTACATGGTGGCATTTACTGCCAGTAAATCTTGTAGAAGTCTCCATTTTCCAGATTTCTTTTTAATTACAAACATGGGAGTATTCCAAGGGGATGTGGAGGGCACAATACGCCCTGCTGTTAGCTGTTCCTGAACAAGTCTATGAGCCTCCTGTAATTTTTCTGTTGTTAAGGGCCACAGTTCTACCCATACAGGATCATCAGAGAGCCTAATTATAGGTATGGTTGCGGGCGGCCTAACAGTGACCCTCATCAAAAATGTCCCAGCCCTTTTCTATCCCCAAGGGATTGGATTATCTTGTGGAAGGGCAGTGACTGGCTGAGTCTCTCCCTGTGCCTCCTTACCTAGTCCTTACCTAGGCCTTGCTGCCACCTCATCTTATGCATCATGGTAAGCACCTTATTAGGTTTGGTGGTAAGCACTTTATTAGGTTCGGCGATAGGCTGAGTTCTGAGGATCACTCCCATCTCTAGTAACAAACCACATCCCCATAAATTTGTTGGTAAGCCTTTTAGTACAGGTGGTTGAAAGTAGCCAGAATGCCCTTCCTCATCTTGCCATTTGAGAATCCTAAGGCTCTTTTGTCATATGGCCTGCCCTATGCCTTGCAGAGTGGCAATGGCGGCCTCCTTAGGCCAGGTAACAGTCCATGAAGCATCAGACAGAACTGAAACATCGGCTCTAGTATCCAGTATTCCTCTGAAGGGTCTTTGCTCTATGTGTAGGGTGAGTTGGGGATGATCTGTCATATCGGCTACCCAAAAGGCAGCAGGTCCCGAAGAACCAAAGCCTTGGTCTCCACATTTGGCCTGGAGGGATCTACTAGTCAGTGGGAACTCAGGAAGCAAAACCAGTTGTGCAATATGTTCCCCCTCCGGGATGGCAACTCCATGCATCACAGAGGCCATAATTTTAATCTCTCCCCTCACTATCCTAATCAACAATCCCCGGGTGTATTTGTATTCCTAGATGGAGCATACTAGAGTGTTCCAAGATTAGCCCTATGGAATTGGAGGGCAGGGATCCATGTACTCCAGAAGGAAGTGTCTGGATATCCATTTCAGGTGTTAAAATTTTCCTGGTGGTAGGACTGAGGTACAGTCCTGCACTCCCTGGGGTGGCTCTGAAGAGGTCAGTGAGGCAAAGGGGTTGCTTTGATGGAGAAAGCAAATCTGACTGCTGCCTGCGGAGGGAGTCATTGCCCCATACACATTTGTTCTGGGGCCCTGGGGCAGGCCTGAGTCCAATTTCCCAAATTAGAATTTGTAAGGAGGGGTTTGCCCTTGACATCAGATCTGCAATCATTTGCCCAATGATGACCGCAGTGACAGCCAGGGCATAAGCCTGGTCTCCTAGTAGCACCCTGACTAGTCATTGGACATTCTTTGCGGAAGTGACCCATCTTTCCATATCCAAAACAATGTCTATTCTCCCTGTTTAGGTAGGATCCCTTGAAGGGCCTGGGTGGTTTAATGATGGCAGCAAGTACCTGTCCCTGTGAAATTACCATCTATATCCCTGTAGATCCTAATGTAATCATTGAGACTTTTATTTCTGTGGGATTGAAGAGCCTCCTTGCAGTACTTACTCACATTCTCGAAGGCCATTGATTGTCACATTCCTCCAAAGAGCCATTTGGCCAGCTGGATAAGCCTATCCACATACTCATGGAAGGGTTCAGAAGGTCCTTGAAGGATCTTGGACAACTGGTCCCCTCCCACCTTGCTCGGAAGCACGTTCCAGGCACCTGTTGCAGCCACTGCTATTTGAACATAAATGGCAATGTCATATTGCATTGCTGTTGGAGGGTAGCGTGTTGCCATGTTCCAGTTAACATGTCAAGATTTCTCACAGGCTGCCCAGCCTGATCGTTCATTTGGTCCATTTGTGAACATCTCTCCTAAAATTCTCCCCTCCAGAGCAAGAACATCTCTCCTAAAATTATGCCCTCCAGAGCAAGTAATCTACCCCAGACAGGGTAGCTCAGCAGAGCTGCTGCCAATCACTAGGTGTAAGATTCAAAGCCATAAAGGACTCAACGAGGGAGGCAGTAAAAGAGGCCCGCGTCCCATAACTCATAGCGGCTTTCTTCAATTGTTTAATATCTTTAAAGTTCATGGGACCGTGCCGTGGAATGACCTGTCCTGGGTTATTAGGGTAAGGGATTTCTAACATGGGAGCCACCACGGGGCAAAACTGAATTTCCCCGGTGGGTGTAACATCACGATTTTGTGGGACAATATTATATTGTGGATTAATTGTTAGTTCCTTATCCCTGTCTAAATATGGTGGAGATGTGGGAGAGATCTCACTCAATTTTTCCCTAAGACAGGCCCTTTTTAATTTTCTCTTTAGAACATCAATTTCCTCAAGCAGACGTTCTTCCTCCGACCTTTCGAAGTTGGAGCCAGTTTCACTTTCTAATTCAGAGAGACAGGGATAGAGCCTGGTTTTTGCCTTAGGGGCCCAGGATTTTCACACTGGTCCTTAAGCCTCTAATCCGATTGTTTCTTGGACGGGACGACCTCCTGTTGCCCCCTTCTGATCTTCCTCATCACTGTCATCCTTAGAGCACAGTGATTTCCTGGTTTCTGCCTCCTGAATTTCTTGCAGGACCTCCTTGGCAGCAGCTACCTCCTGTCTGACCCGGACCTTGTCGGTCAGTAAGACATCCTTAACTATCTCCATAAGGAGAAAGTTGACAGTGGGAGTGAATCGGGACCCTCTTCTCTCAACAATTTCTGGAGGTCGCGAAGGACCTCTTCCCAATCAGGGATATTTAAACTTCCTCCAGTAATGAACCAGGTTCACCTTTTCTATGGATTTGATGAAAGCCTCCAAAGTCTTACTCTTGACTGTGGCTCCCTGTTCTTCCAATAACTTTCTTAATTGATGTTGAAGTTCCATTTTTCCCTGGGATTTACTCATTGTTGCTAACCCCAACAAATGCCCCTGCCAGCTTTGGGACGACCCTGTCCACATACCTCTCTTTTGAGATCTCGTGGGGACTTCCAATTTCCGTCCCTGCATGGCCTGGGTTCGAGTCACGCGGAGGGCATCAGGATTGAAGACACATACACACAGCAGTAAAGATCAGAAGGCTCTTTATTAAAGCAGCTTGGAGGCTTATATACCCTGGACTCAAGAAGGGAGGGGGAAACAGCGAGGCAGTTCCTCGTGTTACGTGCCTGGGTTCACAGCACGGTCATCATGGTCCCTGAAAGGGCTGTGTGTGGGGGTTGTGTACCGAGGACTCTTGGTTACCACAGGGAGACTTTTGATGACTGTTTAATTTCATTTGGGGTTATAGGTCTATTTGATTCGTTTATTTGGTCTTGATTTAATTTTGGTAAGTGAAATCTATCCAGAAAATTGTCCATTTCTGTTAAATTTTTGAATTTTGTGGAGTACAGATTTTCTAAGTATGACTGAAGATTCTCTGAACTTCCTCTGTGTCCATTGTTATGTCTCCTTTTTCATTTTTAATTTTGTTAATTTGCATGTTCTGTCTTTTGGTTAGTTTGAATATAGTTTTGTCTATCTTGTTGATTTTCTTGAAGAACCAACTCTTATTTATATTGATTCTTTGTACTGTTTTCCTAGTTTCTACCTTATTGATTGCAGCCCTAAATTTGATTATTTCCTGGGGTGAGTCTACTCCTCTGGGATGAGTTTGCTTCTTTTTGTTCTGAAGTTTTCAATTGTGCTGCTAATTCTCTAGTGTGACTCTTCTCTGGTTTCTTCATGTGAGCACTTAGCACTTAGGGCTATGAACTGTAGTGAGGTAGTCCTTCTGTAGCACTGACCACGCCCATTGGGGGGTGGAGCTATGGGCGGAGGTGACCTGAGGAAGGAGGTCGGAGGGGGCGAGGAAGGCGCTCTCTTTCTGGCGTGACTCGGACAGGAGAGGATCGGGTTGAATTTCCTGGTGTTCATCTGTCTAGGTTGTAAGTTATTTCTCCCTGAATAAACATCTATTCGGCTTATTTGTTTATCCTGATCCTTATTTACCGCAATATCTGGTGTCAGAAGCGGGATTTACCTGGGTTTTGCCCCCCAGGCGGCAGAAGCCGCCCCCCCTCCCCCACCTTCCCCAACGGGCAGGGTTTAACCAGGTGGACTCACCACAGCTTTGGGACATTTGCCTCTTCCTTACTGCAAAGGAGATCTTTGCCGCTAAAGCAGACCTGAGAAGGCACTTACCGCTTAACATTTTTTGCCCATTTCCGCACGGGACTTTGCATTCGCGCAGAGCCTCTCGGCGGCACCCGCCCGGCACCCGCCCGGCGGCACCCGCCCGGCTTGCACGCGTTTCGTCTTGTGTTACAAGTAACTCCAAAAGTCCCCTTTTAACAAAATTCTGCTTGCCATAGTTTGTTAAGAACTTTTTACAGGAACCGGGATCAGACGAGCCTGGGCGGCTAGGGCGCTATTTGATGACACACCTCCAGGCGTAGCTACCACAAGCTGAGATATACAACTAAAAGCATCAAAGTTCCAGGACAGCAGAATTACACCTAAGGTAATTGTAACATCCTTTGCAATTTAAGCTGATATAAAATCTGAGATAAATTGTTCTATAACTATGGCAGATAATTTTACTATGCAGAACTTTAGGAATTATTTTACTTCATATGTAGAAGGGATTTTAGCAGAAGAAACTTATGACTGGACCAATATATACTTTTATTTTGTAATAGCAATGGGTTTCATCATTAACATGATATTCTTAAAGAAATGGTTTGAGATTACAGCAAACAATAAGGAACTTGTACAAACCATGGGAGACTTAGTAACAAAGATTCGAAACATTGAAAATGATAGCAAAGCAAGAGACAAGGAAAAACGAAAAGATGGAATTCAAAACAAGAAAAGGAAACATATGTAGAATTCAAAGCATAGAGACAAGATTCAAAACATTGAAAATGATGGAATTCAAAACATAGAGACAAAGATTCGAAACATTGAAAATGATAGAATTCAAAGCATAGAGACAAGGATTCAAAACATTGAAAATGATGGAATTCAAAACATAGAGACAAAGATTCGAAACATTGAAAATGATAGAATTCAAAGCATAGAAAATATAGAAAGAAAGATTCAGAATATTGAAGATGGCGTTGGCGAGCTGAAAGGTATAATTTGTTTAATGTCAGATACTTCAATAACCAGAACAGAAACAATGCAATGCATTAACAAACTAGCAGAAACAGCCCACTCCTGGTCGGAGGAAGCTACTAATAAGTTTAAAAAACTGGAACATCAGATAGAAAGACTAGATGACAGAATCTCTTCCATGTCTGAGGATAATGGCAAGCTAGCAGATAGAACATTGTTTCTGGAAGGCAGTTTACACGCCATTCAGATAATATCTAAGGATGATAAGATTAAAAACATGGAATCATTTGTAGTTGGAGAAAGTAAGAAACTGACTGATACAATGAAGTCTCTAGAAAGTTATTTGATTCAAGAAGTTCAGACACTCAAAGAAACAATGGTGAATAGATTTCAGGCTTTAGAAGACCTTCAGTCTGATACATCAGAAGAAGAACTACAGGTAACAGGGCATGAAAAAGATTTAAAATTTTCCACACCATTTAGGGTCAGGGGAGCTTTCCCTGTATCTATTCATGAAAAGCCAGCAACGAAGAAACATCCAAAAGGTGTCGTTGCATATCAGTGGGAACCAATACGTATGAAAGATTTAAAAGGTATAAAGGAAGCAGTAGTCTCTTATGGCATGCACTCACCTTATGTGAAGCAATTAGTAGAATCATGGGCATGGAATAACAAGGTAACCCCTAAGGATTGGGATCAATTAATATCAGCTGTCCTTGAAAGCGCCTCTCAAATAGAATGGAGGGCTTTATGGAGAGAGGAAGCAAAAGCTCTTGAACTTCAGGGCTTAAAGAAAGGGTATAAAGCTCCCCAAGATAAAATTCTTGGTGAGGGTCTCTATGCTGACCCAGAAACCCAAGCTGCCTATGATGAACACATCTTGTCTCTATGCAGTACAGCAGCTTTGAATGCTTGGGATAAGGTTCATGAATTAGGAGAGAGGATAGAACCCTATACCAAGATAAAGCAAGGACCTAGAGAATGTTTTAGTATCTTTCTAGAAAGATTATCTAGGGCAGTACAATTAGAGATAGCAGACATAGATGCTAGGCGAATACTCATAGAATCTTTAGCTTATACGAATGCGAATCCTCAATGCAAACAGGTGCTTTGGCCTTTAAAAATGCGATCAGCACCCTTGGATGAATGGGTCCTATATACAGGCAACATTGAGTATAATGACAATAAGACTGAAGCATGGATAGGAGAAGCCATATCTAAAGGTCAGAGAAGATATCAAGATAACAGAGTTACTTACTATGGTGACTTAGAAGCTTGGGTAGGAGAAGCCATCCCCAAAGGTTTGAAAAGATATCATAATGTCAGATGTTATAACTGTGGTAAGATAGGACATCTAAAAAGAAATTGTAGGCAAAGCTTCCCTAGAAGTAACACCCCCAGGAATGAATCAAACAGAAGGCCTCAGCCTCCTGGGTTATGTAGAAGGTGTGGCAAAGGCAGACACTAGACAAATGAGTGTAGATCGACTAGAGACAAGCAAGGAAACCCTTTACCATCGGGAAACTCCTTGGGGGGCCTCTCGAAGGCCCCCACGTCACAGGTGGTTTGAACATTCCCAGTCACAGTGGAAGACAATCTCCCACAGGACAATTAGAAAATTCTGTGCCTATTATAAAAACTCATACTGCTCTGGATGACGAACTAGTGACGGAAGTTGAATCAAACATGACAGAAGGAAATGAAAAACGTATATTTTGGCAAACTGCTATAAATAGTCATAGGCCTAGATTGATAGTTAAGATGAATAATAGACTGTTTGAGGGTCTGGTGGACACAGGAGCTGACGTAACTATCATATCTAATAAATCTTGGCCTCAAAGATGGCCCTTGCATGAGGTAAATGTTCAATTCTTAGGGATTGGAACCCTGGCTCAGGTAAAACAAAGCACGAGATGGATTGACTGTATAGGACCAGAAGGACAGAGAGGGAGGTTGAGACCATATGTGGCTGATGTAGTGATAAATTTATGGGGTCGTGATCTATTACAGCAATGGAATACACAGATTAACATTCCTCCTGTATTAGATAGGAACCATAGACGACCTCATGATTGTGGAAAGAATACTGTTAAGTACTATACAAGACAGAGACCAAATATCCAGGCAGTACAAAAACAAAATACAAATGCTGAACAAACAGAGGAACCAAAAGCCCTACCTTTAAAATGGCTAACAGAGGAACCTGTCTGGGTAGGACAATGGCCTATGACCTCTGAGAAGTTAGAAGCTTTAGAAAGCCTGGTTCAGGAACAGCTAAATGCTGGACATATTGAGGAATCAACCAGCCCTTGGAATTCTCCTGTATTTGTGATCAAAAAGAAATCTGGTAAATGGAGAATGCTTACAGACCTGAGAGCCATCAATAAAGTTATCCAGCCAATGGGCTCTCTACAGCCTGGAATGCCCTTGCCTTCTTTGATACCCAAAGAATGGCCTATTATAGTTATTGATATAAAGGATTGCTTCTTCACTATACCTTTACAAGAACAAGACAAAGAGAAATTTGCCTTCACGGTACCTAATTATAACAATTCTCAACCGGTGAAGAGATATCAATGGAAGGTTTTGCCACAGGGAATGCTAAATAGCCCCACCCTGTGCCAATATTTCGTACAAAAACCGTTAGAAATAATTCGTAAACAGTTTCCACAATCCATAATCTATCATTACATGGATGATATATTGTTAGCTGACTCTAAAGGAGAAATATTAGAAAAAATGTTTGAGAAAGTAAAGGAAGTTTTACCTCGCTGGGGATTACAAATTGCACCTGAAAAAATACAAAAAGGAGAGTCTATCAACTACTTAGGATATAAAATAGGTCTACAGAAAATTAGACCACAAAAAGTACAGATCAGAAGAGATCGCTACCAGACTCTTAATGATCTTCAAAAATTACTAGGAGAGATTTCTCAACTGCAAACCATAATTGGAGTAGAAGGGCATGATTTGAAAAACTTGAAAATGGCCCTAAAAGGAGATAAGGACTTGAATAGTCCACGAATACTATCAGCTGAAGCTGAGAAGGAATTAGAATGGGTAGAAAAGAGGATACTAGAAGCACATGTGGACCGTGTGGATCCAAACCTAGACTGTATTCTGGTTATATTACCATCTAGAGAATATCCTTCAGGGATTTTGATGCAGAGAGAAGATATCATATTAGAATGGATATTCCTACCACATAAACAGAATAAAAAACTGAAAACATATATAGAAAAGATCTCTGACTTGATTATAAAAGGTAAATTAAGACTTCGTCAGCTAATAGGAAGGGACCCAGCAGAAATTATAGTACCTTTAACTAATGAGGAAATTTCTTCCTTATGGAAAGATAACGAATATTGGCAGAGAGCTTGCAGTAACTTTTTGGGAACAATTAGCAACAACTATCCCAAAACTGAGAGAATCAAATTCATAAAGAAAACGATTTGGATTCTTCCACGCATTGTAAGAAAAACACCTATTTCTGGAGTTCATACATTCTACACTGATGCAAATAAATCAGGTAAGGCAGGATATAAATCAGGAAATATTAGCCAAGTGGTTCAAAGCCCTTACAATTCTGTACAATTCTCATGGTACTTATGGATTTTAAAGAACCCCTCAATATAGTTACTGACTCTCAATACGCAGAGAGAGTCGTTTTACACATTGAGACTGCAGAATTTATTCCTGACAATACAGAATTAACTTCATTGTTTATACAGTTACAAGATACTATCAGAAAGAGGACTCATCCTATATATATAACACACATCAGATCCCATACGGGTCTGCCAGGTCCTCTAGCACAAGGCAATGATGAAATTGATCGTTTATTGATAGGAAGTGTGCTAGAAGCCTCAGAGTTTCATAAGAAACACCACGTGAACAGTAAAGGTTTAAAAAAGGATTTTTCTATCACTTGGGAACAAGCCAAGGAAATAGTAAGGAAATGTCCTACTTGCTCATTCTATAACCAAACTCCTTTACCACCAGGCAGTAACCCTAAAGGTATAAATAGGAATGAAATATGGCAAATGGATGTGTTTCATTTTGCAGAATTTGGAAAATTAAAATATATACATCACACTATAGATACATTTTCAGGGTTTCAGTGGGCTACTGCTCTGAGCTCTGAAAAGGCTGATTCTGTTATAACGCACCTTTTAGAGGTAATGGCCATTATGGGCATACCTGCACAAATAAAAACTGATAATGCTCCAGCATATGTCTCCAGCAAATTGAAAGAGTTTTTTGAGTATTACAAGATAAAGCACATAACTGGTATACCACACAATCCTACAGGACAAGCAGTGGTTGAGAGATCCAATCGTACTTTAAAAGAAATGCTCCATAAACAGGCAGGAGGAACCAAAACACCCAAACACAGATTACATAATGCTTTATTAACATTAAACTTTCTTAATGCTGATGAAAAAGGAAAAACAGCTGCAGAAAGACACTGGACAATAGAAAAAACTTCTGAACTAAATCAGCCAGTGTATTTCAAGGATGTAACTGACCTCAGAATGGAAAGCAGGATATGTGTTACGTTGGGGTAGGGGTTTTGCATTTGTATCTACAGGAGAAGAAAAACTATGGATACCATCTAAGTTAATCAAGATCCGAGTTGAACAAGAGAAACATCTTAATGAAGAGAAATGACAAGTCATCCAACAAACTAGGTCCTATGAGGTGTGCGGAGGCCTCTCAAAGGTAGGGGAAGTGTTCTGTTCTTGTTTTTACAGGAAAACAGAGAAAACCTATCATCAAACAGCCAAAAGACACTGAACATGTAGGTGCCTACAGAAGAGAAGACAGCTCTTCAGAAACAATCACTTAAGGAAGCAGAATCTGATATATGGTAAAAAAAAAAAAAAAAAATTTAATTGTAGTAAACTATTTCTATATAGAAATCTATTTCTCTCTATTATCTAGTATTCCTGAAGTCCCAAATTTTGTAAACCAATGCTGGCTTTGGAGTTGGATTTGGCTTTCCTTCTCTAAATTCAAGCATGTTGTTAAAATTAAATTCATGGTTTCTGCCTTAAATCAAGAAGCCAATTGGTGTAAGGCAGAAGAAACAAAATCTGGGGACTCATATCTTATGCAATTTTCTCTCTGAAATCCTAATTTTCTCACATACTTTTAATGCTTATTGTTGTCTTTCCCTAATGCATACCTTAAAACTTGAAAATTTTACTTTAATATTGATGTGTAACTTTTCCACAAGGAATAATAACGATTCCTAACAGCAGTCTTTGAACTTTCCGGAAAGAAGATGGGGCCCCACATCATCATTTCCACTTGACTCAACCTGATGCATCGGAACTACAAACATCACCCTAAAACCGGTTTGAGACTGTTTTGCTCGAGACAACTCATGACTAGCTAGCTGTAATGGTGCACCTTTTTATTACACCCTGGCCAGTTTCAAATAGAACTACAGTCAAGAATTTTCTGCCACACAGTGACTAACTACATATGTCACAGCCAGTTCTGTTGAGAAATTTGGTTGCTAAAAATTTTCTTCCTACAGGATCCATTGGAGCAATCATCGTCCCATTTCAGCAGGAAGTAATCTTAATATGACTACGCCCCTTTCCCTACCCTTGGAAATTTGGGATAATAGTCATCGTCTTTGGGTTGGTTTTAGTTATTTGGGATTGGGTGATGCTTACACTCGGGTTTATCTTTTAGACAGGAATAGGGAATGGTGGGTAAAGGTATGGTTTAGATGGGATATAAGTAGATTAGCCTATTTCCTTGAGAATTTGAGTATGAATGAGATAGTATTTTACAGCTTACATTGTTATGTATTCTTATGTGGTAAGCTATGTAAAATTAAGTTTATATTTTGTTATATTGTGTTAAATGTTTCCACTTATAATATTTATGCACATTATTTTTTACCATATTCTATGTATGTATACTTTTCTTGTGTTCAAGACATTTTGTATATTGATACAATTTGGGATATTTATCTTGCTGCCCTTTATAGTTCTACCTCTTGTCTTGACACTTATACTCTACCTCTATTTTAGGGATTTACATGTAGGTATATGTAAATAGTTATATTGTTTAAGTATTTGTTCCTGCTTTACTCAGGAAAGTTTTAATCAGTCTTTTTAGCTAAGTTCCCGAGTATTACAGATTATCTTCACTCACATTTCCTGCACCTATGAGATTAGTCAGATATAGATGCTTAATCTTCAATCCTTCATAGACATGCAGAACATGGCATTTAAATGTTTTAATATTAGTACTCCATTGACATGAGACACTGTTGCTCCTGACAGCACCGTGCATTTTCCCGAAAATATGTTGGACACTGTTGTTGCTCCTGCTGGAGTTCAATCTCGCCTCAGCTAATGGCCTGTTGGGCATAGAATTGCCCCCACCTTGACCACTGATTTGGACATGCAGTCCTATGTGCTTGCAGGAGACAAATATAGAAGACTGCTTGACCTTGCCAAGTGAGGGTAAGACAGCCATTCTATTTCCCTGCTGTTGTTGTGGTCTGTCAAGTTCTCTTGGCCTTAGCCAAATCTGGGTGTACCAATGTCGCTGTGAGACCTAGGGTGACTGTTCAGGTGGCTTGCTGTTTCTGTCCTTGCTGCACCGTTTTGGAAGTTGTCCATCCGCATTTCCTGTCTACTCTAGTATTGTTATTTTCCTTCTCAGGTCTTGATGAGGTTGAAGATTAAACTATCACAACTATTATTCTCTCTTCCTAGTTAGATATATTGGGTACTAGACTTACGTTTTCCAGCTTAGGACAACTCTATTGTAAACTCCATTATGCCCTCACCCTAGGACTAGATATGTAGGTCATTTTGTTCTCGATTTTCCTTTTCTTAGAGCACACTTGTTATTCACTGTTTTGTATATAGTTTTGTATTAAGCCTAAATCTTTTCTTTAGACTAAAAGGGGAATTGTAGTGAGGTAGTCCTTCTGTAGCACTGACCACGCCCATTGGGGGTGGAGCTATGGGCGGAGGTGACCTGAGGAAGGAGGTCGGAGGGGGCGAGGAAGGCGCTTTCTTTCTGGCGTGACTCGGACAGGAGAGGATCGGGTTGAATTTCCTGGTGTTCATCTGTCTAGGTTGTAAGTTATTTCTCCCTGAATAAACATCTATTCGGCTTATTTGTTTATCCTGATCCTTATTTACCGCAATAATGAACTTTCCTCGTAGCACTGCTTTCAAAGTGTCCCATAATTTTGGGTATGTTCTGTCTTCATTCTCATTGAATTCTAGGAAGTCTTTAATTTCTTTCTTTATTTCTTCCTTGACCCAGGAATGGTGCAATTGTGCATTGCTAAATTACCATGAGTTTGTAGGTTTTCTGCAATTTGTGTTGTTGTTGAATTCTAACTTTAAAGCATGGTGGTCTGATAAGATACAGGGGGATTATTGCAAATATTTTGTACTCATTGAAGTTTACTATATTGCCGAGTATGTGCTCAATTTTAGAGAAGGTTGCATGTAGTGCTGAGGACAAGGTTATTCTTTTGTGTTTGGATAGACTGTTCTATAAATGTCTGATAAACCCAATTGGGTCATGACTTTTTTTTAGTTCCTTTGTTTCTTTGTTAAGTTTCTGACTGGTGGACCTGTCTACTGTTGAAAGTGGGGTGTTGAAATCTCCCATTATAAGTGTGTGAGGCTTTGTGAGATTTGAGTTTTAGTAGCGTTTCTTTTACAAATGTGAGTGCCTTTGTATTTGTGGCATAGATGTTCAGAATTGAGACTTCATCTTGATGGATTTCTCCTGTGATGAACAAGAAATGACCTTCTTTGTCTCTTTTGATTGATTTTAATTTAAAGTATAATTTGTTAGATGTAAGTATTGCTACACCCAATTGTTTCTTGGGTCCATTTGATGGGAAAATCTTTTCCCAACCCTTAATTCTGAGGTGACATCTGTCTTTGAAGTTGAGATGTGTTTCTTGTATGCAGCAAAAGAATTCTGTCTTCATATCCATTCTTTTAGCCTGTGTCTTTTTATATGTGAGGTAAAACCATTAATATTGAGGAATCTTAATGACATTGATTGTTAATTCTTATTTGTTTTGGATTTGTTGATGGCGGTGGTATTGTGTGTGGATTTCCCCACATTTTTCTTTTGGCTGTTGGTAAAGTGGGATTATCTATTGCCTATGTTTTTGTGGGTGTAGTTAATTTCCTTGGGTTAGAGTTTTCCTTCCAGAACTTTTTGTAGGCTGGATTAGTTTATGTGTATTGTTTAAGTCTGGTTTTGTCATGGAATATCATGGTTTCTCCATCGATAGTGATTGAAAGATTTGCTGGGTATAGTAGTCTGGGTTTTGCTGCTCTTAATATTCTTTCTTCATTCTGTATGTTTGGTGTTTTGATTATTTGATTATTTGATTGATATGTTTGGTGATTTGATTGAGAGGACTTTCTTTTGTGGTTGACTCTACTTGGTGTTCTCTATGCTTCTTGTACTTTCATTGGCATGTCTTTCTTTAGGTTGGGATAGTTTTCTTCTATGATTTTGTTGAATATATTTTCTGCCCCTTTGAGTTGGGTTTCTTCACCTTCTTCTATACCTATTATTCTTAGGTTTGGCCTTTTTACGGTATCCCATATTTCCTGGATATATTGTGTCAGGGATTTGTTGGACTTAAGGTTTTCTTTGGTCGATGAATCTATTTCTCCTAGTGTATCTTCAATGCCTGAGATTCTCTCTTTCATCTCTTATATTCAGTTGGTTTTGCTTGCATCTGTAGTTCCTAATCTTTTACCTAACTTTTCTATTTCCAGCATTCCCTCATATTTATCTCTATTTCAGCTTTCAAACCTTGCACTGTTTGTTGTACTTTTTGGTTTGTCTTTTCCTCCATTTCTTGAATTTTCTCTTCCATTCCTTTAAGGGATTTTCTCATTTCCTCTTTGAGGGTCTCTATCATCATCATAAAGTTGTTTTTAGGGTTGTTCTCGTCTGCTTCATCTGTGCTGATATGTTCAGGTTTTTTTGGCTGTGAAGTCTCTAGACTCTGGTGACCTCATATTGATCTTTCTGTTGTTGAATGTATTTTTATACTGTCATCTACACATCTCTTCTTCCAGTGCATACTGATAGGGTCTCTCCCTCTTCTGATGGGTATGGGACCAAAGTTCTGTTTTGGTGGGTGCAAGCAGGTCCAATACTCTGATAACTCTTCTACTCCAGTGGGTGGTGGTAGGACTCCTCCAGTGTTTGCAAGCTGGATCAGGATGCTGGCAAACTTCAGATGGGCCAGTCTGCTAGGGTAGGCTCCCCTGCACGTAGTCCTCAGTCCTCAGGACACTCTGAGCAGGACACCAGAAGGTCAAGAGTGTGATTTTTCTCTACAGATGCCTTCCTATGAGTGCTGGATCCTTCTTCCAAAAGTCTGAACTGGGAGGTTAGAGGAGCTCTTACTGGCCAAGGCCACTGGCCAAGTCTACACATGATAACCCTGTGTAAGGTCCACAATGGGCACCTCCCTCAGAAGTGGTTACCTTTCAGATCCTTCTTCACAGAGACAATGATGGGAGATGTCATTCTGTATATGTTTCTCATACTGGTTAATGAATAAAGCACTGTTGGCCAATAGGAAAGGAAGATAGGAGGGACTAGTAGACAAGGAGGAAATAGGAAGGAGGAAGGAGGGGTCAAGATGGAGAGTCTGGAGAGAATAGAACCACCAGCCACCTCTCGCTGGTAAGACCATGTGGAAATACATAGAAATGGGTTAATACTTAAGACAGAGCTAGCCGTAAGAATCTAGTAATGGGCCAACAGAATTACAGCAAATACAGAGTCTCTGTGAGTTAATTGGGGCTGGTGCAGCGGCGGGACAAGACTGGCGGCAGGAAGAAAAACAGTACTCGTTACAAATGGCGCCCACGTGGCTAATAAGAACTTACACTTCAAATTTAACAAAAGCTTACAAAAGGGGTTTTAGAAACAAAGAACACAGACAAGCAAGGTTTCTTGGTAACAGCATTTTTCTTGGTTGGACTCTGACTTGCGAGAGACAAGCAGATTGCGCAGCTCCTTTAAGAGAGGTTTCCTGGCTCAGCATAAGCGGCAAAAAAAAAAAAAAAAAAAAAAAAACCGCATGGCTTTTAAAAAGCACTGCTAACAATTTATTGGTGTGTATCAGAGCTGGCAATGGCAGGGACCACATCTCCAAGCCGGCAGCATGCAGACCAAGGCAGTGAGCACAGCTTTCAGTGCTGGCAGTAAAATAGCCGCCGCCATCTTTTATAAACCGTGGCAGAAACAATAAAGACTTTCATTTTAGCAATGTTGTTGTTTACCTGATAAAAGACTCGTGGCTATAAAAAGATTTACAGTAAAGACAGATTCACATTAAGAAAAAGCGCTAAAAGTTTGCAGTGTGTTTTAAAAAATACGTAGGCTTGGGGGAGAATAAAAAAAATGGTTTTAAAAAGACAGGAACTGGGTGTGGTGGCACACTCCTTTAATCCCAGCACTTGGGAGACAGAGGCAAGCAGATATCTTGTGATTTTAAAGTAAACCTGGTATGCAGAGTGAATTCCAGGACCAATAAAAGTTAAACAGAGAAACCCTGTCTCAAAAAATGAAAAAATAAAAGTAAAATAAACAGAGTAGTAATAAAGCCACGTAAAGATGAAAAGCTCAGAGAGAATCTGGTTACTGTATGCTATTGTGTTGTCTCTGCATTGTTTTACTGCTGAGAAAATAACAACTGATAAAGGAAATGCTGCTGCATTAATTCAATTTATATATTTTAAAAATGCATTGATTCAAAAATTAAAGTTCAAGGACAAGTTACTGGGGAAAAGGATTTCTATTTTTGTTTCCACAGAAAATGAAAAGCTGTGGATTCCTTCCAGACTAATATGGTTTGATCAAGCCAGACCCCCTGAAACAGAGTACCAGGTGATCCTACATTGAAAACAGCTGAACAAAGCAGCCTTGCAGACTACAGCCAGGATTTCTGAATCTTCTTCGAATTCCCCATGACAGCGCCCCTTACCAGCAGGAAGTAGTTTGGAAAGAACAACGCCCAAATTCCCAAATATTGTCTATAAATGTTTGTTTTCATTTAAGTGGGCTTGGTTATAAATGGTTAATGATCACAACCAATATTCTTTTTAAAGGTAAAATGGGGATTATGATATAGATATGAATACTTTGTTTTGGAATGGATTTTCATTTATTGATACAATTTAAGGTCAATTTTGTGATGTGTATATTCTCCTTTTGTTTAGGTATTGTATTTATATAGCTCATTTAGAAATGTAATGTATAATTTAGTACGGATTATAGATAGTTACCTATAATAATCAAAACTCTAGATATATAGAGATGTATTTGAGATGAATAGGCATTCTTCAAACCTTTCAAAGACCTACAGAATATGGCATTTAAAATGGTTTAGGGTTTTTCTTGACAGTGAGACATAACTGCTCCTGGTAACGCCACCTGCGTCAGAAAGGAAGATGGACCTTGAAGAAACGCGTTATGGAGTTTGCTTTCAATATGGCAAGACTAGCTATGTGGACAAGATACTGCTCTTGTCTGGACTGTTTGACTTTGTGCTATATAAACTAGACATGCAGGACCCACAGAAAAGTGATTGCTGATTCAAGATGGACATTGCTATAGAGTTTCTGCTTCATGGAAGAGTCTGCCAGACAGTCTGCAGGACACAGAGGAAAGTGACTGAGAAACTGCCAATAAAAGAAGACAGTTTAAAGTTTCCTGCTTTGCTGAAGAGTCTGCCAGACACACTATGGCCTATGGGCTGAAGATGGAAGATTACAGAAGAACTTCCGGTGACTAACAAAGGCAAGATGTCTCTGTCATTTCTAGAGTTTATATATTATCCTTTTGTGGTCTTTGATGGAGTTGAAGACAAATAGTTATGGTTATAGTTTTCCTTAGTTAGGTTTAAAGATAAGTTACTTATAGGACTTTAGATTCACAAAGATAGGATAGGTGATAGAATAGTTTCTTTTAGTCTTGCTAAATGTTCATGGACTAAATATTGTTAACTGTGATTCTTACTTGATAACTGTTGTGTTATATATTTTGCTGTGTTAAGATTAAAACCCTTCTTTTTATTTAGACAGAAAAGAGGAGATGATGGGAGATGTCATTATGTATATATGTTTCTCATACTGGTTAATGAATAAAGCACTGTTGGCCAATAGGAAAGGAAGATAGGAGGGACTAGGAGACAAGGAGGAAAAAGGAAGTAGTAAGGAGGGTCAAGATGGAGAGTCTGGAGAAGATAGAACCGCCAGCCGCCTCTCGCTGGTAAGAAGACCACGTGGAAATACATAGAAATGGGTTAATACTTAAGACAGAGCTAGCCGATAAGAAACAAGTAATGGGCCAACAGAATTATATCAAATACAGAGCCTCAGTGTGTTAATTGGGGCTTGCGTGGAGACGGGGCAAGACCGGGGGTGGGCAGAAAAACCGTACTCCTTACAAGACAAGGCAGCAGTGGGAAATTTCCAAGGTTTTCTCTACTCCTGCCCAGCATCCTAGTTTCGATGCATGTGGTCTGGTTGTTTTCCCAGGCTGGTCTAGAATTCAGGGCATACACAGATCTACCTCCCAACCAAGTCTCCCTCGTAGTTGAGTCTACAATAGGATGCAACCATGCCCAACTTCAAATTTTTCTTTTCAACTGGGGCTGAAATGTAGACCTTTTGTTCATTTTGTTAAGATAGAGCCTCACTGTGTAACCCTCGTTGGCCTGAAACTGGCTTTGTAGATCAGATTGAACACAGAGATTGTTCCTGAAATATATTTTTTGGTTTTTGTTATGTTTTTATGTTTTTGTTGAGATAGTTTCATATGGCACAGACCAGCCACAAACTCGCTATTCATTGGAGAATGACCCTGAACTTCATACGTACTGGCTGTACATTCTAAATCATAAGTGGTATATTTTTATTGTGTTGTTGTTAGGTACTTATGTTTTGTGGTGGGCATCAAACACAAGGGTGAGGATATGATGTTAGATTATTCAAGATTGCTGTAGACAGATGGAAGACAGAAAGAAAATGGGCTTGGTCTGAGCTTAGGCAAGACCACCCTTGTTCACACTGAGGGGGCAATTTTGTCACCTACATGTATAGGTGGCCACAATGCCTACAGAAGATGGGATATGGCCGCTTAAAGTGGAGGAACATAGCAGCTCTGTTGTGGTTTGCTGCAGCTGTGGCAGTGGAGAAAGAAACACCAAAGTCAACAAAGCCCAGGTAGAGTTTATAAGGGACTAGAACAAGGGGTAAGGGAGTTGGCGTTAGTCAAACAGGAGAGGAAGTGAAGTGGGGAACAGGCTGGGTGCTTACTTAAAGGGAAAGCTTATGCATGCATACGAAATCCTTAGGCAGCCACACAACACTGATATAGTCACAACTCTCAGGGCCCTTTGAGCTAAGTATCAGCCTGAGGGTCTATGTTTGTACCCTGCCAGTTGATATGGGGCAGGGTCAACATAATGCCATAATATCAACACGCTCCCTTCTGGAACTGCTTGGCTGAAAGAAAAGCTGAGAAGTATTATCTTTTATCAGGAAACTTATTGCGGTTAAATAAGGATCAGGATAAACAAGTAGGCCGAACAGATGTCTATTTAGGGAGAAATAACTTACAGCCTAGACAGATGAACACCAGCAATTTCCACCAGATGCTCTCCTGTCTGAGTCCCGCCAGCAAGAGAGAGCTTTTCCCGGCTCTTTCTCTGACCTCCTTCCACAGGTCACTTCCGTCCATGGCTCCACCCCCCCAATGGGCGTGGTCAGTGCCACAGAAGGACTATCTCACTACAGAAACTCATATGTTTTATATGTTTATTATAAACTATGATAAGCAAGCACTGAGCCCCCACATCCTTTTCATTTTTGGTAAGAGCATTTATGTAGCCCTGGCTTGGTCTGGGACTCATTTATAGTAGACTAGGCTGTCCTCAAACTCACAGAGAGTTGCCTGCCTCAGTTTCCTAAGTGCTAAGATTAAAAGTGTGCGCTACCAAATTGTAGCCCCCATGCTACAATCTGCTCCACGAATCAGGCAAAAGCCTAGACAATGAAATAAGAGACAAAACAGCTTGCTACACCCATACTACCAGAGCTGGCAGAAGGTTTTGGGATTGAAAACTTAACAGACCACCACAAGAAGTGAAGAAGAAGCTGCTGTCATTTATTACAGGGAGTAATGGGCTTATATACCCAAGACCAGAGATAAGCTAAGCATAGGAGGAAGTCATACACCACGCACACCTGGGGTCAAGGCACAGGCACTGCACACTGGAAAGTTCTGAAAACAACTTTGTTTGCTCAACCTTGTTTGCACAGAAGTTCTACAGCTGGGTTGGGAGAAGAGAGCTGTAAAAGACAAGTACTTAAATTTCCCAACAATTCTTCCCTTTTTATTTTTTAAATGAAGTGATACCTGGCTTAGGTCATCTAGAGAACAAATACCTTACCCATCATGGGGAAATGCTGTCATCATTCCATCTTAGGCGGCATTGATCCCACTAGGAGTTACCCATCATTGGTTATCGCTTCACCAGCATCTGGAGTCATACTTGGGCTGATTCAGGATACACTGCCAAGGCCATGAGTGCCAGTCAGGTGACACTTGCCTGTCTATTGTACTGGTTGCAGAATCCAGATGCAGGCACCAACACCCAGAACCCCTTGTAGGGATAACGCAATAGACCATGACCAATGCTGTACCCATTCCCCCACATGGGACATGAAACTTTACCAATTTGTTTTTAAAACCACCTTTTCAGTCACTTTTCTTTGTAAACAATATTTGGGAAATTGGGTGTTGTTCTTTCCAAACTGTCCTGCTGGTAGGGGGTGCTGTCATGGGGATCCTATGAAGTTGTAGAAATCCTGGCTGTAGTCTGCAAGGCTGCCTTGTTCAAGCTGTTTTGAATGTTGGATCAACTGGAACACTGCTTCGGGTGGTCTTGCTTGATCAAAACATGTTAGTCTGGAAGGAATACACAGCTTTTTATTTTCTGTGGAAACAAAAATAGAAATCCTTTTCCCCAGTAACCTGTCCTTAGACTCAAATTTTGAAGTCAAGGCATTCTTAAAATATATAAATTGGATTAGTCCAGCAGCATTTCTTTTAACAGTTGTTGCTATTTTCTCATCTCCCTTCTCTGAAGGGAGTATATCACAAGTATATCCCCTAAGAGGTTTTGGGTTTTGTTTTTTTTTTTTTTTTTTTTTTTTTTTTTTTTTTGTTTATGACAATGTAGCAGTTTATGGCAGAGTTCTTCAATTTCCTTTATTAAAGTTTCCTCCTCTAACCCTGACTCAGAAGATGTTAACCTTTTTGTATCATTCTGTTTGGGGTGGGGGGATCTGACTAATTGTTACTTTTCTTCTAGTTTCCTCCTCTTGAACTTTTCTAAAAGCCTCCTTGGTTGTCTCTAGTTGTTTTCTCACTTCAACTTTGTCTGTTAGTAAGACATCTTTGACTAACCTCCACAAAGAGAAGGTGGATATCTGAACGCTGTCAGGACTCTCTTTATGTAGCTTCTTCTGTAGGTCTGATTTCACTTATTCCCAATCAGGAACATTAAGTCATCCCAGGTCAGAAACAAAGGACTAACTTTCTCTATGGTATCTGCAGCTTTACTCTTAATTTCAGTTCCTTATTGTTTTAAAAAGCTTTCTTATTTATTCCTTCATTTCATTCTTAATTGAAGTAATTCCCACATTGTTGTATGTACCTTGTTTACCCCAATGCACTCCTGCCAGCTACAGAGCTACCTCGCCCAAATCTCAGTGGAACCTCCACTTGCTGTGCCCATGCAGCCAGAGTTCCGAGCTTGGTGGAGGGTGTCAGGATTGAAACACTTAACAGACCACCAAAAGAAGTGAAGAAGTTGCTGCCGTTTATTACAGAGAGTAATGGTCTTATATACCCAAGCCAGGGGATGGGCTAAGCATAGAAGGAAGTCATGCACCACCCACACCTGGGGTCAAGGTATGGGCACTGCACACTGGAAAGTTCTGAAAACAACCTTGTTTTCATGGGAGTTCTACAGCTGGGTGGGGAGGAAGAGAGCTGTAAGGGACAAGTACTTCAATTTCCCAACAACAGCTAATGGGTCATTTGTTCAACAGCCATGTCAGAAAGCCAAATGCCAAATACCATTTATTGAGGGGAGGGACTGGGCTTACATACTGACTCATAGCACAGTGGAAAACAACAGGTTTTCAGGCTTAGCTCCTCCACCCAGGTGTGTGTTAGCAAAACAGGAAGAGTACCAGTGACAACTCTGGGGCAAGATGTTCCAGCCACAGCTTCAGGCTTGCTCAAGGTGCCTTAAGGCTCCATGCAGGGACCTACAGGTACCCCTTTCTTTTAATATAAACTAACACCTGTCTTAGGTGGCAGAGAACATCAGCATAATTCCTTACCCATCCTTCCTGTCTTAGGTCAGATATTTGCCCCCTTCTGCCTTACCCATGTCTGGTGATTAGTTTATCTGTAAGTTCAGCCATACTGGGGCAGAGGCGGTTTTTTGTTTGTTTGTTTGTTTGTTTTTGTTTTGTTTTGTTTTGTTTTGTTTTGTTTTGTTTTTAGGCAAAGACAGTAGAATCTGTCTTGTCTGAAAGTTGGCCTATGCCTGTGGTGGTGTAGGCAGATCTGGCACATAGCACCAAGGGCTAGAGCTATAAGCCCCTGTGAGAGAGAGCTTGCCCATTCTCTAATCAATCTGCCCCCAAGTAAAAGTCCTTGTAAAAGGTCTTCCCACTTGTAGGTGGTACTGGGGTTTCATTGATGTTAATGATCTGCATGGCTAAAACATGTGTATAATTTAAAAACTGATCACTCCAGAACCCCTGAAGAAAAGTAACTACAACTGACGCATTCTTAACTTTAGCTGGTGTAACACAGTTATGTGTGAAAGAGAGAAAACAAGAAGCTATATGGGCTTCTCACAATAAATCCAATTGTTCCTATAGGAGGATAGTTTGTAGATTTAGTTTTTAAAATTCTAGTTTGTATTAGATAGTCAAGTGTGTTTTGGGTGGCTAAGGCTTCATCTAATTCACCTGATAGTTTATCCACTGTGCTTGTAGTATTTGCAGATTGGGAGAGGGGTATCCTTGAATCTGTTGCTGCACTGGTGAAAGCAGCAATGGCAGCTGTGATCCTGAAAAGTCCTTTCCTCTGTGCCACACAAGTTGGTCTTCTGTAGAGTAGGTCTCTGGCATAGTTACCACCCCAGGTACTTGGTCCACGACAGCTATTACTTCATACTTGCAGAAGCTAATCAGTTGGCAGAACCTGCTGAGAACAATTGAGACTTTCTCCAAAATTAGTAGCATTAGTTACAACAATTTATGCATAGACTGATGGGTCAAAAAGAATTTGAGCTGCAAGTGCAGCATATTGCCCAGCACCCATGAGCATATCTAAATTTCTAGCAGGAAATCTGGCAGCAGCATTGTGTTGGGTGTTTTCTTTGTAATATTCTTGAAATTTGCCTTTCCAGAGCAAATTATCACCCCCACTCAGCATGCTCTACAGAGCCGCATCCAACCATTAGGGGTGCAGTTTAACACTGCAAAAGACTCGAAAATTGCCTGAGTGAAAGGAGCATGAGGCCCTGCCCTGGCCAGTGGGGTCAGTCAACTGGGATCCTGAGGGAGGGAGAATTAAGAGACAAGAGACTCGAGTGGAGATAAGTCAGTATTCAAGTCTCTTTTAATGAATATAATAACAGGGTTTAAGTAGTGCAGAAATGAAGGAATGGGTGAAAGGGAGGATGTGAGGGGGGTCAGAATGTAGGTATTCTGCTATAAGACAAGTTGCTATATGATAATACTGCATGCAGCTGGGACTCTTTCAGTGTGAGCCTGAAACATGTTTAACAAGAGAACAGTCATAGGGGGATGGACACTTACCAGTATGTTAGTATCTAAGAGAGTAGTAGGAAGGATGGCTTTTACGATGCTAACTTTGCTCTGGGCTTCCCCACAGAGCCCATAAGCAGTGATTGTAAGGATTCAGGCATTTTGTTGGCCTGCCTCTGTCACCTGGCAGAATGCACTATGGCATTTAAAATAATTAATTTAAAAGCATTTTGTAGCCAGCTCCTGGGACCATTCCATTTCCTCCAAAGGAGACTGATGTGTACTGAAGAAACTCTAACTGCAACTTGTTTCATAAGTAGCAGGACTAGCCACTGAGAAAGCCTGCCTTTCACCTCAACAAAAGAACTCTTCAGAGCTTGGACAACAGGACACTGAGCTATTGACTGCCTCAAGTTGCCTAGCCCAGCAGTATGCTGCTCTTCCTACAAACTCCTAATCCACAGATCTTCTGAAGGCAGACAGACCCTGCACTAACAGCAAAAGTCACATGTGGCCCTAAAGCTTCTGTCCTCTTCAACTATGGTGGACTCTGGGAGTGGCTGTCCAGGTAGCCAGCAATTAAGTCTCTGACAATTTTAATCATTAATTCAGGTAAAAATTATCCTTCTCAAGAACTCTTATGCTTTTCAAATACTAGTAGCTTTGCCAGCTTAAAGCAGCAACTAAACTGTCTCCTCAGTTTTCTGTGTAAGAATTCAAGTCACAAGCTTCATGTAGGACCCCAAGGAGCCTTGAGCTAGCCAGAAGCTGTTGGCGGGAACTCCTTGCCCCAAGGCTGTTGTTGGTACTGAAAGACCAAAAAGTGAAGTTAAATGAAGGATAGTCTTACCTGGAAAGCTAACCAATATCTGTTCCTTGGAATTTGCTAGCTTCCTCTCATCAGGCCCTGAGATGACAAGAATTCACACTGCCCCTCCTTTCTACCCCACCTTTCCTGTGAGTCAACAGGTGGTAAATAGGGTTCTTAGGAAACAAAGAGATAGCTGTAACTCTGGTTTGCCCAGACAAGATTAATTAGCACACCCTGAGGCCCTAAGGTCTGTTGACCCTAATAGCAGACCATCCAGCCTCCAAGGGTCACATACTCACTCAATGGACAGAGGGTCCCACCCCCTCCCTAAGCTTGTGGGTTTGCCTTTAAAAACACCTGGGCCCAGGGAAGGGGGCTTCTCTCTAGCCTGCATGCTGGAGGAGCCCGTTTTTGCAAACATTTCCTGTTCATTAAAGCCTCTAGCGTTTGGCAGCAACTGGACTGGATATTGAGTTCTTAGGGTATCGACTGAACCTGGAAGACTCCTCATTCTGAGGGTCTTACAGTACTCTTCCCATTTTGATAACACACCTCGTGATAACACACCTTGTGATAACACACACCTTGTGACAACACATACCTCATGACAATACATACCTCGTGACAATACACACCTTGTAGGGAGGAGCTAAGCCTAAAATTCCTGTAATTTTTCCACTGTGCTATAAGTCGGTATCTAAGCCCATTCTTGCCCCTCAATAAACGGCATTTGGCATTTGGTGTTCCAACTTTGCCATTGAACGAATGACCCGCTGTCTTGTCTTTATTTCAATCTCTAGGCCTTCGTCTGATTTGTGGAACAGATTGTAGCATGGGTGCTACAAGTGGAGGTCCCGCCGAGATCAGGAAAGAAAGGATCACCTAAGAGATCGCCCTCAAAGGCCAGCCGGCAAAAGTAAGTGAATGAGGGTGTATTGAAGGATGGGTGCCAAAAATTCTACGGAAATGTTCAGTGGGCAATTAGGTGCCCTATTAAAAAGGCAGGGCACCAGGATTAAAACAAGACAGCTAAAGAATTCATTGCAATAAAGTAAAAGAAATGGCATAGATGAATAGGACTTTTGAGGAAGTACAAGATTTAGAACAATGTAGAAGCATTAGAAAAGGAAAGACAGGTGTTTCCAGTGATTGAGACAGTGGATCCTCAGATAACAGGGTTAGGGAACACAGCCCATAACTTTTAAGGATATAAAACAGCTTAAAGAGGCTGTCACTGCTTATGGGCCCATGGTCCTTTTACTCAGACAATTTTTGAGTCTTTTGCAGCGTTAAATTGCACCCCTAGTGATTGTATGCAGCTCTGTAGAGCCATGTTGAATGGGGGTGACTATTTGCTCTGGAGAGGCGAATTTCAAGAATTTTGCAAGGAAACGCACAAAGCAATGCTGTTGCCGGATTTCCTGCTAGGAATTTAGATATGCTCACGAGTGCTACAAGTAGAAGTCAATATTGCTACCCTTGCAGCTCAAATTCTTTTTGACCTAGAGGTCTATGCGCAAAATGCTACTGCTGCTACTAGAGCTTGGAAAGCCTAATAAGGCCGCAGGAGATCAACTATCTAAGGTGTTGCAGGGACTGTCTGAGCCCTACTCAGAATTTGCAGACCACCTCCTACAGCTGGCAGGACGCATTTTTGGTGATGTTGAAAATGCCATGCCCATAGATAAACAATTGGCATTTGAAAATGCAAACAAGTATTGTAAAGAGGCTTTACGTCCCCATAAGGCCAAAAGTCTTAATGACTATATACGCATATGTCTGGACATAGATGGTCATCACATTATGGGCCAGATTATAGCTTCAGTCATGAAAAGAGGTGGGAACAATGGAGGAGCCAGGACAAAGACTTGCTTTTGGTGTGGACAACCAGGACATTTCAAAAGGAACTGCTGTGGCTCTAGAATGTAGTCCTCAGTTTCTTAAATGGTCAGATGATGAAGGACATACAGGAATTTTTCAGCCTTTTGTGTTAAGTCATATACCTGTTAATCTTTGGGGGGAGAGATGTGCTTTAGACCATGGGAGCAGTCCTTACTACTAAGCTTGTTAAAAATATGCTGGATGACCAAGGTTATGTACAAGGAAAAGGACTGGGTAAATTCCTACAAGGTGACCCTCAGTCTGTTGCATCCAAAAATTTAATTATCAAAAGAGCCGGAGATCGCTCTGGGCTGGGAAACTTTCCCTAGGGGCTATTGCTATGCAGCCTGTTCTCATTCCTATTATCTGGAAAACTGATAATCCAGTATGGGTGGAGCAATGGTCCTTATCTATTGAGAAGTTACAGGCTTCACATCAACTTGTAAAGGAACAATTGGAGGCAGGACATATTGTTCCTTCCACTTCCCCATGGAATACCCCAATCTTTGTTATAAAGAAAAAAAATCTGGAAAATGGAGACTCCTACAAGATCTCTGAGCTGTTAATGATTGTATGCAAATTATGGGAGCAACACAACCTGGCTTGCCTGCCCCCGTGGGCATTCCTTAAGGCTATGATTTATTAGTTATAGACCTAAAAGATTGCTTTTTTAGCATTCCTTTGCATCCTCAGTCAGGATAGTGAGCGATTTGCATTTAGCATTCCCTCTATTAACTTTAAAGAGCCCTATAAGAGATCTCAATGGGTGGTGTTGCCTCAAGGAATGGCCAATAGTCCCACTATTTGTCAAATTTATGTATCATTGGCCATTGCCCCCATTAGAGAGAAATTTCAATCCCTATATATTATACATTATATGGATGATATTCTTTTAGCCGGCCCAGATCCTAAGGAAGTAAATGAGGGTTTTGGGGAATTGCAACATAATCTTCAACTAGCGGGTTTAAGATTAGCCCCAGAAAAGGTGCAACAAGAATATCCCTATCAATACCTGGGTCATCAATTGTTATTTTCTGGTATCTGTCCTCAAAAGATTACTTTAAGGCTGGATAACCTGACCACATTTAATGATTTTCAAAAATTATTGGGAGACATAAATTGGGTTCGATCTAGTTTGGCCCTAACCACTGGGCAGCTTAGACCATTATTTGATCTTTTACATGGAGATTCTGATCCCACTTCTCTGTGCATCTTAATGCCTGCTGCGTGAGAATGTATACAGCTTGTGCAAAAATGCCTCCAATCTGCACATTTAAATTATATTGACTATTCTCAGAACTTGATGTTATTAGTCTTTGCTTCAGCGTATTCCCCTACTGCAGTATTTTGTCAAACTGGTCCTATATTATGGGTGCATGAACATGCATCCCCAAGAAAGATAGTTAGATCTTATCCTCAGGCAATGCTTTCTATTATTCAAAAGGCATACAAAATGAGTATTCAAGTTTTTGGTAAGATGCCAGATGTAATTGTTTGTTACTCCCTATACTCAACAACAGATACAATGGCTTCAACAGTTTGATGAGGAGTGGGCACATTTCTTGTGTTCCACACCCTGCCACTTTGATAGTCATTTTCCTTCCAGTAAGTTAGCTCATTTTTAAAAAAAATCACCTTGTGTGTTTCCCCAAGGTTATTTCCCAAAATCCTCTGAAGGGGGCTGGTAATGTATTTACAGATGGCTCTTCAAATGGTTGTGCAGTAGTTGTTTCTTTTCCCATTATCAAACACTCTATACTTAAAGTGAAATCTGCACAATTTGCAGAACTAGCTGCAGTACAATTAGCCCTTTAACATTTTTCTGATGAGCCATTTAACTTATACACGGACAGTAAATATGTATATCATATATTGGCTCCCTTGGAAACTGCTGCTTATATAGCTCTAGTGTCTCGTGTACAAGAACATTTACTAGCCATACAAAACCTACTATGGAGGTGCTCTCATCCAATTTTTGTAGGACATCTCCGAGCGCATTCTGATTTGCCCAGCCCTTTAAATGAAGAAAATGCCATTGCTGATTTTAATACTAAAACAGATTTGTGCCATCATGATGATGAGAGAGTCTGGTTATGAAGCAGCCTGCAAAGCTCATACAACCTTCCACCTTAATGCAGGGTCACTTAAATTCCATTTTAAAATTACTAGAGACCAAGCTATTGATATAGTTAAGAATTGTCCCCTATGTGCAGAGTTCTTACCTGTTCCACACCTTGGAGTTAACCCCCTTTGTGTCATGCCTAATGATATCTGGCAGATGGATGTTACCCATGTTCCTTCCTTTGGTCGACTACAATTTGTTCATGTATCTGTGGATACCCATTCTCATCTCGTACTTGCCTCTGCTCATACTGGAGAAAGGCTTAAGGATGTTAAGAGCCATTGTTTACAAGCCTTTTCTTATATGGGAATTCCCAGACAATTAAAAACTGATAATCGCCCTGCTTATACTAGTCAGGGTTTTAATTCTTTTTGCAAAAATTTTTTTATCTCACATAAGACGGGTATCCCTTATAATCCTCAGGCCATGGTGGAATGTGCACATCGCACAATCAAAACCTATCTTCATAAAACAAAAAAGGGGGAGTTTACAGGATCTCCTCATAATCACCTTTCTCTTGTCCTATACATTTTAAATTTTTTAACTATTGATGGTGCTGCTCGATCTGCGGCCGACAGGTATTGGTGCCCTTGGTCATCTGACTATGGCTCAGTTATGTGGAAGAATGTCTCTACTGGAAAATGGTGCGGCCCTGACCCAGTTCTAGTATGGTCCCGAGGGTCAGTTTGTGTCTTTCCACAAGATGCAGATAACCCTGTTTGGGTGCCTGAGCGGCTGATTCGCCATATGTGGAGGGACAGTGATTGTAACAGCCAGAAAGAAGGTCTGATTTGTCTTGAAGAATCTTCCCATCCTGATGCCTGTGCGTCTGAGTAGCCATATGTGGCCTTTTTTCCTGACCAGTAATTATAGTTTGGATCAAGTGGCTATATAAGTTTACACTTTGATCCAAAGGACAAGAATTTCACCTTCATCTCAGGCACTGTATTCTGGTTCCATTCTTTTTGTTGTAACCAATGCTACTAATTTTGGAGAAATTTTCAATTGTTCTCAGCAGGTCTGCCGACTGTAACAGCTGTGGTGGGCCACGTACCCCGGGTGTGCAGCAGAGAGGAAAGGAGATTCCAGGATCATGGCTGCCAGTGCCACCTTTACCACTGAAGCAACAGTTTCTACCATAGCCCTCTCCCAATCTGTAAATACTGCAAGCACAGTGGATCAACTAGCCGGTGATTTGGCTTAAGCCTTAGCCACCCAAAACACACTTAATTATCTAGTACAAATTGGCATTTTTAAACTAAATTTACAATGTAACCTCCTATAGGAACACTTGAATTTTTGTGAGAAGCTCATATGACTTCCTGTTCTCTGTCTTTTACACATATCTGTGTTAATGCATCATTTTTCTCCAGAAATCCTGGAGTGATGAGTTTTTAATTTATACACATGTTTTAGCCATGCAGATCATTAACATCTATGAGACCTGAGTGCCACTTGCCAATGCAGAAGGCCTTTTACAAAGACTTCAACTTGTGGGCAGATCACTGGGGTTTGAAGCCCTTGCACTTGGTGCAACTTTGCCACAGCATTAGACAGGCCCAGGCCAACTTTCAAACAAGACAGATACTGTCTTTGGCTCAAGAGAAAATGCCTCTGCCCACATGTACTGACAAACTATTCACCAGTGACAGGTAAGGCAGAGGGTGCTAATATCTAACCTAAAGCAGGAAGGTTACTGGCCTGTGTGACCTCTCCAATGATGGGTAAGGAATTTATGCTGACATCCTCTGTCACCTAAGACAGGTATTAGTTTATATTAAAGGGGGACCTGTAGGACCCCAAGGCACCTTGAGCTAGTCTGAAGCTGGTGGCGGGAACTCCTTGCCCGAAGGCTGTTGTTGGTACTCTTCCTGTTTTGATAACACACCTCGTGATAACACACACCTCGTAGGGAGGAGCTAAGCCTAAAATTCCTGTAATTTTTCCACTGTGCTATAAGTCGGTATTTAAGCCCATTCTTGCCCCTCAATAAATGGCATTCGGCATTTGGTGTTCCAACTTTGCCACTGAACGAATGACCTGCTGTCTTGTCTTTATTTCAATCTCTAGGCCTTCGCCCGATTCGTGGAACAGATTGTAGCACGGGCGCTACAGCTTCACACTGCTATAGCTAATTAATAGACTCATTAACAGACTCCAAAAGAGAGAGAAACTCACAAAACAGATTTTAGTACACCTTTTTAACATTCTTTGTTTAAAGTAAATTACTTTACAATGACTGCCTTTGTCTGTGCTTCTAGAACATTAAGGTGATGCCATAATGCTGGGGAAAGAACAGGTGCTTTAAGGTTCATTTATGTGAGAACATGAAAGCTTAAGATGTGTGGATCTTAGAATGTTTTAGGGTCTAAGAAGATGTTTTAAGGTGTAAAGTTTATATGAGGACCAGAAAGCATAAGATGTGAGGCAAAAGGCAAAAAACGAACCAGTGAAAGAAATACACTTTAGACCTGAAATCAGAGCCAAACCTGATCCTAAACCCGTGCAGAAAACCAACTGATCCCTGAGCACAAGATCTAAGTCAGTCTGAGCTCAGGAACTGAAATCTGACCAATCTCCACCCTAGAAATCTCCCTGGGAAAACTCCACCACCTGAGAATACCTATATAAACCCTGTGTCCATTCAGCCTGTGGCCGTTAGGCCTGCCTGACTGTCCTCTGCCACCCTAGAAGAGAGAAGTCACTCTCCTGGATTCTTTCCTCCCAATAAATCTCTTGAATGAGGTTTGGGTGAGACCTTTCTTTGCCAGAATGGAGCAGAGGACAGCAGAGCTGAGCCAGCCTAGCCAGCCTAGCAGGGCTGTAACACTTTGGCTGGGGAAACCTTCCCTTAGCAAGCAGAGTTGTTACTACGCCCAGGGAACCTAACTGTAATAACTTCTCTAGGGAAACCCTCTCCTGCTGGGGCAGAGATAACACAGTGGAGAAGCCTTTCCCTAAGGCAGGGCTGTAAGCTGCTGTGCCTACTGTGACCTGTGGTATTCCTTGGCTCCTGAGTGCCAAAATACCTTTCCATCTGAGCTGTAAAATTCAGTATTCCGGTTCCCGAGTGCCAGAGTCCCTGTCCATCCCATCTGCGCTTCAAAATGCCTGCAGTTATGCCACCAAAGCTTCTTCAAGACACCCTTACTTTTCAAAACCGCACTAGGACCCTCATATTCACTTTGTAGTTCTGGATCATATGTTACCTTCAGCTCAGACTGGCTTCAAGCTTATGACAGTTCTCCTGCCTCAGCCTTGTGAGTAGTAGGATTATGGATATGGTCTACCATGCCTGGCTTTAGTTATGCCTTCCAGATCTTCTCCAGTTTATAGTAATCTCTTACTTTTAATGTCTGTGGCTCTGATCCTTTTGAGGCTAGACACAGTGGGGACTGAGACAGGAACTGACCTCTGCAAGACCCAACAGTCTGGACAAACTCATGATGTCATTTGTAGTTGTCTCATGAATCAAAGCTCTCTGTTTCATAGCCTTAATCAATCATGCTGTGGGCTGAGAAAAAATAAGTCACCCTTTACCACCATTAAAAAAAAAATCATAGCTCTTGTCTTAAAGGGAATAAGAGTTTATTCTGAAGCAATTTTGAGTTACTATGGCCCAAGAGCAGACTAAGGTTACCTCAAATTCCATATCCCAATGTGGACACAGTTTTATAAAATTTTATAGTACACAGAACAAAGTCATAAATCAAGACAAGTTTAAAATACATTGAGGGATATACCAGAGAGGCAGGTACTGTGGTAGGGAAGATTTTCTATAGGCCTAAGATGCTATGATATCATTCATAGCTTTTGGATTTGTGGAAGCTAGTAGTCTACTAAATTAATAGATTCCAAAAAGTTCCTATTTATAAGTCACAAAATGTTAGGTCTGACATACAGCAAGAAATAGCTTCTCTGGAGGTAGAAGTATTACTCTAGAAGTAGGCAGAGATAGAGTAGCCAGCCATTGAACATGCAACATTCCTATCTCTCCACACTGCTGGAATTCTAATCAGCCAATCAGTATCTGCAGACACAGCTTCTTTTCAAGCCTTTCCATTCACAATCCAATTAAAACATGCAAGGCCCACATTGGAGGATCGCCTGTATTGGAAGTCCTCCTGTTTCTTTTTATTTGTTTACTTATTTATTTTTATTTTATATGCACAGGTGTGTTTTACCTGCATGTATGTCAGTATGAAGGCATCTGATCCCCTGGAACTGGAGTTACAGACAGTAGTAAGCTACCATTTGGCTTCTGGGACTTGAACTCTGGTTCTCTTAAAGAGCTGTCTGGGCTCTTAACAAATGAGCCATCTCAACTGCCTCCTCCAGCTTCTTGACCAAAAGGAAAATCTATCTTTTGCTTTTTAGTAGACATGCTGAGATTTGTTAACAGTTTCCTCTGAGTTTGAAATAGTATATTGTTAAGGAGTAGGTTTTCTGCCCGCTGCTGATCTTGTCCCACCGCCGCATCAGCCCAAATAATACACAAAGAGATGCTGTATTAGATATAATTCTGTTGGCCAGTTACTTGTTTCTTATCAGCTAGCTCTGTCTTAATTATTAACCCATTTCTGGTAATATAAGTATTTCCATGTGGTTTCATCTTACCAGAGAGCCGGCTGGCATCCTGCTCTCTCTAGACTCTCCATCTTGACTCCTCCTTACTACTTCCTCTTTCCTCCTTGTCTCCTAGTCCCGCCTGTGTTGCTTTCTTGTAAGGAGTAGGGTTTTTCCACCCACCGCCTGGTCTTGTCCCGCTGCCACGCCAGCCCCAATTAATACACCGAGACTCTGTATTTGATATAATGCTATTGGCCCGGTACTAGTTTCTTATCGGCTACCTCTGTCTTAAGTATTAATCCATTTCTGCTGATCTATGTATTTTCACGTGATCTTCTCTTACCAGGGAGCCGGCCAGCATTCTGCTTTCTCCAGACTCTCCATGCTGACTCCTCCTTACTAGTTCCTCTTTCCTCCTTGTCTCCTAGTCCCTCCTATTTTCCTTTCCTATTGGCCAACAGTGCTTTATTCATTAACCAGCATGAGAAACATTTACAGAATGACATCTCCCATCACTTTCCTATTGACCAACAGTGCTTTATTCATTAACCAGTATGAGAAACATATTTACAGAATGACATCTCCCATCATTATATCTTTCAGGAAAATTCCATATTTAGGAAGATAAACAACTCAAAAAAAGGCTTCAGGAAGTCCTTGTAACTGATCAAATTCACTAGGCCCCACCCAGCCAGAGTAAACCCTAAAAGCTGAGAGTTCTTCTCAGACCAACGAAGCCACGATACACACTATGAGACCAGCCTGAAAGAAGCAGAAACCTGATTAACTTCCTGGAAGAGGTTTAGATGAAATGTACGTGGAGAGAACACTCTTCACTCTCTTGAGCTTCCTGCAGGCTGTGCAGTGTGCTCAAGATTTCCCAGCTTTCGCCAGCTGTCACCAATGCTGGGGTGGACCCTGGTGATGCAACTGTCTTTGAGTCAATTCTGCTCCCCTATATGTAACAGTTACCCATCCTGCAAACAACCCCAAAAAACTAATTGGTTCACTGAGTTGGACTTTTGTGGTATCTATATTTAGTCTTGTTAGGGTCTGAGAATCCAGGAATCCCCCACAAAAGACCAGGTTTGAGCAAGCCAAATTTTTATTTAGAACAACTAGTGTCAGCAAGGTAGCTGGGGGCATCAGCTAGTTTTAAAGGGAAAACCCACAAAAGACAGTTCCTGCATTCCATCCAATCATGATGTAATATGGGGAGAAATGGTTGGGCCTTTCATAGTGGCTCACTTTTAGCCTATCAAATAGTCCTGTGGTTTGCTGGCCCAGACTTGGGCTGATCACTCTGAAAAGGATTGAAAGTGTATGCTTTGGCTGACTTCTAAGAGGAGCATTGACACCTGTGTAAGGGGGTTAAGAGGTGTAGCATAGCCTCTGGAAATTGTAACAACTCAGAATAGAACAAACTAGAACAAGTTGGAGTTCTTGCTGTTAACTAAAACCTAACAGTCTGTCATAGGTTCCCTAGCTAGTGTGAGTAGATGTGTATTGCATCTCCCCAGGAAATATTTTGTCACACAACAAGCATTCTCTCTCCTGTTCACAGGCTTCATTCTTTGCTACCCAATGGATGTAATCCAGTGAATCATGACCAGAACTATTATATTTCCTTTAAGAGTTTGTTACTTTAAATATTTGTCTATTCACTGAAATGCAGAGAAAGTGCCTCCTGCAGCCAGGCTTGGCACTGAACTCACTATGTGTGTAGCGAATAGACCCAAACCCCTAATCCTGATCCAGGCCCAACAGAAATGATATTCTTAAACGACATGTGTATCTTAATCTGACTTTAAGACTATCAAAACTGTTACCATCTACTAATCTCTGCCAGTTAAAGAAGGCAGGAATATTAGGGCACTCTGGCAAACAGTGTGGAGACCATGCACACTGCAGACAGGAGCAGAGTCAGCAGTTGAAGAAAGGCGTCTATGGGGACAAAGAAACTGCATGCCACTGACACACAGAAAAAGGCTCTTAGCATAGAAAGGGAACTCTGAAGCTGAAAATTCCAGTCTCTTCTGGAGAACGGAGGCCTGGGTTCTGAAGGGTTCTACTCCCTAATTGAGGGGTAGTCATTTTGAAAAACAGACAGGATGGCTGATTGGCCCACAGCTGTTGTGTAACTTGTCCCTGGTGCAGCCTGCATCATGTCTAACAAAAGAACAGTCATAGGAGAATGGAAAATTACCAGTATGTTAGTATCTAAGAGAGTAGTAGGAAAGATGGCTGTTAAGATGCTAACTTTGCTCTGGGATTCCCCACAGGTCCCCCTTTTAAATACTATAAAACAGGTCATGAGGTGGGATATCCCTGAGGGGGCTGTGCCTATCTTAGGTCAGAGGAATTCTTGGATCAGGAATGTGGCATAGCCTTACCTGTCATTGGAGATGACATGTTGTGATGATCAATCCTGCCTTAGGGGGCTATTGGAGCAGGACACTCTCTGGCCTTCCTCTGTTGCCTGTCATTGGCTAACCAGCCCTGCTCACCAAGGAGAGGATGACTGATGAATTTATTGATACACAGGTTTAGCTGTGTATTGGCTAGAGTTCATCATAGCTGTCTCCCATATCGGCCATATAAAGGTGATGTATAGTTTGCATTTTTATAGCATCAATTTGAGTTTTAATGAAGGCCATCAATTTGTTAAACAGAAAATGTCCTAGCGATAAAATAATTAATAGGTCAAGGAGGGGACCTAGCAGGAGAAGGAGGTAAGACAGGAGTCTGTTCCAGGTGCTCCAAAAGGGTTGATCAAACAGCTCTCTGTGACGCTTCTCGAGCTCTTCTTGATTTTTCTTGATTCTGTCTCGAACTATTCTGGATTTGTTAGCATAAAACCAGCATTTTTCCTGTAAAGTCAAATAAATGCCTCCCTTGTCGGCATTGAGTAAGTCTAGCCCTCTTCTATTTTGTAGACCCACCTCTACTAGAGAGTCAACTTGGTCCTGAAGGTCCTGGATTGACCTGTAGATGGTCTATACATCATCAGCAATCTGTTGAGACAGCTTGAAGTATGATTTTATTGCTATTCCCATGCCTGTGGAACCAGTGGCTAGGGATCCTGAAACACCAAGTCCAACCAATATTGGAATGAACTGGACTGCTCTCTTATTGCGGTTAAATAAGGATCAGGATAAACAAATAGGCCGAATAGATGTTTATTCAGGGAGAAATAACTTACAACCTAGACAGATGAACACCAGGAAATTCAACCCGATGCTCTCCTGTCTGAATCACGCAAGCAAGAGAGCTTTTTCCGGCTCTCTCTCCGACCTCCTTCCACAGCTCACTTCCGCCCATGGCTCCACCCCCAAATGGGCGTGGTCAGTGCCACAGAAGGACTATCTCACTACACTCTCGTGCCACAGAGTGAAATAGTCTATGCTGGGTATTGGGATGGACTCATCCCCAGGTTATATTCCTATCTGGAAGGAGGGTAGCCAGGACATACAACCCTGACCAATTAGCAGGCTGCAAGGAATAAGCCAAGCCATTGCCACAAACTAGGACTTGTCCAGGCCCAGCACATAGAGCTATGGATACATTAATCACTGAAAAGCAAGAGGTAAAGGAGGCTTGTCCTACATCTATATCAAAACAGTCATTCTTAAAATGTTTATAAAAGCATGAGGAATTATTAAATCCTGTGGGCTGAACCTTAAAAGGGACACTAATTGTGCAGTTATCCTCCAGCATGGAATCATAATTAAGCCACAGGGATTGCTAGGGGCCAGGAGGTTCCCAAGGTCAAACAAAACCAGCAGTCTTTTGCTAGGTGGGGTTGGTAATGTTTAAAGGATAATGGGTAGTAGACAGAATATCTGAGGTTTGGGAGTCGATATCTGCACCTCTGGGTCTGGGAAGTAGTAATGGATGATAATCTATATGAGGAATCAGAGAATCAATGATGGTTTGGATTTTTTCTTGGACTATTGTTTCTCTGACCTGGCCTGTCAGCCCACCATCAGAAACATGAATGGGGGCTATCATATCCTAGCATTTTGGTTTTCTAGGTGGAGCAAAGCATGAAACCTGAGCATATTTATTGGAGCCGAGAACCTGAGGGATAGTTCTCCAGTCTCCTCCAAAACATCATCTGGGACAAAGTCCAGGGGTAGAGGCCTTTTGAGGCATGCCTTTGTAGTGATATATTCACTTTGTCTGCATCTGTGGCACTGACCATGCCCATTGGGGTGGAGACAGAGGCAGAAGTGACCTGGGGAGGAGCCCAGGAGTGCTCTTTTGCTGGTGGGACACAGACAGGAGAGGATCTGGAGGCATCCTTGGGACCAGGAACCTGCTGGTGTTCATCTGTCGACGTTGTAAGTTATTTCTCCCTGAATAAACCTCTATTTGGCCTATTTGTTTCTGCTGATGCTTATTAAACCATGATATCTCGTGTCAGAAGTGGGATCAGGATTTTCAGGGGACCTGGTTTTCACCCAGGTGGCAGACACTGTTCCCATCCCCCACCATCCCTGAACAGGCAGGTCCCTTGCCTAACCAGGTGGACACACCACAACTTGTGAGACATTTGTTTCTGCCCTACAACACCTTTATCTCCACTATGGCCCTGAGACCACTGCTAATCCACTGCCCATTCCCTCATATTGCATTCACACAGAGACCTGTGGCACCTGCCCAGCATGTGTGTTCCTGCTGCCCAGGGGCGCTAGTTGGAGGCAACACCTGTTAGCCCTGCATTCCCAGCAATTTGCACAAGGCTCGTTTCACTCCTTCATTTAACAAAATTTCTCTTGCCTTAGTTTGTTAAGGCAAGGGACCAGGATCAGAAGAATCGTCTGCTGCCAGACACTATTTGGTGGTATACCTCCAGGTGTAACTACCACAAGTTGAGATCTACAACCTAAAGCATCAAAGTTCCAGGACAGCAGAATTACACCTAACATAATTGCAACATCCTTTGAAATTTAAGCTGATATAATATCCGAGATCAATTGTTCCATACCTATGGCAGAAAATCTAACAATGCAGAAATTTAGAAATTCTTTTACTTCTTATATAGAAGGAATTTTAGCAGAAGAAAATCATGACTTAACATATATATATATATACATATATATATATATCAAATGGGTTTTATCATTAATATGATATTCTTAAAGAACTGTTTGAGATTAGAGCAAACAATAAGGAACTTGTAGAAACCATAGGAGACTTAGTAACAAGGATTCAAAATATTGAAAATGACAATAGAGAGCAAAATCATAATGCAAAACATAGAATGCTTAGAAAAAAGGTTCAGAATGTTGAAGATGGCAATAGAGAGCTGACAGGTAGAATACAAAACATAGAACATAAAAATGAGCAAGTAGAAAACAGAATTAGTTCCATGTCCGATGTCTCAATAACCAAAACAGAAACAATGCAATGCATTAACACACTAGCAGAAACAGCTCGTTCCTTGTCAGACAAAGCTACTAATGAGGTTAAAAAACTAGAACATCAGATGAAAAGACTAGCAGATAGAATCTGTCCATATCTAAGGATAATGGCAAGATAGAACATTTATTCTGGAAGGCAGTTTACATGTCATTCAGATAATATCTAAGGATGAGAATCCTTAGATTCTACTGGATCCTCATCCCTGACCCCATCCCTGGGTCCCTGTCTGCGGAGAGACCTCCTATAGAGATTGGACCACCCAGAGCTACAGATATTGAACCTCTGACCCACATAAGCCCACAGGGGAAGTACCATAGAGAGAGGGGGAGACCCCACCAACACCTACTGGAAGAAGCTATGGGAAGACAGCAATACAAGAAAACGCCTAACAACAGAAAGACAAGAATGACACCACCAGAATCTAGGGAATCTACACCAACTAGAATGGAACACAACAACAAAGCAGAGGAAGCAGAAGAGAAGAACTTAAAAATTACCATCATAAAAATGATAGAGGCCCTCAAAGATGTGAGAAAATCCCTTAAAGAAATGGAGGAAAAAACAAACAAAAAAGTGGAAGAAATGAACAAATTCCTTAAGGAAAATAAAGAAAGTACAGAAAGCCAAGAAAAAACAATTAAGCAGGTGAAGGAACAGTTCAAGACTTGAAAACTGAAATAGAGAAAATAAAGGCAACACAAACCGAAGGAATGCTGGAAATAGAAAAACTGTGCAAAAAATCGGGAACTACAGATGCAAGCATAACCAACAGAATTCAAGAGATGGAAGAGAGAATCTCAGGCACAGAAGATAAACTAGAAGAAATAGATTCATCCACCAAAGAAAATCATAAATACAAAAATCCTTAACACAAAACATCCAGGAAATGTGGGACACCGTGAAAAGGCCAAACTTAAGAATAATAGGCATAGACAAAGGTGAGGAAGCCCAGCTCAAAAGTGCCGAAAACATATTCAACAAAATCATCAAAGAAAACTTTCCAAATCTGAAGAAGGACATGCCCATGAAAGTACAAGAAGCATATCGAACCCCAAATAGACCAAAGAAAAAAGACTCCTCGACATATAATAATCAAAATACCTAGCATACAGAATAAAGAAAGAATATTAAGAAGGAAAAAGGACAGGTAACATATAAAGGCAGACCTATCAAAATTACACCTGACTTCTCCATGGAAACCCTCAAGGCCAGAAGGTCGTGGGTAGATGTTCTACAAGTATTAAGACACCACGGGTGCCAGCCCAGGCTACTATACCCAGCAAAACTCTCAATCACTATAGATAGAGAAAACAAGATATTTAATGACGAAACCAGATTTCCCCAATATGTATCTACAAATCCAGCCCTACAGAAAGTATTGGAAGGAAAACTCCAACCCAAGGAAGGTAACTACGCCCACAAAAATGTAGGCAACAGATAAAATAACTACTAAAAACCTTAGGACAGAGAGAAGCGAACTCACCCCGTAGGAGTAGACGCCAGGAAATAATCAACTTGAGGACTGAAATCAACAAAATAGAAACCAGGAAAACAATACAAAAAAAATCAATGCAACGAAGAATTGGTTTTTTGAGAAAATCAACAAGATAGACAACCCTTTCTTTATCCAAATTAACGAAAAAGCAGAAAGAGAACATGCAAATTAACTAAATCAGAAACAAAAAGGGGAGCATAACAATGGACACAGAGGAAATCCAGACAATTTTCAGGTCATACTTTGAAAATCTGTATTCCACAAAAATTGAAAATTCAAAGGAAATGGACAGATTTCTGGATAACTATCACTTATCAAAATTAAATCAAAATCAGACAAACAACATAAATAGACCTATAACCCGCAAAGAAATAGAAGCAGTCATCGAAAGCCTTCCAAACAAAATAAGTCCAGGGCCAGATGGATTCAGTGCAGAATTCTACCAGACATTCAAGGAAGAACTAATACCACTACTCCTCAAACTGTTCCACAAAATAGAAACAAAAGGTTCATTGCCAAACTCTTTTTATGAGGCCCAAGCCTCACAAAGACACAACTAAGAAAGAAAACTACAGACCAATATCCCTGATGAACATCGATGCAAAAATTCTCAATAAAATCCTGGAAAACTGAATTCAAGAATAGATCAGAAATATCATCCACCATGACCAAGTAGGCTTCATCCCTGGATTGCAAGGATGGTTTAACATATGAAAATCTATCAACGTGATCCACTATATAAACAAACTGAAAAAGAAAAACCATATGAATATCTACCTAGATGCTGAAAAAGCCTTTGACAAAATTCAACACCCTTTCATGATAAAGGTCTTGGAGAGGTCAGGGATAACAGGAACATACCTAAACATAATAAGAGCAATATACAGCAAACCAACTGCCAACACCAAACTGAATGGAGAGAAACTTAAGCCAATTCCTCTAAAATCAGGAACAAGACAAGGCTGCCCTCTCTCTCCATATCTCTTCAATATTGTACTGGAAGTTCTAGCTAAAGCTATAAGACAACAAAAGGAGATCAAGGGGATCCAAATTGGAAAGGAAGAAGTCAAACTGTCTCTATTTGCAGATGATATGATAGTTTCCATAAGTGACCCAATAAACTCTACCAGGGAATTCTTACAGCTGATAAACACCTTCAGCAAACTAGCAGGATACAAGATAAACTCAAAAAAATCAGTAGTCCTACTTTTTTCAGACGACAAAGAGACAGAGAAAGAAATCAGAGAAACATCACCCTTTACAATAGCCACAAGCATCATAAAGTATCTTGGTGTAATGCTTACCAAACAAGTAAAAGACCTATATAATAAGAACTTTGTGGCTCTAAAGAAAGAAATTAAAGAAGATTCCAGAAAATGGAAAGACCTCCCATGCTCTTGGATAAGTAGGATAAACATAGTAAAAATGGCAATCTTGCCAAAAGCAATCTACAGATTCAATGCAATCCCCATTAAAATCCCAGCACAATTCTTCACTGACCTTGAAAAGATAATAATCAACTTTATATGGAAAAACAAAAGACCCAGGATAGCCAAAACAACCCTATACAATGAAAGAACTTCAGGAGGCATCACCATTCCTGACTTTAAGCTCTACTGCAGAGCTATAGTTCTGAAAACAGCCTGGTATTGGCACAAAAATGGACAGGTAGACCAATGGAATCGAATTGAAAATCCTGATATTAACCCACACACCTATGAACACCTGATTTTCGACAAAACAGCTAAAATTATACAATGGGGCAAGGACAGCATCTTCAACAAATGGTGCTGGCACAATTGGATGAGGGTGTGTAGAAGACTGCAGATAGACCCATGTCTGTTGCCATGCACAAATCTCAAATCCAAATGGATCAAAGACCTCAACATCAATCCAGCCACATTGAACCTCTTAGAAGAGAAAGTAGGAGGTACCCTTGAACAAATTGGTATAGGAGACAGCTTCCTGAACATAACTCCAGAGGCACAGACACTGAGAGCAACTATTAATAAATGGGACCTCTTCAAACTTAGAAGCTTCTGTAAGGCAAAGGACACAGTGGACAAGACCAAACAGCAGCCCACAGACTGGGAAAAGATTTCACCAATCCTATATCCAACAAAGGGCTGATCTCCAAAATATACAAAGAACTCAAGAAACTAGTCAACAAAACACCAAATAACCCTATTAAAAATGGGGTACAGAACTGAAGAAAGAATTCTCAATAGAGTAAATCAAAAAGGCTGAAAGACACTTAAGAAAATGCTCCACATCCATTTTGGAGCATTTTGGAGCCATTTTGGAGATCAGTAGGGCAGTTCCTCAGGAAAATGGGAATTAGTTTACCACAGGACCCAGCAATCCCCCTCTTAGGCATATACCCAAATGATCCACATCCATGCAACAAAGACATCTGTTCAAGTATGTTCATAGCAGCACTATTTGTAATAGCAAGAACCTGGAAGCAACCTAGATGCCCCTCAATTGAAGAATGGTTAATGAAGATGTGGCACATCTATACAATGGAATACTACTCTGCAGAAAAAAAAATGGTATCTTGAAATTCGCAGGCAAGTGGATGGCACTTGAAGAAACCATCCTGAAAGAGGTAACCCATTTCCAAAAAGAAGAACATAGTATGTACTCACTCATATATAGATTTTAGACCTAGATCAAAGGATCACCAGCCTATATATAATTCACACCACCAGAGGAACTAGGATACAAGGTGTATTCTAAGAGATTCATATAAAGTCCCTCACAGAACTGGGAAGGGGCAAGTCCCCCAGAGCACAGGGGAAGTGGGGGGGGCAGCAAATGGAGAGAGAAGTAGGAGAAAACTAGGGGAAGGATAGGAAAACATGTGCGACTAGGAAGATTGAGCCCGGTTAGGAATAGAAGACGAGAGAAAGAGAGAGAGAGAGAGAGAGAGAGAGAGAGAACATAAAAGAGGGAACCAATATTGGTTTGAAGATAAAATTGAACACAAAGAAAGGTCTAGAGAACTACAAGACTGCAGCCAACTAACAATTTGAGCATCCGTGGAAAGGCTACCATAAATGCCCTTCCCGGAGAGTGAGATCAACAACTAACTTATCCAGGGAGCCCTCATCTAATAACTGTTGGAAAGAGGAACAAACACCCATACATAAACACTGAGTTGAACTAGAACCCAGATACAGATGGAGAGGACAAGACCAGGCTGCAGAAACACACAGAGACAGCTTACCTGAACAAGGATGAGCTAACAGCCACTAGACTGATAGCTGGGAAGCCAGCATGGGACTGACTCAGGCCCCCCTGAATATGGGTCTCAGCCAGAAGGACTGAGCAGTCTAAGGGACCTCAGACAGTGGACCCAGGATGTATCCCTGGTGCACAAAAGGACTTTACAAACACATCCCCCATGGAGGGATAACTGCCTTAACCTAGAGACAGGAGAGAAGCCCTAGTCCCTACTTCAAATGACCTGTCAGATCTACATGACCCCAACTGGATGGCATTCGCCTACATATGGAATTGGGGTGGGGGATGGGAGGGGAGGGTGGTTAGGGTGCATGTAAGAGGGCAGAAAGGGTAAAAGGGAGGGAGAGAGGGAGGGAGGGAGAGGGAACTGGGATCGACATGTAAAATAATAAATTAAATAAAAAAATAATAATGCTTTGACTCCAAAATTTAAGTTCAAGGACAAGTTACCAGGGAAAAGGATTTCTATTTTTGTTTCCACAGAAAATTTAAAGCTGTGGATTCCTTCCAGACTAATGTGGTTTGATCAAGCCAGACAGCCTGAAACAGAGTACATTCAAAACAGCTAGACAAAGCAGCCTTGCAGACTACAGCCAGGATTTCTGCATCTTAGAATCCCCCATGACAGCGCCCCTTAGCAGCAGAAAGTAGTTTGGAAAGAATGACACCCAAATTCCCAAATATTGCCTATAAATGTTTGTTTTCATTTAAATGGACTTGGTTATAAAATAAATAAATAAATAAAATAAAATAATAATAAAAAAAAACCACAGTGTCAAAAAGTAAAAAATAAGTAAATAAATAAAAAGAAAGAAAAAAAGAAAACCTGGCTCAAGAACAGCTAAATGCTGGACATATTGAGGATTCTACCAGCCTTTGGAACTCTCCTGTATTTGTTATCAAAAAGAATGCTTACAGACCCGAGATCCATCAATGAAGTTATCCGGCCAATGGGCTCTCTACAGCCTGGATTGCTCTTGCCTTCTTTGATACCTAAAGAATGGCATATTATAGATATTGATTTAAATGATTGCTTCTTCACTATACCTTTACAAGAACATGATGAAGAGAAATTTGCCTTTACAGTACCTAATTACAATAATTCTCAACCAGTGAAGAATATCACTGGAAGGTTTTGCCACAGGGAATGCTAACTAGCCCTACCATGTGCCAATATTTTGTGCACAAACCATTGGAAATAATTCGTAAACAGTTTCCACAATCCATAATCTACCATTACATGGATGAAATATTGTTAGCTGATTCCAAAGTAGATATACTAGAAAAAATGTTTGAGAAAGTAAATGAAGTTTTGCCTTGCTGGGGATTACAAATTGCACCCCCCCAAAAAAAAATACAAAAAGGAGATTCTAATTAGATCACAAAAAAGTACAGATCAGGAGATATAGTTACCAGACTCTTAATGACCTTCAAAAATTACTAGGAGAGATTTCTCAACTGCAAACCATTATTGGAGTAGAAGGGCATGATTTGAAAAACTTGAAAATGGCCCTGAAAGAGGACAAGGACTTGAGTAATCCACAAATACTATCAGCTGAAGCTGAAAAGGAATTAGAATGGGTAGAAAAGAGGATACTAGAAGCACACATAGACGATGTGGACCCAAAACTAGACTGTATTCTGATTATACTACCACCTACATAATATCCTTCAGGTATTTTGATGTAGAGGGAAGATATCATATTAGAATGGATATTTCTACCACATAAATAGAATAAAAAACTGAAAACATATATAGAAAAGATCTCTGACTTGATTATAAAAGGTAAATTAAGACTTCGTCAGCTAACAGGAAGGGACCCAGAAGAAATTATAGTACCTTTAACTAATGAGGAAATTTCCTCCTTATGGAAAGATAATGAATATTGGCAGAGAGCATGCAGTAATTTTTTGGGAATGATTAGCAACAATATCCCCAAAGTGAAAAGATCAAATTCATAAAAAAAAAAAAATTTGGATCCTTATTCATAAAGAAAACCATTTGGATCCTTCCATGCCTTGTAAGAAAAACACCAATCTCTGGAGTTCATACATTTTACACTGATGCAAACAAATCTGGTAAGGCAGGATATAAATCAGGAAAAATAAGTAAAGTAGTTCAAAGATCTTACAATTCTGTACAAAAGGAAGAATTGTATGCCATTCTCATAGTACTTATGGATTTTACAGAACCCTTCAATATAGTTACTGACTCTCAATACACAGAGAGTTGTCTTACACATTAGATGCAGAATTTATTCCCAACGATACAGAATTAACTTCATTGTTTATACAATTACAAGATACTATCAGAAAAAGGACTCATCCTATATATATATAACACATATCAGATCCCATACAGGCCTGCCAGGTCCTCTAGTACAAGGCAGTGATGAAATTGATCGGTTATTAATAGGAAGTGTGCTAGAAGCCTTGGAGTTTCATAAGAAACACCACAAGAACAGCAAAGGTTTAAAAAAGGATTTTTTTTATCACTTGGCAACAAGCCAAGGAAATAGTAAGAAAATGTCCTACTTGCTCATTCTATAACCAAACTCCTTTACCACCAGGCATTAATCCTAAAAGTATAAATATGAATGAAATATGGCAAATGGATGTGTTTCATTTTGCAGAATTTGGAAAATTAAAATACGTGGATCACACTATAGATATATTTTCAGGGTTTCAATGGGCCACTGCTCTGAGCTCTGAAAAGGCTGATTCTGTTATCAAACACCTATTAGAGGTAATGGCCATTATGGGCCTACCTGCACAAATAAAAATTGGCAATGCTCTGGCATATGTCTCCAGCAAATTGAAACAGTTTTTTGAGTATTATAACATAAAGCACATAACTGGTATCCACACAATCCTACATGACAAGCAGTAGTTGAAAAATCCAATCATGCTTTAAAAGAAATGCTCCATAAACAGGCAGGAGGAACCAAGAAACCCAAACACAGATTACATGCTTTATTAACATTAAGCTTTCTTAATGCTAATGAAAAAGGAAAAACAGCTGCAGAAAGACACTGGACAATAAAAAAGCCTTCTGAACTAAATCAGCTGGTGTACTTCAAGGATGTATTGGCCTCAGTATGAAAACCAGGATATGTGTTACGTTGGGGTAGGGGTTTCACATTTGTATCTACAAGAGAAGAAAAGCTATGTATGCCATCTAAGTTGATCAAGAACCGAGTTGAACAAGAGAAATATCTTAATGAAGAGAAATGACAAGTCATTCAACAAATTGGTTCCCATGAGATGTGTGGAGACCTCTCAAAAGTAGGGGAAGTGTTCTGTTCTTGTCCTTACAGGAAAACAGAGAACACCCATCTTCAAATAGCCAAAATACACTGAACATGTAGGTACCTACAGAAGAGAAGATAGCTCTCCAGAAAGAATCACTTAGTGAAGAGGAATCTGATTTATGGTATAAATATTTAATTCTAGTAAACTATTTCTGTACAGAAATCTATTTTTCTTTACTATCTAGTACTCCTCTAGTCCCAATTCATGTAAACCAATGCTGGCTTTGGAGTTGGATTTGGCTTTCCTTCCCTAAATGCAAACATGTTGTTAAGATTGAATTCACAGTTTCTGCCTTATATCAAGAAGCCAATTTGTGTATGGCAGAAGAAAACAAAATCTGGGGACTCATTTGCTTATACTCAATTTTCTCTCTTAAATCCTCATTTTCTCATATACATTTTAATGTTTATTGTTGCCTTTCCCTATATGCATATCTTAAAACTTGAAAATATTACTTTGATATTGATGTTTAAGTTTTCCACAAGGAATAATAACAATTCCTAACAGCAATCTTTGAACTCTCTGGAAAGAAGATGGGGACCCACTTCATCATTTCCACTTGACTCACCTGATGCTTCTGAACTACAAACATCACCCTAAAACTGGTTTGAGGCTCTTTTGCTCGAGACAACTCCTGACTAGCTAGCTGTAATGATGCACCTTCTTATTACACCCTGGCCAGAATTTCAGATAGAATTCTAGTCAAGCATTTCCTGCCACACAGAGAGTAGCTACGTATGTCACAGCCAATACTGTCAATAAATTTGGTTGCTAAAAATTTTCTTCCTACAGGATCCCATGGAGCAATCACCATCCCATTTCAGCAGGAAGTAATCTTAAGATAATGATGCCTCCTTTCCCTACTCTTGGAATTTAGGGATAATATTCATCTTCTTAGGGTTGGTTTTAGTTACTTAGGGTTGGGTATGGGAGGTGATGCTTAGACTCGGGTATCTCTTTTAGATAGGGATAGGGTATTGTTGGGAAAGGTATGGTTTAGATGGGATATAGGTAGATTAGCCTATCTTCTTGTATATTATTGTAGTAATGTGAGGTATTACTATTATACAGCTTACATTGTTATAGATTCTTATATGTGGTAACCTATGTAAATTAAGCTTATATTCTCTTCCCTGAAGAATTGGATATTATATTTTGTCATATTGTGTAAAAATCTTTCCATTTATGATGTTTTATGCACATTATCCTTACTATATTCTATGTATGTGTACATTATGTTCAAGACATTTTGTATATTGATACAATTTAGGATATTTTTATCATGCTGCACTTTATAGTTCTACCTCTGCTCTTGACATTTCTTCTCTACCTCTGTTTTAGGGATTTACATGTATATATAAATACATAGTTCAATTGCTTAGGTATTTGTTCCTTCTTTACTCAGAGAAGTTTCAATCAGTTTTTTTTTTTTTTTTTTTTTTTTTTTTTTAGCTAAGTTCCTGAGTATTACAGATCATCTTTACCCATGTTTCCTATACCTATGAGATTAGTCAGACATAGATGCTTAATCTTCAAACACTTCATAGACCTGCATAACATGGCATTTAAATGTTTTAATGTTAGCAATCTGTTGACATGAGATACTATTGCTCCTGACAGTGCCATGTACTTTCCCAAAAATATGTTGGACACTGTTGTCGCTCCTCCTGGAGTTCATTCTTGCTTCAGCTAATGGCCTCTTGGGCAAAGAACTGTTCCTACCTTGACCACTGATTTGGAAGTGTGGTCCTATGTGCTTGCAGGAGACAAACATAAAAGACTGCTGAACCCTGCCAAGTTACGGTAAGACAGCCTTTCTACCCCCCTGCTGTTGTTGTGGCCTGTCAAATACTCTTGGCCTTAGCCAAATTTGTCTGTACCAACATTGCTGTTGAGACCTTGGGTGACTGTCCAGGTAGCTTGCTGTTTCAGTCCTTGCTGCACCTTTTGTAAGTTGCCCATCCACACTTCATGCCTACCTTAGTATTGTTATTTTCCTTCTCAGGTCTCTGATGATGTTGAAGATTAAACTTTCACAACTATTATTCTCTCTTCCTAGTTAGATTTATTATGTAATAGACTTAAGCTTTCCAGCTTAGAACAACTCTATTGTAAACTCTGTTTACATACCTAGGACTAGGTATGTAGGTCTTAAGTTTGTATGTTCTTGATTTTCCTTTTCTTAGAGCACACTTGTTATTCACTGTTTTGTATATAGTTTTGTATCAAGCCTAAAACTTTTATTTAGACTAAAAGGGGAATTGTAATGAGATATTCACTTTGTCCACATCTGTGGCACTGACCATGACCATTGGGGGTAGAGCGAGGAGTGGAAGTAACCTGGGGAACTAAGTCTGAGGAGGATCCCAGGAGCACTCTCTTGCTGGTGGGACACAGACTGGAGAGGATCCGGAGGCATCCTTGGAACCAGAAACCTGTTGGTGTTCATCTGTCTCTGTTGTAAGTTATTTCTCCCTGAATAAACATCTATTTGGCCTATTTGTTTCTCCTGATCCTTATTAAACCACGATATGCCTTTTTGTTTTTGTGGGCAATTTTTTGCAAAGTGGCCTGAGTCTCCACAATTGAAACACTCATTTCTGCCCTGATTTGATAGGAATTGTTTAACAGTGGTACATTGCATAGCAGCTGCCATGGCAAGCCCCCATTGGTAGGCTGCTCCTATCTTAGTGCAGAGGCGAATGTAGCCAGAAAGAGTTGTTTTTTGTTATTGTTGTTTTTGGCTTGGTTTTTTGTTTTATTTTGGTTTGGTTTTGATGTGGCATAATAGCAGCCTGACAGGCAGCATTTGCATTCTCGAACACTAATTGTTTAACAAATTCAGTTCCTGAATCTGCACTTCTGAAAATCCTTCCTGTTGTTGTTGTTAGTAAATGGTGAGCAAAGTCTGAAAAGGGTTCATCAGGCCCTTGCAAATTATTGGTAAGGAAAGAGCTCATATTCCCTTTAGCAGGTAACCTCTTCCATGCTCTGATGGCAACTGTTTGAATTTGGGCATATAGCCCAGGTTCATATTGCATTTGAACATCTTCTGCCTCAGAATTTTCCTCTCCCATCAGCATATCAGCATTCCAGCCATTGCCAACTTGTACATTCCTTTTTGCAATTTTCTTACAAGCTTCTGCAAATTCTGATTTCCATAAGAGGTAGTATCCTCCTGCCAGAGTTGCTCTGGTTAAGATATACCAGTCTAAAGGAGTAAGTCAAGTATTAGCCACAGATTCTATGATGGCAGTGGTATAAGGAGCTGTGGCCCCATATTGGGAAACTGGAATTTTAACCTCTTTGTTACATTAAAGTCAAAATCTGTATGATGTCACCTTGCACCCCCTTGTGCATCTGTTGTTTCAGAGACCAGAAAGGCAGTTACATTCTCCTGCTCTGCCTGTTGCTGATGGCTAAGAGACATTCTGGGGGCAGCCCCTTTAAGGGGTGGCCTGGTGGTGGTTTTTTGAGAAGTCTCAGAGGATTTTCCAGTCTTTAAACTTTCTAATTGAGCAATTGGTGTTCTTTTGCTAAGTGAATTTGTTCCTTAAGAAATTGAATTTTGTTCTGCTATTCTTTCTGGGGTGTAAGACTGTGCAAACTAGAGGAGGAACTGTGGGAGGAGGCTGTTGTTTTAATGAAGGCCAGTCTGACTCATGATGTACTGCTGCTTCCTTCTTTGAGTCCTCCCAAATCCCATCACTAAGGTCTTCATCCATGGATGATTTGTTCCTAGTGAAATTTTTTAGAGTTTAGCTCCTAAATCTCTAGTCTTGGGTTTAGCTCCCAAATCCTTTTTAGAGTGGGTCTTTTTTATTTACACTTTTATCTTGTGTCTGTGGGTTATTCTTTTTAATATCTTTGCTATCACTTTCAAAGGACATGAGGTCCTTTTCCTCATTTGGCTGCTCCTCTGAGCCTTTTTTCTGAGGTTCAGAATTTTTTCAAGGTCAAAGCCACATGGTTTAAGACATTTTTCTCGCTCTTCTATAATATTGGCAACAAGAGGGTCAATTTGATTGTGAGAAATTATTTCTTCAATTAAGTTCCAATATGAAAATGCTGTTATGAGAACTTTTTCAGGTCCAAAAGTCCTATAATAATCTTTTATCATGTCTCCTACTCTTTTCCATATTTTCTCATCTATTGTTCCCTCAGTGGGAAACCATGGACAAACTTCTTTAACAAAAATAAAAAATTTGAGGAGGTCTTGCATTTTAAGCCTAACCTTGTGCCTTGAGTGCCTTCTTGAGACCTTCAACAAATAATTCATGTTGACTTATTTCTTGTCCTATTTGTGCCACTCACTTACTGAGGCCTTGTCGAGGCGACAGGCTCCCATTTATGACTTCCTCTTTCTCTTTGTCTTCTTTTGATTCAGCTGGCTCTTCCCTGCAGCTCTTTTCACTAAAGCCTTCGTACTCAAGCTGGACATCATGCACCAAAATGCCCTGGCCCAAGGGGTCAGTCAACGAGGACCCTTTGGGAGGGAGTAAGAATGAGGGGACAAGAGACTTGAGAGATGGAGACAAGACAGTATTCTGATCAAGTCTCATTTATTGAATATAACCACAGGGTTAAGTAGTGGAGAAATGAGGGAATGGGCCAAAGAGAGGATGTGAGGGAGGCAGAATGTCCTTCCATGATGGGAGATGCCATTCATTCTGTAAATTTTTTCTCATATTGGTTAATGAATAAAGCACTGTTGGCCAATAGGAAAGCAAGATAGGCAGGACTAGGAGACAAGGAGGTTTTGGGAAGAGGTAGGAGGAGATTCAAAATGTAGGACCAAGAGAGCAGAACTCCAGACCCTCTCTCCGTTAAGATAAGACCAGGTGGAAATACTTACATTGATAGAAATGGGTTAATATTTAAGACAGAGCTAGCCAATAAGAAATGCCAGTAATAGGCCAACAGTTTTATATCTAATATAGCATCTCTGTGTGTTGTTTGGGGCTGACACGGCTCTGGGACTAGGCTGGCAGGAAAACCTACTCATAACACTTCCAAGCAGAATGCAGGTGTCATGCTATAAGGTAAGTTGCTATACAATAAGGCTACAGCTGGGACTATTTTGGGGTCATGCTGCATCATATGCTTAACAAGAACAGTCATAGGAGATTGAAAAATTACCAGTATGTTAGTATCTAGGAGAGTAGTAGGAAAGATGGCTGTTAAGATGCTAACTTTGCTCTGGGGTTCTCCACACTGAAGGGGGAGAATTTGTTCTCCAGCCACAATGAGGAGAGCCAGCAGTTTGGAACTTGGTGAAGAGCTCATGCATGGACCAGGCCTTTCAGCCAGAGCTAGAGGTGAGAGCTAGTGACTGGCTGCTTTGCTTTTCTGATATTCAGCTTTAAGTTTGAACTCCAATATCAGTCTCTGGGTCATTTTATTTTCTTGTGTTACATTGAATAGCTCTGAATCCCATGTCTCGACCCACTGGGATGTGTAATCAGATAAGTCACATCTAAATTATACACTTAAAAGGAAATATTTGACCCCATTTTTAGGAAAACACCACACATATACACAGACTCTAAGAGCTAATAATCTAGCTTCTGTATCTTCCTGACACTCCTAAATCCATTCCCTCACCCCCACTTTGCTTTCCAGCTCTTGGCAACTAACTCCTCCTGACTAAAACTGCCTTAGTAAAGAGTCTCTGTAGTGGCATCTTATTCTGCCAATATGTTTGAGGCAATGTGTTGGGAAATTTAAGTGCTTGTCCCTTATAGCTCTCTTCTCCCCACCCAGCTGTAGAACTTCTGTGCATATAAGGTTGAGCAAACAAAGTTGTTTTCAAAAGTTTCTGGTGTGCAGTGCAGGTGTGCCTTGACCCCAGGTATGGGTGGTGCATGACTTCCTCCTATGATTAGCCCATCCCCTGGCTTGGGTATATAAGCCCATTACTCTCTGTAATAAAGAGTGGTGGTGGCCGCAGCTTCTTAACTTCTCCCGGTGGTCTGTTAAGTGTTTCAATCCTGACACCCTCCACCAATCTCGGTCCCAGGCCATGCAGGCGTGGCAATTGGAGGTTCCACCGAGACTTGGAAAGTGAGGAATCGTGGACGGGGTCGCTCTGTAGCCAGCAGGAACTCATTGGGGTAAACAAGGTACATACAACAATATGGGAATTGCTTCAAGTAAGAATGAAAGGAAGGAACAAATCAGAAAGATTTTAAAACAACAAGGAACAGAAATTAAGAGTAAAGCTGCACACACCATAGAGAAAGTTAGTCCTTGGATTCTGACAGGGGGAGGACTTAATGTTCCTGAATGGGAACAAGTGAAATCAGACCTACAGAAGAAGCTACATAAAGAGGGTACTGACAGTGTTCAGATAGCCACCTTCTCTTTGTGGAGGTTAGTCAAAGATATCTTACTAACAGACAAAGTTGAAGTGAAAAAACAACTAGAGACCACTAAGGAGGCTTTTAGAAGGTCCAAGAGGAGGAATTTAGTCAGACCCCCAGTAAAGAGGATGATATAAAAAGGTTAACATCTTCTCAGTCCCAGGAGTCAGAGGAAGAAACTTTAATAAAAGAAATTGAAGAACTCTTCCATAAGCTACTGCATTGTCAAAAAAAAAAAAAACTCATAGGGGACATAGTCATGATGGTCTTTCTTCAGATAAGGGAGATGAGGAAATAGCAACAACTGTTAAAAGAAATGCTGCAGGACTAATCCAATTTATATATTTTAAGAATGCCTTGACTTCAAAATTTAAGTCTAGGGACAGGTTTCTGGGGAAAAGGATTTCTATTTTTGTTTCCACAGAAAATAAAAAGCTGTGGATTCCTTCCAGACTAATGTGGTTTGATCAAGCAAGACCTGCTGAAGCAATGTTCCAGGTGATACAATATTCAAAACACCTGAGACAAGGCAACCTTGCAGACCACTACAGCCAGGATTTCTGCTCTTCTTAGGATCCCCATGACAGCGCCCCCTACCAGCAGGAAGCAGTTTGGAAAGAATAAGGCCCAAATTCCCAAATTTTGTTTACAGAGAAAAGTGACTGAAGAAGGGGTTAAAGAAAAAAAAAAAAACTGGTAAAATTTCATGTCCCATGTGGGGGAATGGGTATAGCACTGGTCAGGGTCTATTGTGTTATCCCTACTGGGGTCCTGGGTATTGGTGCCTGCATCTAGATTCTGTAACAAGTACAATAGACAGGCAAGTATCACCTGACAGACACTCATGACCTTGGCAGTATAACCTGAATCAGTCTAAGTATGGCTGCAGATGCTGGAGAAGCAATAACCAATGTTGGGCAACTCCTAGAGAGATCAGTGCCTCCTAAGACAGGGAATGATGAGAGCATTTCCCCATGATGGGTGATGTATTTGTTCCCTAGGTGACCTAAGCCAGGTATCACTTCATTTAAAAAATAAAAAGGGGAGAACTGTTGGGAAATTTAAATATGTGTCCCTTACATCTCTCTTCTCCCCACCCAGCTGTAGAACTTCTGTGCAAACAAGGTTGAGCAAACAAAGCTCTTTTCAAAACTTTCAGGTGTGGGTGGTGCATGACTTCCTCCTATGCTTAGCCCATCCCCTGACATGGGTATATAAGCCCATTTCTCTAACCCTAATTGTAGTGGGATAGTCCTACTGTGGCACTGACCACGCCCATTGGGGGGGTGGAACCATGGACGGGGTGACCTGTGGAAGGAGGTCGGAGGGAGAGCGAGGAAAAGCCCTCTTGCTGGCGTGACTCAGACAAGAGAGGATGGGATTAAATTTCCTAGTGTTCATCTGTCTAGGTTGTAAGTTCTTTCTCCCTGAATAAACATCTATTCGGCCTATTTGTTTATGCTGATCCTTATTTAACCGCGTTATTTCTCTCTCTAATAAATGGTGGCAGCAGCTTTTTAACTTCTCCTGGTGGTCTGTTAAGTGTTTCAATCCCGACACCCTCCGCCAATCTCGGTCCCAGGCCATGCAGGCACAGCAGCAATGTCCTTAAACCACTGCAGTCATTTACCATCATTGTGGGTGCTCCCTGAATAGTTGACAGATATTATTTATTTATTTATTTATTTATTTATTTATTCATTTATTTATTTGGGGGGGAGCAGTCATACAATGATGGTAAATGACCGCCATCTTCTGCTCCTGGAGGCGGCGTTCTTGTGCTCTGACCACAACCCAAGAGACCTCAAGTGAGCCCATCCTCTTCCTTATAAGGGGTCATGCCCACACACTGAAGCCACACCCTAAGGCTATTACCTGAAGTCTATTGGCAGAACCAGATGCCACTACAACTCTTCCTGTTAGAAGTTTGGGCAGTTTATGATATAGTAGCTTTGAGCAAGTGAATAGCTTTAAAATACTTAGGAGAAAAATACAAAGCTTTTTTGGGTAAGGCCCACAGTGGTCTTGCATTCACAAGCCTCTGTCATCAGCTTCCCAGAACCTAGGGTTACAGACTTGTATCATCAAACCAGCCTCTTTCACGTGTGTGTGTGTGTGTGTGTGTGTGTGTGTGTGTGTGTGTGTGTGTGTGAGAGAGAGAGAGAGAGAGAGAGAGAGAGAGAGAGAGAAGGAGGGAGAGAGATGGGGAGAGAGAGAGAATGGGAAGGAGACGAGAGAGAGATGTCAGGTGTCTCCCTTTATTCTTCTCTACCTTATTTATTGAGGCAGGTCTCTCACTGAAGCTGGAGCTCACCCTGATTCAGCTAGACTGGCCAGTGATTCCCAGGGATCCTCCTGCTTCTGACTGCCTGAACTGCAATTACAGGCATGTGCTGATACTTTTTCAGAGATCTGAGCTCAGGTCCTCATGCTTATGCCAAGGGTACTTTATCCACTGAGCCCTGTCCCTATACCCAGATCTGGAAGGAACTCTTAGTTGTTACCCATTGTAAGACCCTAACTCTGGGGTCCTGATGGGCCAGTGGGAGAGCCTGATGACATAGATACAAAACCAGGAGATGCAACAAGCAAGAGGCATTTATTAAACAAGTGTGCACTCGGGTGTCAGCAATCTCGGGGAAAGCCCTTCCTTTTTATAGAGAAAGAGTGCAAATCAGCATACATGCATGGGGCACAAGGTGACTGATTACAAAGTATAATCTCATGTTTGAGAGATCACCCAGGTGTGACCTATTCTTCGTTAAAGGAAAAACCACAGAATGACTTGGAAGGACCCCAGACTGTCTGTTGGCCAGGTGTGACCCAGACAGGGCTGTTCGTCTGGAACTATTTGTTCCAGGGTTGGGGCCTATTTCCTTGATGTGGGCCATGACCTGAGAGAAACATCAGTTATTTCACAAAGGTTTGATGATTCAGTTACTGGCCCTATTTAACAGGATCAGCCTAGCATATAACCACTAGCCCCATCGCCATAGTAACCTTTCTTGTTCTCATAATTCCTGATCTTTCCACCCATGTCAACGTCCATTCTTTGTGATTTTCCATATTATGCTTGCAAGAATTATTCTCTTGCCCCCTTCCCACATCCTTGCTCTACAAATTAAAGTTTTTCATTTCTTTCACTGTCTGAGCTTCTGTTTCTCAGTCACACCTTCTAGGAGGTAAAATTTCCTGGAACAAGAAGCTAATTGTATAGTGCCTGGTTCCTGTGTTATTTAACATGAAGATACTGAAGCATTCCTGGTCTCAGCATCATTTAATTCAGGAACATAAAATTACACCCATTTACATTCTCATAGACAGTCCATGAGCTCACTTCTTAAAAGCATGAGATGACCTGTGTTGTAAAGAGTGGGAGCATGGGTTTGCATCCAGGGGAGACAGTCAGGGCAGTGCTGAAAAACCCCATTCTAAATAGGCCTGGTTTCAGAGTATTAGTTATGGCTTATTAAAACCAGCCTGGGGATTCAGAAAGCAAAGTCAGCTTCAAGCTATAGAGACCAGGCAGGGCTGGTACACACCTTTAATCCCAGGACTCAGGATTAAGAGGTAGACAGAGCTCATGCCTTTGATCCCAGCACCTGGGATCACATGCCTTTAATCCCAGCATTGGGGGGATATATAAGACAGGAGCAAGGTCTCAGAGCTGACACTCCAATCCCAGGATTCTCCAGTCACATTGAATAACAGTCTGGGATTGCAGTCTGAGGTTTCATGGAGCCAGGATCACCTTTCAGCCTAAGGTAGCAGTAAGAGCTAGTGGCTGCTGCTTTGCTTTTCTGATCTTCATCTTGAAGCTTGAACTCCAGTATCCGTCTCTTGGCCTTTTATTTATTATGTTAAAATTGGTGCCCAGTGTGGGGCTGGTACCCAAGACCTTGAGATTAAGAGTCTCATACTCTACCAACTGAGCTTTTCTGCCACCAGGACTGTAGCACCAGCACTACGATCTGTTTCATGAATCGGGTGAAGGCCTAGAGATCAAAACAAGAGACAAGACAGTGGGCTTCAACAGCAATGTTGGAATGCTGAATGCCAAATGCTGTTTATTGAGATGAAGGACTGGGCTTATATACTGACTCACAGCACAGTAGAAAACAACAGGGTTTTCAGGCTTAGCTCCTCCCCAGCAGATGCGTGTTAGCAAAACAGGAAGAGTACCAGTAACAACTCTGGGGCAAGATGTTCCAGCCAACAGCTTCAGGTTTGCTCAAGGTGGCTCCAGGGTCCTTGCAGGGCCCTAAAAAGGACATAGATTCCCATGTACTTTTTCAAACCACCACTTTCTCTTCAAAAAGCCAGTTTCTTTCAACTAAAGTACTTTTTTTTTTTTTATGGAAATGCTGTGAAAAGCTCTGATGATGACATATTCTAAAGAAAAACAGACAAGCTATAAAACTTAGAATACTATCCACCAAGTATATAGCTAGGCACTTTATATAAAAGAGGACATAGGATTCAGAAGTGCTGTAATTAGAAACCAGCTTTAGGCTCCACTCACAAGAACAAGTGGCTGTCCTTGGACACTGAATTCTTAAGATAATGGCTCCTGTCATTTTGAAAAATGGCTACATTGTACCAAGTCAATAAAGGTGAATAGATGCCAGGTGTAGTGGCACATGCCTGTAATCCTAGCATTCAGGATGTGGAGGCAGGAGAACAGAATTTCAAGGTCATCCTTGCCTATTCAATAAATTCTAGGCTGCCATGGGATATGAGACTGTTTTTAAAAAGGATATATTGCACATGTGCATACACACACACACACACACACAGAGAGAGAGAGAGAGACAGAGAGAGAGAGAGAGAGAGAGCATGAGGTTCTTGTGTTTACAGATAAGCACTAGGAAAACCAGGAATTTAAACATCCAGGGTTGTCTTTTTCAACCCAAGTGACACATACCTGTTTTCTGCCCAGAAGGCTGGGAGTTGATGTAGCTGATAGTCTGGTAAGCTGTGCTATCTGTAGGGCTAGGTTATATTTGAACCACCCTAACTATTACATTTATCCCAGAGTCTTCCTCCCTCGACCTTTATCTTGAGCATTGTTTCTCAGTCAATGAACCCCATCTGTGCTGATATTTAGTTTATGATTTAACAAATAAAATTTGCTTAAAGATCAAAGTGCAAAGCTAGTCACACTAGTCAGCCATAGAAGCAAGGCGGTGGTGGTGCATGCCTTTAATACCAGTACTAGAGGGTTAGTCGGCAGTCACACTGAGGACAGAATTGTCCCTTTTTGTCTTAGCCTTAGCAGGGTTAATAACTCTGTAGTGGTTCCGCTGCTTTGTTTTTCTGATCTTCAGCTTGAGCCCTGCTATCTCTCTCTGGGTTTTTAGTATTTGTGCTACACCTATCCATATGGAAGATGTCACATATATTTTACAATAACCTCAGTGACTTCCATGCTATCTGTAGGAACAGGCCACCCCTAATTCCCATAGACATTTATGTTTATCGCAGTCATTCTCTCTAGACCCTTATCTTGAGCATTGTTTCTCAATCAATAGAACCCATCTTTATGGAAGAATTCATGTGTAGTTTGTGAAGAGTTTCACTATAAACATGTCTTAAGCTTTGTTGTACACATAGGATTGAGTTCATTATCATGGTGGGACATGGCAGCATGCAGGCAGACATGATGCTAGAGAGGTAGCTGAGAGTTCTGCATCCACACTGACAAGCAGCAGGAAGAGAGCAAGACATTGGGCCTGGTTTGAGCTTCTAAAACCTCAAAGCCCACCCCAGTGACACAGTTCCTTTAACAAGGCCACACCAAGTTCAACAAGACCACACTTCCTAATCCCTGTCAAGTAGCACCATTCCTTAATGATAAGCATTCAAATCAGTAAGTCTATGGAAGCCATTCCTATTGACACCAACACAACAATGGTCAGGAACACTTTTGCTTTTCCTTCAAAATTGTGCTGGGCTTAAACATGCCTAAAATAACTGTCTGGTGTCAGACTCTAGAAGTTTGAAACAACATTGGCTACTGAGTTAAGTTGAACCAGATTTCCTTCTTGCCTCATTTGGATCATTATTCTGCTGGTGGTGTGTTTACAGAGACTCCCACAGAGAGAGTATTCTCACCAGCACATGCATCTGTGGCAGCCAGAGGTCAATATCTGGTTGAGACTGAGGTCAGGCATTTTTCTCCAGTGTTCTTTAGTTTTTGAGAAAGGCTCTCTCACTGAACCTGGAGCTTGCCTATTCTTCGAGGCTGTCTGGTCAGTGAGTGCCAGGATCTTCCTGTGTCTATCTCCATGGCCCAAGGATGTGTGGCCCAGTGCCCATCTTTTATGTGGGTCCTGGGGGTTCAAACTCGGATCTTCATGCTTGTGCAGAAAGTACTGAACCCACTGAGCTATCCCCCTAATAAGACAAAGTATATCTACATCACACACCTAATCAGAAAAACCCACCATTGCTGTCACGCTGCATGATTCTTACCTTGTAACCTCTCAACAGCTGTAGCTTATTTGGGCAGGTCTCCCCTGAACCAGTGCCTCTTCATAGGAAAAGTGTATCTCTCTTTGCATAGGTCTGCCCTATGCCTCCTCCTCCTCCAGGGCCATGCATGACTGAGTTCTGCTTCTCCTTTGATGGAAAGAATTCTCTTGTACCACCACGAAAGACCTTTTGTGTGAGCCTGGACTCCATAGGTCTTCAAGCCCATTCACTTTGCAAACATCAGTTCATTTATATTCATTGTATGGCTGGATGAGTTTGCAATTATCTTATGTATCTGTGCATTCACTAATTTATTGCCCTTCACTCCTAATAGTCCCAGAATTTAGACATGTAGATTGTTAGTAAAGTTAAGATGCTTTTGTTCATGGCTTGAGGTAGAAAATCTTGGGGAACGTCTTAAAGTTTAGAAAGGCATGCCTTTAATAGTTAAGAGAAGGACTGGTTGAGGCCAGGGAACAGAAACAATGGCAGTTTGGTTGTTGGTCGTTGATATGCCTTTCTTGTTAGGATGGGTTGGTAATCAAAGGCAATGTACCTTGTATCCATCTCTGCCCTCAGCTTCCTGATATGATTTAATAAAAAACTGTAAGTAGGTATGTACCCTGAGGACTTAAACTAGAAATGACTGGTTGTTTTTAACATAAAAAAGTTTAGATTTGTGATTCTTTTGAGATATTTTAAAGATTACCTTTTGTGATAAATAATAAAACGGCTGATCCTTTCTTTGTAACCACAAAATACAGCCTGCCAGTAAAAGGACTGACTGAAAAAAATACCCTGCTTGGGTATACTTTGTTAATCTATAACAAGTTACTTGGACATGAATGTGTGGGGTCCTTAAAGATAATTTGTTTTTACCTGTAATATGTAAAATGTTTAATCATGTAAGGGATATGGAAAGCATGCTGTTTTTTTACTTGTGTTCATTGTAATCATTCACTTGAAAAAAAATAGAATGTAACCACTTGTAATTTTTGTATTGCTTGAAAGATTTTGCTGGGGTATATAAGCAATAATAATAATAATAATAATAATAATAATAATAGAGACAAGAAGGGAAACATCAGGGTTGAAGAACAGGACAAAAAAAGAATGCAGTAGAACAAAGTAACAGAAAAAATAATAAAATGAGCTTGGCCCTCAGAAAAGTCCTCATACCCCTGTCTGTTCTATTGGAATCCCTAGCTCACCCCTGCATGACTAGGGAAGCCCCATTCCTGTCTCTCCAAACCTTGCCCACTCAGAGAATCTCCAAACAAAGGGAAGGCACCAAAAAGCCCAGTTCCACATTCGTGCAAATTCCTCTTCTGAAGTTGCTGGCTCCCCAAGTCCCCATATAAATTGCTCAGCTTTTGACCATACTTGGGCACAAACCCAGCTTGTGGTAGACACATCATCACCCCTTACCTACAGCCTATAAAGTCTCCCTGCTTTCATTTGTAGGAGCAGCTTCTCCTGCCTCAATCTCTGGGACTGGAGAACCTACCCAGGGGTTGCTTTGCTCAAATAAACCTGCTGTTATATTTGTTCTATTTGGCTTGATCTGGTTCACTGCATAGGTGGATAAATCCATTATGTGTGTGGAGGGTGGCAAGGGGAAGGCAGAAACCTTAGTCTGTCCAGTAGTTCACCTATTCTGCATCTACTCTTCAGTTTCTTGGCCTATTGAGAGTTGGCCATTCATCAACATCCTAGGTGTGGCCCTGACATATTGGAGGTGTGTGTGTGTGTGTGTGTGTGTGTGTGTGTGTGTGTGTGTGTGTGTGTTCCCGTTTTCGATTGCCCCAGAGAATTAAGTTTTTACTCCCTCAGATGGAAAACTCAATTGAATGATTGGTCTGCCAACTCCAGATCTCCCCTTCAATTCCTGACCTGCTGAGGGCTATTCCTTACAGCAGCAGTGCACAAACTTTAATTCCTGCATTCAGGAGGCAGAAGCAGGTGGGTTACCATGAATTTGAAGCCAACCTGGTCCACATAGCAAGTTCCAGGCTAGCCAGGGTTACATAGTGACAGTGGTATAAAAGAAAGAAAGGAAGGAAGGCCAGGTGTTTGTGGCACACACCTTTAATCCCAGCACTTAGGAGGCAGAGGCAGGTGGATCTCTGTGAGTTCAAGGCCAGCCTAGTCTTCAGAGTGAGTTCCAGGACAGTTAGGGCTGTTACACAGAGAAACCTTTCTCAAAAAACAATAATAAAACAAAACAAAAAAAAAAAAAAAAAAAAAGAAAAGAAAGAAAGAAAGAAAGAAAGGAAGGAAGGAAGGAAGGAAGGAACGAAGGAAGGTAGCCAGCCTGGTTCCATGGCTCAGCAGGTGAAATCTCTCTGCCAAGATTAGTGACCTGAATTCAATCCCCCATTCCCCACCTGGTGGCTGGATTCCATCAAGTTGTCTTCTGATGTTCATGCACTCATAGACACACATGCAAGATAAACACATAAAAATTTACTTTAAAAATCATTAAGTTGGGGCTGGGTGTGGATGGCTCCCAGATTAAGAGGACTTGCTGCTCTGCCATGGGACCCAGGTTCAGTTCCCAGCACTCATGTGGCAGCTTACCACTGTGTATAACTCCAGTTCCAGGGGATCTAATGCTGCTCTCTGAGGGTACTGCATACCTGTGGTACATATATGTGCACACAGACAAAATATTGATACACATAAGATAAAAATAAATAAATCATTTTTATTATTGAATGTTAAGTCCTTGTGCTTGTTAGTTTGCTGAGAACTTGACACAAGTTACCAGAGTCATCTGGGAAGAGGGAACCTTAATTGAGGAATTGTCTCCATCAATGGTTGTAAGCAATTCTGTGGGGCATTGTCATGATTAATGATGGTGGAAACCAGCCCACTGTAGGCAGTGTTGTCCCTGGGCAGATCATCCTGGATCATATAAAAAACCAGACTGAGCAAGCAATCCTGAACAAGCCAGTAAGCAAGGTTCCTCTGTGACTTCTGTTTCAGTTCCGCACCTAAAATCCTTCTTGAATCCCACCCTGAAGTCCTTCCATGATGGCTTGTTATGCTCCAAGAATTATAAGATTAAATACATCATATATTTCTGTTATGTTTTTGGTTGTGAGTCTAGCCTTTAACAGCTGAGCCATCTCTCCAGCCCAATAATTTGTTTCTCAGGTTGATTTTGATCAGTATTTCATCACAGCAACAGAAAACAAACTAGGATATTCCTCTTTTTAAAAAAATCTCTCAATCCATCACAGCAACACTAGCAATTCAGTAGGAAAGGCTCCTGCAGGCATGCTACACCAATACCCCTCCACCAGGCCCACTCTGTCCCCAAACCCACCCATCTCACATGACTTCAACAGCTCCCTGAGATAAAGACATCAAGTGCACAGAGCTGACCAAGAGTGGCCCCCTGAGACACACCCAGTGATCACACCTATTAGTCCAATAGAAGATCCTGAGACACAAACACTGCAAGGACTGGATCAAGAAGTAAAAACATTGCCTATACCAATTGGAGGAAGAGATGGGAAGACACCAATGCAAGAATGCATTCAACAACCTAAAGAACAATATGGCAACACCAGAATAATCAAAAAAGTCTAAGACTTGAAAATTTAAATAGAGGCAATAAAGAAAACACAAACCAAGGGAATTCTAGAGATGGAAAATCTGGGTAAATGAACAGGAACTACAGATGCAACCTAACCAACAGAATACAAGAGATGGAAGAGAAGCTCAGGTGCAGAAGATACAATAGAGGAAATAGATTCATCGATCAAAGAAAACATTAAAGCCAACAAAGTCATAACACAAAACATCCAGGAAATCTGGTACATCATGAAAAGACCAAACCTAAGAATAATAGGGATAGAAGAAGGAAAAGAATACCAGCTCAAAGGTAAAGAAAATATTCAACAAAATCATAGAAGAAAACTTTCCCAGCCTAAAAAAGGAAATGCCTATGAAAATACAAGATGCTTACAGACACCAGATAGACTGGACCAAAACAAAGCAAAACAAACAAAAACTCCTCTTGCCATATAATAATCAAAATACAAAATATACAGAATAAAGAAAGAATATTAAGAGCTGCAAAGGAAAAATGACAAGATCCATCAGACTTCTCAATGAAGACTCTCAAAGCCAAAAGGTACTAGACAGACATTCTTCAGACACTAAGAGACCATGGATGCCAGCCCAGACTACTATACCCAGCAAAACTTTCAATCATCATAGATAGAGAAAACAAGATATTCCATGACAAACCAGATTTAAATCATACTGATCCACAAATCCAGCCCTACAGAAAGCACTAGAAGGAAAACTCCAAGGAGTTTAGAGGTGCCCAGGAAACCATAGACAATAGATCATTCCACGCCAGCAAAGCCTATAAAAAAGGGAAACACACATACCACCACCAAAACCTAACAGGACTCAACAATCACTGGTCATTGATATCACTTAATATCAATGTACTCAACTTACCTATAAAAAGACCCAGACTAACAGATAAGAAAACAGATTCATCTTTCTACATACAAGAAATCCACCTCAACTTCAAAGACAGACATTACCTCAGAGTTAAGGGTTGGGAAAAGACTTTCCAATCAAATGGACCTAAGCAGCAAGCTGGTATAGCTATCCTAATATTTAACAAAATAGACTTCAAACAAAAGGTAATCAAAAGAGATGACAAAGGACATTTCATATTCATCACAGGAAATAATCATCATGAAGAAGTCTCAATCCTGAATGTCTATGTCCCAAATACAAAGGCATCCACATTCATAAAATAAATAGTACTAAATCTTAAATCACACATCAAACCCTACAAACTAATAGTGGGAGACTTCAACACCCTAGTCTGACCAATGGACAAGTCAGCCAGAGAGAAAATTAATAGAGAAACAAGGGATCTAACAGATGTTATGATTCAAATGGGCTTAACAGACATCTATAGAACATTCCACCCAAACACAGAAGAATATACCTCCTTCTCTAAAATTGACCACATACTCAGTCACAAAGCAACACTCAACAGATAAAAAAAAAAAAAAAAAAAAAAAAAAAAAAGGGGGGGGGGAATAAATCCATTCTTATCACAATCACCATGGTTTAAAGTTAGAATTCAACAACAAATTCCAGAAAGCCTACAAACTCATGGAAACTGAATAATGCCCAAGGAAGAAATTAAGAAATTAAAGATTTTCTAGAATTTAATGAAAATAAAATAAATGTACAGCATACCAAACTTATGGGACACTATGAAAGTAGTGGTAAGAGGAAAGTACATAGCACTAAATGCCTACATAAAGAAGTTAGAGAAGTACCATACTGATGAACTAACAGAACACCTGAAAGCTCTATAATAAAAAGAATCAACCTCACCCAAGAGGGATAGATGTCAGGAAGTAGTCAAACTGAGGGCTGAAATCAATGAAATAGAAACAAAGAGAACAGTATAAAGAATCAATGAAACAAAGAGTTGGTTCTTTGAGAAAATCAACAAGATTGAAAAACCCTTATCCAAACTAACCAAAAGGCAGAGAAATAATATCCAAATTAACAAAATCAGAAATTAAAAGGGAGACATAACAATAGACACTGAGGAAATCCAGAGAATTATCAGATCATACTACAAAAACATGTACTCCACAAAATTGGAAAATTTAAAAGAAATGGACAGTTCTTTGTATAGGTTCCACACACCACAAATAAATCAAGACCAGATAAACAATTTAAATAGACCTATAACCCTTCAGAACACAGACACAGTCATTAAAAGTCTCCCAACCAAAAACAAATTCTACCAAAATTTCAAAGAATAGCTAACTCCAATACTCCTCAAATTGTTCCACAAAATAGAAACAAAAGGAACATTGCCAAACTCCTTTTATAAGACTACAGTAACCCTCATACCCAAACCACACAAGGATGCAACAAAGAAAGAGAACTTCAGACCAATCTCCCTCATGAACATAGATGCAAAAATACTCAATAAAAAAAAAAAAAATCTTCCACCATGACCAAGTAGTCTTCAACCCAGATATGCAGGGTTGGTTCAGCATACAGAAATCTTTCAATGTAATCCACTATACAAACAAACTGAGAGGGGGAAAAAAGCATAATCATCTCACTAGATTATTGAAACATCCTTGAACAAAATCCAACACCCCTTCATGATAAAGGTCTTGGAGAGATCAGGAATACAAGAAACATATCTAAACTTATTTTAAAAAAGCAATATACCAGCCAACATCAAATTAAATGGAGAGAAACTCAAAGCAATTCCACTAAAATCAGGAACAAGACAAGACTGTCCATTCATTTCATATCTATTCAATATAGTACTCGAAGTTCTAGCTAGAGCAGAGCAATAAGACAGCAAAAGGAGATCAAGGGGATACAAATTGGAAAGGAAGAAGTTAAACTATCACTATTTGTAGATGATATGATAGTATATATAAGTGACCCCAAAAACTCTACCAGCTGCTAAACACTTTCAGTAATATGGCAAGATACAAGGTTAACTCAAAAAAAAAAAAAAAAAAAAAAAAAAAACAGTAGCTCTCCTATATACAGATGACAAATGAGCTGAGGAAGAAATCAGAGAAACATCACCCTCTACAATAGCTACAAATATAAAATATCTTGGGGTGACTCTAGCAAAACAAGTGAAAAGACTATATGACAAGAACTTTAAGTCCCTAAAGAAAGAAAATGAAGAAGATACCAGAAAATGGAAATATCTCCCATGTTCTTGGACAGGTAGGATCAACATAATAAAAATGGCAACCCTACCAAAAGCAATCTACATATTCACTGCAGTCCCCATGAAAATCCCAATAAAATTCTTCACAAACATTGAAAGAACAATACTCAGCTTCATATGGGAAACAAAATCCCAGAATAGTTAAAACAATCCTGTACAAATATGGAACTTCTGCAGGTATCACCATCCCTGACTTTAAACTCTACTATAGAGCTAGCTATAGTAATAAAAACAGCTTGGTATTGGGATAAAAGCAGACAGGTGGATCAATGGGATCGAATCAAAGACCCTGACATTCACCCACACACCCACACACCTATGAACACTTGAGTTTGACAAAGAAGCCAAAATGGTACAATGGAAAAAGGAAAAATCTTTAACAAACGGTGCTGGCATAACTGGATGTCAACATGTAGAAGACTGCAAATAAATCCATATCCATTTCATGCACAAAGCACATCCAAGTGGATCAAGAACCTCAACATAAATCCAGCTGCACTGAACCTGATAGAAGAGAAAGTGGGCCTTGAACATATTGGCACACAAGACCACTTCCTAAATATAACACCAGTAGCACAGACACTGAGAGCAACAATCAATAAATGGGATCTCCTGAAACTGAAAAGCTTCTGTAAGGCAAAGGACTTTGTCAATAATACAAAACACCAACCTACATCAGGAAAAGATCAACTCCACATTGGACAGAAGGCTGACCTCCAAAATATATAAAGAACTCAAGAAACCAGACATCAAAATACAAAATAACCCAAATGAAAAATGGGGTACAGCGCTAAACAGAGAATTCTCACCAGAAGAATCTCAAATGGCCAAAAGACATTTAAGGACGTACTCAACATCCTTAATCATCGGGGAAATGCAAATCAAAATAAATCTGGGATACCATCACCGGCCAGAATGGCTAAGATCAAAAATACTGAGGACAGCTTGTGCTGGAGAGGATGTGTAGTGAAATATTTATTCACTTTGTCCGCATCTGTGGCACTGACCACATCCATTTGGGGTGGGGACAGGGGAATGAAGTGACTTGGGGAAACTAGGTCTGAGGAAGATACCAGGAGAGCTCTCTTGTTTGCAGCACTTGGACAAGAGAGCATCCGGAGGAACCTGCTGGTGTTCATCTGTCTATGTTGTAAGTTATTTCTCCCTGAATAAATTTCTATTCAGCCTATCTGTTTCTCCTGATCCTTACTGAACCATGATAAGGATGTGGAGAAAGGGGCACACTCCTCCACTGCTGGTGGGAGTGCAATCTTGTACAGCCACTTCAAAAATCAGTGGAGACTCAGGGGATGGAACTAGGCCCTCCCTATGTGGGAGACAGTTGTGAAGCTTGGACTATCTGAAGGACTCCTGGCAGTAGGACCACAACACAAACCTGGTTTGTGAGCTAGCTTGTTGGAACCCATTCCTTATGATGGGATACCATGGGACAGAAGCAAGGCCCTGCCCAAACCTATTGTTCCAGACTTTGTTGACTCCTCATAGGAACCATTACCCATGAGGCACTGGGAATGGGCTTTGGGGGAGGTGAGAGGGAGTAGGAGGAAGACGGGAACTATGGTTGGAATATAAAATGAAATGTAAAAGAATAAATTTTAAAAAGGAAAAAATACCAGGTTGGTATTTTTTAGACTGGAGATGTAAATCAATGATAAAGCACACACAAGCAGGAGGAGAACATAATGGGAGTTTGTTGTGCCCACCGAGAACCTCCAAAGTTCAAGGAGCCAGTGACGATGGCCAAATGCAAACACAAGAAGGTATTTACTTTGAAAACCAGCTAGCTGGGGCCTCACTCTGTTGGGAGAGTTGAAGCCCCAAACTACAAATACAAGGCATTTTTAAAGAGCAAAAATGGGAAGGGGATTATGAGACCCCTGATCTCATGTCACAAGGTTTTCATGGTTACAGAGATTCCTTAATGCACAAAGTTACAAAATGTCCATACAACGGGCATTGAACAAAAAAGCTGTAACTGTCGTTTGTTCAGGTGGGGTTGATTAACACATCCTGTGGTCTGGGGGATTTACGACCCTTCGGGTAAGTCATGGGCCATCTAGTTCCCAGTTTTCTTAAAGACAATTGTGTGGGAACCAATATTGACACAGTTGGTGATGGGCTTAGGTTTTCCTCTTGTGGGAACTGCTCATGGCTTCCTGTCATGTAGCTTAGGGTCAGGGGTCCCCTGCTTAGTTAGGGTCTTTTATTTTTCTCATTACAGAGTTAGCTTCTTAGCAATGACTGGAGCTGTAATCCCTAGAGTCACATGAACTGAACAAGGAACGGCATACCTGTAATTCTGAATTTAGGACTTTCTATGACTACAAAGAATCCAATGCCAATATAGGACACAAAAAAACCCTGTAAATAAGAAAAACACACACAACAAAACCCCTGAAAACTCTACAGAAAACCTAAGGTATTTCACCTGGAGGCATGGTATTCTGCATGGGGAAGATAAACACATCTCTAAGCAAAACAAATGGAGTTGCCTTGGGGAGAAGGAAGAGGAGAAGATAAGCAACCTTGCAGAAGGGCAGGAAGATTCCCACTTTTTTTTTTTATCTTCGGCAAAGTTTATAAAACTGAGGCAGTAAATAACTTCTAGAGCCTGGGCTGAGAGGGAAAGCAGCCTAGACATCAACACTGGGACAAGGTGATAGAGGAGGGGAGAGGCTGGCACACTCTGTGGAATAACTCCAAGTTTTGAATCTTTTCATCTATCTACCTAATGAAACACTTTTATGGAAGGAGGGCAGGATAACAAAGCAAGCCCCTGAGCTACCATTTCATGGTAAATAGAGCTGTGTAGGTGTAGAGAGCCACCAGTACAATTCCCGAAGATGGCGCCGGTTTCCTGTCCATGAGCCAGCAAGGCGCGGTTGTTTTGACAATGCACATGCACCATCCACGTCATGGGGTGACCGTTACGAGTGTTGCGGGCTGCACCTGTCAGTTTAGGACAGGACTCCCTAAAGCATATATAAGCAGTGCCTTTTTCCTCCTTCGGTGTCTTCCCTCAACTTGCTGTAATGAGCTGCGCAATAAACATAGCTGCAGAAGAATCCTGTTGTTGAGCATTGTTCTTCCAGGCAAGGCGATAGCGCTCGACAAGTAGTGCCAAAACCTAACATCAACGGCACACAGGGACCCTTCAGGAGACTGGAGAGGATTCAGAACTGTGGCACAAAGGTAACAAATAAGGTGAGTTCTGATAGTCATGCTACTGTTTGGGCTTGATCCTGCCATTGAAGGGTTGATTATTGTGCATTTGGTTGCCTGCTTGTTTTTACTGTATTTGTTTTGTTTTGAGAAAGCACATGATGGGCAGCTAAAAGCAGGCACTAGACCATTATCAGATTTTCAAGAAAGCATGGCAGAAGCAGAACATGAAGAAAAGATGGGTGCACGTAAAAAGAAAAAACATAATAAAGAGAAAGTGAAAGGGCCCCGCGAGACAGATCCATCTCTCAGAGGAAAGAAAAAACATCTTTATCCTTTAGAGGAATTGGAGGCTTTAGAGCTTTCCAGTCACCCCTCGGAAGAGGAACTATCGCCCTCTGAGGAGGAAGATTTGGAGGAGGAGGCTGCATGAGTCCCTACTGCGCCTCCTCCTTATGTAGAGAAGGAATGTAAATACTCCTTTTGCTCACCTGAAACCAGATAGGAGATAACCCAGATGTTTCCTGTGTTCAAGGAAGATGGGAATTGTGCCCATCACCCTCTTGAGCATAAACAGGTTAAAGAATTGGTAGAGTCTGTTCGCACTTATGGTATCAGAGCGAACTACACTTTGTTGCAAATATCAAGACTGTCCGCGGTGGCCATGACTCTCTCGGACTCGATGTTCGTTGTGAAGGCTTGTCTCACTATGGGACAATACTTAGAGTGGAAGGCCATATGGCATGATTTGAGTCAATCACAAGCCTGCGCTAACGCGGCAGCGGGGCAGCCTGCTTGGACATTTGAAATGCTCACTGGACAAGGACAATGGACAAATAATCAGACAGTGTATCCTTTAGAGGTCTATGTTCAGATTAACACATGTGCTGTTAAGGCCTGGAAGGCACTACCTAATAGAGGGGAAGTATCAGGGAACCTTACAAAAGACATTCAGGGACCAAATGAACCATTTTCAGACTTTGTAGCGCATATGATGGAGGCCGCAGGAAGGATTTTTGGAGATCAAGAACAGGCTTAATAGAACAACTAGTTTATGAACAATGCACCAAGGAATGTAGACAAGCCATAACTCCTTGGAAAGGAAAAGGCTTACAAGCTTGGCTTAAGGCTTGTAGAGAAATAGGAGGTCCTTTGAACAATGCAGGGCTGGCGGCTGCCATTTTACAAGGACAAAGAAAGGGCAATATGGCAGACAAGAACAAGATTTGTTTTCAATGTGGCAAAATGGGACATATACAAAAGAATTGTAGGGAGTGCATGTCAGGACCTAAGAGGATGCCAGGAATCTGTCCCCGATGTAAAAAAGGCAAACACTGGGCAAATGAATGTAAGTCAGTTAAAGACGTTAATAGTAAACCGTTGTCTCAGCCAAAAAACGCCCTGCTGGGGCCCCGCCCTCAGGGCCCTCAAATAGATGGGGCAACGAGCTCTCCCCTGAGCCTAGAAAGGAGGAAGCCCCACAGAGAGCCACTGCAGGTTCTGCAGGATTGGACCTCCGTGCCACCACTGGAATTGTCTTGACCCCCCAAATGGGTGTACAACCTGTTCCTTCTGATTTTTCAGGCCCTCTGCCAAAAAACACAATAGGACTATTACTAGGAAGGTCTTCTACCACCCTAAAAGGTTTAATTGTCCATCCTGGAGTTATAGATCAAGATTATGAGGGACAACTCAAGATCATGTGCTCATCGCCACGCGGGATTTTTCCCATCTCCGCAGGTGATCACATAGCACAGTTACTTATTCTTCCTAGTTGTCATGAGGATTTTGGGTCCATTAAATGAAACAGAGGGGCAGAAGGATTTGACCACTCAGATAAATTTGATTCTGCTTATCTTGCAGTTGATCTTGATACCAGACCAACATTAACATTAAATATAGAAGGAAAGAATTTTCAGGGAATTTTGGACACAGTAGCTGATAAAAGCATCATTGCCACCTCCTGGTGGCCTTCAAAATGGCCAATAACCCAATCAGAACATTCATTGCAGGGACTAGGGTATGAGCCACTCCTGCTATCAGCTCTAAATCCCTAAGATGGAAGGCACCAGAAGGTCAGTCAGGGTTGTTTACCCCCTATGTTCTTCCCTTGCCGGTAAATCTATGAGGAAGAGATATTTTAAAAGCTTTAGGATTAACATTAATGAATGAATATTCCATCTCTGCACGAAATATGATGTTAGATAAGGGATATATACCAGGGCTAGGGATAGGAAAGCAGTATCAAGGCATTAAAGGACCTGTTCAAGTCATTTCAAAAAATGATCGTGCAGGATTGGGTTTTTCCTAGGGGCCCTTGGGGAAGGGATGCCCATACCATGGATAACTGAAGTGGCAATATGGGTACCTCAATGGCCACTTTCACAGGAGAAATTAGAGGCCACTTATTAATTAGTAAAAGAGCAATTAGATTTGGGACATTTGGAAGGATCCAACTCTCCTTGGAATACTCCTATTTTTGTTATCAAGAAGAAATCTGGAGAATGGAGATTGCTTCATGACCGCAGAGCCATTAATGCACAAATGCAACTGTTTGGCCCAGTCCAACGGGGCCTTCCACTTTTATCAGCTTTACCTAAGCATTGGCAAGTCATTATAATAGATATTAAGGATTGTTTTTTCTCTATTCCATTCTTTGAGCAAGATAGAGCTAGATTTGCCTTCACTTTACCGGCCATTAATCATGAGGGACCAGATGAGAGGTTTCAATGGAAGGTGTTGCCCCAAGGCATGGCCAATAGCCCCACTATGTGTCAACTTTATGTACAACAGGCATTAGCACCAGTTAAGGAAAAATATATTTCTCTAAGAATTATTCATTATATGGATGATATTCTTCTTTGTGGGAATAATGAGAAAGAGCTTGAAAAGGCTTATGCAGATTTGGTAAAATGGTTGGAGAAATATGGTCTGAGCATAGCTACAGAGAAAGTACAAAGGTCAGAAGTAGGACAGTTCTTAGGGGCTGTTGTGCGACCAGAGATTATACAACCTCAAAAGATGGAGATTAGAAGAGATCAACTTAAAACTTTGAATGATTTTCAAAAATTACTAGGAGATATTAATTGGCCTTATTTAAAAATACTTACAGCAGAGTTAAAAACCATTGTTTGATGTGCTTGAAGGGGATCCACAATTGACTTCATTAAAAAACCCTATCTCCTGCAGCTGCAGAAGCTCTCCATAAGGTGGAGCAGGCGATCACTGCTGCACAATTAGTTAGAATCTCAGCGCAGGAGCCTTTTGATCTTTGTGTGTTACAGACCACTTTACTGCCAACTGCAGTCTTATGGCAAAATGGTCCATTAATTTGGATACACTCTCAAGCTTCCCCAGCAAAAACTATAGAATATTATCCAACTGCTGTTGAAAAAATTGCCCTGAAGGGATTAAAAACGGCTCTTACCCATTTTGGGGAGTTTCCTAAGCAAATTATCACGCCTTATAATATGGAACAAATTCAGACCCTATGTGCTATGAGTGATGATTGGGCAATTCTTGCCTCTACCTTCTTGGGAACTTTTGATAACCATTATCGCAAACATCCTTTATTAACATTTGCTAGAACACATCCTTTGCTTTTTCCAAAAATGGTAAGTGCCACGCCTCTCCCTGATGGGAAGATAGTGTATACAGATGGATCAAAAACAGGAATAGGGGCTTATGTACATGAAGGAGTTGTTACCACTCACAGATATGCACCAGACTCCCCACAAATGGTGGAATGTAACATAGTTTTGGAGGTATTAAAGGTGTTTCCTGGACCTTTGAATGTGGTCTCTGACTCTGTGTAGTCAATACTGTTAAAACCTTGGAATTAGCTGGATTAATTAAGCCTTCTAGTACAGTGGCTGAGATGTTTAAGGAGATCCAAAAATGTTTATTAGCAAGACAATATCCTGTTTTCATTACCCACATCCGTGCCCATTCAGGTCTGCCTGGGCCAATGGCACAAGGGAATAATCTGGCAGATTTGGCCACTCGAGCAGCAGCTTTTGCTATTTTAGATCCTATAGAAGCAGCCACTAAATTTCATTATTTCATGTAACATCAGAGATCCTGCACAAGCGTTTTTCTATTTCCAGAGCATTAGCACGGGAAATAGTCTTGTAATGCAAAAATTGTTCTGAATTTCTTCCAGCACTTCATGTGGGCATCAACCCAGGAGGCCTTTGGCCTCTACAAATATGGCAAATGGATGTCACTCATGTGTCATCTTTTGGAAAAATGAAATATTTACATGTTTCTGTGGATACCTGCTCGGGTATTATCCATGCCTCCCCACTAACAGGGGAAAAGGCCTCTCATGTCATCCAGCACTGCCTCGAAGCCTTGAGTGCTTGGGGCATGCCTCAAATATTGAAGACAGATAATGGACCTGCATATACTTCTGAAAAATTTAAGCATTTTTGTCAACAGATGGGTGTCAAACACCTCACTGGTCTACCTTATAATCCACAAGTGCAAGGCATTGTGGAACGCGTCAATCGGACGCTCAAATTTTTTGTAATAAAACAAAAAGGGGGAATAGAGGAAATGCCCTCTCTCCCACCAAAAGCCACCATATCTTTTTCACTCCTTACTTTAAATTTTTTATATTTGGATTTTAATGGTCATTCAGCGGCTGATAGACATGGCCTCTGGCCAATACCTCCAAAAGAACAAGTCAAATGGAAAGATGTGCTCTCAGGTACATGGAAAGGCCCGGATCCTATCTTAATAAGATCCAGGGGAGCTATTTGTGTTTTTCCACAGGACGGAGAAAATCCAATTTGGGTACCAGAGCAATTATCTCGAAGAGTGACAACCATCCCTCAAGAAGATGCTCCTGTGGCTCCTGTGGTTGATGATACTCCTTGTGAATCCTCCGCGGATATCAGCGGAACCCAGATGGGGAATACTGTCGGTGTTTCCTAAACCCATGCCCAGTCATCATGATGCACAAGTATTCCCATGCCTTTTTACAACTAATGAGAGATTAGATTTGCCTTTTCTTCCCTTTGATAATGATTGTTCGCATGCCCAGTTCCAGTAGAGGCTCCCAATACCTTAACCCTGTTCCACCAAAAACAGGATTTTGGCATCACTGCAGCCCTTGTGATTGCCATATCCCTTGCAGCGACTGGAGCCGCAACTGCTGCTGTGGCCCTGAGCCAATCAGTACAGACAGCTTATACTTTGAATAATTTGTCATCTGTTATGGCTCAGCCCCTTGATATACAGGCCTCCATTGATTCACGATTAAAAGGAGGATTGATGGTAGTCAATCAGAGAATTGATTTGGTGCAGGAACAAATTGACACTCTCTTCTGGCAGCTAGCCCAACTGGGCTGTCAATGGAAATATTCCAGTTTATGTGTCACCAGTGTACAATATGAAAATTATACAAGAGCTGCAAACCTTTCTAAACAACTTTTTCAGTATCTTTTAGGTGAATGGACAGGAGAATTTGATAGCCTGATGGACCAACTCCGAATGGCCATCCTCCATGTGAATTCCACCCGGGTGGACACCTCTCTATAAGAAGGATCATTCTCCTGGATCTCCACCACTTTTTCCCACTTTAAGGAGTGGGCAGGTGTAATGGGGTTTGGCCTGCTGTTATGTGGTGGGGTGGTGCTCCTGCTATGGTTGGTGTGTAAGCTACATGCTCAACAGACACATGACAAAGTGGTTATCGCTCAAGCCCTAGCTGCTATGGAGCTAGGCTCCTCTCCCACTGTGTGGCTAAGCATGCTAAAAATGGACTTTAATTGTCCAATAGGACAGCCCTTGCACCCTGAGTCTTCTATGACATTGCATCAGGTTAGGGTGTCCATTTTTTTTTTTTTTTTTTTTTTTTTTTTTTACCAGAAACAGCCCTAAAGTTCTGCGGGGTTTTTTCCCATTGCACGCAGACAGGTGCTTCTTTAGTTTAGCCTACTGTAATAAATTCTTCACGCTCAGGTTGTTTGGCTTAGCACTGCACTCCAGGTTGACTCTGGCCATGAGCAGCTCCGAGAAGGGCAAGTCTGGTTGCATGTGGGTTGGTGTCCAAGGCCCCACCTCCAGGGAAAAGATGCCGGACGGGTATGGCACTGACTTGGCTGACTACCAGGATTCAGGGTCATTACAATGTCCATCTCGTTACTGGAGATCAGACCACTACCCTTGCCTGTTGTGTTTATAAAACAAAAAAGGGGGAGATGTAGAGAGCCACCAGTGCCATTCCCGAAGATGGTGCCAGTTTCCTGTCCATGAGCCAGCAAGGCGAGGTTGTTTTGACAATGCACATGCACCATCCACGTCATGGGGTGACTGTTATGAGCGTTGCGGGCTGCACCTGTCAGTTTAGGACACAACTCCCTAAAGCATATATAAGCAGTGCCTTTTTCCTCCTTCGGGGTCTTCCCTCAACTTGCTATAATGAGCTGCGCAATAAACATAACTGCAGAAGAATCCTGTTGTTGAGCATCGTTCTTCCAGGCAAAGCGATAGCGCTCAACATGTAGGTAAAAGGAGAGGGGGGTAGGGGTTGTCCTAGAGATGAACTATTGTCTATACCAAGTGAATAAAGGAACACATTAAAAAACGATTTAGCAAGAGCCAGTAGAGATTGAAAGAGTCCACCACTTGCGGCAGCTGTTCTGTCAAAAGAACAGTATTAGGCATCCTGACAGATGCGGGGCACTACTTTATTCCACTCTCTATAATCCACCTTTGTTCTCCAGGACTCTGAATTCCTCACAGACCATACTGGGCTGCTGAAAGGATTTTGGGCAGGGGTGAGGAGGCAATCTTTAGGCTTTGTAAAGTCTTGATGTTAAGGGACCAACCCCCTGCTTTAGCAGCCATGACAGGCTGTAGAAAAGATATGTAGGCATTGGACTAGGCACTTGACTGACCTTGCTAGGCCTGCCCTCTACACTAGGAAGTCAGATACCCTCCTTGCAGCAAGGAACCAATCAGAAGTTAGCTGACATGCTTTACAGCACTTTATGGTAACAATGACATGCAGAGCATAGCAACCACCCTGGGAGGGCCTATAGGCCATAGCAACCAGTTAAGCAATCAAAACAGGATAGGTTGCCCAAGCCCAGAATGGGTCTTTTGGTGATTTTGAAGTTCAAATAGGGCAACCTGCACTATTTGACACCCAACACTCTACTGGGAATGGGCATCTCAGGCTCCCTCCTCACCCAGCCCTGGGTTCTTGCCTTAACAGCTGGCACTCTCAGATGGAACTCGCTAATGCAGAGTGCATCCTAGTATGTTGCACACCCAGGATGTCCTCTAATTGGGGAGAAATGCACATGGTATTATCTCTGAGATAATACCACTCCAGGACAAGCACGGTCCTCTTCCTGAACCTTCATCCTTCCACTGCTGCCTATTTCCCATGATACTTTTGGAGCTTGCAATGAATTAAGATACATTTGGCTCCTGAAACCACTACATCTCTGGTGTTTTGCACAGAGTAAAAGGCAAAAACCTTGCAATTCAATGTGAGGCCTCCAGTCTCTTGTCTGTCTTATTTTCCTATTGCTGTGACTAAAATGCTAGATCCAAAGTGGGGCCCCAAAATGGAAGTGCTGTTGACAATGTCCAACATGAAGGCCTGGGCACAACCCAGGAAGGACTCTGACAGGGTAAACACAAGGATTGCTATTGGGTAAACAGAAAACTAAATTCAGCACTCCTCTGGAATCTCACTGGTTTCTGTTTGTCAAGAGAGCTGCCACTTCCCTTACTACCCAACTCAGGCAAAGGGCATCTACTTTCCAGTCATCCCAAAGGGCTGGCAACAGACAAATGTCTCCATGCAAACTCCCAGGTTGTTCTGGTCTGATACCACCTCCTGCTGCTACCTGTCTCAATACAACTGGTAAGACTTTCCCTGTAGGGCCCTGCATGGACTCCCCAGGCACCATGAGCAAGCCTGACACCTTCTGCCAAGCTCGGTACTCTGCGTGGGCACGGAAAATTTGGAAGCAGAAATTAAACAATTAAAACAAAGAATTTCTGAAGCTGATGAGTCCTCCACAGCACAACCCCTTTTGTGATCCCTTTTAGTAAGTCCTCTGCGCCTCGAGGGTTATAGGAAGAGAGGATACAGAAATTCTCTCTCTTTTTTTATGGTTAAAAAAGAAATTTAGAGAATGGAGGTTAATATAAGATTTGAGAAAAGCTATTGAGAAAAAGCCTCAGGGAATTGCAGCCCTGTTTGGCCCTGCCTATAAAGGTGTCTGTGTGGATGCAAATGAGACCATGTAGGATAATGAAAGCTTTACAGGTCTGATTAGAAAAGACCACTGCCTTTTCAGTGTTTGGGAATGTATATCTTAAAGAAATTGAGCTTCAAAAATTAGAAATTAGAAACGATAGCTTGCAATCATTAAATGATTTTCAGAAGTTGTTGGGAAATATTCAATGGTTATGTCCTTTTTAGAAGGCACCTACTGGTGATTTGAAAAATTTAAGTGTAGCGCCTGTGCTACAATCTGTTCCATAAATCAGGCGAAGGCCTAGAGATTGAAATAAAGAGACAAGACAGCGGGTCATTCATTCAATGGCAATGTCAGAACACGGAATGCCAAATGTCATTTATTGAGGAGATGGAATGGGCTTAAATACTGACTTACAGCACAGAGGCAAATTACAGGAATTTTAGGCTTAGCTCCTCCCCATGAGGTGTGTGTTGTCAGGAGGTGTGTGTTATCAAAATGGGAAGAATACCAACAACAGGTTTGGGGCAAGGAGTTCTAGCCAATAGCTTCAGGCTTGCTCAAGGTGCCTCGGGGGTTCCGTGCAGGGCCCTACAGGTCCCCCTCTCTTTTAATATAAACTAACACCTGTCTTAGGTGGCAGAGGATATCAGCATAATTCCTTACCCGTCTCTGGAGAGGTCACCCAGGCCTGTAACCTTCCTGTCTTAGGTTGGATATTTGCCCCCTTCTGCCTGGTGAATAGTTTATCAGTCACACGTGGGCAGAGGCTGTCTTGTTTAAAAGTTGGCTCGGGCCTGACTAATGCTGTGGTGAAACAGCACCAAGTGCAAGAGCTACAAACCCCAGTAATCTGCCCGCAATTTGAAATCCTTGTAAAAGGCCTTCTGCACTGGCAGGTGGTACTCAGGTTTCATTGATGTTAATGATCTGCATGGCTAAAACATGTGTATAATTTTAAAACTGATCACTCTATGATCCCTGAAGAAAAATGATGCATTAATACAGATATGTGTGAAAGACTGAGATCAAGAAGGCATATGAGCCTCTCACAAAAAATTCAAGTGTTCATATAAGAGGCTAGTTTGTAGATTTAGTTTTTAAAATGCCAATTTGTACTAGATAATCAAGTGTTTTGGGTGGCTAAGGCTTCAGCCAAATCACCTGATAGTTTATCCACTGTGCTTGCAGTATTTACAGACTGAAAGAAGGCTATGATAGAAACTGTTGCTTCAGTGGCAGAGGCGGCTCTGGCAGCTGTGATCTCAAAATCTCCTTTCCTCTCTGCTGTACACCTGGGGTACATGGCCCATAACAGCTGTTACTCCATATGTCCAGAAGCTAATCAGTTGGCAGACTTGCTGAGAACAATTGAAACTTCCTTCAAAATTAGTAGCATTAGTTACAACAAAAAGAAGGGAACCAGAATACAAGTGCCTAAATGAAGGTGAAATTCTTGTCATTTGAATCAAAGGGTAATTTATAGCGGCTTGACCCAAACTTTAACTAATGGTCAGGAAAAAGGGCCACTTATGAGTACTCAGACCCACAGGCATCAGAATGAGTAGATTCTTGAAGGCCCATTGGACCTTCTTTTTGGCTGTTACAATCATGGTCCCTCCCCAAATGGCGAATCAGACACTCAGGTACCGAAACAGGGTTAACTGTGCTTTGTGGAAAGACATCCTCCGGCCCATACTAGAACTGGGTTGGGGCCACACCATTGTCCAGTAGTGACATTCTTCCACATAACTGAGCCATAGTCAGATGACTGAAGGTGCCTGTTGGCCACAGATCAAGCAGCACCTGAAAGACCTGCAGAGCGTGGACCCTCACACTTCGACTCAGAAAATGTGCCCCTCTCCAAATCACCCACGAGAAGTGGTCTTGATGTAAAAGCATGAGGTTCTTTTTATCCCAATTTATATTCCAAGTGCACTGGGGTCGACAGTCATGCGCCATGCAGGGGTAGAGGACTGAGCATCTTGAGTACAGACTTGAGACAGCTTTTGTAGGGTTCAACAAAGCCAGCACATCTTAAACCAATCATCTCATAGCATCCAGAGCCTGCACGGTGTAGACCAATCAGTTTTCTATAGCCCCAGATAGAGGTCGGCATTTGCTCGGGCTTCTGGGTGGTGTGACAAAGCTCATTTCCTGTACTCACATATTAATAGGCCTGTTGTAAACAGCAAAGAATGTGACCTTTCGCCTATTTACTGGCTGAGGGTAGGGTCTGGAAGTTAAGGTATTTACTATTTTTAAGCTTCTAGCTTCCTGGGGTCATTGGAGAGTTAGTTGTATTTTTCCATCCTCACACACCATCAATAATTAAAAATTTTAAAATATAAAGGACAAGAAAAAAGGTGATTATGAGGAGACCCTGTAAGTCCCCCCCCACTTTTTTTTTTGTTTCATGATGATAGGCTTTAATTGTGCCATGTCCACCTCCACCATGGCCAGACCCTCAGGATTGTAAGGGACACCCATCTTATGTGAGATAAAAAGAATTTTGCAAAAGGACTTGAAACCCTGACTAGTATAACAGGGCCATTATCAGTTTTTAATTCTCTGGGCATTACCATATAAGCAAAGGCTTGTAAACAATGGCTCTTAACATCCTTAAGCCTTTCTCCAGTATGGGCAGAGGCAAATATGAAATGAGAATGGGTATCCACAGATACATGAACAAATTGTAGTCAACCAAAGGAAGGAACATGGGTAACATCCATCTGCCAGATATCATTAGGCATGACACCAAGGGGGTTAACTCCAAGGTGTGGAACAGGTAAGAACTCTGCACATAGGGGACAATTCTTAACTATATCAATAGCTTGGTCTCTGTAATTTTAAAATGAAATTTACGTGACCCTGCATTAAGGACCAGTTTGCCAAAACACTGTGGTAGGGGAATATGCTGAAGCAAAAACTAATAACATCAAGTTTTGAGAATAGTCAATATAATTTAAATGTGCAGATTGGAGGCATTTTTGCACATTTATCGTGCACCAGGTGTTAAGTTGTGTGGAGAAGTGGGATCAGAATCTCCTTGTAAATTATGAAATAATGGTCTAAGCTGCCCAGTGGTTAGGGCCAAACTAAATCAAACACAATTTATATCTCCCAATAATTGTTGAAAATCATTAAAGGTGGTCAGTCTATCCAGCATTAAAGTAATCTTTTCAGGATAGATACTAAAATATAACAATTGATGACCCAGATATTGATAGGGAAATTCTTGTTGCATCTTTTCTGGGGCTAATCTTAAACCAGCTAGTTGAAGATTATGTTGCAATTCCCCAAAAGCCTCATTCACTTCTTTAGGATCTGGGCTGGCTGAAAGAATATCATCCATATAATGTATAATATACAGGGATTGAAATTTCTCCCTAATGGGGGCAATGGCTAAAGATACATAAATTTGACAAATAATGGGACCATTGGCCATTCCCTGAGGCAACACCACCCATTGATATCTCTTATATGGCTCTTTACAATTAATAGAAGGAATGCTAAATGCAAATCACTTGCTATCCTGAGGATGCAAGGGAATGCTAAAAAAGCAATCTTTTAGTTCTATAACTAATAAATGATAGCCTTGAGGAATACCTACAGGGGAAGGTAAGCCAGGTTGTGTGGCTCCCACAATATGCATACAATCATTAACAGCTCAGAGATCTTGTAGGAGTTTCCACTTTCTAGATTTTTTCTTTATAACAAAGATTGGGGTATTCCATGGGGAAGTGGAAGGAACAATGTCCTGCCTCTAATTGTTCCTTTACAAGTTGATATGCAGCCTGTAATTTCTCAATAGATAAGGGCCATTGCTCCAGACTGGCTTATCAGTTTTCCAGATAATAGGAATGGGAACAGGCTTCACAGCAATAGCCACTAAGGAAAATTTCCCAACCAAGAGCAATATCTGGCTCTTTTGATAATTACATTTTTGTATGCAACAGACTGAGGGTCACCTTGTAGGAATTTACCCAGTCCTTTTCCTTGTACATTGTTGGGAGCCAGCCTTGAGTCACATCCTCTTACAGAATCACCTACACCTTAAAACTCTAATTGAGCCTAATCTTGGTAAAACAGAAAACTGCTAAACAAGCAATCTGTTCCATTCAAACCAGGAACTGAGATGAACCAGACGCTAGGAACTGAGATAAGCAGACATTTATAGTCCGATGTTTATGGCCTGGGACATTACCAGAGCCCCAGAGTCAGCTCAGCTACCCCTCCCCATTTCCTCCCTGCCTTGCTTTAAAAACCCCTCTTTGTTCCTAATAAAGTTAGACCTTGACAAGCATTGCTTGGTCTTGTTCCTTCTTTCTCTCCCATTATTTTCAGGTTCTAGCCCACCTCGACCCACGAATAACTAGACCCCGCTGGTCGGGGCAGTACATAACCTTGGTCAGCAAGCATATTTTTAACAAGTTCAGTAGTAAGTACCACTCCCATGGCCTGAAGCACATCTCTTCCCCCAGAGATTAACAGGGATATGACTTAACACAAAAGGCTGAAAAAGACCTGTATGTCCTTCATCATCTGACCATTTAAGAAGCTGAGTACTACGTTCTGGAACCACAGCAGTTCCCAATCCTTGTAAATGAGTAGAGGCCAGCTGTAGAGGCCATGCTTATGGCCAATGTTTTTTTTTTTTTTTTTGTTATTACTGAGGAGTCAGCTCAGGTTCCCCAATTCCAGAAAATTGTCTACCTTGTATGGTAAGGGTAAGCATGGGGCGCTGTTCAAGACTTGATACCCAAAAGGCACTCATGGAGCCTGTGGACCCAAAACCAGCAGATCCCCTGGTGTCCTTTAAAAAGAGTTTGTTGGTTTTGAACATAGGGAGAAGAACCAATTTGCTATCTGCGCACCCTGTGGTATCATTAACACCCTCATTTCTGCCCTAACCATGATTTTTATTTCTCCTTGAAAATCTGAATCTACTACTCCTGGAATAACTCTAATTCCTTTCAACAGGGCACCACTGTGTCCTAACAATAGCCCTATTGTTCCCAGGGGAAGAGGCTTGAGTGCCCATCTGTGGTGTTAATATTGCTAAGGTGGCAGAACAGAATCCTGCACTTCCTTGGGTACATCTGATAAGGTCCTGGACATAAAGGGGTTTCTCTGAGGGATCATCTGTATTGGTCGGGTTACAGGTGTATGCATTGCCCCGTACACCTGGGCTTGAGGGACTGGAGGCTGGCCCCACTTCCCATTTCCCGGAGACAGTGAAGGATTATCAAGGGCATGTGTTTTTGACCTACATTCCTTGCTCCAATGATGACCCTTACTGCAATGGGGGCAAAGCCCCGGCCTAGGACTCAATTGTGTTGTCACACTCTGGGGGTAGTTCCTTTTGAAATGTCCTTGTTGTCCACATGCAAAGCAAGTCTTTGGCCTGGCTCCTCCATTGTTCCCACCTCCTTTCATAACTGAAGCTACAACCTGGCCTGTAATGTGATGACCATCTATGTCCCAACATATGTGTATATAGTCATTAAGACTTTTGGCCTTATGGGGACATAGAGCCTCTTTATAATACTTGTTTGCATTTTCAAATGCCAATTGTTTAACTATGGCCATGGCATTTTCAACATCACCAAAAATGAGGCCTGCCAGCTCTACGAGGCCATCTGCAAATTCTGAATAGGGCTCAGACAGTCCCTGCAATACCTTAGATAGTTGATCTCCTGCAGCCTTATTAGGCAGGGCTTTCCAAGCTCTAGTAGCAGCAGCAGCATTTTGTGCATAGACCACTGGGTCAAAAAGAATTTGAGCTGCAAGGGTAGCATATTGCCCAGTGCCCATGAGCATATCTAAATTCCTAGCAGGAAATCCAGCAGCAGCATTGCATTGGGTGGTTTCCTTGGAAACATTCTTGAAATTCACCTCTCCAAAGCAAATAGTCACCCCCACTCAGTGTGGCTCTACAGAGCTCCATCCAATCACTAGGGGTAAAATTTAATGCTAGGAAAGACTCAAAAATTGTCTGAGTAAAAGGAGCATGGGTCCCATAAGCAGTGACAGCATCTTTAAGCTGTTTTATATTCTTAAATTTTAAAAGGCTGAGCTCCGTAACCCTGTTATCCTGAGGATCCACTGTCTCAATCATTGGGAACACTTGTCTTTCCTTTTTAACGCTTCTACCTTGGTTATTAAATCTTTGACCTCTTCCTCTAACCCTCGAGGTGCAGAGGCCCTACTAAAGGGATCACAAAAGGGGTTGTGCCATGGCGGATGGCATATGCGCTCATCAGCTTCAGTTTCTGATTCCAAAGTATCTTCTTCATCAGTTACAGTAGGACTATCATCATCTCCTAATTGGGATCTGTTCCCTGATAGACTTCACAGATTCTAAATCTTGTACTTCCTCAAAAGTCCTATTCATCTTTGCCATTTGTTCTTTTACTTTATGGCAATAAATTCTTTAGCTGTCTTGTTTTAATCCTGGTGCCCTGCCTTTTCAATAGGGACACTAATTGCCCACTGAACATTTCCTTACAGTTACTGGCACCCATCCTTCAATACACCCTCATTCACTTATTTTGCTGGCCAGACTCCGAGGGCGATTTCTTAGGTGATCCTTTCTTTCCCAATTTTGGGGGACCTCCACTTGTAGAGCCTGCACTACAATCTGTTCCACGAATCAGGCGAAGGCCTAGAGATTGAAATAAAGACAAGACAGCGGGTCATTCGTTCAGTGGCAATGTCGGAACACCGAACGACAAATGCCATTGATTGAGGGGATGGAATGGGTTTAAATACTGACTTACAGCACAGTAAAAATTGTAGGATTTTTAGGCTTAGCTCCTCCTCATGAGGTGTGTGTTGTCAGGAGGTGTGTGTTATCAAAACGGGAAGAGTACGAACAACAGGTTTGGTGCAAGGAGTTACCCCTCCCCAATTCCTCCCCACTTTGCTTCAAAAACTCCTCTTTGTGCCTAATAAAGTTAGACCTTGGCAAATATTGCTTGGTCTCGTTCCTTCTTTCTCTCCCATTATTTTCAGGTTCTAGCCCACCTCGACCCACGAATAACTAGGTCCTGCTGGTCGGGGCACTGTATTGACCATGCAGAACCATGAGCAGCTAACATGCTTCCCACACAGCATAGTCCAACTTCTGTTATGGCAAGAGGGACCATTGTTATGGTTGTACATACCTGTTTCCCTAGCTAAGTGTATAGAAATACTAATGCATCCTCTCAGAAACTGTTTTAAGACTTTATAGAAAAAAAAGGTGACAGATAAATTTATTGGGATTTGTTCAGATTTTGGATGCTCATAATTCAAGGCTTATCTATAGCATCTGCATCACAATAGATTTCAATTAAAGTATGTTTTCTTTCAACAAACCAATCTTGGCCTAGAGAAAGGAGAGCTGAAATATGTATGATGGGAGATGTCATTCTGTAAATATGTTTCTCATACTGGTTAATGAATAAAGCACTGTTGGCCAATAGGAAAGCAAGAGAGGAGGGACTAGAAGACAAGGAGGAAAAAGGAAATAGGAAGGAGGAGTCAAGATGGGGAGTCTGAAGAGAACAGGACGCCAGCTGGCTCTCCGGTGGTATGAGACCATGTAGAAATATATAGATCAACAGAAATGGGTTAATAATTAAGACAGAGCTAGCCGATAAGAAACTAGTACCTGGCCAACAGCATTATATCAAATACAGAGTCTCTATGTGTTAATGGGGCAGGCGTAGCAGCGGGACTAGACTGGCGGCGGGAGGAAAAACCTACTCCTTACATATGGTGCCCACGTGGCTAATAAGAACTTCCACTTAAAATTTAACAAAAGTTTAAAAAAAGGGTTTTAGAAACAAAAGAATAGAGACAAGCAAGGTTTCTTGGTAGCAGCATTTTTCTCGGTTGGACTCTGCTTTGCGAGGGACAAGCAGATAAGTGCACGGCTCCTTTAAGGGAGGTTTCCTGACTCAGCATAAACGGCAAAAAACCCACAGGGCTTTAAAAAAGCACTGCTAACAATTCATTGGTGTGTACGAGAGCTGGCAATGGCAGTGACCACATCTCCAAGCTGGCAACATGCGGCTGGATGGTAGCATAGACCAAGACAGTGACCATAGCTCTCAGTGCTGGCGGTAAAATAGCCACCGCCATCTTTGATAAACCACGGCAGAAACAACTATGACTTTCATTTTAGTAATGTTGTTTACCAGATAAAAGACTAGTGGCCAGAAAAAGATAAAGATTTACAGTAAAGACAGATTCACATTAAGAAAAGCTACTAAAGGTTTACAGTGTGTTTTAAAATATACATAGGCTTGGGAGAGAAAGAAAAAAGGGATAAAATGGTTTAAATATAAAAAGACAGAACAGCTGGGTGTGGTGGCACATGCCTTTAATCCCAGCACTCGGGAGACAGAGGCAAGCAGATCTCTGTGATTTCCAAGTAAACCTGGTATGCAGAGTGAATTCCAGGACAGATTAAAGTTACACAGAGAAACCCTGTCTCAAAAAATAAAAAAAATAGAAGTAAAAGAAACAGAGTAATAAAAAAAAAAGCCACATAAAGATGAAAAGCACAGGAAAAGTATGGATGCTATATACTATTCTGTTGTCTTTAAATTGTTTGACTGCTGAGGAAATAACAACTGATAAAACATGCTGCTAGATCAATCCAATTTATTTATTTTAAAAATGCTTTGACTCCAAAATGTAAGTCTAAGGACAAGTTACTGGGGGAAAAGGATTTCTATTTTTGTTTCCACAGAAAATGAAAAGATGTGGATTCCTTCCAGACTAATGTGGTTTGATCAAGCCAGACCCCCTGAAACTAGTGATCCAACATTCAAAACAGCTTGGACAAAGCAGCCTTGCAGACTACAGCCAGGATTTCTACATCTTCTTAGGCTCCCCATGACAGCGCCCCCTACCAGCAGGAAGCAGTTTGGAAAGAACGATGTCCAAATTCCCAAATATTGTCTATAAATGTTTGTTTTCATTTAAATGGGGTTAGTTATAAATGGTTAATGACCACAACCAATCTTTTTAAAGGTTAAAAAGGGGATTATGGTATACATATGAATATTTTGTTTTAGAATGGATTTTCATTTATTGATACAACTTTAAGGTCAATCTGGTGATGTGTATATTTCTCTTTTTGTTTAGATATTGTGTTTGCATAGCTCATTTAGAAATGTAACGTATAATTTAATACAGATTTTAGATAGTTACCTATGATAGTCAAACCTTAGAGTTAAGTTAGTTAGGTTTTTCAAGATACACAGAGTTATATTTAAGATAGATAGGAATTCTTCAAACCTTTCAAAGACCTACAGAATATGGCATTTAAAATGGTTTAGGGTTTTTCTTGATAGTGAGCCATAAATGCTCCTGGCAACACCACCTGCGTCAGAAAGGAAGATGGATATTGAAGAAACTCGTTATGAAGTTTACTTCCAATATAGCAAGACTAGCCATTTGGACAAGATACTGTTCTTGTCTGGACTGTTTGACTTTATGCTGCATAAACTGGACATGCAGGACCCACAGAAAAGTGACTGCTGATTCAAGATGGACACTGCTACAGAGTTCATGCTTCATGAAAGAGTCTGCCAGACAGTCTGCAGGACACAGAAAAAAGTGACTGATAAATTGCCAATACAAGAAGACAGCTGAAGAGTCTGTCAGACACACAATGGCCTATGGGCTGAAGATGGAAGATTGCAGAAGAACTTCAGGTGACTGACAAGGCAAGATATCTCTGTCATTTCTAGAGTTTATATAATATTCTTCTGCGGTCTTTGAAGGAGTTGAAGACAGATAGTTATGGTTATAGTTTTCCTTAGTTAAGCTTAAAGATAAGTTACATATAGGACTTTGGACTCACAAATATAGGATAGATGATAGAATAGTTTCTTTTAATCTTGCTAAATGTTAATGGACTAAATATTGTTAACTGTGATTCTTACTTGATAACTGTTGTATGATATATTTTGCTATGTTAAGGTTAAAACCCTTATTTTTATTTAGACAGAAAAGAGGAGATGATGGGAGATGTCATTCTGTAAATATGTTTCTCATACTGGCTAATGAATAAAGCACTGTTGGCCAATAGGAAAGGAAGATAGGAGGGACTAGGAGACAAGGAGGAAAGAGGAAGTAGGAGTCAAGATGGAGAGACTGGGGAGATAACAATGCCAGCCCATTCCCCGGTAAGATGAATCCACATGGAAATACATAGATTAACAGAAATGGGTTAATACTTAAGACAGAGCTAGCCAATAAGAAACAAGTAATGGGCCAACAGCATTATATCAAATACATAGTCTCAATGTATTATTTGGGGCTGGCGTGGCGGCGGTACCAGACCAGCGGTGGGCAGAAAAACCCTACTCCTTACAGTATGTATGCATGTTTTGTATGTACAGTGTGGCCACACAAACATGTGTATGAAGTGTGATTATGAATGTGTGAATCCTAACAAAAGGTACTATTTGAATTGCTTGGGATATAGTCAAAAGAGACATCAGGTCAGTGTCTTAATTGGAAGTGTTGGCAGCCTGCACCTCCCACAGCTGGCCTCCAGAGTGTGTTGACAGGAAATGGCCAAAGCCAGCATGGCCTGAGAGACAAAGGAATGTGTATGGATGATTCGATATCCTTTAGCAGAGGAGTGGATACTGCTGTGGCTCCAGAATATAACACTCTGCTTCTTCAATGGTCAGATGATGAAGGACATACAGACATCTTTCAACCTTTTGTGTTAAGTCATATCCTTGTTAATCTTTGGGGATGAGATGTGCTTCAGGCCATGGGAGTGGTCCTCACTACTGAGCCTGTTAAAAATATGCTGGCTGACCAAGGTTATGTACAAGGAAGAGGACCGGATGAGTTCCTCCAAGGTGACCCTCAGTCTGTTGCATCCAAAAATTTAATTATCAAAAGATCCTGAGATCACTCTGGGTTGGTAAATTTTCCTTAGGGCCTATTGCTTATTAGTTATAGACCTAAATATCATTCCCTTGCATCCTCAGGATAGTGAGTGATTTGCATTTAGCATTCCTTCTGTTAATTCAAGAGCCCTAAAACAGATATCAATGGGTGGTGTTGCCTCAAGGAATGACCTCTATTTGTCACATTTATGTATCTTTGGCCATTGCCCCATTAGGGAGAAGTTTCAATCCTTGTATATTATACATTATATGAATGATATTCTTTTAGCCAGCCCAGATCCTAAGGAAGTAAATGAAGCTTTTGGGGAATTGCAACATAATCTTCACTAGCTGGCTTAAGAATAGCCCCAAAAAAGGTACAACAAGAATTTCCCTATCAATACCTAGGTCATCAATTGTTATATTCTGGTGTCTGTCCTCAAAAGATTACTTAAGGGCTGGATGGACTGACTATACTTAATGATTTTCAAAAATTATTGGGAGATATAAATTGGGTTTGATCTAGTATGGCCCTGCTTATACTAGTCTGGGTTTCAACTCTTTCTGCAAAAATTTTTTATCTCACATAAGGCGAGCATCCCTTACAATCCTCAGGGTCAGGCCATGGTGGAGCATGCACATAGCACAATTAAAGCCTATCTTCATAAAACAAAACAGAGGGAATTTACAGGGTCCTCATAATCACCTTTATCTTGTCCTTTATATTTTAAACTTTTTAACTATTGATGGTGTTGCTCAATCTGCAGCTGACAGGCATTGGCGCCCTCGGTCATCTGATTATGGCTCAGTTATGTGGAAGAATGTCACTACTGGACAATGATGCAGCCACGACTTGGTTCTAGTGTGGGCCTGAGGGTCGGTTTGTGTCTTTCCACAAGAGGCAAATAATCCTGTTTGGGTGCCTGAGTGTCTGGTTTGCCATATGGGGAGAGACCATGATTGTAGCAGCCATGGAAAAGGTCCCATGGACCTTCATCAAGAATCCACCCATTCTGATGTCTGTAGATCTATGTGGCCTCTTTTCCTGACCACTAGTTATAGTTTGGGTGAAGCAGCTATAATATTACACTTTGATCCAAAGGATAAGACTTTCACCTTCATTTCAGGCACTTGTGTTCTGGTTCCTTTCCTTTTTGTTGTAACTAGTGCTACTAATTTTGGAGGTAGTGTCAATTGTTCTCAGCAGGTCTGCTGACTGTTTGGCTGCTGGATATATGAAGTAACAGCTGTTGTGGGCCACATATCCCAGTTGGTACCTATGCCGAAGACCTCTTTATAGATGACCAACTTGGGCACCCTAGATTAAAGAAGATTTCGGGATTATGGCTGCCAGTGCCACCTCCACCACTAAAGTAACAGTTTCCAGGATAGCCCCCTCCCAGTCTGTAAATACTGCAAGCACAGTGGATCAACTATCAGGTGATTTGGCTGAAGCCTTAGCCACCCAAACACACTTGACTATCTAGTAAAAATTGGCATTTTAAAACTAAATCTACAAACTAGTTTCCTATAGGAACAATTGGATTTATTGTGAGAGACCCATATGGCTTCTTGTTCTCTCTTTTTCACTCATATCTGTGTTACACTCACTGAAGAATGCATCAGTTGTAGTTGCTTTTCTCCAGGGGTCCTGGGGTGATCAGTTTTTAAATTATACACGTTTTAGCCATGCAGATCATTAACAGCAATAAAACCTGAGTACCGCCTGTCAGTGCACCTTGAGCAAGTCTGAAGCTGTTGGCTGGAACTTCTTGCCCCAGAGTTGCTATTGGTACTCTTCCTGTTTTGCTAACACACAACTGGTGGGGAGGAGCTAAGCCTGGAAATCCAGTTATTTTCTACTGTGCTGTAAGTCAGTATTTAAGCCCACTCCATCCCCTCAATAAATGGCATTCAGCATTCGGCATTCCAACATTTCCATTGAACGAATGACCCACTATCTTGTCTCTTGCTTCATTCTCTAGGCCTTCGCCTGATTCATGGAAGAGATCGTAGCACGGGTGCTACATTTCCCCACAGTCCCCTTTCTCTGGGGCAGCCTGATAGTTTGTGCCCTCCAATAAACTGTCTTCCACTCACACTGTAGTCTGTTTTAGGTGGTTTCACTGTGCTTTGTTTACAAAAACACCTAGAGGAAAAAATTATTTTGAGCATGATTCAAGGCACAGTCCATTACAGCAGAAAGTCCAAGGCAGCGAGAACTTGAAATAGCAGGCCACATTATTTTGGGGTCCATTGGCTTGAATAGGACTCAGGCACTAAGTCCAAACAAAAGTAAAAGGTTTATTGTAATGGAAACTGTGACTGATTTCAATCAGAGGCACAGAGAGGCTCTGGAGCTGAACTGTGGCCCTGAACCCGGGTTTTCTCTGGGTTTTTTTAACAACCGTCTGTGCCCCATTACTTTGGAGTCAGGAGCCAATCAGGGCTTAGTGTGTTTCCTACTGGAAGATTTGGCTTCCTATTGGCTAGGTTTTCCAAATGCAGTTAGACTGATCTCTAAGGCACTCCTCTGGTCGTGGTAGCTGAGATGTTCTACATTAGTCCTTTCCAAATAGAATACCATGTATCTGACCTGTGCAGATCAGGACACCATATATCTGTCCTCGCAGGACAAGATGCCTGCAAAGACAGACATGTGATAGTTACCCAAGGGAGTGGGGGATAGGTGTCTTGGAAACTTAAATTTTATTTGACCTTAATACAAAATGGAGAGTTTGTCCAAACTGAAAATGGCTTCAGTTAAGTTCCTTCTTAGAACATCACACCCGATGTTAAGAATAGAGAGCAATATTGTTTCTTCGTCTTATACAGCCCAGTATCCCCCACCTAGGCAGGGGTACCACCCATAATTAAGAAAGGTCTGCCCACATCATTTAATGTAATGAAGATGATCATGCTCCAGCTATGACCTTGAGGTCCACCTCCCAGATGATTCTGTCAAATTGCGTTTTCCTGGGGAAATGAACAAAAAAAGTGGTGACACTTGAAAAGAAATAACTCCACACAATTCTACCATGTTGTAACAATGAGTTTAACTGGGATCACTTGCAGGGACATGAGCAACTTATGGGTGATCACACAATCAGGAAGTACTGAGTTCTCAGAAACATATCATGCTTAAGGGCTTCAAACACAGCAGGCAGCAACAGGCAGCATACCTTGTTAGAAGTGAAGAAGTACCCACACACTTTGGCACAGAGGGGGAGGGTGGAAAAACCAAAGCCCCTGTCCACCAGGATGGCCTGGGACTTTTAAGTGTTTTGGTGGCACAGAGCAGCTGTCTTGCTCTGATCCACTATTCCTCACCATGTGTCCATTCCTCCATTTTGGAATAGGAAAGTATATTCGGTGTCATTTTATGTTGGAAATACCTAGCATTGATTCTGCTTATATAGGAAGTCACAGTTAAGAGACTGCATTTAGTTTCAGTAGAGACTGGACTTTAAGATGGGATAAGGCTGTGCAAAACTTCAGAAACTGGGTGGTGATGTGTAGAAGTGAAAGGTGGGCAAAATCCCCGAACTAGACCACTCTACGGGTAGAAATAAAGATTTATTGGGAGTCAAAATGTCAAGGCTGTCTCTTGGGAACAGAGAACAGTGTGGATGGGTGCCAATTTTAAGCAGTAGTTTCTGGGGGCATGCTATGAAACAGAGCATTCTGAGGAATGTTAGGATTCAGGCGTTATGCTGGTCTGCCCCAGTCACCTGACAGGGCACACTCAGGATGTACCATGGCCAGCCCAGCGTCCTATGGCTGCTATGTCACTGTGTAGTCTGCGCGCAGGTGCAAATTACTTTAAGCGGGTAGGACAAAGTGAGTCTGCATTCCATAGCACAAAGTAATCTCACAAACAAAAGCAAACAAATCCTTCTAGGAGCTTGTGTATGTTAGAGGTTTTTTTGTTTGTTTGTTTTTGTTTTGTTTTGTTTGGGTTTTTTGTTGTTGTTGTTTTTATTTTTTTATTTTTATTTTTTGTTTGTTTGTTTTTGTTTTTTGTTTTTTAGAGACAGTGTTTTTTAGAGACTCTATAGTTTTGGAGCCTGTCCTGGAACTTGCTCTGTAGACCAGGCTGGCCTCAAACTCACAGAGATCTGCCTGTGTCTGCCTCCCAAATACTGGAATTAAAAGCATGCATTACTACTACCTGACCCTTACGTCAGGATTTGTAAATTGCTCATCTGGAATAATTTAAAAGCTGTATAATTTGTAACAAAGACTATTTCCTTTGGGAAGTTTTGTCTATTTTGTATATATGGATAGATCTATGGCTGTAAGTTTTATTCTGGACATGGAGACACAAAATTATGTCAGTGTCTTAGGGATTTTATTGCTGTGAAGAAACACTATGACAATGGTAACCTTTGCAAAGAAAATATTTAATTGAGGTGGTAGCTTACAGTTTCAGAGATTTAGTACATTATTGGGGAGCATGGGGACATAGTGGCACACCTTAGCAGAGGTAACAAGAAGTTGACTGAAAGTCACACTGAGGGAAAATTGAGCAAAAAAAACCTCAAAGCCTGCCTCCCACAGTGATACACTTCCTCCATCAAGGCCACACCTCCTAATAGTGCCATTCCCTTTGGGGGTCATTTTCTTTCAAACCACTGTAGTCAGATTCAGTTAAATGTATAAATATATGTGGCCACTACATATTTGTTTATGACTGGTCTTGAATATGTGAGTTTACTATGTTCCATGTGTGTTTATGATAGTTATGATTACAACTATCCTGGGCTCAGAATTTGTCTTAGGGCTTTCTGGCCACTGAACCTGATGTTATAACAGAGATTAATATGTTATCTGGGAATAAATAATATTAAAGTTGTTTTATGCTGTCCTACTTTATTAAAAAAACAGCTAAAGAAATTGGGTTTGATTAAAAATCTGTAACAAAAGTTAACTTAGATCTCATAACTCTGAGCTGGAGCTGTTCTGGGAAAAAACATGGTTTGGTACCATCTTTACTAAGGGCAGGCATGTGGACGTTTGCTGCCCCGACCCGCAGGGTCAGTCGATGGGGACCCTGAGGTAAGGAGTGAGAATGAGGGGACAAGAGACTGGAGAGATGGAGACAAGACAGTGCTCCAACCAAGTCTCGTTTAATGAATATAACCACAGGGTTTAAGTAGTGGAGAAATGAGGGAATGGGCCAAAGGGAGGATGTGAGGGGAGCAGAATGTCCTTCCAAGAAGGATGCAGGTGCCCTGCTATAAGACAAGTTGCTATATGATAGGACTGCAGCTGGGACTCTTTCAGGGTCAGGCTGCATCATATGCTTAACAAGAGAACAGTCATAGGGGAATGGAAAATTACCAATATGTTAGTATCTAAGAGAGTAGTAAGGAAGATGGCTAACTTTGCTCTATGATTCCCCACAGTTTGCCATTTTGACTAGGCAAACTGTGGATGGAGAATAGGGATGTCATTTGACTTCACCACCATCTTGATTAGATAAAGATAATCATGAGAGTGTGTCTACCAAGGAAGCAACTATGGGGTTCCAAGATAGTTTGGATTATGATGAATTTTATATGGTAATTCCTGTCCTGTTCTGAAAACAAGGTTTATGAAAGATAGGATTTAGGTGGATGCCCTCGGGCTGGGCACCACGCCACAGGCCTTCCAGGAGCAATGCCCTGAGGCTGTGTGGCTGGGTCACAGAAGCCAGGGGATTGAGGCCTACTCAGCCACCTCTCAGTGCTATTGTCCCCAGGCATGGCCCTGAGTGGGGCTGCGGTCAAGGGCCTAGCTCACCAATTCTGCAGATGCCAACCAAGCCCTTCAACAGATGCTGGACAAAAGTTGCTGGGTGTGTTTTGCCACCAATGAGGATAGTAGAACAGCTGAGTGAGTGAAACCATGCAGATGCAGAGGATCTACTAAGTGGGTCCATCAGGCTTGCCTAAACGCTGGGTGGATGAGAAGCAGAGAGGAAACAAAGCAGCTGTAATGTCACGTCCTCGGTGCAAAGCTGAATACCTAATAGTTTCTCCAAAGTTGGGTCCAGTCTTTTATGTCTTGGATCTTGCAGATAGACTGATATTAAAAGCTTGCCCTTTTGCTGCAGGAGGAATAATGGTTGGGTCTATATCTACTGGACAGCTGTGACTTACGAAGCAGTGACAGTGACGCAGGTCGTAGGTCATAAAGAAGGGCTGCACGTACAGAGTGAGCTGACACTTTATTCCTTTAGATTGGACTTCTTGCTATTCCTGTCATGCTGATTCTGGACAAAATGATTCTCTGGGAGGACTAAGTGTTAGACTATGGCACAAATACTCAAATAACAAATTTTAAACAGTATATTTTCAAGGGTTGGTTGTCCTGTTCCTCAAATACCCCTGAAGCTAATCCTTTAACTGATCATGTCTCTGCTACCTGAATTTTGTGTGGAGCCCTTGTCTTTCCTACTATTTCAACAATTATTGGTAAACTGATGCTCAGTAGTGTTAACTCATATTTACAAAGGACAATCTTGGGTGGAATTGCTTTTGTTGCCATAAAAGGAGCATTTAAGGTTTACTTCAAACAGCAGCAATATTTACATCAAGCACACAGAAAAATCCTAACTTATCTGGAGCAAGAAGAAGCATAAAAGTGACTTGTGGTTGTTCTGAGGCCTGTCATTCTGACGAGTCTGTTGTGTTGTTCTGATTCCATCATTAATGAACTAGAGAAGACTTGTGATATGCTACTGCTCCTGTCTTTTAAAGAAATGTAATGAAGCATGAAAGGCAGAGGATCCTCTCAGGAATCATAGAACTATAATTCGATTCAACCTCGTTATGTGTATGTACTGCTTTGACAGCCTTTGGCTAAACCATTATCTCAACATGGTAAACCTGGGTTTGTTCATACTTTTCCAGACAAAAATGTAAACCTAAAACTACAAATATTAAAATGGACATGCCGTTTTATTCTGAAGCCTCTTTTGTATATACTCATGTGCAGTGTTTTCTTAGGTACTGTGAAGACTTTTCTCACTGGCATAATTTGATTACATGCTAAACCAGAACCTGTGTTAACATGAGGAAAAGTAAATTAGTTCTGAATAAATAACAAATCCAAAAAATGTATGTAAGCATTAAAATGATCATCTGAACAGCAAGGATTCTGTCACCTTTTCCTTAACCCATGTGATATCTCAGATGTGTAGGGTTAGTTTCCAGGGATTCCTGATCACTTTTTCACTATTCAACTTTATGCAAAACAAAAAGGTTAACAATTAAGGTCACAGTTATAAGCACCAAATACTAAATACCAGAAACTGGGATATTCTTATGTTATGATGCAACGAGAAGGTTACCTAAGCAGTTTAGCAAAAAAAAAAAAAAAAAAAAAAAAAAAAAAGCCTTCAAAAACCAGTGTCTTGGAGAATGTCTCTCTTTACTACATGTTTATTCAAACCAACAGACTGATTTAAAGATACATGTCTACCCCTCCTTGTTTATGCTAGCATTGTTAAGCCATAGCTATTTTGGCAAACTGAGTCATAGGCACACTATGTAAGGAACCAGGAAGTTCCCACTTTCTTTGTAAACTGGGTTTATATGTCTTATCTTGATACTACAAGAGCTTCAATTCAAAAATTGTTATAATAAACTGTTGAAGATGGTTAAGACTTGAGATGTCCAGAACTATAACAGATAATGGCCTTCAAACTGTCTGAGATTTGTCGACTATCACATTTAAGATATTTAAATTTGTATGACAGAGACTCCCAGATCCTAGGAGTAACCCCTAAAGTCTCCATGAAGTCAAGGACCACTGGGTAAGTCAGCCCAATGACTTGCCTGCAGCCACGGCTCAATCCAAATTGTGAACAAGAGGTATACTGGGGAATTGATTGTCCTCATTGCCTAGACAAAGTAGGGTCAGTCCTTCCCCTCCTTGTCCATAGGGAAGTCTCTCATCTTCTAGGCCTGTCAGTCAGGGCTGCTTTCCTGGTACCCTAGTATCCAACACCATGGAACCATGGAGACTACAGGAACCTGGTGTAACTGTCCAGGTAAGGATTATGGAGTATTTTCTGTTATTTTGTTTGGTCCTTCTCAAATCTCTGATCACTTTGATGGCTAGACTAACTGTAGTTTTGTCTGCTAGGAAACAGTAGACAATCAGATGCCTCCTACCCCCAACACATACTAAAGCTGTACAACGACTTTGGTAGTTAATCAGTTAGTTCACTTGTTATGTTACTCATTAAAAATACAGACAGGTTTGCCTTGGTCACAGGATTCCTATTAAAGGATAAACAGGTTTCAGGTGTGCCTTTCTATTAAAGGAACATGATTTATGATGACTATTCTCAGAAATAACTACTTGTGTCTCTGGAAAGTGAGATGGAGGAAACATGTTAAACTCTAAGAAAGTTTTAAAGGTCTAAGAAAATAATTTTGAGATATATAAAGTGTCCCGCGCTACCATCTCGACAGCAAGAACGACGCTGCACACTCACGATCCTTCTGCAGTAAAGCTTTAATGCATCTTGAGAGGGAGAGCATAAGCTTACAGAGCGGAGACGCCTAACATCCAAAACCCAACCCTCATATAGGTTTACAACCTTTGCCTCGGACGTGTCACCTCCTGATTGGCTGCAGCCCATGGGCCCATATGACGCCACGGGAGAGGCAGAGGCCAAGGGAGGGAAAATCACCCTGCACCTGCGCACTGACTTGTTTACTCTCAACGCCAGCCGGATGCAGGTGCCATCTTGTAATGGAGAATGCAGGGACGGCCCCCTACAATAAAGGTCTGGATGTGAAAGCTTAAGTAAGTTCTGAGGGTCTCAGAAATTGATTTAAGGTATATAAATGCAAATGGGAAATGTTTTGGACTTCTGTCCCTTTCTATGCTGGGATTTCAGAGGTTCGGGTTTTAGCACTGTTAATGGACCTTGGTGATGCAACTGTCGCTGAGTAAATTCTGCTTCTGTAAGTAATCCCTCACTCATATTCCTGTAAGTAACCCCAATAAACTCATTGGTTCACTGGCTTGGACTTTAGAGGTCTCTATACTCTGTCTGCCATAGGTTCCCTATACCTGTGGTAAGTAGGGTTCCCTATCTGGGATAAGCAAATTGTGTCTTCCCAGATAAAGCTTGTCACACAATAAGTTGTTTCTAATTTTTGGCTATTGTGAATAGAATGTCAACGAACATAGCTGAGTAAGTATCTGTGGAATAGGATATTGAGTCCTTTGGACATATGTCAAAAGTGACATATGACACTATGTCAGCAGTGATATAGTTGGAATACATGGGAGATTGATTTTAGCTTTTTGAGATTTCACTACACTGATTTCTAGAGTGGTTGCCCCAGTTTGCAATCCCAGCAATAGTTTAACGAAGGTTACCATGTACCCACATCCTCTTCAGCATTTGTTGTCAATTGTTTTGTTGATCTTAGCCATTCTGACTGGGGTAGGCTGAAGCATTTTCAAATATATTCATGACTACACAAGTGAATCTCTGAATGACCCCAGATCCATAACATTTTCTTTTCCCCAAGTTATGTTTTTAGCATCTTTATCGGATATTAAATAGTTTAACTTATGTATTAAACTACTTAATATAAGGAATCTAAAATGGCTGAAAGACACTTAAGAAAGTTCTCAACATCCTTAACCATCAGGGAAATGCAAGTCAAAACAACTCTGAGATACCATCTTGCTCCTGAAAGAATGGCTAAAATCAAAAACACCAATAACAGTTTACTGGAGAGGATATAAAGAAAGGGGAACACTCCTCCACTGCTGGTGGGAGTACAAATTCATACAACCACTTTGGAAATCAGTATGGCGGTTCCTCAGGAAAATGGGAATCAGTCTGTCTCAAGACTGAGCAATTCCACTCTTAGGCATATACCCAAAGGATGCACATTCATACCACAAGGGCATCTGTTCAACTATGTTCATAGCAGCATTATTTGTAATAGCAAGAACCTGGAAGCAACCTAGATGCCTCTCATACATGGTCCCCCAGAGAAGGGAAAAGGGATAAAATCTCCTGAGCAAATTGGGAGCATAGTAGGAAGGGAGAGAGAATTACGATAAAGAGAAGGGGGAAAGAGGAGGGGAAAGGAGGACATGAGGAAGCAGGGGGGTGGGTATAGGAGAACAAGAAAAGAAGTATCATAATAGAGGGAACTATTAAAGGCCTAAAGAGAAATCTGGTACTAGAGAAATGTCCAAAGATCTAGAAGGATGACCCCAACTAAGAATCTAAGCGATAGTGGAGAGGCTACCTAAAATGTCCTTCTCCTATAATGAGATTGAAGACTATGTTACATGCCATCCTAGAGCATTCATCTAGTAGCTGATGGAAGCAGAAGCAGGCACCCACAGCAAAACACTGAGCTGAACTCCTGGAATCCAGTTGCAGAGAGGGAGGAATGATGAGCAAAGGGGTCAAGACTAGGCTGAAGAAACCCACAGAAATAGCTGACCTGAACAAAGGGGAGCTCATGAACCCCAGACTGATAGCTGGGAAACCAGCATAGGTCTAACTCAGACCCTCTCAACGTGAGTGTCAGTTAGGAGGACTAGGCAGTCTATAGGGCCTCTCGTACTGGATCAGTATTTCTCCCTAGTGTACTAATGGACTTTGGGAGCCCATTCCACATAGAGTTATAGCCTCTCAGCCTACACACACAGGGGAGAGCCTAGTCCCTGCTCCAAATGATGTGACAGACTTTGAAGACTCCCCATGGAAGGCCTTACCCTCCCTGGGGAGTAGAAAGGGGATAAGATAGGGGGTCAGTGGGGGACAGGGGAGAGAGGGGGAACTGGAATTGACATGTAAAAGAAGATTGTTTGCAATATAAATAAAAAATTTATTCAGTCCCTGTAAAATAGCCAATCTCTTTTAAAAATCCAAAGTTAACTATGGGAAAAAACTATTTAATATATTAAATATTCATATTTAATATAAATGTGTTCATATTTGGATCTTCCATTCTGTTTCATTTGTCTACATGTCTGTTTTTGTGCCAGATCTGCAATGTATTTTTTTTTCCTTTTTTATTTCTTTTGAGACAGACTCTCTCTATGTAGCCTGGTTGCCCTGGAACACACTGCGTAGGCCAGGTTGACCTCAAAAGCACACAGTTCTGCCTGTCTCCTGAGTGCAAGTCCTGGGTTTAAAGGTGGGTGCCACCATTCCTAGCTTCTGTGATATATCCTGAATCCCAGAATGGTAATCTTGCTAGCATTTTAGATTTTTTTTTCCCTCAAGGATTGCTTTGGTTATGTGATGTTCTTTGTAGTCCCAAGTGATTTTTAAATTGTTTTTTGTCTTTTTCCATTTCTATGAAAACAATTGGATTGCAATGAATCTATAAATGGCTTTTGGTAGAGTGGTCATTTTCACAACATTAATTGTATCAATCCAAGCACATGGATGTAGTCACATTTTCTAGTGTCTTTCTCAACCTCTTTGGCCTGAACCAGAAGGCTCTTTTTCAATGACATGTTCTTGAGAGGAAGGACCAGGGGTAAGAAATGATAAAGAACACAAGAAGGTTTAGGTTCAGAAAGTTTTGCACATGCTGGCTCATACAAACAAGTTTATTGAAAAATCCAGCACCTTAGGAGCAGAGGGGGTCTAAGAGACTTTCAAATTAGTAAGGCTATTGTTGCTGCTGGTGGTTGCTGTAAGACCCTAATTTCGGGGTCCTAATGGGCCAATGGGAGAGCCACTAGACACAAACACCAAAACAGGAGATGTAACAAGCAAGAGGTGTTTATTGAACAAGTGGACTCGGGTGTCAGGAATCTCGGGGAAAGCTGCACACCCCTCAAAGGGTTCAGGCTCTTTTTATACAGAAAAACTGCAAATCAGCATACATGCATGGGGCACAAGGAGATTGATTACAAAGTATGATCTCATGTTTGAGAGATCACCCAGGTGTGACCTGTTTTTCTTCAAAGGAAAAACCACAGAATGTACCTTGGAAAGTCCCCGGACAGTTGGCCAGGTGTGACCCAGACAGGGCTGTTCATCTGGAACCATTTGTTCCAGGGTTGGGGCCTATTTCCTTGCTGTGGGCCAAGATTTGTGGGAAACTTCAATTATTCCACAAAGGTTTAATGATTCAGTAACTAGCCCTCTTTAACAAGATCAGTCTAGCATATAACCACTAGTCCCATCACCATAGTAACCTTTCTTGTTCTCATAATTCCTGATCTTTCCACCCATGTCAATGTCCATTCTTTGTGATTTTCTATATTCTGCTTGCAAGAACTATTCTTCTTACCTCCTCTGCCCCTTTTCTACATCCTTGCTCTACAGACTAAAGTCTTTCAGTTGCCTCACAGAGGTAGAAGTTAAATAAATCTCGATCTTAGGGTTTTGTTGCTGTGAATAGATGCCATGACCATACATTTTGGAAGAATATAGAACACTTTGGGATATTGCATTAGAAAAATGATTGAACACTTTAAGTGGTCCTTATGGGAGACACTAGTAGGAGCAGGGAAGACAGTGGTGATGGGGATGGTTTGAACTGGGGGTGGGGAGTGGCTTTGAAGTTTCAGGTGCTCAATTCAGGGTCAGTGTTGCTTTTACTTCCTGCTACTTGAGGAGTAAGATATAGAGTTCCCAAACCCTCTCTAGAACCATGTCTGTCTATACCCTGACATGCCTCCCTCTGCCATGATGATAATGGAATAAATCTCTGAACTGTAAGCCAGCTCTCAATTAAATATTTTTCTTTTTAAGAGTTGCTGTGGATCTGGGAGGTGGTGGCTCACACCTTTAATCCCAGCACTGGAAAGACAGAGGCAGGAAGATCTCTGTGAGTTCAAGGTCAGCCTGATTTACAGAGTGAATTCCAGGACAGGTTCCAAAGCTACACAGAGAAACCCTCTCTCAAAACACCAAAAAGAAAAAAAATAATGAAAAAAGAAAAAGAAAAAAAAAAGAGTTTCTGTGGTCATGGTGTCTCTATTGCTAAAGATATCATACACTGGCTCTGACCTATACACCTCCTCCCTAAAAATCCCTTCCACAGTGCAGAATGGGGAAGAAGTTTCTACCCTACCTAGTTGTGATGCCTATGAAGCGCAGCAGTGACCATCATGGCAAGATCCCTGTAAATGTGTAATAGTGAGACTCGTGTCTTGGTAATAACCAACTGCTCAGCTCAGGAAATATCAGCCTTTCTCATTACACTGAACTAGATCACTTTGTGTATAGAAAGAAAAGTTTATTTGAGAAATTAAACCGCTGGGCTGTCTCTCAGGGGCAGAAAACAGCAAGCAGTGGGGAAAGCCTTGTCAGTTTTTAAGGTGGTAGGTAGAAGCTGGAGAGGAAGTAAAGGCCAGGACAGCCTGGGAATTAGTGTGGACTGGGTTAATCATGAATTAGTTGCCCTTGTCTGAGATAGTTCACCATTGGGTTACTGTTTTAGTTAGTAATTTATTGCTGTGAAGAGACTCCATGACCACAACTCTGTTTTTGTGTTTGTTTGTTTGTTTGTTTGTTTGTTTGGTGTGTGTGTGTGTGTGTGTGTCTGTGTGTGTGTGTGTTGGTGTTTTGCCTGTATGTATGTCTAGGTGAGGGTGTTGGGTTGCCTGAAACTGGAGTTATAGTTGTGAGCTGCCTTGTAATTGCTGCAAATTGAACGTGGGTTCTCTGGAAGAGCAACCAGTGTTCTTAATTATTGAGACATTTGTCTAGCCCCTATCCAAGACAACTCTTATAAAGAAAAACATTTAATTGGGGCTGGCTTACAGTTTCAGAGATTTAGTACATTATCACTATCAAGGAAACATGGTGGCACTCAGGCAGATACGGTACTGGAGAAAGGATCTGAGAGTTCTACCTTTTGATCTTCAGGCAGCAAGAGGAGACTGTGTGTCACACTTGGTGTAACTTGAGCATAAGACCTGAAAGCTTGCTCTAACAGTGACACATTTCCCCCAACAAGGCCACACCTACTCTAAAAGGGCCACACCTCCTAATAATGCCACTTCCCTATGACCAAGCATGCAAACATGAGTCTATGGGAGCTCTAACCTACTCAAACAACTACAGGTATATGAGGGAAGTAGAGTCTTACCTGTTAAAACAGAGATCTACCTTACTCATATTCTTAAGAATGCTGAAAGGAGCCTTCTGTTTATCCAATAACAATCCTTCTGTTACAAGGTGTTTAGGACATTGTCATCAGCATTGCCATTTGGAAGACCAATTTGAACCTAAAACTGCTCTGTATACTCAGATATCCTGAGTGCATACTTAAATAGAAATTTATCTGAATTTGATCATTTCAGGGATTGGGAAGCTTATGCCATTGTTCAGGGATGGAAGTGGGTTGCTAGGTTCATTGTTAGAGATTGGAGTATGTGCATGTAGGACACACATGTTAAGGAAATGGGTTGCAAAATACATTAGTACAAGAAGTGGGTATTACAGGCTCCTGGACCTTAGCACAACTGACTCCATGATGGAAGCAGCATTCAGGTTGTGAAACTCAGTACCTAGACAGCACCACTGCCAAAAAAAAAAAAAAAAAAAAAAAAAAAACATAAACAAAACAAAGACCTAATCCAGAACTATGGACTTTAAAAATGTACTAACTTTGCCTTTTGGATTCTGTTGCTCTGCTTCTGGCTAACTGTTCTTGTTAGCTAATATGCCAACCCAAAATAAGAATTGAATGCTTAAAAGCTCACCCTAAGAAAGGGTTAGGGCTACAGTGGAACCAGAACACCCAGTTTAGTCACCAGCTGTCTAATAAAGACTTTTTATTGACCTAAATCTGTGTTCCATAAATCTTCTTTGGTGGATACCCCACCACAGGGGTTGTTTGTGACTATTGGGAAGAGAAGGCCCTTAAGTGTTGGATCAGGAATGAGCTGTGACAATGTGGGAAAGAAACAAAACACAACTGCAACATCAAAAGAAGCAGAGTGAGTGAGTGAGTGAGTGAGTGAGTGAGTGAGTGAATGAGAGTAACTACCTGATTTCGGCACCAAAATGTAAGTCATTGTGAGTGTTACAGCTGTTACTGCAAAGGTGTCCTGACTTGTAGGGAAGCCAGGCTACCTGAAAGCTCTGGAGTCTGGAGCTGCAACAGGACAGCTCAGCCCTAGATAAAAAGGAGTCCTGACTTTTCAGGAAGCCAGGCTACCTGAAGCTGGGTGTTCCTCTCCTGGAGACAGCCATGACAGATGAGCTCTGCTCTGTTTCTCTAAGGGAACATTCTATCAGAGCCAACCACTTTCTAGGCCCAAGATGTTACTTCTTCAGCTATAGTCTGCTAAAGGGGAAACCCCAGCAGAAATGTACCAATCTCCTGCTCCAGTAAAAGTTGTTACTTATCTCTGCTACAGCCTTGCTCAATCCCTCTAAGGGAATATCCCAACAAGTTTCTTCTGTTTCTGTTATCCTTGCTCAGTTCCCCTAACTGAATCTTCATCCAAGACTCTTTTGAGAAAGATTTATTTGGAAAAGCTGGGCATTGGTGGCGCACAACTTTAATCCCAGCACTAAGAAGGCAGAGGCAGGCAGATCTCTGTGAGATCGAGGCCAGCCTGGTCTACAAGAGCCAGTTCCAGGACAGCCTCCAAAACAATACAGAGCAACCCTGGAAAGAGAGAGAGAGAGAGAGAGAGAGAGAGAGAGAGAGAGAGAGAGAGAGAGAGAGAGAGAGAGAGAGAGAGAGATTTGAGAAGGAGGAGCCTCTGTCAGGATGGGAAAGGACAGCCAGCAATTGAAGCAGCAGAGGAGCTTATATAGGGATTCTTAGGTGCAGTTTTCCAAGGGAGTTTTTCTGCTCAGGGGTGGTTAGTTTTTCCTGCTCAGGGATTGGTTAGTTTAGTGGGTCACAGGCATAGATGGCTCTTATTTCATGGCAAACTGTGTTTCTTTCACTGGTCCTTTTTAGCTTTTTGGCTCTGGTTTTAAAGACAGGGTGTATTTCACTGGCTCTGATTCTAGGGAGGGACAAGACAAAGTGAGCTTCTTTGGCACTGGTTCAAAGTCAGGGTGTTTTTCTTTGGTTATGGGTCCAGGGACAAAGTGCTTCTTTTACTGCCTCTGGGTTCAAAGTTAGGGTGCTCAGGGGTTGGTTGTAAAAGACCCCAAGAGTTCGGAGTCTGTCGGGGGAGGCCCTTTCCCCAAGAGACGAGACCAGCCCACTGGATGCAAATGCAAGAGGCTGTTCATTGCTCACACAGGTACCTGTGGATGCTTCAGTCTTTTGGGGGACTGAGCGTGCTGAGGTTAAAACTCAGGCAGTTTATATAGGGTTGGGGTGGCAAGAAGCAGGCTTACAGAAGCAGAAGCATGTTACAGGGATTTCATTGGTCCATTTAATTCAGGCAATTAGGGTCAACCAAGAACAGAGTTGCTTATTCGGGTTGGGCACAAAGAATACAAAGAATTCAGTTATGACTATCTCAGTACTCTGGTGGTCTCAATAGAATGCTCCCAGGACCTTCTGTTCCCAGATATCATCCTGCTGACCTTGCTTTGGTCCAAGCTGCAGACCACAGATATCTGGTAGGCATCAGAGGAGAAGAACATCTGGTTCCCTCCTGTACTTTCCCATAACTTGACCTTGGCAAGTTAGCAAGAGCAGCTCAAACAGGCAATATGCATAGTGGGGGTCTTTCAGTTGGTTTTGTGCTTATGTTGGTCTGGGCAAAGTTGGCTCTTGTGTCAGAGGTCTTTGCCCAGACCTTTTACCCTACAGACTGTCCCTAATAGAGACAAAGAAACGCAACAAGCTATTCAAGGGAATGGAGGATTGCACTGTGGCACATGGGGTGCAGGGGGGGGGTATAGGGGGTGTGAAATCAGAAATGCCTATGGTGTGGGGCCAGTGGAAAATGTATTGGCTTTGGTTCCTGTGGAGAACCTCAGAGCAAAGTTAGCATCTTAATAGCTATCTTTCCTACTACTCTCTTTAGATACTAACATACTGGTAATTTTCCATTCTCCTATGACTGTTTTCCTGTTAAGCATATGATGCAGCCTGACCCTGAAAGAGTCCCAGCTGCAGACTTATAGCAACTTATTTTATAGCAGGACACCTCACATCCTCCCTTTGGCCCATTCCCTCATTTCTCCACTACTTAAACCCTGAGGGTATATTCATTAATTCATTAAACGGGACTTGATCAGAATACTGTCTCTTGTCTCAAGTCTCTTGTCCCCCCCCCATTCTCCCTCCCTCCCTCAGGGTTCCCGTTGACTGACCCCGAGGGTCAGGGCAGGTTCCACCCTGCAGTTTCAGGTAAGGAGTATTTATGCTGAAAGGTATCTCTGAGCACAGGGGTCGTGGTTTCAGATAGGAACCATCTGGGCAAGCAGGTATCCTTGAGTGTGGGAAGCTTCCATGTCAGGAACTGCCAAACAGAGATATGTTTGCCCATTAACAAAGGCCAGTTTATGTTTAGACAACATGATGCTGATGTGTCTGTCTGATGCAAGTGAGCTAAAACATGCTGACACTGAATGCAAGAGGCACACAAATCAGAAAAACAAACAAACAAAAAAACCTGACACATGTCCAGGGAGCCCCCAAATCAATACTGATGATCGGTTGCAGAACTACTCTTGGCAGAATGCCACTTTTATGTGGGTTCTATATAAATATGGGCATGAGGTCAGATGCCTTGGCCTGATTCTTTACCAGTTGCTACGATTAACCGTAGGCATGGCCTATACACTTGGCTTTGATGTGTGATTTCACTTTTTGAAGCAGGGTTTCTTGTGTCCCAGGTTGGCCTGGACCTTTCTATGTGGCCATGGGTGAATTTGAACTTCTTTTTCTCTACCTTTTACCTCTCAAGTGTTAGGGTTATGGACAAGAGTCACCACGGCATATGATGTTATTTCTAACCATTGTCATGTCTGCAACCTCTTATCTGCCAACTAGTAAAAATTGAGTCTTAGCCGGGCAGGCAGTGGTGGTGCACTTTAATCCCAGCACTGGGGAGGTAGAGGCAGGCAGATCTCTGTGAGTTTGAGGCCAGCCTGGTCTACAGATGAAGTTCCAGGACAGGCAAGGCAACACAGCGAAACCCTTTCTCGAAAAATCAAAACATAAAAATAAATAAAATAAAAATAATTTCTTTTGAGTCTTAAGGGTGAAGAGTAGTATTCCGGTAACACTGGAGAGATGGCACTTCTACCCTGCACCACAGCATCTGCAGTTTCTGGATCCTGAGCTCCTGTGGCATTAATAATTTAACTGTCATCCTGGGCAGATCAACAAGAGCATACCATTCTGTTGCGCATCCACCTTATTGTCACCAAGACTCAACCCATCCCAACCCAGGGCTCTCGTCTGCCTGATGTTGACGCTGCAGAATTTGCCTAGTCTGCGCCTGCGTACTTACGACATCCAACGCCTCTTCCTGAACACGAGGCCAGACCGGATTTCCGGTGGCCGCCATTATTCTAACTGTCACGCTGGAAGCGTTTGGGTACCTGTCCAGGGCTCCCGCTGTGCAGCGCTCGCAGGTGGGTAGGGTGGACTCAGGGCTGCTGGGTGGTCGCGGGCCGTGGCCTGGGCCGCACCTGAGCCACTGCCTCAGCTGTGCGGCTCAAGGCCTGTGCCTCCCTGCAAAACTATTTTTGTCTTCCGGCCCTTTTTATTCTAGGAAACCTGGTAGAGTTGGACGCTCAACTTGTGTCTACACCCTGCACACTCAGTGGAGGTAAGAGGAAACAGTGTTTCTCATATATCTATATATGCCCAAGAACTTCCTTTTAGTTCTTGGTAACATTCTCTTAAATAGGTAAGTTTCATTAACATATTGGACTTTTATTACCTGAGTTCAGGTTGTAGTCCCCTGATCTTCCTGACTCAACTTTCCAAGTATGGGGATTACAGACCAAGTCAGTATAGGAAATAATATTTAGATGGTGTTTTAGTCACTGTTCTGTTGTTATGAAGAGACACGGTGACCACGGCAGCTATTACAAAAGAAAGCATTTAATTGGGAGTTTGCCTATACTTTCTGAGGCATCGTCCATTATCATCATGGCAGGGGGCATGCAGTTTGCAGGCAGGCACTGGAGAAGCAGTGAGAGCTACAACCAGATCCATAGGCAGAGACACAGACACTGGTTCTGTCATGGGCTTTTGAAAACTCAAAGACCTTCCTAATCCTTTTCAAAATAGTGCTACTCCCTGATGACTAAGCATTCAATTAGATGAGTCTGGGGGAGGGGAACATTCTTAGTCAAACCACTACAGATGGCACTTTAGTACAAGTTTTAAGAGATAAAATAGTTCATGATGAGTTCAGTGTATAGGAAAAGTTATTTGGATGAAAGCATTTTTATGATGGAGAATTTCAGCTCCTCTATCTTTTTTAACTTTAATTTTTAGATTTTTCTTTATGTGTATGAGTGTTTGTGTGTGTATATACCATGTGTGTGTCTGGTTCCCACATTGGTTAGAAAAGGGCATCCGATCCCTTGAAACTGGCTTTAAAGATGTTTGTCAGCTGCCATGTAGATGCTAGGAACTGAACTGGAGCCCTGCAGAAGAACACATATTTTCAACTCCAGCTCTCTCTGGAGTTGTCTCTACTCTTAAAATATGCTTTACACTGTTAAATTAATTTTTCTTTTCCCTCACTGGCTAGATGACTGAACTTGATCAATGGAGAGCTTCTTGCCTCTTGGGACAGCCTCTTGAAAACTGAGATTAACAGCATGCACTGCCATGCCTGACTCATCTTTTCATTTCATAGCATACATGAATTATTCAAATAAAATTGAACCATTGCATATTTTCTTACTTTTTGTTTGTTTTTTGGTCTAGTTAAAACTATTTTTGGTACAAGAAAGTAAAAAGAACAGTAGTTGATAATTTTAGCACTCAAAATATTTTAAGCTACCAGCCAACGTTTATACACACATGCAAGGTAATACTGTTTGAGAAAGAATTTTAAATGCCCTAAGAATGAGGTTATGAAATTTTAACCCATGAGGCATGAGACTGTTAGCTGCCTAACACAACTGTTTGATACATGACGACTTAGTGAAAACCTTTTACCAGTTAGCAGAGTCTTCAGTGGAATGAATCAACTTGTAGAGCCTGCCCACTCTCTGTTTGTTTTCGTTGTTTTGTTTTTTTAAAGCAGGGTAGGATATAGCTCTGGTTGGCCTTGAGAACTGTATATTCAGTCATTGGTTGGATTCTTTTTGGTGATTGACACCAGTTTCTTGATCAACTTATGCTTGCTCCACTTGCTTTTCCTTTGAGTGCCTCCTTCATCATCATTTTCTGTTTTGTCTGAAAACAGGGTTTCTCTGTGTAACAGCCCCCAACTGTTGTGAACGAAACCTGCCTTGTAGACCAGGCTGGCCTCAAACTCGCAGAGATCTGCCTGCCTCTGCCTCCTGAGTGCTGGATTAAAGTTGTGTACTACTATACCTGGGTACCATCTTTGTCTTTTGTTAACAACTAGAAGTTTTTGCCTTTCTCCTCTCTCACACAGTGTGTGCCTGTTGACTTTGTTCTTCACTATGGCTTCTCACAAGACATTCAGGATCAAGCGATTCCTGGCTAAGAAACAAAAGCAAAATCGTCCCATTCCACAATGGATTCAGATGAAAACTGGCAATAAAATCATGTACAACTCCAAGAAAAGACACTGGAGAAGAACCAAACTGGGTCTATAAGGAACTACACATATTTATGCTGTTTGAAGGACACCATTATCTTACTGTATCAAGTTTAAAACATTACCATTGTCTGGACACCTAAGTATGTTTATTGGGAGTATGAGTTTCCCCTTTGTTTCTGTGCTCTTGTGTTCATTCAGTAGTTCAGTAATAAATATGTGAAACCTTGTGTTTGGAAGAACAATGTTTGCAGTGTCTTACAACTTGTTTTGTGGTTCTGGAGAGCAAACTACAACCATTTCCATAATAGACGAGTAGTCTGTCGGTGAGCTCCATCTCTGGCTCTTTTCGGGAAGTTGAGGGTTGATACATGTCCACATTGCCTTCAAACTCACAATTCTCCTTTCTCAGCCTCTGAATGCTTGGAGGACTCCAGCAAACCTAAGTGACAGAAGTTGTAAAAAGAAACTTATTTGTTAAGACTCATTTATCATTACACATGACTGTTGAAATTAGATGACTTTTTTTTTCAAACAATAGTTGCATTCTGGTCCTTTATATGTGTCTCATTTAACAAATGATAAAAAGTGGTTGTTGCCACACTTTTATTTCCAGCACACAGGAGGCAGAGGCAGGTGGATCTCAGTGAGTTCAAGGCCAATCTGGCCTAGCCAATTCTAGGCAATTGAGGGCTACAATGAGACTATCTCCAAAAAGGGGGAGAGGGCTTTAAATCCCTCTGCATGTTTCTGACTTTCCTGTCTCTGTAAATGGTTTTCGCTGCTTCCGGTGCTCTTTAATACCTTAGCAATTTTTTTTTTCTGAGTGTTGCCAGTAGAAGTGTTTGTCCTACTTTTTTTTTTTTTTTCTTTAGAAGACTTTCTAGCACCTATGTATGGCTTCTGTTATACAGTTGCAGACTGTGTGTGTATTTAAGGGTTAATGACCTAAAGCCTCTGGATTGAGAACTCTGGACAAGAAAAGTTGACTGATACCCACGGGTACATTTGTTATGGAGATCTACAAACCTCCTGGTATCTACCACTTCCAGACTGCAAGGGAACTGACCTGCACCCCTCATCCTTCATCCAAGGTTTCCCTTTTCTGTCCTGTTAGGAGACCACTGAGAGACCTGAATAAGTCAAATGGTAAGGAGCCTGGACCTCCCAGTTTGAGCTTTTAAAGGCAAAAACCTCAACTGTGTGATGTACTCAGGCAGCTGTGGACATCTGTAGCAAGTCAGCATTGTTTACAGAAGTAGAAAGATAGCAGTAAGCATCAGGCTGTTCTCAAAATGAGTTAGGGTTATAGTGTACAGAAATTTATGACTGATCTATGTGATCAGTGACCAGTTCATACAAGATAATTTTAGTTTTTCTAAAGAATGCTTTGACAAGATACTATAACTATAATTCAGTAACCCCTGCAGCTTGGATGGAAAAGTATTCTGGCAACTGGGAGCCAAGGAATACCACAAAATCACTGTAAGTACAGTAGCTTACAACCCTACCCCCAGGGAAAGGTTTCCCCAGTGTAACAGCTCTGCCCCAGCAGGGGAGGGTTTCCCCAGCCCAGTTGTTACAGCTCTGCTCAGGTCCCACAGAGTGAACAATTCTGCTCTGCTAGTGCAAGGTTTCCCAAGTGAAAGTGTTACAGTCTTGCCTTCTGCTCCCCCCCCCCCAAGCTCTGTCTCTGCACTGGTGAAAGAAGTGTGTCACCCAAACATTTAAGAGATTTATTGGGCCAGGCGATGGTGGCACATGCCTTTAATCCCAGAACTCAGGAGGCAGATCTCTGAGTTCCAGGCCACCCTGGTCTACAGAGCTAGTTCCAGGGCAGGCTCCAAAAGCAAAGAGAAATCCTGTCTCAAAAAAACAACAAAAGAAAACAGTCAATATGACAGAGAAATCCAGGAGAGTGGCTGCTTTATGCCAAAGGCAGCAGCAAACTGAACAGGCATAGGGCTTATATAGTGATTTTTAGGGGTGGAGTTTTTCCAGGGTGGAGATTTTCAGGATTAGAATTGGTCAAATTTCAATTCCCTTGCGTTTTCACAAGCTCAGATTGTCTAGATTTTGTGCTCAGGGATTGGTTGGTTTTATGCTCAGTTGATCAGGGTCAGCTTTGGCTCTCGTTTCAGGGCCAACATGTTTCACTGGCCCTTTTTAGCCATTTTGCTCTAGTTTTGGGGAGAGGGTGTGTTTCTTTTACTGACACTGGCTCCAAGGCCAAGGTGTGGTTTGTTTTTGTTTTTAGCCCTGGTTTTAGGGTCAGGGTATGTTTATTTGGCTCTGGTTACAGGGTCAAAATATGTTTCTTTGACTGGCCCTTTTTCCCTACACTATATATCCCCAAGAACCCAATGCCATGTAGGCATTGCCTCTGCTATGGAGTGACTGCAACTAAAAGTTGTTCTGATTAAAGGAATGATTCTACTTCTGGAGATGCCTATCTTCTTTTTTCTATTTCCAAGTTGCCTCCATCAATCCAACATGTGTGAATAAACATGTTCTGTTTCTATTTCCAAGTTGCCTCCATCAATCCAACATGTGTGAATAAACATGTTCTGTTATAATAAATTTTATTTACCAAAATTGGTGGTCATCCCTGGATTGTATTTTACCATACATGGAAGTCCTTATGAATCTTTTACACCTTCCTGTCAATACTTCCTACTCTGCATCCTTTGGTGTAAATACTGCCTATCAAGCATTTCATAACAAGCAATTTCTAATAGCCAGTTGTTATCTGATTGATAACACATTATGGGCTTTTACCAAAGAGATGTAAACAAAAGTCTTCTCATTCCACACAGGGCACCAACAATGAAAACAAACACCCCCTTAACTGGAATTACTTACAAAAGCACAGTGACTTTTGTGCATCTATACCACTAAAGAAAAACACCTCCCAGCAACTGTCAACTGTCACAATCCTTACAATGGAGTGGAGCCTTCTAAGCTCTCCCTGCCCCCCCTCCCTCACTCCCATCCCAACTGTTAATTAACTGCCATATATCTTCAGGAAGGGGAGGGGCCTCAGGAGTCCCTCTCCCCTAGCAACTGTTACTTGTATCTTGAGAAGGAGTATGGCCTTGTGAACTTGCCCAGTCTTCTACAGACTTTCTGCATGGCAGCAGCCATATCATACTTGGAGGACAATATACAAGATAGTGAGATCCATTATAACAAGATAGTAAAAAGAGGCTTGTATTTCTGGATACAACTGGATTTATCTAGGGCAAAGGTTCAGATCAGTCTTATCCCTTTACCTGCAATAGTCATTTATAAAATGACAGTTACCTTTACTTAGTTATTTAGAATTCTATCAGGTAATATATCCCAAAGAGTGTTAGTAAGATGGCTCAGTGTTACATGAGATTCTTGCCCGACTGGTCCTGAGGCCCATGAGCCCCAAATAAATAAATGGATGCTATATTAGTTATAAAACTGTTGGCTGGTGGCTAGAGCTTCTTATTGGCTAGCTCTGCCTTAATTATTAACCCATTAATATTAATCTAAGTATTTCCATGTGGCTTACTGGAGAATTCCAGCTGCATCCTCTCTTGCGGGGCTCACATTCTCTCTTCCTCTGGTAACCCAAACTATCCATCCTGGTCACTAGCCACACAGTGCTTTATTCATCAACCAATAAGAGAAACATATACACATACAGTGGGTCTTTCCCCATCAGCTCAGTGAGTAAAGGCATTGTACTTCAAAAGTCTGAAGAGATGATAACCATAGGTTGTAAATCTATATAGTACTTCCATAGTAATATATGGATACCATAATTTTATTAACATAAAATTAACCACATTAGCCATAGCAATTATACTTTATTTCTATTCCATAATTTAATGCAATATTTATAAGGCCCTTGTAAGCTAGAAACATGAGTGCTGGAACATAAAATTAACCATAATAATCATACATTGTTCTATTGCTGTCACTGTTCTATTGCTGTGAAAAGACACCATAACCAAGGCAACTCTTACAAAAGGAAGCATTTAAGTGGGGGATTGTTTACAGTTTCAGAGGGTTAGTCCATGATCATCATGGCAGGAAAATGACAGGTATGGTGCTAGAGCAGTAGCTGAGAGCTTTACATCCTGATCCATAGGCAGACAGAGAACTTGGGTCTGGCATCACAAAGCCCACCCACAGTGATACACTTCCTTCAATAAGGCCATACTGCCTAATCCTTTTAATCCTATCAAAGAGTTCTACTCCCTGGTAACTAAGCATTCAACTATATGAGGGCATTCAGTTTCAAACCAACTCTTCATTTTGTCATATCATTTAATGTTGAACTCATTACAGTCTGTAAGCCTGTACATGGGTGCTGGGGAGTAAACTTGGGTCCTTTAGAAGGGCAATAGAACTTTTACTGAGTACCAGTTATATATAGGAAAACAGAAACAGGTACTATGTAAGGGATAATGGAAAAGGTATGGATGTAAGAGGGTGGTGGTAATTGTATTTGTGATAACTGAGCTACTGATTAATACTTTTGGGGTTTTTGCAGTTATGTTCAGCTAGTGGCTGAGGACTTTCAGCTTTTATTGCTTATTCTGATAAGACCTAGAAAATCTGGTCAGTTTTAGAGACTTCCTGAAACTATTTTGATTTACCTTCCTGTTTAAGGAGCTTCTCTACAGGATGGAATCTTTCAATATGGGAGGAAACTCTCATACAACAACTTGGCGGCAGGCCATAAGGCATGTCCTTCCCCAAAAGGACATTGTTAAGTACCAGGCTTCACCAAATATGACTCCACATAGGGTAACAGATATTTGGGACTATGTAGAGAGCTTAAGTAAAATGTCAGGGTGCTAGGACTGACCAACCTGTCTGGCAAGAACAAATATATTTTAGAAAGACACTTAAACTACAGTCTTTGGTTATACCACCCTGTGAAAGAATGGAACCCAAGAAATTAGAATTAAATCAGGGATGCGCTGGAAGAGAAAGGACTGGAGCTCCAGGGGGCATCCAGAAAATGTGCTTGTCTCCTGAAGAAACAATTGTCAGATGTACTACAATAGACAGAGATCACACTGTGGCCAGACTATTTCAGTTTAAACTCTATTGAGAGACTAGGAGTTAGGCAGACTCCCTGATAGACACACAGATAGGGGGAGAGGCCATGACTGAGTAATAAAGGTGGTGAATTTACAAGATGGCCTGGGACAGGCTTCCTAAGGGCTCTCTCAGGGGAAAGGCAGTGAGCACGAAAGGACCTGTTCAGCATCAAGTATAAAGGGAAGATAATACAAACAATACGAGGATTCTGAGCAGACTCTCAGGATCTGTCTGTCCCTTCTCCCAATTTTGGTTTTCTTAGTTGGCTTATTGAGGACGAGTGGCAAAACCCAGCTTGTTGCAGCGCACGGAATGATCCCTAAGGCTTTTATAGCAGGATCATGTTTTAAATATATATATAGTTAAATGTGTATCCCTCCATGAATTTGTGTGCATCACGTGCACATAAGTGACCTCGGAAGCCAGAGGGAAGGGGTTGGATCCCTTGGAATTGGAATTATAAGCAGTTGTGAGTGAGCTGCCTGATGTGGGTGGAGCGCTGGGAACTGAATTCTCTATATGAGGGCATATGCTATAAATTGCAGAGCCATTTAATTCTTCGGTCCACAGGGCCACTCAACATAGCAAACTTTAAGGGACAGACATCTGAAAATTCAGTAATAAGGACACGTGTTACTGTACTGCGATATTTATTTATTTTGACTATCTATCTATCTATCTATCTATCTATCTATCTATCTATCTATCTATCTATCTGACATTGGTGGTTTGGAGTTCATTCAGACTTGCATTTAATCCACACAGATCGGCTAGGCCCTGCCTCAGGCTTGCTGAAATTAAAGGAGTGGGCCACCAGGTGTAGCAAACAAGACTTTCCCATAGTGGGCTATGGGCTGTGTGAGAAAGAGGAATTTGGAAGATAATCCTCCCCCACCTTAGCAATGCAGAGTAGCCGCTTAAGGACGTTTTGCAAACAGCCCCCATTGGTCATGAGACCTTGTGTCTCCAGAGCACATCTGTTGAAAGTGATGAGAAATACTGTTTTTCGTGATTTCTCGGCCCTTTCTCTTCAGAGGCGCCACAGAACGTCAGTAAAGGCTCGCTGGAGCAGCAAAGCCTCAGTCCCCTGTGGTATCTCGAATTTACAGGTCTCTGGAGGATCACCATCCCGGGTTCTAACCCAAATCTATAACCCTTTTTCTCTGGGACTTGCTTTTGCGAACAAAGTTTCGTTAGTAAGAACTTCCTAAACACCACTGAAATCTTTGCGCAAGGCGGGCCCTCGCCCGCGCGCTCGCCCGCACGCCCGCCTCAGGAGCCGCGCTGAGGCCCCGGGCCAGCCCCAATCGCGGGATCGTGCGTCCGCGGCGCGCCTCCAGTCAGTTTACTTTCCCCTCAGCCGCTCTGCTCCCCGCCCACCGTCTCCGTGATTGGCTGGGTTCCCTGCCCTTCGCGCGGTCATTGGCTGGCAGCGGCCCGGGGGCGGAGGGAAAGAGATTTAGTCTGGCTCCCGCTCCGCCGCGGGTCATTTCGTCTGAGGTGGCGGCTCACTTCTCCGTGGAAGCCGTCGGGGAGCGGCGCCCCGCCGCGGGGTACGTTGCGGGCGGCGGTGGCTCCTTGCGGGCGGCGGTTAGAGGGCCGGCTGGCTTCATGGCGGCGCTCGCCCCGCGGAGGCCGGCCCCGACCTGGAGGGAACCGGCCCTGAGGAGCTCAGGCTCGGCCGCGGGCGGGAGCGGCCGCCCGGGGCGGCGGCGGGGGGTGGGGGGAGGTGAGGGTCGCCGCGGCGGGAATGGCTGGTGCTGTGCACTCGGTGTGGGGCAGGTGAACTGATGATGCAGCAAATGTCCGCGTCGGCGTCTGTATCCGCTGGTCAGGGTCAGAGATGCGGTCGGCCTGTTGTAAAACACACAGGTGCCAGAAGAATTACCTGGAGCTCGCCTTGTGGTCTTGATCTGTGGTGGGCGGACAGACCAGGAGGGAGAGTCACATCTGCTGACCAATTTGCTAAAAGAGACTGGCACCTGGAGCAAGCCCTTGGCGCCTTGAGCTTGCAGCTCCATAGTGTCATGGGGTACCTGTATAAACCCCCCGCCCCCCTCCATAACTCTAATTATGTGGAGTCCTTATTCACCACCGGCAGGGCTGTCTAACGCAGAGTAGCTGGAGCATCCCCACCCTTCAATTTGTATTAAAAATTTAAAAGTACTGTTTCGAAAGCAGCTATGGGTATCTGCAGGGAGCAAGCATTGTTTGCAGAAAGGAAATAAAATGGCAGTTAAGACCTCAGGCTGTTCTCATAACCTTAAGGTCAAAGTCACATTGCATAGAAATATATGATAGAAATATATGGTTGGTCTACATGACCAGTAACCAGTTTATCCAAGATAACTCAAAATTTTTACTTTAATTATTATTGTTGTTGGGTTTTTTTGGTTTTTTGTTTATTTTTTGTTTGTTTGGTTTTTTTGTTTTGTTTTTTTTTTTTTTTTTTTTTTTGTTTTGTTTTGTTTTTGGAGACAGTGTTTCTCTGTAGGTTTTGGAGACTGTCCTGGAACTCTCTTTGAAGATCATGCTGGCCTTGAACTCAGAGTTCTGCCTGCCTCAGATGAGATCAAAGGCTTTTGTCACCACTGCCCTGCTCAAAATTTTTCTTAATTCTTTCACGAATTGTCACAACTACAGAGTTCAGTACTCCACTACAAATAGGACTCTGTGATTGAAGCTGAACACCATTCAGATAGAGGTTGATTTTAGTGACTCCTGAAAAAGACAAAAACAATTAACAGTTTCTTATTCATCTTTTTCCAGGTTTAGCAAACAAGTTAAAAGAATGTGTCTCAACAAAGGAAGCAACAATGGCCTCTCTGCTTAAAATTCTTAAGGAAACTGACTTTTGTCTGGTGTAGTGGGGCACAGTTTAAATCCCAGCATTTGGGAAGCAGAGGCAGGAGCATCTCTTGTGAGTTTCAAGGCCAGTCAGTGTGACCCTGTCTTAGTAAATAAATAAATGTGAAAAGGAGTGAAATGTTTAATTACATCGTTGAATTTAGGTCTTATGAATGTTGCTTTTTATGTTAGTTGGTTTATCCCTCAATTTTTTTTAAAGAGAGGTTGACTCTAACCTTAATGAAATTTGTCTCCATAACTCAGTACAGATGTAGATGAGCTACATATTAACTTCTGTACAACAGAAATATGTAAGCAGTGCATTTAAAAAAATACTTAGCAGCTAATGCAATTTAGCTACCACTTGAATTTTTTGGCTTTACTTTATCGACTCTGTACTTGTGTCAGTCTTGAATTCTACTGTTTTCTTACTACTAAGTGTTTGGAATTTTGATATGGAACTTAAAACCGTCCCTTGATTTCTGCTTGCCTTTATATCATAATTCTCTGATGTATGTATAATGATAAAATTATTTTATTGTGTGGCATGTATATGCTCCTCCATTGGGTTCTAGGAATTAGGCTTCCATGGCAAGTTCTTTTACCTACTGAGCTATCTTACTCTCTGAGGCTTAAATAAACCTGGACCCCTACTATAACACATAGCAATAATCTTGGATAACTCTTTAATCTTTATAATTACAGGTAAAGCATTCTGTACTTAAGCATTATCTAAAGAGAAAACAATGAGTTTTATAGCATTGAGGCTGTGCTAAGGGTGAGCCAGTAGGGTCACAACTTAAAGGCCTACAAAGGTGGTTCAAGGCCAGCTTCAGCATCTTTAGTGAGGTTTTGTCTCAAAATAGAGTAGAAAAAGGGCTTAGTGGTAGAGTAATTGCCTAGCATAAATGAGGCCATGGATTCAATGCCCAGTAGTATATAAACACTCTCTCCGAATTAAAAAAAAAATGAGATAATCATATACAATTTTAAAATTTGAATGTGAACCATTACAAATGTGAGTGAGGTTTATGGTTATAAATCTAGCCACCAGCTGGATAGAGCACTCATATTTTTACTGAAGTCAGAACTCCAGCACTAATAAATGTCAGTACAGTGTGAGGATGTTTCTATAATCTCAGCAGCACCTGGGAGGTATAGATTGGATTCCAGGAGCAAGTAAGACTAGCCAAATTGGTGAGCTGAGAATTCATTGAGAGATCTTGCCTTAATATCTGTGATAGAGAGTGATACAGGAAGATGCTTAAAGTTAACCTCCCAAATTTGAACAAACACATGTGTATTCATACAAAGCTAAAAAAACAAAAATCCACAGGCTTGGCAAGATAGCACCATGGGTACTTGCTGTTCAATTGACTCTGCAATTCCATCCCCTGGATCTACCTCCTAAAGGAAAGGACCAACTCTCACAAGTTGTCCTCTGACCTCCCAATCCAAGACACACACACACAAACACATACTTAGGACATGTGTGACTCCCTCATATATCAGACAAAATCTTTTTCTTTTTAAATCCAGGCACTCTCTTTGTAGTCCTGGCTAGCCTGGAACTTGGTATGGCGACCAAACTGGCCTCTAACTCACAGAGATCTTCCTATCTCTGCCTTCTGAGTGCTGGAACTAAAGGTCTGAACCACTTAATCCCAGCATTTGGAATGCAGAGGCAGGCATATCTTGGAGGCCAGCCTGATGTACAGATTGCATTTTGTGAAGTTTTGCTTTTGTTTTTTCAAGACAGGATTTCACTATGTAGTCCTGGTTGCCCTGGAACTCACTCTAGGCAAGGCTGGCCTCTGCCTTCCCAGTGGTAGAATTAAAGGCATATACCCCCACTTAAATTGCACTTAAAAGAACCTAACTTGAATGCTGTTGAAGGGTTTCCGTTCTTGAAAACAACCTACTAAGAAAGTACTTCCTCAGAGAGTCACACCAAAGAAAACAGAGGCGACTACAGGTTTGGTACGGAGGAACTTTGCATTTCAAAGTGGTAGCAGAATGTGACAGTGTGGCATAAATGGTACTGATTTTGCAGGCATGTTGGGGTCATGTAGTCATAAGGCATGGTTAAAGAAAGTAACCTGTTTGTGTTGTTTTGTTTTGTAGGAATCCACAATTAAGAGATTGACTTGAGCTGGACATGTTGGTACAGCAGAGGCAGGTGGATCTCTGAGTTCAAGATCAGACTGGTCTACGTAGTGAGTTCCACATCGGTCAGGGCTACATAGTAAGATCTTGTCTCAAACAAAAGACAGATTGGCTTCAGTCTCAGAAGAGATTTGGACTTTGAAACAGTTTTTGAACTGTTAAAGACTATGGGATTTTAAAATACATATTGTATTATGAAATGGCCATAAACCTGTGGGTCAGGCAATGAGTGTTGCCATTTGAAATGTGAAATGTCCCTTATAGCAGTGGTTCTCAATCTTCATAATGCTGTGATCCTCTTACCTCCATGCCTTCCTTGACACAGTCTGCATCCTCTAAAACAGTAAGCCAAAGTAGCACTTTCCTTCCTTAATCAAGTACAGATTATAGCAACAAAAAAGTAACTAATTCAGACTCATTACTTGGCAAGAATAGAGGGGCATCAGGCACATGAGTGGTGGTGCACAGACATAGATTCAGGCAAAACACTCAGAAAATTTAAAATTTTTTGAAAATATTTTCATGAAATACCACAGAATAATACAGGTATGTGCTATGCTATTACATGAAATAGGAAAACAAAAACAAAATTGAGACAAATTACTAAAACATTAGAAAAAAGCAAACCTGTGTAGGGCTCTAGCAATGGATGAGATTGAATTAGGAGAAGAGAGCCCAAATCAAATTATTTCATTGAAAAGTTTTACTATACCTCTTCCCATTTGTTAAAGAAGAGATCTAACTATGGTCATTAAGTTGTATAGACTCAGTTTTTGTGTATGATATTTCCTTAGCAATGATCTCATGGCTTTGACACTTTAATATCCTGGAGTCTCCAGTGCACTCAGGCTTCCCTTTCACAGATTTTATGAAATGGTCCTCAGGGCCTCCATGTAGGTCTCCTTTGCCACATACCTGGACTCGTTGTTCTCTTTATAGCAGAGGAAGATTACACAACCTCCTTGTCTTAGTTAGGGTTTTAGTGCTATGTAGAGATACCATGACCACAGAAACTTTTTAAATGTTTTTATTGAGCTATACATTTTCCTTACTGCCCTCTCCTCCTCCCCTCACCCCGTTTACCCTCCCCTTTAACACCCAGGCTCCCATATCTTGTTTCTCCTTAGGCAGATCCCTAGCTTCTCTGGGGTTGTGGCCTGTAAGCTGGTTGTCTTTTGCTTTATGTCTAATATCCACTTATGAGTGAGTACATATTATATTAGTCTTTCTGAGTCTGGGTTACCTTAGTTCTGTCCATTTGCCTGCAAATTTTAAGATGTCATTGTTTTTTTACTGCTGAGTAGTATACCTTTGTGTAAATGTACCGCATCTTCCTTATCCATTCCTTAGTTGTGAGGCATCTAGGTTGTTTCCAGGTTCTGGCTATTACAAATAATGCTGCTTTTGTGGTAAGTGTGCATCCTTTGGGCATATTCCCAAAAATGATATTGCTGGGTCTTGAGGTAGATCTATTCCCAATTTTCTGAGAAATCACCATACTAATATACTGATTTCCAGACGGACTATACAAGTTTGCACTCCCATCAGCAATGGAAGAATGTTTCCCTTACTGCACATCCTCTCCAGCCTAACTTTTCCTTAGTGTTTTTGATTTTAGCCATTCTGACAGGTATAAAAAGGTATCTCAGAGTTGTTTTGATTTGTATTTCTCTGATGACTAAGGGGGTTGAACATTTTCTTAAGTGTCTTTCAGCCATTTGAGATTCCTCCGTTGAGAGTTCTCTGTTTAAATTTGTACCCATTTTTTTTTTAATTGGATTATTTGGTATTTTGATGCATAGTTTCTTGAGTTCTTGGTGTATTTTGGAGATCAGTCCTATGTCATATGTAATGTTGGTAAAATCTCCCATTCTGTAAGCTGCCATTTTGTCTTGTTGACCATGCCCTGGGTTTCAGAAGGTCCCTTTTATTGATTGTTGCTTTCAGTGTCTGTGCTACTGGTGTTAATACAGGAAATGATCTCTTGTGCCAGTGTGTTCAAGGCTACTTCTCACTTCTATGAGGTTCAGTGGATCAAGGCAACTCTTACATGGGAAAACATTTAATTGTGGCTGGCTTACAATTGAGATGTTTAGACTGTTATCATGGCATGAGCATGGTGGCATTCAGGCAGACATGGTACTGGAGAAGGAGCTGAGAGTTCTACATCTTGATACATAGGCAGCAGGAAAAGAATGCCACTAACATTACTTGAACTGAGACCTCAGAACCCACCCCTTAGTGATATACTGCCTCCAACAAGGCCACACCTAATTGTGCCATTCCTTGTGGGTCTATGAGGGCCATTTTCTTTCAAACCACTGCACCCCTTATCTCATGTTTCCTTCATGGCTCCAAAGCCAGAACCATATGGCCAGCACTGCCAAGTTCAGCTGCCTGCTTAAGGTGAATAATGGGCCCCTCCTTGAATTACTTTGCATAAGCTTTGGTTTGTTGTTGCTTTTTGAAGCAGAAAAAAAAAAAAAAAAAAAAACCCTCAGTCCTTTTCCTTTTACAAGTTGCAATATTAGATGGATGGGGTCATAACCTGAAGAGGGTAGTAGGACTATTCATAGTAGACTATTTTTCAGCTAATCCTTGGCTCCAAAATTCAATTTTCTGGTGCTCTTTTTGATTAACACTGTACATTTTTTTTCCTTTTTACTCTGTTTGTGTGCTTTCATTGTGTAACCTGTATAAAAGTGATTACTGGTAACCACTGAACAGTTACTATTAAGCTGTCATGTAATCTTCTCGGCCAAAGAAATTAATCTAGAGCTCTCCAGTTTGGTCTCAGGCAGATACTTAGGACATGAACAAGAAGCAGCCACATTTTTAATCGTTGTATCACAAGAGTGGTCTCTGATCCAGGGCTAGTATTGGTCTCTGAAACCTCATCATCTGAACCTCCAGTAGTCCACATTGATGTCAGCACTACTGCCTTCCAAGATCCTACTAGGATATTTTGATAAGCCCTACTTAAAGCATTCACCTACCTTCTTGTTCCAAAGTCCTCCAAAGAGCAGCATGATAGGCCTGTATCATCAGTACCCCACTCCTGGTACCAACTTTTCTTAGTTGCTTCTCTGTTGCTATGGTAAGAAACAATAATAACCAAGGCAGTTTATCAAAGAAAGTGTTTGGGGAGTCCTTATAGTTTCAGAAGTTTAGAGTCCGTGACAGTCATGGTGGGAAAGCATGGGAGCCTGCAGGCAGGAATTGCACTAGAAGAGGCAGAGAGGCCTATATGGAAATGTTTTGGACTTTTGAAACCCCAAAGCCCATCCCCAGTGACATATCTCTTCCAATAAGACTACACATAAGCATTTCCACCACCTGGGTACCAACTATTCAGACATACAAGCCTGTCGGGGCCATTCTTGTTCAAACTGCCACTCAGGTTTTTTGGTGGTTTTTTTTTTTTTTTTTTTTTTTTTTTTTTTTGCCTCTTTTATTCAACATTTTATTCAACAAAGGATCTTATGTGGATAGTTACATCTGAAAGTAAACTAAGAGAGATTAGAATAAATGTAAAACTTTTAGTCTTTTAAAAATAAGAACTAGTAAGTACACAATTGTGAGAAATCCATAAAAATGACTGAAGAACAAATTAAGATCATCAAAATTAAAAGATAAAAGATTAGCATATAAAAAATAAGTCTGCAGTGATTGAGCTTAAATCCTCTTTTAAGTTTACACTGGATTTGTTGGTCAGCTTTAATCCAACATGGTAGCACAAACAAAACCCTGAGAATCTTGGGTTTGATCACTGGCACCTCCTAAAACTGGGTGTCTAGTAAATATCTGGAGTCTTAGAATTGAGATAAAGGCAGGAAGATCAGGAATGAGCTCCATAGTGAGTTTAAGGCGAGTGTGACTATATCAGTTTCTTTCTCAAAAAGTCAAGAAATGAAAAAAATTTGGCAGCTTTAAAAGTGAGCTTACTTGGTATATTAATTGCATTATAACTAGGGTTTATCAGAATATAACCCCATTCATTGTGGAACATCAGAACTTTAAATGAGTCCAAAAAGAAAAGAGCTTGTATATAATAGTATCAAAAAGCAGTACAAGGCAGGAAGAATGGCTCAGTTGCTAACTTATTTCACTAAGACCTTAGTTCAACCCCCAGCTCTCATGTGAAAACGAAAGCAGTTGCCATGGACTGACCCAGTTAGGGATCTCTAGTAATCAGGTCGGTAAGGTAAGGATTTGGCAAGTGACAGACACAACACAAAGAGAAGTGGTTTGAATCTGTTGTAAGTTTACTCTAGTGAGAGAGCATCAGATATATACACATGATTTAGGAACTAAGATTTGACCCCATGTCAGGTTATACATAGTCACATCTGATGAGTGGTTACATGTTGACAACTTATCTTGAAACTAAAAGAACAGAGCAGAAAGTACCCTTTGAGTACCATCTGGCCTCTAGACAGTGGTTAATAGCCTCAGACCTGAGGTCAATTTTATTCTTAAAATTTTGTTGAGCTGCCTCCTATATAAAAAATGTAGAAGTTTGTAAAGCTTAATATATTTATGATCAGTCTGGCCAATTTGGCTCTTTTTTGAAGCCCCCCATCCAACTTTGGGGGAGGTGAGCATATAGTTTTTGTAATTGTTTTGTTAAACTAATTTGGTCCCTTTTGTCAATAAGCAACAAGGAGGCCTTGCTCTAGCTAATATCTACTAAGTGTGTGACACACCTTCTCTCCATCTATAATTACTCATCTATTTCCCTGATCATATACTCCTGTATCAGCACAGAAGGGGTTGTAGTCCTGAGTCTCTGTGGAGTTTCCCTGTTTATTGGAGGCACCTACCATTGTCCTTTGAGTAGGTAATGCCTTCTACCATAAATCGTAGTAGTAGGAATTCGTAGTAGTAGACTGTTCTTCCTAGCTCCTGGTGAACTCCCTGGGTCTTTTTCCTACTAGTCTTTGAACTTTTATCCGTTTACTATCTACCAAGACTTGGCCAGGACCTGTTGTATTAATTATAGCCATAAAAAAATCAAGAAAGATAAGGTATAGAACCCAAATCCACAGAACTTGGATCAGTGCACTGGAACAAAGCATAGGGGCAGGATGCCAAGGACCTCCGGGAGACTAAGTTCCATGGAACACATGCCCCTGGTCTGTAAACATGGTTTTCACCATGTCACACAGAGCCAACCATAGTGATGGTGCATGCTTATAATCCCAGTGATTGAGAAGAGAGACAAGAGGATTCTGGATTCTCTCAGCCAATCTAGCTTGGGTTTCTCTGAGCTATGATTTCCACCCTGGTGTTACCATGTCTACCTGTTCTGTGCCTGAGGCTTCTTTCCCACTGGGGAGCTAGATATACTGTTTCCTACTTTTCTTTATATCAACTTTCTCTGGTACTTGGTTTTTAGTGAATATATGGACACATTTTTATTTTTATATTCATTTATGTCTTAGAGCTTTCTACAGAAATAAAATTTGCCCACTTCAAAGAGATATGGTCTGTTTTTTTTCCAAAAACTTTTACCATACCATTCATGTTTATACATGTGACCCATCTAGGGTTACTTTGCTATTTTTTTTTCTGTTACCTATTACTTTGAAATTTATTAGATAAGGTATGAGATAAAGAGTAAAGTATGTTTTTTTCCCCCATGTACCTATCTAGTAAACATGAATCCTGTATTAATACCAGTCTTTTTCTCCTTTGTCCAGACAAGTCAAATGGTTTTATGTGAAGCTCTTTCTGGTTTCTGTCCTATTAGTACCACTGTCTTTATTATAGTACATACTATTTAAAATCTTGGTTCTAATTGTTTCTATTTAGAATAAAGCTTCCAAATAGAAATGATCAATATAGAGAAATATTCTCAGTATTATTTTAATATTATTATAACTAACCGGGTAAATGCATTTAAATCTTTTTTTTTTTTTTTTTTTTTTGAGGCAAAGTATCATGTTAAATATATCTTAAACTCTAGGATACAAATTATGGAAAGTCCAGACAGAAAAAGACAGAAGGTTTTAAAGGCCAAAAAAACAATGCCTGCAAGTTGCCGGAAGCAGTTGGAGATCCTGAACAAGTCAAAGAATGTTGAAGCTTCAAAAGCAACAGTTGGAACTAATACTGTTTCAAACGGTAATCAGAGCTTAAGTCCTGAGGTTCTAGCTAGCAAATGTATACATTCTGAACATGCTAACTCCTCATTTGTGTAGCATTCTTCCAGACTTTAAGCATTAGAAGAACTGTTTCAGAAACAAGGTCAGGAACCACTGATGATCAGGGTGTATGTTCTTACACAAAGCCAGGGACACCTAACTCTTCTGTCAAATACTCCACACAAGAGCTGACAGAATTGCAGAACAAATGTATCAAGATCATTTTCTAAACATGAAGAGAATTACAATAACTTTATATTAAAAAGTTGATGGTGTTAAATAGGTGTTAAATAAATGCTATAATCCAGAATACTTTAGATGATAAGAGAACCCACAAGATAGCTTTCAATTTAGAAGCAAACTTTACTTCAGAGCCTAAAGATCAAAGTTATGTTTTTGAGTTCAGACTTTATCTCTTGAGAAAAAACCTAATTTGGTAAATTCAGTCTTCTCTAGTAATTGTGCTGATGCTATTTTGAAAACCAAAGAATACAGTGGGACCTGTCACTCTGGTCTTTTTAATTGTGAATGTGCATACTCAAGTGGTAGTCATTACTTGGCCTTGATAGTATAGTAACTCTATGTCTTTTGGAGAAATTCAAATAGTGACTTTCCTAAGGGTATTTTAAAGTATCAAACATGACAAAAAATAGAGTACATATAGATAGGACAAAAAATAAATGATGGCTATGTTTTCAAACTGTTTTGTTTGTAAATTGTTCTTGATTCTGAGATGGCAATATACATTGTTAAAGGAGAAAATTATGGTTAATTATTGGCTTTATTTGTAGTGCTAGGATTGGGCATCAGGCAGGACTAAATTCTGTTGAAAAGAGTTATGAGGCTGGGGACGTCTATGTAGCTCAATTGGTAGAGTGCCTGCCTAGTGTGCTTGAAACTCTAGTTCAGTCCCCAGTACCACATCAACTGGGTGTTGTGTGTGCATACTGTTATCTGGAGCACTAAAAAGGTAGAAACAGAAGGATCAAAAGTTCAAGGTCATCCTTAGCTACAAAGCAAATTTGAGGCCAGACAAGGCATAAAGGATCCTGGGTATCTTACTGATGTGGATATACCAGTAAATTGAATCCTTCCCCTTCCTTCTGCAAATATTAACCGCCAATAGCTACTTGGGAGGTGGAGCTTTGTAAGTCTCCCAAAGGACAGGTACATTAAATTGTTAGTGAATCTATTTTTTCCATAGAATTGATTTATAGATCATATGCCAAATAGAAATGAGAGATGCAGTTAATTCATATGCCCAACCATGGAGAGCTACTTAGAAAGAAACCAAGTAATTAAAAAAGGAAGTGCTCAAGTTATAAAATCATTAAATAGCAAAACAAATATCATTAGAAGTAGGATCTTTATGTTGGTTCATAAATGCTGATTAGGGCCAGCAGGATGGATTAGCAAATAAAGGTGTTCTCTTCAAAGCTTGGAACCCACGTAAAAGTGGGAGGAGAGAACTTCACAAGGAATGCCTCTACCCTCCACACTCACTATTAGGGCATGCTCACATACACACACAATGTAGACTATTTTGTTTGTATTTATCATTTCAAAGATAATTTAAATTGCTGAATAACTTAATGAAAGTAATGAATTCCTTAAGTGACTATATACAGTTTATTTAGGGTTTTGTTTGGATTATGTGTTCAGAAGGATTTGTTTTTTCATATTTTTTGTTTTGGTGAGAGAAGGTCTCATAGCCCAGTCTGGCCTTGAATTTTTTATTGTCTTTTCACCTCCCAAATGCTATAATTTGAACTGTGTACCTCCTTCTCCTTTGGTTATCCCTATGAAAAAAAGACTGAAATGGGTTTATATCTGAGACCCGAATCCTACCAAGATTTCTTTTTTTAAAGAAAGGAAATGTTTTTTATGCCATTATATTTACTTGGTTTTTCAAGGTAGGCTTGTAACATCTGGCTGTCCTGGAACTAGCTCTGTAGACCAGGCTGGCCTTGAACTCACAGAGATCTACCTGCTTCTACCTCCTGGGTGCTGAGATTAAAGGTGTGTGCTACCATCACCCAGCTCAATATATGTATTTTTAAACTAGGGTATTGCTATATAGTACTGAGTGCTAGGATTAAAGTCATGCACCATCATGCCTAGCTAAAAAATTATTAATTAAAACTTTTAAGCACTGCTGTTGGCATATTTTAGTTTTTCCATTTGATTAGACTTCCTAAATTAGAGTTTTTAGTTCCTTCTTAAGAAGGAATATTTTTATCTATAATCTTTCTATCTCCCCAAGGCCATAATCAAAAGAAGATGTTTTCAGAAAACAAAGAAAATGTTAAGTTCATGGAAGCTTCAGAGCAAATTAATGAAAATGGTTGTGTAGCTCTGGAAAGGCATACAGCACTGCTAGAACAGGTAATGTTGGGCTTTAAATATTTGCTTTAGGAACTTACACTTTGGATGTGTTGAAAGTGCAGGAGAGAAAGTAAAGGTTAAGAGCACTTGCTACTTTTGCAGAGAGGACCTGAGTTTAGTTCCCAGAACTTACTTTTGGTGGCTCATAACCTATAATCCAGCTTAGGGGATCTGATATCTCTTTCTTCCCTCGAATATATCTCAAAACACAAACACACACACACACCTTCACACCTTTACAATATCTCTTAGTTATCTTAGTTAAGGTTATTGTTATGAAATACCAGCTGGGGAGGAAAGGGTTTATCTTTCTTATACTTTGATATCGTAGTTCATCATCCAGGAAAATAGTCAGTGCCGGAATCTGGAGGCAGGGGCTGATGCAGAAACCATGGAGTGCATACTGGCTTGTCCTCCATGGCTTATTTAGCCACCTTTCTTTCTTTCTTTCTTTTTTTTTTTTCAAGACAAGTTTTCTTCATGTATCCTGGCTATCCTGGGACTCGTAGGCCAGGCTAGCCTTGAACTCACAGAATTCCATCTGTCTTTGTCTCCTGAGTGTTGGGATAAAGGTGTGTGCCACCACCAGCCAAGGGGAGGCCCAACCCATATAGGCTGGCCCCTCCCTCATGGATCACCAATTAAGAAAGCCCTGTATTGTACAGACTTGTTTGTCTACATCTCCATCTTATGCAGATAATTTCTCAGTTGAGGTTCCCTAGCTAGTTTAGTTGATGTAAACTAGCCAAGTCATAATTCAAACAAAAACATTTAAGAGTGAAATTGCTTATATTACCAATATATTTCTATTTTATGGAATGGTTCCAGACTGGGTAATCTACAGAATTATGAATCTATAAAAGTCTTGTAAAAAGAGATAGACTTTTTAATTAATAGGCTACCCAATGTATAAGTCAAACATGGGATGACCTTGAGCTTTACTTGATAGTGCAAAATATTTTGTGTTAGTCATGGGTTTTTTTTTTTTTCTTTCGATTGGCAGCAATAGCTGTTTATTGATCACATCACAATTATTATTTTGTAGACTCAAGCAACCCTGTGGTCTATTTTAGAGTCTTGATGCATTCAAATTACATATCTCCTCTTCCAAACTTACCTAGGAATACTGCTTTTTAAAACTTTTAAATATACTTATTGCTTTCAGTTTTGCCCAATTATGTTTATTCATGGTCCATCTGTCTGATCAACTAGGAACTGAAATAGGATCTTCCAGACTAAGCATGGTAGTGCATACCTTTAATCCCAGCACTCGGGAGGCATAGGCAGATGGATCACTGAGTTTGAGGCCAGCCTAGTTTTTGGAGCAATTTCCAAGACAGCCATGCAGGACTATAGAGAAACCCTGTTTGAAAGAAACAACAAAAGACAAAAACAAAAGGGGGGAAGAAATATAATCTTTAGTACTAGTAGGAAAGCTTTACTCAGAAGTTCTGTTTTGATGGGTCTGATTATAATTCATTATAGTTATTGTGGTATTCAATTGTAAACAGTAATCAACTGAACTATATGAATTGAAGTCAATGTTTTGAGGATGAATTTAATTTCTAATATGTCTATTTGTGTACTAAATATTAAACGTGGTATACAAAATTTAATATCCAATTTTTATAAAACTTACCGGTATGGTAATATGTAGCAGTTTTGTCATTATAAAACATTAAGAAGGCTGAGCTGTGGTTGTGCATGCCTTAAATTCCAGCACTTGGGAGGCAAAGGCAGATCTCTTGAGTTTGAGGCCAGCCTGGTCTACAGAGTGAGTTCCAGGACAGCCAGGTTGTTACACAGAGAAACCCTTCTCAAAAACCACAAAAAATCAGGAAAGAGTACAGCAATTTTCAAGCAGTAGAAAATAAGCTGTGCATGGTGGTGTACACCTTTAAACCAGCACCTAGGATGCGAAGGTATATGGAGCTCTTTGAAATTGTGCATAGTCTGGTCTATTACAGACTAGCTGAGACTACTTAATGAAAAATACCAAAAAAAAGTAGGAGTGGATCAGAGAGATGGCTCAAGGAAGACCCTGGTTCAAGTCCCATAACCCATATGCCAGCTCATAACTATCTATTACTCTAGTTCCAGGAGCGCTGATGTTCTCTCTGGCCTCTGCATGGTGCACATACATACATGCAGGTGAAACGTTAATTAATACACATAAAAATAAAAAGTAGGAAGTAAAATTGTTTTGAAGTTTGCATGTTTTGGCTTTGTTTTTTAAACTTCTAGGTTAAACATTGGATTCGACAGGAGATCTACATGATAAATTGTAATCTATTTGATAAAAAACTGAATGAACTGAATGAACGCATTGGGAAGACCCAGTGCAAGAATAAGCATGAAGCAATAGCTGGTGAACTCTTTGTAAGTTTCTGATTTCATTTTCTTCCTTTTCTGTGTGGAATGTATTCGGACCCTGTATGTTGGGAATGGGGGTTAAATAAAACAGTTCTCAACCTTCCCAATGCTTCGACCCTTTAATACATACAGTTCCAGACCATAAAATTGTTTTTGTTACTACTTCATTACTATAATTTTGCTATTGTTATGAATCGTACTATAAATATCTGATATGCAGGATATCTAAGATAGTATCTGCAGCTTAAGAACCACTGCAATAAAAGAAGACCTACTAGTTTAATTTAAGGCTTGAGAAATAATCTTAGTCTTAGTAGACATTCTGTGTCTGATGGTTATCTGTAGTATGTAGGCATTTTCTTTTCATTCTGATACATGCTTTATTAGAGCTTACATAATCTGTTTTATTTTGTTTTTTAGTTTTTTTGTTTGATTGATTTTGGGCTTTTTTGGGGAGGGAGGTTGTTTGTTTTTTGGAGACAGGGTTTCTCTGTGGCTTTGGAGGCTGTCCTGGAACTAGCTCTTGTAGACCAGGCTGGTCTTGACCTCATAGAGATCTGCCTACCTCTGCCTCCTGAGTGCTGGGACTAAAGAGGTCTGCCACCAACACCTGGCTTTTTTTTTTTTTTTTTTTTTTAAACCTCCATCATTTTTATTGCAGACAGATTAAGTTTCTTGTTTTTTATCTTTCTTGGTTTTTTTATTTAGTTTTTGAGGTTGGATCTGGGTATGTGTAGTCTATGTTGGCTTTGAACTCTATATCCTCCTTCTTTAAAGTCCTCTTAAGTTTGGAATTGGAACCATGAACCATCTAAACAAGCCCCTTCCGTTCTTAACTATCTTAAGTGGCTGACTGCCTCATTTATCAGTTATCCACATTTTGAGTTCTGTGTCTGTTCTTAACTAACTTCAGACTGATTTTTCTTTTGTTGTCGATTTGGGTTCTCACTACCTAGCCTCAACTATCTGACTGTCTTGGAATTCACTATATAGATTAGTATGGTCTCAATTCCAGAGGCTGTCCTGCCATGAAATTAAAGGCATGCATCACCACAGACAGACTGAAAATATTTTGGGGAAAATGTTTCTATTGAATGTGTACCATCTTTTTGTCTGGATATTATTTCCTGAACAGTACATTGTAACAACTATGTAACAGCATTCCCATTGTATTAGTCCTTGTAAGTAATCTAAAGATAATTTAAAGTGCACAAGCGGATGTATGTATATTTTTAATGTGTGCTGATTTTCATATTTATAGGACCTGGGTCCATTCCTCCATGGATAGCAAGTGTTGATGGTATAAGAGTTTATCACTGGGGCTGGTGATGTAGCTAAATTGGTGGAGTGCTGGCCTAGCTAGCAGTAAGTCCTGAGTTTGTTCCCATGTTTTACATAGCATACATAAGCAGGATATGCTGATGTACAACTCCATTACCCAGAGATAGAGACAGGAAAGCTAGGAATTCAAGGACATTGTTGTTAAGGCCAGCCTGAAATACATCAGACCATATCTATAAATTAATAAGTAAAATTTAAAAAGTAAAGATGCTAGCTAACGGAATGAAAGAATCGAAGGCATTCCCTACTGAGAGTGATTGGGGCCTGGGATCATGAAAAAAAAAAAATGAAGGAAAAGAAGGCCTTCTCATTTATTTGAGTAGATTTTACAAGACTACTTGCTCAAATAGTTTTCATTCTTCACTTGTAGTATTTAGTATCCTGGTGTGATACCTAAGTTTTCTTTCTTCTAGATAAAAATCAGAAGACTTCAAAGACGTATCAAAACAGTATTATCATCTCAAGGAGATTGTTTGGAACCAAACACATTACCCAATAATACAGTCTGTAAGGTTTGTATAAATACACAGAAGTTATAAAATTTTTGGCTTGTAGGATCATAAGATGTGAATATACTTCCAAACAAGGACAGAAGGCTTAGATAACAACGGTGGTTTCTTGTTTTTTGTTTGTTTGTTTTGTTTTTTGTTTGTTTTTAAGTTAAATGTGAAAATACAGAAGTGCTATGGAAGGAGAGACTATAACAAAAAGGAGCCAGGACTTGATCTGGGAAATTCTTAGCATATCCAGGGTACAACTCTAAAATTAGGTTCATGACCGGAAAAACAGTTCTGGGATACAAGGATACATTCAGCTACCACCTTTTGCTAGTCTTTATAAGGACCAAAAATGTCATGGTATTTGCCACCTTTTATGGGTACTCTACTTAGGCTTAGTATATACATCCTGGCCTCCTCAGAGCTGCAGCTTCAATAACAATTTACTTTCATGGCTTTTGTATGCTCTTTTGCTTGGCTTTGTTCTTTGGGCTCCCCATGGTTACCTGTTGGTCCCTGCAGGTACTTCCTAACTGCCCACTGCTTTTGGTCTGTGCTTTTAATCACAGTAGATTTGGTCTGCCAGCTTGCTGGTGAAGAGCTAAGTGTTATTGCTAGTCTATGCCCTGATGATGGCTTACATGTGGGAAGAGGGCAATATTGCCTTTGAAGTAGATTTGGCTAGCTACTGTTCTGGGGATTGGTCTGTGGTTAGACTCTGCTTGCTATTGTTGCTGCAAGCAGTTAGACTTCCACTGCCCCAGTGTTCACCCAGGAGCTATTATGGTTTATGAAATTGGGGTCAAGTCACCACCGACCACTACTACATATTTGGAATGGGGAATGGAGAGATGTCTGGTATCCTTACAATCTAGTATGCTGTGTAGAGTATATTCACTGTGGTCATGAGGTCTCCGGCCAGTCTCCCTTCATTAAATTTTTTCCTTTGCTTTATGATTATCCATTGAATCCTTTACATGTCTATAATGTTAAAGAGTGTAGAGGGAGAAAGTGAATCCATGTTACCTTGCCCTGGAAATGAAAGGAACACTGTTCTACTTTGCTTCCCAGTGGTATGTGAACATACTCACATGTAAAATTGATTTACTTAGTATTAAATAGCACTTCAAAATTCTGCCTCTCTGTGTATGTGTGTGTCTGTTTCTGTGTGTCTAGCTTATTTTTCATGCTGCCCCTTACAAAAGGCCATGTTTGTTCTCAGTTGAGGCATGGAGTCAATCATTTTACTCCAAGGTTTAAATAAATTAACAACTAGAAGTTAAAGTCACCCTTTTATTTTTTAGACTACTAGAAATAAGGTGTTGTCTAATATTTCATTATTTGTCCTGTTTTGAAAGTGTTAGGTTTGTAATGTCATTGTTTATTTCCCTGACTCATTTTGGCAGAGAAGTCAACTCTATGATCATCAGTCAATGAAGTACAGAACATTTAATATTTTACTTATATGCAAGATTCTTCCATGTGAAATTTTACCTTCCTTTCACCTGCTTTTTCCTCATCCATTTAACAGGTTACAGATGCAGAGGTCATGAATTCAAGTGTGAATCAAAAGTCAGTTAAAAGCCTAAGTAAAATAATGCCTTCTGTGAATCCTGAGCCTTTTAAGTCTTCAGAGAATGCAAGAATTAATTTGTCATCAGCTTGTGTTGAGTTTGTTTCTGAAAGGTAGGTATTGCTATAAAAATGCATAGTTATTTATCTTAGTTATATTAGTTAAACATAAAGTAGCTTAAAACTTCATATCCACATCTACAATCTGAAGGAATTCAATTGGTTCTCTGAGCTTCTATTGTTGTTTGAGCAGCACTCAGGTTTTGAATTGTCAGGTAAACAGGTTTTGTTGTGCTACTTCCATTTCTATCATGTGATTAGTGGTTGGGATTGGTTAGGAAGAGTGTTTTTACAAGCACAGAAGCATGAAGTCATTTGGCTTAGCTCAGTGCTTTCCCCCAGTAGAACATACTGATAGTCTTTTTGTTTTTATGACTTTGAGACAGGGGGTGTGTTACCCTGGCTGGCCTGGGTATTTGGGACTTAACATACAGTTTTGACTTTTTAGGAGCTACCCTAGTAACCCATACTATTTAGACCTGCATTTTCATTCATTCTTAATGATTTTAATTTTATGTGTATGTTTGTGTGTGCACATGATTGCACTTCAGCAGAGTGTCAGATCCCCATGGAGCTGGAGTTCCAAGTAGTGGTGAGCTTCCCAACATGGGTGTTAAGAACCAAATTCAGGTTCTTTGCAAGAATAATAATTGTTCTTAACCTCTGAGCCTTCTCTCCAGACCTTGTTTTTAAGAAGCATTTTTATTATTAATCATGTGTAGAGGCCTGCATTTTGGTATTAAGTGGGGAATCTATGAAGAAAACATTTAGATGATGAAGGCAAGAGTCACTGAGTCTGCGGCTGCCACTGTTGACAGCATGTTCTGAAACCTCTGAAGTGACAGAAAAGGAAAGTGCTGCTGATGCCTGTAAAGAAGCAGAGGCTTTGCTGTACAGTCACTTCACAGACAACTGTGTCTATGTACTTAACACTCACTCACTTTGTGTTGTATACTGAAACAACCTGCAGTTTATGTTGCTGTTTATGGCAGTTACACATCCTTTCCAAAGTATGCAGATAGTGTAACAAACATGTAACTTGGCCATGATGATTTGTTTGCTTTGTTGTTTGTTTTTTGAGACAGCTCTCTATAGGCTGGCTAGCTTGGAATTTGATGTGTAAATTGGGCTACCCTCTTGCTGGAATACTAGGTTTAAAGGCATGTACCACTATACCTCACCTTAGAAGGTGAGTTTTAGAAAACATGTAAGGAGGAATGATACAAACATTAAACTCTTACCAAAGAATATGAAAAAAAGCTTATTAAATTCATTTTATGAGAAATGAACCTTGATGCTAAAATCAGTGTTAAAGTATTGTATAAATGAATTACCCGCAAAATTCTAATAGTTCAAATAGAACGATCTTGTAAAAGTAGTAGTGCTGGTCAAACCTTTGGGTTAGTTCAGCTTGAGTTAACCTCCGCATGAGAGACCCTGAGCCAGGATCCCTTAACTGTAGTACTCTTTACTTCTATACCCATAGAAATAAGGATATGTTTTGTTGAAAGGTGATTGTTATACAGCCTTAGATGAGTTAGATGAGTGTGATAGATACAACACTCAGGCGTCAGGGACTGAGCACAATGAAGCTGATCTATAGTCTTTATAAGACACACCTAAAGTTTCACTTATAATCCCAGGTATATTCTGTAGCTTCTCCCCACCACTATCCCCCAGATATTTTATTGTGATTTTGGTCTCCATGCTAATCCACTGTAATTTTTGAGTACCTTTGGCCTGTTTCTTAGCATTCCTGCATGGCAAAGACAAATGCCTTGTGAGTGGCAACAGTGATGGGCATCAGAGCCTTACTGCTGCACCCTCTTCTCAGGACCTTGGCCCTTCAGGCATCAAATATATTTTTGTTAATTGTCTTAGTTGAAAAGTTTTTTTTTTATTTATTTTATATAACAAAGTCCATTTAAATGAAAACAAACATTTATAGACAATATTTGGGAATTTGGGCATTGTTCTTTCCAAACTACTTCCTGCTGATAAGGGGCGCTGTCATGGGGGGATTCGAAGAAGATTCAGAAATCCTGGCTGTAGTCTGTAAGGCTGTTTTGTCCAGCTATTTTGAATGTAAGATCACCTGGTACTCTGTTTCAGGTGGTCTGGCTTGATCAAACCACATTAGTCTGGAAGGAATCCACATCTTTTCTTTTTCTGTGGAAACAAAAATAGAAATCCTTTTCCCCAGTAACTTGTCCTTGAACTTAAATTTTGGAGTCAAAGCATTTTTTTTTAATTTATTATTTTACATGTCGATCCCAGTTCCCTCTCCTTCCCTCCCTCCCTCTATCCATCCCTTCTTCCCTCCCTTTTACCCTCTCTGCCCTCTCACATGCACTCTAACCACCCTCCCCTCCCATCCCCCCACCCCAATTCCATATGTAGGGGAATGCCATCCAGTTGGGGTCATGTAGATCTGACAGGTCATTTGAAGTAGGGACTTCTCTCCTGTCTCTAGATTAAGGCAGTTATCCCTCCATGGGGGATGTATTCGTAAAGTCCTTTTGTGCACCAGGGATACATCCTGGGTCCACTGTCTGAGGTCCCTTAGACTGCTCAGTCCTTCTGGCTGAGACCCATATTCAGGGGGCCTGAGTCAGTCCTATGCTGGCTTCCCAGCTATCAGTCTAGTGGCTGTTAGCTCCTCCTTGTTCAGGTAAGCTGTCTCTATGTGTTTCTGCCGCCTGGTATTGTCCTCTCCATCTGCATCTGGGTTCTAGTTCGACTCAGTGTTTATGTATGGGTGTTTGCTTCTGTTTCCAACAAGCATTAGTTGAGGGCTCCATGGATAAGTTCGTTGTTGATCTCACTCTCCAGGAAGGGCATTTATGATAGCCTTTCCACGGAAGCTCAAATTGGTGGTTGGGAGCAGTCTTGTAGTTCTCTAGACCTTTCTTTGTGTTCAAGTTTATCTTCAAACCAGTATTGGCTCCCTCTTTTATGTTCTCTCTCTCTCTCTCTTTCTCTTTCCTGTCTTCTGTTCCTAACCACGCTCAATCTTCCTGGTTGCACATGTTTTCCTTTCTTCCCCCTCGTTTTCTCCTACTTCTCTCTCCATTCGCTGCCCCCCCCACTTCCCCTGTGCTCTGGGGGACTTGTCCCTTCCAAGTTCTGTGAGGGACTTTATATGAATCTCTTAGAATACACCTTGTATCCTAGTTCCTCTGGTGGTGTGAATTATATAGAGGCTGGTGATCCTTTGATCTAGGTCTAAAATCTATATATGAGTACATACTGTGTTCCTCTTTTTGTGACTGGGTTACCTCATTCAGGATGGTTTCTTCAAGTGCCATCCACTTGCCTGCGAATTTCAAGATACCATTATTTTTTTCTGCAGAGTACTATTCCATTGTGTAGATGTGCCACATCTTCATTAATCATTCTTCAATTGAGGGGCATCTAGGTTGCTTCCAGGTTCTTGCTATTACAAATAGTGCTGCTGTGAACATAGTTGAACAGATGTCTTTGTTGCATGGATGTGAATCCTTTGGGTATATGCCTAAGAGGGGGATTGCCGGGTCCTGTGGTAAACTAATTCCCATTTTCCTGAGGAACTGCCATACTGATCTCCAAAATGACTGTATGAGTTTGCACTCCCACCAGTGGTGGAGGAGTGTTCCCCTTTCTCCACATCCTCTCGAACATGAGTCATCATTGGTGTTTCTAATTTTAGCCATTCTGGCAGGAGTAAGATGGTATCTCAAAGTTGTTTTGATTTGCATTTCCCTGATATCTAAGGATGTGGAGCATTTTCTTAAGTGTCTTTCAGCCTTTTTGATTTCCTCTATTGAGAATGCTTTCTTCAGTTCTGTACCCCATTTTTAATAGGGTTATTTGGTGTTTTGTTGACTAGTTTCTTGAGTTCTTTGTATATTTTGGAGATCAGCCCTTTGTTGGATATAGGATTGGTGAAAATCTTTTCCCAGTCTGGGCTGCCGTTTGGTCTAGTCCACTGTGTCCTTTGCCTTACAGAAGCTTCTAAGTTTGAAGAGGTCCCATTTATTAATTGTTGCTCTCAGTGCCTGTGATCCTGGAGTTCAGGAAGCGGTCTCCTATACCAATTTGTTCAAGGGTACCTCCTACTTTCTCTTCTAAGAGGTTCAATGTGGCTGGATTGATGTTGAGGTCTTTGATCCATTTGGACTTCAGTTTTGTGTATGGCGACAGACATGGGTCTATCTGCAGTCTTCTACACACTCTCATCCAATTGTGCCAGCACCATTTGTTGAAGATGCTGTCTTTGCCCCATTGTATAATTTTAGCTGTTTTGTCGAAAAGCAGGTGTTCATAGGTGTGTGGGTTAATATCTACCTGTCTATTTTTGTGCCAATACCAGGCTGTTTTCAGAACTATAGCTCTGTAGTAGAGCTTAAAGTCAGGAATGGTGATGCCTCCTGAAGTTCTTTTATTGTATAGGGTTGTTTTGGCTATCCTGGGTCTTTTGTTTTTCCATATAAAGTTGCTTATTGTCCTTTCAAGGTCAGTGAAGAATTGTGGTGGGATTTTAATGGGGATTGCATTGAATCTGTAGATTGCTTTTGGCAAGATTGCCATTTTTACTATGTTTATCCTACCTATCCAAGAGCATGGGAGGTCTTTCCATTTTCTGGAATCTTCTTTAATTTCTTTCTTTAGAGCCACAAATTTCTTATTATATAGGTCTTTTACTTGTTTGGTAAGTGTTACACCAAGATACTTTATGTTGCTTGTGGCTATTATAAAGGGTGATGTTTCTCTGATTTCTTTCTCTGTCTCTTTGTCGTCTGAAAAAAGTAGGACTACTAATTTTTTTTTTTTAGTTTATCTTGTATCCTGCTAGTTTGCTGAAGGTGTTTATCAGCTGTAGGAGTTCCCTGGTAGAGTTTAATGGGTCGCTTATGGAAACTATCATATCATCTGCAAATAGAGACAGTTTGACTTCTTCCTTTCCAATTTGGATCCCCTTGATCTCCTTTTGTTGTCTTATAGCATTAGCTAGAACTTCTAGTAAGATATTGAAGATATATGGAGAGAGAGAGCAGCCTTGTCTTGTTCCTGATTTTAGAGGAATTGGCTTAAGTTTTTCTCCATTCAGTTTGATGTTGGCAGTTGATTTGCTGTATATTGCTCTTATTATGTTTAGGTATGTTCCTGTTATCCCTGACCTCTCCAAGACCTTTATCATGAAAGGGTGTTGAATTTTGTCAAAGGCTTTTTCAGCATCTAGGGAGATAATCATACGGTTTTTCTTTTTCTGTTTGTTTATATGGTGGATCACGTTGATAGATTTTCGTATGTTAAACCATCCCTGCATTCCAGGGATGAAGCCTACTTGGTCATGGTGGATGATTTCTCTGGTCTATTCTTGAATTCGGTTTTCCAGTATTTTATTGAGCAGTTTTGCATCGATGTTCATCAGGGATATTGATCTGTAGTTTTCTTTCTTAGTTGTGTCTTTGTGAGGCTTGGGTACCAAGGTTATTGTGGTCTCATAAAAAGAGTTTGGCAATGAACCTTCTGTTTCTCTCTTGTGGAACAGTTTGAGGAGTAGTAGTATTAGTTCTTCCTTGAATGTCTGGTAGAATTCTGCATTGAATCCATCTGGCCCTGGACTTTTTTTTGGTTGGAAGGCTTTCGATGACTGCTTCTATTTCATTGTGGGTTATAGGTCTATTTAAGTTGTTTGTGTGTTCATGATTTAATTTTGGTAAGTGATAGTTATCCAGAAATTTGTCCATTTCCTTTGAATTTTCAATTTTTGTGGAATACAGATTTTCAAAGTATGACCTGAAAATTGTCTGGATTTCCTCTGTGTCTGTTGTTATGTTGCCCTTTTCGTTTCTGATTTTGTTAATTTGCATGTTCTCTTTGTGCTTTTTCGTTAATTTGGATAAAGAAAGGTTTGTCTATCTTGTTGATTTTCTCAAAAAACCAACTCTTCATTGCATTGATTTTTTTTTTTTTTTTTTTTTTTTTGTATTGTTTTCCTGGTTTCTATTTTGTTGATTTCAGCCCTCAAGTTGATTATTTCCTGGCGTCTACTCCTACAGGGTGAATTCGCTTCTCTCTGTTCTAAGGCTTTCAGTTGAGCTGTTAATGCTCTTATGTGACTATCCTCTATTTTCTTCATATGGGCACTTAGTGCAATGAACTTCCCTCATAGCACTGCTTTCAAGGTGTCCCATAAGTTCGGGTATGTTGTATCCTCATTCTCGTTGAATATTAGAAAGTCCTTAATTTCTTCCTTTATTTCTTCTTTGACCCAGGAGTGGTGTGGTTGCACATTGTTCAGTTTCCATGAGTTTGCAGGTTTTCTGCTATTTGTGTTGTTGTTGAATTCCAATTGTAAAGCATGGTGGTCCGATAAGATGCAGGGGACTATTCCTATTCTCTTGTATCTGTTGAGGTTTGTTATGTCACCTATTAATGTGGTCGATTTTAGAGAAGGTTCCATGTGGAGCAGAGAAGAAGGTATATTCTTTTGTCTTTGAATGGAATGTTCTATAGATGTCTGTTTACTCCAATTGAGACGTAACTTCTGTTAAATCTTTTGTTTCTTTGTTGAGCTTCTGATTTGTGGTCCTGTCTTGTGTTGAGAGTCGTGTATTGAAGTCTCCCACTATAAGTGTGTGAGGTTTTATATGAGCTTTGAGTTTTAGTAGTGTTTCTTTTACGAATGTGGGTGACTTTGTATTAGGAGCATAGATGTTCAGAACTGAGACATTGTGTTGATGGATTTCTCCTGAGATGAATATGAAATGACCGTCTTCATCTCTTTTGACTAATTTTGGTTTGAAGTCTAACTTGTTAGATATTAGGATAGCTATGCCTGCTTGCTTCTTATTTTCATTTGATTGGAAAATCTTTTCCCAACCCTTTACCCTGAGGTAATGTCTATCTTTGAAGCTTAGATGTGTTTCTTGTGTGCAGCAGAAGGATGGATTCTGTCTTCGTATCCATTCTGTTAGCCTGTGTCTTTTTATAGGTGAGTTAAGACCATTAATATTGAGGGTGAGTAAGGACCATTGATTGTTGATGCTTGTTTGATTTAGGTTTGTTGTTGGCAGTGGTATTGTGAATATATTAGTTCTGCTTTACCCTTGGTTTCTGGTGTAGTTGCATTATCTGTTGCCTACAATTTTGTGGGCGTAGTTACCTTCCTTGGGTTGGAGTTTTCCTTCCAGTACTTTCTATAGGGCTGGATTTGAAGATACGTATTGGGGAAATCTGGTTTTGTCATTAAATATCTTGTTTTCTCCATCTATAGTGATTGAGAGTTTTGCTGGATATAGTAGCCTAGGCTGGCATCCATGTTCTCTCAATATTTTTAGAACATCTATCCAGGACCTTCTGGCCCTGAGGGGTTTCCATGGAGAAGTCAGGTGTAATTTTGATAGGTCTGCCTTTTTATGTTACCTGTCCTTTTTCCTTCACTGCTCTTAATATTCTTTCTTTATTCTGTATACTAGGTGTTTTGATTATTATATTTCGAAGGGTCTTTTGTCTTTGGTCCAGCCTATTTGGGGTTCAATATGCTTCTTGTACTTTCATGGGCATGTCCTTCTTCAGTTTTGGAAAATTTTCCTCGATGATTTTGTTGAATATGTTTTCGGCACCTTTGAGCTGGGCTTCCTCACCTTCCTCTATGCCTATTATTCTTAGGTTTGGCCTTTTCCTGGTGTCCCACATTTCCTGGATGTTTTGTGTTAAGGATTTGTTGGATTTATGATTATCTTTGGTCGATAAATCTATTTCTTCTAGTTTATCTTCTGCGCCTGAGATTCTCTCTTCCATCTCTTGAATTCTGTTGGCTATGCTTGTGTCTGTAGTTGCCGATTTTTTGCCCAGTTTTTCTATTTCCAGCATTCCTTCAGTTTGTGTTGCCTTTATTTTCTCTATTTCAGTTTTCAAGTCTTGAACTGTTCCTTCACCTGCTTAATTGTTTTTTCTTGGCTTTCGTACTTTCCTTAAGGAATTTGTTCATTTCTTCCACTTTTTTGTTTGTTTTTTCCTCCATTTCTTTAAGCGATTTTTCTCACATCTTCTTTGAGTTCCTCTATCATTTTTATGATGGTAATTTTTAAGTCGTTCCCTTCTGCTTCCTCTGCTTTGTTGTTGTGTTCCATTCTAGTTGGTGTAGATTCCCTAGATTCTGGTGGTGGTAATGCTTGTCTTTCTGTTGTTAGGTGTTTTCTTGTATTGCCTTTTTCCCATAGCTTCTTCCAGTAGGTGTTGTTGGGGTCTCCCCCTGTCTGTATGGTACATCCCCGGTGGGCTTATGTGGGTCAGAGATTCAATATCTGTAGTTCTGTGTGGTCCAAGCTCTCTAGGAGGTTTCTCCGCAGACAGGGACCAAGGGATGGGGTCAAGGATGAGGATCCAGTAGAAGATGCCAGCAGGTACTCACAGTGGTCCCGCAGAGATAGGCAGATCTCTGGGAGGGGCCCGGGACTCCAGCAGAGGACGGAAGGTGGGGTCAGAGACCAAGCTGGTGGAAATTAAGGGTGGTCCCGAGTGGATAGTCAGGTCTCCTTTGTTCAGAGTTGCTCCAAGAAGTCTCCCAAGTAGGGTGGACTGTTGGCTCCACCCTCTGTCCCAGTGCTCAACCAGAGCGGCAGGACCGTGGGTAGGGTAGGGCACAGGGTAGGGGGGATAGGCTCGCGGTGGGGATGGGTGGGGGTGTATCAGAGCTCCAAGGGTGCTCTTGATGGGGACAGGAGACAGGACCAGCAGGATCCAGTTGAAAAGTTTTTAAATATAGCCTTTTAAATTGTTTGAATGAGGGCCCCAGCATAAGCTGTCCTACATAATAATTTATCTTTTAAATTATATTTAAAAGATAATCTTTTAAACGTGTGCCCCATAGAATCATGCTGCTACTAGAGAAAGCCAGAGGTTTCTGGTTGTTTTTGTTTCTGATTAATTCTGTTATTTTTCTGTGCCTCTTAGTGATTAGCTTAAGCGTTTTATGTTTAGAATGTGAAGAAACTATGAAATGCAATAATAACTGAGCTGAAGAAGCTCATAGGGAAGACCAAAGTACGTATATCTTTAAGAAATTTGAGCCTGGCGGTGGTGACACATACTTAATCTCAGGTTCAGGAGGTAGAGGCAGGTGACTCTGTGAATTTCAAGGCCAGCCTGATCTACAGAGTGTATTCCAAAACAGCCAAGGATACACAGAGAAACCCTGTCTCAAAAAACAAACAAAGTCTAGGATGAAAATTAAGCATAAACATTACTCAGTACCACATTGTTCATTTTTTTTAATTAAAGCACCTTACTAATTTTGATTAACAAAATTTTAAAATGTTAGTGTTGCTTAAAGAAGTAAATCTTGCATTAAAATGCATGTGCAAACATTTCTGTGGAAATTCAGGAGGGCCAGGGCTACAGAGATTCTGTTTCTAAAACAAAACAAGATGGTGCTCATTTAGAAGCCAGTGAAATGGCTCCTTAAATAAAAACATGCTTGGCTGAAAGCCTGGCAATATGAGCTTCATTTTGGTGCCCACATAAAGGTGGAAGGAGAGATCCCATTTTATAGAGTTGGCCCTCAGACTTATATGCACACCATGGCATTCGCATGCATACGAACACACTCACACAATAATAGTAAAGCTTTGGGCTAGAAAGATGGTTGTGTTGATGTGTACTATGTCTATTGTGGAGGTCAGAGAACAGCACATGGGAGTTAGTTCTCTCTTTCTACCATATGGGTTCCAGAGACTGAATTCAAATCATCAAGCTTGTCATCAAGTGCCTTAACCTACTGACCCATCTTGCCAGCCCACCTTGTACTTGTGAATCATGAATGAACTTTGTTAAATATTTGATTTTATCTCTCTTCCCACAGTTGTTCAGTTAGGAGCTGCCCTGACAACTCAGCAAGTAGAAGTGCTTGTTGCCCAGCCTGAGTTTGTGCCCCAGATCCACATGGTAGAAAGAAAAAAATTGATTCTTACAAGTTTCCTCCAATAAATAGCATTATTAAATAGCACTAAAATTAGAGGAATCCTAATCATTACTAACAGCAGGGTTTTTTTTTTACCATTCTAGTAACACTGATGATGTTATGTTAATTTCCGTGGAAAAACCTAATCTGACAACTCCAATTACATCAGATCCAACAGGTATCTTTTATGATCTATCAAATTAGGAAACATAGAATGAGCAATGTCTTTTGAAAAGATTTTTATTCTCATTATTTATGTGTTTGTGTGACTATATACCTCAAGTATGTGGATGCTCAGAGAGGCCAGAGTGGACACTGACCCCTGCAGCTCTAGTTATAGGCAGTTGTGAGCCTCCTGATGTGAGTGCTAGGAATTGAACTCTGTTTCTCTGCAAGAGCAGCAAGTGCCTTTAACCCTGAACCATCTCTCCAGCCCCATTATCTTTTAATAAGGTACAAAATTGTGTACTTAATCTTCTAGTTTATATCTAATATTACAAACTATTAGTTTATTAAAACAGTGGTTCATTAATAAAATTGACATTTCTTTTAATCTTGGTATTATCAGCTTAAGGCCTTTTGGTTCTTTACTGTATTGACTTGTATTTACAGCTTAAATCAAATTTTCTCTTTTGTTTGTCCTGACCATTTGTTTGTGGTAGCGGTAATTTGTCTTTATGTCTATTAGCTAATAACCTATTTTAGATTTAAAGTTTATTTTTGATTAACTATTTTTAAATCCTTAAAAATTATTTATAGTTTTACAGTTTTTCAAATGTTTTGTTTAAAAGAAACAACTTTTTAGATGAGATGTATTGTTTTTGTAGTGCACAGCTTAAAATGTATTTGCTTTTTGTGTATGTGACATCTCATTCACAGGATATGAACACTGTGGAGATAAGGAAGAAATTGAATTTCTGATTTTTTTGCCTTCATTTTCCAGATGCTGTGATTATAAGCACATACTACCACACCTGGTTTTGTAGAAAACTTTTTTCCTAACTTAAATATGGCTGTATTGCTTGCCTACAATTTCTTACCCAAAATTCCCTTTGTAACCAGGTAATGGTGGCATGCCTTTTGTCCCCTCCCCTCACTAGGGAGGCAGAAGCAATCGGATCTCTGTGAATTGAAGATCAGAGAGAGTTTCGGGACAGCCAGGGCTACACAGAGAAAACCCTATCTCAAAAAACAAACAAAAGAATTCCGTTTGTATCATGTTTTGCTGTTTTGAAATATTTATATCTTAACATCAGAAAGATTTACACTCCCTCCACCCTACATATAAAACTATCAGTTTGTAAATTAAAGAGTTCCCAAGAAGTGGGGAACTCTGCATTCCAGGAAGGTGCTCCTCAGGCACTCTTAAAGATACTGTGAATAACAAAATGTCACAATTTCAGATACTAAAATAGTTTCAGACATTGAAAAACAGAGCTACTAATATAGTTGTAAAGCAGCTGAAAGAAAATATATATTTAATCCCAAATCAAAAATTTAAACTAGCTTATCAGTTTTAGGGATCTATAAATTTATACAGTGTATTAGTATCCCTATCATTTTTTGTTGTTGTTTCAGTGTCTTGTATTGCAAAAACCATGTTTAATAGTTTAATAAGTTTAATTGGATTTTTTTTTAATTCCCTTTCTTCCAGAAAACAAATCAAGGAAGTTCAGCAACTCGCCTAATACCATAATTGAAGTTGGGGTGGGTAACAGTTGTTGTCTCTGAATATTTCACCTGAATGTTTATGTATAGGAACTCCAGTGTTTCAGCATGTTGTGGGGACTGAGTTTTGTCATCCACTCTTTGTCTAGGTGCACTGAAAGTCTCCAGTGAATTGTCCCTTTTCTGCCCCCCCCCCCTTCATTGGGAGTGGAGAGTGACACAAACAAATATAGGGGTATTTTGCACATCCAGATTCTAGTCCAAGTTGCTACATATATTTCAAAACAACATAGATTTGCCAATTCATTGAGATTCTTAACCATATTTTTAGGTACTGAAGTATCTTATTTATGAATGTCTTTCATAGTAGAACTAATTTAAACCATAAATTATTTAGCGAATGTTGAGTTACCAGCTTCTAAGGTTGGGGATCATTAGTGACACACTTGTGAGCATGATTGTGAACAAGCCCCAGGTTCAGTCCTCAGCATTGAAAAATGTGTTTCCCTATTTTAAAAAGATTTTCTGCTATTAAACTTGGGTTTTTTGTTTTGTTTTGTTTTGTTTTGTTTTGTTTGTTTTTTTAACAAAACTTACAGGCTGTGGAGAAGAAAATTGATTTTGTTATTGACTTGACAAGAGAAGGCCTGTCTACCTACAGCATAGGTAAAAGATACTTTTACATCTTCCTTTCTAAGAAAATATATGTGGGTTTGTGTGACTATATCAAAAATTATAAAATTGCAGAATTGTCCTGTCTGCATTGTGCTAACCCTTAAAAGCACACATATGGTCTACCCTAGTCCCTGAGCCCTGGCAGCTATTAATCTGCTTTCTTCTCTATAATTAGGTAATTTCAGTGTGATTATGCAATATCCATCCTTCTGAGATTAGCTTCTTTCAGTGTGGTTCGTTGGCAGGTTATTCATGTTGTTTGTATCAATAATGTATTCCTTTTTGTGGAATATATTATTCCCAGGTACAGTTGTATCATAATCTCTTTATTCATCCTTTGAAGGACATTTAGTTGGGACTACTTTGAGTCTCTCTTCTCCCTGTGGCAAACATTTTTCTTAACCATAACAATAGTGCCTAAGAGGAAATACCTAGATTCAGGAATAGAGGAATGTTATTCATACAAGATATGAAACTGAAGAATAGTGACACCAGTTTCCTGTTTCTTCAATATGAGCCAAAAGATATATAATTTTCTGGGATTGGAAGTCAATCATACAGTCTCATTCTGTTACTAAGAAGTATAATCTGTAATCAAAGAAATTCAGTCAGCTTTAAGCAGAATCAAAACCAAGAATCCTTTGTCAGCATATATAATCATTTTCTTGAAAACAAGTAAAAAAAAATTACACATATTAGCACTGAACTAATAACAAAAATGATTAGCATGGTCTCTTTACAAGGATAGCGTGCAAATATGTGAAGTTTCCATACTTATAAAATATCTGGACCAGGAAGTTTATGACCAACCGTCTTCTTCAAAGCAAAGAAATGTCCTTCACCCTGGGAAGACAACAGGACTGACTGAACACAGAAATTCAGGAAAAGAAGCTAGAATGTACAAAGCCACATCAGATGCTATCTTTGTATTTATTTGGATTCAGAACACATTTTGGTGGAAGAAAGATTGCTGACTTCAGCATAATTTGTGAATCTTTGGATTATACAAAGAAAAACAAACCCAAACACAGATTTTCAACTTTTCAAGACATAGCCTCTATGAGCAAAAAAGAGACCTCAAGAAAACTACAAAAGGAATGTAAGATCAGAATAAAAGGAAGTCGGGGGTGGATACAAAGTCCAACACTGGTGCTGCAAAAAGATGAGAAAAGACTTTTCAGTGACTTGATCTGCCATGTTGGCATGATGTCTAAGGAGAATGTTGTGGGATAGAGACCCAAAGACCATTTAGCATGACCATCTGAACTAAGCATTGGTATTAAGCTGACCAAGACCATCTAGAGATAAACAATTCTCACACAACAGCCTTAAGAAAAGAACATGGGAAAATGACCTCCTAGTTGTTAGTTTCAGGGGTAAAGCAAGCAATTTAACAGAAGCCAAAACCATGCAGTTAGCTGAGGCATATCAACCCTGAGTTTATGGAAAAGAGTTGAACACTTTACCACAGGGCTTTATTTACATGATGGGAGCAGGAAAGCAGGAAATCATTTCATGCTAAATCAAAGAAAGCTCCAAATGTGACAAGATGAAGGAACCTTTACCATATCACATAGAAGACTAATGAACTGGAGAAGTTTTGAGGAAAAAAGTATTGACCTTGAATTTTTAATCCAGTAAATATTTCTTTCAAAATATGAGACAGTATCTGGGTGGTTTATACACTTTTAATCCCAGGACTTAAGAGGCACAAGAGGCAGATCTCTTAGTTTGAGGATAGCCTAATCTATAGAGTTAGTGCCAGGACAGGCTCCAAAGCTACACAGAAACTGTTGTCTCAAAAAATAAACAGGGGAAAAAAAAAAAAAAAAACCAGTAATGGCACATACCTGTGATTTCCAACACTTGAGAGTTGGAGATAAGAGGATTAGAAGTTAAGACCATTCTGAGCACACTGTCTCAAAAACAAAAATAGACTTTCAGACAAGCAAAATTTGTTGCCAACTGATTTCCATTATCTGAAATAAAAGTGTGTGTGTGTGTATATACATACATACCTGTGAATATTATAGAGGCCAAAAGTTTGTTTATCTCAGGAACTTTTAAACAGTCTCTCATCTGCCCTACACGTGAACTGCATGTGTCCTTGTGGAACGCACGCCTCTGCCTCTGCAGGCGCTGGTAGATGCGTACATAGCAGATCATGATGAAGACCAGAGGGCCAGAGTACTGAAAGAGTAGCAGGAAGGTGGTGTAGATGAGACGGTGGTGGTCCGAGGACCAGAAGACAATGCAGACCACCTTAGTTAGACTAACCATTCAGCAAGCCCCGTGAATCTGTCTCCATATCTGAAGTGCTAGGATTGATTACAGGTGCTCGTGTTCAGTTCATGTGGGTGTTCCAGATAAAGACTCTATATGCTTGCATAGCAAACAGGTTAAACTCTGATCCCCATGCTTAGAGCAAATAGGTTAGCCACAGAATCATCTCTCTAGTCCAAAAGGAAGTTCATTAAAGGAAATATAACTGAAAAGTGGTCCATATTAAAAAGTGTAAACTAGATTGTGATACAGCAAAGGTGGATATGGTAATAAATACTTCAAGTAGAAGAATAATAAACAATTGTAGCAATAAAATGGAGTTTTCAAGATAGTCATTCAAGAGACTCCACCACAAAACAAATCTGAATCCAAACCAGGAAGACCACTACTTTGATATAAATAAGGAAATAAGGAGTAGGCAAAAGAGATGTTCTAAGTAATGTTCTCATTGGGGAAGTAAAGCCATATTGAGATTTATGGCATACCTGATAAAATAACCAAACTAAACTGAAGGTATGATATGTTGGTGAGGGCATGTATCAACTTGGGATTCTTTGTTACTAAGAATGTAAAATGGATAAACAATTTAATTTGATACTTTCTTTAAATATTATTGATGTCTCATTGTATGACTGGATTGGTCTTTTCCATATATTTGTCCAAGAGAAAAGAAGACCCACATCCAAACAGACATGATTTGACATGATTTCATTAAGTAGCTAATTTGTCCATTAACTTGAAGTTTTACCTCAGTTTCCCAAATGCTAGGATTATATGTGTACCATCACATTCAGCTACACACAGTAAAAACATAATTTCTCATAATAGCTTTATTTAGAAGTCTATCAGCTGATGATTACTTATCTTTATACCTTAACAATCAAGAAGCAAAATGTTTTTATATGCAGCCAATGTGTAACTACACATAAATAGTCCTGCAAAATAATCATGCATTTGTATGATTCAATATAGGTGAAATTCTAGAAAAGGCAAATCCTTTTTCAATGCCAGATATTGATCCCTTGGCCTTGCATGTTAGTCAAGTCCCTGAGATAAATCTAAATCTTTCTGCCTCTGTCTGTTTTGTTTTTGGTTTTCAAGGCAGTTTCTCGTAGTCCTGGTTGTCCTGGAACTGCTGGCCTCAAATTAAGAGATCCTTTGGTCTCTGTCTGGGATTAAAGGCATATGCCACCACCACAGAAACTGTCTATAGTCATTAGTGACAACAAATGATTGATTAAATGAGATAGGTTGATTGAAAAAGAATACTAAAGAACTTCTGTGGGTAAACTGGCTGTAATGGTGCATGCCTGTAGTTCCAGTACTGAGGAAGTAGAGCAAGAAGATCAGGAGTTCAAGGCCAACCTGGGGAACTTGAGACCTTGTCTCAAAGAACAAGCACAAACAAGAGAAAACTTCGGGGTGATGACATTTTATATCTTGTTATATTAAGTTTTGTCATAACTTAAAAAGTGTGTATCTTGTTGGGTATAAATTGCATCTCTGAGTTAGATCATTTCCAAAACACAACATTAAAAGGTTAAGTGGAAACTAGGGGCTACAGTTTTTACCTGTTTAATGAAAAACTTAAAATAACGCTCTGGTTCCTGTAGCTTTGGGAACATAAAACAGTAACACCACTCATACATACATACATACACATACACACACACACACACACACACACACACACACATTGGCATTACTGATGATAATACCAACACCAGTTGGCAGAAGTCCTATCTTACCACCACAAAGTTGGGTCTCTAGGCCTGTGTTACTTTTGTCCAGGGATTGTTGGTTATTACTTTGAAATAAGTGTTACTCCTTGGAAATTACGCTTCTTAGGGCTTTTCTTTGTGGTGAACTATTTACTTGAAAATTTAAAGGCTGTCTTATCACTTTATGTGATGATTAACCTGAAGACTTTGATTTTATCAGACCTAGCTTTGATTAATTAATGTATGGTTGAAAACCTATATAGACTCTCAAAATTAAAACCTAAAGTTTTAATTCTAAGGTTTTCTTAATACCTGTAAAATAGTCGGCCATGGTAGCGAGCACATTTGATCCCAGTACTTAGGAGCCAGAGGCAGGTGGATTACAGGGGGTGCATCAAGCTAGATAGGCCTCACATGGTGATCATTACTGATCTAGCCCTTGTACTTTCCAGTGTTACCCACCTATTTTAATCTTCTCCATGTGTTCACTACCTAGCTATGTAAAACCACCCGTACTCCTTTCCCTCTGCTCACCACAGCTTCTCCATCCCTCCTAACTCTTTTTTTTTTTTTTTTTTTTTTTTTTTTATTTTATATAACCAAGTCCATTTAAATGAAAACAAACATTTATAGACAATATTTGAGAATTTGGGCATTGTTCCCTCCCTACCTCTTTTTCCTCCTCTTATCATGTCTTCCCTTCCTCTGCTTTCACATTTCTCACAATCCATGTCTTTTATCTAGTTCCCTCCATGTGAATACATATTTCAAGAGCATGCCCCTAGCTTGTGGGATTTTTGTTTGAATTTCTAAGGTTGTATATATTACATATTCATACATATTTGTAAACTTTGTATTTGTAGATATTTTTATTGATCTAACAGAAAAGACTACCTCTTTTATCTCTTGGATCCCTCTCTCATGTATAAATACCAAATTCCTAGTTGCATAATAAAGGATTTACTTTTAGAGGGAATTTTTGTCACCTTAGTGAAAAATTCTATGTATTCTGTAAAACAGTATATTGATATGAATTTTGTACTTGTAACTGTATTTACTACTCAAGGTGAATATCTGCTTAATCACTGCAGAATTTGTTCCAGGTAAATTTTATTTACTTATTTTCATTTCCTTGTAGTGCTGGGGCCTTCTCACTTATGGTAGACAAGTGCTTTACCACTGAGATACACCCCCAGCTCTAAATTATACTGTCTTGTTCACAGAAAGCCCAGCATTCACCCTGAAGTCATCTTCGAAAGCTGTTTTAAGATCAAAAGAAATAATCCCAGTGGCAGAAAATGGAGCTGAGGTACTAATCTGAAATGCTGTGTAAAGGATGTACATTCCAACAGAGTGGGATTTATCTGTTTTCCTCTGGAAGCATCTGAGCCACATTTCAGCTTAGGAAAGACCTTGATGGCTTTTCATAAAGTGCTCTTGTGAATCCACTTACATAATAAAAAGAATTCAGTCAGCAGTTTACAGAAGCTATAGAAATGAAGACAAACACAATGTTTCAGTTATTTTAGGAGTGATAACCATTGTTGATGAGGTTTTTTGGAGAAATTACTACAGTGTTTGGAAACACAATGTTGAAATGAGATGGTTTGCTCTCCTGAAGACCTGAGACCTCCTTCGTTATGAATTAGCAATGTTTCACAGTATAGAAATTATTCTTCCGACAGCTTGGAATGTGGCTCAGAGGTGGAGAATTTGCCTAGCATGTGCCAAGTGCTGGGTCCAGTTCCTAGGATCATTCAAAACAAATCTCAGCTCCTAAAAAACCTTCTGTTTTGCAAAGATTGGATCTAAAGGCCAGGAGATGGCTCAGTCACTAAAGTGCATTACAAACGTGAAAACCTGAGTTTGGTCCTGTAACCAATGTTTAAAAATTAAATAAGACAAGGTAGGTGGCACTCACATGTAAACCCAGAGCTGGGAAGGCAGAAATAAGTGGATCCCTGGAGTTTGCTGTCCAGACAGACTAACCTAATACAGTGAGGAATATAGTATGTGAGGTTGTCCTCTGCCCTTCCCATGTGTGCATACACTGACGGATATACCAATATACACTAACAGATGTACCAGCACATACACGCAAAACATCATTAATCTAGCTTCATTTTCTTGAAATAACCTTTCATTGCTTTGGTGAAGGATTGAAGAATGAGAAGTAGATTAGTATACCTGAGCTTGACCACTTTTGTCTATACTCACCAAATATTCTTGATGAACTTTCTTACAAATGTGTTTGTAGGGTTTTGATTCACTTGAACATCTGCCACCTCTCCCAGAACCACCACCACCACTCCCTGAAATGGCAGACAAAATCCAAGACACTCTTCCTCCCCAAAAACCTGAGCTGAAAGTGAAGCGAGTGTTGAAACCCCCAGGCATTGCCCTGACATGGAACATCTCCAGCATCAACCCCAAGTGTGCTCCTGTGGAGAGCTACCACCTCTTCCTGTGCTATGACAACTCTCATCATTTGACTTGGAAGAAAATTGCAGAAATTAAAGCATTACCACTCCCAATGGCCTGCACTTTATCTCAGTTTGTAGCTTCCAGCAAATATTATTTTACTGTTCAATCAAAAGACATTTTTGGGCGATATGGACCATTTTGTAATATAAAGTCTATTCCTGGATTTTCTGAAAACCTTACCTAAAAGTCCTCCATGATTATATGTTGTGTACATGTCATGTTATCATATTTGAATGTTTACAGTGTTTCTCTAACATTTTACATTGTAACATTGTACAGTTCAGTTTGTAAACCCTTTATATGGGGACAATCTTACATGTATTGTGTCTTGGAATTTTGTGTATTTCTAATTTGCATTCAGTATGTACTTCCGTTATCTATGTTCTCACATACCCTACCATGGACCCATGTTGTCACTGTGTTCCTAAGGTGTCTCTGGGGTTGCTGTGTCAGAAGCCCTCATGTACACTTTCCCTATTTCTGACATTTGTCTATAATCCTGGGAGAGGCATCCCTGCCATGTTCTATTGCACAGAAATTCCTTCCTCATATTTTCATTCTAAAGCAGGCTATTTGTGTCCTTTTGTCTTTGTGTTTGTTTGGCTAGCAATCATTTGAGAGAAACAGCTTGCTTGAAGGTTTTTCCTAAACACTATTTTGTTAGATCAGGCATTATGGGACATCCTTCTAATTCCAGCACTTGGGAATCAAAGGCAGGCAAATCGCGTAATTCAAGCCAGCCTGGTGTTCATAGAAAATTCCAGTCCAACCAGAGCTATGTAACAGGCTGCTTTAAAAAAAAAAAAAAAAAAAAAAGTTAAACATTGTGCTATGTATATGAAATAAAAATGAATGGTGCTTCTTAAAACAAAATTTAACTTGTTTCAACCATGTAGTTTATCCCTTAGAAAGGCTTTAATTTGCTGATTCCTAGGCTCTCGAAATGCCTCTCTTTACAAAGTTCCCAGCTTCCCTCGGTACTCAGAGAGCATGCTCAAAGGCTCTAATGGCAGGGTCTTCTGCATACCTCTCCCCCAAAGAAGAACTGCAGTGGAGCACAAACAGCCCAAGAGGAATTGTGCAAAGAGATGCTTGAGATGCTGGAGTCACCCCCTAAGACAGACAAACGTGAAAACCAGTAACTGGGATGTCAAAAAAATAAAATTCTGCAGCATGGTGTCACTCTTCTGGTGCACAGTGGAAGTTCTGAGGTATGAACAGAGAACAATTTCCCTTGGTGTTTGGAGTACCACTACATCTTCATAAATAAAGCTGTTAGTTTTGTCTGTTTTTCTGTCTATATGAGACATAAATGAGCCAGGTCTGTTGGTATACATAAGTCCCAGTTTTGAGGAGGTTGATGAAGAAGCAACCTGGTCTGTATAGCAAGTCTGAAAGAATCAGGTTTGGGTCCTGCATAATAGCCTTCTTTCCCAAAATTCAGGAGGCAGAGCCTTCTGAATCTTTATAGATCTTTATATGAGTTTGAGCTAGCCTGGTGTACATAGCAAGTTTCAAGACAGCCAAGGCTACATTTCAAGTCCCTGTCTCAAAGAACTAAGGAAAAAGAAAAAAGGCAGATTCAGAAACTACTTCCAGATTCCATGACTTGCCTGCTTTCAGGTATTTTGTAACAGATGGCACAAACTAGATGTGTCCATGACTGACCAGCAGGATAGCTGGAAAGCTAACAGCGTCAAAGGATACCCAGAGGAAGGCTTCGGTCTGACCTTGTAGAGGAGGTAACTAAAACAGCATTACTGTTTCTTGTCCTTTGAAGGAGCCAGAGTGGAATTTGCAAGTGATGTCTTCATTGGCACCAGAATAGTGGCAGCTTAGGGATAAGAAATATCTGCCACACAACACAGAACTAGTACCCCATAAAAGTTGTCTATAGTTCAAAGGAAAGTGTTTCTGCTGCCAATAAGCAACAGCCAAACTTGCCAACCAGCCAACTCTAAGCATGTGCCTCAGAATTCCCAGGAAACCTGGAGACTTGGGCCTGAACAGTAGGCAGTTGGCGGGGGAAGGGGCAAAGAACAGGTTGGTTCCTGAGTTCACAGTATGTGTGCCATACTGTTATACCTGGATGGATGAATCAAGATTACATCTTTCCTGCCATAGGGTCCTACAATACAGCCCAGTTACAGAAGCTTAAGTAACAATTCAAGTCTGGTATAGCCCAGGGTCTCCAGAACAGTGGTTCTCAACCTTTGTTGTGACCCTTTAACAAGGGGTCACCTAAGATAATTAATAAACAGATATTTACACTAGGATTCATAACAGCAAAATTACAGTTATGAAATAGCAATGAAAATTTATGGTTGGGGCTTACCATGACATTAGCATTTGAAGGTTGAGAACCACTGCTCTAGAATGTGGGTGGCAAAGGGGATTTATTTGATTGGCTTAGATGATATAGATTAGGTAACCCAACAACTGTGGAGAGGCTACTGCAGCTTCTACCAACTCTGTACAAAATACTTTGTTCTAGTGGTGCCTGGTGGTTCATTACTGTAATCTTAGCATTCAGGAGGCGAGGACAGGAAGGTTATGTATTCCCAGATTAGAGACTGAATTTCCAACTCCCCCCCCCATGTTCTATAGCATTGGTTCGGCCCTGCTAAGTGAGGGGATCTCAAGATTACTACTGTGGGGAGCTGACTGGGATGGTGGGTTGCTCACCCTTGGAATGTATAAAATCGCACTGGAAGCCAGTCACTTCACTGGGGCATAGACAGTGTATTTCATCTTTCTGTGCCTGCTTTTCTTTAATCAAAGGCATTACTCCTATTTCTTGACCTTGCCTTTTTGTCTTTTCTTGCTTTGTCCCTTTTCCTTAAATTAACAGGTTCTCCCAAATGGAACTTGGGACATTGACTGATACAGGATTGCTATAGTAAGCTTTAACTTAATGTCCTGGCACCCATTTTAAAGGTAGTTGGATTTCTCATACCAGAAGCAGATTGTAGTCACCCTTGACGCAGTTACTCCTCTCTACCTACTCCTAGTGTCTCAGTATTGTCTATCTAGTTGTGCTATATGACTACCTTCTGTGACCCCCCCCCCTTCACATGGAATGACAAGATACAACTCATTGGTCCTATACCCTGTATGAACTGTATAGATGCTCACAGCAGTCACAGTCTCAGAGTGTGACCTATAGAGCTTGAAATCCACTCCTTGAGCTAACAGATGCCAGTGAGGGCTTTAGTCCCTCAGAACATTGACTTCCTTTCTACCCACTGGCTGAGCACCCTGCTCTCTAGATTTCCCATCAATCCTGTGACCATCCCTCTTCTCTCATAGAACTATGAATAATAAAATATTTCTGTGTCATATGGTTTGTTGTGCTGCCTCCTTCAGGCCACAGTTGAACCTAACTCAATCAGATCATGACTCCCTTGGTAAGAAGCTGGTTATGGTACAGAGCCTTCTGGACACTTCATCATCTTTCAGTTGCTATGACCTTTAGATCAATTTAAAAAGATTGATTCAAGATGTTTTAATCTGTAGTTCATTGTCCTGTTGCTTTTTTGACTTGTTACCATGGTAAGAATATGTGATGGAAGAGGAGGCCAGGGTCCAAGTACCCCCTTCAAGAGCATACCCCAATGATCTCCCTTCTTTCTACCAGGCCCTACCTTATCAAGATTCCACCATCTCCCAATAGTGTCATCAGCTGAGGACCAAGCCTTCAACACAGGGGACTTTGGGGGCCATTCAAGATCCAGACTGCAATGGGTAGGGACCAAGTCAGTCACCAGAAGAAAGACGTTTCCTGTGAGAGGTACACTATAAAGTTCCATGACTCTCCCCTGGGCCCTTGAGGCCAGGGCTGGAATTTATAGCCTTTCCAGGGAGACTTCAAGAGTGAATTAGAGGAGAGTGACAGTGGGAAATAAGCCCATACTAGTAGTAATGGTTAGCAAAAATGTGGGGTATGAGGACTAACGGTGAGAAATGTCTTGTTTTCTATTACTAGTTTAGACAAGGAGGACATGTGAGTTGGCCATCTAGCTAGAAAACACTTTACAAATCATAATACATGAACATTTTCCTAGTGAAAATTGTAGACACAGAGCACTGGAAGTCTTTGAACACTCACTCCACACTCAATTTGTGCTATTAGCAGTTTATTGTTTCCTTTTACAACCTCAACGCATTTATCCCTATAGAATCCCATACCTTCAACAGAACATACTGGGCTTATGGCTGAGGTGAGGCAAGATTTTTTTTTCCAGTGCACTCTTGTAACACCTCATAATTTTCAGTGACATATAATTATATCTTTTTGGAGTGCAGTGTGATGATTTGATACATTTTTGTAGTGTACATCAGTAAGTCGGGGTAGTTGGTATCTCTATCTCCTTAAACATTTATAAAAATATACAATAAATTGTCACAAACCACAGTCACCCTATTGTACTGTACAACACTGGAACATATTGCTCCTATCTAATTTCAAACCACTTAATACTCTGGTGATCACTTCTCTCTCTGTTTCCATGAGATCCATATATGATTGAGAACTTTTAGTATTTACTCCCTAGATTGATTAATTGGTTGATTAATTTATCTGGAGACAGGATCACTGACTGACCTGGAACTCAAAGATTCACCTAACTCTGCTTTCCAACTGCTGGGATTAAAGGCATCTGTCACTACACCCAGATCCTGAGACTAACCTTATGTTGTACTACTTCATGGTTTCCTAGTAATTGGGTGATTGATATGTTGGTTGACTATATTTAGCAGTTGGTGACTGAACCTACAGGACCTTGCACATTTGACGCAAATACTCTTAACACTGATCTATATTCTTGGTCCTTGGCTTTCATTCAGTAAATGATTTTCCTCTCTAAATGTGTTTCCTAAACAATAATGAGAGCGCTTCATCAGACCTCCAAAGTCTCTCAGTTCAGGTTCCCCAAAGTTCCAAAGCAGAAAAAGCTGAGTGTTCTAGGGTCTCTGTAACATCTGAACTTACCTTGCTCTATTCTAATAGATTCCTCAAGCATCATTCATGGTAGCTACTGACATATGTGTACAGACTTATCTATAACATATAATTGGATAGATTCTGTGCTTATTCTTTTGTTTGTTTGCTTTATTCTGCTTGTATGATAGTACCCTTTTTTCTTTTTGTTTTTCTTTTGTTTTTTTTTTTTTAGTGACTTTCCTCAAGTATCAAATTATATTTAATTTTTGTCATAGAAATTACCAAACATACAAAAGGAGAAAGATTAATGTAAGAAAATTGCTAATGTCGAATAAGAAATTAATGTGGCCTTAGATAAAGAGAATGCATTAAAAAAAGACTTTCTGTAACAAAAGAGCCTAAATAAAAGCTGTGAGTCTTATTTTTAAAAAATCAATTCATTACTAGGGGTAGGGTACATGAATGCCAGGCCTTTTGGCATATGAAGGTCAGAGTCAATTTTCTTCCATTGTGGACTCCAGAGATTGGTCCTCAGACTTGTATTTTATCTGCTAAACCATTTTGTTGGCCTTGAGGGTCTTCTATTAGAGAGATAATTAAATTATTGGAGTAAAGATGAGTCTAGAAGGAAATTATGTTGACAAAAACAACATTTAAAGAACATTTCAGAGTAGATCCAGGAAACCTCAAGGTTCAGGAATTATGCACAACTTAAGCCACAGCCTGAATATGTGAATTGTTGAGCAGGGTATGGGGATGTGAGTTTTTAAGTTGTGAGGTCTGTTGTAAAGTTTGGCAAGTCTAGAGACTTTGCAAAGGCCACGTACAATATAGGATGTAGCTGCAGTTGTTCCAAAAAAACCTTTTATCTCAGTTTGAGATGTTTTATTGTCCATAAAGTCCTTTTATTAGAACTATAACTACTGAGAATAAACTTGACACGTAGAATCCTAGCAATAGATCAAATATAGCTAAGTGTCAAGGTAACTTTATTGTTCCCATCACCCTTTCTTGTAACTTGTGGAGTCAGTAGCCTCTGTCTTCTATTTCTTTAAGAGTCCCATGCAACCCAAACCTTTGGGGAACGCTTGGTCAGCCTGTTTGCAATTTCCAAGCCCCAAATAAATTTCCTTTTTCACTCTTGTAGCCTCTGAGCTTGAATAATCAATACAAGGCAAGTTCAGTATTGTGACATCTATCACTCACTTTAATTTTAGGGTTAGGGATACAGCTCATATGATAGAGTACCTGCCTAGCATGCACAGGTCCAGCTTTTGATCACCAGTGCTACATAAAATAAGTGTGTAATCCCAGCACACTGGAGGTGGAGGCAGGTGGGTCAGAAGTTCAAGGCCAGCCTAGTCTATATGTCTACTCCCTCTCTTTTACCCCTCCCACAAATTTCATCTCATACTGACCTTATTTCTTCTAAATCCCAAGAGACTCCCTCAGCCACCTACCAGCCACAAAATCACTTTTTATAGAACCATGACATTATTTTATTCATAATATTGTTTCCAACAGTCTAAGAATTTTCTCTCTATCATACTTCTAAACAAGAAAAAGTTCTTACTGTGCCCTAACTGCAATTCCTCTGTCCTGGATACATGACTGTTTAATCAGGAGCTTTGCACCCATAGTGTTTTAAAATAAGGAAAAGCTAATTATGATCATCTTAGTTACTGCTCTATTGCTCTGAAAAGACACTTTGACCAAGGCAATTCTTCTTAAAGAAAAACATTTAACTGGGGTCTTGCTTGGAGTTTCAGAGGTTAGTCTATGATTATCATGATTATCATGAGGGAAGGAGGAAGGAAGAGAGAGAGAGAGAGAGAGAGAGAGATAAAGAGAGATGGGGGGGAGAACTGGGCCTGACATGGGCTTTTGAATTCTCAAAAGCCACCCCCAAGTGACACACTTCCTTCAACAAGCCACACTGACTCCAGTAAGTTCACACCTCCTAACCTTTCTCAAACATTTCTACTTCTGGCAACTAGGCATTCAACTATATGAGCCTAGGCAGAGCATTTTTATTCAGACTATCACATTTATTTCAATAGGTATATGAGAATATTGGTGACTGAGGTTATGACTTCAGCTTCAATAACTACAAATTACCTTGCACTAACAGGCAAGTTTATCCTCTCTTACAGTATAGTCTGTAGAGTTAGAACAGTTGAAACAACCTAGAAGGTGTTTTTGCTGGGAAGTATTGACTTCTCATTGGGGACCATTTCACAGGATAAAAGCATGGTATCTCTGCCTTCATTTTTTTGTATGTCTAGTTCCTATATAACTGAGGGCATAGAGAAAAGTTGTTGTTCTAAACCTGCCATTGCATTGAATTGCAGGAAAAAGAAAACCTTCAGGTACAGACTGTACCCTAGAAGAGGAGAACCAGATTGCTACAGGATACAGAAGTGAGGAAGTGAAGTCTTTCAAGAACTAGATTGAGTCCCTCAAGCAATGACAACAGTAAAAGTTTCACCACCATCTTGCAGAGTCAGAGCCAGACCATTGACCAGGGCTGCATAACTATGTATGTCCACAATAAAGCCTTTAAAAGACCACTCCATAATAAAATTCTACAGTAATTTTAGTACAATGAATGTTCTATGTAGCTGTGACTAGAAATGTGTAGAGTTGTGTCTACCCCTAAATATACCAAATTTGAGTTAAAGGCATATGAGTTGCATATGTGCATAGTGGTCACTATGTGCTCTTTCAATGAGTTGTTCGAGAAGTGTGTGATGTAGTCCAGATTTGCCTTCACTTACTGTGTAGTCAAAGATAACTTTGAACTCCTAATCCTTTTGCTTTAATCCTTTTGCTGGGATTGCAGGTGTATGCCACTAGACCCAGGAAGTGCCCTCTTGAGAGTGGTGTGTGTATGTGCTTGCTCATGCACATACATGCATGTATATGTGTATGATGCTGAGGAGGAAACTCAGGGCCTCAACATGTTTTATCACTGAACTGCATCCCTCCTAGTGTTTTCTTTTCTAAACTTTGTATCATACATAATTGTGAACATGTGAATTAGCCAGTATAAGTTTTGATGTTTCTGTGGTCTATGTACCATTCTGATGGAACTCATCATTACGCAGCCTGGTAGCCCAGCAATCTCAGATATGGCTGCCATCTATTGGCATTGACTCTTTATGTTTCTTTGTGTAGCTTAGGTGCACTAGATGTCAGGTCTGGGCAGTTTGTGCTATTCCCTGAAGGTCTGTTGAGCCACAGATCCCAACTCTCACTTCAGAAGCAGAAGCTGAATTCATATAGAAAGAACTTTTGTGTACTGCAGTGCTGACTATTGCTGACTTCATCATATGTTGGATGGGCTTATGTTCCTGAAGTAGACATCCTTCTAGAGAGTGCAAAGCTAGTGTTCCAAAAAAGAACTGTTAGTGACACTAGTCCTCCCCTTCAGTTCAGTGGCATGCTTGTGTTCCTAACTGTATCATGCACATCTGCTTTAAGTAGAGTTAATTAGGCACTCCCAACACTGTGCCATTCTAAGGTTTAGACACTGGCCACTTAGTAGTATATTAGTAAACACCGCTATTCTAATTTATCTGGAAAACAAAATTAAATGGAGATTTGCACATTAAAATGTTATTGACAATCTATGTCATTCTTTAACCTGAAACAAGAATGTAAATGTATACCTGGGAAGAAAATGAGGACAACTTATTAGTCCTCACATAATTCTGCCAATCATAATTATTTTCTTCAAGTGCTGAGTGCCATGGAGATAACTGCCTTCAGCTGCTAATGTTCTGCAAGTCTATCTAGCCACAACTGTCATAAGTCTTTGTCATCTGAAGTTTTGATCCTTGTTTTACAATTAAACTCATAAAAAATTGGCTCTAATGACTATTTTTTAAACTAGCTTTTTAAATGTCTATTCTCACAGTGTTTTGTGTAAAACTACCCAGTTCTTGTCTCTTGCCATTCTGCAAAAGAATATCTTCTAACAAATGTAATCTGAATAGGATTTAAACTTTTGTATTTTATAAGTATGAACCTTAGTGTAAGTGTACAAGTATGCCTGGTGCCTGGAGAGGCCAGAAGGGTGACAGATCTGGAATTTGAGTCACAGATGACTGTTAGCCACCATATATGTGCTGGGAGATGACATCAGGTATTCTGCAAAAGCAGAAAAAGAACTGAGCTGCTGAACCATTACCCAACCAATGAACTATATTTTAAAGACACCAAGACACCACCTATAGAACAGAGTGAAACCTGGGAATGGACCACAGGGAAGCCAGGCCTAAGGACCATTCCTTTCACATCATTTAGCTTTTGAATTCCCAAAAAAGGTTTATTAGCACTGATTCCTTGGTATTAACTACTCCTCCCATTCTGCTCCCCTCCCCACATATCCTATAGTGTGGGACCAGAAAAGACCAGCCAGAACAGATCTTACCCTGGTGACAAGGGACAGTGAAGACCAAACTACCAGAGACAGTTAACCAGGGATGTTCAGTCACAAGGAAAGTAGTAGTCAGAATCAAGGTGAAGTCTTGCTTGCTGTGGTGATACACACATGTGACCTCGATAAATGGAGGCTGACACTGGAGAATCGTTAGTTTGAGGACAGCTCAGGCCACACTATGAGATCTTGTCTCAAAGGCAGCAACAAAATGTGAAGTCACTTGTGCTGGATCTCCAAAAGTAACTAAAGCCAAGAACAGAAGTTGTTCTTATGTGTGTCTGATGCTCAGTCCCTCCCATTGCAACTCAGTGCTATCTGAAGGAAAGGATGGCTCCTGTAGGATTTATGTAATTGCTTGCCTTCTGACCTTGGCTTCTTGTGTATTCTGTGTGCTCTAGAATGCTACTTCTGCTTTTAGGCTTAAACAGCTGACTTTATACTTATGTGCTTCTGTCATTACAACCTGTCCCTTCTTGTATACTAGTTTATCATTAGACCAAATAGTCTGCAAAGCCACATGAGCTGACACCCAAATTCCCTCAAGACAGATGTTTTTGAGCACAGGGGAGAATTTAAACAAACACTTTGAAGGTGTTTTTGCTAAAAAGCATAAATTCTTCAATTTGGCCCAGTATTGGTAACTAAATAAAGGATAAAGGCCTGCCTTCACTCCTTCATTTTGAGTCTACCCATCTTTGTTTATTTATTTATCATGTATGCTTTGTTCTGTCTGCATGTATCCCTGCATGCCAGAAGAGGGCACCAGATCTCATTACAGATGGTTGTGAGCCACCACATGGTTGCTGGGAATTGAACTCAGGACCTCTGGAAGAGCAGCCAGTGCTCTTAACCGCTGAGCCATCTCTCCATCCCGAGTCTACCCATCTTTGGAAGGCACAAAAGTAAGTCATTGTTCTAAATCTGTAGTCATCTTGGATACTTGGAAGTACAAACCATCGCAGAATAGACCATCCACTTATTGATGAGGGGAAAACAGTACCTGGAGCAGGAATAACATCCCCTACCAGTTACATTATCCTCTTAAGCAATAATGACTCCTTCAATCTACCTTGCAGGCCAGGAGCTAGAAGGACCCCCGGGGATGGGCTTGCAAAACATTTCCCAGAAACACAAATGCAAATGCCAGATAAGGAACATGAGCCTGGCCAACAACCGGCCATGATCAAGCCACCTGTGCCCAACCAATCAGGAGCTTGCTAGAAGTCCCTAACCCCAGACCCCCTCCCTGCTTGCGGTTTTTGCCTTTATAAGCTCATTTTAAAGTTGGGCTCTGGGCTCTTCTGTCCTCCTTTGTGAGGTAGGAGTTGAGCCCCAGTCGGCTGGAACCTGAATAAAGCCTCTTGCTATTTTTCATCAAGTGCCGATTTCCGTGGTTTGTGGGTTGATGGCTGCATCCCGGGATTCAAGTGGGGGTCTGCCCAGTGTGAGGGCCAACAAAGCTATACTTAGGCCAACCAGTGTCAGTAAGACAATAAGGCTTTTAAAAAAATCTTGAAGCATCCACAGACCTGCCTGACACCATGAGACTCAGGCAGGCAAAAGACACTCACAGAGCTGCCTGGATCCTCAGGGTCCTGCGTGTCTGAAGGTCCACAGGCCTGCCTGATGTGCAAGCAGTGCTGTTATGATGAGCAAGTATATGGCAGAGAAAAGGTGGAGAAAGAGGCAAAGTGGTTCATGCGCTGTGGTAAGAGGTGATTCAGAAGAAGTGAGGATGGTAAGGAATAGGCTGATATGGGCAGCCTTCTCACCACTCAGGACCATAGTGACATCCAGGCCTGGGCTGCTGCTGCCTGTATTGACTTCCATAATCCATGTTGCCACTAAGGCCACAGAGATGCCCAGGGTCTGGGCTGCCACCTGTGGCCATTTTGGTGTCCTAGGGCAGTGCTGCTCCTGTGGCCATGTTGATTTGAGTGGCCTGTACTACCACTGGTGGATGTGATGATATCCAGGCCTGAGCTGCTGTCAGAGGCCATGTTTGGGTCCATGGCCCTGCAACAGCTAGGGTCTGTATTGATTTCCATGGCTCTAGTAACCACCGAAGGCCGTGTGGATAACTGAAATCTGGGCAGAACCTGAGTCCGTGTTGGTGTCTGAGGGCTATGCTGCTGCTGAGGCTAATCTGGATGGCCTGTGCTGCCACACATGGCTATGGTGACATCCAAGCCTGGGCTGTGGCAAAGGGCCATGTCTGGATCCAAGCCCTACAACATCCAGGATCTGGGTTGGTATCCATGGCTCCTGATAACTACTAAAGCCCATGCAAATACCCAGGTCTTAACTATCACCTGAGGCCAGGTAGGGATCTGAGGGTCATGCTGCAGCCAGGGCCATATAGATCTGAGTGGCTTGCAGTGCCACAAGGTGTCATTCAAGCCTAGGCTGCAATGGAGAACTATGTCTAGGTCTATAGTTCTACCACAGTTGGGGATCTATGTTGATATCTGTAGCCTATGATACCACCAAAAGCCACATGGATGCCCAGGGTGGTAGCCTGTGACCATATTGGTGTCTGAGGGCCATGTCACCCACTAAGGGCCTTGCCAATTTGGGCGGTCTCTGTTGTCACATGGGGCCAAGGTGTCATCTGTGCCCAGGCTGATGCCCTAATCCATGTCTGGGCCTTTGGCCCAGTAGCAGCCAGGGTCTGAGTTAATGTTCATGACTCCTGAACAGACCATGGTGGTATCTTAAGGGCCTTGCTGCCATCAGGACCATACTGATCTAGGTGGCCTGTGTTGTTCTTTTGCTGCAGCTGTTTCCTATGAAACACAAACATGAGATTCAGCACCCACATGGAGTTTATTGGTAGAGGGGAGAGAAGAGGGGTAGCTGGTGGCCATCAGAAAGCTGTAAAGAGAGGGGGTAAGAGAGGTGGGGGGAGAGCAGAGAGAGAGAGAGAGAGAGGAAGGGCAGAAAAGAGAGGGGGTAAGAGAGAGGGGTGCACTTGGCGCACTTGCTTTAAATGGGAAACTTGACCATGCGTAACTGAGTCCTCTGTGCAGTCAGGTAACATGTGAGGTGGTGATGACATGGACATGAGCATGAGCATCCAGCCCATCATCGGGGTGGGGTCAGCAGACTGCTGGTTTCCAACAGCCTGTGCTGCCACCAGAGCCATGGTGATGTCTGGGCCCAAGCTGCTGCCACAGGCATATCTGGATCCATGTTCCTGCTGCAGCTGGGGTCTGTGATGATGTCCATTGTAGCACCGGCGCTACCATCTCTTCCACGAATCGAATCGGGCGAAGGCCTAGAGATTGAAATAAGGACAAGACAGCGGGTCATTCGTTCTCAATGGCAAAGTCGAAATGCCAAATGCCGAATGCCCTTTATTGAGGGGCAAAAACGGACTTAAATACCGACTTATAGCACAGTGGAAAATTACAGGAAGTTTTTGGCTTAGCTCCTCCCTGTGTTGTCACGAGGTATGGTTGTCACGGGGTGTGTGTCACGAGGTGTGTGTCATGGGAAGAGTACCAACAAAAGCCTTGGGGCAAAGAGTTCTGGCCAACAGCTTCAGGCTAGCTTAAGGTGCCTCAGGGGTCCATGCAGGGCCCTACAGGTCCCCCTTTCTTTTAATATAAACTAACACCTGCCTTAGGTGGCAGAAGACGTCAGCATAATTCCTTACCCGTCATTGGAGAGGTCACCCAGGCCCGTAACCTTCCTGTCTTAGGTTGGATATTTGACCCCTCTGCCTTACCTGTCACTGGTGAATAGTTTGTCAGCACACATGGGCTGAGGCATTTTCTCTTGAGCCAAAGACAGTATCTGTCTTGTTTGAAAGTTGGCCTGGGCCTGTTTAATGCTGTGGCAAAGTAGCACCAAGTACAAGGGCTACAAACCCCAATGTCCTGCCCACAAGTTGAAGTCCTTGTAAAATGCCTGCATTGACAAGTGGCACTCAGGTCTCATAGATGTTAATGATCTGCATGGCTAAAGCATTTGTATAAATTAAAAACTCATCACTCCAGGATTTCTGGAGAAAAATGATGCATTAACACAGGTATGTGTAAAAGATGACAAGAAGCCATATGAGCTTCTCACAAAAATTCAAGTGTTCCTATAGGAGGTTAGTTTGTAAATTTAGTTTAAAAATGCCAATTTGTACTAGATAATTAAGTGTGCTTTGGGTAGCTAAGGCTTAAGCCAAATCATCTGCTAGTTGATCCACTGTGCTTGCAGTATTTACAGATTGGGAGAGGGCTATGGTAGAAACTGTTGCTTCAGTGGTGAAGGTGGCACTGGCAGCCGTGATCCTGGTATCTCCTTTCCTCTCTGCTGCACACCCGGGGTAACGTGGCCCACCACAGCTGTTACAGTCGGCAGACCTGCTGAGAACAATTGAAAATTTCTCCAAAATTAGTAGCATTGGTTACAACAAAAAGAATGGAACCAGAATACAGTGCCTAAGATGAAGGTGAAATTCTTGTCCTTTGGATCAAAGTGTAAATTAATAGCCGCTTGATCCAAACTATAATTACTGGTCAGGAAAAAAGGCCACATATGGCTACTCAGATGCACAGGCATCAGGATGGGTAGATTCTTGAAGACAAATCAGACCTTCTTTCTGGCTGTTACAATCACCGCATATGGCGAATCAGCTGCTCAGGCACCCAAACAGGGTTATCTGCCTCTTGTGGAAAGACACAAACTGACCCTCGGGACCATACTAAAACTGGGTCAGGGCCACACCATTTTCCAGTAGTGACATTCTTCCACATAACTGAGTATAGTCAGATGACCGAAGGTGCCAATGCCTGTCGGCTGCAGATCGAGCAGCACCATCAATAGTTAAAAAAAATTTAAAATATAAAGGACAAGAGAAAGGTGATTATGAGGAGATCCTCTAAACTCCCCTTTTTTGTTTTATGAAGATAGGCTTTAATTGTGTGATGTGCATGTTCCACCATGGCCTGAGGATTATAAGGGATACCCGTCTTATAAAATTTTTTGCAAAAAGAATTAAAACCCTGACTAGTATAAGCAGGGCGATTATCAGTTTTTAATTGTCTGGGAATTCCCATATAAGCAAAGGCTTGTAAACAATGGCTCTTAACATCTTTAAGCCTTTCTCCAGTATGAGCAGAGGCAAGTACGAGATGAGAATGGGTATCCACAGATACATGAACAAATTGTAGTCGACCAAAGGAAGGAACATGGGTAACATCCATCTGACAGATATCATTAGGTGTGACACCATGGGGGTTAACTCCAAGGTGTGGAACAGGTAAGAACTCTGTACATAGGGGACAATTCTTAACTATATAAATATCTTGGTCTCTTGTAATTTAAAATTGAATTTAAGTGACCCTGCATTAAGGAGGAAGATTGTATGAGCTTTGCAGGCTGCTTCATAACCAGACTCTCTCATCATCATGATAGCATTATGTTTTTTAGTATTAAAATCAGCAATGGCATTTCCTTCACTTAAAGGGCCGGGCAAATCAGAATGCGCTTGGAGATGTCCTACAAAAATTGGATGAATGCCTCCATAGTAGGCTTTGTATGGCTAGTAAATGTTCTTGTACACGAGACACTGGAGCTATATAAGCAGCAGTTTCTAAGGGAACCAGTAGATGATACACATATTTACCGTCCGTGTATAAGTTAAATGTTGAAGGGCTAATTGTACTGCAGCTAGTTCCGCAAATTGTGCAGACTTCACTTTAAGTATAGAGTGTTTGATGATGGCAAAAGAAACAACTACTGCACAACCATTTGAAGAGCCATCTGTAAATACATTGCGGGCCCCCTTCAGAGGATTTTGGGAAATAACCTTGGGGAAACACACAGGGTGATTTAAAAAAAAAAAAAAAAAAAAAAAAATGAGCTCACTTACTGGAAGGAAAATGACTATCAAAGCGGCAGGGTGTGGAACACAAGAAATGTGCCCACTCCTCATCAAATTGTTGAAGCCATTGTATCTGTTGTTGAGTATAGGGAGTAACAATTACATCCGGCATCTTGCCAAAAACTTGAAGACTCATTTTGTATGCCTTTTGAATAATAGAAAGCATTGCCTGAGGATAAGATCTAACTGTCTTTCTTGGGGATGCATGTTCATGTGCCCATAATATAGGACCAGTTTGCCAAAATACTGCAGTAAGGGAATACGCTGAAGCAAAGACTAATAACATCAAGTTCTGAGAATAGTCAATATAATTTAAATGTGCAGATTGGAGGCATTTTTGCACAAGCTGTATACATTCTCACGTAGCAGGCATTAAGATGCGCGGAGAAGTGGGATCAGAATCTCCGTGTAAAATATCAAATAATGGTCTAAGCTGCCCAGTGGTTAGGGCCAAACTAGATCGAACCCAATTTATGTCTCCCAATAATTTTTGAAAATCATTAAATGTGGTCAGGTTATCCAGCCTTAAAGTAATCTTTTGAGGACAGATACCAGAAAATAACAATTGATGACCCAGGTATTGATAGGGATATTCTTGTTGCACCTTTTCTGGGGCTAATCTTAAGCCCGCTAGTTGAAGATTATGTTGCAACTCCCCAAAACCCTCATTTACTTCCTTAGGATCTGGGCCGGCTAAAAGAATATCATATGTATAATATATAGGGATTGAAATTTCTCTCTAATGGGGGCAATGGCCAATGATACATAAATTTGACAAATAATGGGACTATTGGCCATTCCTTGAGGCAACACCACCCATTGATATCTCTTATAGGGCTCTTTAAAGTTAATAGAAGGAATGCTAAATGCAAATCACTCACTATCCTGAGGATGCAAAGGAATGCTAAAAAAGCAATCTTTTAGGTCTATAACTAATAAATGATAGCCTTGAGGAATAACCACAGGGGAAGGCAAGCCAGGTTGTGTTGCTCCCATAATTTGCATACAATCATTATCAGCTCGGAGATCTCATAGGAGTCTCCATTTTCCAGATTTTTTTCTTTATAACAAAAGATTGGGGTATTCCATGGGGAAGAGGAAGGAACAATATGTCCTGCCTCTAATTGTTCCTTTACAAGTTGATGTGCAGCCTGCAACTTCTCAATAGATAAGGGCCATTGCTCCACTCATACTGGGTTATCAGTTTTCCAGATAATAGGAATGGGAACAGGCTGCACAGCATTAGCCCCTAGGGAAAATTTCCCTGCCCAGAGCGATCTCTGGCTCTTTTGATAATTAAAATTTTGGATGCAACAGACTGAGGGACACCTTATAGGAATTTACCCAGTCCTTTTCCTTGTACATAACCTTGGTCAGCCAGCATATTTTTTAACAGGCTCAGTAGTAAAGACTGCTCTCATGGCCTGAAGCACATCTTTCCCCCAAAGAGTAATAGGTATATGACTTAACACAAAAGGCTGAAAAATTCCTGTATGTCCTTCATCATCTGACCATTTAGAAACTGGGTACTACATTCTGGAGCCACAGCAGTTCCCACTCCTTGTAAATGAGTGGAGGCTGGCTGAAGAGGCCATGCTTGTAGTCAATGTTTTTTTTTTGCTATTACTGAGGAGTCAGCTCAGGTTCCCCAATTCCAGAAAATCATCTACCTTGTATGGTAAGGGTAAGCATGGGGCACTGTTCAAGACTTGATACCCAAAAGGCACCCATGGAGCCTGTGGACCCAATACCAGCAGATCCCCTGGTATCCTATAAAAAGGGATTGTTGGTTTTGAACATAGGGAGAACAAACAATTGCGCTGTCATTAACACCCCCATTTCTGCCCTAACCATGATTTTTATTTCTCCTTGAAAGTCTGAATCTACTACTCCTGAAATAACTCTAATTCCTTTCAACAAGGCACTACTGCATCCTAACAATAACCCTATTATTGCTCCTGGGGGAAGAGGCCCAAAGACTCCTGTGCTTAAGGCTTGAGTGCCCATTTGTGGTGTTAATATTGCTCAGGTGTCCAAACAGGTCCAATCCTCTGCTTCCTGGGGTACCTCTGATAAGGTCCTGGACATAAAGGGATTTCTCTGAGGGATCATCTGTATTGGGCGGGTTACAGGTGTATCCATTGCCCCGTACACCTGGGCTTGAGGGGCCCGAGGCTGGCCCCCACTTCCAGTTTCCCTGAGCTGGTAAAGGATTACCAAGGGCATCTGTCTTTGACCTACATTCCTTGCTCCAATGATGACCCTTACTGCAACGTGGGCAAAGCCCTGGCCTAGTGCTCAATTGGGGACAGTTCCTTTTGAAATGTCCTGGCTGTCCACATTCAAAGCAACTCTTTGGTCTGGCTCCTCCATTGTTCTCCCCTCTTTTTATGACTGAAGCTATAACCTGACCATCTATGTCCCGACATATGCGTATATAGTCATTAAGACTTTTGGCCTTATGGGGACGTAAAGCCTCTTTACAATACTTGTTTGCATTTTCGAATGCTAATTGTTTAACTATGGACATGGCATTTTCAACATCACCAAAAATGCGGCCTACCAGCTGTAGGAGGCGGTCTGCAAATTCTGAATAGGGCTTAGACAGTCCCTGCAATACCTTAGATATTTGATCTCCTGCAGCCTCATTAGGCAGGGCTTTCCAAGCCCTAGTAGCAGCAACAGCAATTTGTGCATAGACTGCTGGTTCAAAAAGAATTTGAGCTGCAAGGGTAGCATATTGACTTCCACTTGTAGCACTCATGAGCATATCTAAATTCCTAGCAGGAAATCCGGCAACAGCATTACTTTGCGTGGTTTCCTTGCAAAATTCTTGAAATTCACCTCTCCAGAGCAAATAGTCTCCGCCACACAGCACGGCTCTACAGAGCTGCATACAATCACTAGGGGTACAATTTAACACTGCGAAAGACTCAAAAATTGTCTGAGTAAAAGGACCATGGGCCCATAAGCAGTGACAGCCTCTTTAAGCTGTTTTATATCCTTAAAATTTAATGGGCTGTGCTCCCTAACCCTATTATCTGAGGATCCACTGTGTCAATCACTGGAAACACCTGTCTTTCCTTTTCTAACGCTTCTACCTTGTTCTAAATCTTGTACTTCCTCAAAAGTCCTATTCATCTATGCCATTTCTTTTACTTTATTGCAATGAATTCTTTAGCTGTCTTGTTTTAATCCTGGTGCCCTGCCTTTTCAATAGGGCCACTAAGTGCCCACTGAACATTTCCTTACAGTTACTGGCACCCATCCTTCAATACACCCTCATTCATTTACTTTTGCCGGCCGGCCTTTGAGGGCGATCTCTTAGGTGATCCTTTCTTTCCCGATCTCGGTGGAACCTCCACTGGTAGCACCCGCGCTACCATCTCTTCCACGAATTGGGCCAAGGCCTAGAGATTGAAATAAAGACAAGACAGCGGGTCATTCGTTCAATGGCAAAGTCAGAATGCCAAATGCCGAATGCCGTTATTGAGGGGCAAGAATGGGCTTAAATACCAACTTATAGCACAGTGGAAAATTACAGTAAGTTTTTGGCTTAGCTCTTCCTTGTGTTGTCACGAGGTGTTTTGTCACGAGGTGTGTGTCATGGGAAGAATACCAACAAAAGCCTTGGGGCAAAGAGTTCTGGCCAACAGCTTCAGGCTAGCTCAAGGTGCCTCAGGGGTCCATGCAGGGCCCTACAGTCCATGGCTCTTGTTACCACAGGGGCTCATAGAAACCATGTGTGTTGAAATTCCAGGGCCTTGCTGAACCTGCCCCTCCTATCACTGGCTTGGGATAGCTGGCCCTGCCTCTCAATGGATATTGCAGCAGGTGAACTGGTCCTGCCCCACCATGGGAGGACTGGTCCCATCCCCACACTCAAGAGAGACATCCCACACCTCACTTTGGGGCTAGGGGAGCTGGCTCTGCCTTTTTCCTGAGGATGCAGTCCCAGTGGCCCAGAGTGACCAACTCAGCTACCACCAAGACCCACATCCTAGGCCTTGGGTTGGTCTACTATAATATATACCCCATCTATGACCTGCTGGAGTGTGAAGGGTCTGGTCCTATAGAACGATAACCATAGAATCTCCGTGACTCAGGGCAACAGAAGGATATGTGAATTTCGGTGAGGATTCAGTGATGATAGTTGCCAGAGACCATGAGCCAGACCAATCACTCATTACAAGGAACATTTTAAGGGTAGGGCTGATTTAACAAAAAGGTACACTTCATGACACACTGAGATATTGGAAAGATGGAGGAGTGTTGAAGACTGGTGTTTGTGGGGTCATAATCGGAACCAGCCGATCAGCCCTGGGTCTGCTCCTGAGTCAGGGAGTGTGGATGAGGGAAAGTCTAGCTATCGATAATGAAAGGAGGACAGAAACAAAAGATAGTATCAGGAGGGCAGGTTCAGTCCATACTGCACTCCTTTTTATTCATACACCAAACTTACGTTATCACCAAAGGACAATGGCAGAAGACGTCTGCTATCAAGTATAAAGGGCAAATGGCAATTACTTCTCTTAATCCTAAAGACACTGCGGGTACTCTTTGCTTTCAGGCACTCTAAAACTGCACATATCATCTGGCCTTTAGGGTGAGTGTAAATCCATCTGAGCCCAAATCTATTGTTATTTAGATAGGAGCAATTTGCCATCTAGGCCCAGGCATCCTATAGCCAATAAGCTAATGTTTAAGGACAATATGAGTAATTTGAGCTCTCTGAACTTGTAACAAGATGGAATGGGACCCAACAGAGAAGCAAGGTGGGGTTTTGTTGTTGTTTTGTTTTGTTTTTGTTTTTTTTTAATTTGGGGGGGCATAATGCAGGGCTGAGGGACTGGGAGGTGAGCAGGATCAAATAATCAATAAAGAATATGTATGTTTTATAAAAAAAGGAAAACAATCTCCAAGTAAGAGGAGAAAAGGAGTGAACCCCCCCCCCCATAGGGAGAGTTAGGCACCTAAAAGACAAGGAACAGTGTCACCATAAGGAACTGGGAAGATCAAGCAGAAACTCCACCCCAGGGAGGGTTCTGATAGCGTAGAAGCCACAAATGCATAGAGAAGCTATGGACTAATCTGGTACTCCCAGGGGAGGGCAAGGAAATATACAATGTACAGGCCTTGAAGGGCACAAGGAGAGATAGAGCAAGTGGCTCCAAGGGGAAGAGGCAAGGAAAGGATCACAGAACCCGGAGAGTGTAGTGAAGCTGTGGAATTTAGTAGGCAGCTCCTAGGGAGAGGAGGAAGTTCCAGGAAGGAAGGAAACATGAGGGAGCAGAGTGGGTAAATGTCATGGTAATCAGAATTTCAATTCTGGTGTCCCCAAGAGGATTGTAAGACTTGTCAGAGAAAAATGTCCCAAATCACAGAGGAAAGGCATCCCTTTCCACATGATGGGGGCCTGGTAGGGTGAAATGAAGCCTCTTGGCACACCAGCATGGCTTTCATCATAAATGTAGACAAAGCAGGGAGCTCCATAGTAGAAGGAGAGAGGCAAGTGGTTAGTGCAGGTAGAGGAGAAAGTAGCTGGAGAAGTGCAAGTGTCTTAGTAAGTAGAATTGTCCATTTGTTGGTGCCTCAAAGGGTATAGCAGGGAGATGATCACGTGGTGGGCAGCCCAAAAGGAGAGAGAGGACACATACTGAGTAAGTAAGGAGAAATGGATGGTTAGGTAAAGTAGAGGAAAGAAACAGCTAAAGAGGTGGACTCTAGAATCACATTTGGTAGTTGGCAAGAGCCAGCAGAAACTAATGATCCGTACACACGTTAGGAGACTCAGCTTGGCTCAGAGTGGTTGAGGTTTCAGGAAGAAAGCTCATTTATGCTACTCCCGTGATTTCAGCACCACATGAAATAAATAAATAAATAAATAAATAAATAAATAAATACAAATAAAAGGAGAGGACTGTTCCCATATATGATTGAAGATGAAGTTTATTATAGATAAAAGGGAGAGTGTATTAAGAGACAGAGACATCTGGAAGAGTCCAGAGTGGACATCAGCAGAACGAGCTGGGCCATGTCAGGAGTTGGCAGAGGGGATGGAAGAGGGGAGAGAGAAGAATTGGGTGCTGTAGCTAGGAGGCCAAAGGTACAAAAGGAGTGTCTAATCAGACTAGCCCAGATGTTGCTTGGTGAGTTGGATTTGTAAGACCCTCAGAATGAGGAGTCTCCCAGTTTCGGTCGGTACCCTCAAGAACTTAATGTCCAGTCCAGTTGCTGCAACACACAAGAGGCTTTAATGAACAGGAAACGTTTGCGCAAACGGGCTCCCTCAGCGCTCAGGCTAGAGAGAAGCCCCATCCCCCAGGCACAGGTGTCTTTAAAGGCAAAACCCACAAGCTTAGGGAGGGGATGTGACCCTCTGTCCATTGAGTACGTGACCCTTTGAGGCTGGATGGTCTTGCTGTTAGGGTCAACAGACCTTAGGGCCTCAGGGTGTGCTAATTAATCTTGTCTGGGCAAACCAGAGCAGCTATCTCTTTGTTTTCTAAGGACCCTATTTACCACCTGTTGACTCACAGAAAGGAGGGGCAGTGTGAATTCTTGGTATCCTGCCATTTCAGGACCTTGTGAGAGGAAGTTAGCAAATTCCAGGTCAGTCTATCCTTTATTTCAAGTGGGGGGGGCTCTTTAACTTTACTTTTTTGTCTTTCAGATTGTAGCCCCAGACAAAAGATAAGTTAGCAATTGAACTGAGAGAATTAGATTTGAAATGATTTTTACATTGACTGGTTGACTGAATTTGTGCCTGTGTGAGTGTGAGTGTTTGGGCACCAATTGGGAGTCAGCAAACAACTCTCAGAACTCAGTTCTCTGCTTTCACTATGTGAACCCAGAGACCAAACTCAGGTTGGCTTCCTTGGCAGCAGACACCCATTACCCTCTTGCTAGCCTTAGCTGAAAGAACTATAACATAAGTCCTGTCACACATACAGACACGCTCGCTCACACACGTGCGTGCGCCACAAACACACACACACAAAACTCAGGCAACCTAAGCTATACTGTCACTCATGTGTTGAATTTTCAGAGAGATATCTAGGCAGTCATTTATTTAAGGGATTATGGGATGTCTACGGCCAGATGTTGCACCAGGCACTGATGTGGAGAATAGTAGGTAGGCTCTACCCTCCCAGAGCCTGCCATCTGCTGGGACAACAGAGCTAGGACAACTAGAAAGTGCACACATGACTGTGCAGTGAGTTGTGGTTGGTGAGAACAGTGACCAGGGAGGCAGGAACTGGAGTTGGAGACCAGGATGGCCAGGAATCCTTTATCCCCCTGCCTCTACCTCCCCTTATTGGGATCACAGGTGTGCAACTCCATTCCTTTTCTACTTAAGATTTTAATTGAAAACAGAAAATGTGAATCTCCCAGGTCAAGATCAGAGGCACAAAACTCACCTAGGGCGTGGATGGGCTTATTTACGAGTCTCATACACACAGCCCAACCCCCAAACCCCTGTTTTCCTGATATGCAGCCACCACCATACCATTTTTGGGGGTTCTGTGATTAAACGCATGGCTTTCTGCTCTAAGCCTTGAGCCACATCCCTTGTTTCATATTTACCTATGTACAGTGTAGATTTAATATCCTGAATTTTGTCCCCAGACTAAGAGAACAATTCTGGCAAATGACCACCAGGTGGCAGCAGCACGTTTCTCATTTCTGCAGCCAAGCTCAAATTGCTTTTGTCTTGCTGTAATTGGTCATCACAGTGCTGTTAAACAATTCCATCATGCTAAAGGAGCTAGACATCTCTCAGCTGACATCTCTATGTAGCATTATCTTCCTCCACACAGGTCTCCACACAGATCTTAGCTGCTTTTGTCCTTTGAATCCTGAGTCTTGCCTTACAGACCTTGCTGTAGCTTCCTGACTATAGGCTCCCTTCTGGAGCCTGTAAACCAGAAACAAATTCTCAAGTGTAGTTCCCGTGCTACCATCTGCTCTAGGAATGGGGCGAAGGCCTAGAGATTGAAATAAGAGACAAGACAGCGGGTCATTCGTTCAACAGCAATATTGGAATGCTGAATGCCATTTACTGAGGGGAAGGACTGGGCTTATATACTGACTCATAGCACAGTGGAAAACAACAGGTTTTTCAGGCTTAGCTCCTCCCCAGCAGATGCGTGTTAGCAAAACAGGAAGAGTACCAGTGACAACTCTGGGGAAAGATGTTCCAGCCACAGCTTCAGGCTTGCTCAAGGTGCCTCAGGGCTCCATGCAGGGCCCTACACTCAGGGCTGGTGGGTTCTAATTTCAGGCCACACAAACGTTCTTGCCCTCTCATCAGATCCATGCCTGAATGACAAGAATCAAACTGATTCACTGAAGATCTACCAGGAGAGATTTCTCTGAGAACTGTATACAGGGATGACAACATGAGCCATCCTGTTGGCGGTGGTGAACAAAGGAAAAGTAATTCAGGAAGGCAACTTCTTTTTGTAAAAGGGACATGCTAGAACCCAAACACTGATGGCAATCAGGATGGCAGACCAAGATGGGCTCTGTCTTTTATCCCTGCCATAGGTAATGGTATCTCACCCCACAATGGGAACTCTACAGTCTGACAGAATTGACAGAGGGGAAGGGTTGGGGAGGGTTCAGGAAATAAGGGCATGTGTTGGGTTAACTATCTCTGAAAGGAAAAATGTTTCCCTTCTTTACATTTTTACCAATTACCAGTTTCTCTTCTTTACATTTTAAAAATCCCTACCCTCAAGAGATGCCATTATGGAACTGGGTCAATGACCAGTCTGGCTTTTTCCAGTTGGATGGAGTATTCAGGCATAGCATTCTGGCACTCCTCTAGGGGACATAGCTAAAGGATCCCCAAAAGTGCACTGGTAATTTTACTTGTGTAGTAGCCAGGTGTGAAGAAGAAAGGACGTCCTTGACTGGCATGAGATGGGGAGGGCATTATATTCTATCTTTAAAGGGTCCATGAGGGGGAAGCTTATATTCTATCACTTCCCATCCCTTTTGGTTTTTGTTTTAAAGATTTATTTATTTTATGGTGTTCTATCTATATGTACACCTGCATGCCAGAAGAGGGGGTATCATATCCCACTACAGATGTTTGTGAGCTACCATGTGGTTGCTGGGATTTGAACTCAGGACCTCTGGAAGAGTTGCCAATGTTCTTGAACACTGAGCCACCTCTCCATCTCCAGTTCACATCCCTTTAAAGGGATATGAGGAGGAAGTTTATATTCTATCAGTTCTGATCAGTTCTGTCAAAGCTCTAAAGAACCTGACTAATCCAGTTTTGAATGAGTGCAGCAGAGAAAGACATATAGCAGGATATCAGCAAATGGATGCTTACAGCATCCACCAGAACCCAGCTAAGGAAGCCCTTTTAAAACTATGATGAGGAATTAATGGGCTTAGAAAGAGGTGGTATCAGCCTGTTCTGACCATAAAGCTGTAACTGAAAAGTAAAAACAAAAGCATGGTGGGGAGGGCTGGAGAGATAAAGAGTTCAGTGGTATAGAGTCACTGTGGCTCTTGTAGAGTTAAGCTCCCAATACACACACACAGAGAGAGAGGGGGGGCATCCAGGGCTTAGTAGAGAAGAAAGAGAAGTAGATAATAAACATAGAACAAAGGAATCTGGAGAAGAGAAAGAATGCTCTAGCTTAGAGAAATCAGGGATGGAGATGTGGACAGAAGGAGCAGGAATGAAGACCCAGCAAAGCGCCCCCTGGTGGTAACTTGTCTCACCCCTGGTGCTCTGTCCTTAAGACTCCAGTTGGGATGGTACTTTTCCATGGTCTCCCTGGGTTGCTGCAAATTCACAGCTCTCTAAATCTACAGTTCATAGTGTTTGTTCCCTGCAGATGCACACGGGCTGGGAAAACTCTTAAGTTCCCTCTAGAAACCAGGAAATACATCATGTGAAATAGTGTGCAAAACTAAAAAGAAAGAAAGGAAAACCAAAAACCTACCTGGGAGGTCTGGTGTTGCCTCTATCATCTGAAGTAAACTACAATGCAGCTCAGATTGTAGTCCCTCCTGGCTCTCCCATCTCATGATCCCATTAGGCATCCAGCAAGGTTAAAACCACACAGAAAGGAGAAAGAAAGGACTGGCCATGTGACTATGCCTGTGGTGCAGGAAAACCTAGGGTATGGTGATCCCCTAGGAGCACAGTGGTACCAGGAAGTCTTATGGCTACCACCATTTTGGTTAATACCATGTGTAAGGAATATTGTTTTTATGCCCACCGCTGGTCTTGTCCTGCTGCCACGCCAGCCCCAATTAACACACCGAGACTCTGTATTTGATATAATGTTGTTGACCAGGTACTAGTTTCTTATCAGCTAGCTCTGTCTTAATTATTAACCCATTTCTATGTATTTCCACGTGGTCTTATCTTACCAGGGAGAGGCAGCTGGCGGTTTTGCTCTCTCCAGACTCTCCATCTTGACTCCTCCTTACTACTTTCTCTTTCTTCCTCATCTCCTAGTCCCGCCTATCTAGCTTTCCTATTGGCCAACAGTGCTTTATTCATTAACCAGTATGAGAAACATATTTTCAGAATGACATCTCCCATCATCTCCTCTTTTATGTCTAAATAAAAAGAAGGGTTTTAACCTTAACATAGCAAAATATATTACACAACAGTTATCAAGTAAGAATCACAGTTAACAACATTTAGTTCATTAACATTTAGTAAGACTTAAAGAAAACACAACCATGTGGTCCATTAACCAAGCTGGCAGTGAAGTCACATGGCCATCACCATCTTGATAATATCACTAACCAAGATGGTGGCCAAGTGACATGGTTACTTTTCCCTTATGGTGAGCTGAGCTCATGATGGGTGAGCCCATCCCCCAGCAGGGCATATGTCCCTATGGATATAGGAAACAGCAGGTAAAGTCTAGGCAGATGGGCCAGAAAAAAAAGCAAAGCAAAGAAACAGAGGAAGAAAGTGGCCTTGGTGCCATTTTGTCCTACCCGAGAATGATGTGGGCTGGGACTAGATGGATCTGTGAATATTGAATGGGGTGGGGAGCCTCTGGGACAGCCAGAAGTGCTTCCTGCTCCCTCAGCTTGGTGAGTCTGTTTCATTAGGGCTCCCTCACCCTCACCCCATACTGGCTATGAGAGCTAAGCTGTCAGAGGTTCAACTTCCTGTCAGGGAGACTTTTCACACTCTGTTAACCAGAGTCAACATCCTGCAACACAAGTTTCTTGTATTCTAATTCCAAATGTTTTATCTGATCCCTTATTGGGTGGTGGAGGGGGTTTATGTTAGGTGTTTCTCAATCAGAAACTACTCAAGACACCAACAGAGCTATGGCTCAGGATTCCATTGTATGTGCACTGTAAGACCCTCAGAATGAGGAGTCTCCCAGTTTCGGTCGGTACCCCAAAGAACTCAATGTCCAGTCCAGTTGCTGCAACATGCAAGAGGCTTTAATGAACAGGAAATTTTGCGCAAACGGGCTCCTCCAGCACGCAGGCTAGAGAGAAGCACCATCACCCCCCCCCCCAGGCACAGGTGTTTTTAAAGGCAAAACCAACAAGCTTAGCGACGGGGTGGGTACCCTCTGTCCATTGAGTATGTGACCCTTTGAGGCCAGATGATCTCATTATTAGGGTCAACAGACCTTAGGGCCTCAGGGTGTGCTAATTAATCTTGTCTGGGCAAACCGGAGGTACAGTTATCTCTTTGTTTCTTAAGGACCCTATTCACCACCTGCTGACACCCAAGAAAGGAAGGGCAGTGTGAATTCTTGGTATCTTGTTATCTCAGGGCCTTGTGAGGGGAAGTTAGCAAATTCCAAGGAACAGATATTGGTCTGGGTTAGCTTTCCAGGTCAGTCCATCCTTCATTTCAAGTGGGCGGTTTCTTTAACTTTACTTTTTTGTCTTTCATGCATATATCTAATTTACTCTTGAAGGGACCAGACCCTCACCTATCCCCCTGCTTTGGCAGCCATGACAGGCTGCAGAAAATATTCAGCAAGAAAAAGGCCCCTGACTCAGCAACATGTGTTGAACTCCTGACCTTGTCTGACCTTCTAATCACTAGGAGGTCAGATACTCTCCATGTGGCAAGAAACCAATCAGAATTTGGCTGGCAGGCTCTGGATGTGCTTTACCAATAACAATAAAAGGCAGACCACAACCGCCCTGAGAGGACCTTGAGGCATAGCAACCTTTCTGTAGCTGCAGTAATTGACCAATCAACACAGGACAGGTTTCTCAAACACAGAGGTGCACCAGTCCTGAGACTGTTGCTATACAACTAGCAAACCCCCAGACACTCCCTTTGCTCTGCCCCAATATATGCCCTGCCCCACTGTTGCTCGAGGTCCCTGCCTGCTTCACCCACTGTGTTGGATAGATGGGGGAACCAAGTTAACTGGTAAAATTAAAGGCTCTTTGCTTTTGCATCAGATGGGGGTTCCGAGTTTGGGTACAATATTCTTTCTTAATCAACCTCCATGGACAGCCAAGAAGCACTTGGCCATTCTTCGTGCTCCCGATTTTGGTCTCCTGCACAAGAGCTACCTGATTGTCTTGGCATTTTCTTGGCCCCTCCCTGAGTTGCTGAAAAACCTCTGTCCTGGAATCTTTATTGATCTGGAAGAATGTCATTCACCCAAGGTTCTGGGGGTCACTGCAGCAAGAATTGGGTATGCCTCCCCCAGGGAGAAGATCTGAACATCCTCAGGTGTATCTGAAATCCCAGAGAGCTTCAAAATCATTGGAAAGAAAATCTTGGCGTAATGTAAAGGAACATATGAGCTAAGCAAAACTAATTTGATAAGGTGATTTGTTCTAGCAATAAGCGCATGCCACAACCAGTATGGTTACTGAGCAGCACACTGAGCCAAAATGGCCTCTGTCTTTATCACTGGCATAGGTGGTGACTTCATCTCATCTCCTGAGTGGGAACTCAGAGTCACAATCTGACAAGGTGGCTAATTGTCACAAAGGAGAAGGAGGCTTACGTATGAGCCCTCATTAGGTTAAATGCCTTTGATGAAAAAAAGCAAACAGAATGTTTCTCATATCACAGGGGGAAAAATAAAAAAATTCTCATTCCCTGGAGAAAAATAAAGCAGGACAAATCCAGGTAAAATAGACCACACCTACAATTCCAGCACCTGGGAATGGAGTTCAAGATCAGCCTTGGAGCCTGAGCTAATTGAGACCCTGTCTCAAAAAACAAACAAACAAAACAAAACAAAAACCCCAAAACAACACAAACCAAACCAACAAACAAGACAGGAGGCAGGTGTCAGAACTCGAGTTATACAGGGGCCCAGAGCCTAATCAAGAAGATCAATTATGAAAAGGACATAGTCTATAAAGCCTCAGAGCATGCCACAGAAGGTTCAGGACTGGATGGAGATTCAAAGCAGGGGTGGAGGTGGAGACCCCACATCACCCCCCATCACCTCCTAAGAGCCTGCCAGGGGATGTAAGGGCCAGGCCTGGGTTATGTGCCATCAAACACTTTGACCTGTTAGGAGGTGACCTTATGAAGGGACAGCTAAAAAAAGTAGGGAGGGTTTAGCTGCCCCAAGTGAAGCAAATACACATTGGAGAGTTGGTATGCATTTTTAAAATTTCTAAACTGTGTCATTTGCTTCATGTTTATAAAAGCATTTTTGGCTCCACAATATTAAATTATTATTTTAATTTATTATTAAATTATTTTCTTTTTTTTTTTTTCTATGAGTATGTGTGCTGAGATAGTCTCATGTAGCCCAGACTGGCTTCTAACCCAACATATGGCCAAGGAGGTGGCCATGAACTTCTTTTTACAAACATTTGTTACATGTGTGCATGTGTATGTGTGTGAGTGCCCTGGTACATGTAATGTGTTTCTGAGAAGATCAAAGGACAACTTGAAGGAGTCCATTCTCTCCTTCCACCATGTGGTTCTGGGAATTGAACTCACATTGTCAGACTTGGCAGCTAGAACATTTACCTGCTGAAACATCTCACCAGCCTGACCTTGAACTTTTGATCCTCCTGCCTCTACCTCCGAAGTGTTAGTGCACCGTCATGCCACCACTTAAGTCATCACATTTTTATTTTCTGCTCTCTCTCTCATACATACACACACACACACACACACACACACACACACACACACACACACCTGGCTTCTGCATATGAGGAAAAAAACCTCTTTGTCTTTATTTCCCACGTTACTCTCCTTTGTTCTTTTCCCCTCTAAGCCCTTTCCTTCCCTGACACACCCCCCTTTCCACTCCATGCCATTTATTTGTTTGTATGTTCACAAATACAATCTATCATCCTCAGAGAGGAAGAGGTGTGACTGAGAAGGAGGCAAGTTCAGGTGCCCAGGGTTATAACTACCCTCTTAATTTGAGCCAGCGGGCTCATCTGCAGAGCTTTGAATCCTGAGAAGTGATTAGGACTGTAATCATCAACATCCTCCAGGAAGACTTGATAAGGCAGCAGATTTCATGTTCTCAGCCCCAAGGCACCCATATAACAAGGATCTGCATCTTCTACGTGTCCGGACAGTGAACTTAATTTCAGCAAGCAAATCTTGAAGATCCTTCTAAACACACGATGGGACAGGAGGAACCCACCCAGGAAAGGCTCTGCTGGAGTTGCTGCCTTGCCACTCGTCTGTCTGGCCCGTATTCATGTCACAAACAATCTGGCAGGCTGACTGGTGTGTGGAGGTATTCCCTCTAGAAGGATTCTGGTGGTGACTATGGCTTACAGCCAGGCCTGGATACAGCCTGCAGGCCAGGCCTCTCTAAGGACTGGAAAGGCTACTGAATTGTCTGCAGTCCTCAAGATGGCTGCAGATCCTGCTGGAAGGCCTTCTTCATTCAGCCCTCTAATTTCTCTCAGAGGCAGGGCCGTGGTCCTGGACCTGTCCACCCACCCGCCCCACACTTCCCTGTTCTGCTTCATCTGTCAGTGGTGAAGACAACAGCTGCCTCCAGGAAGCCTGTTAGATCCAAACCTACTGTTCTTGGTGTCCCATGAATAGCATGAGATATACATCAATAGATGAATGGGGAAAGAGATGTGGTTCAAAGCAGTGGAGACTGCTCACAAAGGGGCAGTTCTCAGAACCCATGTCAGGCAGCTCACAATCCTCTAACTCCAGGTTTAAGAGACCCGACACCTTCTTCTGGCCTCTGCAGAGACTAACACACACACACACACACTAAACCTCATTGTAGAACCCATCCAGGACAACTGTGCTCCAGCTCCTTACAGGGGACATTTAACAATGTCTGAGGATGGTTTTGTTGTGGCACAGTGGTGTGGGAGAGTGTCCTGTGGTCATCCAGGAAGTCATAGATGCTGGGAGAGTATGGGGGTGCCTAGCACAGCCCACACCAGAGAAGTCTCCACCCTCAATTTCAGTGTGCAGAGGCCAAGAACTCTTCCCAGAGGGGCAGCATGAAGCACCTACAAGGACCCAAGAAAAATGCACAAAACACTCTTCACAGTGTGTTTATTTAAAATGGCTTCAAAGATGTTTGTATGAAAACCAGAATCCCTTGCATATATCTGACAAGAACAAACAAGCCAAACACTCAGACCCAAAGCCTACTCTGCTGGGACTCGATGAGCAGAGGTCGGATTCAAAGAGCATGGGTGCTCATGTCTCTTGTAGAAAACTGTGTTGTGTGTGTATCTATTAACTAAGCACACTTATATTCAGACCACTTTTTCCTTTTTTTTTTTTTTTTTTTTTTTTTTTGTATCCTACCTATCCAAGAGCAAGGACAATCTTTTTATTTTCTGGTATCTTCTTTAATTTCTTTCTTTAAAGACTCAAAGTTCTTATTATATAGGTCTTTCACTTGTTTGGTTAGCATTACCCCAAGATATTTTATGTTGTTTGTGGTGTAAGACCCTCAGAATGAGGAGTCTTCCAGGTTCGGTCGATACCCCAAGAACTCAATGTCCAGTCCAGTTGCTGCAAAACGCAAAGAGGCTTTAATGAACAGGAAACGTTTGCGCAAACGGGCTCCCTCCAGCATGCAGGCTAGAGAGAAGCCCCCTCCCCTGGGCCCAGGTGTTTTTAAAGGCAAACCCACAAGCTTAGGGAGGGGGTGGGACCCTCTGTCCATTGAGCACGTGACCCTTGGAGGCCCGATGGTCTGCTATTAGGGTCAGCAGACCTTAGGGCCTCAGGGTGTGCTAATTAATCTTGTCTGGGCAAACCAGAGTTGCAGCTATCTCTTTGTTTCCTAAGGACTCTATTTACCACCTGTTGACTCACAGGAAAGGAGGGGCAGTGTGAATTCTTGTCATCTCAGGGCCTGGTGAGAGGAAGCTAGCAAATTCCAAGGAACAGATATTGGTTAGCTTTCCAGGTCATTTAACTTCACTTTTTGGTCTTTCAGTGGCTATTGTAAAATGTGATGTTTCTCTGATTTCTTTCTTAGCCCCTTTATCATCTTTATATGGATAGTAGGGCTGCTGATTTTTTTTTTTTTTTTTTTTTGAGTTTATCTTGTATCCTGCTATTTTGCTGAAGGTGTTTACCAGCTGCAGGAGTTCCCTGGTAGAGTTTTTGGGTCACTTATGTAAAACTATCATATCATCTGCAAATAGTGAAAGTTTGGCTTCTTCCTTTCCAATTTGTATCCCCTTGGTCTCCTTTTGTTATCTTATTGCTCTAGCTAGTACTTCAAGTACAATATTGAAGAGATAAGACAGCCTTGTCTTATTCCTGATTTTAGAGGAATTTCATTGTGTTTCTCTCCATTTAGTTTGATGTTGGCTGTTGGTTTGCTGTATACTGGTTTTTATTTTTTTTTAAAAAAATCAGGAATAATAACTTTATTTTCTAACAAGTCATTTTCCTACTGTTTCAGCATTTTCCTCTCAGAAGACATGAGTTTTAGAACTGGATCATTTGGCCCGTTCTCTTCTCATCTCCTCTCAGTTCAAAATGCTTGCACCTCTTAATGGCCAGCATCCTCTTCTATCTACAGTTGGGCTCCACACAGTCAAGCCTGAGCACAATCTTCTTTGTGGTTTAGGCCTTCTTTGGGAAAATTGGCTTTGTCTGCCCACCGTAACCACTCTGCTTCCGATCATAGAGCCTCTTTCCTTGGGCATGCAACGAATCCTTGCCCTTCTTATACTGGGTCACTTTGTGAGGCTGATGCTTGCCACATTTCTTACAGAAAGTCCTTTGGGTTTTAGGTACTTTTGAAAGACCCCAGCAGACCCCAAGAGTTTGGAGCCTGTTAAGGGGGAAGGCACTTGCCCCCAAGAGACGAGACCAGACCACTGGATGCAAGTGCAAGTTATTTATTGCTTACACAGGTACCTGTGGATGCTTCAGTCTTTCGGGGGACTGAGCGTGCTGAGGTTAAAACTCAGGCAGTTTATATAAGGTTGGGGTGGCAAGAAGCAGGCTTACAGAAGCAGAAGCATGGTTACAGGGATTTCATTGGTCCATTTAATTAAGGCAATTGGGGTTAACCAAGGACAGAGTTGCTTATTCGGGTTGGGCACAAAGAATACAAAGAATTCAGTTATGACTATCTCAGCACTCTGGTGGTCTCGATAGAATGTTCCCAGGACCTTCTGTTCCTGCTGACCTTGCTTTGGTCCAAGCTGCAGACCACAGATATCTGGTTGGCGTTGGATGAGAGCAGCACCTGGTTCCCTCCTGTACTTTTCCCATAACTTGACCTTGACAAATTAGCAAGAGCAATTTAAACAGGCAATATGCATAGTGGGGATCTTTCACGTTGACCATCTTTGCAGTGGAGGCATCTATGAGATGAAAATGAGAGACTCTGAGATCGCGGCCTCCACCACACAGGCTGAACAGGAAGGGGCCTGGCCGAGCAGAAGTCAGAACTCTGTATATTGTTTTTATTATGTTTAGGTATGTTCCTGTTATCCCTGATCACTTCAAGACCTTTATCATGAAAGGGTGTTGGATTTTGTCAAAGGCTTTATCAGCAGTCAGTGAGCTGATCATGTATTTTTTTTTTTTTTCAGTTCATTTATCTAGTGGATTACATTGATGGACTTTCATACGTTGAACTATCCCTGTGTTGGATCCCCACACTGGGGAGACCCCCCACTCGAATCCCATATGGAAATCAGTATGATGCAAAACAGCAAGAGGCTTTTATTCGGATTCCAGCCAGCTCAACTCGTACCACAAAAGGAGGAGGAGAGAGCAAGCCCCGAAACCAATTTTACATGAACTTATAAAGACAAAAACTGCAAGCAGGGGGGGGGGTCTGGGGTTAGGGGTTAGCAAGCTCCTGATTGGTTGGGCCCAAGTGGCCAGTTGTTGGCTGGGCTCATGCTCCTTATCTGGTACCTGCATCTGTGTTTCTAGGAAATGTTTTGCAAGCCCATCTCTGGGGGTCCTTCCTGGTCAGGAGTGCATGTTCTCAGGCTATTCTGGGACCTAGGGCAACTGAAAATTTTCCATCTTAACACCTGTCCTGCATCCCGGGGTTGAAGCCTGCTTGGTCATGGTGGATGATTTCTCTGATGTGTTCTTGGATTCAGTTTGCCAGGATTTTATTGAGAAATTTTGCATCAATGTTCATGAGGGATATTATTCTGTAGTTTTCTTTCTTAGATGTGTCTTTGTGTGGCTTGGGTACCAAGGTTATTGTAGCCTTGTAAAAAGAGTTTGGCAATGACCCTTCTGCTTCTATTGTGTGGAACAATTTGAGGAGGATTGGTATTAGCTCTTCTTTGATTTTCTGGTAGAATTCTGCACAGAAACCATCTGTCCCTGGGCTTTTTTTGGTTGGGAGACTTTTGATGACTGCTTCTATTTCATTAGGGGTTATAGGTCTAATTAAATTGCTTATCTGTTCTTGATTTAATTTTGGTAGTGACATCTATCTAGAAAATTGTCCATTTTGTGGACTACAGGTTTTCAAAGTTTGACCTGAAGATTCTCTGGATTTCCTCATTGTCTCTTGTTTCTGATCTTGTTAATTTACATGTTCTCTCTCTGCCTTTTGGTTAGTTTAGATAAAGGTTTATCTATCTTGTTGATTTTCTCAAAGAACCAACTCTGTGATACATTGATTCTATGTATTGTTTTCTTTGTTTCTACTTTATTGATTTCAGCCCTCAATTTGGTTATTTCCCGGCCTTTGCTTCTCCCCTGTGAGTTTGCTTCCTTTTGTTCTAGAGCTTTCCGTTGTGCTGTTAATTCTCTAATGTGACTATTCTCCAGTTTCTTCATGCAGGCACTTAGTTAGAGCACTTTTTTAATTTAAATTTTTATAGGTATATATTTTTTTCTTTTTCTAGTCACATATTTCATATATTTTATTTTAGTCCACCCCCTTTTTTAAATTTAAATTTGAAACAAGCTTTTTTTTTACATGTCAATCCCAATTCCCTCTCCTCCTCGCTTGTTCACCCAACTCCCTATCCCACCCCCTTTCTGCTTCCCAGGGAGGGTGAGGCCTTCTATGGGGGGGATTTTTTTTTGGACTGTTTATATGGCTGAGCACCAATTGAGTACCTGTTGTTCATTGAGACTAGAAGAGGATGTTGCATCCTCTGGAATTGGAGCCACAGACAGTTTTGAGCTACCACCTGGGAACTATACTCAGGTTCTCTGCAAGTATGCATTCTTAATCGACTTTAAATAAATTAATTTAAAAATAAAGGAGTGGAAAGCAATTGAGGAAAGACACATTGCCATCCACCTATGAACACACACACACACACACACACACACACACCACAGCCCACAAACTTACACTCCAAAATATATTTAATTGAAGAGTGACTGAATCTAGGACACATGGATGTAGAACCTACAGATAAATAGGGCCACTATTTGGTAAATTTTGAGTTGGTATCTAATCACAAATTGTAAATGTATCTCAATGCAGGACTATGCTACAAGGGGAAAAAATGGAACAAAACCCCATGGCTAACAATGAATACACTGAGATTAAGAGAAATCAGTGAAGGTTGTATCTGTTGGCATCAGACTTACACTGAGGCTCTTTCTGGGGGGGGGGTTAATTACTTGATTTGTTGAGGAGAATTTCAAGAGATATGTTCCCAAATAGCCCAGAGAAATTCACAGGCAGGACAACCCCAGAGAAATCTTGACATGATCACAGGGAGCGACCAATATGCCACCATCCAGCAACAGATGCAATATGATATTGCTTTTTATGCCCAGGTAGCCACGGTGGCGCTTAATGCCTGGAAGGCACTGCCCTCTAAAGAGAGGGACCAATTGTCCAAAATTATTCAAGGGGCTTCTGAACCCTTCCATGAGTTTGTAGATCATCTTACCCAGGTAGCAGAGAGGATTTTTGGAGGCTTCGGTCCTGCAATGCCTGTGATCAAACAGATAGCCTTTGAAAATGCTAACAAATATTGTAAGGAGGCCCTTTGCTCTCACCATAATAAAAGTCTAAATGATTACATTCGCATTTGTAGGGGCATTGATGGCAACTTCATTCAGGGGCAAATACTGGCCACTGCTATTAGACCCCCAGAAGGAAAGGGAAAATCCAGCCAGGGGGCGGGAACAAGGACATGTTTTAGCTGTGGGAAGGAGGGACATTTCTGTAGGGAATGCCCTCAAAATAATATCACCAGTCCTAAGAGACCCGGACTATGTCCCCGCTGTTGGCGGGGGCACCATTGGGCCAATGATTGTCATTCCAAAACTGATTTGGAGGGCAATCCTCTTCCTCCCAATGCCAAACAGGGAAACTGGAGAAAGACCCCGCCCCAGGGCCCCAGAGCCAATGTTTATGGGGCAATGACCCCTGCCCCAGGGAAGTGGCAGGATTCACTTTCTTCCTCAAAGCAACCCCTTCACCTCTCAGACCTCCTCAAAGCCACTCCAGGGAGTGAAGGACAGGACCTCAGTCCCTCCACCCAAGCGATTCTAACACCCGAGATGGGGGTTCAGGCCCTCCCTACAGGGATATATGGGCCTTCGCCTCAAGGCACGTCGGATTAATCTTGGGGCACTCTAGTACCATCCTCCGAGGCATTCAGATACATCCTGGAGTTGTAGATCAAGATAGTGAAGGAGAAATTAAAATAATTAAAATAATGACATCAATGGCCCATGGAGTTGTTGCCATACCAGCCAGGGGACGGTTTGCTCAACTGCTCCTCCTCCCTATGGCTCCACATGAGACTCAAAACATTAGAGAAAAAAGGGGGAACCAGGGTTTGGAAGCTCCGGTCATGCTTGTTTTGAGTTGCCTCTATGTCAGACCGCCCCCAGCTTACACCAAGAATAGAGGACAAAACCTTTAAAGGTATATTGGACACTGGGGCAGTTGTTTCTGTCCTGTCAGAGAACTTAGGCCCTCGACCTGGCCTAAGCAGAGCGGAACTGCCACCCGTCAGGGGATTAGGCAAGCAATCCCTCAAAAGAGCCTAAGAATTTTAAAATGGAGAGACACTAAGGGCCATTCAGGTCACTTCCAGTACTATATCCTGGCTGGCCTTCCCACTAATTTATGGGGATGGGATCTCTTACAAGAGATGGGAGTTATTCTTACTACTCAAACCCTCAGCCAAAAAACAAAGCTCTCCAGATGATGTATAAAATGGGTTGAGACAAGGGACAAGGACTAGGTAAGCTGGAGCAAGGAGAAGTTCGCCCTGTGGCCACTCTCCCATTAGACACCCAGGCTCCAGGGGATAGAAAAGGATTTGGGCATTTTTAATGAGGTTCACTGTTGTGCCGCCAGCCCCCATCTCCATTACATGGTCCTCCGACGATCCAGTGTGGGTGGAACAGTGGCCCTTACCAGCAGAGAAGTTTCAGGTGGCTCACCAACTAGTACAAGAGCAATTGGAGGCCGAACATGTGATCCTCTTCACCTCCCCCTGGAACACCCCTATATTTGTGATTAAAAAGGCTTCAGGGAAATGGAGCTTGCTCCAGAATTTGAAGGCCATTAATGCAACAATGCAGCCTATGGGAGCCCTTCAGCCCAGCTTGCCCTCACCTGTGGCTATCCCTAAAGACTGGCATTTAATTGTTATTGATTGCTTCTTCTGCATTCCGCTGCATTCCTGAGATAGCCCCAGGTTTGCATTTAGCCTTCCTTCGATTAATTTTCCAGAACCTGCCCTTCGCTATCAATGAGTGGTGCTCCCCCAAGGAATGGAGGATAGTCTGACAATATGCCAAGCTTATGTGGCTGCCTGCCTGGATCCTATCAGGTGCAAATTTTCTGATCTCTACATTATCCATTATATAGACGATATTCTGCTGGCAGCACTCACTGAGGAGAGATGTCTTAAGGTGTTTACTAAATTGCAGGAGCTTCTGGAGGCCCGTGGATTTATTTTGGCTCCAGAGAAGGTTAAAAAAAAAAAACCTCCTTACACCTATCTAGGCCACCAGATCCAACAGAAAGGCCTCCAGCCTCAAAGGCTCCAAACTGATTGTTCACATTTAAACCTCTTCATGACTGGCAAAAGTTTTTAGATGTTCAATGGATCCGCCCCTCACTTTCCATTAAAACAGGATAGCTTAGACCCCCTTAAGATATTCTTCCAGGGGATCCAGCTCCAACCTTTCCCAGACAGACTACCCGGAGGCCAGGGAGGCCATCCAATTGTTGTTGAGGAGCATTGAAAAAGCCCATCTTCAGCGTCTAGATTATGGACAACCAGTTTTTCACCCACTGCTGTTTTTGGCAACAAGGCCCTATATATTGGATTCATTTGTCAGCCTCCCCTAAGAAAGTTGTGTTCCCCTATTATGATTTGATATTACAATTGTTATGGAAAGCACATAAAGTTAGCACCCAAACCTTTGGAAAGCCCCCTGATAATATCATTCTCCTCTATGATAAGGAAGAGGTTGAGCATTTACAAGCCTCTCATGATGGATGGATGTTCTTTATCACATCTACGGGAGCCAGATTTGATAACCACTACCCAAATAGTCCCTTGCTGTCCTTTTTAGGTAGCACCCTGCAATTTTCCCCAAGATTATAAAGGAGGCTTCCCTTCAAAGGGTTCACTCAGTGTTTACAGATGGGTCCTCTAAAGGTTTTGCTGAATTGGTTGCTTGCATAATGGCTTTTCAGTTGTTTGATAAAGAATCTTTTAATCTATATACTGATAGCATTTATGTTGCTAATATTATAAAGTCATTAGAGGCTTTTCCATATGTTCTTCCTACCTGTCAAGTTCATTCTCTTCTAGTTAAGCTTCAACATCTTATCTGGCAGTGGATACACCCTGCATTTGTGGGATATATACGTGCCCATACAGGCCTCCCAGGACCCCTTGCCCAGAGCAACTTTCTGATTCCTTAACTCGACCCCCAATAGTCATGTTCACAGAGGAACAACATGCTCACCAAGCTTCATGAGCGGTATCACCTAAATGCACACTCACTTAAGTTTCATACAAACTACTCCTTACCTGTTGCCACTCAATTACTTCTCAATGCCCTGATTGCGCCCCTTATCATAATTCCCCCAATTAGGGGGTGAATCCCCAGGGTCTAAGGGCTAACAATCTTTGGCAAATGGATGTCACCCACCTGCCTCAAGCAGTAAATTTAAAATATATGCATGTTTCTGTAGATACATATTCTAAGGTGGTTTTTGCATCCCTACACTCTGGAGAAAAGATTAAAGATGTCATCTCTCATTGTTTACAGGCCTTTGCCTATATGGGTGTTCCTGATATCTTAAAAACAGATAATGGCCCTGCATATGCTAATCAACACTTTGAAGCCTTCTGCATCATATTAATCACTCCTTTGGCATCCCACACAACCCTATGGGAAAGCCATAGTTAAATGCACTCATGCCACCCTTAAACAATATTTTAATAAAATAAAAAAGGGGGAATATAGGACCTCCCCCAATTCTCAATTATCCACTATACTTCATATTTTAATTTTTTTTTTACTATAGATAAAAATAACTTGTCTGCCATGGAGAGACATTGGAACAAACCCTCTCAAACATTGGGATGGGTCAGATGGAAGAACATAATTACAGGACAATGGCAACCATCCACCCCCCTATTAGCTAGGGTCCGAAGGGCTGTTTGTGTTTTTCCCCCAGGAACAGAGAAACCTATTTGGATACCAGAACAACATGTTCACCCTGTGGTTCCTGATTGGGAATCTAGTCCTGCTTTACTGGAATCCCTGGCCCACGGAGGAATGGACGGTTTGGGCCTTGGTGAGAACTCCCCTCCCCCCCATCCTGATGCCAGTTAGTCAGGAGAGCTCCCTGTTTCCCACTTTCTTTTCCACCAATCATTCCCTGGGACTACCGGCTGCTGATGTACCGCTGGAGACTTCATTACTTAGTAATTTGACCTTCCTGACATAGGGGATCCTTTGCTTCCAAAGGGTGCTTAATGTTTCCCAATTGCCCAATGGGTCATTCTCAGAGCCATGCATAGCTTTGGGTAATGCTTCCATTGCTGATTTTCACCCCAATGTCAGTATGAGCAATTGCTTGGGTCTTAGAGATGTCCTATACTCTATAAACTTCCAGCAGGAATAGGAAAATGCTATTACATGGCCCCCTAGACCCGGGCCCCTCTGCTGGAAGCTCCCCAGAAACTATGACTTGCATAGGCCCTTGCCTTGGGGACACTGTGCACCACAAGAGCCATGGCGATTGAAGGGAAAAGGGTCTTTGTGGTAGTCTGGACATCGCCCTCCCCATAAGAATTCCACAGACAACGGGTTCGAGTTCCATTTTAGAAACCTGAACCAAGCAGGAGTGACCCCAACATTCTCAGGGATGTTTCTTTGTGGGCCGCAGGCCTGTACGGATGCCCAGCCCCTTGTTCTACAACAAGGAACCTCGTTTAACACCACGGCAGTTTGGAACCAGTCACAGGCTTTTGAGGACTCCTTGAGGGTTCACACATCCATTGGGGAGAAATTTCTCGGTGGTCAGCCTGGTTTGTGTCTTGCCACCCTTTATGTGGGTGACCTTTAATGGGTCCTTGGGGGAGGGAGAATCTCTCAATTGTTCTTCCAGAACCTGCTCCCTGAGCAACTGCTGGTCCCCAATGGACTCTGGTGCCCTGTTAGTCCGAGTTCCCGTCCTTGCCCCCATGGTGGTGGAAGACCGACATGGGGGAGAAGAGATTATCCTCTACCACCCAAGAAGGGACTTTGGTATTACTGCTGCCATCATACTGCTATTGCCATGTCGGCGACTGCTGTTGCCATTGCAGGGATTGCTATCGCTTAGTCTGCCGTCAATGCAGAGACTGTTAATCAGCTGGCAGGCAGAGTCAGCGAAGCTCTGGCTATGCCGACTGCCCTGAATGCTCATATTCAGTTCGGACTCCTTAATCTAAATCAGCAAACTGCCTTACTTCAGGAACAAGTTGGTGTATTGTGGTTGGTGCAGCAGGCCTCCTGCTCACACTTTGTCATTCCTCTTGTGTCTCCTTGTTTGAAATGCTAATGTCTCTGTAGAGGTCAACCGCCTCAATGCATACTTGGCGGGGCATTGGAATTCTTTTGTAAACTTTACCAATGTTTTTGGCTCACCAGATAGTAGAGGTCAATAAGACTCCAGTTGCTCCTATTTCAGCGGAGGGCGGGTGGAATGCCATGGCCCAGATTGGAGGTTCGATACAGTGCTGGGGTGGTGCATTGTCTCTAAGGGTCTTGAGTCTGGTAACGGCTGGGGCAGGGATTCTTGTGCTATGCAAGATCTGACAGACCTTTTCACAAAAGGAACAGTTACATAGACAAGTGTTGCTCAGCCTGGCCCATGGCGCTCCCTCCCAGCAGTCATGAGGTCTGGTTACAGTTGCTGCAGAAATGAGGATAACCTATGATGGGCAACTTGTAGGGAAACCTCCTGCCTAAGATAGGGGTTGCCAGGTCCCCTGAGGACGGGTAAGGGATGGCACACTCTACACAACCTAAGACAAGGGTCCCTCATGGAAAATAAAAAAAGGGGGAATTGTGGGAATTAAGACCTTGGCTAAGAATTCACTTCCCCCTGCTGCCCCCAGGGCAGGCAGCTGTAACCGCAGAGAAAAACATATTTACTAAGGCAAAATGTTCCTTTGGTTTCCAGAACCCTGGGATGGGCCCCTGAGAATACCCAAACCGTTCCTTAAAACCTGAGATGACTAACTGCCCTCCTCCGTTTCCTCCTCTTCCATCTGGTGCCAGGGTATAAAAGCCAGCCCTCGTCAAGCAAGAGTCCTGTGTTGTTAATCCCGACACCCTCCAAAGATTCTCAGTTCCAGGCTGTGCAGGCGGGGCAATGAACTGTCAGCCAGCCACGGTTGCTTGCCATAAAATCTACACACAGACTCCCAGTACTGAGGCCTGAACCAGCACCCTGTATGCTAGGTGAGTCCTTGTTTCTGAGCTACATCTCCAGCCCTCTTCTGACTTTTTATCTTTACCAGGGGGACCTTGAACTTGACATATCTGGGATAGTAGGCCTGTACAGCTAGGTAGTGCTCATGTCACCTTGTTGATGGGATCTCCCATGGCTCTCCCCCACTCCAGAATCTGACTCGAGGTGCTGCCTTCATGGTGAAGGTGGCTTTGGGGAATTTGGTTGTACAGTTCTGGGTTATAGAGAACAGAAGCGAGAGTGTCCTGAAGGAATATTAGATAGCATCTTACTGCCTGAAATCATACCTGTCCCCAAACAAGAGTCAACACTAAGCCCTCAGCTTCCACAGAACTTCCCTGTCACCTCTGCTTTGCTCTGTGGTGACAACCCCCACTTGGGTGGTTTATCTGATAGAGATCCTGGGGGAGTGAGGGTTGCTGTATGTAGTGGGCCTACATTTGGGCATAGTGGGTACACTCAGGCAGTCTACATCTAGCTTCGGTTCACAGGGAACACTCTAGAATATCAGCCTGTTTGCTTGGGTATACATGGGCCCACAGCCCTTGGCAGACGGCAGAAGGGAGTGGCAGGCATCCTGTTTCTTCTGCATCCAGGGCCATGAACACACAGCACACAAACATTATCTGAATTCTTTAAACAGACCCAAAATAATTTTAATGCAAATGACAAACATGGGTTAGTCTGTCTCTGTCACATGCCCCACCCCATGAATTACAGTACTTTATAAAAATGTTGTAAGATGCGCAAACTAAGTTCCTTTAAGTACAGTGATGGGTTTGGTCCTAATACATGCTTCTTGGATATCCCAGCTGACTGTCATTGATCTTTGGTTAACTAGTGATAAGCACCAACTGAGAGCTGATCCTACATAGAAGGGTGGATCTGTTCTCCCTCACACCCTCATCTCTTTCTAGCATCCCAAATACAGGGCACAGAGCAGAGGAGAGGCACCTCTCATGTCACAGCTAAATGTGGGCACTGGATGTTGGCCACAGTGGCAATCAGCCAAGACAACCCACAGGACCATCCCCATCACATTGGATGATTCCTTCTGCAGCTCTGGGTATCTGAGGTGGAAACTGATGCTGGCTCAGGCTAAACTTTCGTTTGTCTGTTTCCATCATGACTACAGGATGTTATGATAGAAAAGTCCCTGCAGGGAAGGTGTAGAGGACACTTTAGACACCCCTCCCTCCTTGAGTCTCACAAGACATTGTGCCAACCCTACAATCTAGCTAACAGTGAGCGGTGGGAAGTTCTCCTTGGAAGTTCGTCAAGGCATGAGGTGTCCACGGTGGCCCTAAAGCCACAGAGACCCAATCCCCCCAGCCTCACTGGGACTGAGCTAGTGGTAAACAACCCTTCACAGAAGCTCACATGTGGAGATGTTTAAACAACACAAATCTACACACCCTGTCCCAGAATCATCTCTCCAACTTGATGCTCAATGGATGGGAAAGGGTACCAAAGGGAGAAGGTGGACATCCTAGAGTTCTTGGGCCTTGGGTATGGCACATCACTCTTCCAGTGCTATGAACAACCTTCCCATGGCCACATTTATCAGGGTATCCTTGGAATTCACTGGAGTGAAGCTGGATTCTCCTTCGATGTGATGCTCATCTTGAGAGCCATGTTCTGGGAATCCTTTCCTGCTGTGGGAAATGTGGGATCCTCTACAGAAGTACAGATACCCCAAGGCACTTAGAGTCAAGTATGCAGAAAGTGGGCTTCCTATCATCTTGGGAGGTTTTGACTCTGGTGGGGTCCCTGCTGCTCCATCACAGTTGCTAGTTTTTCTAATTGGTTTCTGGTGTGTGATCTTCACCAGACTGAGTCTCATGAGGAATTGTTTTGAAAGGTATCCCTTGACCTGACACGTGGCAAAGTGCATTCATGTTGAATGATGGGTAGATGAATGAATGGAAGCTGGCTCTTCTGAGGCTCCAGAAATAGGGGTCTAGAGGAAGCACCCACCTTAGATGGAGGGGCAAGGAGAAAAAGAGAGCCTTTCTAGGACAGGGCAGGGAAGAAGCTGCCCATCCCACCTGCCAGGTGGAGGCACGAGTGGCCCAGATAGAAGCAGCTGTGGGAGAAGCAGCAAGCACTGGTGCAGGCGAAGATGTGCTGGGAGTGGGAGTGGGGCCATTTCAGTGTGGTGAGACTGCTGACATTCACAGGTGCCTCTGCTCCCTGGCTCTAGCACTCTGACCCCCAATTGTTGTGCAACTAAGCATACTGCAGGCCCACCCCTTTGATGAAGGATCATGAGGGTCTTTGAAGTGTAACAGATGACCTAAGGAATTACCTATAGAGACTCAGCTCAGTTAAGGGACACTAAGCTTACGGCAAACAGGAGCCTGTCAGAGAGTTTGCATGATGGCCTAACTTACTGAGGGGGGACTGGGGCTCTGGGTCCCCTACAGACCGAAACCAGGGTCAGTGTGGCTGTCAGAGTAGAGCAGGCAGGGGGAGAAGGGCAGGGCAGAAACCTACAGGGAGCCTGTCCCTGAAGATAGGCTTTTCCCACTTTGGCCACACCCACCCCAGCTCCTGGGGTGAAAGGCATTCTGCAGATGTCCACATTGCTAGATTTTGCTGGGCCTCTTGGAGACTTTTGGTGGGCTTGCATTCTGAATGCCAGCCTTTGTGGTCTGGGCTGTGATCCCAAGAATGCACTCTTCTCTCTCTTTTCTTCTTCTTCTTCTTCTTTTTTTTTTTTTTATAAAAGCTTTTTAAAGGAAACAATAGGTTTGCTAGAAAAAAACCACAAAAACTGATTATATACAAATGGTTACGTGAATGTGGATGCCATACTGTGGGGGAGTGGCTGGGCTCCTGAAACCTATTTGCGCTTCCTCAGGATCATGTACATGAGGCCACTGATGAATGTGAAGGAGAAGGACACCCAGGCTAGGATGAAAGAGTGGCCATAGCTGCCTTCTTGCATCAGGTAATAGATTTTGTAGTTCTGCTGGTGAAGGTCTTGGCGCCGGTCCGTATAAATGGAAGCCCCGATCATGACACACAGACCTGTCAGGAATCAAGCCAGGGGTCAGATATATTGCAGACCATGGTGTAACCTGGTACTAGCCTAACATTTGCTAATAGAGTCCTACCAGCTTAGGACACGGACCTCCAGTCCCTCCCACAGCTTATGAGAGCCCATTTGTTCTGGCCCCTCCACATTCCAGCTATCACAGCTCTGGGCTCTTCATCCTGGCACACTGTTCTGTCCACTGTGTACCCAGCCAATCCACTGTGGACTGCAACTGTTATTCTCATAAAACCCAAGCTTGGGCTTCATGCTTTGGGAACACCTTCCCTTCTCCCACAACTAAAACTTTCTGGGTGCTCCCGACTTCCCGCCTCCATAAGAAGAGCGTGATTGAGCACCTTTCTGTATGAAGGAATCTGTGTGTACATGCTGCTAATGGTCTGTTTGTTCCAAGTTAACCTTAAATCTAGATGTCATCCAAATTGGTGACTGAGAAGGAATGCAAGACTTTGTGGCCTTGGTGTCTGCAAGAGAGATGAGGATGAGGGAAAGGGGAATCTCAGAAACCAGCGACCCTGAACCTGGAATCGATTTTTCATTTGCTCTGGCTCTGCATAAGGAGGAGCCCAGGAAAAGGATCGGAAGGCAGGCTTTGCTCTGGCCCCTGAGACTGCCAGCTTTCTGAACAACGCACAATTTAAAGATTCAGTTCTTGACGTTCTTGTTTCCGTGGCAGGCAGTAGAGGCTGCTTCAGTCTCACTTACATGACATGAGCTGGATGATGGCGGTCAGGGTGAACCTCTCTCCCTGCTTGAGGCGGAAGAGCTGAAGCAGAAAGACGAGGAAGGAGAGGCAGCAGAGGATGGTAGAGAGGATCATGGTGGCCTGCACGGCCTGCATGATGGAGTAATCTGTGGGTAGAAGGCGAAGTCATGTCTGAGGACCGAGGCATTACAGATGGGTCATGATACTGCCTACAGTCAAGCATGTCGGTCTAACCTTTGGACATGGAAACATAACATTGTCATGTACAGACGTCACGCTGAGACCTGTACAGTCAAGGGAAAGCTCTTGTCTGAAGCAGATTTGCAGCCTTGGTTGGGCCCTCTGAACACTAGTTGTGGTGGGCCACAGGCCACAGACTAGATACACCCATCCAGCTGAACACTAGTGAGTGCTGCTATGGAATCTTCCAGCCCACCTCCCTCTAGTGTCCAGCCAGGCACTTGCCCAAAACACCGCTGTGGCCAGAAGATGGAGCCAGAACCCATTACTCTGACTTCTTCCTGCTCTGGGTCATGGCTCAGATCTGTTTGGCTCAGGCGTGAGGACTTAAAAGTGTACTTGGAGCTCAACCTGCAGCGTCATAGTTTGCCTGAAACTGGCTGCAGGGAGCACAGCTTGTTAAGGCCAATGAGAAATTTACAGCAAGGATCCCAGCTGCACAGCTGTGGCCCATAGAGAACACCTGGCCCTGCTTCCTTATTCTTTATGGTGAACAAATATGTTCTCCAACACAAACACACTGCCTGACTCCACTTCTCTGAAGCCACCAGGGAGAAGTGAGAAATCATCCCACAGGCAGGCAGGGCTCTCTGGGTAGGGATTGGGGGGAATGGGCCAAAGGACCTTGTAGGGTGTTAAGAATGTGCTCTGCTTTGTTTTCAATGTGGTTTGCTAGGAGTATGTTCAATTCTCAAAGCTTCTTTTTTTCTTTGTTTTGGGGATTTTGTTTGTTTTACAACTTTTAAAATGTCAAAACCATTCTTAGCTCATGGGTCATACCAAACAGGCTGAGTTTAGCTGGTAGGAAATAGATCCCTGATTTTAGAGCAATAACATGGAAATAATCCCACACAGAGAACACGGAACACAAACAGCAGAGGCCCCAAACCACCGCCTCTGGGCACAATGAGCTGTCCTGGTTGACCCTGCTTCCCAGCACAGCTGACTGTTCCCAGGGCTCATGCCCTGACATACAGGGACAGAGAGCAAGTGGAGTGACCTGGGCATGCTGAGGTGGCCCTGCTTGGGCCTGTTCTCAGGGGAGATGGGGGCACCAAAGCTCAGCTCACACACACTCACCTGTAAACATGTCACTACTGCTCAGGTCGTTGATTTCTGTGCAGTTGGTGCTGTTTGAGCACACTCTCCAAATGTCTGCCGAGAAGGTTTCTCCTACCCACCAGGCCTGCAAAGGGAATGAAAGATGCTCATTAAGGACACAGTTCCCGAGTCCTGCTGAGTCCAGGAGTAAATGTGGCCCCTACTCAGCACTCACAGTTTCTTAGAGGGCAGACCACAGGCAAGTCTCTCTGAATCAAAAGACCTCAGGTCAGTTTGGGGTCTTTATTGAGTCCCATGAGATGCCAGGCTGCAAGCCTTCAGAAAGATCTGAGGTGTTCCATGCTCTTATGACCCATGGGGGAAAACATACTGAGTTAGCAGCCATCAGAGTAAACAGAGGCAGGTTCTATCAGAACATCGGGGACAATGTGTAGAAGAAAGGATGACATCAAGGAGACAGTCTGCCCAGTAGCTGGGGAATGGAACCAGCCTAGATGTCTGCATACTAAAAATGTGGCACATGTACACAATGGAACTAAAATAAAATCATAACATTTGCAGGAAAATGGGTGAATGCATCAGGCTCAGGAAGACACTCATGGTTTGTCTCATATGAAGAACTAGCTTCACAGTTATGTGTATGTGTGTGTATGTGTACGTGTGTATGTGTGTGTATATGTGTGTATGTGTATATGCGTGTGTATGTGTACATGTGTGTATGTGTGTGTGTGTTGTGTGTGTGTTGTGTGTGTATGTGTATGTGTACGTGTGTATATGTGTGTTATATGTGTGTATATGTATGTGTGTGTATTTGTATGTGTATGTGTGTGTGTGTGTGTGTGCTCATAGGCCATGGGACAAAGACCAGGAGCAGAGCCCAGAAGAGGACTTAAGAGAGGTGGGAAATAGAAGGTAATGGAATTCACATAGTAAGACAGCAGAAGGGAAACTAACTGGGGAAGGAAGGAGGAGGAGCCAGCTGGATGGGAGGGGCAAGAAAGGGCAGTGAGAGAGGGGGCCAATGAGAACAAAGTATAACGTCACACACATATGAGGATGCCACCATGAAACTGTCTGTTAACCTAAAAATTAATTTCAAAAAGGTCCCATGGTTGGTGAGACAGCTCAGGAATGAAGACTAGCACTTCCCAGCCTTGTGACCTAAAATAGGTCCCAGGGTCTACTCGGTGGAAGGAGAGAGACCTCTCTGGGGTCCTAAAGGACTAGATGCACACACACACACACACACACACACACACACACACACACACACACACACACGCACACACGCACGCACGCACGCACACACGCACGCACACACCTTGACCTTCTGAGCAGTTTTCTTCCCCTAACGGTCTCTGTAGTTTAAAATGACCAGATGAAGCCAGCCTTGGGCACAAGACCAGGTCTCTGTAAGAAGCATCACCTCCTGCCTGCGACAAGGGATTATCAAATACTCTCTTGCTAGCTTGTTAGCTGGACCCTGAAGGAACAGTCTTATGTCAGGGGCCTGGGGAGAATTTACAGAGCCCCACCCCCCTCACCCCCCGGCGCCATGAGATCTGCCAGGGAGTCTGCAAGTCACCTAGTAACATGAGTGCCTGGCTAGTAAAAAGATGCAGGGGACAGAGAGAGGGTGGCCTGTATGGGTTTTCCAGACTCACTTTGCTCCCTGTAGACAGCTGCCAGTGAAAACACCCCTTCAGCTGTGAACAAGACTGACATCTAATGACAAAGGCCAGGGATGTTACTAAGCCTTTGACATGAATTATCATGTCACTGGCTACTGTGAATGGAGCAGTAATAATCATGGGTATGCAAACAGCTCTGTGGTAGGGCCTTTGGGAATATACCCTCTAGGTGTGTAATATAGTTAGGCAGTTCTGTTCTTAGTTAACTTCTACCTTATTTTAAAAATTAATCAGGACACACAGGTTTCACTATGCCACTGTTGAAGTGAGTTTGTTCTCCATGCTTCTCCTCTCTGCTTTCCCTCCATCCTCCTGACCTGCCCTTTAGCATCTCCACACCCATGGCCTCCTTTCTTCTCCACCTCACACATACCCTGTCATGCTACCTCATTACCTCCTCAGAACCTTGGCAGGGGGTTGTTTAGCTTTGTTTTGTTTTAAACAATTATTTGACTATTTCATACATGTGTGCCACATATTTGGGGTACTTTTGCCCCCATACCATCTCGCGCCCCTCCACTTTCATGGAACCCCTTTTCTTGCCAACAAGTCCCTTCATGCCTCATTTCTTCCCCACTGAGTTTAATTGGTGGTGTCTGTGTGAGCATGGGTCATGGTTATTTACATAGGCAACTTGCCAGTGACTACACCACTGAAGGGAATGTTGTCATTTGTTTTCTTGACGGTAGTCATTCTGACAGGGCTGAGGCAGAATCTAATAGCAGTTTTAATTTACATTACCCTGATGGCTAAGGATGTTGAACACTTTAAAAAAATATTTACTGGCTCGCTACACATATTTCTTTATTTGAGGACTCTCTGTTCAGTTTGTTGGTTCATTTATTAACTATCAACTATCTGTGAGTGTGTGTGTGTGTGTGTGTGTGTGTGCTCATGTGCAGCCTGTGCGTGCATACATGGCTATGTGTGTGTATATTTAAGCTTTGAAGTCCTTTTGTTGTTTGCTTGCTTTTGTTTTCAGAGAGAGGGTTTTTCTGTGCAGCGCAGGCTGTCCTGAAACTTAATCTATAGACCAGGCTGGCCTCGAACTCACAGAGATTCCCCCTGCTCTTCTTCCCATATACTGGGATTAAAGGCATGCACCACCACCGCCCAGCAGGTTTTGCAGTTCTTTAAGTATTTAAGACATTAATTCCTTGTCTAAAGTATAGCAGGCAAAACTTTAGAAAACATAATTTGTGTCCTAACTTTAAAAGTAAAATAGGAGGTGGAGAGATGGGTCAGTGGTTAAGAGCATTTGTTGCTCTTGCAGAGGACCCAGGTTTGATTCCCAGCACCCACATTGGGGATCACAACCATCTGTAACTCCAGTCCCAGAGGTCCAAGGTCCTTTTCTGACCTGTTTAGGCACCAGGAACTCACAGGTGGTCATAGACAAGCATATAGGTAGAATATGCATACACACAAAACAATATAAGTAAATTTAAAGAAATAGAAAATTCAATAGGATAAAAAGAATTACTAGCTCTGAATGCCAATGGTACTGAGGCTGAGAACTGCAGAGAACTGGACCTTTCTCCGGGGCTTCTGGCAGGCAAGCATCATATCAACTAACCTTGTTTTATCTCATCCAAACCTGCTCCAAAGCACCCAGGTCTGGGCTGTGGAAGACACCCCAGATCGCAATCACATCCTCCCCGTTCTCCACCCTACTCCATGGTCTCTACTGCCCATGACTCCTAGGTGGTTGATGAGAACAGAAACTTACATTGTTAATGGTGGAAATGAACAACAGCGCCAAAGCTACGATGTGGAAGATGATGATGAAGGCAAGAATCACCAACATGTTCACAGGGCTGTGGGAGCAGCTGGAAAGTCCAGAGAGGGATGAGAACCCAAAGAAGATGAGAGAGAGAAATCCAAACCTGTCAACGACAAGGCAAAATTCAAATCAACAGCTTTTAACAGGATCTCAGAAAATTTAGGACAGCTATTTTCCTGCCTCGAAGTCCAGAGGTTCTGCACTTCTGGATCTAGGTGGGGCAGGAGGGTGAAGACCAATTAAAATCTCTAATTCGGAGCTGGGACAGTAGCTCAACTTGTGGCGTGCTTGCTTAGCATGTATGAGGCCCTGGGTTGTAGACCCTATCACTGCATAAATGTGGGGCACATGCCTGTTATCCCTGCACTTGGGAAGTGGAAGAAGGAGGACAATTCTGTGTAATTAGCAACATAGTGAGTCAGAGGCCAACAGGCCAGCCTGAGTTACACAAGAACCTGTCACAAAAGCAATGGGGGCCAGACACATGGCCCCAGTTGTCACATCAGCAATGTAAGCCTGATAACCTGAGTTCAATCCCTGGAACCCAGAAAGAACAACTCCACAAAGTTGTCCCCTGACCACACATGTGTGCTGTGCCATGCATGCCCACACATATCACATATCATACATGTACACATGGACTTTTTTTGGGGGGGTGGTTTTTTGAGACAGGGTCTCACCATGCAGACCAAGCTAGCCTGGAACTCACAGAGATCCACCTGCCTCTGCATCCCAAGTGCTGAGATTAATGATATGTGCCACTGAGTTCAATTTACATACATATTTAAACAATGCTGGCTCCTGAATTATACATACAATGTATGGCAGTGATTTCATTTTCCTTTCTGATCTCACATGAAGACTACACTTCCCAGAATCACTTGCACTTAGGGTGGGCCAGTGCAGCTAAGTTAACATTGAAGCCTCATTCCTTGGACTAGGAGTATGATTGACAAGATTCTGGATGTTCAGCTCTGGAGATTTCTGGATAATTTTAAAAAATTCTAGTGGACAATCTGAATAATATAGAACAGGAAGCAACTGTAGAGTGAAATCAAAGCCCTATGCCACACTCAGGAAAAGACAGGCCTGCCTGCTCCAGGGGAAGGGAGACACTCAGGGTGTGAGAACATATCCAAGCCAGGCTGCTTCATAGCAAAAGAGGGAGACAGCAAACATGGGAGATGTGTGGTGTGTAAAGGAAAAAACACATTCAAAGGGGTGCTTTGAGAATTTCAGGGTTAAGGTCACATGACAAAATCTTTGGAGAGTTTTACAAACATGACCATTGTGTTGGTCAACAAAACTCAAGTGTCACTTGAACATGTCACTTTCATAGGGCTGGAAAAGTTCACCCCCAAGTCATATATGGTTCCTTGTTTCATGTCAATAATTTGCAACCTGATTCTATTACTGAAATCTGTAGGAAATAAAATTAACTTTTAATCCCACTATCTAAACACAGTGCTTCAAACTAGGCCTTGCTTATGCTGTAATGAAATTTTAGTTTTTAGTGGACTAATAGCCACACAAGTTTGTATACATGTAAGTGTGTATGCATACATACATACACTTTTTCTGAAATACTTGAGAGTAAATTGTTTAAGCCCAACCTTCTTTTTTATCTAAATACCATGTCTTTCTGGAAAATGAAGATGCTTCCTTACATAGCCAGTGTGATAATAATAATTAAGAATTTAATTAAGAATTGAAGAGCTACTTCTGTGTAAATGTGTTTGCCAGTCAAGTGTGAGGACCTGAATTCAAATCTCCAGATCCTACTTAGAAGCTGAATGAAGTAATGCAAGCATCTGTGCTCTTCCTAGGAGACGTGAGGCAGAGACAAGAGAATTTCTGTAAGCTCAGGGACCAGCTAACCTGGCCTACACAGCAGACCCCAACCTCAGACAAGGTGGAAAGCAAGGACTGACAGCTGAGGTTGTCTTCTGACCTCAACATGCATATTGTGGCAGGCATGAACTCACTTCCACATACACAAATGTATGCACACACATGCCCTCACCACCAAATCTACCATGACACAATGCCACCATCTCACGTATCATCCATATCACATATCTCCAGACCGCCCAGTCATATCTCTGCAATTTTTTCCTACTCCAAGATGATAGTCTCCTTTTTGGCCCTAAATCTCTTCAATCTAGAATTGCTCCTTGCTCTTTTTCACAACAGTGACAGGGTTTAAGAGAATTGGCCATCTTTGTAGGATGTCTGGCATGCTGTTGCTACCTTTCAATATGAAGTATGTGGCAGGCATTTGGGGAGTGACTGGGTTTATGGGGCTCTGACCAAAGGAATGGATTCATCCCCCAAGCATTGGGATGTGGAAACTTTAGGAGGTGGGGCCTCGCTGGAGGAAACAGATCTCTGTGGGTGTGTGTGACTTTGGAAGATTTACCTGGTCCCTAGTCCTCTCTCCTCCATTTCCTGTTTCTTGGAGATCCTCTTCCTCCATACTTCTCTATCTACTGCCACAATGTTCTGTCTCTCCATGGGCCAGAATCAATGGAGTCAGTGGACCAAATGCTCTGAAACCAAGAGCCCAAATGAAGCCTTCCTCCTTCAAGTTGTTGTTTTAGGCATTTGGTCACAGAAACAAAAAGCCTGACTAACATTCTTGATGCTTCTCCATTTCTTTTTTTTCCCCCATAGGTAAATGCATTTTAATAGCTATATTGTATAATTACACATTGATTGAAGTCCATACATTCATTAAATATCTCATTTCAAATACAATTTAGCTGGCTTCTCCATTTCTCAGTTCCTTTTCCCGTTGCTGTGATAAAATAAAAGCAGTTGATGACAGCTCACAGTTCAAGGTTGTAACTGTCACACAGGGAAATCCACAATGGCAGCAGCATCCAAACTGAAGAAGCAGAAAGGGATGGAAGCTGTCCTCAGCTCACTATCTTCTTTTTGTGCAGTGGAGGATACATTCCCAGGGATGGTGCCACCCATAGTGGATGCCCCTTTCCACTTCAATTAACCTAGTCAAGGCAGTCCCCAAAGACATTGCATTGTGTCTGTGTGTGTGTGTGTGTGTGTGTGTGTGTGTGTGTGTGTGTGTGTGTGGTGGTGGTGGTGGTGGGGAGCCGTCCCCTGGGATTCCAGATTCCACATCTCACTGAGTTATCACACCCAAGATTCAACACAGGCTGTTTTCTCAGCAGGAATGTGGCTTTAGTATACCTCACCAGCAGAGCCAGAGTGTCAGTCTGTCCCAGGGTTGATGGGGACAGCTGGTGAGCCGGTTATGGCCGGCCCATCCACTCACTTTCCCTTTGTAATCACAAAGCCATCTGGGGCTGGAGTCTAGCTCAGTGACAGTGCTTACCTAGATGTGCCAGGTATTGAAGTTTGAGCCCTAGCACCGTGTGTGTGTGTGTGTGTGTGTGTGTGTGTGTGTGTGTCTGAGAGAGAGAGAGCAGAGACAGAGAGAGACAGAGACAGAGAGAGACAGAGAGAAATAGACAGGTATAAAAAGACACAGAGAAAACAAGAACAAGAGAGGGAAAGGAGAGAAGAAAAATGCAACACTCCAAGAGTCATCTGTAGGCCAGGGAGCTACACCAACATGAGGACTTGAGTTCAGAACCACACAAAAAGTTGGGTGTGGTGAAGTGTGCCTGCTAACTCCCCACCCCCACCATGTCAAGGAGATGGCCAGATCCTGAGGGTTTCCTGGCCAGCCAGACGAGCCAAAATGGTGAACTCCAAGTTTGTGAGAAATCCCGTCTTAGAAAACAAGGTGGAAAAAGACAAATGACATTGTGTACACACACAGGTAAATGGGCTCACACGTACAAATGTATAACACACAATTAACATGTATAACACACTATTAACATGCATAACACACATACACATGCATAATACAATAATTAACATGTATAACACAATGCATAACACATAACATGCATAACACAATTAACATACATAACACACATACACATGGTACAACACACACAATTAACACACATAACACTCAGTTAACATGCATAACAGACATACATACACATAACACAGATATAACACAATTAACATGCATAACACACATACAACATGCATAACACACAATTATTTTCAAGAAAAGATGCTTTATTATGGTAAATAAGAATAAAATATGACTTGCCCCGGTGACACTATTTCTAAACACCATGTCTCTATTACCACTACCCAGTTCTAGCACAGCCCATCTCTCTAACATGAAACTGTTTCCCATTATACAGTCTTCCCTCCTCACTCAACCCCAACTCTCTGGACTGGTCTCCTATGGACACCAGATAATGGAATGGAAACGTGTGTGAGCTTCTGCTCCTGGCTTCTCCACACAGCTTCCTATCTTCCATGTTATAACATGGGCACGGAGGAATTCTGAGATAAAGTAAGGACCCAGCTTTCACCTTAGTTTGAGAGCCACAGGCATTTATGAAATGCAATTGTTCAGGATTGCACTTTTCTGGCACCAACTGTCCTGCTGCCTCCTCCAGTGAACACGCCTTAGACAAACCCTTTCCCCGTCTCTGCCAGCTCTGTTAGCTCTCCTCTCTGACTTGCTCTCTGCTCCTCCATTAGTCCCTCGGAGACTGACCAAGGCTCATGGGCTCACACAGGGCTTGTCTCTGACACCAGAGTTCAACACATGAGCCAGATACTGTGTAGCCACTGAACACATTCAGGGAGCTTCAGGCAGCCATTCTTGAAGCCATCACCTCACCAACTCAGGGATTCCTCTAATTCTTTACTAAGGGACAAATTCCCCTTTGTTGAGACCAGCATCATGCCCAGGGCCACCACATACCGCCTCCAAATAACTGCACTTCTGACCTTCCAGTCAAAGCTCACTAGCCAGGGTGAATGCCACAGCGCTGTCACATGCCCAAAGGCCCATTCACCAAGACAAAATTTGGGACTGCAATGGTGTTCTGCAGCACTCTGCTCACATGACACACACACACACACACACACACACACACACACACACACACACAAAGCTGAGACCTCCTAAAAAAGAACAAACACTTGGACCTGCATCCATTCAAACAAACCCGGTCAGGTTTTAAAACGATTAATTGAAGAAAATGGTGATGTTCAGCCTTCATTTGGATGGAGGTGGATCAGGAGTTCAAAAGCAGCTTTGGCTGTGTAGATAATGAGTTCAAGGTCAGCTTGGACTATCGGAAAGCCTGTCTCAAAAAACAGAGAAGAGGAGGGGTAGTGGGGAAAAAGAGAGAGAGAAGAAAGGAGGGAAGGGGGAGGAGAAGGGAAGGGAAACAGCTCTGGTTTTCATGTGGATTCTGGGGCTCAGGTCCTCATGCTTGCAAGGCAAGCCCCCTTATTAACTTCCTTTTTAAAATGCTAGTTACATTTATTTGTTTCTTTTATGTGTGACTGTGGGTGTGTCTGTGCACAGCATGCTTATGGAGATCAGAGGGTAACTGTAGTAGTTGGTTCTCTTTCCACCATGTGGTTCTGGGGCTCGAACTCAGGTAGTCAGGACTGGAGGCAATCACCTTTACCACGGAGCCATCTTGATAGCCTGTTAACTTCTCTGTGTTGATGTCACTTGTTTGTTTCGTCTGTTGATGCACACATGCTGGGCAGGGACAACCCCAATCTCTGTGTCTCTTCTATTTCTCTGCCTCTGTTCCCCACCTCTGTGTGTGTGTCTGTTCTCCATCTCTCTGTCTCTTAACCACCCCCCCCCGTTCCTTCTATATTCCATTTTCTTCCTATGTTCCTCCTACTTTTTTTTTTTTAATCACCCCAGGGTGTTGGTTGTAGAGTCCCAGATACAAGCCCACCCTGGCAGTGGAATCCTATTCTCCCATCCCTCTCCTGGCTCCATCCTCCTGGGGCTCCCTGCCATGTGCAGCCTCAGCAGCTGCTGCTGCCCCAGGCTGAGCCATCCACACATGGCATTCTTCAGGGAAGACCAGCAAATCCCACTGTAGGCGGCTAGAACTTTTAAGGTCTGTAGGGGCTGGCTCAGATTCCGGGAGACGGACGGATGCCCAGAGGGGCACCCACATGAAAAACAGCCGCAGTGTGAGGAAGGGAGGAGCTGTGTTTACATAGCGTGTCTTGGTGTCGTGAGGCTTGCTGAGTAAGGGCTATTATCCCCATTTCACAGATGACAAACTGAGGCTTCTGAAGGCTTCAGAGCAGGGCACAACCCTTGGTTTTCCAATTCTGAATCCAGGGCATTTTTCTGTCCTTCTCTCTCCTGTTCTTCCTTGTATTCAGGGACTAAAGGAAGGATAGAAAGGCTACTGATGCAGTGGTCCTCCCATACCCAGACACCACACTCATCTTGCCAAGAATTGTGGGATAATGCTGACAGGGTTCTGATGATGGGGAGGGTTCATGACTGGCCTACAGGTAGCCTGGGTCCCCTCCTGTCCTTCCTTCACATAATTCACAGGGCAGAAGCCCAGGACCTTGGCTTTTGCCAAGAGGAAGTGGCTTTGGCACAGGCCACATCTGTGTAGAGGAACCAAACGTCTAGGGAGGTTCTGCTGTTTGGATGGCTATTCTGTCTACCCAGCTCCACCCCATCATATCTTTCATAACTGACCCTGAGGCCTGGACTAGGACTATTCCCAGAAGGGCAGACACAAGGGCAAGCCTGAGGTGTGGGGCCTTCCACGGTTTACCTGAGCTACTTGATGAGGTTTGACCCGTCCTCCAGTCTTAACCCCTCCACCCACAGGCCTGCTCCCTCAGTATCCGGCCCAAAGAAGCTTTGGCCTCTGTTTTCAGGAAGACAGAGATCATCTCAGACTCCTGTCTTAGAGTTTGGACACCCTCCAGAAATGAAGAGTGAGGCTTCCGGGATGCATTGGGAGTCCACTGACCCTGGGTGGCCCAGCTTCATGCTCAAGCTTCATTCTGGGGCTCTGGGCTAAAGGCACTTGGCCCTGTCAGGAAATGGCCACAGGCAGGACACTGGAATTTGGCAGAGCCTCAGTGCAGAAGCCATTAGAATGAATGACTTGTCTGCACCCCTGTAGGTCTTCCAACTCAGTGGCATAATAACCATGACATCAATGATAAAGGCAGCCAATGTGTGTTGCCTAGAGTGTACCAGACTTCCCCAAAGGAGCCATTATTCACACAATGAGCACTGATTGAGTACCTGTTGTGTGCCAGGCCACTGTGACACATGGATACCTCAGTACTGTGGGCTCTGTGCATCCTACAAGTGTTTGGGCCCAGGAAGTTCAAGGGTGTATAAATACTCAGAAGTGGCTTGACAGTATATGTAGTGGCATAGCAGGCCTGGGTGAAATAACATTCCAGTGTGGTCTTCCAGGTGAGCAGCAGTCAGGCAGAACCAGAGAATGCCCACTAGGCTAAGGTGTACCCATGCAAGGGCAGCATGCACCCAAAAGGAGCTGAACACTCCTTTGTCAGAAGCTTAATAGGCCTGAAGAGCTGTGGGCAGCCACAGGGAGAAAACTCACAGCCCAGACAGCCTCACTGCTGAATTTAGCCAAACATTTGAAGAGGGAATAACTCCAATTCCAGGAAGTTGAAGAGGGGTCAACAACCCTCCCTACCCACTAGTCAGTCTGATCGCCAACAAGACAAAAACATTACAAAAATGAGCAGCCCTTAAAACATACATGCAAGTAAAATTATACGGGCCAAACAGGTTATATTTAGGAATAGATATATATGTATGTATGTATGTATGTATGTATGTATGTATGTATGTATGTATAAATAAAATAACTGAAAAAAAGAAGCTATGAATTTGAAGGAGGGCCCCAAACTCCACAGGTGCCTGGGCTCCAAATGCCACTGGAGTTAGCTGCCCTTTGCCGGCCGGCTCTGACTTCAGGCAGCCCCGTGCCCTCACTTGCCACCACACATGCTTCTTGGGCACATTCCCACATCCACTTTTCAGGCAGCTGACTCCCTCTCCCATGGGTTGCAGGCTTCCCCTGGACCTTCTCCTTGGGCTCCTGCCATACCAGGCCATCCACCTCAATACTCACTCTGGCTTCTATTGTTGCTGCCACTGACACATACACTCCCCCTGCTGCTAACTGCGAGCTGCTGAACCTGACCTCAGCCAGGCTCTGCACTGCCTGCATTTCTGCCTACTCAACAAAAGCCAGACTCACACTTCACTCTCATCACCAGCAGATCTTGTGAGACACCTGGGAGTTCTCAAAGGTGGGGATTAGTTAAAAAAGAAAAAAGTCTTCCCCCCCAAGCTAAATGGGGAATAATAAATATTATGATGCAGGGAACTAAGTCTGTGTATGGTTCCACAATGGATGGTTTGAAAATGGAAAAATTAAATGAAGGGATAAATAACTTATCTGGGATTGACATAATGTCAATTATAATCATTATCAGTTTGGAAATTCATGCTTTATTCCTAAAAATCTGTTTGATATTGGTGCCAAATTACAAAAAAAAAAAAAAAAAAAAAAATGACTGATAACAATCCTTAGAAAGACATACTAATGAAACTAAGAAAAATATTCACACACAGACAGAAAAGTTTAGGGAAGAAGCTACAGCACCATTACATGAAAAAGTTGAAGAGGAGAGGTCCAAAGTTATTAGAAAAGCAATCCTCATTTATACAGTTGCCTTTCAAGAATAACCACCAGATGAAAAATATCACCAAGGTTACTCAGAAGTTAATTAGGATCCTATACAAATCTTAGATTTGAAGATATTTAAGGAAGCAATGGTTTCATATGGTACACATTCACCTTTTGTGAAGCAGATGTTAAATTAACAGGCCCCTCAGAACAGAATTGTTCCATAAGACTGGAAAGATTTAGTGATAGCAGCATTGGAAGCTGGTCCTCAGTTACAAGGGAAAATGTGGTACAGAGATGAAGCAAGGGTTATAGAACAACAAAGTAGGGCTAGAGATACAGAAATTTCTTAAGAACAACTTCTTGGTGAGGCCCAGTTTGCTGATTTGCAAAGACAGATTACATTTGATGATCACACTTTGGCTCTATGCCATACAGCAGCTTTAAATGCTTGGGACACGGTTGAAGAATCAGGACTAAATCATTTACTAAAATTATAAAAGGTCCCAAAGAAGCCTTCACTTAATTTTATTTATTTATTTATTTATTTTTTACAAAGATTGACTTCAGATGTAAGTAGAATAGTATCAGATCCCAAAGTTAGACAAATACTAATTGAATCCTTGGCTTTTGAAAATCCTAATTCAAAAGGTAAAAGGGTGATTAGGCCTTTAAAGGCAAGATCAGCACCAATATATAAATGTATTAGAAATACAGTTGATATTGGATCTCATACTTATGATGATACTTAGATAGGAGAAATGATTTCTAAAAATATTAAGAAAAATCAAAAGGTTAGATGTTTTAATTGTGATAAGCCAAATCATATGGAAAGGGACTGTAGGCAAGGTGTTCCTAAGGAACAATATTTCTTCTAGAGATAATCCAAACAGAAGGCCCCAGCATTCTGGAGTGTGCAGTAGGTGTGGCAAAGGTTGGCATTGGACTAATGAATGCAGATCAGCAAGGGACAGGCAAGGTGATGCTTTGCCACTGGAAAATGCCTTAGGAAGCCTCACACAGGTGCCTCTGTCAAATTTAATTCAATCATTCCCTGTTAGTGTCAGGGAAACTCCTCCCCAGAACAATTAAAAGAGTTAATGCCGGTTATGTGTTATGAAAAACCATAATGCTCTGGATGACAGAAAATCTTCATTTGAGAAAACAAAAATTTCAGGAGAGACCATAAAACAAGTATTTTGGCAAACTTCTATAAATGATCAGAAATCAAAGTTAAAAATACAAATAAATGGCATTGAAATTGAGGGTTTGGTAGACACATGGGCAGATATGGCAATAATTGCACTAAAATCTTGGCATTCAAATTGGCAAGATGGGTCAAGTGTATAGGGTCAGAAGGATAGAGAGGAAAATTAAAACCATGTGTGACTAACACAGCAATGAATTTATGGGGCTATGATTTGTTACAGCAATAGAAAACCCAGACTAACATTCCTCCAATCTCAGAAACAAACCATAAACTAATGTATGTTTCTGAGAGAAGATGTTAAAATGTATTATCAAGAACAGTCATTAACCATTCAGGTTGTACATAAACAGGGCACAACAGCTGCTGATTTTTCAAAGGTATGAACAGCCCTACCTTTAAAATGGTTAATTGTCAAACCTGTCAGGGTGTACAATGGCCTTTGACAACAGAAAAATTAAAGGCATTAGAACAGGTGGTACAGGAGCAGCTAAATGCTCAATGATTTGAAGAATTGACCAGTCTTTGGAATTCCCCTATATTTGTCATTAAAAAGAAACATGGAAAATGGAGAATGTTAATAGATCTAAGAGTTATTAATAAGGTGATTCAGCCAATGGGCTCTTTACAGCCTAGAATTCCCTTGCCTTCTCTATTACCTAAAGGATGGTCTATTATAGTGATTGGTTTAAAAGACTGCTTTTTACTATACCTTTACAAGAACAATATAGAGAAAAAATTGCCTTCATAGTCCTACTTATAATTCCCAGCCTGTTAAAAGTTATCAGTGGGAAATTCTTCCACAAAGGATGTTAAATTTAAATAGCCCTACCTTATGTCAATATTTTGTACAACAGCCACTGGAAATGATTCGTGTACAGTTTCCTCAATCTCTAATTTTCCATTATACAGATATCTTACAAGCTGATTCAGATGCAGATACCTTAGAGAAAATGTTTGAAGAAGTTAAAAAGAATTGCCTTGTTGGGGATTACAAATTGCTCCTGAAAAAAAAAATACAAAGAGGAGATTCTTTAATTACCCAGGATATAAGATAGGTTTACAAAAATTTAATCACATAAAGGACAAATCCAGAGAGAGCAATTATGAACTCTTAATGCCTTTCAAAACTCTTGGGAGAATTTAACTGGCTACAGCCCACAATTGGATTGACAACTCAAGTAATTTATTTCAAAACTTACAAGGTGATAAGGACTTAAATAGTCCAAGAAAATGATCAGATTCGGATGAGAGAGAATTGGCTTTGGTAGAAAAGAGATTAAATTTTTATTCTCTGGATGTACATAGTAAATATTGATCTTCTAACCTCTCTGAGATCTGCTCCATTTGACATTTAAAATGTTTTAAGTTTTCTGCAGTGAACCGTGACCATTCATCCCTGACAGTAATCTTTGAAGTCTCCAAAAGGATGATGGAGCCTCACAATGACAATTCTATCTGGATTATGGTAATGCCACTAAGATGACAAACACCACCCAAAAATCAGCTTTGAACTACAAACTGCTCAGTTGAGATGGTCCAACCTCATGTCAGGACATCAGATAAGCCCTACACTTTTCCATTACACAGAGACTGGCAACAAGTGATAAAGCTAGCTCTCCCAGGACTTGACTATTATCCTAATTTTCTCAAGATCCCCTAGAGATGTCATTGCCTCCCCAGACAACAGGAAGCAATCTAGAAAACACAACATCCACATTCCCAAAAGGTGGGGTGGGTGGTGTTGGTCATCCAATGTGTTTTGGATGTTTGTCACTGTTTAGGAGGGGTTAGTTACAAGTTGTTATTGGTAATGATCAGGGAAAAAACTGAACAAAGGAGATTATATGCAGGGATATCATTCTGAAAAGAAAAGGGAATAGAAATGAGAATAAAAGGGTAGATTATTGAATCAACCTTTAAACTAAAAAAGCAACTACTAATCTTAAATATTTTACATTGGTATGTATTAAGGTTATTTTTGTTAGAATATACTGTGAATAAGTTTCTACTCTTGTTTAAGGTATTTTAACTATTCAGCTCATTTAACAATGTAATGTAAATTTCTAATCCTTGAAAGTTATTATTACAAACTATTTAGAATAATAAAAAAATGCAGGTTAGTTGTTAGTCTCCCATTACAATCAAACTTGTAGTCAGGTTTGGTTTGTTTTGAGCATCAAACAGAGATATATTTTAGATAGACAGGTGTTCTTCAAACCCTTCAGAGATCTATAGAATATGGCATTTAAGATGTTTTAATAACATAAGGCTTTTCATGATAATGAGACACATCTGCTCCTGGCAGCACCAATCTACTTCAGAGAAGATGATGGGCACTGAAAAAGCTCCAAATTGAATTTGCTTTTTGTGTGGCAAAAATTAGCCAGTGAGCAAGAAACTTTCTCTACCTCAACTGCTGACAGTATGCTGTCCAAACTGGACAAACAGGGCACAAAAGAAAGAGACTGCTGAACTTTGCCAAGACAAGGTAGGACAGTCCTTCAAAATTCCTGCTTCACAGAAAAGTGTCACATATTCAGGCCTGTAGGATGAAGATAGATGCCCCAACATTACAGAGGAACCCTGGGTGACTGTCCAGGCAGCCAGCTGCTTTTGTCATTTCTATAGTTTTGGAAGTTGCTTGCTCTGCATTTCCCCTTTACCCAGGTAATATTATATCCTTCTTGGGTCTCTGATGGAGATTGAAGACTAGGTAGTTATAGTTACAGTTTTCCTTGTTACAAAATTTAGAAAAGAAAAGAAATTCACAAAAGAGGTGTGATGTGTATAAGGTTCAGAGACATAAAATTATTTATCTAAGAAAATGTTTGAGGTCTACAAAAGTAATTTTGGATTAGTAGTGAATTAGGAATAAAACTCATACTCACAAAGAAAGGATAGAGAATGGAGTGTTTTCTCTGAATTTGCCAAATGCAAATGGACTGGATATTGTAAATGTAATTCTTACCTGATAATTTTTCTTTTTGTATATAGTTTTTCTATGTCAGAGTTAAAAACTTTCCCTTCTTATTTAGACAAAAAGAAGGGGGGGGTATTTTGTGATATTTTTATCTCACTCTGACACTCCCAAGACTGATAATAAAGTTTGTTTTGAATCAGATGGCAGAGTTAGCTACTATCTGACCAAAATTAACCATAGAAGCTTTGGAGTTGTAGGGAGGGCTTAGAAAGGGTCTCGGCCTTTTTGGACAGAAGAATGACAGAGAGAGGGAGAGACACAGACAGAAAGGGTCAAGGGTCACTGACATCTGACTCCTAAGTTTTTATTGATAAAGAATAATTAGATTTCAGAAAGCTGGAAGTGTGCTGAGGCTGCAGCCTGGCTGTTGAAATGCTTCTTAGCATGCACAGAGCCCTGGGTTTAACCCCAGCACTGCATAACTGGACTGGGTGACACCCTGGAGCCCAGCACTCAGAAGATGGAAGCAGGATGATCAAGAGAACCTGCCCCCATGAAAAAGTAGTGCTACTGATTTAATTAAAATGGCTGTCGTACAGGGTGGTGGTGGCACATGCCTTTAGTCCCAGCACTTGGGAGGCAGAGGCAGGAGGATCTCTATGAGTTCCATACTGGCCTGGTCTACAGAGCTAGTTCCAGGACAGGCTCCAAAGCCACAGAGAAACCCTGTGTCAAAACAAACAAACAAACAAACAAACAAGGCCCTCACAAGCCCATGTAGTGAATGTTTGGTCCTGAGCTAGGGAAGCTAGCGACAATGTTTGGTTGAGCTTTGGTGTGTGTGCCTGCGTGCATGTGTGCGTGCGTGCGGTGTTTGCAGTGTTTGCATGCACCACAGTACATGTGTGAAGGTGGGAGAACAACTTTTGGGAATTCGTTCTCTCTTTCCACTGTATGGGGCCCGGATCAAACCCAGGCTACCCACTATGTCACCTCATTGTCTCAAGCTGTAGGATGTTTAGAAAGAGGGCCTGGCTAGAAGTAGGTAGCAAAGAGTGGGCCTTTGAAGGTGAGAGCCTGGCCCCTGGTTCCTTCACTCTGACTACTTCCGATCCATTAAGACTGAGGAGCCAGGAGGGTAGTGGTAGCACAGGACTTTAACCCCAGCACTCGGGAGGCAGAGACAAGTGGATCTTTGCGAGTTCAAGGCCAGTCTGGTCTACAGAATGAGTTCTAGAACAGCCAGAACTACATGGAGAAACCCTGTCAGGAAAAACTGAAAAAAAGAGTCTGAGGAGCTCTGCCACACACTCCTACTGTCATGCCCCCACACTGCCACAGCTTGACATCGCTCTGACATCTGGGCCATACCTTTCTCCCCTTAGATTGTTTATGTCAGGAACACAGAAGTTGCTGAGCCAGGTGGGATCTTTCCCACCACTGAACACTGATGACTTTGTTGTGACTTGTTTTGACAACAAAAGGTGACAGAAAAGAAGCTGCTCCAATTCCGATTTGACAGGTGTGTAAGTCCCTACTCCTTGCCCTCTGTCCAGAGACCACATGAACAAGACCAGACTGGCCAGTTCACAGACTATTCCAGAAAATACTACCCAGTCTCTATCTAAACACAAAGAATCAGAACCTGCCCCTAGCTTTTCCACTCCCCATGGCCCAACTGATCATGGCCCAGAGTGCCCACTCAGAGAATCATAAACCACACCATGATATGTTGAAGCTGCCACATTCCAGGAAGACTTGTATATAGCAGGAGCTGACTGATACACTAGAGAATACTGCTTCATCATAGTCTGAGTTCCCCATGGACAGAGACCACTTCTCACCTCACCTAGGGTCAAGGTTGTTCAGCAAATACTTGTTGAGCTTATGTGAATGTCCTAGTAGGGAGCACATTCTAGCATGTTCTAGCACATTCTAACAGGTTCTAGCAAAAGGAGCTACTGTAAACCCTTCAGTGAAGGTCAACCTTCCTCCATCAAGGAAGAATGTCCTTTTCTAATACATGTGAAACTTGGAGGAGTGGCATGGAACATGAGGGAGGAAGAGGACCCCAGCAATCCAGGATGATCTCACAAGAAATACTTGCTGAATGTTTGTGAGTCTGTGCACAACAGCTAATTATTGTTATTCTATCAGTAACTGCTTCCTGCCCCAGACAATGACAGAGCTCACACCAGCTGTGATCACCCCAGGGGCTTCCTGTAATTAACACTACTCAGTAAACCCACCAGGCAGCCCAGAGAAGCATGGGGGTGTTGACTAAGAATGGGGTACTAGGGGGTGAGGAAGGCATCAGATTCAGTGTGCTCCTAGTCCATGCACCCATTAGCAATAATCTTTTCTTTCTAGAGAATTTTGTATTAGTTCCCAGATGAACTCCATTCAATGGCCACATCCTCTTTCATAAGGGACAAGAGCTGTCACTCTGTAGATGGATTTTTCAGGCGACTCATCCAGAAAGCCAGGAATCCGTCCAATTAATTAATAAGTTACTAGAGGTAGAATGCCTGTCTAGCATGCACAAAGGTCTGGGTTTGACCCTCACTACCACATGCAACTGGGCAGAGTGACACATGCCACTCAATACTTGGAAAGGGAAGGTGGGGAGGCAGGTCATCCTCGGCTGTACAGCAAGTTTGGTGCCAGCCTGGACTACTAGAGACCTGTCTTTAAAAAAAAAAAAAAAAAAAAAAAAAAGAGCTAAAGGGGATAATTAAATCAAAATATTCTGACCAGAGCCTAGCATAGTGCAGATACTATGGGCCTGTGATCGTCACCAGTCAAGTAGACCTTTATGAGCAGAGGTACCCAGAACAAGACCACACCTATGGGAAAGATCCCACAAGGCTGACTGATAAGAGTGTAGAGACAGAATGTGGCAGGTCCAGAGACAAATTACCTTGCTCTATCTTTAGGCCCCTTAGCCAGTCATTGCCACCCTCTGTATTGGACCTAACATCCTGTGACCATCAGAGAAATCCTTTTGGAACATACACGCTTATTACCAGAACCCTAGTCAGTCCCTAGCCACATAAGCGAAGACTGTCCCCAGACAGCATCTGAAACCTCTACCAGAGATGTGCAGCCTTCACAGGTGTATCTGGAAAATGCCTTGATGTGACCTTCTGTGACTACAAAAAGCTCATGTAACTACTTCCATGGGGAACATGTCACCCAGAGCAACCTAAGTCTGTGTTTCCTGGCCCACAGCTCCCATTTCCTTTGACCTAGACTCCTCAGAATCCCCCTTCCATACCAACACCTCGCCATCTCCCTCTTCTCCACTGCCAGTGTTCTCCCCACCCATCCACCATCACTCTTGCAGGGCAGTCACCAGTCAACACAAACCCTTCGGGCTGCCTCTAGGAGGAAGAGAAAACAGGCAGCTGCTGGATAATAAGGGATGTTTAGGAATTACCCCAGCTGACATCCCTGCTGTTTGAATACTGCCAAATGAGCAGTCATTTGCTCACTTTTTAAACCTTCAGCCTTGAAAGCAGTGTCAGATCACTGAGAATCAGCTTTGGCCACCATCAATGGCGTGTGCTAGGAGAGTCACATGGAAGCAAACCACCATGTGGGAATCTGGCCCAAACCCCTCACTGCTGAAAGCTCCGGGTGCAAGGCCACCTAGTTCTCTGCATTAGCACAAAGCCAAGATTTCCTCTTGAAGGGTTGGAAGAAGAAGTGACAGGATTGTGCTCTATTTAATGCCATGCTTATGGTCCCATTGAAGTTTAAGGGGTGGGGGCGGCTGCTGAAATAGCTCAGTGTGTAAAAACACTTGCCCCATGCCCGACCATTTTAGTTCAATCCTCAGAACTCACACAAAGGAAGGAGACTCTTACAAATTGTTCTTGTGCCGTGGTAAACATTCACCTATCCACATCTGCATACATATAAATAAATAAATGTAATCAAAACAAATAAGTAGTCAGTGGGAATTTAGTTTCTGGTGTGATTTTGTGGTTTGGGGGACTGAATTAACCTTATGTACTCTAGGCAAGCACTCTACCACTGAACTACATCCTCAACCTCCTTTTTTCTCTCCTGCGCTTGCATACCCTTAAAAAATTCTGAGATGGGGTCTTTATTAAGCTGGTCTTGAACCAAACCAGGGCTTCCCCTGCTTCGGCCTCCTGAGTAGCAGAATTTCAGGCCTGAGCTGCTAGGTCCAGTGAGATCCTGTCACAGGCAGTACGGCTGGGTGTCACTGGCATGGTACTTGGGATCAGACCCATCACATTGGAATCCATGGGCTTTGGAGCAAACAGATGACCTTTCCTACTGTGCATGGGCCTTGTCCAATTAGCTGAAGACCTGAGTGGCCCAAAAAGCTGACCTCCTCCAAGAAAGCGGGAAATCGGCCAGCAAATGCACAGTCTCCTCCCTGGCACCCCTGCCGGCTGCCTCACCCTGCAGACTTACATGCAGGTCCTAACCATTGTGAGCCAGACCCTTAAAGTAAAATCTCTCTCTCTCTTTCTGTATATACATACCCTAGACCCTCCTCTACCCATAATTCCACTCCTACTTGCAACTACCCCATCAACCAACCACAGTCTGAAAATATTAAGTGGGAAATTTGAGATATAATTCATGTTTTTAAACTTAGCTTCCCTGAGAGCTTGTTCCATCAAGCCCTGTGTCCAAGGTGATTCTTCAAATCACCAGTCATGTCTAGCATTTGGAAAGTTACTACAGGAGAACTTCTGTGAGTTCAAGGCTAGCCTAGGCTACAGAGTAAGACCTTGTCTCTATAACCTGACCCTGACATCACTAAGTGGTTGCTATTTTCTGTGTCACCTTGATTAGCTTCTCCCAGTCCTGCGTCTCTGGTCCCAGAGCTCCCTAAGGTGGTACTCATTCACATCTGTCTGGTCACTGATGATTGCCCAGGGCTTCACGCACAGCACACATCATCAGGTGCACTCTTCTTCCCACTCAAGCCTCCCGTGAGGTGCTCCATGAGATGCTCCCATGAAGCAGCCTCATGGTAAAGGAAAGTACTGCTCTAAGAAGCCACTGCCTGCTGCTGAGACATGGCGGGGGGGGGGGGGTGTCCCAGGGCACACCAAGGCCAGTCCATCAGTAAGCCTCGAGGAAAGAGCACTAATGCCAGCCTCTGGCAAGATGGGACCCTGGGGGTCTGGGTTCCCTCTGGAGGACCACAGGCTAGACCCATTCACACAGAAAGCAAGAATCTTTGTTCATAATCATCATTATTTTATTTTAAGCAGAATATTTAATTTATTTTCTTAAACTCACAATCCTGCCTTAGCCTCCCAAGTGAATAGATTATGGGCTCTCACTACCACAGTTAGCTCAAAGGTCTTATCTTCCTTCTTCCCTCCCTCCCTCCCTCCCTCCCTTCCTTCTCTTCCCTTTCCTTCTTCCCTCCATCCTTTTTTCTTCCTTCTTTCCTTTCTTTCTCCCCCCCCTCCCCGCCTTCCTTTCATTTTTTTCCTCGAGGCAGAGTCTTATTACATAGTCTAAGCAGGTTTCAACGCGTCGAATTTGTGGTAATCCTTCTGCTTCAGCCTCCCAAGGTTAGGGTTACAGGTCTAAGACATTGTTCCTAACATTCAAGGATTTTTTTAAAAAAACTTCCCATCCTGACCTCTGCATGTGGGCTTCTCCTGTGTCTGGCATGAAAACCTAGAAAAACCAAAAGGCAAATGAAGAATGGAAGCCCTAAAGATACTGTTGAAATTGGAATCTCCTGGGAGTCATTAGCACATGTAGTGCATAGGTAAGAAAATGGAGGGATGTTGACGATGGAAGCCCAAGGCCAGGCAAGCATGAGTGGGAGAGCTGGAATTACGCAGTTACACTCTGAACCCCCACCTTCCTACAGTTGCCAAAGGACACAGAGAAAGACTCAGAAAACAGCAAAGCTGGGCCCAACCAACATGTGATCAAATAAGAGTTATAGAAAAGCCAGGCTGGAGCCAGAGAGATGGCACAGCAGGCAGCGGCCCAGCCACCAAGCCTGAAGAGCCAAGTTAGATTCCTAGAAGCTGCATGCTGAAGGAGAAAGCTGACTCCCACAGGTTGTCCTCAACCATACTTAATATTTTTATTACATTAATTATTGTGTGTGTATGTGTGTGTGTGTATGTGTGCGTGTATATGTGTGTCTGTGTGAATGTGTGTGAGTGTGTCTGTGTGTAACTGTGTGTGTGTGTGTGTGTGTGACTGTGTGTGTGCCACAGCACACATTCGGAGGTCAGAGTCAACGTTGTGGAACCAGTTTTCTCCTTCCACTTTTATGTGGGATCCAGAGATTGGACTCACGTTACTAGGCTTGCTCAGTAAGCGTCTTCACCCACTGGACAATCTCACCGGTCCTTATGTAGTAATATTTTAAGGACTATTTGCCTCACATTGTGAACTGAGGCTGAGTTTAGAATGTGCACACAAGAATAAACAGAATACATCTTCATATATTAAATGTAAAAAGAAACCTGTCTTTCTAGGCACAGTCTTCTCTGGAGACTTGAGGAAGGAAAAGCTGCCTTCTGGGAGAGGAAATGGGTTTCTTTGTGCAATGCAGAGTGTAGAATTTAGGGCCTTCCCTTGCTGAACTGTACCCACAGTTCTCAGTTTTACTACATCTCCCAAACTGGTTAGGAATTTTCTCTACAGCCCAAACTGGCCTTGAAATTGGCAATCTTCCTTGCCTCAACCTCCTAAACAGCTGAAATTATGAGTCAGAACTACCAGGCTCGGCTTGGTTTGTTTCTAATACTAATACCCATGGTGCACACCATACCATTAACACTGTCAGGAAGGCTCTTTATCTGGGTTCCTTCACCTCCTTTTCCCTTCAACAAACTCTGTCTCTGAGCAACCTGTGCAGATTGCATCTGCTAAGCTAATTGGGTCCTGGACTGCTCAGCAGAATGAGGGGCTGGAGGCAAGCAGCATGTTCACACAGCAGTCCCTGAGTGACAGCAGAGACTGAGTGCCATGGGCAGCCGGTGAGAGTTTTCTGGTGGTGTTTGGCTTTTTGGTAAAAATTGAGAGAGTAGGGTAGGCTTCCTGAAGACCCACCTTTGCCAGCCCTGCAGGGGGGCACAGAAATGAGAAGCACCACAGGTTTGTCCTGCCCTGAGACCCAGGGCCTGGGCCTCAAAGGACCGTACAATTTCCCAGAGGGTAGATGGCAGGGAAGCTGTGAGGCACAAGCAATCCATGCTTCCAGCAGCCCTGGCACTGGCTGTTCTCTTGGGTCTTCCAAGCTATCCCCTTCTCCTGCATCCTGGCTGCCTACAGCTTGAAGCTTCCAACTCATTGTTCTCCCAGCTCAGAGAACCTATCTTCTGAGACTACTCCCAGGGGCCTGAAACTCCTCATAGCTATTGGGATGCAACAGTGAATTCAGCAGACAGACACAAGGTCCCTGGGCCTGTTGTCCCTAGCCACTCTTAAAACAATGTCCCTGAAAGTGACCTCGAAATGGTCTGAATTGACCTGGGGAAGAAGGGTACCATGAGGAATAAATGCGTGTCTCTGAAAGAAGGAAGGAGCAAGGTGTTTTTATTTGTTTCATTTTTAATTTGGGGGGTTACTTTGGGAGGGGTAATGCAGGGGTGAGGAGTGAATATGGAGAGACGGGGAGGTGAGCTGAATTAGGGTCCATGATGTGAAATTCCCAAATAATCAACAAAGAATTACATTATTTTAAAAAAGCAAAACAAGAAAAGAGTTGAACCCTGGTAGTGACACATATCTTTATTCCCAGCACTCAGGAGGCAGACACAGGTGGATCTCTGAGTTAGAGGCTAGCCTGGTCTACAGAGCAATTCCCAGACTAGCCAGGGCTACATAAAGAAACCCTTTCTCAAAAAAACAAAGAAACAAACAAACAAAAAGAGTTGGTGAGCCTATAGGGACCCACCTGTAGGGTCTGCGGACATAGTTCAGGGGTAGAGCGCTTGCCTCATTAACATATCCCAGCTCGAGTTGTACATGCCTGTAATCCTAGCACTCCAGAGGTGGAGACAGGAAGATGACACGTTCAGGGCCATCTTCAGATACAATGGAGTTTGAGGTCAGCCTGATCTGCAGTTGATTTGGACATCATAGACTACAGGACATTTTTAAGAGTCTATAATCTCAGCTCTGGAGGCTGAGGCAGGGAACTGACAGTTCAAACCAGCCTGGGAAGCCTAGATCCAGTGTCAAATTTTTAAGTAGAAAGAAGGCTCGGGATGTAGCTCAGTGATTATTGCTTGTCTAGCATTAAGGAGTGCTAAATTCAATCCCTGCATCACCAAGAAGAATCAGAGGAACCAGGCGAGGCCAGGTGGCCAGAGCAAGAAGGACAAGGGCAGAATGACAACAAAGTTGATGATTTCGGGATGGGAAGCAGTCCTGTGCCCAGCTACACTTGGGGGACCTGAAAAACTGCCTGTGAATGGCCCCACCCTCCTAAAAGGCTGATGTCATTCTCTCCAGGTGGGGACTGGGAATTGCATTTTATCACGACTCCTTGGGCGGTTCTGATGGGCAGCCAGCCAAGGACCTTGGCGCCAGATCATGCAAAGCCTGAGATGATTTTTTTATTATTATTATTTTAGGAGCAATTGAAACCACTGAAGAGTTTTTTTAAGTAGGGTAGGTGAGAGCCACCTAGCTAGCTTGGCCTCTGATCCTTCTGCATGAATATGGAAAGTGGATTTCAGGGCTAGAGTGAGTGGCTGTAGGGACAATGATCAAAGAGTTTGGATGGTTATCAATGAGAAGACCTTGGTGGCCTGGGCCAAGATGATGCCCATGGTGAAGAAAGAAGGGATGATTTCAGAAATTGGGACTGCAGGAAACAGTGGAGAGTGGGTCCTGGCAGCCATGGCAAGCTGAAGGCTAGGAGCCTTGTTCTCAGCTGCCTCCCCAAGGCACTTGGGTTCACGCCTATCTGGCTGGACTTTGGGACACATTCTACAGTAATAAGAATTTTTCCTACCACATCTTGACTTACAAAAGGGCATATCATCTAGTGACATTAAATGTATTCGTAGACACATATGAAGGAGGGACTGGGAGATGGCTCAGTTGGTAAAGTGGTTGCCTTGCATAGGAGGACCTGAGTTCAATCTCAGAATTTATGAGTTTTTTGTTTTGTTTTGTTTTGCCTTGCTTTGCTTTACTTGTTTGTTTAAAAAAGCCTTGAATAGTGGGATATGCTTATAATCCTAGTGCTGGGTCCCTGGGGCTCACTGGCCATGCAGCCCAGCCTACTTGGAAGGTTCCAATCCAGTTAGAGACCCTGCCTCAAAACCAAGGTGGAAACCAGTGGAGAAGCAATTGCAGCAGTGTCTCTTGTCCTCATGTACACATACCAGCATGAGCTCACACACTTACAGAGTACACTAAGGAGCAGGGGAAGAGACAACTCATGTCATCTTATCACAGAGGACCTTGGAGGATGGAGGCCACCTATTTTGGAGGAAGCATATTTAATACCCAGAATGCCCATCAGGACTTCTAAACCAAATGAATATTCTGGGCCCAAAAGACCAGGGTTATTTCAAGAAAAGAAAGCATATGTTGAGTTTTGACAAGAAGGGGGGTCGGTGTTTCTAATGGCACCCAAAGCTCCAGAAGCAGATCCTAACTTGCAAGCTGTGAGATTGGAGCACGTTCCTTAATAGGCTCATTTATCTCTGAGAACAGAGATAATAACAGTTTCTGCCTTTAAATGAGTGCAGGGAGGTACTGCACGTGGCCAGCAAACTGCTCCAAAGGCAGCCAAGGTAAATTACTGTCATTACTCCTGATAACACTGCTAAGTAGGGGCCATTTTCTCCTGCCCTAAGTAATGTCAAGCTAATGCACAGTGAGCCTCAGGTTTTCACCCACCTGCCTGAGTTCTCTGCCAAGCCCTGGATATCCAGTCCTGATGCTATCCCCTGCTTGGATGACTGACCATGACAATACTAGTTGGTCTTCTCCAAACCACTGCTAACATTCACCCCCAGCACCCAGAACAGAACTTATTTTACTCATTGGGCATCCACTATGTGCCATTCCACAGAGATGCCCAGAGGGTTGGATGACACCTCAGCTCACCTGGATGACTGTGACTGCCTGCGGTCCAGCTGATTCCCCAAAGCCAAGAAGCTCCCACCCTCATACCTGTAAAACCCCATTGCTTCCCCAGTGCAGGAAAGACCAACTCATTGTTACTGCAGTTCAGACACAGAAGTAACTCATTCATTCACTCCCTGATATAGACAAGACGGGAAGTCCTTTACTCACTCAGACTACACCTTGTCCTCCCTTTCATCAGCGGTAATCATGTTACTCTATCTGATACACTCTCCTGGCCATTTTCTTTAAACAAGCACAATTCATATGGGGACACAGCATGTAATGAAATTCCTTGTTTGTTTTTTTATATAAATAGTACATGTTTTGATACATAGCTTTTTTGTTATTGTCCGTGTGTGCGTGTGTGTGTGTGTGTGTGTGTGTGTGTGTGTGTGTGTGTGTGTGGTGAAGTGAGCAAATGCATGCCACAGCATACATGTGGGGAGGTCAGAAGTCAACATTCAGGGTTGGTTCTCTCCTTCCACCGTCAATTCCGAGGACCCAATCCAGGGTGTCAGGGTTTCACAGCAGGTGTTTTTACCCGATCAGCCCTTTTACTGTCCCTCAATATAGTTGTTGATAATCTGCTTGTGTGTACAAGTGCAAGTGGCTCGTGTACACGTGAAACTCAGAGGACCTCAAGTGTATTTCACTTCTCTCCCTCCTTTCTTGCCTTCTGAGACACAGCCTTTCACTGGTCTGGATTCATCAGTAGTCTAGGCTGGCCCACCAGGAAACCCCAGGAGTCCACTATCTTTATCTGTCCAGTACTAGGGTTGTTTTTAAACTTGAGTCTTGGGGATGGAACTCAAGTCTGGTTTTTGTTCATTTGGTTGTTTTTTGTTGTTGTTTTATTTTTGTTTGTTTGTTTTTTTCTGATGGAGCTATTTCTACATCCCAATAATTAAAAAAGAAAAAAGATTAAAAAATACAGGCAAGTGGTGGTAGTGCACCTTTTCCCATGGACCATCTTGACAGCCTGAACCTTGTTCTTAATGCAGAACGGCTGAAGCGTGACTACTGAGTGAACACTAAGGGGTCTCCCAAGCCCATGTCCAGCCTATAGGCTTAAGGGAACCCCTGCCCACCACTTCTCGGAAGTAGAATCCAGCAGCCCTGGAGCAGGTACACTTGGACTCAGCACCTCTAACTAGATGATAATCACCCGGGAAGATGGGGAATTCCTCTCCAAGTTGCTCATACCAGACAGCTGCTTAATAACATTCGCTAAGACTAAAGTGGAAAAGCCTGTCTCCCTCAGCCTCACACCTCATCAAGCAAACCACACACATCTCAAGCTACTTTTCAGACATCTGCAGATCACCTCCTCTGACCCTCAGAACAACCAGTAAGGTCATGGGGCCCTCAGTGAAGATGAGGCAATTGCTGGGCACTAAGTCAGCCATCCCTGACTGAAGCAGAATATGGGGCTTTGCTGAAGAGAAGTGTGTGGTAGCTCATGGCTGTGCGTGGATTAGTTCTCCCATCAAAGGTGTCTTTAAAAATATAAAAAAAGCAACATGAGAACTTGAAGTGTGAAATGGGGCTGGTGAGATGGCTCCTTACGGGCTAAAAGTGCTTGTGGCACAAATATGACTTTCCTGAGTGTGAGCCCCAGAACCTGTCCATGGCAGAAAGAACCAACTCCCAAAAGTTTTCCTGTGTCACATGCACATGGTGACATGCATGTGCCTTCATACACACAGCAATTGTTATTATTACTATATGCATGTATCAAATTCTCAGAAAATTAATGCAAATATTATATTAAATATGTGTGAAATGTATCCATTCCAGGCCCCCCCTTAGAAAAACACCTTCCTAAAAGGCAGTTACTCTGGCACTAAGATTTTCACCCAACTTAGATCACCTGTGCTTATTGATTAATTAAGAAAAGATGTAGAGTTTTCAAAATGTTAACTTTTATTTGACCCCACATAGCAGTATCTGTGAAACTATAGGTTCATGTACTATTTGCAATTCTTTTCAAATGCCAGCCAAGGAAAATATATAATTAATCTTTCTTCTTTTTATGTCAGGCCATAGATGATATATTTTAGAATCAGCCTGGGTGCAAACAGAAATGCATAACATTTGGAGAGTTCATTAATTCAAATTAATGAGATTATGTCATGCCATATTCACTCAGTGAAATGTTTAAAAATACTTTCAAGAAAGACAAGGTCACAAGGTGGGCACATCAGAAGGGAAAATTGAGGGCCAGCAAGATAGCTCAATGGGTAAAGGCACTTGCAAGCAAGCCAAGCCCGATGACCTGAGTTCAATCTCCAGGAGTCACAGGTGGAAGGACACACACACACACACACACACACACACACACACACACACACACTCTTACATGAGGGACTCCTACTGTGAGGAAAACTATCTTAGTCTAGGAGCAATTTGTAGTGAGGAGCCAAGTTGTACACCTGCATCCTATCTCATAACAGCTGCTTTGCGCCCCAGATTTCTGAGGGCACTGGTGACTCCTCACTCAGCTCTGAACCCTAAGTTCTAAGAAGCTTCTAAACACTGGTGCAGTCAAGTCTGGCAAGAATAGAACAGCCAACCTGGGCCGTGGTGGCCCATGCCTTTAATCCCAGCACTTGGGAAGCAGAGGCAGGGGGATCTCCCAGCTTGAGGACAGCCTGGCCTACAGATGGGAGGTCCAAGATAGCCAGGGCTCCAGAGAAACCCAGTCTCAAAAGAACAAACAAACAAAAAAGAATGGTGCAGTACTCTCTTCCCTTTAGAGCCCTAAGCCCCCATGGGACAGAAGCCTGGCCGCTCAAGGAAGGTGAGGGCCAGAGACAGAGCTCAGTTCGCCATCTGACAGGTACTTAAGCAATGGAGCCGACAGTACCTCAGATGGGAAGAGGAAAGACTATCTACTTGGTTTCTTTCCAGCCTCCCTCCTCCCTCCATCCTGCCCCAAGATGAGGCAGCTTCTCTAGAGCCCAGCAGCTGTGTCTGAAAGTCCCCAGATGCTCTAGGGAAAGTGACCCACTGGAGAGTGTTTTGCCCAACATTCCTCCACCAGAACACTAGATGAAAGACATACGCTACAAGAGTCCCTCAGCCTCCTGACCTCTTCCTGGGATCTAGGTCTGCCACCAGCTTGCTGTGCAACCTTGGAAGACTCATACCACCTCTCTGGATTTGTGCTTAGCTCTCAAAAATAGAGATCTTTAGCTTCTTTAGGTACCGAAATTCTCCAGGTTTTGCCGATGCCAGTGAATGCAGAGCACACACACACAACCGTCCCCCTTGGCAGGCATTTGCCCTCAGGTTGGCTTGCCAGGAGGAGTCCAAGTGACTCTAGAATCCAGAGGTACTATGTGTCACCACCATCTGTCACAGCCACCAGCCTCACTTGGGGTGTCAGGTTACTAGCAATCACTCAGGCTTGGTGGCAGCCCTGCCACTGATATTTTTAGTGTCCTCCTGTGGACCTAACAAGAGTCAGATGTGTTCAACCCCTGACTCTGCCAAAGGCCTGACTACATCCCACCTAAACCATGTTCATAGGACAGCCCCTGCTGGGAGCAAGACAAGATCACACTAATGATGGAGTGAGGAAGGGGTACCTCCCTTCCTACCCTCTCACAGTACCCCATTCCTTTCCAAGTGTAGACTCCTGTTCTTTCTAGCACATAGGAGCATATGTTCCTGCACAGGCCTCTCTCTGGCAACTTTTTGACTCACCCTTCTAAGAGAGTTTTGCTCCCCAGTCCCAGAACAGGAACCTAAGCCCACCTTTGCCCTAAGCACCTGCCCCACCTTAGCTTTTGGAACCTATGTCAGAGCCCCCACCTGACATCAGACCTGGGCATCAGCCACATATTGCAATATGCTCCTCCCCCAGGAGGTGGCTGGACTCCAGTCTCCTGGTCAGCCTCAAAGTCCCAAGCCATTCCATGTGGCCTGGAAAGGTATTTATATAGTTCTGTCTCGACAGACTTCCTTCCCTGTAGTGTCCCTTAGAGTTCATTCACTATGACAAAGAACTACCTCAGCTGCATCTCAAGGATGAGCAGGGAAGCTCTGGGAAGAGGAGAGGGCAGCTGAGTGTCAGTCTGTATCTGCACATGAACAAAAACACTAACAAACTGGCCCTCCCTGGGCTTAATGCCTACTGTGAAGGTAAGTCAAAGGGACAAAAAAAAAAATCTAGATGCCCGTGAGGAGGGTGTGTGAGTATTTAAGTGTGTCTGAGTGTGTGTTTGGGGGCTACTAAATAGATACAATCTGTATTTACAATTAAATTCTCCCTTGGGGCAGTGCCAGCTTGAGAGGGGGCCTCCTCTGTAGGTGGGGCAGCACCCCATGCTAAGTCTTCCTAGGACTGTTTTGCCCAGCCTTGCCCTCCCCTCCCCCTCTCTTCTGGCTCTCTCCCCAGCTTCCCACACAAACACCCTTGCCCAGATTGCAGGCCAGCCTCAGCTTCTGCATTTGAGGGACAGAGAAGGCTCCAGGCTGTGCGACCTGCTCTTTCTGCCTCTCAGTCTGACTCCTCAGTTCCTGTGGGGGTGGCGGTGGTAAGGATCCAAAAGCCCTTGGAGGAAAAACAGGTTCAGCACCTTCTGGCCACCCCTAGTGCCAACCTAGGTTGTGGGCTGGGCATCTACCTGCCCACGTACCTTAGAGGGGACCCACATCTCTTAAAGGGTCTCTTTCCATTTCCTGCACTCCACTGAGGCATCTCCTGGTGGGAATGAGGGAGAACACAATGGAGACAGACAGGGAGACGTTCTGGCTCCACAGCCTTGAGTACCTAACTCTGCCAGGTCTCTGGGCCAGATTTCTCCACCTTCAACAGGAGGGTGTGCTGTGCTGGCGACAGGCAAGGGATAAGGCTCTCTGGGAGGAGGAGGCACATGGAGCCCTAAGCATACCCCCATGGGCTTCTAAATCTTCTTCCCTTGGGTCTCCCCTGTAACCTGGATTGATCCATCCGATGGAACCATCCAATGGAACCTCTATCCTTATTTGAAAGTGATATTCCAGGAAGAGATGAGCAGTCTCCATGGCTGGGTTTTGGAGTTTCTCTCTGATTCAGGATGTCCAAGCAGAGGTGGCTTAGAGGTATCTTTTGTACCTCTCATTGTGGGAAAATACACGTAATATTTATGATTGAAACCATTTGTAATTGTACAAGCCCATGGCCTGAAATAAACCAGCAATGTGGAGTAACCCTCACAACTACTTAGACTCAAAACTTTCCATCGTTCTCAACCAAAACTGAACCTGTTAAATATTACCAAATCCCACCCATTCCCATCCCTTGGCAAGCACCACTACCCACAAGTCTGTCTGAAGTTGCAGGTTCAAGGTGCCTCACATGAGTGGGATCCTCCTGAATTGAAGCTAAACGCTTCCGTCCTTCTCCAAGCCGGGCACGCACATTCAGTTATACCTCCTCTTTGTGTGGAATCATGGGTGCCATGTTTCCTTCCCTTTAAAGCCCTCAGATCTGCCATAGTAGGTAAGAGCAGGCAAGGGATCATCCTTGGCACTTTCCCCCAGGCTGGGACACCGCTAAGAACCCAAGGAAGCTGCCCGTCGCCACTGTGGGGCGCCATGGAGCCCAGGTCGGGAGGAGCAAGCGGCCCACGGAGACCCACGAACCGCGTCTGGGCGCAGCAGATCCTGCCTGTTTAGCATTACTTGGGGATCAGACACTGAGTACCACAGGCGATAAGTGGGCTGGCTCCCCTGAAGTTTCGGAGCATTGGGCCAAAGGTGGCGGAGAGGGGAGCCGCCCTGACTCTTCTTCAAACTTTTCCCGCCCCTTTGGGCGCAAAAGTCGACAGATGCCATCCAGGGGTGTCACGATGGCTCTGAGGTCCCGAAAAGGGAGGCCTGAGCCCTAGGGGTCAGGAGAAAGAGCAGCGGGGCTGCCGCACAGACCGCACCCCGGCCCCTCCCTGTCACCCACGGATCCCCGAGCCTGTCCCGGTACCTAAAGAGGAAGAACCGCTCCCCTGTCAGCCGGGAACCCCGACATCACTGATGTTCCCGGGTGCGCCCCCAACTCACCGGTCGCGGGCGTCTGGACGCAGTGGCGGGCTGCGCGCGGGGTGAAGCGCCGGCTGTTTTGAAGCTCGGGGCTCGGCCTCCTCCGCCCTCCTGGCCGACAAGCCTCCTCCCCGCCGCCCTCTCCGGAGCCCGCCTCCCGGACCGTGATGTCAGGAGCCGCCGATCCAGTCAGGGGGCGGGACCGCGAGAGGCAGCCAGGGACCCCCAGTCCCTGCCGCGGCCCTGTGACACTTGCACTCGCAAAGTTCAAGGAAGCTGGAAGTCTCTGCTGGAGATGTCGCTCCCCTCTCCTCATCTCTGTCATCCTTTCTTCTCTTGAAAGCAGGATTAGGACCCGGTGACTCCCGCATCCTTCCTAGCACCCTCTCTGTTCCTCTTAGTAACTTAGTGAGCTGGTTGTTAATGTCTCTTGCCTCAGTTTCCTCTGATGGAAACGGAAGGCATGGTGGGACCTTGTTCTGAGACCTAAAAGCAATACTTACACAGTGCTTGCTTCCTGGAAAGGCTGTGTAGCTGTAACTGAGAAATTAGAGTTTCTCCCCTGAGGTAAAACCACCATCAGGACAAGCCTTGAGAGTCTACCAAGTCCGGCTGGAGAGATGGCTCAGAGGTTAAGTGCTCTTCTAGAGGAGCCAAGTGCAACTCCAGTTCCGACACCCTCACACAGACACACTAATACACATAAAATGAAATTAAATATTTGAAAAAGAAAAGATTCCTCCAATTATGGCCAAGCCTAAAAACCCCACCTACTGAGAAGTCTGAAGTAGAGGATCCAAGTTCAAAGCCTGGGTGAGCCACATAATGAATTCAAAGCCAGCCCTTGACACTTTGTAAGACCTTGACTCAAAAATTAAAAAGAAGGGTTGGATTCCATTATCTCACTCTTGCCTGGCACTTGGGTTCCACCCTAATAACCTCTCCTCCGATTCCTCCCTGCACCCTCCCCAAATTAATACACATACACACACGGCTTCATACAATTCACTCCCAAAGTCTTTCGAACTCCTGGGAATGTATTGTTCCTGAAAATGACCAAAAGACCCATAACTACCTTCTCCCTTTGCCTCCATTTCTCATCTGAAAACAGCAGATGAACATCCAAGAAGGCTCGTGGGAGGCTCTGGAAGTAAGCCAGGGGCCTGAGCCCCAGCCTATGTGTTGAAGGGAATGTTTTAAAAATGGAAACACTCAGACATGGGGCCCAGCATATTACAGCATCACTTTAGACTTTAAACTTTACAGAATTGTGTTCTTTGTACAAAACAAAAGTAAAAGGCACCTGGCTTGTACCTCTAACAACAAATGGGAACTTACGCACAGTTGTGAAGTCTCAATTGGGCACTGTATTCTTTCTTGCCCATATGTTTAAAGCCATGTGTGTTTATACATATTGAGGTAAGAGGACAACTTTGTAGAGTTGATTTTCTCCTTTATGTTGCTTCTAGGGATTATCAGGCTCCGTGGCAAGTGCTTTCACCTACTGAGTCATTTTGCTGGTTCAATGTTTTTTATTACATTTACTCATTTATTTATTCACTTGTGTGTGTGGATAGCATACATGGAAACCAGAGAGAACCCTAAGGACCCTGGGTATAAAGTCTGGGACCTCACACTTAGTGGCAAGTGCCCTTAGCATGTTGCTGTGATAAACACCAGGACCAAAGACAGTTGGTTTCTCCTGATACTTCAGAAAAAGTTCATCACTGAGGGTCACAGGAAAGAGCTCGGGATGGGAACCTGGGGGCAGGAGCTGATGTAGAGGCTGTGGAGGAATCCTGCTTACTGGATTGCTCAGCTACCTTATGTAGCCCAGGCCCACCTGCCCAGGGATGACACTGTCCACAGCGGTGGCCAAGAAAATACACCACCAACATGCCTACAGACCAATCTGATGGAGGCAACTGTTCAATTGCTAGTCCCTCTTCCCAGGTGCCTCTAGGTTTGTGTCAGGTTGACAGCTGCGTTAACTATGACAGCCATCTTGGCAGCCCCTAATTTATTTTGTTTGTTCATTATTTTTCAAGACAAGGTTCTTGCTAACCCCAGGCTACCCTTAAATTCTCAACCCTCCTGCCTCTCCACCTTCCATGTGCTAGAGTTACACATGGCAAACACCACCACCCCTTCTACCCTAAGCCAGGTTGCCATGTTTCACTGTTCATGAGTATCATGAGCTCTGTAGAGGGTCTAAGTTAGAGAGTCCCTGGGGTGCATGAGACCCCACATCCAAAGAGGCATTCCCTTGGTTGGTCTTGTATTTGACTTGCATGGGCAAAGCAGATGTAGACTTGTTCCCCAAGTAAGAAAGTCTTTGCACAGGGGACAGCAGGCACTACTATGAGCTGAGGCCTGTCTACCCCACACTCATCTGGAAACAGAAAACCCAAAGGCTGGCCACCAACTTGTTACTATGTAGCCAAGGATGACCTTAAACTTCTGATCTCCCTGCCCTTACCCCTGAATGATAGGCATACATCCTACGCTCAGTTTATGTGGTGCTGGGGATGGAACAGAGGGCTTCAGAATATTAGGCAAGTCCTCTACAAACTGCTATGTCCCAGGCCTGACAAACATCAGCTGTAACTCAACACAATAGCCCTGCAAAAGATAGCCTCATTCTATCCATGAAGTGGAGATTTGGAGGAAGCTGAGACAGGACCTTGTTCAAAGGCCCCAGAGGAATGACAATGGGTGGATTTGAACCCAGGCCAACTGCTTCAATCCCCACTCCCTTTACCCTTTCTTTGCCAAATAACATAAATTGTTTGTTTGAATATATTCATTTGAAAGGAAACCGTGTTGCCAAACAGGAAGACAGTGGCATCTTCCAAAAATAGAAGACAAACTTACAAATATAAATGCCACCAAAATAAAAGTGTTAGCAAACTGTAGCCAGATGGTGTTGACTGAGGAGACTCCAAGCCCAAGGCTTGGGCCCACTGCAGAGGGCAATGGAAGCAGGCCAGCCTAGAGGAGACTGCAATATGAGCTCAGGCAGACTCACTGAAAATGGACCAAGACCTCACCCTGAGAGAAAGTTGGGTGCTACCTCCTCCCTGTAGATACAGGGAAGCCTCCTGCTGATGGGTGTGTCCTGAACAGGATGAAAGAAAGGAATGGGAGTACTGAGTCTTTCCATTTTCCAGACCTCATAGGAGCCCCACCCACCTGTTCCCTTTACCTGAGGCTTGCTGGTCTTTATTTTCTCTGTAACTACACAGTTCTCTTCAGGGGGAAGCAGAAGCCTGCCTTACATATGCTGTACTCTTGCTCCTGGTATTTCAGTAATGAACCTGAGACCCCAGCATGGTGTGAAGGGTAAATAAAGGTGTGTCCTAGAGAATTCTCACTCCCCACACTTTGATGACATAGGACACATGACCACTCTAGCTGCCTTAGGTGAGCAGGGTGCATTCACCCACATATGATTTAAAGCTTGAACTCCAGCTGGGCCATGTGATTTACATCAGCCAATGAGCAGTTAGCAACAAGGCACTTGAGAAAACTGGCAAGCCTTTGGGCAGCAGATAGCTCCTGTCACACTTTTGCCATTTCCATGAGTAATATAGCATTCTGGTACCCAACTGGTACTCCAGAAAAATGGAAGCTGCTTGGAGCATAGCTACCCTGGGTAAGCTGCAGTGTTCCTGCTGAGGCCCAAAGCTGCAGAGAGGTGGATAAGATACACGTGGACATTTCTGTATGCCACTGTAGCCTCTTGGCTATTTATCAAGAGCTAATTAATAACAGGACCATCTTGCTTGGAGAGAGGGTGTCTGAAGATATGGGAAGCCATGGACAGTGACAAGGAGAGGAATTGGTTCAGGGTTGGGGAAAGAGACAGAAAGGCTATAGATATGGCTCAGTGGTTAAGGTACTTAGTCCACAACAATGGGTACTGGAGTTTAGGTCTTGACACCCATGTAACAAGATGGGTATCCCTGGAAACACCTATAACTGCAGCTCAGAGGGGCAGAGGATTGCTGGGAGTTGTTGGATTCTCACCTAGTGAAAGCTCCAAGGAAATAAGTGGAGAATAATAGAGGAGGATCCCTGAGGGCCTCTATATGTGTCCTTGCACACATGTGTACACACACACACACACACACACACACACACACACACACTATCACCACTACCACACAGTTTCTTCTTAAAGAGAGAGACCAGTCGGGCTTGGTGGTCCATTCCTTACATCCCAGCTCTCAAGAGGCAGAGGTAGACAGTTCTCCATGACTTTGCAGCCAGCCTGATCTACAGTACGTTTTCCAGGCCAGACAGGGCTACATAATGGGACCCTATCTCAAAAGAGAACTCACAGAGATCTGCCTGCCTCAGCCTCCTGAGTGCTGGGATTAAAGGTGTGCGCCACCACTGTGAAGCTAACCCATCCTCCTTAAAGGAGTACAATGTCCCAACATCATGTGAGTGAATCTTTCCCCACCTGAGACTTCAGATAAGACCCCAGCTGTGGCCAACATCTTGATGGAACCCTTGTAGAGGGTAGAGGGCTCAGCTAAGTCCTGCTCACATTCCAGACCCACTCAGACTGTGAGGTAATGAGCACATGTTGCTTGGGGAATACTAATTTGTGGGGCAATTTGTTACATAGCAAGATATAACTGATATACAAAGAATAGACTAAACCCCAGTGACTCAGATCTGGATGCTGAGTTCTAGTTGTTGCTTTTGCATCCATTAGCAGAAGCAAGATTGTGCATCCAAATTCCAATGGTTCTCAAGTGTCCATACCTCTTGCAAGTGTCATGTATCCATCAAGGATTGAATGAGACCATGGTCCATGTCATGGATTGAATGAGATGTATGGTCCACGTCATCTTTACTTGGGAACAAAGGCTGGTTGTGTCCATTACTTTTCTCTTTGCTGTAACAAGATATGTGGCGAATCAGCTTCAGGAAGGAAGAGTGTATTTGGCTCAGTTTGAGGTACAGTCCACCACGGCTGGAACATAAACTGACTGTGGGCCACACAATATCCATAGTCAGGAGTAGAAGAGATAAATGTTCCCTTTTCCCTTGTGCCACCTACTTTAAGGTGACTCTTCCCACTCATGTACATACACAGAGGTTTGTGTCCTGGGTGATTCTAGAGCCTGTCAATCACATGATGGAGCCACCTCTTTCTGAAAGCCTCGTAGTCTCAGGGAAGAGGAGGCTAAGCTGAGGGACCAACATCCCCAGACTCACATTTCCTCAGGCATGCTGCACATGTCTCCCACTAACTCTGGTTTTGTTTGCTTGTTTTGCTTTTTTGATAGGGGCTCGTGTAGCCTAGGCTGGCTTCTAACTCCTTCTGTAGGCAGGGATGATACTGAGCTTCTGATCCTCCTGCTTCTACCTCCCAAGTGCTGGGATTGCAGTCAGGCATCAGTATGCCCAGTTTCTGTGCTTAGGTACAGAACCAGGGTCTTATGAATGCTAGGCAGGCACTGTACCAACTGAACTACATTCTCTGTCCCCAGCCATCAGCATCATGAAGGACCATGCTGTGAGGGATTCTGGACCTGGCAGTTTAGGGGATACTTCTTGGAAATAGATGGTCATGGGGGTTTGGTTCTGACTGAGTGTCTTGTGATTTTCCCCCATAAAGTTCAGAAATTTAACCAGAAAGATTAATGTTATGATATTGTCTGCTTGACTTTTGACAAAGAGGTTTGCTAATCTTCAAAGAAAATGATTGCAGAATTTCCAGGGCCCTGGACATAGTCTCAAAGCATGCCACCTTGGGCTTGTGTCTTCTAAAGCTATGATAGTAACAGATACAGGACAAATATTTACTGTGGAATACAAGGGGTATCCATCCAGGTTTCTCTTACTGTTGTTATTGGGTACATGTGCCCCAGATACCTGCTGCTCTGACTCTGGCTTCCCATATTTATCAGGCTCTTTGGCACCATAGGACCAGAGCTTCAAGTTCTCTGAAGTGGAGCACATAGCAGGAAGCAAGAAGTGGGCCTGAGGTGACCACCATCAACCACACTAGAACCCAAACATCTGGAATCAAGGATGACTTGGGGACAGAGCCCCAATGTGTCCCTCAGCCTAGTGAGGAGGCTGTTTCTTTGAGAAAGAGCAGATTACAGTGTGACACTGAAAAGTCCTGCAAAAGATGGGGGAAACGCCTAGGCTGGTGGAGTACTTTTTCTGGTATGCATGAAGTCTTGAGTTTGAGCCCATGGCCCATAAGCTGTGTGTGGTGGTGCATGCCTGTAATCGCATCCCATAGGCTGTGTGTGATGGTACATGCTTGTAATCTTAGGACTTGGAGGTGGAGGCAGTAGGATCAGAAATACATGGACATTTTCAATACATAGTACATTTGAGTACAGCCTGGGATCTGGAATACATGAGACCCTGTCAAAAAGAGTCCTTGTCACCAATGTTCCAGGAGTGGGCAGTCGCCATCTAGACATCATGAATATACTTCCTTCAGCCTAAGAGAGCATCCTTTGTGTTCTCTAAATATTTCTACTTTTTCAAAACAAAATACTTCCTTCGTTCAAACAATGTCTCCAGGAAACGGTATTATCCCCCAATCATTCACTAAACCTATACTTAGTGTGACTCCTCTTTGCACCAGGCACCGAGGCCCTGGGATTATAGCAGTAAATAAATGCATCCCCACATTTCTATTCTTATAGAACAAGGTAGCCAGTGCTGGAAAGTTCTATTTGTTACCCTGCTTGTTGCTGTGCATGTTTTCTTTCCAAGCTCACTAGGGAGCCTTGTGTGAGTGAGAACTTGGCAATCCCCCTCAAATGACCAGCCATAGGTCCCTTGGGCAAATCTAACTATAGATATGGGCTGGATTCATGAATCCTAATGAAGCTTTGGGTATGGGCAGTGTGCCGGTGAGTTTTAATTGTCAACTTGACACAACCTAGAGTCACCTGGAAAGAGGGAACCTCAACTGAAGGGCTGGTGCACTCAGATTGGCTAGTGGCAGCATCTGTAAGAGATTGTCTTGACCAATGATTGGTGTGGGAGGGTCCAGCCCACATAGTCGCACTAGGAAGGTGGGTCCGAGAGTTATGAAAGCTAGCTGAGCATGCACCTTAGAGCTTGCTCCTACCTGAGTTCTTGCTCTGACTTCCTTTAATGATTGTCTATGACCCGGAAGTGTAAACTAAAGTAACATTTCTCCCCATCAGCTGCTTTTATCGCAGCATTTATAATCAAATCAAACTAGGACAGGCAGGTAGGGAAACCCCTCCTTTCAACAGGAGTCACCCTCCCATCCGGCTTGACAGTTCAAAGGTCACAGCTTTCCAAGACTGGATGAGACCTAGGCATTCTCACTTGAGCCATTCCCATGCTTCTACACAGACAGCTACAGAAACCTTGATGGCTAACTAAACTCTTGATCTGCAAAACATGTCTGGGACTCCATAACTAAATAGGATTGAAATACTTCTGTTTACAGTCTGGGTCTCTTTACTTTCTTTCATTCCTCCCTCAAATGCTTCCTGCACCCCACCCAGAGGTTAGGGATCCAGACTCTGGCTTCTGTCTCCAGCAGCTAGTGCGTGTAGTGTGCTCACTCAAAGGACTTTCTTCTCTAACACTTGTACTCCTCCATTTTTCACAACTGTAACAAAATACCTGAGGTTGAGTAACTCATATTTTTTAAAGGCTTATTTTGCTTGATTTTCCATCAACAACACCTGTATGCAATCCATTATCGATGACTTCATAAAATCTCTGAGGCTGGGTAACATAACGGAAAGGTAGTTTACTTAGCTCACAGTTCTGGAAGCTCAGGGGCACATACAGGCACCAGTTCAACTCTGGTGAAGTCTTCTGTGCTGATGACCTTGCAGGGGTGGGAGCCTGAGCAAAGGAGAGACAGGTGTGGTGGAAGAGGAGGCCAGCAAGAGGGGAGGAGCCAGCCGTGTTCTTTTGTAACCTCTCTCTCATAGGAACCAGTCAGAGCTCCCAGAGGAAAAAAATCTAATACCTGACAAGGGCAGAGCCCCAAAGCCCTTCCCTAGGTCCTGTCTCTAAAAGGTCTCACCAGCTTTTCATATTGCCACACTGGGATAGAACATCTGGCACTTCATCCCTTGGGGTCCAGATGACATCTGGACCAAGGTAATACCGTTCACTGCCTTCTTATGCATCATCTTCATTCCCCAACAGAAAATGCACTTCCTGAAAGCAGAGGCCTTGTTTATCTTGCTCACCATTTAGTTACCAACATTTGATTAATGGTGTGCATCAAGGTCCCATTCACCTCTGAATAGAGGGATGATGGATGGATGGACAGACAAACAGGTGATTGATGGGTAAATCCTTGGGGATATGTGATTGTTTTAAAACATATCTTCATGTTCTCTGACACTCAACCTGTTGAGAGGTATTCCATCAGTTGGCTTCTGGTCCACCAATAGAATATGATTGATATGCCTGTGTGGCTCTCCAAGACTGAGTCATAAGAGGTGAAGCAGGCTGATCTGGTTCTCTGGAGGACTGCTTATTAGGCACCTACCTTCTGGCACCAAGCCAAGCCTGGGACTCAGACAAGGGTCCCTCTTCACCTCATAGCTGGACCTTTTTCATTGGGCTGTAGTTGTGTGTAGAAATGTCTAGGGTAACTGAAATGTGTAGTCACCTCAGAGGTAATTAATGATAATCCCTCAACTACATGTAAACCCACGTGATAGAGTACCACGACAAAAGGGAGCCCAGCACTTTACGGGATTGTGTTAAGGCAATTTCACTTCCTGTGTTAGCTACTTGTCTCATGGCTTTGGTACACTGACAAAAACAACTTAAGGAGGAAAAGAGTTGTTTGACGAACAGTTGGAGGGGAGTATCCATCTTGACAGGGAATTCACGGCAGCAGGAACATGAGGTAGATGGTCACATCGTCTCTGTGGTCAAGGAGACAGAAGAACACGGGTGTTCCCCTGGCTTCCTCCGTTTATTCAGTCCAAGACCCTACCCACTGAATGGTGCCACCCAGACTTAGGGGGAGTGCCTTCCCACCCTAATTAGCTCAGTGTGGACAGCCCCTCACAGACATGCTCAGAAGTGAGTTTAGAGCCTGCAAATTGGTAACCACTATCAGCTGTCAACCCACCTCCCACGGGATAGCAGAGGTTAGGTCTGGCATCTGGAGGGTCTTTGAGAGTTGGTTCAGCAAACACGATGCTGTGGGTGCAAAGGTCCTGTGGGAAAGAGTGTAGAAGATAGACCACAGAGGGCAGAGCAAAGGTGGGACTGCAGACATGGTGAGAGAAGGGAGGAGTGTGTGCAGCTTGCCACAAGTGTGTCAGATCTTCACTGAATTGCTATCTAGACGAGGCTAGGGAGGGCTAGGGAGGATGAGCCTGGACTCAATGGAAAAATCTGGATGTGTGAAACAATAGCAACCCAGGATTCAGATCCATGCACACTTTGTTTCGTTTACTTTAGGTTTAGTGGGTTTTATTTATTTGTTTAGTTTTAAGGCAGAGTGTCATATGTTCCAGGCTGGCCTCCTACTCTCTATGTGGCTGATGTGATCCTGCTGCCTCCACTTTTCACAAGCTGGGCTTATAGACAAACATCACCACACCAGGTTTATGTGGCACTCGCTATTGAACCCAGCCAGGGCTTCCTGCATATGGGGAAACACTGTGCCAGCGGAGCTACATCCCTAGCCCCCACTTTGGAGTGAGTCTGGGAGAAGAACAGCCCAAAGAGATTCAAAGTTTCCAGTGACAGGGATGTCTAGAGAAAACCATATTATTTACTGGGGGTCAGATGCGATGGACACTTCTCAGGGACCAAATGTGAAGGTGTAGCAAATGCGGACCAAATGTGGGCATGTCTGGCGGTGCAGGATGCTTTTTGGTCTCAGATCCACTGGCTCCTCTGAGGCTTAAGGGATGGATTCTCTGAATAACAGTATATTGAGGAGTGCTTTGCTAGTGGGTTAGCTGACAAGAATATCCAGGTTGCAGGGTGTCTCCCTGCAACACCTGGTCACGTGAAAAGCTCATGCATTCACTGCTTCTAACTAGATTCCAAAGGGAAGCTTAAGGTAGCTTATGATCAAAAGCGGAGACACAATAGAGTGGCCACAAAGGGAACAGAAGGGAGAGGAAGAAAATATAAGCATTATACACATGCAAATGCACCTGTGAGTCATCAGCCATGCAAACTTCTCCAGCCTGTTTCTGAGCATGCTGCTGAGCTTTCCACTGGTCTGGGCTGAGCTCAGCAATCTGCATATCTAACAAGCCCTTCTCCTCCACAAATGGGGATTCTGATGTAGTGACACATGGAGTGAATGCTCTCCAGAGTGTGTGTGTGTGTGTGTGTGTGTGTGTACAAGTGTGCACGTGGAGGCCAGAGGTCAAGACCTGTGTATCCCTCAGTCACTCTCCACCTTATTTATAGATAACCTGAGCTCACTGGTTCAGCCAGACTGGCTGGAAAACCCTAGGGATCCTCCTATCTCTCCTCAACCCCCAATACTGGGATTACAAGCATATGGCTCCCCAGCTTTTGGGGCACTAGGGCTCCAAACTCTGATCTTCATGCTTGCATCTTCCCAGCTCCAGGGAACCCACATCTGGAGGCATTTTTGATTTAGTACTTAAACAAATAGGAGCATAGAAATTAAGCATGGGAAGTAATATGGGGGAATCAACACTGGAGCCAGATGAGATGGATCGCCAACAGGACAAACTTCAGTCAGGGGCGTCTACATGTAGGAGCAGCAGCATTCCCTTCTCAGACGGCTGTGTGCACACAAAAGTTTCAGAGGTGCTGCAAGTAAGTATTCTTTTATCCAACACCTAGTTAGGCCTTTTGATGGTCTGTGTGAGTGTGTGTGGGTGCCTGAGGAGCAACCAGCACCCTGAATAGGAGTTACAGGCTGTTGTAAGCTATCTGATGTGTGTGCTGGGAACCAAATTCAGGTCCTCTGGGGGAGCAGAAAGTGCTCTTTTCTGCATAGTCACTTCTCCAGCCCACCATTTCCATTTTTGTCTTGAGGCAGGGTCTGTTTTACCCCAGGCTGGCTTGAAACACAGTGTAGCTGAGGATAACCTTAGGTTTCCCATTCTCCTGCTTCCATCTCTCCAGGTTGATACTATTAGTGTGAATCACCACACAGTTTTTGTATCCCTGGGGATTGAACCCAGGGCTTCTGACAGGTGAGGCTCTCCCAACTTAGTCACATCCCTAACTGGTTAGTTTTGAGGCAAGGACTCTGTTTTCAGGCATGCCTGGAGTTCCCGCTATTGCCCAGATTGTCACCAAATTCATGGTCCTCCTTGCCTCCAACTTTTGCATGCTGGAACCACAGGTATGTGCAACCTGCCCTACCTGACAGCAACTGTTTATTGAGAGGCTCTCCAAAGACCCAGCTTTGTTTTAGTGCTAGGAGTACAGGGATGAATGAAAACAATTTAACCTCTGACCCAGTAGAAGGTACAGTCAGGCAAGGGAGCTTGGGCAAAATAGGTAAAGAAATAAACATACATACAATGGCAAGAATGGTTTGTGATAAAGGTTACATGATAAACATTGCATGACAAATAATAGATGAGGGAGAGATTTGTAGTAGAAAGAATAGCTGCAAGGTTACAGGCCAGGAAAAGATTTATAATACTTAGGTAAGGCCTCTGGAGGCCCAGTCTTTCAGGCTTGGAAGTTGGGTTGCCCTTGAAGGAGTGTTTGGAGGATTTAGAATGGACCTCCACCTTTGTCTTGTCTATGTTGAACTAGAACCTGAAATAACAGGCTCAGAGCTCAGGTAGATCTTCCCGGAGAAGGAGACAACTTGGACTATTCAGCAGTGATGGCTCATGCCTTCCAACTATACAGTGCAATCCTGTGTCCTTCCCTACCCACCCCCGATCATCATCATAATGTTGACCACATCTGCACAGGCTCCCCTGGCCACCAACTCCTAGCTCCAGGATTCTCAACAGTCAGACAATCCCAGGAAACTGGCAAACAAGCTTTCAGTTAAAGATAAAAGAAACAAAATATTGTTTTGTTTTGTTTTCCTGAGATGACTTCTAAACATTCTCATTCCCAAGGGTCCTGGTAGCTAACCCCAAGCACCTGTTCCAATTACTTTGTATGTGTGTCTTCCTGTGTGTTCAGGAGCATGTGTGACCCATGTGTACAAATCAGAGGACAACATGGAGTCATTTCCTCTCTTCCACTACATGGGTCTATTCCCAGGATTAGAACTCAGGTCATCAGGCTTAGCAGCAAGTGCCTTTATTTGCTGACCCATCTTGCCAAGTTGTTGTTGTAGATTTGTTTTTGTTGCTTGTTTGTTTGTTTTCTTGCTTTGTCCCTGTCTTAGTTCATCATGGGTAGAGAGGACATGGTTGAGTTCACAGTAGAGGGAGTGTGTGACAGAGACTCCTAATGAACGGAGAAGGGGAGAGTGGCTGGAACTCAGTGGTTCCAACCCTCAGAGAAGGCCCACCCTAGTGATCTACTCCCAGCAGGCCTTGAAGCCTGGGAAACCAAGCATTGGGAACATAAGCCCGTAGAACACTTCCTACTCAAACAATAATAGAGGGCATGACAGGGACCAGGGCACTTCCATATCTTCTCTGTGCCCAGATGGAATCAACCCCCTCTCTGCTTATTTCAAACCCCCTGCCCAGAATGGGAAGGAGGTAGCACTCAATACTAAGGAAAAGCTGTGAGGCTGGAGGGGTGACGTGAGCTTCTAGAGACATGGTGAAGGGTGACCATCTGGATAAGGCTGAGTGGTAGGTGTGGTCACCAGCTCACCTTCCACATCCCAGGACTGCCAAAGGCAGGTGCCAGCAGTTACCATTTTTACACTAGCACGTGGAACCCCAGGTGACCCTGTGACCGGTGAACCAGATAAACATTAATATGGCAAGAACATGTCCAGAGACAGGACTTCACTTGCTCAAGGTTGCAGGGCAGGGCCAGTTTGAGAGCCAAGAGCTTCTGTGCTCCTGATATGGTCTGGCAGCTTTGTGGGCTTTTCTCTGAAGGGAGGGCTGCCAGCCTCAGCTCAGAAGCCGCTGGCCTGTAGCCTCCTGATGGAATCGAAGCTCATTGTTTTGCTCTGGTTGTATTTGCTTTCCTGATTTCCTCCCATTCAGGCTGGATTTCTATGTGGAACCATGATGAAAAGTTCCATGTCAGGGTTGGCCTCAGTGGCAGAGCATGGTCACTGGGTCCATTATCAGCTCCTTCCATCAAGAACAGAAACAGGTCAACTTTTAAGTAGAGTTTGTTTTGGTTTTTTTTCTTTTCTACCTGGGGCTAGAGAGATGTCATTGTGGTTAAGAGCCCTTGCTGCTCATATGGTTGTTTTCCCAGCATTCACTTAGTCAACTTACAACCACCTGTGAGTCCAACTCCAGAGGCCGATGCCCCTGTGGCTTTTGTGGGCACTTGCATATGATGCTGGCCCACACACACACACACCTAAAAGCAAAGTAAAATATTTCAAATATCATGTTGACCCAATGAGGGTGCTATTTTGAGTTGGTTTTCCTTGGTTCAAGTTAGTTTTTTGAGACAGCATATCCAGTCATCCAGGCTGGCCTTGAACTTAGTTTGTATCTCAGGATGACCTTGAATCTTGACTATCCCATCTCTACCTCCCAAATGCTGGGATTTTAGTTGTGTACCTTGTGTTGTTTTGTTTTGACACAAGGTCTTGCTATGTAGCCCCGGCTAGCTTTGAACTCTCATCCTACTGGGTATGGGGCCTACAGAGGGTGTTTGTTTCCTCAATGAAGCAGAACTAAGCATCAGCTCATTTTTTTTTTCTTTCTGTAAAGGGCCAGAGAGCAAAATCCCAGGCTTAGCCACAGACAAGCTTTCAGGAGTGGGGTGGTTGCAGTCTAATAAAACTATGGGGCCTGAGGATGTAGCTCATTTGGTAGACTGCTTGCTTAGCATGCAGGAAGTCATGGATAAAATCATGGTAGGACATAGCTATAGCTCCATGTCTTCATCATTTTTCTATTGCAAGGCAACTTACAAAAGAAAGCATTTGTGGTTCCATAGGGTTAGAGTCCATGATGGTGGCGCAAGATCATGGCAGCAGGGACAGCTGAGAGCTCACATCTTGATCTGCAAGCAGGAGGCAGAGTACACGGGGAATGGCTCAGGTCTTTTGAAACCTCAATGCCTGCCTGCCCCCGGTGACACACTTCTTTCAACAAGGACACACCTCCTAGTCCTTCCCAAATAGTCCTCCCAAGTGAGGAACAAACATTCAAGCATATGAACCTATGAGGGCCATTCTCTTTCAAGCCACCACATCCTAACACCAGGGAAGTGGAAACAGGAGACTCAGGATTCAAGGTTATCCTTGGCTAGGTAGTGAAGCTAGCCTGAGCTACATGAGACTGTGCCTCAAAAATAAGTAAACAATTAAAAATACAAAGCTTTCTTTACAAAAACAGACATGGGATCAGCTGTGGCCTGCAGGCCAGTTTTATAATCTCTGAAATCATCAGAGGCAGATGGTTCTCAGATGATGCTTCCCACAGTGTCTGTTTCTAGTCACTTCACATGGTGACAGTGATGTCAGACCATTCCATCCAAGTCCAGCATGGAGAACTAATGAGCTTCCTGGGTTGACTTACAGAAACATAGCGGCCTGGAGCATCTGTACCACCAGACAGCGCTCTCCAGCATGGGTACCGTTGCATAGCCTGCATGCAGCTGCACTCCCCAAAAGTCTCCTCTCCTCCAGTTGTCCCTTGCTCTTGCACCCTCGGGGAGGGGGCTGGTGAGTTTTGTGAGTTTCATAAGCTGGTGCATGGGTGTGTGTGTGTGGGGGGGTTGGTTTCAGACCCAAGAAAACAGCTACACAACAAAAGCACAAATACAAGGGCCTGGGAGATAACTCAAGTGGAAAAAGGAGTTGGGATCCCCAGCACTCATGCATGGCGGCCTTGCCTATAATCCCAACTCTCCAGAGTCTAAAATAGGAGATCCCAGAGCAGCTGGCTAGCTGAGCCAGATCACAGAAATCTGGTTTCATCTTAGACTCTGTCTCAATAGATAGGGTGAAAACTGGCCAGGGAGACAACTGACATGAACCTCTGGCCTCCATATGTAAGTATGCATATTTATACATGTATCCACACATACCACATACACATGTGGGCTCACATACGTGCGTATACAGCCCTCCACACACAAGTACAGACAGTGACTGTGAAGATGGCACTGAGCTGAGCATATTCAAGGGGTCCCTTCCAGATACATTATAAGAATCAAGGCCCAAACCACAGAGGGATGAGGCAGGGACCTTGGGGCCTCTTCCCATAGAGAGCTCCTGGTGACTCCATCCCTTTATGGAGGCTGAAGAGGGAGTCATGTGATCCCCAAGGGGCTATTAAGGCCTTAATTCCCACCATCCCTCTTCCAGGGTGTCCAACAGTGGTCCACTTAATATAACCAAGGCTGAATGGAAGGGCCACCTGGAGAGATGGGTGACTCAGGAAGCCCCTTTAGCTCAAATGTCCCTCTCCTCCCCTTTTAGGGTCTACAAGGACATTCCTTTGGCTTCTCAAGCCATTTACTGTTCTATTAGCTGTAAGGCTGCTGTTAATACCTTACCTAGAAACATTCTCACAGTTTGATTTACTATTTTGAAACAGGATCTTACTGTGTAGCTCTGACTGGCCTAGAACTCCCTGTGTAGACCAGGCTAGTCTTGAACTCACAGATACTCTCCCGCTTCTGCTTCTCAAGAGCTGGGATTAGAGAGGTGGGCCACCATACCTAGCTGGGTACCAAAATTCTCAATCAGCTTTTAAGTTGACACAACAGACCGGTCTAGAGTGTATTGGCTCATCAATTCATTTCATGTTTTCCTTTCCCTTTTCTTTCACTTTTAAATTTATCTATGAGGGAGGTTAGAGAACAACTTGCAGAAATGGGCTCTTTCCTCTCACATTATGGATCCTAGGGATAGAACTCAGGTCTTCAGGCTCGGTGGCAAGTGTTTTATCCACTGAAGCATCTTGCTGGTCCACCATCTGTGTGTTTTCTAGGAAAGTGAAACTTAGGGAGGACCTGTGAGAGCAATGCAGTCCTCACTTAGCTCCTCCCCTTTATGAAAATAATTTGAACACCTACTAGATACTTTACATGCCCAAGTTCTTACATCCTCACAACAGCATTAGGAAGTAGATGTATGGTCTGAGACAGCCAGGATTCAGACAGGCTAATTAAATGGATTGTAAAAGCCAGGACTTGAAGACTGTGGCACCTACATTCCTAATGACCACACCCATCTCTCTCCCTTTGGGGATCCTCTTCTCAAGGGCCTCCAGGTCCATTTCTCTTGACCCAGCTTCTGCCTGTCTAGCCCTGAATGCATGGCCTCACCCTCTACCAAAAGGACAATGCTGTTGGGAAGCCCTCAGGACTGCCTTCACTCCTGGTACCTCTCTAGGGCTTGGAAGGATGCCAGGGTTCTATGGGGGCTCTGAAGTGGGTGACCCCAATTCCAGAATCAGCTAGAGACAGAGCATGAGACAGGTGTCTACACTGAGAGCCTCTGTCTCCACAGACCACTGGCTTCTACTCTCACCAGACCACACCCTACACTCACCCGACCAGTCAGGCCATACCACCCACATGCCAGCCTGATCCGTTTGGACGGGCATGAGGCGTGACCCAGCTTGCTGACACCTGAGCCAGTTGCCACTCCCTGTCCTCCTCTTCCCAGGACCTCCACGTTCAGGTCTTCGAGGGCACACTGGGGTGTCTACTTGGGGGGGGGTTCTCTGCACACTTCAGAAAGACAGAAGCACAGGCTCCATTCTGGAAGCAATATGCAGGACACAGTGTGACTTATCAGGGACTTCCCTGACCCCTGGGACGCCTTGGCTCACAACTGTGGGAAGTCACCCTAGAGCCCAAGCACTCTTGCCTTGAAGGCATTGAAGAGCTGTCCCATGAGGAAGGCAGGCAGGAGGTTTGCTTCTCCACTGCAGAACAGGACAGTCAACTCCGTCACTGTCACCCTGACACACTTTGTAGAAGATTCTCTGAGCACTCCATCATTCCTTCATTCATTCATTTATAGACCTCACCACCACCATCAGCCAAATGCCAGGAACTCTGCCCACCTCAGGAAGGCAACAGAACAGAAGGAAAGGTTCTCAGAGGACTCTCATGGGGTGGATGTCTGTGCTGGGCAAGTTTATGTCTGTCTACCTGACACAAGCAAAAGTCATGAGAGGAGGGAACCGCAAATGAAAAAATGCCTCCGTAAAGTCAGTAAAGTCAGGCTGTAGACAGGCCTGCAGGGCATTTTCTTAATTAGTGATTGATGGGGGAGGGCCCGGTGGTCCTGGGTTCTATAAGAAAGCAGGCTGACAAAGCTACGAGGAGCAAGCCAGTGCACAGTGATTCTCCAAGGCCTCTGCATCCGCTCCTGCCCCAAGATTGCTGTCCTTGAGCTCCTGTCCTGACTTCCTTTAGTGATGCACTGCTGTGATGTGGAAGTGTGCGCTGAATAAGCGCTTTCCTCCCCAGGTTGCTTTGGCCATGATGTTTCATCACAGCATTAGTAACACTGACTAGGACAATGTCAAGCAAGAGGGGTCAGTCAACATAGCCAGTGAGATGGCTCAGTGGGTAAATGTTCTTGCTGCCAAGCCTGACTCCCTGAGTTTAATTTCCCCAGATGCACACAGTGGAGAGAGCCAACTCCTGTAAACTGTACTCTGACCTTCACACACAGGCCACAGTATTCATGTCTACACACAAAGTTTTTTGTTGTTTTGGTTTTTGGTTTTGTTTTTTTTTTTTGTTTGTTTGTTTGTTTGTTTGTTTTGTTTTGTTTTGTTTTTTTGAGACAGGATTTCACTATGTAGACCAGGCTGGCCTGGAACTCACAGAGATCCTCCTGACTCTATCTCCTGAGTCCTGGGATTGAAGGTGTGTGCCAGCACATGCAGTCAATAAACACATTTTTAGGTCATTAAACAAATTAAGCTAAGCTGACTTGAATGAAATCCAGCTGAAGCTGTGTTGGCCCTGACCAAGGGGGACTTTCTGAGGACACCTGCAATCTGCAGTGTCAGGAAGCCACCCTGGGATGGAACTTCTGGCTGACCCAATTTTCTGAAGCAGCATGCACAAAAGTCCTGGGGAAAGAACTGCCCTGCCTAGTACAGAGCAAAGGGCAGTGAACCTGACTTGCATTTCCAGGTTGGATGGTCTGTGTGATTTTGCACAGGTGGTTTAACTTCTCTGTGCCTTCACTTTCTCACCTGTAAAATGGGAATACTTCTGACTAGTTCACAATTAGGCCCACATCCATGAGGTATTTAGAATGACCTTTGCCACATATGTTCAGAATAGTGATGCATAATTTCTGAACCCCTGCATGGCTGAGTGTTTCCATTGTTTTTGTTTGTTTTGTGTTTTGATAATATTTTTTATTTAAATTTGAAACAAGCTTGTTTTACATGTCAATCCCAGTTCCCTCACCCTCCCCTCCTCCCCTACCCCCCCCTAGTCCCCATCCCATCTCCTTTCTGCTCCCCAGAGAGGGCGAGGCTTTCCATGGGGGATCTTCAAAGTCTGTCACATCACTTGCAGAAGGACCTAGGCCCTCCCTCATGTGTCTAGGCTGAGAGAGTATCTTTCTGTGTAGAATAGGCTCCCGAAGTCCATTCGTATACTAGGGATAAATACTGATCCATTACTAGAGGTCACATAGACTGCCCAGTCCTCCTAACTAACACCCACGTTTAGGGAGTCTGGGTTGGTCCTATACTGATTTCCCAGCTGTCAGAATAGGGTCCATGAGCTCCTCCTTGTTCAGGTCAGCAGTTTCTGTGGGTTTCTCCAGCCTGGTCTTGACCCTTTTGCTCATCACTCTTCCCTCTCTGCAGCTGGATTCCAGGGGTTCGCCTCAGTGTTCAGCTGTGGGTGTCTGCTTCTGCTTCCATCAGCTACTGGATGAAGGCTCTAGGGTGGCATGTAAGGTAGTCATCCATCTCATTATCGGGGAAGGACATTTAAGGTAGCCTCTCCACTATTGCTTAGATTGTTAGTTGGGGTCATCCTTGGAGGTCTCTGGACATTTCCTAGTCCAGATTTCTCTTTAAACCTATTATGGCTCCCTCTATTATGGTATCTCTTTTCTTGCTTTCCTCTATTCTTTCCCTGACTCAATCTTCCTGCTCCCTCATAGCCTCCTCTCCCCTCCTCTGCTCCCCTTCTCTTTCTCCTAACTCCTCCTCTCCTCCCCCCATGCTCCCAGTTTCCTCGGGAGATCTTGTCCCTTTCTCCTTCTCTGGGGGACCATGTGTGTTTCCATTGTTAAAGTCTTCTGTCCACTTCTTTTATCATTCATTCATTCATTCATTCATTCATTCATTCATTCATTCAACAAACACTAACCAAGCTCAGCCAGTCCCAGATGATGAAAGACTGGGGTGTTCAGGGGGCATGTAGATAAGGCTTCCCGATATCCTCAATGGTAGAGTACTGCTCACGGCCAGCATCAGCTCCAGAGGTTCTGGGCAGATAATTGCTGCCTAAGCTGCCCCATCCGGAACTCCAGACTAAGACCATTCGGACCCTGCCAGCCTTGCCAGAGCAGGGCCTCAATACCACGGTCTGGCCCCCTTCCCACCTCCGGGGAGGGCCCAGGACAGAAATCCGGCCCTGCCCACCTGGCTGTGACCCATAACCCTCTTAAAAGGGGAAGCTGGTTGTTTGGAAGGAAATGGTGCAGAATGACCACGGGCGAGCATCAGATGGGTTGTGCTGGGGGCACAATGTGGTCCTGGCCTGAGAAGCTGCTGAGCCCGACTCTTGCCGCATAGACACTCAGGCACAGGATGCTTCCCTCCCCAGTCCAGCTGGGGCTTCGGGATGTGTGCAGGCACAAGCTCGCAGAGCACCAGACCATGGTCCTCCAAAACCCCCTATAAGGAAGAAAACAACCAGCATGGCCCTGCACACCTGAAACCTCAGCACTGGCGGGATAATGGTGGTGGCAGAGGTGAGGACTCTAGAGTCAGCCAGCCAAGCCGAAATGTCCAGGTCTCAAATAAATAATGTGGTGAGGTGTCTGAGAAGGCATCCTAATGCCAATGCCTCCAATAGAACCCACACAGGTTAAGGGGACCTGTGTAGGAGCAAATATGCGCGCGCGCACACACACACACACACACACACACACACACACACACACACACACACACACACACTCGTGAGCCCAGACTGGCCTTGAACTCATTCTGCAACTGAGGATAACCTTGAATTTTTAATTCTTCTGCCTCCTTCTCTCAAGTAGCCAGATTACAGCTGTGTGCCCACTTACCTTTCACCCACCTACCTTCCTTCCTTCCTTTGTTCCTTCTTTCCTTCCTTTCTTCTTTGCTTCCTTCCTTCCTAACTTCTTCCTTTCCTTCTCCTTTTTCTGTTTTGTCACTATGTAAGTTAGTTTAGGCTAGCTTCCAATTCACAGTAATTCTTCTGCTTCAGCCAGTCATGTGCTGAATTTACAAGTATGCACCACTATGCCTGGCTTCCTCATGGCATTTTCTATAGGAGTTCAGTATTTTCACTCCCTGGCTCACATATTAATAGCACTTGGGGAATGTTAAAAAGATCCAGTGGCCAGAGTATCTCCTCTGGCCACTTCCATCATACCCTGGGGAGGGAAGCTGGGTCAGGGCCTTAGAAACAACCTCCCTGAATGTCCTAATGCAGCCACATTCTTGCCTGGCCACTTCAGGGAATTTCCAGTCTCACAGCTGACAGATACCACCCTAGAGTAATGGAGTTTGGGCTGCTACAGCTTACTGAAGCATCCCCAGGTGATCCCCAAGGGTGACTACAGTGGAGAAGCTCCCATAGTCCAATACCCCAGGTGTGCAAATAGAGAAACTGAGACTCAGAAAAAAAATGGTAATTTCTCTAGGGTCTGTGGCCAGCTACTGGACATGCAGAGTTCAAAGCCAAGCCCTCAGATTTTCAGGCTAGCTCAGGCCTGGTAGGGAGGTGTCAGGCAAGGGCTTGGGAGCACAGCTGCTAGTTGGGGAGGTAGAGCTGTGAGAAGACCTTCCCCACCCCCCACTGACACCCTGTGTAATCCCTGGAGTGGGTGGACCTCGTGGGTAGGGTGGAGGAAGGGGCTCTAGGACAGAATGTTTTAGTAGAACGCAGAGAGTAGTGAGGAGGGGTTGGGTGGCCCGAGGGGAGGATTGTTAGGGAGCTATCGGATCACAGGGAACATGACCGACAGGAAGAATTCAGCCAAAAGGCCTGGGTACTAGAGTGCTTGCCTAGCATGCACATGCACAAAGTCCTGTGTCCATCCCCAGCACTGTAGAAACTGGGCGTGGGGGCACACACTTGTGAACCTAGAGCTCTGGAGGTGGAAGCAAGAGAATGAAGTCAAGGCCATCCTTGGATACATAGCAAGTTCAAGGGCAGCCTGGACTGCATTAGCCCCTCTTAAAAATAAGCAAACAAACAAACAAAAAAGACAAAAAAATAAACAAATAAAAAAATCTGTTGTGCAGAAGGGCAAATGATTAATGACAATGTGTTGTTGGCTCTTCTCTCTCTCTCTCTCTCTCTCTCTCTCTCTCTCTCTCTCCCTCTCTCTCTCTCTCTCTCTCTCTTTCTTTCTTAGTTCTGAGATTGAGCCCAGGGCCTTGCCTTAGCCTTCTCTCCCACTGTCCTTTTAAGTTTGGGAGGAGGTATCTGTAAGATGCTTGGCTTAGCCTTGACTTCATTCTGTAGCCCAGGCATGCACTGACCTCTCATCTTTTGGCTAAGCCAGCGAGCCCTGCTTCAGCACAGTACATTTCTGCCGCATGCTGAGAGAGCAAGTGTCAATTGTGTCCACCACAAAATCAATGCTTCTGAGCTAGATTTTACCATTCTAATATATGTGTGCAGTTCAAAAGATAGGATGAAATATGAACTATTTTATGTATCAGTTAAGTAAATAAACTTGGCTGGTGGCAGAAGGAGAAATGAGAGACAGGCTTAGCAGAGGGTTAGGTGTGGTGGCTGTCCAATACTGGAGGCTGAGGCAGGAGATTGAGAGCACATGACCTAGAGGGAGGGAGGGAGGGAAGGAGGGAGAGAGAAAGTGGGAGGGAGGGAGACTATGAGAATAGAGAAAGACTCTATGGGTTCTTTGAAAGTGGTAAGGCCACATGAGAAGGAATTCTAGAAGGTTCCAGGAACAGAGAGTGGCTCCCACTGAAAGGGAATGAGGACGTAGGGTGGGTCTTCAGTTAATCACTGTAGTGAGAAGAGATTTGCCAACAATCTAATGATTAGCTTTTTAAAATTTTTTATTCCTTTTCAAGGGTTTATTCCTTTCAAGGGTTTCTCTGTGTAGCTCTGACTGTCCTGGAACTCACTCTGTAGACCAGGCTGACCTAGATCTCACAGAGATTCTCCTGCCTCTGCCTCCAAGTGCTGGGATTAAAGGTATGAGCTACCATGCCCAGCCTTTATTTGTTTTTTCAGTATTAGGAATTGAGCCTGGGGCCTTGCATGTGCTAGACAAGTGCTCTGTCACTGAGATGCAACCCAAGCCCTCCTTTTTTTCTTTTGAGACAGAGACATTAAGTTGTCTATTCCAGGCTTGAATTTATTCTGCAGTCCTGGCAGACCTTGAACTTGCCATCCTCCCACTCTCCAGAGGCAGAACTGATGAGCTTGTTCCATCAGTCTAGGCTCTAATGGCTGGTTTTGGAAGCAGATTCTGCCCCCAGATCCAGTGAATAGGAAGCCCAGTGAGACCCAACAGCCTTGTGAGGAAGAGCTGATGCCCCTCCCTGTAGGCACAGCACTCGGACCTGAGGCCCACAGAGCTGTGGGCTAATGTGAGTGTTGCATAAAGGTGCTATGTACATACGGATTTGTTATGCAATGACAGACACCTATACACTGTAATAGCTGAAAAGGGCTGCAGGTTCAAAAGCAGAGTCCCTCACCTACCCAGAGAGGTTGGTAACACCCCCCAAATAGCTGAAGCCTGGTTACCCACGAGGAGAGGCTGACAGACCTGTGGATGGAACAGGTGCGGACAGGGAGTTCTGAGAGTACAGCAGGGCCCTAAGCTGATCTATGTGACAGCATCCTACCTCCTGCCACTGCCCTATGGCTCACCTTCTGCTGTATCTGAGAGCCCTCGTAGGCTCACAACATGTACACAGGTTTCTGTAGGCAATGGGTGAGAAATGAAGAAAGAGATTCATGGCTCTTGCCACAGACCATTCCATACCATTGGAGAGCAAGACTCGAGAGCATTTCTCTGGGAATAAAGGGTCCCAGTGTGCAAGGTGTGGAGAATGTGCTGTGACCTCTGTAAGTTACTCTGTGTGGTATGAAATGATGACTTTCAGATGTGTCTTGCCAAAGGTGACTCTATTTTCCAAAGCAGCATTTGACTTCAGGCAGGATAAGTATACATCTTGTTGGTGCACACAGATACCACAACCTGTCCAGTACTTCCCATTAGGCACTGTTGTGTGACATTCCTGGGGAAACATGAAAAAAATGTCTACTCACCGAAGAGAGGGAATTGATGACAGACTAAAGAAAGGGATCTATCAAAGCCCAACTTCATGAAGCAATTAGTTTCACCAGGGTTAGTTTTTGAAGCAGAAATGACACAAAGATGGCAACATCATCAAACACCACGAAAGCTAGAAATCTGGAGCATACTACCACAGACTGAAGAGCATCTGTGGGGGTTTGAAAGAAAACAGACCCCATAGGCTCGTGGGGAGTGGCACTATCAGGAGGCGTGACCTCACTGGAGTAGGTGTGGCCTTTTGGAGGAAGTACATCACTCTGAGGGTAGGATTTCAGGTCTCGGATGCTCAACCCCCCGCTCAATAACTGACAGTTTTTGTTCTGCTGCCTGCCAGTTCAGACTCTCAGCTCTTGAACAGCACCGTGACTGCTTGCGTGCCACCATGTTTCCCACTATGACAAAAATGGACTGAAGCTCTGAAACTGCAAGCCAGACCAAATTAAATGTTGTCCTTTATAAGAGTTGCTGTGGCACGGTATCTCTTCACAGCAATAGAAACCTAACCTAGGTAGCATCTCTTTCAAACTGTTTAGCTTAGTTGGTCTAAGAGTCTCTCAGCAGTCCTTACTGCTCATACACACTTGGAGAGGGAGGAACTTAATGAATTTGGTCAGTTTCAGGGACTTCCTGAAGCCTTTGAGTTGTTTACTTCTTGAGCTCAACAAACTTCCCTGTAGGATGGAATGTTTCACTTCCCTTCAAAACAGTGGTTCCCAACCTTCCTAATTCTTCAACCCTTTAATACAATTCCTCATGTTGTGGTGAATCCCAAACATAAAATTATTTTTGTTACTACTTCATAACTGTAATTTTGCTACTGTTATGAATTGTAATGTAAATGCCCATGTATTCTGATGGTCTTAGGCAACCCCAGTGAATGAGTCATTCAATCCCCAAATGCTTGTAACCCACAGGTTGAGAAGCACTGTTCTTGAAGGAGTCATCCTTCAAGATGAAGGTTTTTATCACATAGGAAACTGCTACATATAGGCACAAAGTGAGAGTCTATTCCAAAAGTAAAAAGAGGACAAAGCAGATGGGTAATGTCTTAGGGTTTGTTGCTGTTGTTGTTTTCTGTGACGAGACACCATGACCATGGCAACTCTTATAAAAAATGTTTAATTGAGGAGGCTCACTTACAGTTTCAGAGGTTCAGTCCATTGTCATCAGGAGGGGGAGCATGTAGGCAGATGTGGTGCTGGAGCTACATTTTGACAACACACTGAATGAAGCTTGAGAAAAGAGACCCCACAGTGACTCACTTCTCACTTACTCTAACAAGGCCACACCTTCTAATAGTGCCGCTCCCTTTCAGGGCCATTTTCTTTCAAACCACCACAGGTTTGAAAACCTGTAGTAAAACCCTGTTGGGGCTGGCAAGATGGCTCAGTGGGAAAAGGGGTTTGCCACCAAGCCTGAAACTAATTTCTTCTCCCCCCCCCAGTGTTTTTTTTTTTAATTTTTATTTATTTATTTATTTTATATAACCAAGTCCATTTAAATGAAAACAAACATTTATAGACAATATTTGGGAATTTGGGCGTTGTTCTTTCCAAACTATTCCTGCTGGTAAAGGGCGCTGTCATGGGGGATTCAAAGAAAATTCAGAAATCCTGGCTGTAGTCTGTCAGGCTGCTTTGTCCAGCTGTTTTGAATGTAGGATTATCTGGTACTCTGTTTCAGGATGGTCTGGCTTGATCAAACCACATTAGTCACCTGAAACCAATTTCAATCCCTAAGTCTTACACTGTGGAAGGAGGAGCTGATGCAGGAATGATTCAGATTGTTATTTTTATTTTATTTTAGAGGAGGTGTTTCCCTGTGTAACAGTCCTAGCTGGCCTGGAACTTGCTTTGTAGGGCAGGCTAATCTCAAATTCACAGAAGTCATCTTGCTTCTGCCTCCAAAGTGCTGGGATTAAAGGCATATGCAACCACTGCTCAGCTGATTCCAAAATTTTTAAAAAATAAAATAAAACCCCATTGGTAAAAGCCATTCCTGGAAATCAATTGAACATGTGAGTCTGACAATGTAAGTAGTGATCTCATTCACGGTTTGATGACAATGGCCCACAGACCTATTATCTGACTGCCCTGTACACACATGTAACCACCAAGTGATACACTTGCTACATCCCTGGGGTTCAGATCTGCTTAAATTGCCTTTGTCTGTCTGAGGTCTACCTGGACCTAGGCCTGTGTCTTCCCAACAGTGTTATACCTCCATGGTCCAGCTCTGAGAGCCTTCAGCAGCCCTCCACCTGGTTCATTACCGTCTTTAACCACTCAGTGACTTTTTTTCTAAGCTTGATTTGATTATTTTTTAAGACAGTGTCTTGCATAGCCCATGTCTATCTCAAACACAATTTGTATTAGAGGATGGCATTGAATTTATGATCTTCTTACCTTCACTTGCTGGCTCCTGGGATTACAGGCATGTGGCACTACAGCACTTTGTGCAACGTTGGGGATGGAACCTGGGTCTCATGCACACCAGGAAGCACTTTACGAATCACTCAAACCCCTAGCCCTGCAGGGACGCGTTCATCTGCAGCGGATTTCTGTATCTGTCTCAGTCCAACACATGCTAACACTGTGGAGAGACACGGGGATGTCTCCCAGCACAGGGCACTCTGGACAGAGTCACTGGCAAGGAGGTACTCAGTCTCTTCTGGGACATCCCCTTTGTGATCCAACCCAGGATGCTTGACTCCATGCTGGGATGCCCAGGACTTCAACAGGGACACACCCAGACCATGACTGGGAGAAAGTCTGGTAGGTCCCCAGTGTTTTTCAAGCTCTGAGAGACAAAAGGTAAGGCCAGAGGCCCAGATGGATCCAACTCTGAAAACTGCTTCCTGTTAGAAAGTTCCTAGCTTGGGACTTTTTAGAAAATTTGTAGGGACTAATCTGTGTGTTCACGAAGTAGTACTTCCTTAGGAGACAAGAGCGATCACAGTGCCTACACCACCATGACATCGATCAGCCAATTCTATGAAGGTGCCCCACTACAACAGCCAATAACAATAAACATTTCTTTCTTCCTTTCTTCCTCTTTTTTTTTTTTTTTTTTTTTTTTCCTTTTGAAGCAGAATTTTCTCTGTAGCCTAGGCTGGTCTGGAACTCACAATCCCTGTGCCCGAGCTTCCTAAGTGCTAGAACAGCAGGAGCCGCCACACCCAAGTGCCATGAAGGTCTCTAAGCATTTTTTCTCTGGGTCAACTTGGCTCTTGGTGAAGAACAACAAAGATGGACAGATAGAGTCACAGATGGGTGCATGAGTGTTAACTGCTGCGAGACCCAGCTGCTCGCTCCCCACCAAGGGTTGGAGCACCAAGGCAAATGCTTGCTCTGTAGCAGTGTCCTCTGACAGTAAGTGACAAGGCTGGGAATCAGGAATAGGAGGGTCTTTGGACCATAAAGCCATTGAGGGAGGCAGCAGTGAAGACCCACCCTGGACCTGGGCCCTGGACCTTCTCTTGTTCAGGGTCACCTCACTGTGGGAGGGGAAGGTTTGCTTGACTCAAGGCCACACCTGTCACCACCATGCCACTTTGGCTTACACTTCTCTGGAGAGGTTTGTCTTGTTCCTGGTGCAGATTCCAGCTGGAGAGGAATGCACTCTAAGAGCAAGGGGCAGCGTCAAGGGCCCCATGTCTGTGGACCCAGCCTAGGGACAGCTGGCCTCAGAAGGCCAGGCATGAGGCGATGATAGGGGTGTGGTGGTGATACTGTCCCAGCCCAACATTCAAGAGATAGCAGCTCAGATTGTCTGGCCCTGCTCCTCCCAGGTCCCAAGGATCCCCAAGGAGGGAGTAGAGGGTGGGGCAGAGAGGGAAGAAGTACATCCATCCTTTAAAGAGTGGGCACCCATGCCACAGGGCTTCAGGGTTGGAGCCCAAGAATGCCTCGGCCCCAACTCCTGCACACAGTAAGGTGTCCCACACACAGTAGGCACTGAAAGTATTTGCTGAGGACATGTATCCCAGCAGACCTTGGCTAGACTCCTGACACCACCCACTTCCCAGCTTCATCTCAGGCTTGCATTGTTACATTCCTCCAGGTTCAGAATGTCGTTGCTTATATTCAATGTCAGCTGGCTCTGAGACACCCAGATCCAGAGCTCTGCTGGGAACGTGTGAAAGACACAAAGCTCACCCAGAGGAATAGATTGCATGTGCTCCTTCCTCCAAGAGCCATTCAGTGTCTGCTATGAGAGATCCCTAATCCAGTCTGTTATACTCTGAACCCTGGAACCCCATAACTAGATGGAGGGTGGCCAGCAGAAGCAGGAGGTGCTAGAGGCTGCAACCTCCCTCCTCAACAATGCCTCATCCTCCAAGGGCCCTCTCCTTCTTCCAGGCTCTATTTAAGCAGACCCTCCTCCTACAAGGCATCTCAGCTTTGTGGGAAGGTGATATGTTGGACTCTTTCTTCTATTTTAGGCTGTGCTGCTTTTTGTAGAGTCACCCAACCTCTCTGTGCTTCTGTTTCCCCATGTGTAGTTTAGAAAGTCATCTCCCACTTCTGTAGCCATTCATCTTGAAGCATCTTTCTGTCTTTGAAGATTTCCCTAGGTGATTGTCATGTGGCCTTGTATTTGCTAGTGTAGAAGAATCTAGAACTCCATTTTTTTTGCCCCAGTGCTTCAGTGAACATGGTAGCAGAGGCAGCTGGATCTTTGGGAACAGTCCCAGCTGAGCTCACTTGTCTAAAGGACAATAGTATGCTTGCTAAGCGTTCCCTGAAGAATAGCCACAATGTTATCATGTCATCTCCAGCCATCTCCCATGTGTGTCCTTGTCTCTGCACTATGAATCCAGTGGTGTGTGTGTATTGGTTGATGTGTGCCTGCATGCTTGTTTCACTGTGAAAAAACAACAGCACACAGGGAAGATAGCTCAGTGGGTAGTTATCGCGGTAAATAAGGATCAGGATAAACAAATAGGCCGAATAGATGTTTATTCAGGGAGAAATAACTTACAACCTAGACAGATGAACACCAAGAAATTCAACCCGATCCTCTCCTGTCCAAGTCATGCCAGAAAGAGAGCGCCTTTCCTGGCCCCCTCCGACCTCCTTCCACAGGTCACTTCCACCCATGGCTCCACCCCCCAATGGGTGTGGTCAGTGCCAGAGAAGGACTATCTCACTACAGGTAGTGTTCTCTGCATGAGCATGAGGAGCAGAGTTCAGACCCCCAGCACCAATGTAAGAGCGGTGTATTGTGGTACACAACTATAATCTCAGCACTGAGAGGTGAAGACAGGAGCCCATCAGTGAGAGACCTGTAAGAAGATAAATGAAACAAGATGGAGGAGTTGGGCTCAGGGTTAAAATCACTTGCTGTTCTTACACAGAGCCTGAACCCACATGGTGGCTCACAACAATCTGTAACTCCAGTTGTAGGGGATCCAACAGCTTCTTCTGGCCTTCGTGGGCCCCAGGCAGTCACATGGTACACACATGTGGTGGTTTGGGTGAGAGTGGTTCCTATAGGCTCACACGTTGGAAGGGTTGGTCCCTACCTAATAGAACTGTTTGGGAAAGATTAGGAGGTGTGATCTTGTTTGAGGAGGTGTATCACTGGGGGGTGTTTTGAGATTTCAAACATCCACACCCACCTCTCTGTCCCTCTGTCTCTGCCTGCTGCCTACAGATCAGGATGTAGCTCTCAGCTGCTGTTCCAACACCCTGCCCCCCTGTCCCCGCCCCCTGCCTCCCTGCCCCCCTGTCCCCGCCCCCTGCCTCCCTGCCCCCCTGTTCCCGCCCCCTGCCTCCCTGCCTCCCTGCCCCCCTGCCTCCCTGCCCCCCTGCCCCCTGCCCTCCTGCCCCCTGCCCCCCTGCCCCCCTGCCTCCCTGCCCCCTGCCCCCCCCTGCCTCCCTGCCCCCTGCCTCCCTCCCTGCCTCCCTGCCCCCCCTACCAGCCACCTTGCTCCCTGCCCCCCCCCCCCGCCCCCGCCCCCTGCCCCCCTGCCCCCTCCCTGCCCCCCCCCCCCCGCCTCCCCGCCCCCATGCCCCCTGCCTCCCTGCCCCCCCTCCCTGCCCCCTGCCCCCTGCCTTCCTGCCCCCCCCCCTGCCTCCCTGCCCCCCGCCCTCCTGCCTCCCTGCCCCCCTGCCCCCTGCCCTCCTGCCTCCCCGCCCCCCTGCCCCCCTGCCCCCCTGCCTCCCTGCCCCCCTGCCCCCTGCCTCCCTGCCTTCCTGCCCTCCCCCCCTGCCCCCCCCCCCCCTGCCCCTGCCCCTCCTGCCCCCTGCCCCCCCTTCCTGCCCCCCTGCCTCCCTGCCCCTGCCCCCTGCCCCCGCCCTCCTGCCTCCCTGCCCCCCCTCCCCTACCCCCCTGCCCCCGCCCCTCTGCCTCCCTGCCCCCGCCCCCTGCCCCCTGCCCCCTGCCCCCGCCTCCCTGCCCCCCCCCCTGTCCCCGCCCCCCTCCCTACCCCCGCCCCCCCTGCCCCCCTGCCCTGCCCCCTGCCTCCCTGCCTCCCTGCCTTCCTGCCTCCCTACCAGCCACCTTGCTCCCTGCCATGATGATAATGGACTAACATTGTGAAGCGGTAAGCCATCCCCAGTGAAGTGTTGTCTTCTATAGGCTGCCATGGTGCTCTAGTCAACAGTCTGCATCCTCAGTGACCATGGCATCTTTACAGTGTCATTTACACTGAGGTTTTGACCCTCCTTGTGGGTTTTCCTAAAGGATCATGGGAAGATACTCAAAACTGGTGATTTGGGAGGAGAAAAGAGTTACTTTACCTCATGAATATGCCACCCACCTAATAAATATTCACGAATGCATTTCTAATCCAGAGTCACAACACAGAGCCCACTGTGCTGCCCCCACTGTGGAGCAGCCCACTCCAGTCTCTCTGGAGCACTTGGCTAAAGAAACTCCTTAGACTGCTCTCTGATGGAATTCTTCCTTGTGAAAAGACAAGAACAGAGAATTTCCTGCATCTCCAGTACTGGGTTGAACAGCAGCACAAAATGTCACTTAGATCATAGAAATTTGTTACATGGCTGGAGCCTGTCTTTGTTTTTACTTTGTTCTTGCTTCACACATATGAGGCAAGCACTCTACCCCTGGCTCATAGCCCCAATCCCTGTCCCCTTCTTGTTAAGTGATAGCCAAAGACAGTGTAGGTGGTGTCTTTCTAACCTGGGCTTGTGCTGATATATTGCTTATACAGATAAAGCCTGTCTGAAGGTCAGGGAATGGAGCTTGCCACTAGCTAACCATAAAGGACTGGAGGTCTGTACAGATAGACAGGAAGTGAGGTAGCTGGGCAGAAACAGGATATAAGCAGGGAGAAACAGGAACTAGCTCTCTTGTCTGCGAGACACTTAGGAGGTGAAGTGAGCTGTGGCTTGCTCCTTCTCTGGGGTCTCTCAGCGTTTCCCTCTGTATCAGACTCCAGGTTTTTATTTCTTAGACCAATTAAGAATTCTATTTACATCGGGGCAGTGGTGGCACATGCCTTTAATCCCAGCACTCGGGAGGGAGGCAGAGGCAGGCAGATCTCTGTGAGTTCAAGACCAGCATGGCCTACAGAGCTAGTTCCAGGACAGGCTCCAAAGCCACAGAGAGTCCCTATCTCAGGAAAAAAAAAAAAAAAAGGCTATTTGTAAAGGAAGACAAGTCACCTGTCCCTTCCTCCCATGCTGTATGTAACTTCAAGGTAGCTAGGATTATAGTTAGGAAAGTTCTCCATGGGGCAAGAGAGCAATTGGTGTCACTAGGAAGAAAGTCCCATCACTAATATAGTTTTATATTTTCTAATAGTCACAATAAATAGGCAAATGGATAAGATGTCTTCAATTCTGTTCTTGGGATCCTAAGGCATGAGGATCAAGGGTTCAGGACCAGCCTAGGCTATACAGCAAGTTCAAGGCCAATCTGGGCTATATACTAAGAAATCAATTTCAGTGTGTTTTCTTTAACTCATTCTATTCAAACTATATTATAGTATGAAAAAAGTACAGAAATATTTCCCCTTTTATCTGACAATAACACTTGAAAACCTGGTGTTGGTTTAACACTCAGAGTTCAAGTCAAATCCAAATGTACTCAATAGCTGTGTGCGGTTGAGTGTCCCGTATTGGACAGTTAGCCCTTCTTAGTAAGGGCCAAAAGCTTTCCAGAATAACTGGGACACACCCAGCTGTTTGACCAAGGTTGGGTGTCAAGAGGATCAGGATGCTATGAACTAAAACTCACTAGGACATAAAAGAGTCTAAATTTAAAACCCAGCAGCTACCCCAAGGGAAATCTTACATGCCATTTCCTAATCCATGAGATGAGATAGGTCCATTTCAATATCCCCCTCAGGTATTTTTGTTTGTTTGTTTATAGATGGGGTCTTGTGTAGCCTTGAATATCCTTCACTATATGGCTGAAGATGACTTTAAATTTCTTCTTCTCCTCCTTCCCCCTTCTGAGTGCTGGGATTACAGGCCATCCACCAACATGCCCAGTTTTATTTAGTGATGAGTACCAAACCGCAGCCTCATGCATGCTGAGCCACATGCCCAGCCCTCGGGGCTTTGTGAAGACATACTGTGGTTTGAGCATATGAATCCTAAATGTCAGAAGTAATAAATGGAGGCCCAGAAAGGAACTCACACACACACACACACACACACACACACACCTTCAAAATGATCATCTTTAGGAGAGCCTCACAGGCGCAGGGGGACATTAGCATCTTATCCAAGGTGGCATTATGGCCTTGGAAGGGAGAATGAGCCTTTCCTTAGAAACCCGAAGAGGAGCTAGGTGCATTAAGAGAGATGGCTGCCAAGTGTAGATGGGAACGATGGGAGCAGGATAAAGGGAAGTGCCTTCCAGTCCCTTGAACAACAGGTTTTTCTGACATGTTTTCAGGAGATGGTGAAAAGTTCCATATCACATGACTCAGCCCAGCCAAAGGGCACAGTGGCAGGGACTAGGAGAACTGTAAATGCATGCAGTTGCAAGAGACAAGTGGGCTGCATTTCCCTGGAACCTAAACGTTCTAACATGCACCTGTTCTAGGGGCAGGCTGCAGAGGGCTGGGGCCTGATTTTTTTCCCCAGGCTGCCATATCTGGTCTCAGAGTGGCAGGCTCTTAATGTGAAGAATTGGGCCTGGAGAGATGGTTCAGAGTTTACCAGCACTTACTATTGTGGAGGGCTTGAGTGGTTCCCAGAACCCACCTCAGTGACTCTCAGCTGTTGTAACTCCACCTATAGGGGAGCCAACACTCCCTTCTGGACTTCAAAAGCAACTACACTCATGTATACACCTGAACACATGTGGGCATGCTTGCAAATACACACACACACACACACACACACACACACACACACACACACTTAAAATAAAATGTAAAAATACTAAGAAAATGAAGAAATTCAATCTGTGGAATTTATGGTGGGCCACAAGAGTGGCTGGGATCAGAGAGAACTTAGGGGGAAGCAGCCTAGTGAAGCATCACTTCTGTTCAAGCATGGTGGCACACAGCTGCAATCTTGGCACTCGGAAAGATTCCAAGTCACTCAGGAGGCTAGCCTGGGCTACACAGCAAGATACTGTCTCAAGAACAATGGCCCTTTTAGTTCTCTTATGCAAGTAGAGGCTTAATCCTGTATCCAGATGCCAACTCTTTATTTGGTGGCTTTATCTGATGACCCATGGTGATCACCGGAGAATAACACAATATAATAACAAGGGTGTGGCCCGTGTGAGTCCTGCTCCATCACTCCCCAAATGTTTAAGATTGGATATCCAACTCACACACCCAATGTGATTCCTCTTTGCAAATTCAGTGCATCTTGTCCAGTGATAGACAAGATTTTTCCTTTCCTCAGCTGCCTGAGTTCACTCAGCCACAGCAAGACTGTGTGCATTTCTGTACAGCATCACAAACCCTTTGTGTTGAGTGGGAGTGATGGAGTGCAGGGTGAGCTATGGCCAGCTGGGCTCTTGGGAGAAGTGAATTTTCATTTCCCTCCTCTGACACCAAGCCCAGCCCAAAGTAATTTCATTCAAACCTGTGTGATAAGCAGGGAAACAGGTTTCACTCAGGCCTGGCACCATCAGCTACAGGGAGAGGCTGAACAGCTGTCCCTAAAGTGGCAAGGACAAAAAGCCAGATGTTTGAGCCTTGGCTGAACCCTCCAGAAAGAGACAGGATCTCACTGTGCAGCTCAGGCTAGCCCACAGCTCATGAGCAATCCTGCCTCTACTTCCTGAATGCTGGGATTACAGGAATAAGCCATCAGGCCTGCTGGAAGATCTTCAAATTGGGTACACTTTGGACATATTTGGCTGTGGTCAATAGGAATCATGGGCAAGACCTGGGCCTTTGGACTCTCAGTCTAGCATCACCTGTTAGGGCACCTATCCTGAGTGTTCAGGGACAAAAGTCACATTCCCAAAGTGTGATTCAGGAGGAGACTACTCGATATGGCACAGTACATTTGATTCCAGGGAAAGATCCTAGGAAGGGAGGGAAATGCTTCTAGGACAGATTCCTGGCCCTCAGGGAAGATCCTGCTTTAGAGCCCTGGAAGAAAGGGCCAGAGAAGCTGTACATTAACTAGTGCCCCAAGTGATAGACACAGTGACAATTCACACACAAAAATACATAGATTTTTCTATATCAGTGACCATTGCTGGCTCCTTCCTGGGACTCAAAGTTCACATAGGTTTAAAAACAATCTATTAGACTCCATTTCTACAGGGCCTTCTAACCATATTCTCCACTTCTTCTTTTTCTTTAATATTTATTCAATGTGTGTGCATATGCTGTGTCACACTGTGGAGTTGTGGGGTTGGCTTTGTCCCTCCACCATGTAAGCCACAAAGACCAAACTCAGATCATCAGGCTTGTGAGCAATTGTCTTTACCAGCCATCCATCCTAGCAGCCTGTCTGACCCTGTTTTTTATGTCTGTGTCTATAGAGCAAGAATCCTCCATGAGTGTGAGAACGAGGTGGTATGTAGTGAGTAGGAGCTGTCTCATCAGCCACTGATGAGACAGCTGCTGTTTCCCTGGATGGGTACTGCCTTAATGGGATATGAGGATGTGGACTCAAGCATCAGGACGTTTGCAAGAGGGAGCCCCAGAGCCAGGTTTATATGCCAAATCCCTCAAGGTATACATCAGTATCAGTGGTAGTTTGAAGTAAATGGCCCCCAAAGGGAATGGCACTATTAGGAGGTGTGACTTTATTGGAGGGAGTGTGTCACTGTGGGGTGGGCTTTGAGATCTCATATATGCTCAAGCCATGCCCAGTGTCTTAGAACACTTCCTGATGCCTGAGGGTCAAGAGAACTCCCAGCTCCTTCTCCAGCACCATGTCTGCCTTCATAGCACCATGTTGCACCATGATGATAATGGACTAAACCTCTGAAAATGTAAGCCACCCTAATGAAATGTTTTCCTTTTTAAGAAGGTACATTTACACAATGGAGTGGTAAAAAAAAAAAAAAAATCAATCTTGAAATTTGCAGGCAAATGAATGGAACTGGAGAACACCATCCTGAGTGAGGCAACCCAGACCCAGAAAGACAAATACAGTTATATACTTACTCATTAGGCAAAGACAACCAGTTTATAGGCCACAACCACAGAGAAGCTAGGTAACAAAGAGAACCCTAAGAGAGACACACATAGATCAGTCTTTTTGAGTTCCCTGTGTCCCCCTTTCTGTGTCCCCAGGTCCCTCCTCCCTCTGCAGGCTCAGCCAGAGGAGACTTTAGTTTGCTCAGCTCTCTAGCAAATGGGTTCATCCAGACCTTATCAGCCTGCACTGCTCAGCCAGGTCCACAGCATCCTGCTCTTGGTGTGATCAGGGTGCAGCATTCCTGAAACTATGTTCCAAACCGTGCATGCTCCAGACCCACATTTGCTGGAGCAATTGTTCAAAGCTAAGAGTCGGGAGGCCAAAGGGTGCAGGGTCTCTGTTGAACAATAGATGGGGGGAGGGGTGGGCTTCCCAGAGGAAGGGGAAGAATGGGCTGTGAGTGAGCTGGAGGTATGGCAGAGGCTGACAGCAAGCTGGCTGGACACCACGTTCCTCACAGTGAATCTTAGGGCTCTTGTTGGTCACAGTTCTCTCACTGCATTGGGAGAGAGGAGACACTCCTGACCTTCCTGGTGTCTCTACCAAGACTGCTCCTTTCCTAAGCTTTGCACTGACAGTGCCTGGAGCTGCCTCAGAGAGAAACATTCTCCTCTCCAGCCATCTAACTTGAATCTGCTACTCTCTCTGCATGGAGCCCTCCTACCTATCCTGGGGCTGCAGTGATACCCCAGATGGCAAAGTACTTGCCAAGCCTAAGGACTTCAGTCGGATCTCCTGCCCCGTGTTCTAGGGCATCTCCTCTTCAAAGACCAATTAGTGTCGTGTCTATCTGACCAGGAGTGCTGCCCTGCTTCTGCGGCCCAGGGATCCTTGCCCAGGTTGCTTTATTCTGCCAAAAGGGACAAGATCCAAGAGGGTGGAAAGAAGGAAGCATGCCAACGATGAGGGACATTGTTTATAAACAGAAAGTGGCTCTATAAGAGGAATGTTGTCTTGTGGGACTCCTGCCAGGAGGGTCTCCAGAACACAATTCTGAACCCCTGTCAAAGGCCCAAGGCCAAGACCAATAGGGAAAATCCTGACAATGCAGAGTTTTAGAAAGCACAGGCCAACTGCATTCCACAGAAGCTGGCCTTGGAGAGCAGACATGGAATGCCCTGCCCTTGGCATGCCATACCATTAGATGGGTACTGTGAGCCCTCCTCCTACTCTCTGAGTCCTCCTGGGAAGTGGAGGATGAACTAAGAAGAAGCCAGTGGACAAGGTCAGAACCCCAGACTTTTTGTAGTGTACCTCATCTCCATTCACCTCCAGGAAGCATCGCCACACACAAATGAAAGTACCATACAAAGTGGAACTAAGTCAGGCATGGTAGCCCATGCATGCAATCCCAGTGCTCAGGAGGCTAAGGCAAGAGGATTACCATGAGTTCAAAGCCAGACTGTGAGACACTGTCTCAAAATAAAAAAAAAAAAAAAGTTGGTAGATTGCTTGCCTATCATGTACAACAATGCACTATCTTACCCCCAGAACATTGTAAAACAGCACTGTGGTACACACTGTAATCCAGCATGGTGGCACACACCTGTACTCCAGCATGGTGACACACACCTGTACTCCAGCATGTTTGACAACATGGCTGAGGGCAGTCCCAGCTCACAGAACTCTAAGTGTTGGGGAAACAAATGGCAGCAGTGAGCCAGTGGTATCACATTAGCGTAGTGTGTTGGAAACACCAGGCTGAGTGACAAACACGGTAGCAGAAGAGTCACACCTGCTAAGTGCCGCCCACTGCCTGCTTTCTCTCGGTGTTCGGGAAAGTTTTGCACAACCTCTCAAGAGCGGAATGATCTGAGGATGTCTATGCTCTGGGACCTGCTCCACAGAAGCACTGAGGATATGTTCAGGCCTGCCCATACCCCCGCCCCTTTGCCACCTCAGGTCACCCACTTGGCCAGCACCCTGCTTCCAGGGGGTGGGGCTGGCAGAGCCTCAGCTTTCCTTACCTCGAAGGCACTCTGTTTACCAGGCCTGGCAAAGTCCAGCTCATGCTGGTCCCTCCCTACCCTTCCCTAAAAGTCACTACCCAGGGACCCATGCCCTTGGGGGCATGCACACAGTGCCCAAGGGATGTGAGGGGAGAGGGAGTAGCCTTAGGGTGTTCAGCAGCCTGGGCCTGTGGGCGTCAAACAAACCATCAGTGTCAGCCCACCCAGCAGAAAAAATTCCCTTCTGACCCCTGGGGGTGGAGCCTGACTAACCCTGTGGTAATAGGGAGCAAGGGCCGCATGGCATCACCCCTTCCTCCCGCGCCCAGCCCTTTGTTGTAAACCCATCCTCGAACATCTTAGGATGTGGAACCCTGGTGGCTCCAAGTCTCTGAGTGTAGACTGAGCGGCTTTTGGTGGCAAAGGCAGTTCCCACTCAATCAGAGCACGGGGAACCCTTGGCCCTTCCCTCCCTGATCCCTGCATAGTAAACTCCAGGCAGGCAAGCAGGCAGGCTTGCAGCCAAGTCCAAGATCCAAGCAGCACTCTTGTGGGTGCTAAGCCTGGGAGTAGGGTGTCAAGGGAGAGGAGAGCTGGGTTAGAGGCATTTGTTCCCTCTGCTGTCCCCTCCCTTGCTGTGTTCTCTATGACAGAGGAGTCTGGCTCTCCACTCCTGTCCTCCTGGCCTTTGCAATGTTGGAGGAAGGCTGGGTTAGGGAAATGCCTTTGTGGAGAGGTGAGCTGTTTGAAAACCATACCAGGCTGGCAAGAGCAGAAGCACCTGCAGCACACACCTGGAGTAGCTGGGGAGGGGAGGGGTGCAGGTGGAAGGCTGTACAGGAGAGAATGCTTAGGACTACTGTTTGTTGAACTAATGTATGCAGGTCTTCCAGTGGTACCCAGCATGATGGGATGCTGGAAGTGTGCTCACTATGGAGATGTGGGGGCGAGGTGGAAGGTATCCACTCTACTTTCTGTGACCTTGGTTCCCCCTGAATAAGAATTTCCAAACCTCTACAGAATTGAGGGATATTTGCCTTTCCAGAGGAAAAGGGCCCTTTGGCTTCAATACAGTGTCCACCACCTAGGAAGAGTTCCCAGCCTCATCTTTGCCTTGAGCCTCAGCATGGGTTTTATTAATGTCCTGGTCCCTCTCCCAGCTCCAATTCCATGGGACTTCCTCTCTCCATCCTGCATTCTTTTGGGATGTTTGTCTCCTGTGGGCAAGGTAACAAAACCACCTGGAACCACTGTAAAATTACATAGTACATGATGTCACTCACCCTAGAACATCCATTCATCTAACAAGAATTTCCTGGACTGTCTGGCAAGAGTGCAGGACTGTAATGCCAGCATGTGGAACTTGAGGCAGGAGGATTGCTTCAAGTCAAAGGCTATCCTACACTACATAGTGATTTTGAGGCCAGTTTGAGCTACAGGGTGAGGTCTCCTCTCATTCACCCCTCCAGATCTTCAGGAGCTAATACAGGAGGTGAGATTGCAAAGTGAAAGAAAAAGATGGTCCCAGTCACAAGGCACTCAGAAGACAGGCTGACTGAATCTGGCTGGAGTCTCCGACTACAGCTGGGAAGGCTCAAGAGCTTTGTGTGTGTTTGGTTGGTTTGGTGTCTGAGCCTGGGTCTTGTGTAGGCCAGGTTGGCCTTAAGCTCACTAAGTAGCCAAGGTCATACACAAACACACACACACACACACACACACACACACACACACACACACACACACACACATCAAATATTTCACATGATTCTATTGTAGAGGCAGCTATGAAAAACGGTTGTAAGGAATTATACTAGAGTGCACACTGGGAAGGAAAGGACATGGAGGGGACTCCAGAGTTAGACCAGGCAATATTGTGCTGGAGTAAGAAGGCAGCTGGGAGCTGGGCAGGTGGCTACGGGCAGGACCAGTGTTACCGGTGGAGAGAACAGCATGCGCTGAGAGTGTGCTGGAAAAGTAGAGCTCAGAGGAACTGGAGTTGGAGGAGCAGATCAGAGCTAAAGCAAGCAAGTCCTGTACAAGAAGCTGCTATGATTGCTTGTGAAAAAATCTTTCATTGAGAGACCAGCTTTGAACCTCAGGCCCTGAGCCTGATCATGAGCTGTTGTGGTCCATGATGCAATTACAGCTTATAGCAATTGATAATTCAGATGCCAACCCACCATGGGGCAGCGCATCAACAAGGCTTATGGATCTCTGACTCTGGAAAGTGTTCCTTCCAGTTGTAATTTCAGTTGTGCAATAACAGTTATGATATTTCCCCATTACCATGTATTTTCATGTAATGTGTACATGTAATCTCATGACTGCATGTCAGTCTTATGGGCACACATATTTGTGTATGATCAGAAAGATGATTTCTATTTACACTGTGTTCTCCACATTGTGGTAAGAAATTCAAAAGCCTGTGTTCTATCATTAGCCTTACTGACAGCAAATTGGCCGGACACGTGTCCTTCTGGAGAGATCACAAATGGAACTTTCACAGATTTGACTTATGAAACTGTAGGTGCCTGTCCTTGTTATCTCACAGTCCTTCAAGAGGAGATCAATAGCACCTAACTGACTAACCATGTCCAGATATTTTAACCATACTTAAATGTAAAATAATGCATGCATTCTTTGCCTTCTCCTTAGACCTCTCAATGGCTTAATTTCCTCCCTTTGTAACCTGTAGCAGCCCCATTTAAGAGATGGCTGGAAACTCCCCACAGCTGCAGCTGTGGTTAGCTACAAACTAGCTAGTTTTTCTGCCTATCTTTAAAGAATGCCTATGTCCCTGAGAATTTTCCTTGTTTTTTTTGTTTTTTTTTTTTTGCTAGCAAGTTGTTAATGAATATATATGTATACACACACACACACACACACACACACACACACATGCTTAGGGATTGTAGTGCAGAAGAAATAAGATTGGAAGAACGTGAGAAATAATGTAGAATGTAGAAGAAATAAGAATGATAGAATTGGAACAGAAAATTAGAGCTAAGAAATTATAGGCAATTAGGTCAAGAGAATTTGAACTAAAGAAGAAATAAAGAAAATGACCCTTAAATACTGTGTGAAGTTACTGTAGAAATCTTTCTATCCCTACTCCTGGGAGGCATTTTTCCTTTGAAACCCTGGTTAGGGAATGAGAGCTGGTCTTTAGGCCTTTATAAGGCTCCTTGCCAGGTTTGGGCCAATTCAAGCCTTTCTCCCAACTCCCTGACCCAGACAGATGGGAGGGGAATTCTGAGACAGGAATTCTGAGACAGGCTTGATTCTGCCCAGCTTCATCTGCTAGGAGGTTCCATCACGCCAATGGTTCCTACCTGCTGTGCATCTTAGCTTCTCTTCACTCCTAGTGGTCAGGGGGAACCTGTCATCAGATGCCATGGCCAAGATGCCAGTGCCTTCTTGCCACTTGAAGGCAGGATCAGAACCTCACATGGCCCCCACACACCTCCTCCCACCCAAATGCTGATAGGGAAAGCACAGAGTCTGAGAGCAAAAAGACACAGGTCCTCTACTCATCTGAGTACATGGCTCAGCCAGGATCCCCATCCCTACCACCTTGCACATCCTGTGGCTCCCCTCCTCTTGAGGCTGGTGTTTAGTAAGAGGCAGTGCAGGGATCCATGCCCAGTGCCCATGTGGCTGGGTTTGACTGGCATGGCACTGGCAAGTGCTCAACTTCTACTCCAAGGCATGTCAGGACATGGTGCAGGGGCCAGAGAAAGAGGGTACAGGGTGTACTTCACTTGCCTACAGTGAGGAGAGGGAGTGTGTGTGTGTGTGTGTGTGTGTGTGTGTGTGTGTGATAAAATGAAACAGTTTGACAATCAGAGGATTATGGGGCCCTTCCTTTCCTCCCACCTTTATATAGGATCCAGGGATTGAACTCAGGTCATCAGGTCTGCTCAGGAAGTGCCTTTGCCTGCTGACCCATTTCACTGGCCCCAAGCCACTTAAAAGTATGTCTTTGAGCCATACCTACAAGGTCATGTGAGCCTCATCTCTTGCTAGCATCAAACCACACTCATCACCCAAATACGACCCCATATCTGTGCCTGTTGGGCAGCAGCTGCCCTCTACCTCCCCACAAAACTTTAAGAGCCATATGAGATTGGGCCAGCACCTGATGATCTGAATTCAGTTCCCAGACCTGTGTAAAGGTGGAGGAGAAAGCAACTCTACAGAACTGTCCTCTGACCTCCACAAATAAGCCATGGGCGTGTGTTCCACCCATTAGTAAATAAATAAAACAAACATTTAAAATGAACCAGGTGAACCTAACCCCAAGGGACAGCAGGGTACATTGTATGACAAGGAATCTAATGTCCCTACCTGGTTGGGTCTGGTTGTCCATGGTAGGTAAGGACAACCTCAAATGTGGAAAGAGATCACCACCCAAGAAAGTAATTTTCTATCACCCGTATTCTCAGCTAATGGGTCTCTTTCATCAGACATCACCAAACCGGAACCCAGCATGGGCATATGTGACACTCCTATCAGAACACATGTGCCACCAGCTGCAACCCACCAGCTGAATGCTGCTAAAGGGATGGGGCTAGCAGCCCCTTACATGCCCATCTCAGCTATCCTGGGCTCTGTCCCCATGGGTGCCCACACCCCAAGCTTGCTCTCAGAGGAGTGCCAAGAATGCCAAGTAGTACTGCTGGGTGGGGAGGAGGAGAGTTGGCCATATCTCAGAGACACAGAGAATTCCATCCATGGGCACGTCTGAGGTCACATGATACCAAGAAGGTGCAACCAGAGACTAGAAGCCCAGCTCCCTCCCATACCAGACCAGGAATGTTCTGTATGTCTTCAGGGGAGGAACAGAAGGAGTCTGCAGCAGCCCTTAGGAATTTCAATTGTGTCCTGCACCCTCCACCCGGCCGCTTTGTGAGGGGATACTTGTCTAGAGCACTTTTAGACCCACGGGAGCAAACAGCTGAGACTTTGTGTGATGGTGACGCACTGACATTTCTGGGCCAGGCAAAACAACCCAGGCACTTTACTCTCTAAGCCTGTCCCTCACGTGGCTGGAAGGGGGAGTGGTATTTGTAGGACCCAAGGGAAACCAGGTCCAGCTCATCTTCACTGTCTCAGTGGGCAAGTGGCCTTGCCTTCCTGTGCCTCAGTTTTCTGAACTGTAAAGGGTGTAGGCATCACCTCTTTCATGGGGTGGGGGTGGGTTACCCAGCCGAGTCCAGCCCTTGGCATCCTCCTCAGAGCCTGGATATTACCATTGCCCATGACTAAAGCCTCTGGAGGCTGGAGCAGCACTCTCTCAGGTTAGCTGGTAGATAGGACTGTGATACCCTGCTCCATTACACAGATTGTAACTGTAACAGACTGTAACTACAACCTTTGCCAGTAGCCTTGCAAACAATAGCTTTCTTTTATTTGGGAAACTGAGATCAGGGGTTAAGATACCTGAGTCTAGACTGAACTCTTATCTCATGAGTCTAGATTGAACTATCTCCCTCATTTATTTACTGTGATTATAGGTGAGTTCCTTGCTATCGCTGTACTTTAATTTCTGTAGCTTTGTGTCTTAATTACGTGTGCATGTGTTTGTGCCAGAGTATACATGTGTGCTGGTTAGAGGACAACTGCTACCATGTGGGTCAAGGGATTGAACCTGGGTCATCAGGCTTGGCAGCAAGCACCTCTGCCAACGCCATCTTGCCAACCTTCTTTTTTTGTTTGTTTGTTTTCTGCTTTGCAACCAAAGTTTACCAGTATTCACTGGCTCTTTGCATAGCACTACTGAGAGCTAAGCTCTTTCTGCAGATTCAAGAACACAGGCTCTTTCTGTCTGCAAAAGCTCCACCCACTGTCCTTTCCTTCTCACAGCCTAAGAGTCGCCGGAACTTGTTTTGCTTTTAGACTTCTTCAGATGGCTTCATGAAATACTGGACTTGTGCCCTCTTAATCTGTCCTTGGCCACTGTCTTCATCAGTCCTTGGTGTGGCTGAGGACACTTGCACACACACAATTCCACAGAGATATACTTTGTAAGCATGCTGGAGGCTACAGTTGGGGTTGGCTCACCTTTCTGTCAGGACCCATGAAAAGGAGTCCATTTCATTTTGACTTAAGGTCAGAGAGTTCAAAAATGTCCTTATGTCTTTAAGTCTATAACTTGATCACTACAGGATGTTTTGGCTTTGGTAGTGAATGTCTCTTATCTAAATAACAACAGACTTGGGCCCAGGTGTGTTTGCTCTCGACCCTGAAGGCAGGATAGCATGTGTGGTTACCAAATAACCTGGAGGATTGAGGGAAGTGAGCCATTTTGCCCTTTATTCATGATAATAGAAGTCTTCTGCCATTTTGTCCCCACTGTTGGATAAATACTTATGATTGTGAAAGAATAAACTAGGGGTGCATTCAGTAAGAATTGAATGTGCCTCCTGACAGCTATCCTGTGTCTCTGTCTTGGATTCATAACCCCTTTAGCTAGCCTTTCTCTCATTTACACCCTCTTCTCTCTGGTAGGAACTGTGGGCTGGTAGGCGGGCTCCAACTGCAGCCCTGCAAAGACCGCTTCCCACACCTTTTCTCCTTCATACCTATCAACCCAGTGAAAGGGGAAAGGTGTTTGTCTAGATAGGCATTGGAATAGTGAATAGCAGCCAAGTTAAGGAAAGACGAAGAGGATGACACCAATTTGACTTCTGACCCACTGATTCCATTCAGGGTGTGAGAAAGAACCACGGAGCACTCCAACACTAGATGGAGTGACTGCGCTATGGTGAATTATTAGTCACTGTTGTGATAGTTTGAGTCTGAAGTGTCCCCTCCAGGCTCATATTTTGAATGCTCAGTTCCCTAGTTGGTGACAATACCTTGGGAGGCTCTAGAACCGAGGGAGGTGACACCTGGTTGGCAGAATTACATTATTAGCATGAGTCCTTCTACTTTGGCTGGCTCCCTGTCCCCAGGTGCACCACAATGTGAACTGCTGTGCACACTCCCAGACAGCCACTCTACCCTCTCTTCCCTGCCATGATGGGCCTTTCTTCCCTTGAGTCATCTTTTTCAGTATTTTAGTCACAATAGTGTAAAAGTAACTGATGCACAGCACATGGAGGAGATTTTGGCTCAGTGATCAGACATGAAGGCTGAGGCCTGGGTTTACATTGGTTCTGGTGAGACTTACCTAGAGCAGAGCTGGCTGAGCACATCATGGAGTTGCAAACCTGAAGTCTCTCCTCTAACTCAGCCATCAATAGAAGAAAATCGACAGCATCATAAGGTGTGTGTGTGTGAGAGAGAGAGATACCAGTCTACAAGGACAGCCTCAGGGCTGGAGAGATGGCTCAGCAGGTAAAGACACTTGCTGTCTAGTCTGACTACTCCTGAGTTCGATCCCCAGGACATACATGGTAGAAAGAAAGAACTGACATGCTATGGTATACAACCCTCCTGAGCCAACTCAGAAAGTGGGTCAGCTGGGAATTCCTCTATAGCCTATTCTTGGGCCTGGCATGGGGCCAGCTTTGGGGTTGTTGCTGAGTTTTCCTGCTATGGCTCCATCCATCTGTAGCAGGGGCACCACCCTATATAACTGGTTACCAGCGTACTAGCTTCTGAGAGCCACAATGTGCCACAATGTGTGTGTGGGGGTGGGTGGGGTCCACCATTTACTGTGCCTTCTACTGTATTTGGCAGGTGGGCTTTCCCCACCCTTAATACAACCACACCTCTACTCAGATAGTATCTACCAAATGCAGGATGAAGTCCTATGTATTTGTATACATGGACTGAACACTTGCTATTCACCCAATGAAGTGTTTATGATATACCACATTGTGCAGGGACTGAGGCCCAGAGATGACAAAAGTCTCAGGTACCCTGGTTCCCTCTGCTTGGCCTTTGGTTCCCAAACCTCCTAAGCACCTATTTTTCAAACTCCTATGCATAAGCCCCACACTGTGGTTTCTTCTCCATCATCTACCAGAGCAGTGGTTCTTAACTCCTGAGACTCTTTACTACAGCTCCCCATGTTGTAGTGACCCAACCATAAAATTACTTTGTTGCTACTTCATAACTGTAATTTAGCTACTGTTATGAATCATAATGTAAATAGTTTTGGAGATAGAGGTTTAACAAAGGGGTCATGACCCACAGGTTGAGAACCAATGCTCTAAAAACTTTTGGCTCCCAACCTGAGCAACAAACTCTAGGATACATCGACAGACTGGAACTCAAGGTGTAGTGTAAAAACAGGGGACATGCAGCTAGTGCTAAGCTGAGAAATGAATTAATTAGGGAAGCCAAAGGGGATCATACACACACACACACACACACACACACACACACACACACACACACACACAAAGCTCTCAGATAGCAGAGACTAGATCAACAAAATTTGAGTCTAGCAAGGGCCACATATCAAGACCCCTGTCTCAAAGAACAGAACAATAAAAATTTGTCATGATCATGAAAAACAAGAGGAGATGGGATGCTAGCAGAGAGAGAGAGAGAGAGAGAGATTCTATCTAACTCAGTGGAATGTGGATTGTATTTGGATTCTGGACCAAAATGAGGAAGTGGATGAAAAACCCTGTGTAATCTAATAAACTCTAGAATTTAGTTAGTTGAAATGTGTGGATATTAACATCTAGGTTTTGGCAAATTCTCTATAACATCTAAGATGGCAGTAATCAGAGAGCTGAGTGTGGTGGCCCAGCCTTTTGTCTCAGCACTGGGAGTCACAGGCAGGAGCATCTGTGAGTTGAAGACTAGCCCAGGCTACAGTGAGACTGTCACAAGGAAAAGAAAGAAAATTCAGGTAAACCATGTGACTAGCAGCATTCGGAGTTATAGGGTTGTGAACCACCATGTGGATCCTGGGAATCCTCTACAGAACAGTAAGTGCTCTTAGCTGCTGAGCCAGCTCTCCAGCCCTGATAGCACAGCCTTCTCCAGGATAGCTGGCTTGTGTGCTTCCTGGCTATACTGTTTCTGCCTCCCTTCCAGCTGTGAGAGGCTGATTCTAGAGATATGCTCCCTTTCATCTAGCATTTTAACATAGGTCCTGGCTATCAAGCTCAGCCGTCAGGTTTGTGCTACAATGGCTCAGCAGCTGAGCCACCTCTGCCCAACTCTTACTGTTGCTCTTGTCCATATAATCTGAAACTACTAGGAAACGAACCTGTACCTTAAGCATAATTAAGTCACCACCGAGCCTGATCGATACCCAACTCATATTCTCAATTACTGAATAGTGAGGAAAGGAAGGACAGAGGGGAACAGAGGAGAGAAGAGGGAGGAGGAAGCCTCTTGCGGTCCTGGGGATGCCCCAGGGCTCCAGGCTCTGTCCTTGAGGAATCCTGCCCTATCTCCTAGGACCTCCCACCAAGGCATCAACCCTAGTAACTAGCTCAAAAAGCTTTGATTTACATCGGTTCTGGAGCATCACATTTTCATGAAGACAGGAAAGGGAGAAAACGACTCTTTTATTTTCTTTTTTCAGCTTTTTCCAACGTTATGCCATTTAACACACCGGTGCAAAGCAGGAGCCTGGACAGGAACCAGACATAGAGCCTCCACAGATCGATGAGCTCCCACATGGGGCGGAACCGCTGCAAGAGGCGGGGCCACAACAAGGGGCGGGACCTCCACAAAGTGCTGAGCCGCCGCAAGAGGAGGATCTGCCGCAGGGGGCGGGGCTGACACAAGGGGCGAGGCTGGCGCAAGGGCCTGCGCAGATGCCAGCACAAGTGTAGCCCACCAGGCGGGGCGTGCTGGGGAAGGTCTTGCGCATGCGCATGCACTTCTCCTTGTCGATGCATAAGGTGTTGGCTTTGATGGCCAGCTCGTGCTCCAGCCGCGACTTGGTCATCACCAGTAGCTGCAGTGTGTCTTGCGTCTCTCGAAGCCTCAGCTTGAGCGTCTGTAGAGTGTCGTCTATGGTGAAGACCTCGTTCACGAGCCTGGGTTGAGACAGAGAGAGACCCCCGTGACACTTTTCAGCACACGCACCCCTGGTGCGATGGGGATGGTGCCTAGGGTGGCCATAGCAATGCAGTCCTCAACCCGGAGGGGAGGACAGGTGATCGAGCACCCTTGGGAAGGTCGTCCAGGCTGACAAAGCATGAAGGAGGCAACAGAAGGGACTTAGGGCAGAGTCTGACAATAATTTAACCATGGCCCCCATGGCTGGTAGTTCCACCCCCCCACCCCCAGTCTCCCCATCCCCCCACCCCACCCCACCCCCGCTTCTCCAACCTGACCTGAAAACAGGTGTTCGCACTAACTGTTCACAACAGTGCTGTCTATCATGGCCCAGAAGAAAACTGTGAAAACTGTTCAATGTAATTCACGTGCATTTTTGTCTCTGAGATGATGTCATTATATGACATTGTCTCCAGCTCAAGCTGTCTAAGTCACTCGAGCATGCCTGGTCTATTATGTGACTTGTTTTGCCTTGCTATCCCCCCACTCCACTTCTCTTTCCCTTTCCTGTCCTGGTCTCACATAGTCCATGTTGACCTCAAAATCTCTACACAGCCAAGGGTGACACCTCATCCTCCTTCCCCTCCCAAGTGCTAAGATTATAGACATGAGTCCTGTTCTCTCAAGTATATTGTTTTTTTTTTTTTTTTTTTTTTTTGTTTTTGTTTTTTTGTTTTGGTTTAGGGTTTTCAAGAAACGGTTCCTCTGTGTAGGCAGGCTGTCCTGGAACTCACTCTGTAAGACGAGGCTGGCCTTTAACTCAGAGATCCATCTGCTTCTGCCCCCCAAATGCTGGGATTAAAGGCATGTGTCACCACCGCTTGGCAATGTCAGGTAGATTTTAAATGAGGGTTGGCTACTTTGAAAATATGGTTTCTGCTCATAACACACAGGGGCTAGCCTCATTTACATAAGAGATCAGGAGCATGGAGGCTTTTGTTCAGGTCTCTTTTCCAGCTGGAACACACATTCTTGCTGTATTAGCTCCTCTGGCTCATAGGTCCACATCTCAGAGAATTATGGCTCCTAACCAATGGAAGCCACCTGCCCTGAAAGAAAGCCCCTCCCAGAAACCCATAGGCATTGCCAACTGATGCAGGCACTGAAGATTCACAGCCATACGGTGAAAAGATCCCTGTAGTGGTCTGTGTGCCTCAGAGACATGGGGGAGGTGGATCTGAGGCCAGTCTGCATATTGTCCCACACCTTAAACCATCTGCCCAGGCTCTGCCTCTGCATGCAGAACTTTCCAAAAGTACTGGAAGAGGCTCTTAGGGGGGAGTTTGAAGTACAGAAAAAAAAAAAAAAGGTGAGAATGAATGGACCATGTGGGAAACAAGGAGGAAAATTCTACAGCAATACTGAAAGAGGGAGCCACATGGAGCTGACGAACATTTGAAATGTGACCTCTTGATTCAGAAGCTGATTTAAAAAACAAAAACAAAAACAAAAACCTCTACTCATTCAATTCAGTCTACATTTGAAATTGAACTTTAAAACCTTTTAAAGACAAGGCCTCATGTCTAGCTAGCCTCAAACTCTATGTAGCCAAGGATGACCCTAAACATCAGGTTCTCCTGCCTCTGCCTCCTTAGCATTCTGTGCAGTCTCTGGGTGCTGGGGACCAGATGCTCCTTCTCTCCTGTTGCCACAGAAGCAAGTCTACTTAGCTAGCAGGGTAAGGGGGATCTAGCCAGCCTGGAAGGACTTGGGCTCTTTGCAAAGACAGAGGCCAGAGATGAACAGGGATGCAAGCAGACACCCTCCCCATCAGATCCTGGAGTGAGAGATGCTGAGGGAACCAGGGGCCAAAGATGTGTCTGTCTCTGCTGCTAATGTCTTCTTGGCCTTTCAGAGGAAGCAGGAGGGTGCTGGGGAGTGGGAGCTTCAGACACAGAGAGAGAGAGAGAGAGAGAGAGAGAGAGAGAGAGAGAGAGAGAGAGAGAGAGAGAGAGGAGAGAGAGAATTGGGGTAGAACCATAACTTAGACCTCCATCCAGCTCATAGCTGAGATCTGGGACTGGGTATCCTGGTTCAAGTAGGGTCTAGTTCTCAGACTCAGGGTTCCAACTGCAACCATCCAGAGAGGACTGAAGACATTATAAAGAGATGCTGCATCCCTCACTTTGGCTACCACATGAGCCCCAAGAAACTGAAGTCCCCCCCACCCCAGCCGTCCATGATAAGGGAAGAGGCTAAAAACAGGAGTACAGGAGAGTTCACACAGTTCTAATAATCTTATCAGACCATCTTGCAGGAGAGATTGGAGCTCAATGATGGGTGAGATCTGGCCAAGACCAAGGCTGCTATGTAGTCCTCTTGTACTCTAAACCTAAACCTCACATCAGGACCCAGAAGATGGATTGGGGGGGGGGGGTGGAAATGGACCACACTTTATAACTCTCCTGTCTAATTGGCCTGTTAGATGAGTAGACAAACTGAGCTTGTTAGAACTGGCAGGGACAGCCCAGGCCCCGATACCCACAACTCCAGTAACAGTGACTCTTCTGAGACCCCACTCCTCTCTTCCTGGACCCCAGTAGTCCCATTTCACTTCACTCACTTGAACTGTGGTATGTCCCTGCAGAGCTCCACATTGGGCCGTCGGGTCCTGCATGCCAGCCTGGTCTGGGCCACCTTCAGTGGGCACTCCTTGGCCATGATGGCTCTCTCCAGCAGCATCATAGTGTTCTCTGCCTGGAAGATCTCCTGCAGTGTCTGTGGGGACCAGGAGACTGTCACACACCCCAGAATTTTCTCACCTCCTCCTCCTTTGGGGAAATCAGGGAGCTAAAGTGGGGAGGGGGCTCTAATCTAGTCTCTAAACTCTTCCTTCCCTGACTGGGATGACCTTGAGAAGCTGTTGTCACTACTGCTTGTTACCACGACACTGAGTGCTGGTGCTGGACCAGTACCAAGACGAATTTTGTTTTTGACCTCAGCTAGAGTTCGGTGGGAAGAGGGGGAAGAGGGAATGGGGGGAATAAGGGAGGGAAGAAGGGAGAGGGAGGGGAGGAGAAAGGAAGAAAGGGGAAAGGAAAAGAAAAGGAAGAAAGAAGAGGGAAGGAAGTGTGTGTGTGTGTGTGTGTGAGTGGTGTGTGTGTGAGTGGTGTGTGTGTGAGTGGTGTATGAGCGTGAGTGGTGTGTGTGAGTGAGTGGTGTGTGAGTGTGTGTGTGAGTGGTGTGTGTGTGAGTGGTGTGTGTGTGTGTGGTGTGTGTGAGTGGTGTGTGAGTGTGAGTGGTGTGTGTGTGAGTGGTGTGTGTGTGTGAGTGGTGTGTGTGTGAGTGGTGTGTGAGCGTGAGTGGTGTGTGTGTGTGAGTGGTGTGTGAGTGTGTGTGTGAGTGTGGGGTGTGTGTGTGAGTGGTGTGTGTGTGAGTGGTGTGTGTGTGAGTGGTGTGTGTGTGTGAGTGTGGGGTGTGAGTGTGGGTGTGTGAGTAGTGTGAGTGTGGGGTGTGTGTGTGTGTGAGTGGTGTGTGAGTGTGGGGTGTGTGTGTGAGTGGTGGTGTGTGTGTGTGGTGTGTGTGTGTGAGTGGTGGTGTGTGAGTGTGAGTGGTGGTGTGTGAGTGGTGTGTGAGTGTGGGGTGTGTGTGAGTGGTGTGGGTGTGAGTGGTGTGAGTGGTGTGGGGTGTGTGTGTGTGTGAGTGGTGTGTGAGTGTGGGGTGTGTGTGTGTGTGGGTGTGTGAGTGTGGGGTGTGTGTGTGAGGGGGTGTGGGGTGTGAGGTGGGGTGTGTGGTGTGGGTGTGTGAGGTGTGAGTGGTGTGTGTGTGTGAGTGGTGTGTGAGTGGGGTGTGTGTGTGTGAGTGGTGGTGTGTGAGTGTGGGGTGTGAGTGTGTGAGTAGTGTGAGTGTGGGGGGTGTGTGTGTGAGTGGTGTGTGAGTGTGGGGTGTGTGTGTGAGTGGTGTGTGAGTGTGGGGTGTGTGTGTGAGTGGTGTGTGTGTGTGAGTGGTGTGTGAGTGTGGGGTGTGTGTGTGAGTGGTGTGTGAGTGTGAGTGGTGTGTGAGTGTGGGGGTGTGTGTGTGAGTGTGTGTGAGTGTGTGTGTGAGTGGTGTGTGAGGGGGGTGTGAGTGGGTGTGTGTGTGAGTGGTGTGTGAGTGTGGGGTGTGTGTGTGTGAGTGGTGTGTGTGTGGGGTGTGTGTGTGTGACTGGTGTGTGTGTGTGAGTGGTGTGTGTGTGGTGTGTGAGTGTGAGTGGTGTGTGAGTGTGGGGTGTGTGTGAGTGGTGTGTGTATATGTGTGAGTGGTGGGTGAGTGGTGTGTGAGTGTGGGGTGTGTGTGTGTGAGTGGTGTGAGTGTGGGGTGTGTGTGTGAGTGGTGTGTGAGTGTGGGGTGTGTGTGTGTGAATGGTGTGTGAGTGTGGGGTGTGTGTGTGAGTGGTGTGTGAGTGTGGGGTGTGAGTGGTGTGTGTGTGTGAGTGGTGTGTGTGTGTGGGGTGTGTGTGTGAGTGGTGTGTGTGTGAGTGGTGTGTGTGTGAGTGGTGTGTGAGTGTGGGGTGTGTGTGTGTGGGTGTGTGTGTGGTGTGTGTGTGAGTGGTGTGTGAGCGTGAGTGGTGTGTGTGTGTGTGACTGGTGTGTGTGTGTGGTGTGTGAGTGTGGGGTGTGTGTGTGTGAGTGGTGTGAGTGTGGGGTGTGTGTGTGTGAGGGGTGTGTGAGTGTGGGGTGTGTGTGTGAGGGGTGTGTGAGTGTGGGGTGTGTGTGTGAGTGGTGTGTGAGTGTGTGTGAGTGGTGTGTGTGTGAGTGGTGTGTGTGTGAGTGTGGGGTGTGAGTGTGTGAGTAGTGTGAGTGTGGGGTGTGTGTGTGAGTGGTGTGTGAGTGTGGGGTGTGTGTGTGAGTGGTGTGTGAGTGTGGGGTGTGTGTGTGAGTGTGTGTGTGTGTGTGGTGTGAGTGGTGTGTGTGTGTGAGTGGTGTGTGTGTGTGGGGTGTGAGTGTGTGTAGTGTGAGTGTGGTGTGTGTGTGTGAGTGTGTGTGTGTGTGGGGTGTGTGTGTGAGTGTGTGTGTGTGAGTGGTGTGTGAGTGTGGGGTGTGTGTGTGAGTGGTGTGTGTGTGTGAGTGGTGTGTGAGTGTGGGGTGTGAGTGTGTGAGTAGTGAGTGTGGTGTGTGTGTGTGAGGGGTGTGTGTGTGTGGGGTGTGTGTGTGTGAGTGGTGTGTGAGTGTGGGGTGTGTGTGTGTGACTGGTGTGTGTGTGTGAGTGGTGTGTGAGTGTGAGGGGTGTGTGTGTGTGAGTGGTGTGTGAGTGTGGGGTGTGTGTGAGTGGTGTGTGTATATGTGTGAGTGGTGGGTGAGTGGTGTGTGAGTGTGGGGTGTGTGTGTGAGTGGTGTGAGTGTGGTGTGTGTGTGTGAGTGGTGTGTGAGTGTGGGGTGTGAGTGGTGTGTGTGTGTGAGTGTGTGTGTGAGTGTGGGGTGTGTGTGTGAGTGGTGTGTGAGTGTGGGGTGTGTGTGTGAGTGGTGTGTGTGTGAGTGGTGTGTGAGCGTGAGTGGTGCATGTGTGTGAGTGGTGTGTGTGTGAGTGGTGTGTGTGTGAGTGGTGTGTGTGTGTGTGAGTGGTGTGTGTGTGAGTGGTGTGTGTGTGAGTGGTGTGTGAGTGTGGGGTGTGTGTGTGGGGTGTGTGTGTGAGTGGTGTGTGTGTGGTGTGTGTGTGAGTGGTGTGTGAGTGTGGGGTGTGTGTGTGAGTGGTGTGTGTGTGAGTGGTGTGTGAGTGTGGGGTGTATGTGTGTTGGGGGGTGTTTTCTAAAATCTCTTCATAAAAACAGCTTTCCCCATATGATGCTGCCATTGTTCCATTCTGCGGAAATGTGGATCTCAGCAGAGATAGAAGGGTCCATGTCCTGATGTGCACAGAGGTTTCAGAGGTGTGAAACTAAAGACATCTCATCAAAGCTCAGGCTGCTCAGTTTTTTATCAGATTGTTACATATCAGTAGAAAGGTCGGGGTATGGCTCCTGCATGCGTGAAAACATTTGAGAAAGGCCACATAGGAAAATATTGTTGAAGAGCTGACATTGATGCTGGGTTCATGGAAGTCATTTTTATGTCTTTCTAAACTTCTGTTTTTGAAATTTTCCACAATGGAAAAAAGTAAAAGAACATGAACTGGAAATGTATGTACAGAGCTCTGGCTTCCATCCCCAGTACCACATAAAATGGTGTGCGAGCACACTCCTCTACCCCAGCACTCAGGAGATGGAGGCAAGGAGATCAGAAGCTCAAGGATATCTTAGCTATAAAGTAAATTTGAGACAAGCTAAAAAATTAATACACAAATAAAAATAATATAAGCTAATGTGTGTGTGTGGTAATAAAGAATAGGCATACCAGACTAGTCTATTACTGAAGGAACTTGAACTTGCCAAGGCCATTCCTAGCCTGGCTTGGACTGAGCAGATGGTAGTACCTGCAATCTTCCCACTGGTGGAAACAACCACTGTCCACCCTCAGTCACCAGCAGTCCTATTCCTAAGTGCAGCTATTCCCCATGGAATAGTAGTGTGTGTGTTGCAGCAGAGTAGCCAACTGTTGCCACTCTCCAAAGTGTTGATACATGGAAACCCTCTCATGGTGTGCTGGCTGTGGAAGGTGGGATATTTGGAGATTGACTAGCTCACTTTTCTATCATGCAAGAAACAACAGTTTTCTTATCCATCAGACCTTGGCCAGGCTGGCTTTTTGATGCAGGCCTCCCAAATTGTGACTTTGATCATTTGGGTATGATTTTGTTTCTTCGTTTTGTTTTGACATAGGGTCTTACTATGTATACTGGCTAGCCTGGAGCTCACAGTCCTCCTGTTTTAGTCTCCCAAAGGCTGGGAATATAGCATGTGCCACTGCACCTGTGTAAAATCCACCATTTATGAAGGACCTAGTCTATGGTACCTTATAACAAGAGCCTAAACAGTCTAAGACATGTCCCAGTGATGGCCTGGGACACAGTCTAACATTCAGATGTAACATGGTATCTTGTGTTTTCATTTGCTAAATTTGAGACATCCACTCAGCATGCAGACTAAAGGAAGGAGGATGGGTGTGGAAGTCTAGAACTGTCGCCAATGATTCCCTCCTGTCTGTTTTTATTTAAGCGAGGTCATAGTATACATCCAGGATTAGCCTCTGGCTGGCAGCCTCCTGCATCAGTCTCTGCAGGGTTGGATTACAGCCATATTCCTGCCACTATATGGTGTCTTCCCCACCCATCCTCTTAAAGGCAACCTCACTATGTAGTCCAGGCTTCCCTCAAATCAAGACAATCCTCCTGCCTCAGCCTTTAGGGAGCTAGAATTACAAGCATGTGCTAGTATGCTGGCCTATTAACTGTCACTTCTAAACAAATTATCAGTTTAAAGGTTGAGGCTTATTTGAACTACTTAAACTGAGATGCACAGTAGTTAATAATACAGACAGATGTGGTAAAGTCAGTAAAAGTGGCTGGGATAGCTGAAGCTGGGACCCTTTTCATGTGTACACAAGTAAGGCAGGAACAGTATATGTCAGTGGTGACACATGGGACAAAGGTGTGAGCCACAGGAGGGTGTGTGGAATTGCTTTTCTCCTATCCCCTTCTGTCCTTCCCTTCCTCAGGCTCCAGCCTGGAGCCTGTGGTTGCTCATTTCTTCACATCTTCACATGCCTTCCCCCCTGCTGGCTGTATGTCTTGATCAGACCTGTCTGTGGGTTTTCCAGAACACTGGGGTTTTCCAGAACCTTCTGCTACAGCCCACTGATGATTCATGCCCAGGGTACATCTGCCCAGGCCCAGGTGGGTGTTCCTGCTGCCAAAACTTCTTCTTCACACTCATAGCTGGGCTGTCTTGATCCAAAGGAAGAATAAAGCCCCACAAGTTCCACCGAGATACAAGCCTGCCCAAGCTCTGGAAGCCTGTGTGTCTCCAGAATCCTCAGTGGGAGACAGAGCCTCTGGAAGTCTGTGGACTGTGATCCCCAAGGGCTGGAAGGTAAGCAGTAGTGTGGGCTGGCTTTCCTGCTGAAGAGGAAGCCATTAGGACCATCACCCAGAGCAGGAGAGGGCCCTGGTGTGGCTGGCCTTCCCAGTGAGCAAGCTGCTTTTATCAGGGATTGTCAACGGTAACTAATGACAACAGCCCAATCCTGCTTTGAGATCATTACTAACCCAAGCATGTAAATGCCATGTACATTTGCAATGACAAATACAATGGAGACTCACATATCGATAATCAAAACTGGCATCCTGGAGCATGGATAGAGCAGCTAGGGCTAAAAGTGAGCAAAGTTGTGAGCAAGGTGCTTCACATGAACAATGTATGTCAGGAGCATGAACAAATAATAAGCATACCTGGGCCAAAAGAAAAACAAACAAACAAACAAAAAGCAAAACAAAACAAGAAAAACCCTCCACAGTCCCAAGAGTTGTGGCACATTCCTGTCACCCCAGCATTTGGGAGGTAGAGGTGGGAGGATCATAAGTTCAAAGCAATACTCAGTGAGGCCAACCTCGGGTACACCAGATGCTGACTCAAACTCGATCCCCCACATCCTCCAATCTCTACACACACACACACCATGGCATGTACATACATATACACAAAATAAATGTAAGTGAAAGTTTCCTTTGAAAAAGAATCTATAGTTCAAGAGGAAAAATATTGTCAGTCCTGGCTTTCCTGGATGAACATTGGAATGTTCTGGAGACCTTGTGGGTGTGAGCCTTCATAGCACCTCCCAGGGTGACTTAAAAGGTACAGAACCACGGGGTGGGGGTGTGAGGAGGTCATGAAAATGTAGGTAAGCTATAAGCAGCCTTAGCAGGAAGGGACTGTGTTAATTGTTTCTTCCCTGCAGGTGGGGATGTGGTGGTTAGTCCAGGCTGTGTGTCCCAGCAAGGAGTCCCAAGCTGGGTAGAATGAATCACTTTTTTCCTTTTTAAATTCATGAATGGGGATCCACAGGTCCCCTGCAAGGGAACTGGCCCTACCCAGAGCTTGCACATCTCTGGGGGAAATGTACAGAGAACTTTGAAAATGGATGCCCAGAGTGGTGCTCTTTCTCCAGTGACCTGAACTCTGAAGACACCCAGCACCCCTGGGAACCCAGGAGGCCTCTATAGAGGAGAGCCTGGGCAAGCTGGCACATGCTCCTGAGTGCAGAGCCTCAAATTGCAGGTACTTACTAAACACATGTAACATGCACATGTACACACAAAGCAAGTGTCTCAAACACTATACCTCCTCTGAAGTCACCCACCCATCTGTCCCCAGAGCTGTGATATCCCCCACATTCAGATAAAATGCAGCAGGCTGTGGAATGGTGCATGGTGCAGCAGGGCATGGTGCACAGCTGCAATCCCAGCACTCCAGAGAACCCACAAATCAAGGCCCTGCCTGCACTGTTCTGAAAGCTGGGCTCAGCAGAACAGAGAAGAAAAAGCAAGCAGGCTTTTCTCAGAGCCTTTGCTGTCCTCTCTCCCTGAGGGAGACACACACAGGATCACTTCATCCACCTCCTTCAGGCTGTGGCTGACATGCCCAGGAGGCTTCCTCTGCACCCCCTTAAACAAAGCTTCAAAAGTTTAACAAAGGTTCAAGTCCCTTTCTTTCATACACAGGCGTGGCAAGGCCCACTGAGTTTACAGCCACACTCAGAGGACAGATGCCCAGCAGTATATACATACACACACACACACACACACACACACACACACACACACACACCAGGCTGGTTGGCTGGCATCTTGGCCCCAGGCTCTGAGGGGCTTCCCTGGAATGTTCATCTTTCTGTTCACACAAAGCTGGGGAAAGAACCTCCAGGGCATAGTTTGGCTTGGCCCAGAGACTGGGCGGGGCCTCTAGGGATTGGGCCCAGGGGGTCACCCCATGGGAGGAGTCTTGGCATACTGGGTCAGGCAGCTGCCAAACCCTTCCTGGCTCTGGATAGGAGTGGGGAATTCAGATGGGAATGGGTGGTGTGAGAGAAAGAGGGACCTTGCTTCAATTCTCTGCATCCCCACACAAGGCAAGGTACCTGCAACTCAAAACAAGGAGTCCAGGAAGGGAGTGTCCTAAACCGCACCAGAGGGCAGATCACACCATCTCCCTGAAACTTGCAGTCACATACAGCTTCATAGCCCAGCTACTGTTCTTACCTGCTGTGTGACCCTGCGAGGTTCTCGGCCTCTCTGAGCCTAATGAGATCTGCATTCAACATCTGCAGAGCCCTTCCTAGTTGTCAGATCCTTCAGGATACATTTTCTTTTGTTTGTCAGACTATCAGAATTACAATGGCTCACTCGGGTCAGCAGAGTAAATGAGACAGTGTTCGAGGTGGTTTAATTCTTAGGGTGATGGGCCTGGACTGAGGGTGTTCAGAGAGCTGATAAAAACAAGACAGGATATGTCTGAGTGGGTCCTAGAAGCCATGCCCAGTGTGAGTGGACCTCATCTCATCCATCAAAACCCAAATTGCATAAAAGTACAGATAAAGGGAGGGTTGTTCTCTTGAGCTCCATAACCCAGCCTGCTGCACTACAGGTCCTTGCTTTGAGACTCAAGTGGAGTTTCACTGGTGACACACCCATTTCTTACTTGTAGAGGAATAAGAGATAGTTTACTCTGAGCTACATATCAAGTAATATAAACCACGAATTCAAGTTGCACAGTGGATGAAGTGACTTTTCATAATCACAGGACAAGTAAATAGCCATGAATGCTGTTCATTTGTCAAATGCATTGCTGGGGACACCAGGTTAGCAGGTCCCAGCACAGTGGGAAGCCTTCCCTGTGGGTTGCAGATGCTGCCTGGGGGCCACCTCAGGGGCTGGGCTGGGAGAAACTGAGTTTGCTAGGATGATACATTCCAAAGGCTTCACTTGATGATTGATGGGAGATGTCATTCTATAAATATGCTTCTTTTATTGGTTAATGAATAAAGCACTGTTGGCCAATAGGAAGGCAAATAGGTGGGATTATGTGACAAGGAGGATTCTGAGAGATGTAGTAGAGGAGATTCAAGATGTAAGAACTTAAGAGAGAAGAGGTCCAGATCCTCTCTCCCATAAGATAAGACCATGTGGAGACACTTAGATTGATAGAAATGGTTTAATATTTAAGACAGAGCTAGCTAATAAGAAATGCTAGTAACTGGCCAATAGCTTTATATCCAATACAGCACCTCAGTGTGTTATTTGGGGTTGACGCCAATGTGGGACCAGGCTGGCAGGAAAACTTCTCATAAAAGATGATTACAAGGATGCTAGGTCAGACATGAGTGGGCAAAGGATACCTACTAAAGAGATTAAAGATAGCTCATGATAGCTGGCAACTTCCAGCTGTCCACAATCACAAAGTTCCAATCAATCCATCAGACTCACAGACTCCTCCATGGTCCACTGTGCTCTGAAAACTCCAGTTCAAGTCATCGTCATTCTGGGGTAAGGTAACCATCAGTGTTCCTGGGCATCTTCTCCTTTTCTCCCTCTCTTTCCTTTGACATCTTATTTCTAAGGGCTGGGGCAGCACCAGTATGAACCACCACACATAAATGGGGGTGTCAGAAGACAACTTCTGGGGGTCAGTGCTCTCCTTCATCCAACTCAGGCTGTTGACCTTTTCCAGCAAGGCTTTTGCCCACTGAACCTTCTTTTTTGAGACAGCATCTCAACTCCAGTATGGGCTGGCCTAGAACTCATGGTGATCTTCCAGGTACTGAGGCCACAAATATGTACCACCACTATATCAGGCTGTATTTTCTTTATAAATCTTCAAGTCAGCCCATCTAGATGGCTCAGTTTGTAGTATAAGGGCTGCCAGACTACATGGAGTAGGATGTGTTCTAATAAAACTTTACTTACACAACTAGACAGAGCCAGAATTTAGCCCTTGGCCTATTAGTTTCTAACTCTCTCACTATAACCTTGACAAATGGAGTCATGAGCCCTCAATGCTACAAGGCTGCTGCTCCTTGGGCTTCTGAGATTCAGAGAACAGTTGCTCTACAGCACTGGTTGTCACTTCCTAATCCTGTGGTTCCTCGTGTTGTGGTGACCTCAAACCATATTATTTTCGCTGCTTCTTCATAACTGCCATTTCACTACTGTCATGAATCGTAATGTAGCTATTTCTGGAGATAGAGGATTGTGACCCGAGAGTTGAGAACTGCTGCTCTAGGGTCTTGAAACTCAAAGTGTGGGCCAGAGACCACTGAACTCTGAAAGGTTGCTACAGAGGGCAGACGGTCTGCCCCAGCCTAGACCTGCAGTCAGGACCTCATGCTAACAAGGCCTCAGGGGATTCCCTGTGTGTTCAAGGAAAACAGCTGGGGCTGGTGTGTGGTTTGAGGTCAGTCTCTGGTTACCAGCATGTCACAGAGAGAGGCAGGAAGGGTAACAGCATCTGAAAGGCAGAATTGTGAAGGGATTGATAACTCATAGACTTTATAGGTGGGGCTGGAGTCAGTATGGTTGCCTCTCCACAAAAATCCAAAGGAACCTGCTAGAAGAGAGGCCTTGGAGCCAATAAACTACACCTAAACAGCACCATTTCTGCTGTGTGTGGTCTTGGCAAACCATGAACCTCTCCCAGCCTCAGTTTCTCCATCTGCACCTTGGCAATAGTAACAAGGCTAAGGGGTCTTTGTTTTCTCCCTGTTCCCAGCAGGAAGACCCATCAGCACCCTATAGGAGACCAGCTGTCAGCAAGCTCCCCACAAGTGGGGATGGTGATGTCAAAAGCTGTAATTCAATGGCAGAGTGCTTGCAGAGCCCCACAAAGCCCCAGGTTCCATCTCTGCACTGGAGACTCTGTCCTCCCAGCTGGAATCTATACCACCACACTGCTGGCTTTGAAGGGGCTTGAATGTGTTTGGCAGAGCAGCCATTCTCCTAAAGCTCTCCATCTGCATCTTGTCTTGTTACAGCAGAACAAGCCTCCAAGGCCGGGAACTGAGTTTTCATGTGGAGACATGGGTGGATTTAACTCCAGCTGGCTTTTGATTTCCACCAGCTTTATGCAATCTTGCAAATTTATTGTTTTCCAATTTGCATGAAGCCAGGGGTTTCCAAGGAGATGCCTGGCTTGATCCAGATGGACTCCCTAGCTTCAGAAAGGGGAAAGAAACTTGGAATAACTGGGAGTGGTGGCCAAATAGTGGGGCATTTTCAACTCCACCCAAGTGTGGGAGTAAACAGTGGAGAGAGGGGGCTTAGGAACACTGCCAGGAACTAAGGACATGATTGGTCCTGTACCAGGGTCTTCCAACTTGAGCACTTAAATGTGGCCATTCAGGGGTAGGCAGGGAGGTGGCTCAGTGGCACTTGCTGTACAGGCCCAAGGACCTGATTTCAAATCCTCAAAACCCACACAAAAAGGTGTAGTTCTGTGCCTTCTGTAACCCTGTGCTGAGTGAGACAGACAGGAGGGTCTGTGGGGCTAGCTGGCTGTCATCCCAGCATCACTCGGTGAGAGACTGTCTCAGGGGGATAAAGTGGACAGTGATGAGCAGCCACCCCAGCATCACTCGGTGAGAAACTGTCTCAGGGGGATAAAGTGGACAGTGATGAACAGTCATCCCAGCATCACTCGGTGAGAGACTGTCTCAGGAGAATAAAGTGGATAGTGATGAGCAGGACCCCCTTAGCAGTTGTGACAAGACAAAATTTCTCCAAACTTTGACAGACACTGTCAGGAGTGAATTTAGGTTTTAAGTTACTGTTCAGATGGTCACTTCTGAGAAAGCCCTGACCAATGCTAGAGAAGCACAGAGTCTCCATCAGGGGTCCTGAAATCCCTGGTAGAACTTGAAAGTGAAAAAATTCATGGAAACCCACTATCTCAAGCCTTTAAGAGAATCCCCTTAACACTGCATCATTTTCTTTTCTCTCATCTCCTCCCTTCTGTCTCTCTGTCTCATCCATTTATCATCTATCTATCTATCTATCTATCTATCTATCTATCTATCATATATATATATATATATATATATATATATATATATATATATATATCTTTCTGTCTCTTTAGGGTCTCACATAGCCTAAAGTAAGTCTTAAAATTATACAAAACAGAAAATGACCTTGAACTTCTGATCCTCCCAAGTGCTGGGATTACAGGTGTGGAACAACCCCCTTCCTCCCTCCCTCTCTCTCTCACTCACACACACACACACACACACACACACACACACACACACACACACACTTTGCCTAAGTTTTTTGTAACACTGAGGATCAAACCTGGGGTTCCATGCACTAGGCAAGCACTCTACCAACTGAGCTATATCCCTGGAAATTTTTGAAAGGACTATAGCAGGCCATACCTGACCAGTGTGGTGGTTTGAACCAGAATGGCCTCCCTTGGCTCTTATGTGAATGTTTGGCTCCCAGTTGGCACACTATTTAGAAAGGATTAAGTGTGGTGTTGTTGGAGGAAGTGTGTCACTGGAACTAGCACTTGTAGACCAGCCTGTCCTCAAACTCAGAGATCCACCTGCCTCTGCTTCCTGGGTGTTGGGGTTAAAGGTGTGCACCTCCAATGCCCAGTTTAGAGCTGTCCATCTTTATTCCTCCAACACATAAGCTAGGAGGACACATGCCATCTGTCACCTGCCTGCATGTCATGCCTGCATGTCACATGCCTCTTAATCTTCTCTTGCATTCCTATTTTGCACAGCTGATAAGATTAGTCTCTCTAGTCCTCTGCAAGGACCGCTCTCCTCTGCTTTGGCATATATATGTGCACATGGTGTGTGCTTACATGTGTGAATACTCATCCACACATGCATTGGGCATTGTGAGTGGGGGTGCATATGGTGGCCTGAAATTCATGCTTGATTGCTCTCCATTTCATTCATTCAGGTGGGGTTGCTTGTGGAAGCCAGAGTTCTCAAGATCCTGATAGTCTAGACACCCAGCTTGCTTTGGAGATCCTGTCTCTGCTTCCCAGGTGCTGGGATTACAGGTGGGCCATTGAGCCTGCCATGCTGTTCTGTGTGCTTCAGATCTGAATAGAATCTTGTGGTTGCATAATGTTTATCCACTGAGCCACCTTCCCAGTCCTGCAATTCACAGGAACTAATTTCCAAAAATTCCTTAGTTGGACCCGAATTGAGGCAGGTGCTACATGCTTTAGTCATTCTACTTGTGCCCACACAGGTTTGCTTTTCTACATTTTTATTCATTTTTTAAACTTTGTGTGCATGGGTATTTTGCCTGAGTGAATGTCTGTGTACCACATGTTTGCAGTGCCCAAAGAGGCCAGAGGAGGGCACCAAAATTCATTAAGACCAGAGTTATAGATGTTCGTGAACCACCAATGTGGGTGTTGCCACTTGAACCCAAGTTCTCTGGCAGAGCAGTTGGTGCTCAGAACCACTAAGCCACCTCTCCAGCCCTTTCCCACATGTTTAGAGCTAAGACTTTCATCTAATACTGAATGTGGTGTTTAGAGGCCAGGCAGGGCCAGGCCAACAGCTCTGCTTCCCAGGGCTTGGCCAGATTTAGAAACCAGCCGTCAGTAGCTTGGCTCTTCACACCAGTGCTAGAAGGGATCTGGTTGCTTGCAAAGCACAAACGTCTTTCCCATCACAGAAATCAGAGGCCAGCAGCTAGACTGTCATCCCTCAGACTCCCCACTTTCCTGCCCAGATCCTATGCAAAGAGGTAGTTTTGCTGGTGCTAACAGCCATTTGAAAGTCAAAATGCCAAGGACTTTAGCAGAAAAGGAAGCCTGTTAGGGTTTAAATTCACAACCCTCTGTGGTCTGGTTACACTTTTTCCATGACTACTAACTTTCTCCATCACTTCTTCCCTCCCCTCCCTCCCTCATTCTTTCCTTGCCTTTCTTCCTTCCTTCCTTCTTTCCTTCCTTCCACTTCCTGAATGCTGGAATTATGCCCAGTTTATACAGCACTTGTGACTGAACCCAGAACTTGATACATGGTAGGCAGGCATTGTACCAACTCAACTACAACTCCAGCCCTCCCTCAGAGTCTAGCACAGCTGAATATTTTCTCTCTGCTGTTCTCTCTACTCGAAGCTTCAAGGCCTTCCAACTAGTAGCCAGTTAATCAGTAGACTTCAAGGTTTGAAACACAAAGGGGGATGAGCTCAGAAGTACACAGAGGAGGTAGGAGACCACAGCAATAACCCTGGCAAAACAGGGCAGTGGTCCTTTCTGTCAGGGCAGGGATAGAGGACTATGTGTACCTGAGTGAGGTAGGGTTTGGTATTGGAGGGCATGCAGGGTGGGAAATAGAGGCAGCCAGAAGGACTCTAAAGTTTGCACCTGAGCTCTTGGAAATTGAAGCCCCAGGAAACTCCTGGAACCATTTGGAAGTTAGAGTTACTACACTAAGATGGGGAAGGGTCTCAGTTGAGTGAGCAAGAGAGTGAGCATCCTGGAGATGGGTCTGGAGTGCTTGCCCACCAGCATGAGTATTCCTACCAGCCCACCAGCATGATTATAATTCCAATGCTGGGGAAACAGAGACCCCCGGGCTTGCTAGCTAACCAGTCTAGATGAATAGGGAGCTCTGGTTTGATGGGATGTCCTATCTCAAAAGGGAAGGTGGAGAGTGATCAAGGTACATCCCTGATGATAACCTCCAGCTTACACATGTACATATATGTCTATCCACACATACACATGCAGACACCACACACACACTCACACATATGCATGTACACACCACACACACACATCACACACATTACACACCACACACACACACTCCCACACATGCATGCACACACTCATACACACTACACACACAGACACATACACACAGAAAAAAAGATATCCAAATGCAGGCATGGGCATGCAGCTGGGTGTGGGATTTTGCAAAGCAAGGTCTGGCTGGAGAAGGTGTGACTCAGCAGCCAGACCTGTAATGGGCTATGGAAAATAATCACCTTAGGGAGAGGGAAAATTGATGTAAATATAGTACTTATATTGAAATTCTCAAAACTAAAGGAAAAAGCAAGCCTATCTGTGGTACATGCCCAGAATCCTAGCATTTGGGAATCTGAAGCAGGAAGATCATAGTTTAAGGTCAGCCTGGGCTACATAGGAAGTTCTAGGCAGCCGAGGCTGTACAGTGTATCTCAAAGAGAAAAGAAAATGTCTTTTCTTTTTTCCCTGGCCATCACATGGCTCATCTTAGTGATAGTCACAGCCATCTGTCTATGTCTCCTCTGTGTCCCCTGGCTATAGGTAATCAGCAGCGCTGTCTGCAGGGAGGGACACTTAACAGCCAGCAGAGAAACAGCCTGATCCCTGACTGATGGAGGCTGGGCTGCTGGTATACCTGGCTCACCTAGGTGCTCACCTCCCGATGCCACACCTCTATCCACAGCAAGGGGGAAGTGATGCATGGATCCAAAGGCTGTAACATGTTCCAGGGCATTTCACACCTATGCACAAGTTAGGCTAGGACTACATGACAGGGTGACCTGACCTGGTCCCTCAAGGAAAAGAGAGAGGAAGGTGAAGGGAGGGAAGAAGACAGTTGCTTTGCCCAGATGTTAATTCAGGTCAGCACACATTGCTCTCCATGTTCCCAGTCTGTGTGGCTCAGTTCTACCTCTTCCCCACATTTGCTCCTTCATTCTTGCCTTACTGTGTACAAGTTATAGCAGGGTTAGCTTAACCGTTCTCCAAATCTATTCATTTTATTTTACATGTTATTATTGTTAGGCTTTTTGTTTGGGGTCTTTCTTATCTTTTTAATCACATTTATTTGTGTGTGTGGTACAAATGCATGTACCACAGCCAGCTCACATGGAGACAGAAAGGCAGCAACTAAGATCAGTTCTTCTACTATGTGGGGCCTGGAGATGGAACTCAGGTCAGCAGGCTAGATGGCCTTAGCCCAAGTGTTTTGTTTTTGTGGGTTTTGTTGTTTTGAAAAAGGGTCTCACTCTGTACCCCAAGCTAGGCTTGAACTCACAGCAATCCACCTGCCTCAGTATCCCATGCACTGGGGTTACAGGTGTGAGTCTCTACACCCAGCTCAATTCACTTTAGAAAAAATAAAGCCTTTATTTTAAATGGAAACTTTCTATCACTGTCCTTGGTATAAATCAAACAGCATTGCTGTGTGTAGAAAGAACATTAGCAATGCATAAAATGAGACAAAGGCTGTATGCTACTGGAACTCTAGCTGGGTACTATCCCTGCCTGCACCTCGAGGGTGCTGCTAAATGGTGGAAAAGGCCATGTTCTTACTGTTCACCTCACTGATAATAATGGTCCCTTGGCAGAACACATCAAATGTTGTGACATGAGCTGCCTCCCATACCTTTAGAAGAAGCACTTTAGTTTCTGTTGTGAAGACAGTTTCATTAGCCCAGGCTAGCTTTCACCTCCCTGTGTTAACCAAAGATGGCCTTGAATCTTTGATCCTCTTGACTCCACTTTCTGAGTGCTGGGATCACTCAGGTACCACACAATGGAATGTGGCATCGTGCCTGGTTTCAAGCAGGCACTTTCTATAGCAGGGTCCCTGCCCCCAAACATCTTCCTCATAGCACATCTGTGGATCTGTTCCCCTTACCTTGCACTGAGTTTCACCCCAACATACTCAAGTGGACAACTGGATGTTGAAGAGGGAGCTGTTTACCTGTAGGATGTCATGACCTTGGCTAAGAGAGAACTCAGACCACCTAGGCAGTGTCCTTTCCAGTTCTGGGGCCAGTGACTATTCCCATCCAGAATGGTCTCTAGTCCCTCTCCTAACACTGGCCTAGAAGATGGCCTAAAGCCTCAACATCTTCCTATAAGGACCAGCCCCATGGCAGGTCACAGGTTTGGTGCATCAAGATGGCTTAGCAAGTGAAGACATTGCCACAAAAGCCTGGTGACCTGATTTCAATCCACAGGTCCCAACATGGAAGGAGAGAACTTGACAGGTGCACATGCATAAACTCACACACGTGCACACACACGCATGCAGACATGCATGCTTGTGCATGTGTGTGTGCGTGTGTGTGTGTGCGTGTGTGTGTGTGTGTGTGTGTGTGCACATACACACAGAGAGAGGAAGAGGAGAACAAGATAAATGAAATAAAAATTTTTAAAAGAAAATTGTCTAAGCCTATAAGGGGTTTGAACCCAAGCACTCAGGCTCCAAGTCCACAGTCACAAATAGTGTAGGAGGTGAAAGCAATGAATGAGTCTCTATTGCATCTTGCTTTGTTAAATAATGTTTTATCATAATTTAGGGTAAATTAGAAATACTAAACTCTGATGTCAAATTAAAAAGCAAAGAAGTCCCAATTCAGTAGCAACTCAAAGATAAGTGATCCTAAGAGGTCAGGAAGGAGGAAGTACCTCTTCCTCTTGAGATAAGTTCCAGGGTATGGACAGAGTACAGCCTGTTAGCCAAACTTGGTTCACTGTCCCGCTTTGTACATAATGTTTTATTGGAAAACAGCCATGTTCATTTGTGTATGTGTTACCCAGAGCTGCCTTCTCACATGCCCTCAGATGGAGTAGCTGTGGCAGCAAGTGTATGGCCCACAGACTGAAGCCATTCATTATATCAATATCTGGCTCCAGGAAAACTGAAGATTCATAAGGAGGCAGTCTATGAGACTGGAAGGTGATGGGAGATGAATAAAGCACTGTTGGCCAATAGGAAAACAAGATAGGCGGGACTAGGAGACAAGGAGGAGAGAGGAAGTAGTAGGGAGGAGTTTCAAGATATAGGACCAACAGGGTAGAACTCCGGACCCTCTCTCTGGTATAAGACATGTGGAAACACTTAGATTAATGGAAATGGGTTAATATTTAAGCAGAGCTAGCTGATACAAAACTAGTAACTGGCCAACAGCTTTATATCAAATACAATGTCTCTGTGTGTTATTTGGGGCTGGCACAGGTGTGGGACCAGGCCAGCAAAAAATCTACTCTGAACATGAGGGTGGGGTTGGGCTAGCTCTTCCTTCTCAAGCACCTAAGCCTCCCTGTTCCCAGTTGTCTTCCATGTCACCCCTTGTATGGGGTCAGCCATTCTCTCTCATCAACATCTTCCAGAGCTTCCGGATGATCCTCTTGACATGGAAAGGCTTCCTCTACCAGAGTGAGTCTAGACCCAACATTTTTCCCTTGATGTCCTCTGCAGGCTCCCCCTGGCTCAGAGGAAGCCACAGCCTTACTCGGGTCCTTCTAGGACTTGATGCTAGCCTGTTCTTCCTCCAGCGTCATCCCTTGCATCTTCTGGAATTCTTTCTTTTTTGCCCCTTATGGCCTGATTGACCCTCTATCCATTTGTGTGTGTGTATGTGCAGGCACAGAGAGGAAACTGGGTGTCCTGCTCTATCACTGTCCACCTCATTCCCCTGACACAGTCTCTCATTGAACTCAGCCAGAAAGCACCACAGATCCTCCTGTCTCTGTCCCCTCAGCACAGGGTTACAGCAGGGAGGGATTTGTATGGCATGGGATGTTCAGGGTAGGCTTTGATGTTAAGTGATATTTGAGGCAAGTTTTAAAGGACATTTCAAGAGGTTGACCAAGAGAATACCTGGAGAGGAATACTCCAGGCAGAGGACAGAACACGCACAGGTCCTGAGGCAGGTGGTAAGCAGGTGTGTCTGGGGGACACTGGGGACATGGGAGGGGCTGCAGTTGACAACAGCAGGGAATGAGGCCAGAGAGACGATGAGGGCCAGAATGTGGCAGGCCTGTGACATGGGGATTTTTTTGAGTGACATGGGGAGCTAGTGCAGTGTCAAAGCAGTGGAGGGCCTAGATCATTCCCAAGTGAGCACAAAACCCAATACCAATGGCTTCCCTTTTGCAACATTCTGTTCAATTCAACCACATATAGAGGTCAGAGGTGGATATCAGTGTCCCCAATCACACCACACCTTAACTTTTGAGGCAGGGTCTCTCACTGAACCCAGAGCTAAGCAATTTGGCCACATTGGCTGTCCAGTGATCCCATCTCTGCTTTCCTAGTGTTAGGGTCACAGGCACACACTGCTGAGTCTGCTGAGACTGAACTCAGACCCTTACTTACACAGCAAATGCTTTGCCAACTGAGCCATCCTCCCAGCCCCTCAGTCTGATTTTGCTGTAATCACCTTTATCTGTCTCTTGCATCCATGCAGGCCCCCACTTCTGACTCATTCCCTGCTGCTTACCTCATTACCACTTGCAATTATTTTCTAGAAACTCATTTTGTCTGCACACCTGGGCCAAATGCATTCAGATGTGGGTGGGTGTAAATTGCTCCAGCAACTCCCACCCAGCTCTGTCTGCAACCCAATACACCACCAGCAAAGAGGTACACAACAAAAGAGCCACTATGCATACAAATTCAGGGGTCATGCCTCGGCTTCCCCACACCCTGCAACAAGACTGACACCCCTAAATCCCTCTGTGTAAATCCCATACCCACCACTGCTCCCCAAACTGACTGTGAGCCACCTGCAGATAGCAGCATGTTTGGAAATGTTCCCCACTTCATGCCCTAATGCCCAGTGTGGCCTCCAGCAGCCAGACTGCAGCCTGCATTTGTGTTGCGCAGGGGAAATCAAGTCCATGCGGGAAGGATACCCTAGAGGTATAAATTGACATGTGCCCCAATTAGAGTAAAGAGAGGGTGTGCTGTCTTGGAAGAAGAGGGCGTAGTGAACAAAAGTTGGCAAACCTCATGCTACAGAAGGCCTTTGAAAGCTAAAAATTGTCTTTTCAAAAGTACTGCTGTGGCAGGCAGGATGTGCTGGGACCCCAGGGACAATGCTGTTCCAGTCAAACTCAGCTACATGGAAGGGTACAGGAGCCATAGCAGTGTCCTGGGTGCTGTGTCAACAGCCAGGCCAAACTCCAATTCCATCAATGACTAAGGACGCCACAACCACATGGAGCGCCCGCAGGCTGAAGCCCACAAGAGAGATGGGTCTCTTTCTGCACCTTGGGTGGACAGTACACCTAGATGCAGCACCTGCTTACCTTAGCCAGTTGTGTCTGCAGCTTATTCTTCACATCTGTCTCCTCCGAGATGCGAGCATTGAAGGCCAGGTTGGTGTTAGTGAATTGCCTCCACATCTGGTCCGACAAGGTCTCGAACAGGTGCTCTGCCTCCTCTCGAAGTCGGATGGAGTTGGCCCGCATGTTCTGAGAGTGTCTGATGTTGTCATTGCTGAACTTGGCCCAAGTTTCAGGAACAGTGACCCTGCAGAAGTGCAAAGGCAAGCTGCAGGCTGCTGGCAGGCCTTGGAGCTCTCTGCATCCAGGACATCCTCAATCTAGGTGTGTGGTTCTATCATGTTCCCGTGTACTGAGGGTAAATCTGACCTTCACTCTTGCCCTTCCAGGAGCTTCCACACACAGCCTCAATGACCACAAATTTCCCTGAGGCCAGAGGAACATGTCTATTCCCTGTTGAGCTGCCCCAATCCATCCCTCATTTTACTGGGGCACCAAATAAAGCCAGGAGGGGCTCCAACATTCTCAATAAGGCACTCAAGAGTGGGTAGGGCAGGTGGTTGCTTGCTCTCCAACCTCCACCAAAGACATAACCAATCCAAGAAGCAGGCGTAGGGCCCAGACTAGCTCAAGTGCCCCCAACTCAATGACAGGCATCCGCTATGTAACTACGCATTCACTCCACACATGTGGGGTTTAGTTGGTGGGTTTTTTATTCTGTTTGTGTTGCTTTTTGTTGTTTGTGTTTTGTAGTGCCAGGACAGAGCCCAGCACATCACACATGCTAGGCAAGCAGTCTGCTGCTGAGCCACTCCTCTTGTCTAAGCATTGTGTTTTCAAAGTCCACCATGGGCCAGTGATGGAGCTGTAAGAATGACAGCATCCAGGTCCCTGGGTCAACTCCTATGTAGAGGATGAAAAGGACAGTAAACAAAGTGGGCGCTCACACCCTGGGAGGAAGTTAGAAGCAGGTGACGGTGAGACAGTCAGGTCTGCATTTCTGAATTCAACTAGATATGAAAACATTGCATGGAAACTTCCAGAAATAAACAAGTTATAAGCTTTATTTTATTTATTAACACTTTTAAATTACATTACATTTACTTACTTATTTATTTATTTATATTTCTTTATCTAGTGTGGGTATGTGCCTGTGGAATCAGGGTATAGCCTACAGAAACCAATTCTCTCCTTCCACAGTGTGGATCCCGGAGATCAAACTCGGGTCACCAAGCTTGCTGGCAGGAGTCTCACCCTTGAGCCACCTCAATGGCCCATATTCATAAGCTTTAAGTGACTCACTGTAACATATTGTTGTGATTATTCTATCTTATTAGTTAATTATTGTTAATCTTTGCTTTTGCCTCATTTACAAGCCAATCCTTATTGTAAGTATGTATGAATGTGTTGAAAAACAGCTGTCAGCTGTCTAGCAAGGTGTAGTAGCGCACAACTTTAATCCCAGTACTATTGAGGCAGTCAGGCAGATCTCTAAGTTTGAGGCCAGCCTGGTTTACAGAGTGAGCTCCAGGATAGCCAGGGCTACACAGGGAAAACCGTGTCACGAATGCCCTGGAATCCCAGGAGGCTTAGGTGGGGAATTGTCTCAAAAAGACAATCAAAGACCAAACAAGAGCCTATTATATGCTGCACCTGGTCTCCCTATGTTTCCATGCATGAGGAGGGTGTGTGAGAAAATAACCTGTGACTCTTTACAGGCTGGACTGGGAGACCATCTCACAAACCAACCAAAGAACAAAGCTTCCCATGAGTGTATACTAAAATGCATTCCTGCCTAGAAGGGAAGTCCCTAGAAAGTGGCACAACCAGAAATCCCAAAAAGGTATTTTACCATTTTGCTAAACCCCGGAAAATGATGCTCAACTTGGTCCACATAGCCTATTCAGGGGCTTCTTCCCTTCATCTCTCTCCTCTCTTCCTTCCCTCCCTTCCTTTTATCCCTCTTTTTTTTATTCCATAAATACCTTAGTATCTCAATAATGCCCAACACAATTCTATCTGCTAGAGACGAAAAATACTGTGGGGTAGAACCAAGACAGACCCACCCTCTTGCTTGTACCCAGAGCATCTCACCTCACCCTCTTCTCCTCACACCCCAGCCTGTGGATAAGGAAAGCATGTTTTACCCTATCTGACCCTCCATGATATGGTGGCATGCCCTCCAGAGTGCCACAAATACAATAGGCACCTGCCCTACTCACAGCTGCCAGGATGAAAAAAACATTATGCTGCATAGCTCCAACTAACCAGTGCCAGCTGTTCCCATCAAACATGAGGTTCTGTGTTCCCCACATCCTGTATCCATCTTTTCTTCCTCACAGACACTCAGGGGAGTAGACACTATTTTCCACCATGGTGTTGATACAGAAATGTGTTCCAAAGAGTTTAACCTGCCTTAACTTAGCCACAGTGTGCACATGGAGGCTGGAACACAGTAATTGCAGCCAGTTTGGCCACAGAATTGACACACTCGTGTGTGTGTGTGTGTGTGTGTGTGTGTGAGAGAGAGAGAGAGAGAGAGAGAGAGAGAGAGACAGAGAGAGAGAGAGAGAGAGAGAGCATGTGTTAGTGCTGAGAACTAAAGTTAAGCTTCATATCTCCTAGGTAAGTTCTGAGACTTATTTATAGCCTCTCTGCCAAGACCTACTCTCTCCCACAAATCCCAGTGCTGGTGGGCACTACTGTGTTGGGAGCTGTGCCACCTAGTTTCAGGCCAATATACCATTGCTTTCCTAATGGGCCTCCAGATGGGGCAAAAGCCCATGGACATAGTCTCACTCAGCAAGGACCAGTGGACTTTGGGACAGCGCATAATACTGCTGGGACCTTGCAGCCTGCATGTTCTCTTTTCTCTTATAACATTGATGATTCTCTTGGTGGCTTTAGTGTCACTTTGTCAACCCTGCATGGGACAGATGTGATCTTTCTTGGAAACCCCATTTTTTCTCTAATATTTTGCCCTAAATTCTTCTCAGGTCCCTTGTCTGGGGGGGTGGGTGCCAGCTGTCACTCCAGCTCCTGGGAGGTGTTCTAACCCAGTGCTGACAGGATCAGATCACTCCTATTTCTGTAAATGTTTTTAATCTGATTATTGTTCTTGAAAATGTGTGCCTATGTTAATCTCCTTTAGTTTTGTAAAGAAAGGATGTATCTTGCTCAGTATTTAACCAAGCTAGCAAAATGATAAGTGTTGTTTTGAGTTTGAAGATGATTTGATGTTAAAAGTTGAGAAAAAACATATTTGACATATTTGTTTTTGCCAGAGGTTAACATTGGAGGATGGGAAAAACTTGTTTGTTAATACAGAAAAACATGCTTGTTTTTAATGTATAAATAAAGACAGCTGGAGCTATTCTGGGCCAGCTACTTGTGTGAAATTCATCTGGTGCTGCCCCTTCCCCGTCTCAGGACCTGAACACAGGCTGTGTCAGGTCTATAGCACTGCTGAATGGACTTCCTGCTCTCATTGGTGACAGCCATTATGTTTTACGCTTTGGTGTAACTACCAATGAGTATTCCCAGCATGCCCTAGCACTGGGACAGTGGCCCTGGGACTCTCAGCTAAGCCAATCACATGAGTTGAATCTTGAGAAGGGTCAAAAAAAGGATGGAAAGATGGCAACATGGACTTGTATCCATTGCCTTGCACACAGCAGTTGGGTGCAGAGCCAGAGCTGCAGGGCAAGTGCACAGACCCCCTGGACACAGACCAGTAGCTAGCTCCCACTACCTGCCTTCCTCTTACTGCCAGAACCTTCCCCTGCAGCCTCTGCTTGACTCTTGCCCTTGCAACAGAGGATTCCATGCAAATGCCACCTGACTGGCACACACCATCCTTTATGCCCCTTGCCCTTTACTCCCATTGGACCAGGACAAAGACAACGAGAGAGAGCTGGGCACTTACGTTCCATCAAACTTCTCCATGCCATGGAAGAAGGCGATGCCATCGGATGTGTTCCTTAGATTAAAGCACCTCTCGTCAATACACTGGGCTGAGCTCTTGTCCTCAACGTCCCGCTCCAGGGCATGCTGAGCATCTCGGTTATCTCTGTAGGGAGGAGCATTGTCTGATCACCTGGCATCCTCCACCCATGGTCATCATCACGCATCAGGTGGAGGCAAAGCCCAAGCTGCAAGCCTGGTCCCCAGACTCCCAGGACAGTGCTCTACACACCCAGAGGCTGCTCAGCTCTATTTCCACTTGGTGTCAACACCTCCTACCCAGAGCCACTAGGGCTCACACCAGGACAAACACACCTGTTGTCTGTAAAACAGAGATGTGCCAGGCCAACAAGATGGCGCAGGAGGTAAAGGAGCTTTGCCACTCAAGCATGATGGCCTGAGTTTGACCCTGAAGTCACAATGGAAGTAGAGAACTGCTTCCTGAAAGTTTCCCTCTGATGTCCAAATGACATGCAAGTATGCACATACACACACACACATGCACACACAAAATACAAACTGGAAAGAAATAGGATGGGCCAGCACTTACTATAAAAGGCTAATAGTCACTACATAAGGCTGAGTGATACACCATCTAAGTTGCATCCATCAACCAGTCACAGAGAATATGGAGCTTCCTGGCATGGCTTTGTTTTGGCAGTAAAAACACTCATCAGAGAACATGAGTTCAATTCCCAGCACCCACTTGGCAGCTCACAATCATCTGCAGCTGCAGTTCCATGGGATCTTATGCCTTCTTCTGCCCTCTGCACACACCAGCCACACACCTGGTACACATATGTACATTCGGACAGACACTCACATACACAAAATAAAAGTAAGTCTTTAAAAAAAAAATCCCTGTATTTATAAGAACAGATGGCAGAGCAATCTAGAAGACACCAAACCATCTTTAGACAAAGTCTGGATGGAGTCACTTCCCTCACAAATGGATCACTGTGGCATAGAAGACAGCTCTGAAAACAAGGGTTAAAGTGTAGAAAAGGCCACTCACTGCCTTCAAGTAGCTCAAATTTATATAACTAAATACAGCAAAACGAAACATGATGAACATGGTAAGAAAGCTTTAAAAGGACAGGATGTAACACAGAGGAGGGGGCCATTAAAGCAGGTAGAGAAGACAGATATGGAGGCCTTTCCATGTTCGAGCTAGGTGCTTGTCATATAAAGTAGAAATAGTTACTATGGACAAAGATATAATTTCAAGCTAACACAAAATCAGAAAAGGTAGAAATAACGAGGTTTTGGGGAACCAAGGACCAGCTCAGAGTCAGGGTTTGGGTGGAGTGAGGGTGTGGATGGAGGGGGAGTTGGGTGTAGTCAAAGACAAGATCAGGTGAAGAGGAGAGAAGGGGTGAGACAGGAACTTGAGCCTAGACTGCTGGAATCAGAGCTGAGACAATGGCCAAGGTCGCAGTTTCCAGGCTCCAAGCTGCTGGCAACCCAGATTCACAATTTCCATCAAATACTAAGGACCCGCTCCTTTAATTATCATTTTCCACCTATTCAAATGGCATCTAAAGTAAGAATGAATGCATTTTGAAAGGGGAATTCAGATTCTGGTCTTTAAAAATTCTTGGCTATTAATAGAAGGTTGTTTCAGACCTAAATATGCCAAGAAGACACTAATTGCTAGCTCGTATCTGAGAAGCCTGTAAGTCTGAACCTCTCTCCCTGTTCTCTGTTGGGAGAAGGTGAGTTCCTGCTAACAACACACAGGCATGGTCAGAACATGTCACTTGGTAAGGCAATGACTTCACTTAAGGTTTATCCAGAGACCAGCTATGATGAAGGGCTCCCCTTTAGCCCCGGCTCTCCTGCATCCCTTTCTCCCCCCCCTCCCCGTGTCTCTCATCTTAACCACTGTCTCTTCTCCTTCTAGAACCTTCTGTGTCTCCTCTCTCCTTGGTTTCCCTCCTTTCTTATCCCCTCCTTCTCTCTTCTCCCCCTCCCCTGTGGATATGGTTGCTGTTGGAGGGGAGGTCATCTAATGACTCAAGGGAAAAGAAATGGAAGTCCCAATAAGTGGAACACAGAAAGTCCTGTCAGTCAGGACACCCCACCAGGACCCACCCTGGGGCCTTCCACATTGAGCCAGGATAACCAAGGAGGGCTCTGTCTTAGCTGATAAACTGGGGTGTAACAAAAGCCAGACCGTAAGAGCGTCAGGGTCAGTGGAACCTCAGAGTGCAGCTGGCACCACTGCCTGGTGCTGATGAGGTCTGAGGAGGAGGGAGAGGCCTGTTCCATTTTTGACATACCATCACCCTGCTGTCAGCCCACCAGGAAGGGCCCAAGCTTGGCTCCTACCCAGTCAAGAGGAACCTTTTATATTCTTTTGGGGTGCCCATGCCATGAGAACACCCCCCCTTCCTGGACGCAAATCTCACTCCTGGTCCAGAACATCACAAGCCCCGACCTGTGGCTACCTGAGCAGGTCTGGTCAGCCGTGCAGCCTCCCAACAAGCTAGGTCTGAGCATTCTCCCATTAGAGGCCACCCTGCCAGCCATATCAAAAAGGGCAGCCCCGTCTGTGCCCTCTGTAACAAGAACCAGCAAAGAAGAAAAACCAGCAGAACGGCGTGCCCCAGGACAAGGAAGGGTAAATGCCAAGCTCCAAGGGGCCCAGGGGCTTAGCTAGGGGCCCCAAGCCAGGTAAAAGCACAGACCTCCCTTTAATTACCTGAGGAGCACCTGGCTTGGCATGAAACCTGTTTACATCATGATCTAAGAACAAAAGCTGGTGCCTTTTGAAGACTCCCTGCTCAAGCGTCCATGAGCCCCCTTCCGGAGATGTTCCAGTCCCTTCCTTTATTGCCTAATGTCACCACATGCTGCTCTTTCCAAGTTCAGACCTGGCCTGGGAGAGCTATAGGTACACTGGGTGTAGGGAGGCTGATGCCTTCTCTGTCAGGGCCAACAGCAGCTGAGGATGAGCTAGCTCCAGAGAGCAGCTGAGTACCTCTGATGGACAAGCCCATTAACAGAAGCATTGACAAATCAAGACACACACACACACACACACACACACACACACACACACACACACACACACACACACACACCCTTACCACCCCATAGAGCTGGTGTTAAACATCTAGCAGCACACCATGAACCCCAAGAGCTACTCAGGAATAAGTGGCTATCTTCCATCTGGCTGTCTTCCAGAAACCTAGAGAACCCACAAGCAATTCCAAAGGGGAAAGGCTTCCTTACCGCATCTGGAAATCGATTCGTTTAGCTAGTTTTCTCATCTGATCTTGGCAACATTTTAGTAAATCCACTTCCTAAATTGAAAAAAAAAAAAAAAAGTCAGAAAGAACATGTCAGGCTGGAAATTCACAGGTCAGAGCCCTCATGCAGGACAGCTATGCCAGGAAATACCAGAGTGGGAACCCCCAGACCACTGAAGCTAAGAGTGGATGCCAGAGGCCCTGAATTCAAGATCCTCCTGCCTCAATCTTTCTAGCGCTGGGGTTGTAGGCATGAGCCACCATGATTAGGCTTCCTCTCTCCTCTCTCTCTCTCTCTCTCTCTCTCTTTCTCTCTCTCTCTCTCTCTCTCTCTCTTCTGCTTTCCTCTCTTCCCTCCTCACCACTCTCTTCCCCCTTCTCGCTCCTTCCCCGTTCTCTCCCATTTCTTTCCTCATCCAGCCTTTCTTTCCTTTCTTCCCCCTCCATTCCCTCTCTTCCTCCTACGCCACTTTCTTATGAGCTAGGCATCTGAGCCATCTCATCCCCTCTTCTTATTTTGAACAAGAGCTCACTGATTTGCCTAGACTTGCCTTGAACCTATTTTATAGCCCATGAAGGTCTTGGCTTAGTGATCCCCCAGCCTCAATCCCCTGAGTAGCTGGTACTATAGGCAAGTGACACTGTACCTGGCTTCTTTTCTTTTCATGTACTTAAAAATTAAAATAAAATTTAACACACAACTATGTGTAGAGTGTTCACAGATTATTTTATCATTAAGTTAAACCATGCACCTAAAATGATATACACATACAGTGCATAGTATGTGCTTAATAAACACTATCTTTAGGATCAGGAGTAGGGTTTGTCTAGCATACATGAAGCCTTCAGTTAGATTCCCAGCACTATATAAACTGGATGTGATGGTGCATGTCTGTAATTCCAGCACTCAGAAAGTAGAAGCAGGGTTCAAGGTTATTTCTCAGCTACTTAGTGAATTTGAAGATAGCCTGGGATATATGAGATCCTGCATAAATGAGCAAAAATAAATATACATGAACTTTTACTTTTATTGTCCTGGTGCCATCTATATGGTCATTTTGAAAATAGTAAGACTGAGATTAAATAATCCCATTCTATTTCTACTTCTCCCCATTCCTACATGAGGAAATCAGTGTCCCACTAGTTTTCTCTGAGCCCTAACTCCATGGACATCACATGTGACTTTTGTTTCAGACAGGCCACTCAGACCTTCTGGTCAGCTAGCTGTCCCCTCACCCACTCCCAGGTGGTGTCTTACCCGGATAAGGTTTTTCTCCACGTTGTCATGGACCAGGTCAATTCCGATCCTTTTCTCCCGATTGTACAGACACTCCAGGGCCACCTATTGGAACAATGGGAAAGTGTCCTGTGGAGGCCTGAGTAGAACCTGAGTATAGGTGAGTTAGAACCTATGCCTCATCTGCTCTGTTCTGTGAGGTACCCTCGTGTGCATGGGACCTCATTTCTGTGCTTGTGTGTCAGGGCTACTGCAAGCTCATGCATTCAAATCAGGACAAGGATGTGTCCCTGGAAGCAGTATAATTGGGAGGGAGCCTGTGATGGTTCACCTTGAACTCACCTTGATAGGGCTAAGAAACTCCTAAAAACTACGTGTAGTATCATAGATTGATCGATCAATCGATAGATAGATAATAGATATAGATGATAGATAATAGGTAGATGGTAGATGATAGATAGGTAGATAATAGATAGGTAAATAGTAGGTAGATGATAGATAGATAGATAGATAGATAGATGATAGATAGATAGATAGATAGATAGATAGATAGATAGATAGATAGATGATAAATCACCTCTGGATGTGCCCATGAAAGTAATTAAAGAGGTGATTAGTTCAGGAGGATGTGGACCTTATCAGGTCAGATGTGAGGTCTAAGGGGAGGAAATAGGTCACCAGGAGTGTCATAGTTAGGGTTTTTATTGCTACAAAGAGATACCGTGACCATAGCAACTCTTATAAAGGAACACAGCAACTCTTGTAAAGGAAAACAATTGAGAGATCATCTTACCGTTTCAGAGGTTTAGTTCATTTCATCATTGCAGGGAGAATGATGGCTGGGGGTATGATAGTGTGCAGGGACATGGTGCTGGAGAGGTAGCTGAGAGTTCTACATCTTTCACAAGCAACAGGAAGTGAACTCAGACACTGGGCAGTATCTCGAACATATATGAGACCATAAAGTCCATCTCCACAGTGACACACTTCCTCCAACAAGGCCACACTTCCTAATAATGCCACTCCCTTCGGGGGCCATTTTCTTTCAAACCACTACATTCCATTCCACCCCCTGACTTCCAAAAGTTTGTAGCTATATTATAATGTAAAAATGCATTCAGTCCAACTTCATAAGTCTCCATAGTCTCTAAGTCTCACACTTATTTAAAAGTCTAAAGTTCAAAGTCTCTTCGGATATTCACCCAATCTCTTAACTATAACTTATAAAATCAAAACACAGATCACATACTTTGAACATATAATGGCACAGGATATACATTACTATTCTAAAACATAGGGCAGGGTTAGGAAATACTGGACCAAAGCAAGATCAAAAACCAGCTGGGCAAATTCCAACTCTGCATCTCCATGTCTGGTGTCAAAAGTGCTCTTCAGATCTCCAAGTCCTCTCAGCTTTGCCGACTGCAGCACACTTCTCTCTCTTGAGCTGGTTCCCCTCCCTCAGCAGGTTTCCCATGACTCTGGCATCTCTCTCACATCTTGGGGTCTCCAAGGAAATCCAGATTTCACATTCACAGCTTCATGGAATAGCCTCTCTAGGCCTTCATTATGCACACCTCTGACACATGCCTGGCCTCCAAGGCTTTTCTTAGTTGTGGAAATAAATCCCACAATCTCTTTCTTCTGTCTTTAAAGTCAGAATCACATGACCAAAGCTGCCAAGTTCTACTGCTTGCTGGAGCTGGAACATGGCCTCTTGTTAAACTATATCTTCACCAGCTTTATGTTTTTCATGGTTTCCTTCACTGCCTAAGCATGGCTGTCCTGAAGCTTGTTCTGTAGACCATGCTTTCCTCAAACTCAGAGATCCATCAGCCTCTGCCTTCCCAGTGCTGGGATTAAAGGTGTGCCTCACCACACTTGGCTCTAAACTTATCTTTAATTCCTATACACAAATTGGAAACTTAACTGGGTGGGAACTTGCCCTGAGGTCACCACTCCCTTTATTCCATTTCTTAATCTGTTTATCTCCTTGAACACAGGCCTTAGCTCCACTCCCTGATGCTTCCTTTCCCCTCAATTTTTACATTTTCTTGCTTCTTTTCATTATAAATCTGTATTAAAGTAACCTCTAATAATCACATGACTGTCAACACTAGGCCATTTTGAGATTTCCTCTGGCTTTTGCCTCAGGCAGACTCTTCGGACAAGGGAAAAAAGCAGCCAGTTTCTTCACCAAAATATCACAAAATTGATCTCTAGGACACAAATTACAATTCTTCTCCTCTAAAACTTCTAGAGCCAACTTACCACAGTTCATCAAATCACTCTAAGCATTTCTGTCTTCCATGCTCCTAGTAGGGTGGCCCATTATTAAGCAGCAGTTAAAGCATTCTACTGCTTTCCAAGCCCAAACTCCCAAAGTCCAAATTCCTCCAACAAAACATGGTCAGGCATATCACAGCAATACCCAGTCCCTGGTACCAACTTCTGTCATAGACTTTCTATTGCTGTGAAGAGACACCATAATCATGGTAACTTTGATAAGGAAAACACTAAATTGAGGTGGCAGCTTACAGTTTCAGAAGTTTAATCCATTATCATCATGGAGAGGAACATGATAGATGGGAATATGGTAGTGTACAGGCAGACATAATGCTGGAGAGGTAGCTGAGAGTTCTACATCTTTCACAGGCAACAGTATCTTGAACATATATGAGACCTCAAAGCCCGCCTCCACAATAACGCACTTCCTCCAACAAGACCACAACTACTCCAACAAGGCCACACTTCCTAATAGTGCCCCTTCTTTTGGGGACCATTTTTTTTTTAAACCACCTCAAGAAGTTTATCTCACAAGCCCTGGTCTCTTCCTGTGTTTTTTCTTTACTTCCTGTCTGTTAGGAAGTGAACAGGATCTGCCACACATTCCCACTGCCATGGTATTTGGACCAGGTACAAGGGGCCAATCAATCATGGTTAAAACCCATTGACACTGTGAGCTGTTATTGATGGGTGTTTGATCATGGGGAATACCCTTTCCTACAGTCTCTGTAAATTGTCCCTAAGCTTTCCCAAATTATGATAAAGCCAAGTTATCATTTCAGATGTGATGTATCAGCTGCTGTCCTCCCTGGGAGGCTATTCCTTTGGGTCGAATCCAGGCTTAGCCACTTCTTATTGTGTGTGCTTGGCCAAGGTGTGTATCCTCTCAGATCTCCTGTGTTGTTTCATTATCTCACCAGGCAGGGCTGTTAGCAGGGTATGTCCACAAGGGTGAATACCTCATGTAGAACTGTCTGTGAAGGATCATCTTCTCTACCAGCTCTGGGAGTGAATGCTACCATCTCCTGAGCTGGGGTCTCAGACTGAATACAAAGGAGAAGAGAGCTGAGCACCAGCATTCATTGCTCTCTGCCCCACACTCCTGCCACCGTGCCCTCCCACCATGATAAACTGCATCCTCAAACTGTGAGCCAAACAAACCCCTTCCTCAGCAAGGAATTGTATCATAGCTTGAGAATATAATTTGTCAATGGGCCCTGTGCTGCTTTGAATGAGAATGCCCCTCACACCCATAGGCTCATATATGTGCTTGCTTGGTCCCCGGTTGGTGAACTATTTAGGAGATATTAGGAAGTATGGTCTTGTTGGAATAGTCACTGGGGGTGGGTTTCAAAAGCCCATACTGGGCCAACACTTTCTCAGACTGCTGTCTGTGGATCAGGATGTAAAGCTCTCAGCTACTGCTTCTGTACCATGGCTGTCTGTCTCCCACCATGAGAGTCATGGACTACCCCTGTAAAACTGTAAGCAAGCTCCAGTTAAAGTCTTTCTTTCACAAGAGTTGCTTCGGTCATGGTGTCTCTACAGAATGGTAGGACAGTAACTAAGACAGTCCCTACAACCACCCATGTACATCTATCTTTGGTGCTGTTCAAGTAAAAGGCAAGCTACAGTAAGGGAGTGGGCCCTGCTAGACCAAGACAGTATTCCCACAGTCTGTGGCATTCTTTCCAGGTCTCTTGGGGATCTGAGCACAACAGAAGGTAGGAGAATGAGCTGTTTGCTTATGGATGTTCTTATGGGACTGAGGAACAATGGTGATCAGCCACCAGCAGGCCTGTGACATCATAAAGGCCAACAGGTCCAAGAAGGAAACAGAGTGTTCCAGGAGCAAAGGCTCCAAAGAGCTCAGAAAGGAGGGGGATACAGTACCTTGCTGCCCAGGAGCTTGAAGGCTCTTGTCTGAGCTCTGCTCAATTGAGGTACTGGAGTAGATTATGTGATTACACTGACAGTCCTTCCACAACACAGTCTGCATTCCATAGACCAAAGAGAATGCTCCTAAAGAAATCTGAGGTGGTTCCGCGGGTAAAGGCACTTACTGCCAAAGCTAGTGACCAGATTTAATCTCCAGGAACCATGTAGTGAAAGAAGAGGGGCAACCCTTGCAAGTTGTTCCTTTGACCTCTACATGTCTATCACGGTGCACATTCATGAACACACACACACACACACACACACACACACACACACACACACACACACACACACAGATAAGGGATGCAATGAAAATAAGATGACTTGATGGGTGGGGAGTACCCAGTGTTTGGTCAGTGACATGAAAGATGAAAAAGGATGGATGAATAGGAATGATAAAGAGGCTAATGCAGGTTCAGAGGCCCTGAGTCAGAGAAACTAGAAAATTGGGTTGAAGAGAGAAAGGCCATATCTTAATAAAAGTTTTGGAGGAAGGGGATTCAGGAGTTAATATGTTAAAATGGGTCTGAGGATATAGTTCCATTGGTAGAATGCTTGCTTCACAGTTTCCAAGTACAGCATAAACCTAGAATAGTGGTGAATGTCTATAATCCCAGTGCTTGAGAGGGAAAGGCAGGAAAATCAAGTTTTCAAGGTCATCCTGGGCTACATAGTAATTTTGAGGTCAGCCTAGGCTACATGAAATAGCACCTGTAGTGGTTAGAATAGTAATAGTCCCCGTAGACTCTTGTGTTTGAATGTTTGGCCCATAGGAAGTGACATAATTCAGAGATATGGCCTTGTTGGAGGATGTGTGTCACTGTGGAGGTGGGCTTTGAGGTCAGATGCTCAAGCCTAGGATCAGTGGCTGACAGGTCTTTTCCTGCTGCCTCAGCTCCTTCTCCAGTACCATGCTTGCATACTGCCATGCATGATGATAATGAACTGTAAACTGGCCCAATTAAAAGTTTTCCTTCATAAGAATTTCCATGGTCATAGTGTCTTTTCATAGCAATAGAAACTCTAAGACAGAAGTTGGTACCAGGAATTGGGGTATTGCTATGAGAGGCCTAACCATGTTTTTGTTGAAGTAATATGGATCTTGGGACTTTGGATTAGGAAGGCAGTGGAATACTTTAAGAACTGTTTAATAGGCCTTATTAGTAGGAACATGCAATACAGTGGTGCTGAGGGTGATTTGAACTATGAGGGGCTGGCTCAAGAGGTTTCAGAGGAAAAGAATATTAGTATGTAGGCTAGAGACTTTGGTGAAGAATATGACTGTTTTCTGCCCTTGTCCAAAAGGTCTGTCTGAGGCTTTGAATTAATTGCTTTGGCAGAGAAAATCTCAAAAGAGCCTAGTATTGACTCTGTCATGTAGTTATTAGGATTCACTCTAATGCATATTTACAATGAAAAGGAGCAAGCTGTGCAAGTAAAAATAACAAAAAATGTACTGATTGAGGAGAAAAGGGGCATCAAGAAGTGGAATGGAACTAAATTCTGTGTTCAAGGAAATAAATAGATTAAGAAAAATCTTGATGTTAAAGGAATAAAGGGAGTGGTGACCTCAGGGCAAGATCCCACCCAGCAAAGCTTCCAATTTGTGAAAAAGAATTAAAGAAAAGTTTAGGTCCAGGCATGTCATACACATCTTTAATCCCCATACTCAGAAGACAGAGACATGAAGATCTCTGAGTTCAAGGTCAGCCTGGTCTACAGAATGAGTTCCAGGATGGCCAAGCTCAGTCAGTGATTGCAAACAGAAAGCTGGTGAAGATGTAATTGAACATGGGGGCCAGGTTCCAACCACAGCAAGCAGCGGAACTCCGCAACTTCAGCCATGTGGTTCTGGCTTTAAAGGGGTTGTGGACTATTCCTCATCAACTAAGGAATGCTGCTGAGGCCAGGCATGTGTCAGAGGGATCCTTGTATGGAGCCCTAGAGAAGTCATTGCATGAAGCTGAAAAGCTGGATTGCCTTAAGGACCCCAAAATATTGGAGATGCCAGAGCCATGGAATACCTGCTGAAGAGAGCTGCTAACAGTGAGGGTAACCAGCCCAAGATAAGGAAGCATGTTGCTGTCAACAAATCTGAAAGGAATTGAAGATCTGAAGAGGATTTTGACATCAGACATGGAGAAACAGTTTGCAATTTACCCAGCTGGTTTTTTGGTCTTCCTCACTATGCCCCCTCTCCTCTTACTTGGAAAAGTAATGTATATCCTGTGCCATTGTATGTCCAAAGTATGTGATCTGATTTTATAGGGGATTACAGTTAAGAGATTGCATGAGTCTCCGAAGAGACTTTGGACTTTTAAACATTGTTGAGACTGTTGTAGACTGTGGGGACTTTTGAAGTTGGGCTGAATGCACTTTGCCTTCTGATATAGCTACAAGTTTATGGGGGCCAGGGAGTGGAGTGTGGTGGTTTAAAGAGGAATGGCCCTCATACACTCACACACTAAAGGTGTGGACTTGTTGGGGTAAGCTTTGAGGTCTCAGATGCTCAAGCCCAGGCTCAGTGGCTGACAGTTCTTTTCCTGTGGCCTGCAAATCAAGATGTAGAACTCTCAGCTCTTTCTTCAGTACCATGTCTGCCCGAGTGATGTCATGTCTCACTGTGATGATAATGGACTGAACCTCTGAACTGTAAGCCAGCCCCATTAAATGTTTTCCTTTATAAGAGTTTCCATGGTCATGGTGTCTCTTCACAGCAATAGAAACCCTAACTAACTAAGACAGGACCCCATAAAACATTTCCCCACCAAAAGACATTAAGCTTAGTTAGGAAAGCCATCTAGAAGCCAGTGAGAGAAGGATTCAATCTAGTTTGATTTGGCTGCTTGGGGTAAGGAGTCTGGAAGAAGACCATTTCTGCTGCTGAGACACAACCTGGATTGTGGTAGCCCAGGAGATGGAGTAGCAGGTAGAATTCAGGTGTGTCTGGTTCCTGACTCACCTGTGCCCAGGCAGAGCTGGCTTCCAGACAAGCTGAGAGAATGAAGAGAGGGGAAGAGAGATCAACAGACATCCCTTATCTTGTGTGTCTCTGACCAACTTCTTGGTAAGGAGCAATGGTGGGGGGGGGTCAGCGGAACACTCCCCAAATGAATTTGGGAGTTCCAGACATAACCTATGCCATGACCTTTCCTGTCAATGTCCCAACATTGGTGCAGACACAGCTGTTAGGGGCAGCAGCTCCCTGTATACCCTAGTGAGCCCAGGACTACTTCTCACAGCAGGAGGCATACATAGTCCCTACCCAATACCCTGCTTCCCTACCCAACATCCACTTAATCTCTTCCAAACTTTCTGCACGGTCTAGAGAAAAACATTCTCTTACCCAGACTCCTCTGCAGCCAAGAGGCCTCTGTTGTTCCAGCAAATAGGCTAAAAAGGAAGACATGGGATTCTGGAAATAATACTATTCCTTGCTAATGTGACAGTTGACAGTTTGTCCTTTGTCCTACCCTACAGTTCCTGCCTCAAATGAGAATATCAAATGATCCCTGCATGTAGGAGCTTGCTACTCAAAATATGATCCCTCCTTTTAGCATTAGGACCAAGAGCCACATGCTATGCCTGGCACAGTAGAGAGAGAAGAGCCTTGTTCCTAGCAGAGCATTGGATCAACATTTGTCTCTGGAGTCTTCATCATGATAGAAACACAAACTGTGGCTCGGCCACAGCTGCTGAGCATCTATTACATACAGCCCAAAATCATTCTAACCTATGCAAGGCTAGGAGTCTCGAAGGCCAAGGAAGGTCAAGAATGTTCACATATTCACTTATTCAAAGGGTTCATTGACTCCTGCAGCTACCTTGAAAAGCAGTATAGAGGAACACACACACAGACACACACACACCACTACCACCACCAACAAAAAACAAAACCTGAAAATGGAACTAACGTGTGATCCAGCTATACCACACTTAGTATGTACTTGAAGGACTTTAAGGTTGCATCCCACAGAGATACCCACATCTCCATGTTTACAGCTGCATTATTCACAACAGCTAGGAAATAGAACTAGCCTAGATAAAGAAAATGTGGTATATTCCACAATGGAATTTTATGAGCCTAAAGAAAAAAAAATGTATAGTATTTGTAGTGAATGGGACTGGAAATCATGCTAAGTGAAATAAGCAAGATGTTCTCTGTTATATGCTAGATTAAAAAGAGAGAGAGAGAGATCTGTATTTCTACTATGTGCTGAGACTTGGGGGGGGAAGCACAAGGGAGGTCATTTCACAAGAGGAATGATGGTTTAGGGTTAAGAAGTGTGTCCTTGTTGGATGATGTTTGTCACTAGGGTGGCCTTTGAGGTGTCACAAGCCCACACCAGGTCCAGGGTCACACTCTGCGTGCTGTCTACAAATCAGGATGTAAAGCTCTCAGCTACTATCTCAGTGCTGCCTGTCTGCTTCCCACCATGATGATCATGATCTCACCCTCAAACTGTAAGCAAGCCCCAAATAACTGCTTTCTTTTATAAGAGTTGCCTTGCTCCATGGTATTTCTTCACAGCAATAGGATAGCAAGTAGCAAAGACAAGAGACAACAGCTCAGTGGTAGCTATACTTGACCAGCACATATGAAACTCTGAGTTTAATAAGCAGAAGCAACACACACACACACACACACACACACGCACACGCACACGCACACGCACACACACACACACACACACACACACACACACGAATGAGTGCTGAGTACCACACTCAGTCTTAGCTTGGGGGTGTATCCAAAGCATTGGCTAGACAGCAGTCAATTGGTAAAGACATAGGTTGTTAAGGACACAGACAGACACCTGAGCAAGCAGCAGGTAGGTACCACTTCTGAACACATCAATGAGAAGGCAGAGGTTCTCTGTCCTGGTGGAGCCTAATCCCAGGAGACACAGAAAACCAAGCAATAGAGGCTGAGGAGACAGCATAGTCACAGGTTACTATGTAAGCCAGAGGACAGATCAGAATTCATCAAGCACAGCGGCACATGCTATGATCTCAAAGCTAGGGAGGCAAAGATGAGGATCCAGAGGCCATCAGGTGAGCCACTGGCTCAGAAAATAAACTGAGGGTGGGGGACAATTGATGAAGGGACCTGATGTCTGGTTTCTGATGAAAACCACTGGTCGACATGTGTTGTACACACAACCAAATGTACACATGTACACACATATACACAGCATAAAAAGACAATTATGGTGTCAGGAGATGTTAACATAAGTATCCTAATGACCACAGTGTGTGTATGCACACAATGTCTTGATGGGACCCCTAATGTGATGATTGATGTTGCTTGCCAGCTGGCTCTACCATCAACTGACAGGCTCTGACAAGGTGTGTGAGAATATGAACCAAAGGGGGAGCCTTCCCCCAGAGTGTGCAGCACCTGGCTGAAAGCCCACATAAGAACAGGAGTGGGAAGAAAGTGCAGCTTTTGCCCGTCTGCCTTCATTCCTTGCTGCTAAGACCGTCTTTGTCTTTGCAGCTGCTGTTGCTGCTATCCTTTGCTGGCATCAGAACTCAGCTTCTTTAGCCTTCCAACATGGACTGGAGGCCTGCAGATCCCCAGGACTCCTCCAGGCATCCATCACCAGATCCGGGATGCTAGGGTATCCAACCCATGGTACTGCGCAGCTACAGGGCTCTCAGCCCCTCCATTGCTTCAGTACCCAGCATGAATTGTGTAAGCCAATCCAATAAATCCCTCTGTGATCTATATTCATTCTAATGGTCTAGAGAACACTGACTAACACACCTAAGGAGAAGAGAAATTCATCTATATGGAAAATTCCCATGTTTTGCTTGTTTCTATGTCTGTATGCCACAAGCACGCAGTGCCTTGGGAGGCTAGAAGAAGGTATCTGACACACTGGAACTACAGCCACCGTGAGTGGCTGCCATGTGGGTGTAGGTATCTGCAAGAATAACCTATGCTCTTACCCCCAAGCCATCTATCTCTCCAGGTTCCGATCATTTCCACTTTAAAAATAAGATTATAAGAGACAATGCAACTCAATCCACCTGCATAGTGCCTGTCACCTTGACTCAGTGACAGCAGGTGCAACAGTGTCTCTTTCCCCAACTCACCTGCAGGGGACAGTTCACCTCCTGGGCTGCGCACTCCAAACGCCTCTTGATGGTGTCCATGCTGTTGTTCTCTGACAGAAGCCTGTCCAGCTCATAGCACAACTCCGACTTCCAGAAGCCGATGTCAGATAGCCTCTGGCCGAGGTTCCTAGATGTACCTTCCTGCATCTGGCGTGTTAGCTGGTCCTTATCCTGCATGATCCGCAAGGAGTCGCCCGTCAGCCGGCTGGCCCAGAGCCGCGAAGCCTCTGCGCCCCTGATCTGCAGCTCGTTGGAGCGATCCCAGTCGCGTGGGGTGTACCGACAGAAGAGCGCGGAGCGGAGCGAGGGCAGGATGGTGGGTGGACGCCGGACACCTTGGCATTCCTCTGGGCATGTCTGGGTGGTGGCGATCTTGTAGAAGATGCTGGGTCTCCACGCATTCAGGTAGCGGTACCCGGGCAGATGATAGGGTTGGTAGCACTCCTGTACCACAGGGCTCTGCCCAGCAGGAGGCAGCACCTGCAAACCACAGTCTTTCTTGGGGCCACAGTAACTGGCTGTCTGAGTGGTTCCAAGAAATTCCATCTTTCCCCATCAGCCCCACGCGGGCAAAACTCCGCCCAAAGGGCCAGGGCATCCCAGGAGCCAGTAGCCACAGGGCCTCTGTGACTCAGTGCTGGTGTCATAAAGCGCGGGAGAGGGTCTTTGTGCCAAGTCCTCTTTCTCCAGGGGGCCCTGGAATCCAAATAAAAAGCAATCTACAAAAATAAGTGCATTTAGGGGCTGAAGAGACTGCTTGGCGATTAAGAGCACCTCGTGCCCTTCCAAAGGACCCGAGTTTTCAGTACCTACATCACAACCGCCTGTAATTATAGCTCAAGGAGATCTGATTAATCTGTCCTCCACCGGAACCCATGCACACAAACGCAAATGCACACAATCAAAAACAAAATACAAATAAGCCCGCTCCCCCCACCCCCCTGCCCGCCTTTATTTTCTTCCTTCCTTTCTTCTTTTTAGTTTGACAACCCACAGGTTTGGGATTAAAAGAAACAGGTGTCTGTCATTCTGGAACAACAGTCAGCCTGTCCAGAACTGAATCAGCTGAGCCAACATTAGTGTCTTTCTTTCCCTGTTCCCAAGATAACATCAGTGACCCAATCAGGCCTGCGATCTGGCACTTGGGAGATCGAGGCAGGAAGATGAACATAAGGCCACCTCAGTTATATGTAATTTTGTTTTGTTTTGAGACAAGGTTCCATGTACCCAGGCTGACCTCGAACTGGCTGTGTGGCTGAGGATGACCTTGAACTTGTGAGTCTTCTCTGTGACTATTCTTAATAGGCTTCATGCATACTAGGCAAGCATCCTACCAGCAACATCCCAAGCCCCTGGTTCTTGAGTTTAAGGATAGCCTGAGCTATGTGTGACTGATTCAAAGCATCACATATTTTAAAATGACCCGTGCATAGCACAGAGTATTACTAAGCATGGGTGTTCACACATCAGGAAGTGTCTTGGTGGCACTGGACTGAGTGTGAGCATTTAGATTGCAAAACCTAACGTGGAGTGGGGAAAATAAAACCGGTCATCAAAGACAAGCCAGTTTCACAATCCACAGTTTTGAGAAAAAAAAAAAAAAAAAAAAAAAAAAGGCCTTTTGTCAGTCTTGCTGGCACAGCAAATGAGAGAAGGTAGATTAAAAAGTGTCGAGAGGGTGAGAAAGTGGAGATGGAATGGGTGACCCAGTGCTCTGTGTCAGATTGTGTGGGAGAGGGTACAGCTATTCATGTATGTCAAACCCCAGAGAACACTCTAATAAAACAATAAAACTGAATTAGGACCAGTGAGGTGGCTCAATTAATACAGACAGATACTTGCCACCAAGCCTGACAACCCAATTTCAGTTCCCAGGACACACGAGATGAAAGGAGAGAAGTAACTTCTACAAGTTGTCCTCTGACCTCTGCACATGTGTTTGTGGCATGTGTCTGCACCCTCCCCACACACAAGTCATTTTCAATTTTTCAGTGAATTGTGCATAAACTATACTTCTATGTACTTGGATTTTAAAATACAGAGGGAGTGTTAAGTCCCAAGAGGCTGGAGCTATGCTTGTTTTCTTTATAATTAAATCCCCAGCATCCTGCACACTGTCAAACATCTAAAATGAGACCTTCTCTGGGATGTGCTTAATTCTACTCAGCGACAATCTTGACCCACCAAGAAACCTCCTCCACTCTTAAGTATTGAGTGTTAACAACAACATAGTTCTAAGCCTAGAATGGGAAGACTGCTGGTGGGTGTGCTTTAACCTCTCTGGGAGCATAGAAGAGGAACAGGAATCTCAGTGGTTCTGGCTAACAGATGTATCAATCAGCTTCCAGGTACTGTACCAAAACACCGGAGACTATGAATGTATCATAAAAGGTTTATTTGGGTTCATACTTCTGTAGCTTCCAGTAGATGATTACGTATCCCATTGCCTTGGGCCCCTAACAAGTGGTACCCTGAGAAGGCTACAGTCAGTGATGGAGGAAGAAGGGGGTAGGGGCATGTACCCCTCTTCAGTACAGCCCCTGTCCCTAAGTACCTTTCCTTAGGCCCCACCTCCTAAATCTCTTGCCATCCCTAACAGTGACAGTTTGGGGACCAAGCCTTTAACATGGGCTTTAGGGAACATTCGATATCTGAAATACAGTGAGAGAGTTTGAGGTCCGATGGCGCTTTTCTCCCTGTTCCCTATAAGGAGTGCACGTGAGCAGCCGAGGATGTAGAGAAATGACATTTATTAGTCACTTGTGGTGGCATGCTGTTTTACAGTTGCCAATACCTCCTTCCCATGCTGAAATACAAGGAGAGCTCAATAGGATGGTGCAGCAGGTGCTGGCCTGCTCCTACCTACGGCATTTACAGTATGGGGTCCTCAAAGGCAGTGGTTCTCAACCTGTGGGGGTGACCCCTTTGAGGGCTTTTAATGACCCTTTCCTAAGAGTCACCTAAGATCATCAGAAAACAAAGACATTTACATCATGATTCATAACAGTAGCAAAATTATGGTTACAAAATAGCAAAGAAAATAATTTTGTGGTTCAGGGTCACCACAACATGAGGAACTGTATTAAATAAAGGGTCACAGTGTTAGGAAAGTTGAGAACCACTGCTCTAAGGTGAAATGTCACTTATGATGTCTCACAAGGGCCAGGGCCCAACAAATTCACTGTGCATTGGGCACGAAGTGTGAGCCCATGCCTCGGAGGACACTAGGGACACAAACACAGAAGAGGCACATTGTGGCATCCAGGGAGCAGCTGAGGCAGATTCCCAGGTGTGGCTGAGGACCTATCCAGAGGGCAAGGGTTGTCTGTCATCCTGGGCTGCTGTGATTACTCAGTGTTGGGGGGGGCTTCCAGGGACATGCACAGAATGGGAAAAGACTGCACGGATACTACAGCTCCACCTCAGAGAACCTTTTCTCAGGAGCACCTGAGTGGATAATAGGAAATCAAGACAGAGTGGCAAGGATGGCTGCATTAGCAGACCAGAATGTAGGAAAGGCTGCCGCTGCTGTGTCCGTATGCTCAGAAGCTGGAAATATTAACTCACTGAGAACAGACACTTTTTTTTTTTTAATTCAAAATCCAAAGGAAGGGATAGAATATTCTCTACCTGTGAAGCTCAATTTGATTCTGTTTTCTCATGACTTTGATAATAGACAGGAGAGCGTCTCCACCTACTGGCTGATTCCAGGATCCTTTCTCTTCCTTTTAAAAAAAATTTATATATATATATATATATATATATATATATATATATATATATATATAATTGTGGATGGAAATGAGAAGGATGCATATACAGACCAAGTATGCAGATGCCACAGAGTATGCATGGAGGCCAAGGAATAACTTGCTAGAGCTCTGGTTCCTGGTAGAGTTTAACAATTCTGCTTCACCAGGGGAACATTTCCCAGGTGAAAGTTGTTGGGAGCCGGCCTTGAGTCACATCCTCTTGCAGAATTACTTACACCTTAAAACTCTAATTGAGCCTTATCTTGGTAAAAAAGAAAACTGCTTAACAAGCAGTCTGTTCCACTCACCCCAGGAACTGAGATGAACCAGACGCTAAGCAGACATTTATGGCCTGGGACATTACCTGAGCACACCCTCCCCAGAGTCAGCACAGTTATCCCTCCCCAATTCCTCCCCGCTTTGCTTTAAAAACTCCTCTTTGTGCCTAATAAAGTTAGACCTTGACAAACCTTGCTTGGTCTCATTCCTTCTTTCTCTCCCATTATTTTCAGGTTCTAGTCCACCTCAATCCACGAATAACTAGGTCCCACTGGTCGGGGCAGAAAGTGTTACAACCCTGCTCTGCTCCACCCAGGGTTGTTTCACCTACACCAAGCAGAACAGACACAGGGTTTATATAGGACTTCTTAGGGGTGGAGTTTTTCAGGGAGATTTCCAGGGTGGGGATTGGTCAGATTTCAGTCCCTGAGCTTAGACTGGCTAGATCTCATGCTCAGGGATTGGTTGGTTTTCTGCACAGGCTTAGGGTCAGATTTTGCTCAGGTTTCAAGGCTAATGTGTGTTTCTCTCACTGGTCCTCTTTACCCTTTAATTTTAGGGCCAGGGTGTATTTCTTTCATTTGCTCTCATTCCAGGGGGCAAAGTGTGTTTCTTTGTCTCTGCTTAGGGTGTGTTTCATTGGCTGCCCCTTTTCCCTATGCTCCCCATTTTGCAGATGAGAAAATGGAGGCTTAGAGAAGTGGTTTCTGTTATTCAGTTCAGAGAGTTGGGGGCTAGTCATGAATATGTCTGACACTAGACATGATCCTGCAAACCCTGGATAATCTTCCTCATCCTCTTTACCTATCTTCACCTGGAAATATTCAATGTCCCAACCCTAGGAAGTTTTACGAGTATGCCCAGACCCTGCTGTAGGAATTAAGACCTCAGCTAAGAATTCATTCCCCCTCCTGCTGCCCTCAGGGCAGGCAGCTATAACTGCTGGAAAATAGGAGACATGTTTTTTAATGCAAAATGCTAATGCTCTTTTGGCTCCCACAGCCCTGAAAGTGCCCTAACTGGTCCTTGGAACCTGAAATGACTAACGGGCCCCTTCGCTTCCCCCTCCTCCATCTGGTCCTGGGGTATATAAGCTAGTCCCTGGAGTAAATTAAAATTAATAAAAGAGCCTTCTTAATATCAAGCAAGAGTCTTGGGTTATCAATCTCGACACCCTCCGCAGTTTCTTGGGCTTCCACAGCAGCGCAGGCACTGCACCCTACCTCAAGATTCTGGGTGTGATGTTATGCAGGAGGAAGACCCAGGCTTAGGATAGGAATTGCAAAATTACCCATGTGACTACAATGTCTCTCTGGGTGGGGAAGTCTTGCCTACAGAAGGTAGATCCAGGCCTTCTAAATCTTTGAATACAAATGAAAGCTTTAGTTGTTGTAATCCAGGCAAACCTGTCCCTGTCCCTTGGGGACCTGGCAAAGTGTACCATTTCTATGCATAGCAAGCAGTTCCCTGGCTCTGTATGCAGGAAGGAAGGTCCCTTTAAGAGGCAAACTCCGCCCACCTTTCACTGTCTGCCATTTCTCTGAAAGGGCAGCTTTCTGTCTCTGTCTCTCTTTTTGTGTCTCTTATTTCCCTCTCTCTCTTCTCTCTCCCCACCTCCCTTCCCTTCCCTTACTCTGTTCTCTTCCCCCAGTAAACTTTCCACATAAGTTATGTCTGCAGCTCTCTCTGTCTCTCACCCCACTGTTTGTTCCTCACCCACCATGGGGTCCGCCAAAGATCCCACCTCATACAGTATTCATAACAATAATTTTAAAATATAGCCTTGAAAACCTGGGTTCAACCCCTAGTGCCACAGAACAGACATGGTTGTACATGTCTGTAATCTCAGCATTTGGGAGGTGGAGGTGTAAGAATGGAAAAATACAGCTTACCTCTCCAATGACCACTGGAAGCTAGAAGTTTAGAAAAGCCCTAAATAACTTAAATTCCAGACCTGGTGCCCAGCCAGTAAATGGGCAAAAGGTCACATTCTTTGCTGTTTACGACAGGGCCTGTGAGGTACGTGAACACAGGAAAAGAGCTTTGTCACCCCACCTTGGGGCCCGCACAAATGCAGACCTCCTGGGCTATAGAAAACTGAATGGTGTATAAAGCGTGGGCTTGGGTGGTTTAAATTGATTGGTCTGCACTGCGCGTGGGCTCTGGATGCTATGAGATGATTGGTTTACGATGTGTATGCAGCCGTTTGATTCTTTTGTCTGATTGTAGAAGATGAGGACGTGTGTCTGAATCTGTTAGTGCCGCCTTGGGGGACACCCCAGGAGGTGAGGAGGCTATTGGCTTCTGTCTGTCAGTTGGTCTGTAGGACTGAGTCTGTTGTTGAAGCAGAAGCTTCCTCCGCGGCCATTTAATTCTTTTGCCGATGGTAAAAGACATGGATGGCCACCTGTGTCTGGATCTGTTGGTTTCTGTTTGGTATGTTTTTGTTCTGTGTGTCTTTGGTGTCTTTGTCTGTAGTTTTATCCTAGGACTGACTGTGACAGACGACTCCCCTTAGTTTCACTCTTGACCACTGGACTGAAGTTAAGTCTCAGGCCCATAATTTGTCAGTTGAGGTTAGGGAGATTCTGGCAGATTTTTTGTGCCTGAGTTGGTGGGCATTCGTTGTTGGATGGCATTTCATTCTGAGATTATCCAAGCTGTTAAGGCAACTGTTTTTAGTACCTGGCTCTCATGCTGACCTGCCGCTGAAGAGCACTTGTGCGGGTCCATCTTTGGATGAGACTGTGAGCATGCACGTCTCCGCCCCCTGGAGCGTACTGCCTCTGCTGCCACTGGGGCTGCTGGGGCCGAGCTGCAGCTGAGCAGTCATGGGCCGGGGCGGCAGGGTCGGAGCCACGGCCAGAATGGATGGATGGGTTATGACCCTGTCGCTGTGCACGTTTGGCCCCCCAGTGTGGGGGGTGTCCAGATTGCAGCTTCCAGTGCTGGCTCTTCTCAGATCTTTGTAATTGGAAAACTAACCACCCCCTTTTCTCAGAGGATCCCCAACGCCTTACGGGGTTGGTGGAGTCCCTTATGTTGTCTCACCAGGCTATTTGAGAGGACTGTCAACAGCTGCTGCTAGAAAAAATTGTCCCTGGGACCGATGGGGGGTCCACACAGCTGAAAAACGAGATTGACACGCAGGATTCCCCTTAACTCGCCCCAGTTGGGACTTCAACACCCCTGAAGGTAGGGAGAGCTTGAAAATCTTTCACCAGGCTCTGGTGGCGGGTCTCCGAGGTCTCACAAGACGGCCCATCAATTTCGCTAAGGTAAAGAGAACACTCCCTTTGACCCTACCTCAGAAGCCCAGAGATCTTCGATGACTCTGGCCTTTATAGGGCAATCAGCTCCTGATATTAGAAAGAAACTCCAGAGACTGGAAGGGTTACAGGAAGCTGAGTTGCGTGATTTAATAAAAGAGGCAGAGAAAATGTATTATAAAAGGGCGACAGAGGGGGAAAAAAAAGGAACAGGAAAAAAGAGAAGGAGAAAAAAGAGAGGGAGGACAGGCATGACAGAAGACAGGAAAAAAATTGACTAAAATCTTGGCCGCAGTGGTTGAAGGGGAAGACAGTAGAGAGAGAAAAAAGTTTAAAAATTTAAAACAAAAAAACCTGGGCAACAGGGCCCCACTCAACAAGGACCAATGTGCATATTGTAAAGAAAGGGGGCATTGGGCAAAGGACTGCCCCAAGAAAACAAGAGATCGAAGGTGCTAGCCCTGGGGGAAGAGAAAGATTAGGGAAGACGGGGTTCGGACCCCCTCCCCGAGCCCAGGGTAACTTTGAAAGTGGATACCGGAGCAGAGCATTCCATGCTGATGCAGCATTTAGAAAAACTAAAAGACAAAAAAATCTTGAGTAATGGGTGCTCAGGGCAACGGCAGTATTCATGGACTACCCGAAGAGCAGTGGGCCTTCGCGTGGGCCGGGTACCCCACTTGTTCCAGGTTACATTCCACCAAGCCAACCGCTTTTTGCCTTTGAATGGAAGGACCCTGAAACGTGCAGAACTGGGCAGCTCACCTGGACCCGACTGCCCCAAGGGTTTAAAAACTCCCCGACCATCTTTGATGAGGCCCTTCATAAAGATCTGGCCAGCTTCAGGATCCAACACCCCCAGGTGACCCTCCTCCAGTATGTGGATGACCAATATCCGCGTGACTCACTACCAAAGCCTGCTTCTCACTGAGAGGATTGCGTTCACTCCACCAGCCACCGTCATCCCGCCGCTCTTCTGCCTAAGGAGACTGATAAACCAGTGACTCCCAACTGCCATCAACTGTTGGTTAAAGAGATTGGAGTTTGCAAAGATCTTATGGACATCCCTCTGGCTGGGGAGGCACTGACCTGGTTCACTGATGGGAGCAGTTATGTTGTAAAAGGTAAAGGAAGGGCTGGAGCGGCGATGGTGGACGGAACCTGAACAGTCTGGGCCAGCAGCCTGCCAGAAGGAACCTCAGCACAAAAAGCTGAGCTCATGGCCCTTATGCAAGCCTTGCTGCTAGCCAAAGAGAAGTCCAGAAACATTACATGGGCAGCAGGTATGCTTTTGCAACTGTACATGTGCATGGGGCTGCCTCAACCATGGTGGCTAAAAAAAAAAAATTACTGAAAAAAAATTTCCATAGATTTAAAATACCTAAGGTAGTAAAATCAGACAATGGCCCAGTTTTGTGGCTCAGGTGGGGATTGATTGAAATTACATTGTGTATGCAGACCCCAAAGCTCAGGTAGAAAGGATAAATAAAACCATTAAAGAGACCTTCACTAAATTGGCCACGGAGACTGGTGTTAATGATCGGATAGCTCTCCTACCCTTTGTGCTTTTCAGGGTTAGAAACACCCCTGGACCATTTGAGCTGAGCCCCTGTAAATGGCTCTATGTGTGGGGGGCTCCCTCCACTGGTGGAAGTTACCTCTGTATATAGTGCTGATGTGCTGTTCTCCCAGCCTGTTTGCTAGGCTCAAAGTGATCAAGTGGGTGAGGCAGCAAACATGGAAGCATCTCCGGGAGGCCTACTCAGCAGAAGGAGACTTGGAAGTTCCACATCATTTCCAAATTGGAGATTCAGTCTACGATAGATGTCACCACACCACCACCCAGGAAACCTTGGACTTGGAGAAAAGGCCCACTTTGTGGCTGGTCCAGAATATGTCCTCCTCCTCCTCTGGACCCACCACCACACCACTTGAGGTTATAGGACCAAGGAACAGCCTCTTACAACTGCTCATTTTTATTCCTATCTTGTTGCTTACTGTTAAAAAAAAATTGTTACTGTTATTAGGAAACGAGTGAGTTCTGTCCAGATCATGGTACTTAGACAACAGTACAAGAGCCTTCCAAGCCAAGAGGAGGCTGCCCTTTAGTCCTCTCAGTTCTAAGGTTAGAACTGTTAACAAGAGAAGATGTGGGGAATGTAAGGATGAAAAAATACAGCCTAAGTCTCCAATGACCACTGGAAGCTAGAAATTTAGAAAAGCCCTAAATATCTTAAATTCCAGACCTGGTGCCCAGCCAGTAAATGGGCAAAAGGTCACATTCTTTGCTGTTTACGACAGGGCCTGTGAGTACGTGAACACAGGAAATGAGCTTTGTCACCCCACCCAGGGGCCCGCACAAATGCAGACCTCTGGGCTATAGAAAACTGAATGGTGTATAAAGCGTGGGCTTGGGTGGTTTAAATTGATTGGTCTGCACTGCGAGTGGGCTCTGGATGCTATGAGATGATTGGTTTACGATGTGTGGGCTTTGTTGTAACCCTATAAAAACTGTCTCAATTCTGTACTCAGGGTCCTTGGTTCTCTACCTCTGTGTGGCATATGACTGTGGACCCCAGTGCACTTGGAATATAAAAGACCTTATGCTTTTACATCAAGACCACTTCTCGTGAGTGATTTGGAGTGTCGCCTTTCCTGAGTGGGAGTGTGAAGGTCCATGTTCTGCAGGTCTTTTAGAAGCAGAAGGATCAGGGGTTCAATATGACTAGCTACATATTGAGTTTGAGGACTTGTGAGATCCTACCTCAAAACAAAACCCACTTGTTATGAAGCACTTGGTGACAGCTACAGAGGAGAAAGAGAAATCCAAAAAAGGCTGATGCTCAAATCTATGGCTTGACATCTTAGTACAGGAGTGCTGTTTTCAAGGATAAGAAACCAGAAGCAGGAAACAGCTTCAGAGTTCATGAGCATTGGTTATGCTCTCAGGTCACAAAGACAAAAGATCCAACTGGCACAACAGGGAGATAAAATGGAATTGGAGCTGGAGGCCAAGAAATATTCATTCAAGGATATACAGGCTCACCCACACAGGACATGACAAGTACCTAGAAGTGACCCAAAAACAGAGTTTCCAGTGGGTACAGGCCTTCTGACACAGCCCTGAGGATCTGGAAAGCTGGTTCAGTTGGTGAACAGATTGCTACCTGAGCAGAGAGAATGATGCTCACCTGTACTCCCAGCTTAGGGTGAGTGGAGACAAGAGGGTCTCTCACTCACTAGCCAGCTAATTCAGCCAGCTCAATGAGAGACTCTGCCTTAAAAAATAAGGTGGCAGGCTAGTAAGGTGACTCAGAGGGTAAGGGTGCCTGCCCACCAAGCCTGACAACTTGAATTCCATCCTGGGAATAATGGTAGAAGAGGATTCATTTCTGAGAGCGATCCTCTGACCTGTACATGTGGTACACACTAAATAAATTAATGCAAAACCTTGAAATAAAACAGGGACCTCAGACAGTGGAACCAGGATGTATCCCTGGTGCACAAAAGGACCTTGCAAACACATCCCCCATGGAGGGATACTGCCTTAACCTAGAGACAGGAGAGAAGTCCTAGTCCCTACTTCAAATGACTTGACAGACCTACATGACCCCACCTGGATGGCATTGCCCTACATGTGGAATTGGGGCAGGAGGGGATGGGAGGGGAGGGTGGTCAGGGTGCGTGTGAGGGGGCAGAGAGAATAAGAGGGAGGGAGGGAGGGAGAGAGGGAGGAAGAGAGGGAGGGAGGGAAGTAGGGAGGGAGAGGGAACTGGATCGACATATACAATAATAAATAAAAAAATCAAGGTGTAATGTGAGAGAAACATCTGATGTTAAACTTAGGCCTACACACACACACACACACACACACAGAGAGAGAGAGAGAGAGAGAGAGAGAGAGAGAGAGAGAGAGAGAGAGAGCTCTGTCCTACCAGAGAGATAGTAAGACACTCAGCTGCTGCTTTGCTTTTTCTGACTTGCACAGTTGGGTATCTCTGCTTTGAACCCTAGGTTCTGTCTACCCTTCTGTGTGGATAAGAAAGGATGGAAAACTCCATCCCAGATTACACAGGCGTTTGGTGGGAAGGGAGCCTTAAGGTAAGATTAAGAAGAGTATCTCATTTTCTGCTGCTTTCTAGTGTGTCACACTTGCTCACTTTTCCAGCTTTCTAGGGAGGAGGGAGGAGAGAAGAGGGGCTGGCTGAGTGCCATGAAATATTCCATGTGCCCAGGGACATCAGTGAGGAACAACCCAAGGGGTCCTGACTCTGGGACTTGGTAGGGTAGTTTTTGTTCTTTTGATGTTCTTAAGAAACACAAACACGAGACTCAGGGCCCACATGGAGTTTATTGAGAGAAGGGAGAGAAAGAGGGGATAGCTGGTGGCCAACCGAAAGCAGGAGAGAGAGAGAGAGAGAGAGAGAGAGAGAGAGAGAGAGAGAGAGCAGGGGAGCAGAGAGAGAGCAGGGGAGCAGAGAGAGAGCAAGAGGGGGCAAGAGGGGGAGCAAGAGAGGAACCAGAGAGAGACCAGAGAGAGGTGTGCTTGGCACGCTTGCTTTAAAAGGGGGCTTGTGCATGCGTAACTGAGTCCTCTGGCAGCCAGGTAAAGCTTGAGCTGCCTGTAAAGCTGACATATCGATGACATGGCCATGAGCATCCCGCCCATCGTTGGGGGGTGGGGGGGCGCGGGGGTCAGCTGGCTGCTAGTTCCTAACAGTAGTGAAAAATCTCCCATGGTCTGGAAAGTTCTGGAAGAGCCTGCTCTGTGTGGCAATCCACTGAACCTTTCTCGTAGTAAAAGGAGAACAGCTTGCTACTTGCTCTGCAATAAAGCAGAAGAGCTCACAACCTAAGCCAGACTTGGCTGTATTCCTGGGGTCTTGTCACTTCCCTTGATGACAGATGAGTCCCTCTCTGGCCTCCACATCCCTGATGATGCTGTTTGTTAATTTTGAGAAGGGCTTGTCACTCACCTGTCCCCTGCAAAAAATGCTCTGAGACAGCTATGCTTTCAGTTTTGAGTGAGTTTACTAAGTATACAGCAAGCAGGAGTTATAGAACAAGACAGCAAACAGCAGGAAGATAGGAGCACATGGGATCAGACATGGCAGTGAAGAGCCACTGGAGAAGGCCTGGGAACCAGAACAATGAGCTGGCATTGATGGACAGTCCTGGTTGACAAGGAGGGTCCTAGGCAGCTCTTCTTCCTGAGTGAGACTTCCAATCAGGATTTTTTTTTTCTTTTGTCATGCAGCTGAATCTTTCACTTTTTGAAGGCAATGGGAATGATTTACCTCCCAGCTGTGTTCAAGGACATGTTTCTTTTTTCTTTCTCTCTTTCTTTCTTCCTTTCTTTTTTCTTTTCTTTTTTTTTTTTTTTTTTTTTTTTTTTGAGACTGCTGTCTTGTCTTTTTTTTTTATATGTCCATCCCAGTTCCCTCTCGCTCACTCCCTCCCTCCCTCTCTCCCTTCCTCCCTCCCTCTTTCCCTCCCTTTTACCCTCTCTGCCCCCTCACATGCACTCTAACCACCCACCCCTCCCATCCCCCACCCCAATTCCATATGTAGGGGAATGCCATCCAGTTGGGGTCATGCAGATCTGACAGGTCATGTGAAGTAGGGACTAGGGCTTCTCTCCTGGCTCTAGGTTAAGGCAGCTATCCCTCCATGGGGGATATGTTCACAAGGTCCTTTTGTGCACCAGGGATACATCCTGGTTCCACTGTCTGAGGTCCCTTAGAGTGCTCAGTCCTTCTGGCTGAGACCCATATTCAGGGGGGCCTGAGTCAGTCCCATGCGGGCTTCCCAGCTATCAATCTGGGGTCCCATTAGCTCCTCCTTGTTCAGGTCAGCTGTCTCTGTGTGTTTCTGCAACCTGGTCTTGTCCTCTCCATCTGCATCTGGATTCTAGTTCAACTCAGTGTTTAGGTATGGGTGTTTGCTTCTGTTTCCAACAGGCATTAGAGGAGGGCTCCATGGATAAGTTAGTTGTTGATCTCACTATCCGGGAAGGGCCTTTCCATGGTTGCTCAAATTGTTAGTTGTCAGCAGACTTGTAGGTATCCAGACCTTTTTCAGGTTCAGTTTTCTCTTCAAACCAATAATGGCTCCCTCTTTTATGTTCTCTCTCTCTCTCTCTCTCTCTCTCTCTCTCTCTCTCTCTCTCTCTCTCTCTCTCTCTCCCTCTCTCTCTCTCTCTCTCTCCTGTCTTCTATTCCTACCCCGACTCAATCTTCCTAGTCACACGTGCTTTCCTCTCCTCCCCATCTCTTTCTCCTACTTCTCTCTCCATTCACTGCCCCTGTGTTCTGGGGGACTTGTCCCTTCCCCCTTCTGTGAGGGACTGTATATGAATCTCTTAGAATACACCTTGTATCCTAGTTCCTCTAGTGGTGTGAATTATAGGCTGGTGATCCTTTGCTCGAGGTCTAAAATCCATATATGAGCGAGTACATACCATGTTCCTCTTTTTTGTGACTGCATTACCTCATTCAGGATGGTTTCTTCAAGAACCATCCACTTGCCTGTGAATTTCAAGATTCCATTATTTTTTTCTACATAGTACTATTCCATTGTGTAGATGTGCCACATCTTCTTTATCCATTCTTCAGCTGAGGGGCATCTAGGTTGCTTCCAGGTTCTTGCTATTACAAATAGTGCTGCTATGAACATAGTTGAGCAGATGTCTTTGTTGCATGGATGTGGATCATTTGGGTATATGCCTAAGAGGGGGATTGCCGGGTCCTGTGGTAAACTAATTCCCATTTTCCTGAGGAATCACCATACTGAAAATGGCTGCACGAGTTTGCACACCCACCAGCAGTGGAGGAGTGTTCCCCTTTCTCCACATCCTCTCCAGCATGAGTTGTCATTGGTGTTTCTAATTTTAGCTATTCTGGCAGGAGTAAGATGGTATCTCAAAGTTGTTTTGATTTGCATTTCCCTGATAGCTAAGGATGTTGAGCATTTTCTTAAGTGTCTTTCAGCCTTTTTGATTTCCTCTATAGAGAATTCTTTCTTCAGTTCTGTACCCTATTTTTTAATAGGGTTATTTGGTGTTTTGTTGGCTAGTTTCTTGAGTTCTTTGTATATTTTGGAGATCAGCCCTTTGTCAGATGTAGGATCGGTGAAAATCTTTTCCCAGTCTGTGGGCTGCCATTTGGTCTTGTCCACTGTGTCCTTTGCCTTACAGAAGCTTCTAAATTTGAAGAGGTCCCATTTATTAATTGTTGCTCTCAGTGTCTGTGCTCCTGGAGTTATGTTCAGGAAGCTGTCTCCTGTACCAATTTGTTCAAGGACATGTTTCTACTCTAAAGATGTACTCCCGATTCCTTCCCCTTTTCACCCTTGGGCTGGCTAACCATTCTCATTCCTACCACCCACAGTGCTGGGAGTGGAGTGGGAATCAGCCCATCTCCACACTCTAAGACACACATACTTGGGTCTGAAGGGGGGGCGGGCAAAGACACTTGCACAGGCAGTTTCTACAATTCAAACAGCACGCCACAGTATACTAATATAATGTGTATTATCCACCCCAACTCCTCCAGGAGCTTCTCCTTGCTCCCATTATCCCAGTCCTTTTCTGTCATAGCATTCCTCACACTGCAATCACACAATTGTCACTGTGACTGCTAGGATTCAGACAATATTCTGGACTGCCCCCTGTCACCTGGCAGAATGCCCTTAGGCAGTACCCTGGCCAGCCCAGGATCCTATGGCTGCTACATTTCTACATCCTTAAGACTGCCCACCTGCTCTTTCTTTCTCTCTGAGGCAGACAGATCTGTCTGTCCTGTCTCCCCCATCACTCTTTTCTGTCTCTCTCTCTCTCTCTCTCTCTCTTTCCCTTCTCTCTCTCCCTTCCCCCATTCCCTTCTCTTCCCAATAAAATTCCTACTTAAGTTCAGTCTGCAGATCTCTGTCTGTCCCTCATCCTCCAAGGGACCCACTGTGGTCCTACCTCATGCTGCATTGTAACAGTGATTGCACCCAACTCTTTACTCAGTTTGAGAAGTAGTGATCCTGTTAATCTTGTGACCTAAGGGAGTGACTTTGTCTTGTATTTGAATGAAAAGAAGGACGTAGCCACTCCTAGGTATGGTTGAGAAGGGTTTTATTGTTGATATGAGGGGGAGTACAGCTAGAGGCATCTGGAAGAGTCCAGACTGAACCTGACCATTCTGGGAGAGGGGGAGAGAAAAAAGATGGGGACAAGAGGACCAAGAGAACACACAGGAACAAAGAGCCTGTGGCCCGAATGGCTGAGTTATATAGGAATCCAAAGCTGGGCAAAGGGACTTGAAGACCAGCCTCTGGGCTGAAGAGGTTTAGGGTAGGATGAGAAGTGTTGGGAGGTACTGAGAGAGACTTGTCCTGGACTTCTTTGGAGCATAACAGTACTTTTTGTGTGGTAGTAAAGCTTTTCTACTAATCTCAGTTCCCCCTCTCTCCCCTCTTCCCACTCCCCCAACCTTCCCCTCACACCCCTTTATTCCTCAGAGAGGGTGAAGATTCCCATGGGAGTCAATGAAGTCTGACCCATCACCTCCTTGAGGCAGGACCAAGTCCCTCCCCCTTGTGTCTAGGCTGAGCAACACATCTCTCCAAAGGAAATGGGCTCCAAAAAGTCAGTTCATGCACCAGGGATAGATAGATTCTGGTCCCACTGCCTGTGTGGTGCCACAAACTGCCCAAGCCACTCACTGTCACCTGCATTCAGGGGATCTATAAAGGTTTCCCAGCTGTCAGTCCAGAGTCAGTGAGCTCCCACTATCTTGGATTAGCTGTGTCTGTGGGTTTCCCAAACCTGGTCTTGACCCCTCCATTCGTATTATCGATCTTCCCTTTCTTTAACTGGACTCCAGTTGCTCTGCCCAGTGGTTAGTTGTGGATCTCTGCATCTGGTTCCATCAGTTACTGGATCAAGGTTCTGATGATGACAATTACGGTAAACTTCAATCTGATTGGAGGGGAAGGCCAGTTCAGGCACCCTCTCCACTATTGCTTAGAGTTTTATCTGGGAGTCATCCTCATGTATTCCTGGGAATTTCCCTAGTGCCGAAAGACCTGCGGAGGGTGTGAACCCTTACGCCCAGACTCAGGAAAGGCACCCCCACCCCAAATCACTCACGAGAAGCGGTCTTGATGCAAAAGCATGAGGTCTTTTATATTCCAGTGCACTGGGGTCCACAGCCATACTATACATGGGATAGTAGAGGACTGGGAACCCTGGGTACAGGGTTTAGACAGCTTTTATAGGTTTTATAGGGTTACAACAAAGCCCGCGCATCATAAGCCAATCATCTCATAGTATCCAGTGGGGACCAATCAATTTGAACTATCCAAGCCCGCACTTAGCCCAGGAAGTCTGCTTTCACTAGGTCTTCTAGGTGGTGTGACAAGGCTCATTTCCTGTGTTCATTCACTCACAGGTGCTGTCGGTAAACCACCCTGTCGTAAACAGTCAAGAATGTGACCTTTTGCCTACTCACTGCTAGGGGGTAGAGTCTAGGGATAGTTAGTCTAAATTTTTCTATCCTTACAGTGCCAGGTTTCTAGCTAATCCCATAATGGCTCCCTCTATCAAGAAAGCTCTTTCTTTGCTCTCCCTCTCTGTCCTTCTCCCAACTCAACTATCCCATTCCCTCATGTTCACCTCCCCACTCCCCTCTTCTCTTGTCTTTTTTCCCTTCCTAGGTGGATCCATGTATATATCTCTTTGTTAACCTAGCTTCTCTGGGGTTGTGAACTGTAGGCTGGTAATCCTTTGCTTTATGCCTAATATCCACTTATGAGTGAGTACATACTATATTTGTCTCTCTGGGTCTGGGTTACCTCACTCAGGATGGCATTCTCAAGTTCTATCCATTTCCCTGCAAATTTCAAGATGTCATTGTGTAAATGCACATTTTCTTTATCTATTCTTCAGTTGAGGGGCATCTAGGCTGTTTCCTGGTGGGGCCCGACAATATTTAATATTTATGTGTATGTATGTTTGACATAAGTGTGTGTGTGTGTCCGTCCGTCCATGGAGGTCAGAGGAAAGAAGGATCCCTGGAACTGGAGTTAGAGGCAGCCAGTGCCTTAACCTCTGAATTTCATAATCTGTCCAGAAGCAATTCTATTTTCTGGTTCCTGCTGCCTGTGTAAGGATGGAAAAATTTAGCCTAATTCTCCCTAGACTCTGCCCCCTAGCAGTGAGTAGGCGAAAGGTCATTCTTGACTGTTTACGACAGGGTGGGTTACTGACAGGAAATGAGCTGTGCCACACTACCCAGAAGCCCTAGCGAAAGCAGACTTCCTGGGCTAAGTGCGGGCTTGGATAGTTCAAATTGATTGGTCCACACTGAATGCTATGAAATGATTGGTTTGTGATGCACGGGCTTTGTTGTAACCCTATAAAAGCTGTCTGAACCAGAGTTCCCAGTCCTCTACCCCACGTGGAGTGTGGCTGTGGACCCCAGTGCACTGGAATATAAAAGACCTCATGCTTTTGCATCAAGACTGCTTCTCGTGAGTGATTTGGGGGCGCCACCTTTCCTGAGTCGGGGCATGAAGGTTCGAACCCTCCGCAGGTCTTTCACCTGCATTTTTGGATGAGGAAATTGGTGTTTAAGACCAGTTAATTAATTAAACTTGCCAGGTATGGTACACATCCATCGGTGGCCATAAAATGGCAGCACTCCATCTTGACACAAGGGCAGAGAGTTCAAAGCTGTTCTCAGCAAGTCATAAGACCTAAAGGTCACAGGTGTGGCTACAGTAGGATGGTTGGCTGTCTTAGTCTAAATAACAACAGACCTGAATCTGAGGTGTGGCTACTCCTGACCTCAAGGCTAGGGAACAAGAAGTTGGAGCTAAGGTATAGTTACTGAACCCTTAGAATAAGTGAGAAAGAAAAGTCTGTTTGTTCTGTATACATGATACTGTGTTCCCCTTTTTGGTTAAGGTATATAAGAGTGGTGAAAAATAAACTCATGGTATTTCAGTATTGACTGATAGGCCCTCCTGACTTTTATTCTGTGTCTCTGTCTTTTCTTTATCATTTATAGCTAGCCTTTCCCTCATCCACACTCCCACTCAGGTACGAACAAACTTGGGGCCACTTGACTGGTTCTGATTCAACTTCTGCCACACACTTTTTTTTCCCTAATTTAACTTTTAATTGATTCTTTGTGGATTTCACATCATGGATCTCAATCCCATTCATCTCCCTGACTCTCCATACCCTCCCTCTGCCCTTGCAATCTCCCCACCAAGATAAAATAGAATAGAATTTAAAAGAAGAAAAATCTTATTGTGGAAGCTGTAGTATGTCACAGTGTGTTACACAGTATACTTTTTAGTCCACATATTTTTGCCTATAAGTTCATTGAAAAAAGTCATTGGTCTAGTTTGAGGCCTGTGGTTTCTACCGCACTATGCTGGGCCCTCAATGGGACACCTGTTAGATATCCTGCTGTTTTCCTGTGTCACAGAGATCTTGCACCTTTGGGCCTGAAGGACTGGTCCTTTCGAGTGCTACAGCAGATCATAGATGGGGTGGATGTTGGGACAAGCCAACACGTAGCCCTGGTTCTGGGAGATGTTATTGGTAAAATGGGTTTTTATGTCCTTAGCGCCTGGGCAGGCAGAATCTCAGTTGCTAGATAGGTAATCTATCACTGAGCTACACTCCTTTGTAAAGCCTCACCTCTTGGCCAAGTATGGCAAGAAAATCATTAATTCAAGATCAGCCTGGGCTACAAGAGAAAGAGGGAGGGAGAGGAAGAGTAAGTATTTTGTTTTATTTTTTTTGCAGTGCGGGAGACTGAATATAAGATGTCAAGCATGGTAGATTAAGCACTCTAACAACTAACTGAGCTACGGTCTCAGCCTGTAACGGGATCTAGGGAAGGGCAGATTATTTGAAACGGAATAAATATTGACACAGGTTGATTTTTATTTATTTATGTATACAGTATTCTCCCTGCATGCCAGAAGAGAGCACTAGATCTCATTATAGATGGTTGTGAGTCACCACGTATTTGCTAAGAATAGAACTCAGGACGTCTGGAAAAGCAGGCAGTGTTCTTAACCTCTGAGCCACCCACTTCTTCCCCCCACTTTTCTTTCTTTCTTTCTTTTTTTTTTTTTTATGATTTACAGATTGTACTTTTACTAGTAGTATGCTAGTCTGAGACTGAGGTCATGGGGAATAAAAAGCACTTATTACTCTGCATATGTGTATGTGTGTGTCAGAGGACCACTTTCAAGAGTCCATCCTCTCCGCCCTGTGAGTTCTGGGAAGCGGACGGAGGCCGTCAGATTTGCTCAGCAAGGGTCTTTACACTCAGCTTGGTTTTGGAGAGAACCTAGATCGGAGCCCCACCCACTAGGCACTGGGTTTTGCGCGTGCGCAGTCCTAATCTGGCGAGACCCTTCTCGCAGCCAGAGGGTCAGATTGGACCCGTGAGACGGAAACACGCCCTTGGAGTTCCGGCGAGCGCAGCCCGGGTAAAGAGGCAGCATGGAGGAAGCGCCCCACGGTGAGCTGGCGAAGGACACATGGGTGGCGGGTCGGGACCGAGTCACTCTGACTGTGCCCTTGTCTCCGCGCAGGCTGCCCCGGAGCCGACAGCGCCCAGGCGGGCCGAGGAGCCTCGTGCCAGGGATGCCCCAACCAGAGGCTGTGCGCGTCGGGCGCCGGCGCCGCACCGGACCCGGGTGAGGAAGCCGCCGGCTGATCAGGAAGTGGAAGGGGCGGGACTTGAAGAAGAATGACAGCGGCTAGTAGGCAGTGTTGTCTGTAGTTGAGAGGCTTAGCCTAGTAGGCGGAGTTTGAGAAGCGAGGGTCGGCTTTAAAGATCAAATAACGGAGGAAAATCTGACCTGTGGCAGTCGGAACCAAAGTGGCGTTTAAGTCAGCTTGGTGTCTCAGGTCTGTCCCCCTGGCACTCTGGGGGTAGCTAGCCTGGGCTACACGATGAGACCCTGTATAAAGGAATGAACATTACATGCTTGTAATCTTAGCACTTAAGAGGTTTTCACTTTTGGAAGAGGATCGGAGTTCAGAGTCATCCTTGATTATATAGCGAGTTAGAGGCCAGCCTGGGCATAGATGAGATCCTGTCTCACAAACACAAAACAAATAAAAAATCCAGTAACTCGATAGGACTTTAAAGGGATAGAATAGAAAAATGTGATATAGTACAGGGCAAGTGCTTGAGTGACAGTCTCTGACCTCAGTACGCACCAGGGCAAGCACAGAGGGGAGAGTGGATACAATGTTGAGGTCTTTCCAGGCCTGAGTGCTGGCACATGTCTTTCTCAGATCACTGAAGCTCCAGCTCCTGTAGGGACAAGAACCATTTCTTTTAAGGAGTGTGTCCAGTACTCAGCAGAAAGGAATGGTCATTAACCCAGTTGGGAGAGATGGCTGGGAGAATGACATCAAAGTGGGAGAGACTTGGAGCAAACAGATAAACCCTTCAGGGATTAAGTGCCGAGCTGGACCAGCTCCAGGCTGACAGGACTGGGACCCTACCAAGAAGGTGCTTGGAAAACAGGAAGCTGGGGGAAGGCTCTGGGGCTGATTATTGGGTCATCTGCAAACTGGCCTTGAGCAACAACATTTCTGATTGCCTTCATCATGCAGAATAGTTACCCCACAATGTAGTTTTTAAGGATTTGAAAAAGATGAGACGTTGGAAGCACAGTGAGTTATTGGGATGGGTATTTAATTGAGCCTGTCTGTCGGGATTTCTCTTCCTTAGCATTAGTGACATTTGAGGTTGTTCATTCCTTGTTATTGGGGCTGTTCTGTACTTAAGACACTTAGAATCATCCTACATGCCACTAGTAGTCCCCTCCTTGTGAGATCCAAAGAATTTCTGCAGATGTTGACAGATGTCCCTGGGCTGTAAAACTTTACTATCTGCAAGGTTTTCTGTTCAGGAAATGGGAGTTTGAATACCCTACCCTCCTGGGAGCCCATGTTCTAGTAGATGAAGCAACACGTAAATCCAACAAGACAAATTCTGGTATGATAGTAGCCATATTTTCCTCTTAGAATTTATTTTGCTGAAGTGATATCTCTCAAGGAGACTTAGAAACAACCCTTTGTAAGAAGGACACTCAGAACCAAGGCAGGGATGTCATCACCTCAACTGCTTCTTTGCAGCTGTGGAGGAAATCAAAGAAAAAATGAAGACGGTGAAACACAGAATCTTGGTGCTATCTGGGAAAGGTGGCGTTGGGAAAAGCACGTTCAGTGCCCACCTTGCCCATGGCCTGGCAGAGGACGGAGACACACAGGTGGGACCCTGGGCTGTGCTGGGAGGTGCTCTTGTGTCAGAGGTCCCTGGTGGCTTTAAGGAACAATTCTTAGTCTCCAGGGAACCAACCTCTCTGACTGTGTTGACCTGCAGAGAGAATGAGGAGCTGCCTGGCCACTGCTAAGATGGGTTCTCTAGCTCAGAGGACAGCTAGGAACATGCCTCTTGGCCTTCTGGTTGTTATGTTACACCTTTTACACCTGCCCCTTATAAAGATCCTTTTGTTTTCTTCAAATCCAGATCCTGACTTGTACTTTGGTTCATCTCCTGTGAACTGAGAATGGTATTTAGATATTTAAATGGTCATGTCTCAAGTAACACAAGCACCTATATATTCTTGTTTTTGTCCATTGAGCAGAAAACATTTTCTGTTTGCTTCTTCTAGAAATGACTCTGCTCTAGGTCATTCATCTCAGGGTACAGATAGGCCATATGACACATGCTTGTAAATGCCAGCATTTTGGAGCCTGGGGCAAGAAGATTTGTAATTGGCTACTGAGTGAGACCCTGTCTCAAAACAGACCTACTAACTCAAATGCCTAGTACTCTGATGGGATGTGGCTTTAATAAAGTGTGTGGTGCTAGCCAAGGGCAGCCCAGCTTCATATCCCAGCTCTGCCCACATCACTGCTGATGTCCAAGCTGGTTGCCAGGCTTTCTCTGCCTCCTTTTTCTCATTTGTGAGTTGGAGCTCAGAGGCCTGGGTGAGAGGGTGTAGTTAAAATGTAAGTACTGCTCCTCCCACACAGTCAGTGTCCTGGAAATGTCTCTGATGGCCATCATCATCATCACCACACTTTGCTACTGAAATTCAGAGGATGATTGCTGTTAGAACGACCTACCCAATCACAATCCAGGCGGGTTAAATATTTATTGTTGTTAGAGCAACCTAGCCAACCACAGTCCAGAGCCAGTTAATGTTCATTGCTGTCAGAGTGACCTACCCAACCCATAGTCCAGGGCCGGTTAAATGTTCTTGCCACCAGAAGGTCAAATTTGCATTGCCTGCTTCAGTGCAGTCTTTTTGATCACAAGATCTGCATTTTGCTTCAGTGCAGTCTTTTTGATCACAAGATCTGCATTTTCCACAAAAGTGTTGGGGCTGGAACACAGTGGTGGAGCATTTGTCTGAGAAGTAGCTCTCCTAACAACAACAAAAATTGGCGTGTATTGGCCAGCATAAGCTTCAGCTTGGCTCTGGAACTGTTGGGAATATTCTTAGACAGCTGTGTAACAGGCATGGAGAGCTGTGTTCCCACACCTGTCCTCCAAACAAATGTGTGTCAGTATACACTTGTCAAGACCTTTCAGTCCCTCTGCTGCACTTTTGTGCCAGGCCAGCAGAGGGCGCAGGAGGCAAACAGGGATCTTAGTGATGCAGTTCTGTGTTCCCCTTGGTCACCAGCCAGCATGTAGAGGAAGTAGGATTGGAGAAGGAAGACAGAAGAAAGCATGGGGCAAGTTCCAAAGTTCCCCAGAGGTGCTGCCCTCTGGTTTCCAGACCACCAGTTCTCAAGATGAATGGCTGCCCTTCACAAGACCAGCAAATGCTGCCATGGTCAGATGTCAGAAGGGTGGGGACAGACTTAGGTACAGTCTTCTCTGAGACTACCTAAGTCCCCAACAAGAACCTCCCAGATTCCTTTCACATTTTTAAAGATCATTCTTGTTTGTGTGTATGTATCTGTGTGAGTGCCATGTGAGTGCAGGTCCCTAGAGAGGTCAGAAAAGGTAACATGGAGCTGTAGTTGCTGGCAATTCTGAGTTGCCCAATGTGGGTATTGGGAACTAACCTGGGTTCAATTCTTAGCACCTGTATAGCAACTTACAACCATCTATAAGTCCAGTTTCAGGGGATCTGATAACCTCTTATGGCCTGCATGGGCCAGGCGTAAATTTGATGCACAGAGATAGATACACACAGGTAAGACACCCACACACATAAAATAAAATTAAAAAGATGTGTTTGGGGTTATGTGTACAAGTGCAGTACCTGCAGAGGTTAGAAGGGGACACCAGATTCCCTGGAACTGGAGTTACCGATGGTTTTGAGCCATTCCACATGGGTGCTATGAATCAGGCTCTTTTGAAGAGCAGCGTGGTCTCGCAGTAGCTGAGCCATCTCTCCAGCATCTCCTTTCTTATTTCAAGGCTCTTTTGAAAGCTTGCTGTCAACTTGGTCACAGGGAAATGGGGCTTACCTAAATGTCAGCCAGAATTTCTCCTCAGGCTTCCTTTGTGGCTTGATAGCACTAGCATTTGAAACATCTACTTTGTCTCCTCTCTGTTCCTTACTCATTGAACAAGTCCTGGACCTCTCTGAATCTTTGCTCCATCTGCTGTGATGCAGAAATCACAGGACACTCCTAGGCTGAGTGAGTGGACTAAATCCTGAGTAGCTTGATGATCTGCTACTGGGGACTGTGCAGGCGACTTGGCCTAGGAGTTATATTGTGTCAGTGGCTTGGAAGGTTCTTGTTACACCTTTCCAATAAGAAAGTTGAAGCTCAGCCATCTGTTTTGATGTGTTGTCTGAGTCTGTGTCCAGTCCTGTTTGATGTGCATATCTCAAGGGTCTAGCAGTCAGTGATGTTGTCTCTTCTTATTCCCAGGTCGCCCTTCTGGACGTTGATATCTGTGGGCCGTCGATTCCCAAGATCATGGGCTTGGAAGGAGAGCAGGTGATGGCTGTCAGAGAACTTGCCTGGTTCTCTTTGGGCACCCATGTGCAGTAGTAGTAGCTTCGCTGTCCCTCCTCAACAGCTATGGATTTGGGGATTTGGGACAAGACTTGAAGTGCATCCGCATATGAGAGAAGCATTGGTTTTGGAGCCTTTCCTGGGTGGGGGAGGGAAATAGCAAGCAGGATGCAGAAGTGAGAGGTGGGAGCTCAGCTCTAAGTGGTAACTCTGGACTAGGGTTTGCTTGTGTCTGCACTGCAAATTAGGAAATCTCAGTGCCATGGTCTCCTCTAGGGAACCGAGACCCTGACTGTGAGACTAGTGAGTGACGTGGCAATAGGACTGTCTGTTCAGGACTGCCCTCATTCAGGAAGGACCCCAGAAGCAGGGCCAATGCTTTTAGGTTCTCTATTCTAAGCATCCAGTGTTAAGCAAGGCAAAAAATCCTCATGGGGAGGGCAGAGGACAGGGGGCTAAAGCAGGAGAGGGGCTGGCTTCCCAGTACAGAGAGCTAGAGGAATATTCAAGCTGAGGGGCAAGAACAGGAGCCTTCAGCCTCAGTAAATGGGAAGGTCACCCAAGCTAGTCTTGGTTACACTGCCGTGGCCTTAGGTGTGCATCTGATGATGTATATGTGTGCAGCATTACCCATGTTGAAGTAAAATAATAGGATTCTTCTCTGGTTAGAGCCCTTGCACCACACACACACACCCCAGCCTGGGTATAAGCTGTTTACAGTGCTGGCATGCTTTATGAAGCAGCAGCTTCATGGTGCTATGAGCTCTGGTCCCAGTTACTTGGGAGGGTGAGCCAGGAGGATCACTTAGTTCAGCAGGCCAGGGGGTTGTCAGGACCCTGTTTTGAAAACTGAAAGAGGAGAGGCACAGTCTGTGTAGGTGGAAGTTGCTTAAGTCCTAGTTTCATAATAAACAACAAGAGTCCACCCCTGGGGGTCCAGGTCAAGAGGTGGCCCCATGGGACTTTCTGATGACTGGGTCCTTGCCCCTGTGGATAGTATTCTGGAGTAAGGGCTCAGTCCATTGACTAGGGCAGGGTTTGGGGGTTTTTTTCTTTTTTCTTCTTTTAGACAAGCTCTCACTGGGTATCACTGGCTGGCCTGGAACTCACAGAGATCCACTGGCCACTGCCTCCTAAGTGCTGGGCTGAAAGGTGTGTACGGTCACTGGTAGTAGAGTCCCTTCTGCTCCTGTGCATAGCGACCTGCCTGCCTTACATGCACCCACAGAAGCAGCAGCTGGCCAACTTCTCTCATTCTTTTTAAATACCTCAGAGTTGTGCCTGATTTGAATAATTTTGGTTCCTTGGTAAGAACAGACAGGGATAGAGGGTGTGTATCAATTAAGGTCTTCATTTCTCAACTCTCCATTAAGAACTGAGTGGCTAGTGGATAAAAGTGCGTATTGTCAGACCTGATGACCTGAATTCTATTCCTGGGATCCACGTAGAAGAGTCCTGAAGTGTCTGTCCTCTGACCTCTGTGTGTGCAGTCATGAAATGTGCGCATACACACACTAAATAAATGTAATTTTATTGGGTGGTGCAGTACAGGGTGGTGGATGGTACCGTATAAAACCATTCTCTTTGCGCACTATCAGTGACAACATGACCAGAGTGCATATTGATAAGGATGATTGTCGTGTTCCCACAGGTTCACCAGAGTGGCTCTGGCTGGTCTCCAGTGGTAAGTTAGCCTCCTGGGGAGGCAGGGCATGTGAGTCAGGTATATCTGATGTGCTATTGGGGGTGGGGCTGGCAAAAACATTGTCCAACTTGAACGTTTACTGAGACTGTTCTCCAAGCATGCAGGTAAGATCAAAGACTGGCAGGCCTTGTCTGTAATGGGGCTGATGGACCTGTGCTCTCTGGTTCCATGGCTCTGAAGTGGCATTGTGCAGCTGAATACCACAGTGTGTCCCAGTCAAACCTCACCTCCAAGACTGGATTGTGATGTCTCTGCTCATCCAGTTGGGACACCTGAGGAGATGGTGATTGTGTTAGCTTCATTGACTTGTCGTTGAGGCACAAGCCACACATGGCCTCTTGTAGATCTTACCATGGCCACCTAAAGCTGCAAAGAGCAAGCATAGGTGTGAGGCACATGATACCTTTATCCTGAATTTTTTTTTTTTTAACCAAATTCCCTGGGAAGTACCCACATGTAATTTGTGTAGATGTGTTGTGTCCCTGTTCCCACAAGCAAACATGTTTCTCCCCATTATCCCCATTCCCTCTGCAGTACGTGGAGGACAATCTAGGGGTGATGTCTGTGGGTTTCCTGCTCAGCAGCCCTGATGATGCTGTCATCTGGAGGGGACCAAAGAAAAATGGTTTGTCACTCTGCTCCTCTGGCTCAAATTCTTGGTTCAGCTTGCATCCTTTCTGTCAGGGAGACTGCATACATGGGCTCCATGGTGTTTAATGCTATTACTTTGGTATGGAGGAAGGAGCCCAGGATCTCCTGCATATGAGTGCTCTGATTGGTGTGAGAAATGCCAGTTTTTAGTGTAGACACTTTGGTACCTGTTGTGAGCTCTTCTGCTCACAGAGACTTGTAGGACCTGGGAGTCATTTGTAGTGTGTTGTCACATGGCTAGTTTGTGTCAAAGAGGGAAGTGTGAAGTGAAACCCCCTTGCTGAGTCAGTGTGGGGGAAACAAGGTCATGCAGAAAGCATGGCTGGGGGCAAACTCATTATTGACACTTTGGCTACATGACTCTGTTGGGACAACATGTGTGTTCCATACATAATATGATACTAGCACCCTGACCTCATAATGGCCACCCAACCTGCCTGCAGATTTCACCTGCCCCCTGGGTACAACAGTAGCACTTGTTGAGGGCCCCTGCTATGGAGTATAGGAATGCTCATGTAGACTGTGTGCCAGAAGGAGGGCACACACCCAGCCTTGCTCCTTTCCAGGCATGATCAAGCAGTTCCTCCGTGATGTAGACTGGGGAGATGTCGACTACCTCATCGTGGACACCCCACCCGGCACATCTGACGAGCACCTCTCAGTTGTCCAGTATCTGGCTGCGGCGCACATTGATGGGGCAGTGATCCTCACCACCCCTCAGGTGGGTAAGCACCAAGCTATGGTCGTGCTCCCCAGCACTCTGGTGGTGTGCCCGTGTCATGGCCATCCCCTGGTCCGCACATGTCTTTCAGTGCCCTGTGGCAGTAGGATAACTGCTCTGTGAACTTTGCCAGGAGGTGGCCCTCCAGGATGTCCGGAAAGAGATCAGCTTCTGCCACAAGGTGAAGCTGCCCATTATTGGTGTGGTGGAGAACATGAGTGGCTTCATCTGCCCCAAGTGCAAGGTGAGGGTCCCAGGGGCGGGCCTACTGCACACCCTTGTCCTAGTGGGGAAACAGTAGGGATGGTTCTCCAGGTTTCAGCTTTCCCAAGTGTGTCAGGAAGGGAGGGATCCATCAGACCCTCTTCTGTCAGAGTGAAGAGTCTTTGGAGTTTGACATCCAAAATAAACCACTGTTTTAAAATGTCTGAAAACAAGTGTGTCCTAAGATACAGAAGTGAAGTAAAACTTCCTCCTCTTTGTATGTCACAGAAAGAGTCTCAGATCTTCCCTCCAACAACCGGGGGTGCAGAGGCCATGTGCCAGGACCTGAAGGTCCCTCTTCTGGGCAGAGTGCCACTGGATCCACTCATAGGTGAGTCTGAGGGGCCTGTGTGAGTCAGAGCTGGACCCACAGAGTTCCTTAGAGGCTGCAGCCACAGGAGAGAAGCAGTGAGGCCTGGGGCCGGTGCCTCAGATCCATCTCCATCACATCCCAGGGACTGCAGGCCCTTGGCCACTAATAGGCACTGAGATAGCCCTTTTGGTGCCACTGCAGTGCACACTAACTTCAGAACTGAGGAAGGGGTGCACACACATCTCCATCTCAGGCTTGCCCAGGATATCTGCTCGTGTAGGGAAGAGAAGACAGGCAGGGGTTCAGCTTTTCCACAGATTGCAGTGTCCAAGATAAGAGAGTGGAGAGCTTATGTGAGTGTAAGTGCCTGTGGGTGGAGCTTGTGTAAGACTGTGGGTGGAGCTTGTGTGAGGGTAAGTACCATTGGGTGGAGCTGTGCCCAGTGCCTGGGTCTGAGAGGGAAGAATCTGACCAGACTGGGTCACCTGCAGGTGGCTGTGCACCCAGATGTGGGAGCTGGCCTTTCTTGTCAGGGAAGACAGGGCTGGATGTTTGATCAGGGCTTGGTGTATGCCAGGTAGCTGCATGAGGACCTGGGCATGAGGAAATTTCACAGCCAAAGAGATGTGTCTCCCCTGGGTCGCCTACGGTCCTCAGAATAATGGTGTATGTGTGCATGTGTATATAGGAAGGATTACTGTACACTGGGTGACTGATTCACCCAGTGTGGGTGACCGTAAAGATGAAATGATAACGGGGAGAAAGCTGAAGGCAGGGTGTGTGCCTGTTCTAAGCAAGAGAGGCTGTGTGTGTTCCACATTGACATGTGTGTTTCTGGAGAAACACACCATTCACTCTGCCGGCATTTCCTTTCTTAGTCCTTGAGGTCCTTGTTGAAAGCCCTAACTGATTTCCCTCTCCGTAATTTTCTTTTTCCTGGACTGCTGGTTAGGGGTCTCTAATGCAGACTCCTAGGCCCACCCAGAGCAGCAGGGACAGTTCTTTGGGTCTGGAATCTGCATTTGCCATATGCTACCCAACCGAACTTGCAGCCACAGCAAAGTAGAAGTAGGGATTGCTGGGGGTGGGGACACAGCTGAGGCCTCTGTTGTGTTCCCCAGCTCTGCTCTCCTTGAGTGGGGAGCCCTAGGCAGCCATGCCACAGCAAGCACAAAGATTGAAGCTTTCACAAGCATCTCATTTTCTCTGTCTCTTTAAGGTAAGAGCTGTGACAAAGGACAGTCTTTCTTTGTTGAAGCCCCAGATTCACCAGCCACAGTAGCCTACAGAAGTATAATTCACAGTAAGTGTTTGGGACATCTCCTGGAAGGGAGTCACCTAGAGGAGTGAAGTAGGCAGAAATAGGTTACTGTGACAGCAGGGGTGCTGGCAACTGAATGACCAGCATGGCTCCTCGGGAGACTTCTTTCCGTGGGTCCATGTTGTGAGCTAGTTCTTAGTTTGAGAAGCAGGGAGGGTGAATTTCATAGCATGGGAAATCAAAGCCATCAAATCCAATCAAACTGACTGAAATCCTAACTGTGTAAGCCAGAGCAAGCCATGGCAGCTGTGGGCCTAGTCCCTGCCGAGGTGACAGGAGAGATCTCACTCCTTACTTGTTTTCTAGGGATCCAAGAGTTCTGTAGTTCTCATCCATCCCTGAAGGAGACAGAGCCAAGTGCCACCTGCTCCTAGCCACAGAACCTGCAGGCACAGGTCCAGCCACATTGGTCAGAGAGGAACAGGTGGGTCCATGGCTGCCAGATGCTGACAGGATTGAAGTCACTTCCTTAAAATACTTTAATCTCCTATTCACCTGCTTCCTGAAGATCAAAGGTACAAGGACCCTGCACACAGGTGCCATCCATCATAAAATAAAACTGTCCTCATGAACCTGCCCCTAGAGCCTGCTTTCTGGAATCCAAGGGACTGGCAAACTTCTGGAGCACAGGACTCCCAGGAGCTGTTTCTGTCTCAGATTATAAACCTGGGGAGGATTGTGGCATCTTTGTAGACCCGTGCCTCCCTCAGGTGGACGGAAGTGACAGCAGTCTCAGCCCACAATGGGGTCTCCAGCTCTGGGATCATGCTTTGGCTGGGATCCATCAAAAAAAAAAAAAAAAAAAAAAAAAAAACCCTGGAAAGCCCCTTAAGTCACCCACAGGGTGATGGATACCCTCAGGGCATCAGTAATCCCTGAGATCCCAAACAAACTATTTCCTGGTTCTTTTGAGAGACTGGTGTGACTGTCCTCATGACCTGAGACTAAGACATAGGAACTGAGAACTGCCTAGGGAAGTCATTCCAGATTTCTGTACCACTGTGCTGTGACAGTAGAAGGTGGGCAACCCCTCCCCTGTCCTTCCTGCCCTCCTTCCTCTTTATACACAGTCTCTTAAAATGTGCTGGGGTCTCTGTTGGGAAGATGTGACCTTTCTGAAGATCAAAGGGTCCTGGGCAGGCTCTACACTTTGAGTCTCCAGCTTGGACTTGCTCCAGATCAGCTTGGAGGACTGGGGAGAGTCCTAGACCTGGGGCACAGCTGCTAAGGAGCCGTGTGTCCCACAAGTGCCCAGGCGTCTGGCCTGCATTCATCACTCACTTAATGCTGGTGGATGTCCCGTCCTTCAAGCCTGGGCTTCTCAAAGTCATCTGGGGAAGCCTGCAAGGCAAGAAGAACCATGACTGCCCCAGCAAAGAGAGCTCACTTCGAGAGACCCATTGCCATAGGCAGCAGTGTTCAGGCCACTGCACACAATGAAGCACTATTTCCCTTCAGGAAATATTTCCAGGGCTGGAGAGTGGCTCAGCACTTAGGAGCACTGACTGCTCTTTAGAGAACCTGGGTTCAATTCCCAGGACCCACATGGCAGTTCACAATTGTCTGACACCCTCAACACACAGACATGCATGCAGGTGAAACCAATGCATACAATAATAAATATTTAAAAATATTTCCTGACTTTTCCTCAAGTCTGTGGGGTGTTTTTTTGTTTATGTGTGTGTGTGCAAGCATGTGCATTCCATGATGTACCTGTGAGAGTCCGAGAACAACTTTTGGGGAGTTAGTTTTCTCTTTCTGCCTTGTTTTTGAGGTGGGGTCTCTCACCTGTTTGCACTGTGTACTCCAGACTATTTGCCCATGGACTTATGTGTCTACATTTTATCTTACCTCAGGAGTCCTGCAGTTATAGATGTAAGCCACAACATCTGACTGTTGTGGCTTCTTGGTATTGAATTTTGGTTGTCAGGGTTACACATCCACTAAGCCATCTCCCTGGCCATTTCTGTAGGTTTACTTTAGTGTATGGATGTGAGTGTTTTATCTGAATGTATGCATGTGTTAATGTGTGTGTTTGGTGCCTGTGGAAATCAGAAGTGGTCAGATTCCCTGGAACTAGAGTTAGAGATGATTGAGCCACCATGTGGGTACTGGGAATCCAATCTGGGTCCTCTGCAAAAGTGTGTTCTGAACTGCGGAGCCATCTCTCCAGCACCCAATTCTATAGTTTTAAGTAAGTATCATTTGAAACTAAACAGTAGACATAAAATGTCAAATCCTGACTGCTGATAGGAGCTGTCAATCCTTTACAGACAGGATGGTTGGTGCCAGCAGCTAGGGACAGTGAGGAGGTGACAAGGTTCTGGAGCTTGACTGGCATTTGCACAGTGCTGTCCCTAGGACTAATGGACATAGTGTGCTTTTTATTTATTTGCCTACTTATTGAGACAGGATCTCAATATGTAGCCCTGGTTGGGGTAGAACTCATGTAGACCGGGCTGGCCTCAAACTTACAGGGGTCCACCTGCCTCAGCTTTCAGAATACGAAGATTAAAGGTTTGCGCCATCATGCTAAGCTAGGACTATACATTGGAAGTAGTTAACATGGTAGATTTTACATGTACACAGCAGAAAACAGTGGTTAGGAATTGCACTCAGGTTCCCCTATGGAGGAAGGATCCATAGAAGAACTTGGTCACTCACTGTCTGAAACACCGTCTGGGACAGAAAGCTGGCTGCTACTGTGCTGATGTCACCCTCGCCTCCCATCTTACAAAGGATGTATCCGTAGAGGTTGGCGGCTTGGAGGGAAATCCCTGTGATCACAAGAGCCTGCATTGGGCAGAGCAAAGGGAAGCCTGCTGAGGGTGCGCACTGAGAATTGACTGCAGACTGTCCCAAGCAAATACTTATGGACACCTAAGCAACCCAGAGGCTGGGACCACAGAGCAGACAAGCTGTAAGACAGAAGCTGCCCAAAGCCATGGAGCTGGTGTGGTGGAGGCAGAAGCCAAACTGGAGCCCTTTTACTATCACAGTGGCCCTGTTGCATGGACAGCCCTCCCAAGTAAAGCCTGAGCAAAGTCAGCCTTCCCATCAAGCAGGGTGGTCTGTTAAGAAATACCGTAGTTTTTAATTAAAACGCCTTCCTGAGGGCTGAGATGTAGTTCCGTGGAGAACTTGGCTAGCATGCACACAGCCCCAGGTTCCCTCCCCAGTACCTCAGAAACAAAAAGTAATTCCATACCCACATTATTCCCTATCTGCTAATGCATGAAACAGAATGTGGTATACTCATACCATGGAATGTTATTTAACCATGCAAAGAAGCAGTGTACTGATAAACACTACAGTCTGGTTGGATCTGAACGTGCACTAAGTGAAAGGAGCCACCTTGAACAAGAACAAAATTGTATGCAGGCCAGTCTAGGAAGGTGGGTACCATGGGCAGGGAAATGGCATAGAGGGCAATATGTACAAAGTATAGATTTGGGGGGTGGGGGTAGGAAAATAATTCTAAAATGGGCTGGAGAGCTGGCTCAGCAGCTAAGAGAACTTGCTGTTCTCATAGAAGACCTGGGCTTGGTTGGTGCCCAGCACTCCTGTCAGCAGCTTACAACAGCTTGTAGCTGTAGCTCCTAGGTAAGCCATGCCCCCTTTGGGCCGCCAAGGGCACCTGCACTTACTGCACATTATCACATGCAGATACACACACACACACATTTATAATAAAATCTCTTTAGAAAAATCCTGAGATTGGTTATGATGATTATATAATCCCACAAAAATGGCAGAAGCCCCAGAATATACCCTTCAAATGGTGAATGTATCTGTTATGTGGCCATCTCCATCAAGCTTAGAGTGACCATTGAGTCAGACCACTTCTAGCCCCTGGTTTGTCACACAGCACAGCAGGGTGCATCTTACCAGCCACTTCAGCTTTAAGGAGAACAAGGTGCTGAAGAAGAAGAGGGTCCAGATCACTGGGCAAATGATAAGGCCAAGCCAGAAGATGCGTGCCTCTGCCTCAGTGGCAGCCCCGTGGTTTGGAGAGACCTGGTGGGGGACAGATGTTAGACTTTTCCAAGCAGTGACTCTTGTTTTTGCTTGTGTACTGTACTGTACTGTACAGAACTGCACAGAGGATTTGTGTAGGGCAGTGTCTGGTCTAGCCCACACAAAACTCAGCGAACCTGTGCAAAATTCACACAGTCTTGTCTCAGAGCATACCTTTCTGGCTTCAAATATCCAGTGGCTTTTTCCATCCTCATCTATCTGGTTCCACCATCGAAGACCCACCATGAGTCTTCCAGTTACATTCTGAGAAAAGTGGGCAAAGGGGCTGTGAGCATACAAGGAACAAAATGGCTAATTGTTTCTCTAGTGGTCTTCCTGGGTAGCCCAGACTAGCCTTGAACTCTCAAGCCTCCTGCCTCACTTCCTGAGTGGTGAGTGACTAATGCTGGTTGTGAACTTCAGAAGGCATGAAGAGAAGGGCGTAGGACTGGTCAGATGACAGTGGGTGAAGAGGCTTCTGCCAAGCCTGATGACCCAAGTTCAATTCCCAAGGACCCATATGGTGGAGGGAAGTTACCCTCTGACCACATGTACATTATAGCATGTGTGTATATGCTCATACAGAAAGAAAGAAAGAAAGAAAGAAAGAAAGAAAGGAAGGAAGGAAGAAAGGGAGGGAGGGAGGAAGGAAGGAAGGAAGGAAGGAAGGAAGGAAGGAAGGAAGGAAGGAAGGGGAAAAGGAGGTTGAACTGTAATTGTTCCTCAAGTGGGCTTTCCAGGCTTCTCATCTTTAAGCTTACTTTTTCTCCTTTGAGGCAGGGTCTCACTTGGTTGGCCCAGAACTCACTTTGTAGACCAGGCTGGCCTCAAACTCAGCGATCCACCCACCTCTGCCCACCTACCCCCTGCCCTTCTACCCCATTCTAAAGATGTTTGCCACTATATCAGCCCTACTCACATTGAAAAGTGGGGATTCTGGCCAGATATGGTGGGCAATGCATGCCTTGCACCCCAGTTCTCAGGAGGCAGACACGGGCAGATCTCTATGAGTTGGAATTAGCCAGGGTTACATAGTAACACACTTGTCTCAAAACACAAAGACTCTGCCCCAAAATAATGTGCACATTATATGTTTGTATATGTGTGTATATATCATGAAAATTGTACAAAATCCAAAGCCATATGGGATCATCACCCCCAGTTGTCACCTATGACAACTGGTCCTGGAAGCCACTTACTGAAGCATTTTTGCTCTCTATCAGTGACATAAGCCCAATAATCCTTAAAAGTACTTTAAAAAATAATTTTGTGTGGAGAAGGAAGGCACTAATGTGCCCCAGCATAGTTGTAGAAGTCAAAGGACAACTCGTGGGGATCATTTCTCTCCTTGCACCACGTGGATTCCAAGGATGGTACTGGGGTCCAAGCTTGTCAATAAGAACCCTTTCCTGCTGTGCCTGTCCCTCGGGGCTCTTTAATATGGAGTTTAAACCAAAGCACCCCTGGGTCGCACATCACCACCTGGGAGCAAAGCTCTAGTGTCCCTAGAGAGGGAGCTTTACCTTCACAGACCAGAAGTCAAAGGACAGAAGGAGAAGCACCGTGACAAAGCCGCCCACGAAGCTCCTGCTGAACCAGTCACAGCACACATAGGTGACGATGGCGCTCACTCGGAAGAACAGATGGAAGAAGGTGGCCAGAGGGTGCCTGAGGAGAACCCAGGAGATGCCCCGAAGCAGAGACAAGAACAAGGTCATTAAACTCACTTTGGCACCACCAGTGGGGCGTTTGTTCCTGAGTGGTTCAGCTCAAAGCTCAGGTAGCAGTACTGTTCACACACTTGAGCATTCCCCAAAGTGATAAGGTCGCCTGTATCCCAGGCTGGCCTCAATGTCTAGCCAGGGATGTCCCTGAACTTCTGATTCTCCTCACTACACCACTCGTGCTAGATTACAAGTGTGCCTTGCCAGACCTGGTCTTTGTGGTGCTAGGGATCAAACTTGGGACTTGCACATGTTAACCACGCACTTCACACCTGAGCTACATCCCAGCCCCTGAAATGTGTTACGACACTGTCCTGTTTTCTCCCTCCAAGAACCCAGGACTTTCCCCCAATCTGATTCCAAATGTCATTTGTCCTCTTTGAAACAAGTTCACCTTTGAAGTGAAGTGAGACTGAGTTCTGTCTTCCCACCCAGTGTCGATAACAGTTCCCTAAAAGTAAAGTTTGGGTCATTCCAGCAGCACATGGTTCTCAGGCCACTGGGCAAGGCATGTTCCTGGAGAGTAGAAATAGTGGTGAAACAAATGGGGATCTGGCTCATGCCAGTTGCTTGGCAATGAGTGGTAACTAGATGCTGGCATTTCCTCAGGAGTTGGTTACTGAGCTGTGTGCCTTCAGATGCCAGCCTGCCTATAGAAGAGCCTGAGCCATGGGAGGCCCGCAGCCTGTAGCAGCTGCCTTTTAGAAACTAGGAGGACTAGAACCTGGACAGGCGTTAAAAAGGACCACTAGCCTGTCTGAGGCAGATAGCAATGGCCACATGGATGGCAATGGGAGACACTGGGAGGTCATAGCTTTCAGTTTCTTACTGTGGTGTCCCAGCTCCCAAAAGCACACAGTTAGAGTACATGTAAGTAAGATAGAGCGAAAACAGCGGCAGCAGCTACGGGATGGCAATAGGAGTTGGGGGTGTAGCTTGGTTGACAAAAGTGGTCACCTGGCATGCACAAGCACTGGGTGTGACCCCAGCACTTCACAGGCCAGGTGTGGTGGAGCACACCTGTTGCCCACCCTTGGGAGGTAGAAGCCATATGGGATGGGGAGGCTAGCCTGGGACTATATATAAAAGCTTGTTTTTAAAAAACCAATTCTTTAAATAGTTCTTTAAATAAAATATCAAATATCACAGACTATGTTCTTCACTAGCCAGTGGTCTGTCCACACACCACTTCTTTAGTCATAAACATGAATTTTTTTTTTGAATGGCAGGCAGGGGCTAGAGAGATGTCTTAGAGGTTAAAGTACTTGCTGTTCCTTTAGAGGGACCAGAGCTCTATTCCCAACACCCATGTGTAGCAGCTCACAACCCTCTGCAGGCAGGACACATCAGGAATGTCTGAGGTCCGGTCATCCTTATGGATAAGGGCAGGCAGGGACACTGGAATTCCCAGGAACTCTCAGGCCTGCTTGGGCTGGCCTGTATAGAGAGAAATCAACACAGAAACTCTCAAAATAGGATGAAGCCTGAAGACCAACAACCAAGGTTGTTCTCTGACCACACATGCATATGACATGGGAACACACTAATTCACACATGAATGAGCACAGTGTCCCTTTCTAGGACCCTGAAGAAATGGTATGGTGGTGGCAGCTATGCAATATTCTGAAATACATACTGCTCTGTAATTGAGAACAGCTGTTATCTCAGCCTAGTGTCACTCACACAGGTCCTACCACCAAGGAGCCACAATGAATTTCCCCTCTGGCCACAACTTTCTCTTTGTCATGTTGTGGGGGGTTATTTTGAGGGATCTTCCAGGACTCCTAATCCCCCCACAACCCTCAAAGGGTCCCTCCTCATGCTCAATAGATAGTATCCAACCCTCCCCCCTCAAGGAGACACCAAGAAGGGGTAATATAATTGGTTTTTTTACTCTTTGAGAGACCACCATCCAGTTCCCAAATACTTACCCAGAGACTTATTCTTACTTATGAATGCCTGGCCTCAGCTTGGCTGTTTTTAGCCAGCTTTTCTAAGTTGAATTATCGCATTTCTCCTTACCTACGTTTTGCCTCTGGGCTTTTTACCTTTCTTTATTCTATATATCGTATTTTCCTTCTTACTCTATGGCTGGCTGTGTGTCTGTGTGTCTGTGTGGCTGCCCCTGGTGTCTCCTCTCCTTTTTTCTTTTCCTTACGCCTCACCCTCTTCCCTGGATTTCCCTTCCTATTTATTCTCTCTGCCTGCCAGCCCTACCTTTCCTTTCTCCTGCCTAGCTATTGGCCATTCAGCTGTTTATTAGACCAGTCAGGTGTTTTAGACAGGCAGTATAACACAGCTTCACAGAGTTAAACAAATGCAACATAAAAGAATGCAGCACATCTTTGTACCATTAAACAAATGTTCCACAGCATAAACAAATGTGACACATCTTAAACTAATATTCCACAACAGGCAAGAGTAGGGAAAAAATGACCTCAGTGAGGAAAGGGACAGACCCCTGAGACAAGTTTCCTTAATTCATAACCCATTTTCACAGTTACAAGTCTTGGAATGGACAGCCATTGTCATCTTCCCTGGGGGACACAATGTAGGTTCTTAACCTGCAGTATATGTGGGTCTCTCACTGGAGGTCCTAACCGTGCATTCCTCCACCAGGCACAGGTTAGGTAGAGGAATGCACAGGTTGTAGTACAGGCAGATCATAGGATGTCAATCCCACCAAATAAGTGACATCAGGAGACAGGAGGCATGTGAAACACACACTGCAAAGTGAAATCAGCTGTGTGAATAGGCTACATCAGCTGATCACAAAATGGCAATGTCCTGGAAAAGACAAAGCTACAGAGGTAGTGAAAAGGCCACTCTGCCAGGGGCTCTGAGGAGGAGGAGGGGCACAGGTGGTGCACAGGGAACTTTGGGGCAGAGAAGCTATTGTGATAGTATAGTGGAGGGTACAAATTACCACCCATTTATCAAATCCCACAGAACATATGACCAGAAGGGAGAAAAAAGTCTATGGAAAGGCTGGAGTTAGGCTAGTAAGGTATGGTTCAGCAGATGTAACAAGTGTGCCAGTTGTGGGATGGGAATTGAAGAGGAAATGGGGGAACTGCAGCTTCCTCCTTGTCCTTCTCCTTTTTGAGACAGGGTTTTGTGTATCTGTGTAGATATTTTGTTTATGCTTTAACAAATAAAGTTTGCCTGAAGATCAGAGTTAGGAGGCCAGGCAGTGGTGGCGCACACCTTTAATCCCAGCACTCAGGGGGCAGAGGCAGGAGGATCTCTGGGAATTCAAGGCTACACTGAGCCACTCAAGATGGATCCAGCCTAAAAGAGAAACAGAGCCAAGCAATGATGGCTCACACCTTTAATCCCAGTACTTGGGAGTCACAGGCCTGTAGTCCCAGCACGAGGGAGGAGGAGACAGGAGCTACTTGCATTCAGTCTGAGGATTCGTAGGGACAGGCTCGCCCCTTTAGTCTGGGGAGTCAGTAAAGGTAAGAACTAGTGGCTGGCTGTTCTGCTTCTCTGATCTTTCAGCATTAACCCCTCTATCTGGCTCTGGGTTTTTATTATTAAAATCAATTAGAATTCACATTACATGTACCCCAGCCTAGTCTCCATTCACTATGTAGCTAAGAACAACCCTGTCCTCTCACCTCCACCTCCTGTGTTGTGGAATGGCAGGTACCCACCCTCAATTCCGGTTTATGGAGAGCTGGGGTCAGACCCATGGCCTTACACATGCTTTGTAAGCACTGAGCCAACCGAACCATAACCCCAGCCCTTTGCTTAGTTTCTCTGAAGACCTAAAAATACTAAAGAATAAGGTGGGGCATCACTGTCCCTGACTTAAGCTCTACTATAGAGATATAGTAATGAAAACAGCTTGGTATTGGCATAAAAACAGATAGATCAATGGACTCAAAGCAAAGACCCACACACCTGTGAACACCTAATTTTTGATAAAGAAGCTAAAAATATAAAATGGAAAAAAGAAAATATATTCAACAGATGGTGCTGGTATAACTGGCTGTCAACATGTAGAAGAATGCAAATAGATTCATATCTATTGCCGTGCACAAAACTCAAGTCCAAATGGATCAAAGACCTCAATATAAATCCATCCACACGGAACCTCACAGAAGAGAAAGTGGGAAATACATTTAAACATATTGGCACAGGAAACCACTTCCTAAATAGAACATTAGTAGCACAGACTCTGAGTGCAACAGTTAATAAGTGGGACCTCCTGAAACTGAGAAGCTTCTGTAAAACAAAGAACACAGTTAACAAGACAAAATGACTCTCTATAGAATGGGGAAAGATCTTCACCAACCCCACATCTGACAGAGGACTGATCTCCAAAAAAACTCAATACAAAAAAACTCAAGAAACTAGAAATCAAACTAAAAAATAATCCAGTTTAAAAATGGGATACAGATCTAAACAGAGAATTCTCAACAGAACAGTCCTTAGTCATCAGGGAAATGCAAATCAAAACCACTCTGAGATTCTATCTTACACCTATCAGAATGGCTAAAATAAAAAACACCAATGACAGCTTATGCTGGAAAGATGTGGAGAAAGGGGAACACTCCTTCATTGCTGGTGAAAGTGCAAACTTATACAGCCACTGTGGAAATCAGTATAGTGATTTCTCAGAAAATTAGGGATCAACTTACCTCAAGACCCTGCAATGCCACTTTTGGGCACATACCCAAAGGAGGCATACTCACATCACAAGGGCATTTGTTCAACTGTGTTCATAGCAACATTATTTGTAATAGCCACATCTTAGAAACAACCTAGATGTCCCTCAACTGAAGAATGGATAAAGAAAATGTGGTATATTTACACACTGAAATACTACTCAGCAGTAAGAAATAACGACATTCTAAAATGTGCAGGCAAATGGACAGAACTAGAAAAAAAAAAAAAAACCATCCTAAGTGAGGAAATCCTAAACCAGAAAGAAAAATATGTACTCACTCATAAATGGATACCAGACATTAAGCAAAATATACTTAACCTATAATCCATAACTCCAGAGAAGCTTGAACCCTTCAGAAACAGGTGGAAGCAGATGCAGAAATCCACACCTAACCAACGGGCCAAGCTCCTGGAGTACAATCAAAGTGAGGGAGGAGCAAAATTATGAACAAAGGAGTCAAGACCAGGGTGGAGAAACCCACAGAATTAGCTGACTAGAGCTAGCGAGAGATCACTGACTCAGGTCTGACAAATGGGGAACCTGCATAAGACCAAACTAGAGTCCCTTAATATAGGTGACAATGGTGTGACTGGGACAATATATAAGGCCACTGGCAGTGTGTCCAAGATCTAACACCAACACAAACTGACTTAGTGGAGTCCATTCTGTATGGGAGATACCTTGCCCAGCCTAGACACTGGCGTGTGGGGTTAGAGAGGTGCCTTGGTCCTGCCTCAACTAGATGATGGGACAGACTTTGTAGACTTCCTAGGGAAGGCCTTATACTCTCCTTGGAGCAGATGGGAGGAGTGGGCAATGGAGGGTTTAAAAGGAAAGAGGGGGGGAACTGGGATTGGAATGTAAAAAATTAATTTAAAAAATAAACAACAACAAAGAATAATGCATTGATTATATAATAAAGGGGATGGGTAGCTGAGTGTGGGGCACTGTGCGTGTACACACAGGGAGTAGCCAATAACAGTGCCAAGTGGCAGCCTGAGTACTTCCCAAAAGAGCCAAGAAGGTAGTCTGTGCAGACGGCAACTGGACCATTTTCAACTTGGCACACACAACCCCTTCTCACCATCTTTCACAGAAGTCCTAAACAAGGGGTAAGGGCCACTGCCCTAAATGCAGCAGGAGTCTAACAACTGACTTTAAAAACTGTTCTTGGGCTGGCAAGATGGCTCAAGTGACATTCTGAGTTCATCCCCAGGGCCTACATGGTAAAAAAAGAACCTACTCTTGCAAGTTGTCTGACTTCTACACATATCTGCACCTTCCCTTGCACACATGAAGGAAGGAAGGAGGGAGGGAGGGAAGGAAGGAAAGAAGGAGTTAGGGAGGGAAGGAGGGAGGAAGGGAGGGAGGGAAGAAAGAAAGCAGGGAGGAAAGGAAGGGAAAGAATGAAGAAAGGAAGGGAAGAATGAAGAAAGGGAAGGACAATTCTTTATTTGTTTACATTCAAAATTGCACTGAGGGTTTATAGTTATGTTTTCTTTGTGTGTATGCAGATGTGTGTACAGCTGCACTCACCTGTGTGCATGCACACGTGTGGACAGGACCTGTGGGTATGAAGATGTGTATACAGATACACTCATCTCTGTGTGTGCAGATGTGTGAACAGGTGCACTCACCTGTGTGTATGTAGACATGTGTACAGGTGCACTTACCTGTGTGTATGCAGATGTGTGTACAGGTACACTCATCTGTGTGTATGTAGATGTGTGGACAGGTACACTCACCCGGATGAGATTCTGTAGAAGACAATATCAATGTCAAGTTCCTTCAACCACTCTCTACCTTCTTATGATTTTTTAAATTATTCATTTATTTATTTATTTATAGGCAAGTCCTTAATCTAGCCTTGACTTGCCTAGAATTGACAGGGATATGTCTGCCTCTGCCTCCTGAGTTCTGGAAGTAAAGGTGTGTGCTACCATACTCAGCCTCTCTTCTCTAATTTGGAGACAAGGTTTCTCACTGACCCTAGAACTAGCAGTTGTGGCGAGGCTAGCTGGTTAGTGAGCCTGTCTCTGTGCCCCTGCCTGGTGCTACAGGCATGCGCTGGTACAGCCATATCTGATGGGAATGGCAACAGTCTTAAGGCCAGCACAGCTTATAGTCAAAGATCCAGCAAAGCTGAGACATATTTCATCTTCACATGTTGCATACTTGGGAGACTTTTAATATTTGTGCAATTTGGGGATATTGGGTTGATGGACCATTTCTTATGAATCAAGTATGCCTTCCGCAGGGCACTGCTTCTCAGCCGTCTCAGGAAAGTCCTGAGCACACTACCCCTCCCACTTTCAGGGAGCCATCTTTATTTACTTGAAGGTCTTCCTTATGCCTTAGAGGTTGTGATAAACATAAAGAAGCCAGGGGTCTCTGTGAGGCTATGAGTATTATTGAAACATCTGTCTCTGTATTTACTCAGGAACAAGATCATCAGAACAAAGTAAACTTAAAAAAGTCAACAAGAATCAGTGGGCCAGAGGAGTGGGCCACAGATTGCAACCCTCTTCCCACTATACACTCAGGCAATTCCATGGCATATACACAGACAAAATTAGATTAGCTGAAGTACCTCTGCCCTACACAGAGATTCATATTGCTTGGCAAAGAATGGAGTGGAAAGATGATAAAAGAATAAGATGTCATGACCTCCCTTTCTTAGAAAAGTTAGCACACACAATGCCGCTATGGTTCATTTGATCAAGGAATAAAAGGGTGCCAGGTTTAAACATATGGACAAATTCTATAACGATATAAATTATAAACATTGTATTTTGCCAAGATTTGGATAATACCTGCCTGAGGATTTTTCTTGGGCACTCTGGCCATTAAGATTTAATAATACACTGCTTAGGGCATGGCAATCTGCCCAGGCTGGCTTGGAGATTTTTCTTTTTTGGTCTAGTGTCCTTGTAACCACAAAAGCTACTAGCCTAAGAACAGGCTGTCATGTGCCTCTAGATTCTTAAAAAATTGGGTTATAGGGTTGATGAGTAAAAATGGTGATAAAAAAAATAATAACTATCGATGATGATTAAACTTAAGGGAAAATGATAGTAAAAGATAACTCTGTTATGCCATGGTTTATCAGTGATGACTAAAAGATGTACAAGAGGAAGTAAGACATGTCCAAAACCAATGATATGGTATATGTTGGAACAACATAAATCTATCCCTGCTTACTGAATTCTGTAAAAATAAAGAAGAATGCTGGCCACTAGTCAGTCAGGCTGCAAGATTCTCCCAACCATTCTCCCTCCATCCCTCACCTACTTACATCCCCTCAGACCTAACCGGTCCCCCACTGGGGCTGGCTCCTGGCAATGTGCTACCATGCCTGTCTTTTTCCATGAGCGCTGATTCAGAACTCGGTTACTTCTACTTCCACAGAAATCATTTTACATCCTGAGCCATTACCTCTACCCCAGTAGCTCAAGCTGGCTTAGAACTTGTAGTTCTCCTGACTGGGTCTCCAAGTCTGTGAAGTGCCACACCTAGTTTGCACTAGGGAGTGTGCCTGTGTGTGTGTGCATGTGTGCGTGCGTGTGCGTGTGTGTATGTGTAGGCCAGATATTAGCTTCCAATGTTATTCCTGAGAACCAATCAACCTTGTTTTCTAATAGGAGGTCTCTCCTTGGCCTGGAACCCACCCACTGAGGAGACTGGCTGGCCTAGCTGTACTTCCACAGCACTCACCAGTAATGCCTGGCTCTTTACCTCTCCCATACCTGCACATAGGATCTCTTACACCAATTCCACATCAAACAGCCTAGTTTAGTTTCTGTCAGTCCTTAGGCATTCTGGAATGTTTTGCTCTTTAGTGTGGCACAGGTATGAATGAAGAAGGGCACTGGCCCCTGGCATAATCCCATCTTGTGCCTTTCCAGCCCTGTGCCTTCCTCTTCCACCTTTCTTATCCAGTCACCTTGGACTTCAGGAACTGACTTTTGTGACAAGTGACACAAAACTATACCCAGCTAAGGTGAGTCTGCACAACAGGCCACGTTCACATTCACCTGCCCTTGTGAGGCCACCCTGGAGCAGAAGTGAGAGTGTAACCCCGACTGCACCTTGCCAATGGCAGGAGTGACTTCTTCAGGCCCACCTTCAGGAGATGAAGACAGTGCTCTCAGACAGCTTCGCCACAACTGCTTAACCACGGCCATCTCTTGCCAGCATTGTCTCCTTTCTTTCTCCAGTTTAAACCCAATGCTCTTGCTAATGCCCTGAAGATAGGGTTGCGGCCCTGGACCCATCTATCTGGTCCTATTCTCAATGTGGCCCACTGAACACATCTCTCCTTGTGTCTTGTAGTTGGTATATGAGGACAGGTGGCCCGCTCGGCTGGCTGAGGCTGCTGGTTAAGGCTTTGTTATCTTCTTTCCTGATTACCTTCCTGCAAGGGGCAGCCTTTGAGCAGATGCATGAGTCTGTCTCAAGTGAGTCCAGAAGCAGGGGCTGAAGACAAGACAGCTCAGCCACACAGACAAGGACCCTGGCTCCACTGTTCTCTGCCCTGTGTAAATTTGAATGAAACAGTAGACAAAGAAAGACACAGGAACATGGCCTGGATTTTTCACAGAGACACAAGTGCCTTCCAGACAGACAGACTCATGGGGTGGTACTCTGATGCCTTAATAGCCTGTCTTGTTTGAAAAAAAAAAAAAAAGATAGACCTAAAAAAATCCCCAACCAGTAGTTGGTCATTGCAGCTGGATGCCTGAGGAAAATTCCAGAACACAAGTCCTTTTTTCTGGGCTTATCAGTTCCTCTTTAGAAGAGAGGGATGGGATGGGGTGGGACATCGATATGGGGCACAAATGTCAGCCTCCCAGTGATGGTGGTACAGACCTAACCCTGCCCTGGAGAACACACAAGACTCTCTCTCTCTCTCTCTCTCTCTCTCTCTCTCTCTCTCTCTCTCTCTCTGTGTGTGTGTGTGTGTGTGTGTGTGTATGTGTGTGCAATTGTGTGTATACATGTGCATGTGGTGCATGACCTTGTGTGTGTAGGCACATGCATGAGCTTGAGGATGTTGGGGGGTGTACAGAGGACAAATTCAGTAGCATATACCTTAGTTTTTAAGAGACAGCACTACCCACTGAACCAGGAGTTCTCAGGCTAGGCTGACAAGGGAGGCCCTGGATCCTATATCTCTACTTCCTGTGCTAAGAAGCCATGTGTGTGCAGCCATGCCTGGCGTTTCCCCCATGGGTTCTGTGACTGGAGGCTCATGAGGCAAGTGCTTTTCTGACTGAGCTATCAACCAATCTCCAACCCCCTTTAAAATTTTCTGCCTTCCGTCCTTCCTTCTTCCCATGTGTATGTGTGTGTAGACAGAGAACAACCTCAGCTGTCATTTTTCAGAAGCCATGTACCTCATTTTTGTGAGACAAGGTCTTTCAATGGGACCTGAGGCCACTGAAGATGCTGGCTGGCTGGCCAGTGAACTTCACGGGCCTGACTCCCCAGGGCTAGGTTTATAAGCGTTCACCACTATGGCCAGGTTTTCCCATGGGTTCTGAGGATTGAACTGAGTTGTTACACTTGCAAGACAAGCACTTTGTAGATGGAGTACTCTTTGGTCTAGGGCTCAGTCATCTCTTCACCTTCTCACTCTTGGTCTCCTGGGAACCTACTGAGATTGCAGCACCCAAACCACCTCAGCTTGTCGTCAACAGCCCTCTTCTGCCTTGTTTCCAAAGTCAACCATGGCCAAGAATAAAGTGGGAGTGGGGAACAAGGGAGAGAAGGCACCCAAGTCTGAGGAAGCAGAAACTTCTATCACCCTCCAGGAGCCCAGGGTGGTACATACTCAGGACCTGCCACCAAGACACCTGTATCTCATTCTTCTGTAGAATGACCCAGGTGCAAGGTCATCTCCATCATAACAGATTACAGCGTGGCCTCCTGCTCCTGCCAGAGCCTGGATGGGTGGATTCCGGGGCCATCAGGATGTTGGGGCAGATGCTGGTTGCCAAGTGCTCACAGTTCCCACTAAAAGTCTGTACAGCAGAGGTTTGTGAGTGGAAGTGAAGTACAGAGGAGACTTCCCTCTGGCCGCCAAGGTTCTCTCCTCTTGTTTCTGTTCTTTATTTTCTCTTAAAGGCATAGACCAACTTTAGAAGCTGGTTGGCTCAGTATCAAATAGAGGGAAGAACATGGGGATGACTCAGCAGGCCCTGTTTGCTCAGCCCACCAACCACAATCTGAATTAGGCCTGATCCTCTCCGATGCCGCTGGAGCCCGGGGCCCTTCCTTTAGCTAAGGCTCTGGAGTTTTCTAAAAACCTAGATCCTCAAAGACTCAAGCAAAACTATGTACTCACTATCTACAGCTTCTCACAACAGTGTTAATCGGAGTGGACTAAAATGGAAATACCCCAAATACCCACCAATTGCTATGCTCTAGATGGTCCACCCTTGGAAACCCGATGCCAAGTGAAAGAAGGCAAGCACGAAAGGACACGTGCCTTGTCTGGAAGTTTATATGTGGTGCCTGAAACAGTCATGGAGACATAGATAGAAAGGAGGATTGAGGCTGAACAGCTCAGTGGTTACAAGTGTAAGGATTCAGGCATTATGCTGGCCTGCCCGTCACCTGGCAGAATGCACTCAGGCAGTACTCTGGTCAGCCCAGGGTTCCATGAGTACTAGTCTGCAGGTAGATGTAAAGGACCCCTTTAAGAGTCAGACCCCTGCCCACTTAGGCTTTCTTTTGCTTTCTCTTTCAGTTGGCTACCAGCTACCCATCTCTTCTTCTCTTCCCCCTCTCTCCTCTTCTGTTCCCCGTGTCTCTGTGTCTCTTCTCTTCCCCCTCATCCCCTTTCTAAATAAACGCCTCATTCAAGCTCTATCTGCCTGGCATGTTATTCCCTCCGCTTTGGTCACCCTCACCTGCTATGGAACCTGCTATGCTCTCCCACGTGGTCCCTTACCCTGGGACCCCACTCACTTGGGACCCTCCCCTGGGACCACCCCCCCACCCCCTTCTCCAGCCTTTATTCTTATAACTGTAACGAAAGAACAAGTGCTTCCTGCTCTTGCAAAAGACCCACCTTTGGTTCTCAGCATTCATGACAGGAGGCTCACAATTGCCTGACTCCAGCACCAAGGAGTTGGACGCCCTCTTCTGGCATCTGAGAACACCAGCACACATGTGGCACATGTGTGCACACACAGACACACACACACACACACACACACACACACACACACACACACACACACACACCTTTCTGGAACCCTTGCCTGAGTACCAGAGATCCAACTCTGGTTGTCAGGTGGAGAAGCAGAGGACTTAATCCACTAAGCCATCTCACTAGCCCAATAAATATAATTTTTAAAATCTTTAAAAAGAGAAAATGGTTAAAATGGTCAGTATTACAATAAAAATGTGAAGAAAAACAATGAAGTACCAAACACATTCAATCATGAGGGCCGGAGTTCAGATACCCAGGATCCAAATATAAAACCAGGTATGGTGGTTTGCACCTAGCATTGCAGACCTAGGGAGGTGGAAACAGGGGTGTTTCTCTCTTGGGGGCTTGCTGGCCAGCCAACCTAACTCAATCATCTCCACTGGTTCACTTTCAGTCAGTTCATTGGAAGACCCCATCTCAAAAAAACAAGATGGAGGATGACTGACCACTTCTGACTGGATGTCCATGTCAGATCTCCACACGAATAGTCATCTCCAGTGCCACCACACCCCAAACTTACATACAAAAATATTTGACAGGGAAGTGTGCATGGCACTGTGAATGTACTCAGTGCTGTTAAAAGGGAGGGAGGGAGGGACCGACGGAGGACCCTGATGTCACTGATTCTTTCAGAAGGAAGGCAGCAGAATGGCAGCCATGAGACAGTCCTTAGTACAAGCTCAGACTCTGAACTTGGCAGTTGCCCTGGTTCAAATCCCAGTTCCTCCACTGAGGACTTGTGTGATCTTGAGTCTTGGACTGTGTGCCAGTGTCCTGTCTGTGAAATGGGACAAGTCAGAGCTGCCATGATGCACACCTCCCAGGGGGCACTGTTCAACCACAGTCTCTGGAAGTTGCACATCAGGGAGTAGTAGAGACTGTGAAAGTGTAGCCACAGCAGCACCAACTCCATGGATTTCTGGAGCAATCACGTGAGAAATAGGACACCAGAGGACCTAGATTACTGTCTGGCGGGCAATGACCAGGGATAACAACATGGTACTGGGCAATACAGAGAAACTCTTCCGCTGTCTTCCCTTTGTTGAGCTCAGCGCTTTTCCGGATAGGAATGACCAGGGGGGCCATGGTTGTGGCTGAGGGGTGTGGGCCAGAGACACACTTCTTTCACAATAGTGCCTCAGCAACCTGAAGAGCTCTGGAATTCTGACCCTCCTGCCCTGTCCCCCATGCTAGTATTATAGACATGCTGGGGATACACCCAGGTCATCACAAATGCTAGGCAAGCACTGTACACCTGCGCCCACCCCAGCACCAGAGCTGATGGTCTTTAAGAACAGATCTTAAACATAGACTGAATGGGCATTAGGAAGAGGGGAACTCTGGGAAAAAAAGGGCTCAGACTCAAGTGTATATCTGGGCCCCAATAGAAACTACACCCTTGGGGTTTAGCATAGAAGACAGGTATACATTTTGGTGGCCTCTGAAGGAACACGTTAAAGGGTTTGTAAAGTCCTCTCTCCTTTTGCATGTGATAAAGGAATGTGTTTGCACGCATTTATTCTTTAACATGGCATTGCTGTTTTAACATGCACCTACCTCTGTGTGTGTGTGTATGGGGTGTGTATGTATATTCAATGTGTGTGTGTGTGTAGGCCAGAGGTAAATACCTGGTTCTTTCTCATTTCTGCACCTTCTATGTGACAAAGTCTCTCACTAACCCTGAAACATTCTATTTTATCTTGACTAGCCATCAAGAGAGCCCTCCTGGGATCTTCTTGCCTTGGTCACCCACACCCACTCCCTACACCTCCCCACCATACCCATCTTCCACCACCTAGCACTGGAGTCACAGAAGTGGACCACTATTCCTGGCTTTTATGTCGGTGTTGGGCTCAAGTTTGCACAGCAAGCAAGGATTGGGACACTGAACTGTCCCAACCCTCTTAACATTATTTGAAATATCTTTATATAGAAGCAAGACTGTGTCTTGTGTAGGCAACCTTCCCAGTAAATTTTGTTAACTGTGCTGTAATTCTTGGCTCTCAGTTGGCAATATACTTCAACCAGACTCTGGGGTGAGGGATTTCCAGTATTTCTTCCAGCACAGACATCATTCAACCCACAACATTCAACTTGAACCCAAAGAAAGTACGTGAACTTTTCATAGACAAGGCCCCTAGTGCTCAGAGGGGTGATGTGAACTGCCTAGATTCAAAGCAAAAAAGCAATTGTGTTCACAGGTGGCCTACTGCAGAGGGCTCTGGGTGGGGGTGAGATGGAACCACAAAGCAAAATCCACTACCTAGTCATGTTGGGTAGGCCTCCATGACGTCTGAGCTTCTGCCCTTTGGTTTGTTGGCAGATGGTGCCATAGGCCAGCAGCTGCCTTGAGCTGGAGGAACAGCCCACTCTGACAGCCCTAAGCATTGCAGCTGTTCCCAGAGCATCAGGCTTAACCTAAAGGCCAGAACTAGCAGCACAGGTAAATATATCATACATGGTCTCCAAATTCCAGGAAGAGATGGGGACAAGGATATGATGAGGCTGGGCATTTGGGATATTCTAGAGAATAGAGAAACTGCTACAGTGTGAGTCAACTCATAGAGAGAGAGAGAGAGAGAGAGAGAGAGAGAGAGAGAGAGAGAGGCATACAGGCAAAGGCTCACATTAGCCAAGGTGGCTGAGGAAGGATACTTACTGTCAAGCCTGACAACCTGAGATCAATCTCTGGAGCCCTTAAGGTGGGAAGAACCAACTTCCACAGGTTGTTATCTGACCTCCATAAGCCAGCATGTGTATGCTGCATCAACCAACCAAACAATCAATACATGAAAATTAGAATCATGTCTTTGTCTGTGACCTCACAGGATTTTTAAAATCAGTCCTTGGTCACCCAGGGGAGGAGGCAAGGAACTAGCTCATGACTTTCACAAAATTTGAAGATGAACTGCAAGAATTCAGGGATGTGTTTATATTTTCTCTACGATGTATACCCTCCAGTAACTGACAGGAGTTGTATTAATTACTTTTATTTTAGCTCATTGTTTTAGAGGGTTTCAGTCCATCTTGGTGGACAGGTCATGGTGGCAGGGACATGAAAATGGAGACTGTTTGTGGAAGACCATGAAAACATAGGGGGGAACCAGACTCAGGCTTCTACAAGAGTAGGTGCTGTGAGCTGTAGCCATCTCTCCAAACCACTTTCAGTCATTTCAGTATTTCTGGAATCAGGATGCTTCACTGAAGGCTGCAAATCTTCCACCTCATGTTTAGTCTTAGCTCTGTCTTGCCAAAACAACAGCATCAGCATAGCTCCCTGTGTGGGGATCAGAGCTAAAGACCTACTCTGGGCAGGAGGTTACATGATGGGAGAACTGAGTGGTACCCACTCCACTCAGCCAGCACTCACTCCCCAACTCTGCCAAGTATGGGAGTCCCCACAGGCTGGCTTTTTGATTTCCTATAACCACATGGTGGTTTTCAAAGTGTCCCCACATTTTGGCATAGAAGGGTATTCCAGATCCAGTCAGACTGGTTTCAGCTTCAAAACTTGAAGTTTTGAAGCCCTCCTAGACATGCCACCAGAAAGTCAGCCTGGAATCTCCAGGGGCCTAAGCAGGAAATCAAAAGTTCAATTCTTGGGTTACAGACTGAGTTCAAGGCCATCCAGCAACTTGTGTCCAAAAATAAAAAGTAGAAAAAGAAAGCTGGAGGAGATATCCAGCACTCACAAGGTCCGGGGGCAGGCCCTAGGCCTGGGGGGGGGGGTGGTGTGTGTAAAGATTTGGAATCCACTTCCCTCTCTTGAAAGAATCCTGGATCCCTTAAGTGTCAAAGATAATTAAGAATCCATATCTGGGAGGCTGAGGCAGATGGATTGTGAGTTCCAGACCAGCCTGGACTACATAGCAAGATTTTGTTACACACACACACACACACACACACACACACACACACCACCACCACCACCACCACCACCAAACTGGGATTGCAGGTTAACGGGATGTAGGGGAAAAGTGGGCCGTCTGTAGTACTGACTGGGGTCAAGAATAGGAACATATGTTTAAAGACAACATTGAGTAGTGTCTCTGCCAGGCAGCATTGCCAAGACTGACTCCCAGGGGCACAAAAACTGTAAAGGACACATGGAAAAGAAATGTAGATTAAATAAAGTGTGTCTGCTTCTGGAAGAATGTCCTGTTCTTATTGTACTGCGAAGTACTTTGGAATGAGTGAGCACAGTAAGGGCATATGTTAGCTACTTGTGCCTTTCCTTTGTTGATGTATTGATTAATATGTTTACTTTGAGATAGGGGCTCATGTAGCCCAGGCAAGCCTTGAACTCCCTATACAGATGGGAAGGGACCCTGTACCTCCTCCAATCTACCAGCCTCTGTCTCCCACATGCTGGGATCACAGGAGTGTACCTTAATGCCTGGCTTTGTAGTGCTATTCTAAAAAAACAGCACTTCCAAAATCCTTCTATGGGGTTGGAAATATGGCTTGTCCATAATAATAACACTTGTTGCTCTCCAGGGGACCTGAGTTCATTTGCCAGCACCACACTCGGCAGCACAGAACGGTCTGTAACTGCAGTCCCAGGGATCGGATCCCGTCTTCTAACCTCCATGAGTACCAGGCACACACATGGTACATACGTATGCACAGCTAAAACATTTTTACACATGAACAATTTAAAATTTCTAAAAGAAAATATTTAAAAAGATATTTTAAATTCCTTTGTGAATATTAATTTGAAGTGCTATTTTTCAAGTTAACATTATCTAGTGGCCATATTTTAGAGGGCCTTTATTTGGAGTTTTATCATGTTCCACCATACTAAAAATAGTGCACTGTGTATTGGGGGCCTATGTGTATTTTTGTTTACAGATTAATTTGGCATTCAAAGTAACCACAGATAGGCCATCATGACACCTCAGTAGGTACGGGAGCCTACTGCCAAGCCTGATGACACAAGTTCAGCCCTTGGGACCTGCACGATGGAAGGAGAGACTCCTCCAGGGTTGTCTTCCCACCTCCATGACACACAAGCACCCGCCTCTACACACACCTTAAAAAGAAAGAAAGAAAGAAAGGAAGGAAGAAAGAAAGAAAATAATCACTATGCTAACTTGACTTTGTTTAAATTGACACAGAGTTAATTTTAGAATAAAATATTTTTCAATTTATCTTCAATACCATTCCAGAAATACCACTAAATAAATTTAGCTTCAAGTAATAGCCCACTGGTGGTTGGATGCCTGCTATTTGCCACGTATAGGCTGGGCCAGAGTGCACTGAACAAAATGGATTGCTGCACCCTTCTATGGCCAGTCATATGGGTGCCAGTGTGGGATTCCTACATAACATGGATGTGGTCAACAGAGCCATTAAAACATTGCAGCACCTCCATTGTCCATCAGGATAGACAACAGTGCTCGGTGTCACCAACTAGCCCTGATTTGAGAGTACTGATCCCTTTAGTCACAGAGGCTTGCCCCATGGCAGAGTGTGCTGCTCAATGACATTTTACCAAAAGTAGGGGCCCAAGATGTGCACACAGCTTCCAGCCAATGGGCCAGGACCAGACAGGGGCTGTAAGGAACCTGGCTTTCAACCTGAAGTTCCTAAACTGATCTTTTCTAAGACAATATCACCAGCATTTATGACTGGCCTTTGTACCAGTACTTTGACATTTATCCCTCGCAATCTAAAACAGAGCTCCATGGACCCTGACCGATGCCCATCCCTCCTCTCCAAACACTTTCCAGACATGGGGTCAAGGTTTGGTGCAGTGACCCTTCAATGGTCTTGCTGCTGACACAGCTCATTCGGGCAAGTTCATGTGAATAAGAAACACACATGGAAGGGGAAGTGTAGCCTTCAGAGATGTGAGTAGTTAATTTCAAAATAAGTAATAATGTGCTGATCAAAGAGAACTGAAAGCTCATAGTTCCCTGATTTTGAGGTTATTTTTCCTTAGTGTTCCAGAATCCTCCTTAAAGTTAAACACCCTACTCCTGATGGAACTGCCTTATGTATCTGGGTTTGTTGTTGTTGTTTGAGAGGGTTGATAGGTTCTGTAGCTAAGGCTGGCTTCAAACTTGCAGACTTGCTCTGTTGCCTAGGTTGGCCTCAAACTTGCAGATTCCTCTGCCTCTGACTCCTGAGTGCTGGGATGAAAGGTACTCCATAATGCCAGGGTTTTAATTTTTTTAATTCATGTGTCTTATGTTTCTATCTTTCTAAATTGATTTTAGAGAGTGAGCGTGAATGTGCTCCCCAAAGGCACATAGGAGTCTTAGTGAGGGTCATCATTATCAACTGAATGGTCAGACATTTGGGTTAATAAGAAAATCAAAATTATTATTTCCTTAGAATTCTGGAGCATGTGTGTGTGCCTGTATGTGTGTAGGAGTGCTTTGAGTGTGTGTGAGTGTGTGTGTGTGTGTGTGTGTGTGTAGCAAATAGAGGTGTGTTTTTATTGTTTTACAAGAATGACTGGGCACCAAACCATCCCAAGTGCTGTCACCCACCCACCCTCCCTTTCCTCTATCTCCAGCTTCTCTTGATCAACATCATACATAGAAGTAATGAAACAGCTCCAAGTTCCCTTAAACACCAGTTTTAGCTTATCTAGACACAGTCTCTAGGTAGAAGCTGGGCCTGGTGGCACATGTCTATAATCTCAGCACTTGGGCTGTCCAAGGGGATCAGGAGGACAAAGTCATTTTGGCTAAATAGTAAACTGAGATCAGTCTAGGCCTTATGACCAATTAACTGAGAAACAAAAATTTTAAATTCCCAATAGAGAATAGTATAAATCCAAATTGGTGGTTTTGATTACAGAGGACATGTACAGTATCTGAACATTTTTAGTTGCCACCAAGTGATAGTTTGCATACTCCTGGTGCCTAGAGGGCAGAGGGCAGGGATGCTGCTAATGACCTGCAGTGCACAGGTCACCCTACCACAAATAGTGATATGGCCATGGCAAAGGTGGTTGTATACTTGTAATGCCACTGGAGAGGTAGAAGTCAGAGGATCAGGACTTCAAAGAGGCCTTCTCTTGCTTCCTGGTCTGAGACAGATAGCATCCAGAGGCATCCTTGGGATGGGGAACCTACTGGCGGTCATCTGTCTCTGTTGTAAGTGATTTCTCCCTGAATAAACATCCATCAGCCTATCTGTTTTCTCTGATCCTTATTTATCCACATTAGGGTGTGGTGGCCCACACCTGTAACACCAGCACTCAAGAGGTGGAGGGCAAGAAGATCAGAATGTCAAGGCTACTATTGGCTACATAATAAGTTAAGGCCAGCCTGGGCTAAATAAAAAACCACACTGGGCTGAAGAGATGGTTCAGCAGTTAAGCACTTAATGCTCTGGCAGAGAACCTGGATTTGGTTTCCAGCACCCACATGGCGGTTTACAACCATTTGTAATTCCAGAGGATCTCATGGGTACCAGGCATGCACATGGTACACATACATACACACAAGTGAAACAATCATACACAGAAAATAAATCTTTTTTTTTTTTTTAGAAAACTTCACATACACTCTCCCAGACTGAACCAACTGAGAAGCTCTGATCAAACCATGAAAACAAAGTAGCTTTGACAACTGGGACAAATATCAACCCCCCCAAATCAGTGTGGGGAAGGGGAAGACTATTACACTGCAGGGAACAAGGCCTGAGACCCATGGCATTGGGATTTGCTGGGACTTCATGCAGATGGTGCCTTGAAAGCAAAAGCTTGCTAGGAACACACGTGTGCACTTGCACACAAATCACACCGAAAAAAAAAAAAAAGTCTTAAAATGCAAAATATTTAAAGGAAAAGAAATGGGAAAGGGTGAGCTCAGCTTTCCATGGAGAGACAGCAGTCAGCTTCTAGAACCTCCTCAGTGCATCATCTCATTTCCACCAAGGATCTGCTGGCACCCCAGACCTGAGTACAGAGGCTGGACCAGAAGCCACAAGATCAGTGAAATAACAAGCATCTTTATGCAATCTAGGAACACACTGCCTCTACATACATCACTCTTTCATGGCTGCCCCTTGCAGCCCTCATATGACAGTACCATAAAGTTGCCACCACCCTGTCATACAGATTAGAAAATTGAGGATCTTAAAAGTGTGTGGTCCCTATTTGAGTTCAGGATCACTATGAATAAAGACCTGGGCTGGCACAGGCATGTCTTGGAAGGATCTGGGTCTCCCAAAGTCCCAAGGATCCCTGGAACTGTCGAACTCACTACCTGCCCCAGGAAGAAGGGAACTGCAAATTGGCAAGAGGACCTTGGATCCAAGAGGATGGAACCATGAGGAAATGTTGGTGGGAAAAATGCAGCCTGCTGATTTAAGTTAGCCTACCATCCCTGGCAGCAAAACACAGCCCAGACAAATGGCAGAGGCAAAGGCATTTCAAGAGGAGTGGGGCTGTATCTCCTGATAAGGGTGGAGTTAAATGGTTTCTGCCCTTGTCCTTCCATGGAACTCAGAAGCAACTTTACTCAAAAGTCATTCATGCCTCCAAAGGCATCTGCCACTTGAACCCCAGGGTGCAGGTGCTGGCTGGCTGGGGGTGCTGAATTGAGGTCCAAAACTAGGTCTCCCTGACCAGAAGCCCAGGACTCCATGCATTCTTTAAAGTGGCTAAGTTTCCCCACTGGTATTATAGATGAGTTACCACAGGGCCCTGGGATTTCACTTCTAGGTGAGTACCTCAGAAAACTGAAACATATGCTCTATCCCCAAAACATGGATTCAAATGCTCATAGTAACATTATTAATAAGAACTGAAAAACAAAAATAACTCAAATACCCATCAACTTATGAATGAATGGGCAAATTGTAGTACATCCATACAATGGGACTTGGTCTTAAAGAGGAATTAAATGTGGCTAAATATCCAGACAGAGATGAACCTGGAATCCGCGATGGCTCAGTCGGTAAAGTGCTTGATGTGCAAACATAATGACCTGAATTCAACTCCCAGCAACCGTGTAAATAGTCAGGAGTGGTAGTCCCTGCTCATAACACCAGACAGGCCGCTCTCTGGGGCTAACTGGACAGCTAGCCCAGACTAAGACCCAGGTCCCAGGGCCCAGTAAGAGACAGTGTCTCAAAAAACAAGGTGGGTGGGTCCTGAAGAATGAGAGCCAAGGTTAACCTCAGGCCTGCATACACCTGCACACACATGTACATATATAAACATTTGCACACCCTGCATATTTTATAATTTCATATGTTAATTTCACTGGGCTAAGGGTTGCCTAGTTGGCTGGTAAGGCACAATTTGTGGGTATGTCTCTGAGGATTTTCCAGAAGGGGGACCATGAAAAGAAACCCCTGCAGGAGCAGGTGAGGCTCAGACCTCTACCAGGGCCTGAGCACAGAGCAACAGGGAAGAGGAAAGGGATTCACTCTCAGTCTGAGCTGGAAAACAAATCTCCTCCACCCTCAGACATCAGAGTTACCAGTTCAGACCTTCAACACAAACTAAGCTGTGCAGAGTGGAACCCCAGGATTCAGACTGGTCCTCATCATGTCCCTGGCCCCTGCTCTTCAAAGACCGGGGTGCTTACCAGCTTCATGGCAGTTCCAGTTTGTTAATAGATGCCGGGGTCTCAAGCTCCGAAACCATGTGAACCAAGCTCTCATAATAAATCTCCATACATATAACAATTATGGATTCCATATATAAACACAGATGAGCACACATTCACATAACACACCTACACAACACACACACACTCACAAATACCCATGACATTCCTAAACATACACAAATACACATGCACAAATACACATATACATGTACATATACATACATACATACACTATTTCTGTACTTCTGGAAAATCCTAACACATGCCATTTATATCAAATGTCCAGAATAAGCAGAATATGAAGTATATTGGTGGCAGCTGGGAGCTTGTGGGAAGAGGAAATGGGAAGTGATTGTCTAATGGGTACAGGGTTTCCATCTAGGATGGTGAAATAATTATGGAATGAGGCCATGGTGACAGCTGTATAACTGGGAACCAAAGCCACACTAAGCTTCAGACTGTCAGTGAGTTGATGGTTTGCCAGTTGCATTTTAATTGAACATGCACATGATATAAGTTCTTGATATATGAGTTTGAGGCCCATGTGTTCTACATAATGTGAACCTGTCTCAAAAGAAGAAAACCTCTCTTGAGCTGGGGATATAGCTTAATTGGGAGAATGCTGGCCTAGCATGAAGTCTTAGGCTCAGTCCCAATACGGTATAGGTTGAATATGGAGGCATGGTCTTGGAGTCCCAGCACTAGGGAGGAAAACCAAAAACCCAATGTTCTCCTTGGCTACATACAGAGCTTGAAGCCAGCCTGGGCTACATGACACCCTGCCTCAAAAACCAAAACAACAGCAATCCAAAACAAAAAGCCCTACAGAAAACGCACGCTAGCAAGGGTGGGCAAAGTCTGCCGACTTTAAAGTGGTGTGGTTACTCTGGGAAATGGTTCACAAGTTCCTCAGAACATAAAAGGAGAACTTCCATCTAGCCCACAGCCCCGCTTCTGGGACTACATGTAAGAAAATTGGAGGCACAGTCTCAAAGGTGGGTGTGCAAACCCATTTGCAGGGCAGTATGAGTCACAAGGTTGACAGGTAGAAGCCACCCAACTGTTCATAAGTGAATGTGGCAGACTCACAAAAGGGGCTACTATTCATCCTTAAAGAGAAAATTCAGGGACGAACCTTGAGAACATTATAGTCAGTAAAAGAAGCAGCTGTAAAGAAAGGGCAAATGCTGTCTTTGATTCTGCCTTCATGAATGACTGCTCAGATTCATGCAGACAGAAGCAGGACGGTGGTTAACAGGTGGTTAATGGGAATGAAGAATGGTTTAATGGGCACAGAGCTTCACTTTTGCAGGATTAAGAAGTTCTGATTTGCAGGGATTTGAACTTACCAAGCACCACTGCCCTGTACAACCTGGGAAAACAGAGATCAGACACATTGTTTGTTGTCTTTTTTTTTTTTTTTTAATTTCAGTAAAATAAACTAAGCAGACGGGGTGTAGTAGCCAGCCCTGTGGTGTTAGCCTGGACTCTGCCTCAAAAAAACCTGAGAGTTTTAAGTCAAATAGACTCTTTCCTATCCAAGTTACTTTCGGTAACGGTGTTTTATCACAGCAATAGAAACCACAACTAAAACATCCTAGAACCACATAAACCAAGTGTGGTGGCACACACCTGTAATCTCAGCACTTGAGAGGAAGAGGCAGAAGCATCAGAGTTTCCAGCTCATAGCAATGACAGCCTGGGCTACATAAGACCCTGTCCAAAAAAGAAAAAAAAGTAAGCAAGCAAGTAAATAGAATCTGATTTACACCAGGTGTGGGAGTGACATCTATAATCATAGCACTTGGGAGCTATAGGCAGGAGGATCCCACAGTTGGGTTATATAGTGAGATCTGGTCTCAGCAAACCATACCAAAACCAAAACAAAGTGAAGAACCTAATTCTTCATACTGTTGAGTGCATGCACTATCAGGATTGCCAGGGATCACATCCCTTGTGAATAAGTCCCAGGGAGGCTGATAAATCAGCATTGGCACACCAGAGGATTCTGGGATTGGCAGCGCTCAGACTGACCAGTAGCTGCCTTCAGACCTATGGTGAGCTTTATCCAGGTCCCTCTTCATCACCCACACCGTAACTACCATACAGTGAAGGTAGACTGTACCTCCCAGGTGTCCTGAGCCATCCTCCTAGCCTCTGCTTTCTTCTGCTCCTAAACCAGTCTAAGATGAATAACCACAACTGCCAATTTGAGAAGACCCAGAACTATCTGGGACCCAGGCTCTCAGCATGCTCAATGGGGGCTCATCTTTAGTAAACTGATGGAAGGAGGAAGACCCACCCACTGTGGGCAGCACCATTCCCTGGGCTTGGATCCTCAACCATATAAAAGGGGGAAATGAAGATGAGCACAGCATCCCACTGCTCCAACTAGAGATGCACTCTGACAGGCTACACCAAGCTCCTGCCACGGTGACTGCCACCATGCTGTATTTGGCTCTTAAACCATGAGCCAGTTCCTTCCTTACGCTGCTTCCTTTTTTAACTTGTCAGGGCATTTAATCACAACAACAGGAAAGAGGCTAAGGCACCATCTTCACCCTGCAGTCCTGACCCCAGCACTGCTCCCAACAAAACCTTTCCAGGGAAAACAGCTCTAGATTTGGTCATCTAGTATAGTTAAACAGAACCAAATTCCACATCTCTAGCCACAGTTCCAATTCTCAATAGCCACAGGTAGCTAGTAACCACCACCTTTTATCTTGTGAATATATTGGGACTGCTTGATTTTAACTGTCAACTTGAGAAGAGTCTCAGCATGAAATTATCCAGATCAGGTTGGCCTGTTGGCATGTTTGTGGGGATTGTCTCGATTGTTAATAAATGTAGAATGGCACCATTCCCTAGGCAGGAGCTCCTGAGCAGCACAAGGGAGGAGAAAGCTAGCTGAAAGCAATCAAGAAAGGGTTGCATAGGGCAGCCCCACAACAAAGCAGAACCTGACCTTTACATGGCAGAAAGGTCCTTATGCACTAGCCTGGACAACTCCATAGGCAGGGGCTGGGTCCTGTATACTGCATAGCCCCAGACACCCACCCAGGGTCAGGTACACAGGTGATACTTGCCAGGCACTGAATACAGTTGTTCTACAAACTCCTTCACCTAGGATTCCAGTTCCTACAGTATACAAGGATGAATAATGTGCCTCCAATATCTAGATCCCTGTCTCTGGAACCGGTGGATGTTACATTTTATGGAAAAGGGGACTTGTCATCTTTGTTTACTAAAGGATCTAAGAGAGACAGACAGAGGTAGAGATAGACAGAAATGGAGATGCTCATGCAGTCCAAGCTGGTCCTGAACTCACTATGTAGCTGAGGATGACCAAGAACTTCTGATCCTCCTGCCTCCCCTTCCCTTGCACTGGGATTACAGGTGTGTGCCACCATGCCCAGTTTATTTAGTGCTAGGTACGAAATGGAACCCAGGGTTTCCTGCATGCTGGGCAAGCACTCTATCCCTGAGCTACAACCCCAAACCACATAGTAAAGGACACCTAGAAGTGTAAATTACCCTAGACTGCTGAGCAGGCTTGAGGTTTGTCACAAATACCTTTGCTAGTGAGAAGTACAAATAGTGTGTGTGTGTGTGTGTGTGTGTACGCGCACTGGAGTGTGCACCACCATGCCTCATTTATGCCATTTTTAGGGTGGAACCCAGAGTTCTGTGCATGTTGGGCAGGAACTCTACCAACTGAGTTACATGAATCCAGCATGTTTATGATAATCCATTACAGTGACCACAGGGAGAAAATGCAGCCTATTCCATTCTAGGGACCATTGTGTCAAAATCAGAAGATCTAATGGGAGGGGGAGACAAAAGGAACAGCTGAGGATACAGCAGAATGGTAGGACTCTTGTCTAGCATGCACAAGGCCCTCAGTTCCATCCCCAGCACCAGATAAAAATAAAGGAAAGGCACCAGACCTGGCCACCAAGTACGACAGGTAGAAGAAGAGATGTGCAAAACGGGCAAGTGGGTGTGGCTGAGCTGGGAATGTTTCTAGAGGATCAGGTGCTCAGGCCAGTGGCCAGCATGCTTCCAAGTCACTCCTCTACTTTGGTCCTGCTACCTTCTGGCTGATGAAGGTGTCAAGCCTGAAGGAAAATATGTCTGGCTGGCTGGAGCACTAAGCATTTCCTCATCTGTCTGGCTACCCTGTGACTCCCCTCCTACACTGCCATAAAGTCATGGTGCTCTTCTCTGACTGTCCAACAAGGCTGCAGGAGCCATGAACATGATCTACTTCCAGAGTCTCCTATGGCTGCCTGCTTCTCATCATCCATTTCCGGCTTAAAAGTCACCTCCTCAGAAAAACACCCCCTGGCTGTGCTAAGTCATGAGAACACCTCTTGGAATCTTCTCTTGCCTTACCATGCTGCTTTCTTCCTAACCCTGTTAATATTATTGCCTCATAAGTAAACAATCTCCCCACCCAGTTATAAACTCCAAGGGGGCAGGGTCTGTGTAAATGCATGCAGTAGTTGCTCTGTATATTTTGAATGAATGAATTGGTGAATTGGTGAATATTGCATCGTGGGACTACTGGCCCAAGGCGTGGTCTCAACATACCTGATCTTGGCCTTCCTAAAGGCCAGTTCCTCTTCATTGCCAAAGTCCAGGGAGACATCTTCAGTACCGTCCACGAGGGCCTGGGGGACACCAGGAACAGATGGCAGGCCCCACCAATGCACACCTGTCCTCCACACCTGAACGCCCTTTCTTCCTGGACTGGTCTCTGCCCTTCTCCTAGCATTATTCCTTTACCACTCTAGGCTTTCCCTGCCCTCTTTACACTGGGGCCCAGTTCAGCATCTATGTTCCTCCCACAGGCTCTTTGCCATCATCATCCTCACAGCACGGCATCCCCACAACCCTACCTGCTTCATTCTCCTGGGTACCCCACAGTTCAGGCTCCACCTCTGCCCTTCACAGCCCAAGGTTTAGGATGCCCAGCAAGCAGCCAGCCTGAGAGATGCTAGGATCTGAGGCTTTGGAGCTTTGCTCTGGTTGTTTGTAGGGGGAGGGGCTCTGCTCAATGCGCAGGCTCCGGCTGGGGCGGGACCAGACAGGATCCCCTGGGAAGCGGTACAGAAGAAAAGAAGGACACTGAGAGAGCTAGAAGCTGTGGCAGGGAGAGGACAGACCTGCACCTAGGACAGTGAAGGATGGTGACAGGAGTGTGTGTGTGTGTGTGTGTGTGTGTGTGTGTGTGTGTGTGTGTGTGTGTGTGTATGTGTGAGTGTGTGTTTCCAGGGAGAAGACAGACCTGCACCTAGGGCAGTGAAGGATGGTGACAGGAGTGTGTGTGTGTGTGTGTGTGTGTGTGTGTGTGTGTGTGTGTGTTTCCAGACTGGCTGAATGAATGAAGTACATTAGTATCCAGAAGCCACTCTGGTTGAAGGAAGTTTTCAGGCTCCATGAAAAGCAGTCCTTTGATCTGGACCAAGCATAGGAATGCAGGCCTGTGGCCCTGACACTTGAAATCTGAGGCAGAAAATTGCCTTGGTGCATAGAAAAAGAAACAAGCCAGGTGTGATCAGGATTGCTTGGCTTGGTATTGTCATGGAAATGGGCACACTAAGGAAAGTAGCTACTGACACATGAAGGCTTTATTGGCCTTCTCCAGGCCCAGAGCAGTCACTCACCTCCCCTATGGCCTGCCCACCCACCCCCATTTCCCAGTTCCTACCACACCACCATGCAATCTTCCTTAGCCCCCTACACCCCTGTCTGGGGCAGAGCTGACAGCCAGGAAGCCAAGGCTACTGGCCTTTCTTTGCTGGTTCTATAAGCATTTCAATAGCTCAGATAGGATGGACAGGGATGTATTATAGCATTGAGAGCCAAAGAATACTGAGTTACAACTCAAGGTATTCTGGGGATCAGGAGCCAAGGAATACCAAGGCCAGTTAGCATAGTAGCTTACAGCCTTGCTCCAGGGAAATACTTTGTCAGTGTATCAGCTCTGCTGGGGCAAGAGAGGGTATCCTCTGCAAAGTTGTTACAGTTCTGCTCCAGTCCCCGGAGTGGTGGGGAGGGCTGGGGGGGGGGGGAGGAGTGTAACAACTTCACTTCACAAGGGAAAGGTTTCCTCAGAGAAAAGTGTTACAGCCCTGCTCTGCTCCTCTCCGCTCAGGCTTGTCTCTGCTCCAGTGAAAGAAGGTCTCACCCAAACCTCATTCAAGAGATATATTGGGAGGGAAGAATCCAGGAGAGTGGCTGATTCTGCCAGGGTGGCAGAGGACAGCCAGGCAGCCACAACCTGAACAGACACAGGTTTACATAAGGATTCTTAGGGGGCAGAGATTTCCAGGGTGGGGATTGGTCAGATTTCAATCCCTGAGCTAAGACTGGCTCATGGGTTGGTTTGTTTGCAAAGGTTTAGGGTCAGATTTGGCTCTGGTTTCCGGGGGTCAAAGTTTGTTTCTCTCAATGATCCTTTTTAGCCTTTTTGCTCTAATTTTAGGACCAGGGTGTATTTCTTTCACTGGTTCTGATTCCAGGGGCAAAGTGTTTCTTTGGCTCTGGCTGGCCCTTTTTCCTTACAGGTCCCCTCTCTCCCTGCCCACAAGCAGGTGTTAGCCTGACTCCTGGTGACCCCACAGGGAACACTGGGCCACACCCTCCATGGCTGGGGTGTGGTGAGGAGCTGCCTCACCTTTGATCCTGCTAGGGCAGGAGGATCACAAGTTTTAGCCTAGCCTGAAACACAAAACAAATTCAAGGGCAGCCTGGGCAATTTAGCAAAACCCTATCTCAAAAAAGAAGTAGTAGTAGTAGTAGTAGTAGTGTGTGTGTGTGTGTGTGCGCGCGCACATTTGAGTTTTTGATAGCATGCTAGAGTGTTTGCATACAAGAAGCCCTTGGTTCAGTCCCCAGTACCATAAATATGTGTATATTATATCATATAATATATATGCATCCATATATATGTATATAACATATGTATGTTATATACATATATACATGTATATATGCCCAGCCTCAGTTCTAGTAGCTTCTAAAACCTCTACTACTCAGCTGCCACCATAGTCTTCTGTACTCAGTGCAGCAGATTGTCAAAGCTCCCAGGGGTCAGACCCAGAGCCTTCTCTTGGGCTCCTCATCCAGCAGTGTCCGTGGAATGGCTGGGGGTCTGCTGAAACAGAGTCTGGCTCCTCTACCTGGGCAGCAGAGAATGCAGTTCTCTTGTGACTTCATGTGAGACCAAGATCAGGATTGCCCTCGAGGCATCAGGACCTGTGGCCACCAAGGCTTGGCATTCTTGGAAAGTGCAGTTGGCTCTTCCCCACCCACAGCTAGCTTTCAGGCACAGATGTGACCCTGAGAAATCACAGTCACCAGGAGTGGATTGGGGGAAGTGTCCACAGTGGAGGCCAGGTGGAGGTGAGAGGCTGTTGTAGTGCATTTAGGGATTTTCCTCTGACCCTGAACACCAGCAGCTGCTGCTGTCTGTTGAGTTAGGGACAGCTGGGAAAACCCCCTTGGAAGCCCCATCAGGGCTAACCAACACTGTCAGGGGACCCTTAGGAATGGCCACTGCCTCTGCCACGAATGTCACCCTATGAATACGAGGTAACTGTTCCCATTCACCCTGACCCATCCTTACAGGGCAGAAGATTGGAGGGCCAAGACCAAGAACTGTGCAGGGAATTTATTATTGGCCTTGAAGCTGGCTCCAGCCTCATTGTAAGTGGGGTTTGAGGGCAGAAGCCAGGGCTCTGGCAGCATCGATAAGCTAGGCTCAGCTACCTGTCCCATACAGCAACAGGAGAAAGGAGGTAGAGTGAAAAAGAGACCAACAGGATAGGAAGAGACAGATGACAGGGCCCAGTGACCCCGAGTTCATCGTCAGGGTACAGATACAAGTTCTAAGTTTAATAGAGGGAGAACCGGGCCAGGGGCAAGAGGTGTTGTGTCCAGCTAAGCAGCCCTGGCTGAGGTATGGTCCTGTCCCCCACTGTTCAGCTCAGGCTATGCCAGTTGGTCTGGAACATGCTAACCTCTTAGCACTGGTATGAATGGGGAGACGGATCCACTTCTTCCCAGGTGAGCTGCTCCTGCATGCAGCTTCAGCATCAGGGGTGACTGACACCATGGGCCAGGGAAGTTTGCGGTTCTGGAATCTTGGGTGACTGCAGGTTCCGCATACTGTCCTGTCTTTCTTCAGTCTTGAGGGGAAATGAAGATAGACAGACAAGTCTTAGTAATTCTCATGTCTATACAGAATCTGGCAGGAGTCCAAAGCAAACACAAGGAGACACAAAATGAAGGAGGAGATGCCAGGCTTTCCCCCTGCTTTTAGCTGTTCTAGGAAGGTTTGCTGCTACCAGGTTGATTTGAGGGTTCTGTTCCAGCTCTTTGGAGTCTCCAGGGGAGGGTTTGGGGACCTGCTTTCCATTAGGGAAATACTGGGAGAATCTGGGAAACAGGGAATACTTAGAGTGGAGACTTATGGGAAATACTCACCTTTGCTTCCATGTTCAATGCTCCTCTTAGCCTACTTGGGACAGGGAGCAGAACCTCCAGGTTCAGTCCCTAACAGTCCCTGGAGAGTCTCCAGGTTGTGCAGCCACTGGGCTCCGGAGAACCTCGGAGCTCAATGTCTGGTTGTCAGCAGGCCTGGAGGAATGGCCTGTGCAGGATACCATCTCCCTGGCCTCAGTGTCCATATCTATAAAGTGGGACCACACTTCTCCCATCCAGGATGACAAGGGCTAGACACCATGCATAGAGAGTGCCCTTCTCAGAGTAGAGGCTAAGGGAACTATGCCCTGGGGACAGTGATTTATTGGCCATCTACATAGAAGCTAAGATCTGAGGACCCTTGTGGGCCCACAGCACAAGGACATGAGTCTTATGTCTAACTTGCTCTTCCACGAAGTGTCTGTCTTCACAGCAGAGCCAGTGACAGCTTTCAAAGGAGAGATTTAAGTTAGATTTTTTTTTTTTTTTTTTTTTGAGATGAGGTAGATGGGTTCCAGGCTGATGTCAAACTCGCTGTATAGCTAGAATAGTCTTCCACAGGATCTTCCTGGCTTACACCCTGAGTGCTGGAATCACAGTTGTATGACTTTGTGTGGTTCTGAGACTCAAAACTAGGGCTGGTGAATGCCAGGCTCTACCAATTGAGTGCGCGCGCGCGTGTGTGTGTGTGTGTGTGTGTGCGTGTACCTGCACACACCTACAAGAATACATACACACATATACACCACACACACACACACACACACACACACACACACACACACACACACACGGCATGGAAGCCAGAGGTCTATGATGACAGCTGCTTTCCTTGGTTGCTGTCCACCCAATTTTTCTGAGCCAGGGTCTCTTACTGAACTTGAAGCCCATCAGTTGGCTGGGCTTGCTGACAGGTGATTTGCAGGGATCCCCTATCTCTGCCTCCCCAACTCTAGGACTATAGTTGCATGCTGCCACCCTCACCCAATCCTAAAATTAATGTTTTGAAGTGCCTTAAAAATGGACAATAAAGGGGAGAGGCTCATGAGCTATTGACAGCTGATGGCTTCTGGGAAAAGAAAGCCTTGCTTCAGTGGATAGCCCAGACCCATAGATATATGGGTGGCACAATTAGACTTGGTAGGTTTTTTTAAAAAGTAAAAAGAAGGACATGAAGTTGGGAAAGGGTGGATGCAGATGAGGAGAAAATGGGGGAATGGAAGGTAAATAGGATCAAAATGTGTTGTATGCATGTATAAATTTTCATTGAATTAATAAAATATTACATTCTTGAAAACAAAATAACCCCCCCTCAAAACCCAAAAAACAAAAAACAACCAAATTTTTTAGAAAGGACAATGAAAGGCAAACCTGGTGGCATAAGCCTGTAAGCTCAGCTACTATGGAAGTCAAGGCAGGAAGGTGCAAAGTTCAAGGCCAGCCTCAACTATAAAATGAGTTCAAGCCCAGCTGGTAGCTTAATAAATGTGGTCTGGCATCAAAATAAAAAGTAAAAACCAGGGCTGGGAATGTCAGCATGCACATCATTAATCCCCAATCCTGGAAGAAAGGAGAGGAGGAGGACAACTCTCTTATTCAGCATACCTGTCATGTGGTCGGCACCAGGGAAATGCCTTAAATCAGGGGTTCTTCCCCATGCACCCTTCCTGCATGTGCCACACCCACCTTGTGAGTGGAAAGACCTGGCTTTTGTCTTATGTGACCTCTTACCTCCACCTGTGTTCTTAGAGATGAGAGACCTGCTCATAATAGAGACTCCTACTTGGTGCCCTGAGGATGTCACCTCAGCATACGCCTGGAACAACTGGTGAGGTGACAGACAGGTTGACATAGAGTGTCCATGCATCTTTGGAAGCTGGGATGGAGCAAGTCTGGGCCTCATCTGCAGTCTGCTTGCTGCCAGTTCGGTTGTGATTGGAGCAGGATGAGGAGGGATGTCCCAGCGAGCAAGGGACATTTCCCTTCTCCCACATCTTAGGGGTCCCTCCATGAATCACAGCTGGCAGGGAAACAATCTAAGTGAGGTGATAACAAAACTCAGACTTAATTAGTCAGTGCTGGGCCAGACTTCCAGAGTCCGACCCCAGGTAGCTGGTTTTAGCTGTATTTAAGCACAGAACAATTCTGGAAAAAAATTCCTGATGACAATTAATTCAGTCTCATATGAACAACAAACTTATGACATGATTATATTGAGACTCTTTACAAACTACACATGGCTTCTTTGTGTTGGGTACTGGTGACTCAGAAACAGTGTTCAAGGTAGGGTCCGGGGAGAACGACAGAGGTAAACACAATACTTGTGGGAGTCAGGAGTGGCCTGGCCCTAAGATGATACAGAACTCTCTTAGGCTGTTTTAGAGCTTAAGTGAAATCTCTCATAAAGATGGCTTTATGGACTGATGAGTAATGCTCAAGATTGAGGAAGGGAAAGTCCAAATTCAACAAATTTCTGAGTGATATGGGTGAAGTCTGGTCCTACAGATAGCAAAGGATCACCAGGTCAGGAACTACTACCCCCTCCCCCAGCATTCCTGAAGGAAGAAAGGTAAATACCACCTTCGTTTGAAGAGACAAACTTGTGTGTTTAACTCTCCTGGTCTCCCTGGTGCTTATCTGTGAGCAGAAGTACATCATGCCCTCTACACCACAGGCACTCCACACTGTACTTAGCTCGGCCCTCTTCAATCCATAGCTGCAGCTGTCCTAGGTTCCTGTGCAGAGGTGAGGAGAGAAACTGGCTTTTTACCTTTAGCCTTCTATTACATGGATACCACTCCAAAGCAGGGCTCACCAGGCCACATGCCAGGATGGCTGCTGTCTGTGGCTGGCATGATATGAGGGCAACAGCCAGGTGCTTCCTGTCCCTGGTATACACAGGCTTGCTCTCCTGGGGCCTGTGAAGATTCTGCCTCCTGTGCAATGCTGTTTCTTCCAACCCTATTTAAATTTTAGCCAGGGTCTCAATGTTGCACATAGCCCAGGCTGGATAACACTTTTGATGCAGGATAGCCTTGAACTTCTGATCCTCCTGACTCTACCTCTGGGTTCTGAGTGCTAGGATTATGGGCATAAAACACCACACTTAGTTACTAACTTAGTTGTGGTTTTGTTTTGTTTTATTAACTTATTTATTTTGGTTTTGGCTTTTCTGAGACAGAGTCTCATGTAGCTCAGGCTACCCTTGAACTTATACCCAAGAATGACCTTGAATTTTTCTAGTCTCCTGCCTCCATCCCCTGAGCTCCGAGATTAGACATGTACTAACAACCCTGGTTTATGGTGTGCTGGATCTAGAACCCATGATTTGTGTGTTTTTGGCAAGCACTCCACCCACTAAACTATATGCTCAGCTCCCTGAGTTTTCTTTTCTTGTTTTATCTTATTGAGGCAAGGTCTCACTGTAATGTAGGCTGACCATAAATTTGTCATCTCCCTGGTTCCTTCTCTTGGGTGCTGGGATTACACATGTATCATCTGATGCTTAATTCAAATGTCAGTTTAGTGAAGGTAGAACCTTGTGCAAAAACAATCTTCACTATGGTCTGGCTTCCTTGTTTTAATTGCTAAGATGCAACCCTATCTGGAGAGAAATGGTAGAGTTATCCCAGCTGCCACCAGGGCAGATCTGAGAGGCCAGCAGGATCTTGGGGAGACCTACCATGGGAACAAAGTGCTCAGAATGAATAGCCACTACAGCTGCAATAGGGGGTGTGACTCTATCCTGTCTGCCATCTCCTGCTCAGGGCCTTCTCCTGTCTGATCTCAGCCTAGCCTACTTTTAACTAAAACCTGACCTTTAGTGTCAATGCCCTTCACTGTCAGCATAAAGAGCCTGTGTTCAACTTGTGTCCTCACCTGTAGTGACCTTGTAGTTCAAGTGTCTTCCTTGTGGAGTGTTGTGAAGATCTGCATGGATGGTGGGAATGATTCACATGGGGCCTGTCTGGAGGAGAGAGGTACCTCCAGGGTGTTATTTCCTCTATGTGGCTGGCCATTCCTGGCTACCAGATCCTGCCAAGAACTTCCCCTGGTTGGGGGGTGGGGAGCACAAAAGACCCAGGTCAAGCTCTGATGTGGCTTTTGGCCTCCCTGGCAACCTGCCCTTTGGCCAGGACAGTGTGAGAATTGGTTAATGGGCCTGAAAAACCATGTATTCCTCAATAATTAAGTCAAGAGGCAGGTATGTGAGAAGAACAGGCTTTCTGCAGTAAACTGGGAGAGTGGGGCCTGTTAGCAATGAGCAAGTGCTTCCTGGGCCTCTGCTTTCCCCTGAGTACCTGGAGTACAGCAGCTCTTCCATAGCTCTTGTGCTGGGGAGTGCATAACAGCTACTCTTACCCTAGCAGCCAGGGGTTCAGTTAAGTTATCCCCATAGAGAAGTGACTTGCCTTTGATCTTTCTTCCCTCCCAAGTTCCCTAACTCTTGCAATGCTCGTAATACCCAATACCCGCCAGGCCGGCATTCCTACAAAGTCCCAAAGGTCTTGCCATCTCTGGGTTCCTACACATGCTGTTCCCTTGTGCACATTCTTCCCTTGCTGAATACCCCAGGGCCATTAGAAGGAAGCAGTTCTCAGGGCTCTTCCCTCACCTGGCTCACACCCTACCCACAGGTTAAGTCCTCTTTAGTTTTAGAATCTAAACCCAGCTGCACTTGCTATTTCCTTTCTAGCACTTTCCGGTGATCTTTAATCCTCCTGTCTTATTGGCCTGCTGGCCTTTCACCTCCCCACACTCTGTCTAGGGCTTAACTCTAGACCAGAGGTTCTCAACCTGTGGGTTGTGACCTCTTTGAGTGGTGCTGAATGATCCTTTCACAGTGGTCACCTAAGACCATTAGAAAAACGCAGATATTTACATCACAATTTGTAACAGTAGCAAAATTGCAATTATGAAGAAGCAATGAAGTAATTCTATGGTTGGGGGTCATCACAACAAGAAGAACTATACTAAAGAGTCAGTGTTAGGATGGTTGAGAATCACAGCTCTAGAAGAATGAATGTGACTTTTGACCAACGAAGGAAGGAAGCTCACTGCAGATTCTGGGCTAGTGAGGATAAGGTGAATCGCTCCATGCAGTATGCCCATCTGTGTCTCTACCCTGTCTAGAGAGCTAGAGATGGTGATGCTGAAGAACCAGGGAGCAAAGAGAGGCAAGGTTATCCATCCTGGTCCAATCTGAAGCTCCAAGACCCCTCACACACACTCCTAGCCCGGGGCCCCAGCTTCCCAGCCAGCCCCAACTCTCAACATCTTCTCTGCATATCCAGGACCCATTTAAGCCATGAGGTAAGTTCTGGGCCTGAAGTAATAGTGCTGAACTGGGCAGCAGAGTTCTGGGGACTTTTTCAAGATTGTTGTCATTACTTGGAAACAGTTCAAAGGTCTTGGCCATCAGGCACAAGGCTATGCTGTCCTTGACAAAAGGGAGCTGGCAAGACTCCGAGCCAGCAGACAAGAGTCACTACTTACGGGAAATGCACTGGCTGAGGAGAAAGGGTGACGGGCTGTTTGCCAGGCCCTGGCATCTATCCAAACTGGATGAGGAAGCCTCTTGAGCCACACCAGCTCTCTCTCTGGATGGTATGACAGAGCTGCATGAAATGACCCAGGGACATGCATCCTTTCACCAAACAAAAACAAACAGAGGCACTACTGTTGGTACATGAAGAAGGCAGCACTTGCATTGTCTGGGGCTCATGCCCATATCAACTTGTTTATTTGAAGTTCAGTTTGCCTCCTATCAGCTATCTCTGGCAAGTTACTAAACCTTCTGAGTCCTGGGTTTGTCATGCAATAGGTGAGATTGAAGGTGGCCACTGCTGGGGGCAGTTAGATGGAATAAGAATCCCTAGTTGTCATCTGCTAAGAATGTGGATTATATGTAACATTTGCTAAGTGACTTAGTTAGGGATTCTGCTGCTGTGATTAACACAGTGACCACAATGGGAAGGAAAAGACTTATTTCATTTTACAACTATTCAGATCACAGTCCATCATTAAAGGCTGTCAGGGCAGGAACTCAAGGTGGAAACCTGGAAACAGGAACTGAACCAAAGGCCATGGAGGGATGCTGCTTAATGGCTTGCTCATTCATAACTTGCTCAGCATGCTTTCTTGTGTAACTCTGTGCTCAGTCTCCTCCTTCTGTAAGGACACTAATCAATCACACTGGATGAGGGGCCATTCACACTCCTGTAGGACCTCACTTTAATCACCATCTTCATTGGCCCTGTCTCCTAACAGGATCACATTTGAGAGGACTAGAGGGTAAGACTTCAATACATGAACAGTATTGGTTACTTTTATGTCATTGTGATCAAAAACTGTTAGACCTCAAGTTAACCATTAAGCCCCACCTGACCAAGGACCAGTTAACTTCCTAGGATTTGGGGAGTTAAAGTTCTTGGAAACTAACAACAAAGCCTCATGGGAAAGTGCCTTGGCCTATGGATTTTACCCATATAAGCTCCGTCAACACATGGAGGTCACTCACCTGAAGAATTTCATCTTGGTCAGTATTTAATTTTTTTTTTTTTTTTAATAAAAGCTTGCTTAAATTTGGCCAAACTGGTGGAACTTGTTTTTCTGACAAAGTTTAGGATTAAAAGACCTCACAAAAACACCTACAGGGAGGAAAGATTTAATTTGGGAGGGATCCACCCAGGGCCACTTGGTCCCACGTGTTTGGCAGCAGGAACATACAGTGGAGTAGAGCTGTTCACATCCTGACAGACAAGGAAGAGACAGGAAAAGGTCAGAGACCTCTGTTGCTGTGACAAACACTGTGGCCAAAAGCAACTTGAGGAGCAAGGGTTTATCTGGCTCACACTTCTAGATCACAGCCCTCACTGAGGGAAGTCGGGGAAGAAACTCAAACAGGAGCTGAAGCAAAAACCATGCAGAAATGCTGCTTACTGACTCTCCTGATGGCTGGTATTCAGCCAAGGGGGTCTCTGCAGGTATCCAGGCAGGACAGTGAACCATGAAGAGAGTGGAAACTCCCTTCAGATTGACTTCGTCAACCTGGATAGAGGCTTCAGGGAGTCTGACACCAGGTAGTTTATTCCCAACACATTTAAACACAATATAATTTAGAAAAAAAAAAGTTTCTGGGTGTAATACAATCTCCCATTCACAAGGAAGTGAAATTAAATCAAAACTTGACTCAGGTAGATGTAATTTCCTCCTCCAAGAAGATGGATTCTAGAGACAGGCTTTCTGTGTTAGCTTAAGGGTCTAGGGAAGGAACTGGCCTGGTCTTGGACCTTGGTGGAGCCCCTGGCTGTAAGGATCATTTAGATTACTAGACACCTCTGGTCCTGGTTATAGGAGCTTCATATTGCCTGGCCCAACAGAGAGAATTCAGATCACCAGGCTGGTGATCACCTCCAGTTCTCAGATTTCTGGATGGAAGAAGAGATTTGTTTGTTTGTTTTGTTTTGTTTTTGTTTTTGCATCTTTCTCACTGGAAAGATAATCCTGCTTGTGTAACATTCCTAGTTTCTATGGAGATCTGTGGTTATGAGGATTTTCACTCTGTACTCCCAACACTCAGCTGCTCAGACAGCTCAGGACCAACTGTCTAGTCTGTCAGTAGTTTGAACTCATCAGAAAATAGACCAAAGACTCAATCCAAATTATAACTAGATGAATTCATTATTATTGCTACTAGGACAGCGGCCTTGAAGTCAAACAGAAGGTGTGTGATGCAGAAGGGAGCTTCAGGAGGGGTTTTAAAGTAGGCACAATTATCTTACTTTCTGCAGCTGCATGGGGAAATTGATTTCACTTCCCTCAGCTGCCTCTCACTCCCAGTCACACAGCAATAAAATAATGCATCCCATATTGTCCCATGTCCCCTGTGCTGGAGTTTATAGGAGTTTATAGGAATTTCAGGGCAAAAATCAACGACTATTAAGACTGGCATCAAATTTAGTTTTCTTAGACATCACAAAGGAGCCATGTAAAAATTGTCACACAAACCAGGCCATTTTGGAGAAAGGAAAGAAGTGCCACTAATGACTGGACAAGCAATAGTGCAGTGTAACCAGTTTAGGGTCGACTATCACAAAGATGCCTCTTGTGCTGATCTGGGCCCTCCCACACCAATGTCAATCAGATAATCTCCTGCAGTTCTGCCCACAGCCAATCCGATCTGGGAAATTCCCCAATTGAGACTCACTTCTCAAGTTATTCTTGGTTGTACCAAACTGTCAATAAAACGGACCAGCGTAAGATAAAGATAAAGAGAAAAAGGTATTTTTTCAGATGGTGAGATCAGAGCCCAAAGGGACAAAGTGAGGACACAGAAAGAAAAACAAAACAAAACAAAATGCTGGTGGCATGCCGAGGTAAGAGACACCTAGTCAAACTTTAAAGAAAAGAGGGAGACAACTGGCTGGAGGAAAATCGCCAATTTTGCAGTTTTTTGCTTGCTAATGAGAAGATAGTAAGGCAGGCCCTGGTGCTTAGTCCCTGTGGGGACTAAGAGCTTGTAAAGTGACCCAGCATGCTTTTTGTTCTTGGCAAAATTCCCTAGAGATTATGCTGAAGCCAGACCAGCTTGCTTACTCCAAATACAAACTAGCCCCAGCGTGGAGTCGTTGGCTGTTCAGGGTGTGTGGGAAAGAAAGGTTTAAGTGAAAGTTGATAACCTGCTATGTAAACACAGGGTGGCAAAAGCCTGGTCACTGAGGAGTGGCTGGTGTTCATGTTCTATTGTTTTCCTGGGGTGCAAGCTTTCCCCAGATTTCTCCTGTTTTCACAGACATTGCTATAGAATAAGAAATTTGGGAATGAGTTGACCAAAAGTGAATAAACATGTTGGGGAGGAGATCACACTGGTAACAAAAAGACATGCTATAGTTTGTTGTGAGCATGAAGGTCATTTTATTTTTATAGTATGTGGGGGTGGCAGGTATTACTGTTTATGCTTTTAAGACAGGGTTTTATGTAACCCAGGCTAGCCCCCATCTTGCTATGCGGCTGATTTAAGCCTCAAACTCTCCATCTCCCTGCCTCTACTTCTCAAGTGCCTGGATTGTGAGTGTCAAACTCACCTCTGCAGCTGGCATTTAAATCAGATTTCAGGAGACACTGGACAGGCTTTCCATTCTTCCACCTGCAAATATGCTGATAAATTGTTAAATATGGTGTGCACTCGGGGTGACAGAAGGAACCTTTAAGGACAGCCCTTTGTGGTGTCTCTTCCACCTTACAGGTTATTTGTGTTGAGAACTGGAGGTGTGGTGTGGTATGTTGAGAATGGCTTTTGCAGTCTAGAGAATGAAAGTTTCTGGACCTCACAGCTGAGTTAATAATATACCTTGAGGTCACCCAAGACTGTTATTCTGGCCAGACATGGTGGTGCATGTCCGTAATCTCAGCACTTGGGAGGCAGAGGCAGGAGGATCTCTGTGAGTTTGAGGCCAACCTGGTCTACAGAGTGAGTTCATTCTATTCTGTATCACTCTGCTCGTTTAACCTGTCTTTAAGAGAACAATGCAACAACCCACCTGCCTTGCTTTGGCTTGCCCATGCAATGAACTTTTTGTTTTGTTTTGGTTTTGGTTTCGGAGACAAGGTTTTTTTTTTGTTGTTGTTGTTGTTGTTGTTGCTTTTTTATTTTACATACCAATCCCAGTTTCCTCTCCCTCCCCTCCCAATCTCATGCCCACCCCTACTCCATCCCCCATCTACTCCTCAGAGAGGGTGAGGCCTCCCATGGGGAGTCAACAACATCTGGGAGGCAGGGGTTCTCTGTACAGTTCTGGCTGTTACTCTGTAGACCAGGCTGACATCAAACTCAAGGATCCACCTGCCTCTGCCTTCCAAGTGCTGAAATTAAAGGCATGTGTCAACACCATCTGGCCCCATGTAATCAACTTTTACAACCTATCTAATGCATAGCTATAATATTTGTTTTTAATAAAAATATATTTTAAAGTAAGAATCATGGAGGAGACAAGGGGTGGGGAACTGGGATTGGAACTGGGATGTAAAAATGTAAAGAATCATAATTGTCAAACAAAAAGGTAGAGTGGCAAGGAATGGTGGCACATACAAGTAATCCCAGCACACAGGAGGCTGAAACAGAAAGATCACTGAGTCTAGACCGTTCCTTTCCATATAGATCTAGTCTCAAAACAGCTTTGCAGACACATAGCTGTAATCTTAAATTATGTACTCCTCCATACTCTTGACACAGAGTAACACATGTGTGTATGTATATATGTTATGGCAATCATTTGTTGAAAACAGCAAATATAGGCTGAAAGTGGTCTTATAAAGTGATCATCCATCTCAAACGTTAAACACAACATACAGAAATAGCATGGTAAACATCGATATTTGTAATTCTGGGTCAGCTGACTCATACAGTGGACTGGCTGTCAAGAGGACAGAGGGAGCATGCAGCAGAGAATTCAACTCTGGGCTCACTCTTGGTAAATGACAGCCAGGGAGAGAGCGTTGACCTCTCCTCCATGATAGTTTATTAACGTGCTCATACCAGCTGCAGGAATCTTCAAACTCTGCTCATCAGGATATTTTGAAATACAGAAAACATAGAAAACAATTTATTGGGCTGTACTGAATACTAGCACTTATTCTCCCTAGCTATATATTGTCATCCATTAACCAATGCCGCTTAGTCCCTCCTCCCACAGGTCTTCCTCGCCTTTATTTTTTTTCACATTTTATTTATGTATGTAATTATCTATTTATTTTTTGCATGTGACTCGTGTGGAGCTCAGAAACAAATCATTGAAAGTCGCTTCTTTCTTTCCATCCTGTGGAGCCCAGGAACCAGATTCAGGTACCCAGGCCCCTTGCACCACCCTCCACATATAAGTGTCACACGGATTTTTCTTTCTGTGCTTGACATATTGCATCCAACATAGTGATCTGCAGTTCTACCCATGTTTCATAAATGACAAGACTTCATTTATGGCACAATAATATTCAGTCATGGACATGATTTCATCTATCTATTTGTTGTAACTGACAAGACTTGATTTATTTGTTTAAGACAGGTCTCCTGTACCCCAGGTTGTCCTCAAACATGATCTATAACTGGGACTATCCTCTAATAACTCTTCTGTTCCAAGACCCACTCCAACTTCCCACCCCTCCCAATTTTACGTTCTCTCTCTCTCTCTCTCTCTCTCTCTCTCTCTCTCTCTCTCTCTCTTTCTCTCTTTCTCTCTCTCTCCTCCTTTATAATCCACCAGGTCCAGTTTGTGCTGCCATACAATCATGAGGTTTGGGGCCATACACTGAACATGGTCAATCTACCAGGGACCACACCCTTAAGAAAACTGACTGCCCTTCCCCTAGAAGCCATCACTAGTTTCTCAGTGAGGGATTTTAAGTTTTTAAAAATTGATTCTCTCATACAATACATCCCAACTAGTTTCCCTATTGAGGTTTAATAAGGATCAGGAGAAACAAATAGGCCGCACTCCTCAGACCTAGTCTCCCCCCCCCCATAAAGACTGCCCCTGTCCCCACCCCCAATGGGCGTGGTCAGTGGCACAGATCTATGAATATAGCAGACAAGGCACTGATCTATGCGTATAGCAGAATATAATTAGGAATCATTTCATTGATTTTTTTTTTTAACCAGTCCTGTTTCATTCTACCCTAGGTCTCTAGGCTATCCAATCGTCTCTGGGTCCTGGTCACCTAGGTAGTCCAGGTTTCTCTTTAGTGGCCTGCAGTGTACCTTCCTGCACCAAAGAGACTATAATGTAGGGTGAAGGCTCCATGCAGGCACCAGCTTGACATCTCTGTGTTCAATGAGCGGTATGGACATCGTCCTTGGCAATGCGGCCCCGCTGTCAGTTTTGGAAGAGCAACCCTCTGTCCTAGCATCAGCCTGCTCTGTCTAGAGATCTCCATAGGACCTCCTCAGCCAATGACTAAACCAAATGTTACCCAGCCCCATCACTACAAAAGATGGTCAATTCACACTCTATACTCTCCATTACTAGGAGACCTTGCTAGGGTCACCCTCACAGATTTCAGGAAGTTTCCATTGTTCTAGGTTTCCATACCACTCCCTAGTGCTCCCCGATTCTAGGAGTCTCTCCCTTTACTCCTTCCGTCTCCTACTCCTGCAACCTGATCCTTCCCACTCCCATCCCTATCTGCACCCAATCCACGCAGGAAATCTATTCTATTTCCTCTTTCCAGGAAGATTCATGCATTGCCACATAGAGACCTCCTCTTTACCTAACCTCTTTGGGTCTGTGGATTACAACTTGATTATTTACTTATTAGCTTTTTTTTTTTTTTTACTTAAATTTTCAAGTCAAGACATTTAAAAATATATAGATTGGTTTAATCTAACCCTTTCTATAATCCAATGTGTCTTATCAGCTGTTGTTTTTTTTCTCAGCAATCAGAAAATTTAAAGACAGTACAATAAAATATAGAATCCAGACCCTCTGTATATTGTTTTTAATCTTTACGTGGCTTTTAAAAATTTTTTCTTTGTTGGGTGGATATTCTGTTACCTGGTTTCTGTTTCCTCTCTGGATTTTCAGAGAATGTGGTGGTTGTATGTTGCTTGTTTTTCTGGCTTGTTCGGCTGGTATGTTCACAGGGAATGCTTGCTGGTGTTGAAGGTGTGGAGGAGTAGAGGCTTAGATGTGGGGTTGTCTGTTGCAGTCCTAGAGGCAACCCTGAGGGTTGAGTCTGGGGTGACAGAAAGAGTGGAGAAGGTCCACACAGTCTTCTGCCAGGTATGGCCTGCCTGTAGTTGAGTCTCCCCAAGTTGGGGACTGGGACACAGTGATGAGGTGGGAAGGGAAAGTGGGAAGAGGTCTATGGGATTCAAGGAGGCTGCAGCTGTGCTCTGTTGTAATGACTCTGAGGACTGGGTCTGGGGGAACAGACAGGGGATTTTTTTTTGTCTTTTGATAGAGGGTATCCTGGAACTCATGATATAGACCAGGCTGGCCTTGAACTCACAGAGGTCCACCTGTTCCTGTCTCCAAAATACTGGAATTAAAGATGTGCAACACAATGCTCAGTTCCGTCTCTAGCTTCTGATCCTCCTGCCTCCACCAGGAGTACTGGGGATTATAGGATTGTATTTCCATTCAAAGATTTATATGGTGCTAGGGATCAAATCTGGGCTTCCTGTATGATAAGCAAGCAAGCCACCAATTAAGTTACATCCTTAACCAAGAACATCATTCATTTTTATAGCTGAGCAAGATTCTGTTAAGTGTGTTTGTGGTATATGTGAGTTTATGTGTGTATACAGAATTTTCTTTATCCATTCACTCATTGTTGATGAACACCTTGGTTTATTTATCTTGGTTAAACAGTCCTATTTTTTTAAATTTTACACATGTATGTATATTCACATGTATGTGGGCACATGTATGCATGCAGGTATTATAATGCACATGTGTGAGCATGTATCTGGAGGCCAGAGTTGATGTCAGGTGTGTTCTTTCACCACTCTTCATCTTATATTTTGAAGCAGGATCTTTCTTGCCTCCAGAACTCACTAGTTTTCTCCAGAGAGTCCCTGTCTCTGCCTCCTATGTGCTGGGATTCAAGACAGGCTGCCACACCCATTTATAAAGGTCTGTGGACCTGACCTCCAACCTGACCCTTGAAACACAAATGCTTTAGGTATTGAACTGTCTTGCCAGCCATCAGTGTTATTTTTCATAGAGGATAGAGATCATGAGTCTCAATGGCACCCTTTCAGCATCTTCCACACAATGTCACATCTCAGAGGCGAGCTCAGAATTCTCACAGGGAATGCTGCCAGTCTACTCTTACTGAAAGTACTTGGGCACAGAGCATGGCAGACATAAATCCTTGATAAGCTAGCATTCATTTGCCAGTAGATCCGGTGATTACCCTTTGGGCTTGGAACTGTATTTAGGGAGGAGACCCATGAACAAGGCTGAACAGGACACACTGAGATTTGGGACCAAACTTTGACCCCACCTGGGGAAACCCAGGCCTCTGTAGTCACACAGCTTTCTCAGAATCCAGATCAACCTTGCTTCAATGCAAAGGTTGAGTCAGTGCCATGATGCCAACCACAGAGACTCAGTAGCTGAATCTCCTACTCCCAGGTCTCTTATCCAGACAACCATCCAGGCCCCAGGGCTAGGTGCACACTACCAAGCACTTCCAGGTTGAGTTTTCATTTCCTAGAATCATCTCCAAAACACGACCCCCAGGAATCTTCATTTTAAGTCTTTTGGAAAAACCCCTACCGCACAGTGAGACTTTGAGAGGCTCTACCCCAAACTTGATGAGTCCAGGCATGGCCACTTCTGAGGAAGGCTGCCATATCCAGGAGATGCTCCCAGCTGTACTCTAGAGACTTCCACTCATGGGAGTGCAGCAGGCCCCAAGTGTCCTTTAGAAATTCATGAGGCAGGGCTTGCCAGCCTTGGCCCCATGTGGGAAGCTGGGCCCACAGAAGAGAAAGACAGGCTGGGACAGAGGGACTCTCCAGGCAACTTGTGCTTCCTTCCAGGCTGCCCGTTCTCCAGCTCACACCTGAGTGAAATAGCTCCAGTATCAGATGGCCCAGACTATCTACTACCAACAGGACTGGACCCCCACTCTCCAGGAATCAGCCCTGGAACGTTAGCTACCCAAGCTCTAGCCTAGTTGTATGACTAAAATGTTCTCCACATGCTCAGGTATTAAAAACTGTTCCCCAGCTGATGATGCTGTTACAAAGCTATGAAGTCTTTAGGAAATGGGAACTCACTAACAGAAATAGGTAATAGTGAGCCCATGAAGATTACACATAGCCCTGCTTCTTGTCTGGCTGTCTGCTTCACATCCTACCACAGTGAGAACAGCCTCCTTCACAAGTTCCCACTGCTGGGAGCTGAGCTTCTCCACATGTTCCCACATGGTGGACTGAAACTGTATCAGAATGAATTCTTCCTCCTTTGAAGGCATTGCCATCAGACACATTGTCGTAGCAACAACAAAGCAACCAATATAAGCCCCCTACATAATCAATTCCAGTCACAATCCATTCTTAGTGGCTGTCCTTGGGATTTACCAAGCCTTGTCCCTGCCTTTAGACTTTGCCTAGTGTGCTTGTCAAATGTCCTGGAAGGCTCAGGACATGCTGGCTCTTTCATACTCTTCAGATGGCAGCTGCATGTCATTTTCTAGGTTACTCAATTGGTGCTCTTCCAAGACCTCTTAACATTCAAGATTCTCATATCCACAGGTGTCTTAGACTCAGACTCATCTTCCAGATGCTATCAGACCCAGAGGCAACAGGGTGGTATGGACCTAGAAGCTTCCTACCAACTCACAGAAGCTAGTGCTTACATTGTGGGTTCCCTCAACTTTTGGCAGGTGGTGAAGCAGTAAAGAAGTGTTTTCCAGAGTCTTTGGTTCAGTTCTGACTTTGAGATCCTACCCTCACCTTGAAATCTAAAGCTGGACCTCCCATCTGGCCAGTGGCTTTCCTTACAGACTATAATCGCATGGCCCTGAAGGCTGCCAGGCCTGCCCATGTGGAGGAATCCCAATAACTCAAAAATAGCTTGAGGAATGATAGAATGCCCTCTAGGGACTATTGAGGACATGGGGGAGGGGCATGGACCAGCTTGCTTGCCCTCCAGAGGGGATGTTTCCCTTTTCCAAACTCTTTTTCCACATGATGTCTGCAAGAGAGCTGGACTAGAGCCATCATCCAGAGCACTGGACAATAAAAGGCCCCAGAATGGGACTAGTGGGTTGAGGGCAGTTGACAGTAATGGGTACATTGATATTTTTGGCTTCCCCATGAAAGAGAATGCAAGACTGACAGGTAGAAACTGACATCAAATCAGTAATTACTATCCAGAAAAGTGTCTAGTGTGTCTCAGTTCAGTTCCTTTGAAGAAAAAGCTGAGCCAGAACTGTTGACCCACACATATGGTCCAGGCTATTCATGAGACCAGCACTGGTGGCCATACCCATAATCCAGGCTACACATGAAACTAGAACTGGCGGCCACGACTATAATCCAGGCTACTCATGAAACCCTCATAGGTGTGCCTGGCCATTTGCGTTTTAGTTAATTCCAGATGTATTCAAGCTGACCACCATGAATAGTCATCACAGGAGGATCATATATCCATGGCCTACCTGGACTACTGAGTTCAAGTTTAGCCTAGGCTATCAAGAACAGTGTCAATATTTAAAAGGGTTGGGGGGGGGTGAATGACACCTTTCTGTGGTAGAATGTTTACACATGCAAGGCCTTAAGTTCAGTCCCCAGTACTGCCTTTTCCAATAGCTATAATGATGATAATGATAATAATAAAGCCAATAAAAGACTCAAAGAAAAGCAGCAGTGTTAAGAGGCCTTTATAACCCCTCCAGACATGTCCAACTAACAGGCCAAAGGCTATATGCACCTTGGGATTGCCATAAATGCAACCCAATGAAAAATTATAGACTTAATTAAAATATTACAAAATTAAAAATTAACTTTGCATGTGTATATTATGTCTGTTTCATGTATATATGTATACATAGTATTCATATGTAAGTATCCTGGCATGTGTGTGACAAATAAAGGGCATGCTTGGGAGCTGGTCCTCATCTCTCATCTTGTTTGAGACAGGGTCTCACTGCAGTGCATGCCAGGCCAGGTGCCATAAGAACTTCCTGGAAGTCTCTTGTCTGTCCTCTTCTCACCTTAGGAGCACTGGGGTCACAGTGTGTGCTACTTCACTCAGCTTTGAGACTTTTTCTCAAGCAAAAACGTTTTAGATTTATTTATTTTATGTGCAAGTGTCTTACCTGCCTATATGTTTGCACACCAAGTATGTGCAGTGTCTGTGGCAGCCAAAAGAGGGCAAGGTACCCCAGGCCTGGAGTCACAGATGGTTGTGAGTCCTCATGTGGGTTCTGGAAACTGAACACAGGCCCTCCGAAAGGGCCACCAGTTCTCTTAACTCCAGAGCCATCTCTGTCCAAATCCTGCAATGTTTAGGATAACTCATTTGCACTTAGTAGTAACATCATGTCAAAATGTCAAATGTGCCTGGTCCACCTGGATTTAATTGCCATATATCTAGAGAGGTAGAGAGAGGTCATGTGTTCAAGACAGGAGACAACAGTTCAAGCTGAAACAAGATAGCCATCTGCTGCCGTGTGGCCTGTCACCCAGAGCCTGGGCTCTGTAAGTTCTCTGTGAGTGCCCATCCCATTGAGATGCCCTATAGTCACACCTCACTGAGAGAGAAGGGATTAGAATTACAAGATGTCTTAGTGCATGTGGTGAGGGGGGGCAAAGACCACCTTGGGTATGGTTTATTCTTCAGGAGACCCCATCTTTTAAAAACAATGACCACATTCATTTACTCATTTGCCTCTCTCTCTTCTATCTCTGTATATGTGTCTGTATGCCTGTCTCTCTGTGTATCTCTTTATGTCTTCGTTTCCCTATATGTGTGTTTGTGTCTCTGTCTTTCTGTCTCCTCTGTGTATATTTCTATGTGTGTTTCTGCCTCTGTCTCTCTGTATATGTGTGGTGTGTCTGTGTCTCTGTCTCTGCCTCTGCGTGTGTCTCCATCTCTGTGTGTTTCTGTCCCTGTCTGTGCCTCTGTCTCTATCTCTGTGTGTGTGTGTGTCTGTCTCTCTTTGTGTATAGTGTTGTTGTGCCTACGGGTTTCCTCAACTTCCAAGGAAGTGACTCCCAACTGCAAAAGCAAAAGGTTTTTATTGCTAAGAACCAAACCGGCTGGGATCTCACTCTATTGGAAGAGTAAGGTGCTGGCTTACAATTGCAAAGCCGTTTTTTTAAAGGGACAGGGAGGTTTGAGACTGCTAGTCTCAGCCCATAAGGTTTCCAAGGTTACAGAGATTTCATAGAGTACAAAGTTTTTACAAGGCAGGATTGTTTAGCACACCTGCAAGGTTAGGGGGGTTTCTTTCTCTAGGACCTGTGGGCTCAATCCTTAAGATAATGGGGAGGGGGCAGGGAGAGTGTCTGCACAGTTGGTGGTGAGCTCCTGCTTTGTTCTTTTATTTCTGAGAACAGCACTTGGGCCCTGCACTCTCCAGTCCAGGAGTTACCTATATCTATTGGCAGAAACTCTTGTTCTTTCTAGTTTTCCCTTCTTGCCATGAGTCCTGTATCTTTTAGTTATTAATTTTCCCTCACAGTGTGTGTGTGTGTGCCTCTGTCTCTGTCTGTCTGTGTGTCTCTGTCTCTAACTCCCTTTGTGTGCCTCTGTCTCTGTGTGTGTGTAGTGCATATGTGTGTGTTTGTCTCTGTGTGTGTATGTATGTCTTTGGTTCTGTGTGTGTTACCCTGGTGAGTGGGTAGAAGTCACAACACTACCTTCAGGATTTTGTCCTTGCCTTCCATCATGTAGGTCCCAGGCATTGAACTAAGATCATCAGGTTTCATAGCAAGCACCTTTATCTGCTGAGCCATGTTGCAGCCCACCTGAGGGAGGGATTCGATTGAGTCATGCCATATGTGGTTTCCTAGGTCTCTCACTCCTGCACCATACCCAGTTGTCTCCATATTAGTTCCCATCGACTAAACGAGGAAGCTTCTCTGATGACCAAGTGAGGCACTGCTCTGTGAGTACAGCAGAATGTCACTAGGAGTTGTCTTAATGCTGTTCATTCCATGCCATGAATTTTATTTCTTAACTTTATCTATGCACCATTTCATTGTCATTGGAGAATGATTGAAAAATAGATGAGAGTGAAAAGTGGAACAATATTGACATCTCCAATAACATAATTGTAGGAGAGCCTAGTTTACTCTTTCAAATGTGGATTGTTCTTCTTTCTTCTGAACCTCTGATTACATGGTTGCCATCTCTCCTGTTGGTCCTCAGTCATTTCCCTAGGGTGCTACATTTTGTGATTTTCTTTTTTACTTTTTTTTATTTATTCTTTGTGTTTTTCACACATCATGCATCTCATTCCCACCCATCTCCTGTCCCTTCATTTCTGTCCTCTGCCCCTGCAACCTCCTTCGCACAAATAAAACAAAATTTAAGATAAAAATGGGGGGGTTGGAATCTTGTCACAGAAGCTGCAGTGTGACATAGGGAATCACACAGTAAAAACCTTCCTTTATCCATATATTTTTACATGCAGGCACTCATTGTAAAGAATCATTGGTTTGGGTCGAGGCCCCTGGTCTCTGCTACACTATCAACACTGGGCCCTCACCGGGACTGTTCCTGGACTTCCCATTGTTGCCCTGTGTCATAGAGATACTGTAGCCCTGGATCCACAGAACTGAGTGCCTGCCCCCTACCTGTGCTCCAGCAGATCATAGATGGGGTGGGCCAACACTTAACCCGTTTTGGGCCTAGGAAGTCACAGGGTTGGTCAGCCCACCGGCTCTCCCTGTCTTCACCACCAGGATGGCTCTCCAGCATTGCCCTGGCTCCTTCACCCTGTACAGCAATGAGTAAGGGGTGGGGCCAGCTCTCCCACCCCCACACCTTCAGGGTCAGCTCTACTGTGTTGCCCAGTCAAGGTGTAGGAGTCACTCTCCCAAGTACTTCAACTGATGAGGGCCAGGGACAAATCTCTTGCTCTTATCCCCTCAAGGCTAACTCTCCCAGCCACAGTGTGTATGTTGGGGGTAATCTCCCCTCTGCTCATGATACCACATGACAAAAGAGTACTGGAGACTTATTGTTACTTTTCTTCAGCACAACAGTAGTGTTTGGTTTTCCTCTAGGTTCATGGCCTATCTAGTCTCAGGTTCTTGGCTATGCAGGCAGTGTCAGGCATGGGTTTCATCTCTTGGAGTGGACCTTAAATCCAGTAATAGAGTGGTTGGTCACTCCCATGACATTTGTGCCACTATTGTATCAGTGTGCCAGGTAGGAAGGTCACCATTGTAGATAGAAGGGCTAATAGTCAAGTTGGTGTTCACATTTTTCCTCTGTTAGTTTGCAGCGTACCTTACATGAACCAGTCAGTAGGGGTGAAGGCTCTAGGCACCAGCCTGACTTCTCCATGGTCAGTGAACTATATAGGTGGTGTTGTAATTGTAAAAAGCAGCATGAGAGAGAAAGATGCCATGCAGCAGAATTCAAGCAGAGGGTTGTTTTTTTTTGGGGGGGGGGAATTTTAAAAAGGGGAAAGGGAGCCTCTAGGGACAGGAGCAGCATGAGAGAGAAAACAGGGAGGGAGGGAGAGAAAGAGAGACAGAGACAGAGAGAAACAGAGAGGGAGGGAAAGAAAGCGATGGGAGGGAGGTGGGCAGGGCCCTTCTAAAAGGGAACATGGTAAATAGGCACAGGTAGTGCTCTTGTTGGCTGCAGCTGAGGGTGCATTCTGTCAGAAGTACAAGGACAGGCCAGTACAGATAACTGAATTCTTACAGGCGTTATCTTCAGCAAGAGAGCCTTACCAGCAGTTTATGGTGAGCAATCAATAGCCTGACTTGCTTGGGGAACCACTTGGAAGATTTCTAAGGATAAAAATGTATTGCAGATGACTACCCAGTACTCTGGGTGGTGACTTAATTGCTTTGGGGTGGGGATTCTAGATTTACTACATAAAAACACAGATGCCTTTTGCTGGCATGGGATACACCTGCACTAGGTAATTCTTCATTTATCTCCCTGACATTCAAAATCAGACTTAACCAGCCATCCTTTATCTGATTTGACCACCTCAGTACCAGGTGTCTCAAGTTCGTAGTCAGGGTATGGGGCACTGACAATGGCAGCACTACCTAACCTTTAAGGACACTCTCCACTTGTGTGTCTGAAGCTCTAGTGTGAAGGCTATTCTTGGATGATTATATCTGAAATTAACCAAAACCCAAACTGCTTGGAATACCTGTGAGGGATTTTTCTTTTTCTTTCCCTTTTCTCTCTCCCCCTTTTTTTTCTTTCAGTTTTTCTAGACTGGGTTTCTCTGTAGCTTTAGAGCTCTATAGATCAGGCTGGCCTCAAACTCACAGAGATACTCCTGCCTCTGCCTCCCAAGTGCTGGGATTAAAGGCATGTTCCTCTAATGCTCAATGAGAGATTTTTCTTGATTGGTTCTTTCAAGGTAGGAAGACCCACTCTAAATCCAGATCATTTGAGGTGGGATGATCCACTTTTAATCTAGGTCACACCTTCTGGTGGGCAGTCTATATAATGACATGTAAGAAGCTTTTACTCTCTGCCTGTTTGCCCTCACTCTCTCTGGCAAGTCCATTCCTTCACTGGCATTAGAGCATGGTTCCTCACTATTCTGGCATCTACTGAAGCCCAGCCTCGTGGACCAAACAGTTGTTATCCCCCATACAATCAGATCACTGACTGTAAACCACTCTAATTAATCCTTCTACTAATTCTGTTTCTCTAGAGAACTCTGACTGATATGTCTGGATTATGCACTCTCCCACAGAAAAATCAGAGGTTCCATGTGGCCCAGCCTTGTGAAAGAAACATCCAAGCAATAAATATGACAGTAATTCTGGCCTCAATAACAGCTCTCAGAAGGCATCTGTGGAGAACCCAGAGGACCCAGGATGGCCACAGCTCTCCACAGTGACCTGTGCCTGCATCATCCATGGCTGTGAGCATCTCAAAGAGGTGATGTCTCCTTCACTCCCAGGGCCTACTGCACTGGAGTCAGTGGTGGTATGAGGGGTGATCAAAACAAAACCACCCTTGGCCCTTTGGGCTAGCCGTGGCTGCTCACTGCAATAACCTAGCTCCTGAGTGTCTGCCCCAGTCTGATGAGGTTAATGCTTTAGCTTGAATCTGAAATGTCCCCCAGGTTTATGTTTTGAGTAATCATACCTTAGCTCGTAGTGTTTCAAGAGGATGTGGATCTGATTGGTGGAAATATGTCATGGGGGTAGGTCTTGGCTTCCAGCGCTTTGATTACTTGTAAGCCATAATATGATCAGCCACTACAGCATGCCCTGCAGTTGCAGACTCAGCCTGGACTTCCCCACCAGGCTGGATCAAGACCCTCCGAAATGAAGAACCAAGTAAGGCTATCTTCCCATACACCATTTCCCTTGAGTTTCCAGTTACAGTGACACAAAAGTAGCTAGTACGGTGAGGTGCAGGCTGGGCAGCAGGTCTTTGCAAAACTTCCCAGAATATCCTCTTACATGGACATGTGCAGACCTCAATCTATTATTAAGCCTGTTTTCCAGCTTTTGTGCTTTCCCACGTCTGGGCCAAATGCTAACTCATTGTAAGCAACATCTTGCACACCATCCTTGGCCTCACGTGCTGGAGCCTACTCACTCTCAGTGGCATCAACTGAAAATGTCTCCAGACTATTCTAGTAGACCACTTGCCTAGTATGCACAAAACCCTGGCTTCAATTCCCAGTGCTACACAAACCAGGGATGATGACTTATCCCTGTAATCCCAGCACTCAGGTCACAGGCAAGAAGGCTGTTTTGAATTTGAGGCCACAGTGAGTTCTAAGCCAGCCTGGGCTACAGTGTCTCAAAAAAAAAAAAAAAAAAAAAAAAAGCTTGTTTGATGGCAGCAACTGAAAGATTGAACACGAACACGTTTTCCTGGCCTATTGAGTTTAACCCAGCTGTGAGTGAGGCCATGGTGATAAAGAGCTGCAGGACACACAATGGCAGACACGATGCCCACAAAGCCAGCAGGGGAGGATTTTCCCTGGCCTGTTAAAGGTGCTGCAACCCTGTTCCTCAGTGTGTCAACACAGGACTCCCAGCTGGCTTCTGCCTGCACATGGACTCCTCTTCTGTCCCCGTTGTCTGGTCTTAAACCTGTGCCACTTTTATAAACACCAGACATTAGAGTTACAGCCTAACAAACTTCCCACATGCTTCAGAAAATCTGCACAGTTGAGTTGGGTGTGGTGACTCTAGTCCCAGGCCACTGGCTGCTGATACCAGGATATCAGGAGTTCAAGTCTAGTTACACAGCAAGATTGGTCTTCATCAATCAGTCATCACTTAACAATTTGATTCCTGTACAGAAAGCAGATTTGTAGGCTCACTTGCAGTTTAACAATTGAAAAACTGCTGTCCATGAAGCCTAGCTAGGCTTCACACGTCTCCTCCTCTGCTCAGATTTGGAGAAGTGGATGAACGTACTTATTTGGAAAGGAGAACTTACTCCTGTGGTTTCTCCATCTTGGGAGGAAGTTCTATGAAAAGAAAAAAACCTTTTTGAAATACTTTTTCCCAAAATATTTTGGATACTTAGAATTACCCTCTATCTGATGCCCTGTGGTGCCTGACGTGGGGACAGTTGGGAGCTGAGTCAGCCTGAGACAGCAGCTGGTCCTCACCCACTGGTCTCCCTCTGTGGTTCTGGAGATGGTCACCACAGATTTATCCTCGCTCTCTCTGGACATGGCAGCTTCAGATAAGCCCAGACAGAGTGGCTACTGAATTCACAGATGATGCTTAGCTGTGGGAAGGACTGACCAACAAGAAACAAAGAATAGTGGGAGGGCCAGCTCAATGCTCTGAACTGGAGTATAATGGCAATGGTTGACTCTAGATGGGCCAGTTCAGGGCCAGAAACAGATGTAAGGGACAAGGCAGGACAATGGACCACACTAGCTAAGTCAGATTCCAGAAACTACAGGACTTGCTCTCCGGGAGCACATGCAAAAAGTGCCATTACTCCGTTCCTCAGGAAACTTTTCAATTTTGGGGACATTTAAAATTTAACCTGTGCATATTCTTGCATGTTCTATATCTACACACAACAGACTGAATTCTGGGTAAAATAAACTTCTAAGAAAAAAAAAAGCACACCTCTTTTCTAGAAGTACCCACTCTGGGAGAGGCACAGAGAGGGAATAAAGGGGAGAAAAGAAGTTTAAGCCTCCAAGATGGAATCATTGCTTGGCCCCACTCCTTCTTCTGAATACTGTGTTTCTTCCATTGTGGCTTGCCCTGGTTGAGCTCTTCCTCTTCACTGCTTACTTTACTATGGTGTCCTTCTGAAGTCTTCTCCTGGACACACAAAAGCTTAGGTGTATTTGGGTTTGCCACCAGAGGAAACTGGAGACTTCCTTGTCCTAGGACTTCCTGAGGTTGGAGGGAGGGGAGGTCCTGGAATGCTGGGTTAGCACATGGCTTACTTTATTTTGAGACAGGATAACCTCAGACTTACTAGGATGGCCTTGAATTTCTGATCCTCCTGCTTCTGTCTCTCCTGTGCTGGGTTGCAATCAAGAACAGCACACCCCGTTTGGCACTAGCATTCTGACGGTGATTTTTGCCACTGCCTGCTGGGGGTCAATGAACAATGAATTTATCATTAGGAACCTCAGTTCTCTCTGGGAAATGATTGGAAATGCCTATGCCACACTGTGGGTGACTCAGAAGGTAGGCAAGTGAGAGTGCCTATAGCCACATACTTCCAGAAGCAGTGATGGCTCACGTGCCATCATCACTGTGGGTCAGGCTGGAAACTGAAGGACCCCAGCTTCACTCGCGAGATGAATGCTGGTGACTGCTCTTTGAAATATCAGACTCGAAATTCCTAAAGATGTGAAAAAGTAAAGAGGAGGTGAGGGAGGGAAAGATGACCCTCCAAAGTCCAAAGCAGTTGTGCTTGCTGCAAATAGCTGCAAGGATTGCTCCATCTTGACCAAGCCTGGCAGAGCACACCTGCATCTCTATACTTGGGAGAGGCTGAAGAAGGAGGATGGTGAGCTTGAGGCCAGCCTAATGGTGATACCCTGTCTCAAAAAACAAAAACAATCAAACAAACAAACAAAAACAAACAATCTCCCTCATTGTGTGCCCCAAGTTCTTCACGGGTTGAAGCAGACATCACAGTAGCCTTGGAGACCATAAGGTTTTGAAGTCCACGCCCTGTTTCCTTGGTGTCTCTAGCTTTGCCTCTCTGTAGAACTTAGCTACCCTATAGAAGGGCAGAGGCTATTTAGATGGCTTTGATGAGGCCCATTAAAGCAAAGCTACTTCTGATCAAAAGACTAGAATCTAAGCTTTGCCTCTGGCCTGGATGAAGACCTGACCTGAGCTACCCAAAACATCCCACATGGTTGCCTCCTGTTTTGAAGAATTAATTCAGCTGGACCTGTCTGCCACCTAGCTAGGAGCCCACCTGCTGGATGTCCCTCACTGGGGCAGCCACCTGCACAGCTTGCAGCATGTAGCTCTTGGGAGCCCAGACATTTCCTCTCCTGCTTTTCTCGTTTGGATACTGCATGAGCTGACACCATGCACGGGGAATTTATGAAAGAAAGTGTTTCAGTGTGTTGTGATGGCAGAACGAGCAGAAGCATGGCAGGAGGAACAACTGGAGGCCTCCTATATCGAACTGCAAGCAGGAAGCAGAGAACATACTGGAAGTGTATGTTCTTAAAACCTCAAAAGCTTCCCCCAGTGACACACCTCCTCCAGCAAGGCCACACCTCCTAACCCTTCCCAAACCACCTGCCAAATAGAGGCCAAGCATTCAAATTTATAAGCCTATGGCTCCCACTCTTCCCTGAGGCCCACCCACTCCCCCATCCTTCTGCCTTCTGCTAGCCAGTCCCCACAACGAAGGCATAGCCTTGGCGAACCCTATTCCAGGCCACAGCTGAGATTTACAGATGAAACTCTTCTCAGGCTTCCTTTAAAGTCTGTTTCTAACTTATTTTATTAACAATACTAAGAACCCACAAAAGGGGACTCCCCATTTCCCCAGTAGCTCAAGATTAGAATACCTGTTGTGGGGTTGGAGGTTGACTCAGGTGGTAGAATGCTTGATTGCAGCCCCAACTCTGAACAAAGCCACGCACATGCTTGCAACCCTAACATTAAAGCATGCAATGTAGACTGGCGGGTCTGGAGATAAGGCTCATCCTCATTGACACAGTGAATTCAATGCCAGTGTGGGATATGCATGTACAACATTTCCATCCCATTGTGAGCTCACAATGTACACATTGTAGCACATAATAGTGGTAGATTCCCTCCCACACCAGGACCCAGAAGAGAATGCCTTGTCCACAGAGATGCATGAAGTCTGCTCATCTCAAATGTAGCTATGATGATGTAGAAGAAGCTCAAAGCACTAGAGTTGATGTTAAAATGAATGCACTGATGCTTGTCTTAGAAGACATTAAACCACACCAAATAGAATTTAGCTAAGGGAACACTGCCTTCCAAAAACCCAAAGACAAGAAGCATGCTACTCTGTTGGAGATAAGCAACATTCACAATGCTTGGTTCACTGAGGCTGGCCAGAAATTAGGCCCATCCCCAAAGACGTGTCTCCAACAGCCAGCTCAAAGGAACAGCATAAGGCCACACCCACCATTAAGTCCTGGTTTGTCTTTAAGTCCCCTTGAGCTCTTATCAGAAAAAGCATAATTCTGCCAGGTGGGCAAGATGAGCCTAGGTAACAACTATTTCAAAAGAGCAACACTGGCATACTTAAAATAATTCTGGCATTATACACTATCTTTGAGATGTGAATCTCCCATCTGCCCAAGTAGTGGTCAGATTTGCAGTTTCTTGTCTCTTTATTAATTGTTCAAAATGTAACCAGGGTCCAGGACCTAAAGAGACTTAAGGATGACATCATATGTGGAAAGCATAAATCCAAGGTGTTTGTAAGTTAGTGAAATGTAAGGCTGGCTCTTCCTTGGGCATTAGCCTCAGCTAGCTGTTACAAGTAGGAAATAAGTATCCAACAGTTGACAGAGGTAATGCCAACTGCTCTCTGTTGTCTTGATGGTGCCAACTTGTACTGTCTCAGACACTGCTACAGAGGGGCAGTCTAAGATCAGCCTGGGCTCTACAGTGACTGTCTCAAAAGCAAAGTCAAGAATGATGGCTGTCACTTATAATCCCAGTGTTTGGGAGATTAAGGCAGGAGGATTACAACAAACTCAAGGCCAACTTGGTTTCCTCTGCCTCAAAAAGTAAACAAATAAAAAGACACACAAAGAGACAGACAGAAAGGAGAAAAGAAAATATACCACAAATGAATTTAGTAAGAGATATAGCTAAGGATGACCTTGAACTCCCAAGTGCTGTGGTCATAAGCATGTGCTACCATTCCTGGGTTTCACAAATGCTAGAGAGTTCTCTACCAACCAAACCATATTCCCAGCCTGGTTCACCAACTCTAAAATATGAAAGATGTGTTCAAAGGTTGAGACAGATAGCTATAAAATCACATTCCTAAAACTCTGGTATGGTATGATATGGCATGATATATGATGTGTGATGAGGTGTAGTGTGGTGTGGTATCATGTTGTATGATTTGATGTGGTGTGGTGCAATGTGTGTGGTGTGTTGTGGTATCATGTTGTATGATGTGGTGTGATGAGGTGTGGTGTGGTTTGTATGTGGTGTAATGAGGTGTGGTAAGGTGTGGTGTGCTGAGGTGTGGTTTCATGTGGTATGGTTTGGTATCATGTTGTGAGATGACATGTGATATCATTTTGTGTGATGAGGTCTGGTCTGTATGGTGTGATGAGGTGTGGTGAGGTGAGGTATGGTGTGGTGTGGTGAGGTGTGGTGTGGTGAGGTGTGGTGTGCTGTGGTGTGGTGTGGTGAGGTGTGGTATGGTGTGGTGAGGTGAGGTGTGGTGTGGTGTAGTGTGGTAAGTTGAGGTATGGTATATTGGGGGGGGGGGGGGGGGGGGGGGTGGGGTGGGGGGGGGGGGGGGGGGGGGGGGTGTGGTATGGTGTGGTGTGGTGTGTGTGGTGTGGTGTGGTGTGCTGAGGTATGGTGTGATGTGGTGTGGTAAGGTGTGATGTGGTGAGGTATGGTGTGGTGTGGTGTGGTGTGGTGTGGTGAGGTATGGTGTGGTGTGGTGAGGTGTGGTGTGGTGTGGTGAGGTATGGTGTGGTGTGGTGAGGTGTGGTGAGGTGAGGTGTGGTGTGGTGAGGTATGGTGTGGTGTGGTGAGGTATGGTGTGGTATGGTGAGGTGAGGTGTGGTGAGGTGAGGTGTAATTCTTCACTAAATGAAGAACTTAATTGGACAAGAACAAAACACCCTCTGACCTGGGAGCATTGACCTTCCCTTACTTAATCCAAACCAGCTGCTTTGATTGTTTAATCTAGGCCCCATTAACATTCCTGATCAGAGAGTCACAGGAGCTGGTATCAAGCACTCTCACTGAATTTCCTAGTTTGCCTTTAACTAGAGCTGCTTTTGACTTACAGGCCACTTGTGCATGGTTCTGGTCACCTATATTCCCGTCTCAAAGGACACTTGCCTTGTTTGGTTTGCCTCTGGTGGGAAACCTTCAAAGATTCACATGGGCAGGGACTTTGTCTTCTGTTTACACATACTCCTCCCACCCCTACTCCACCCCTACCTCCATCCCCCCACCCCCACTTCTATCCCCCCACCCCCATGTGTATCCAAAGCCAGGGCATTTAAATAAGACACTGAATAAATTATGCCAGTGGCCTATTATGCTGAGTCTTTGGGGCATGGTGTGTGTGTGTGTGTGTGTGTGTGTGTGTGTGTGTGTGTGTGTCAGAGAGAGAGAAGAGAGATAAGAGAGAGAGAGAGAAAGAGAGAGAGAGACAGAGACAGTGTGTGTATGTGTATGATGTATGTAGGTATGTGCATCTGTGCACCTATAGAGGCCATATTGGCACCCTGCTCTATCATTCTCTACCTTATTCTTTTGAGACAGGGTCTCACTGAACCTGGAGCTAGGCTGGTGGCCAGCAAGCCCCAGGGGCCTCCGGTCTTCCCCCCTCCCCCACACCCAACAGCATTGGTTGTAGGTATGTGCTGCCACATGCAGCTTTTTACATAGGTTCCGGGGACTTGTGCTCAGATTTTCGTGTGTGTCCAGCAAGGACTCTTATCATGGAGCCATCTTCCTAGCTCCTAGTTGTTATTAAATGATCAACACCATTTCTTGGGTACTGAGGTACAGAGGATAAGTATTTAAGTCATAATCAAATTTGTTAATGATAAATCAGAGATTGACTCCATATGCATCCACATATTTCAGTGGCTCTGGACTCTTAACCCAGATCTTAGGAAGGCAGGAGAATGGAAAGTTTAAGACCTTTCTTGTGTGCAGTGCTGGCGTGCAGTGGTGGAGTCAGTGCTGGCGTGCAGTGGTGGAGTGCAATGGTGGAGTCAATACTGGAATGCAGTGGTGGAGTCAGTGCTGGCATGCAGTGGTGGAGTACAGTGGTGGAGTCAGGGCTGGCATGCAGTGGTGGAGTGCAGTGGTAATGCACTTGCCTGAGGGGTTGAGGCTCTGAGTTCTATCTTCAGTACTCTAAACAAGGAGAGAGGGGGAGCTGGGGAGATGGCTCAATCTTGAAGTCAAGCACTTGCCTTGCAAGCATGAGCACTTGAGTTTGATCTCCAGAAACCCAATGTGGTGGCATAGGTTTTTCATCCAGTGCTGGGGAGGTAGACACAGGCAGATCCCTGGGACTAAAAGTAAGAACTCTTGTTTTAGAAAACTAAAGTGGACATGACTGAGGAAGACATTCAAAGCTAACATTTGGCTTACATACATACCCCCCAACACACACACACACACACACACACACACACACACACACACACACACACACACACACTTCACATGTGCTAGGAACAAAGCCCATCTCTCCCTCTTCATCATGGCTGATTTTTGGTGTGAGGCACTGCACCACTGTAGTCCACTTACAATAGTTTATAGTTGCAAAAAGGTACCAATGTATTGCAGGATCACTCTGCAGAGCCAAAGTGTGTCTAGGGACCTAGGGAAAATAGTTCCCTGGCTGTGGTGTAAACTTATATCTTTGTGTTATTTAAGAGCCTCCAGAAAGCAAACACCAAGACCGAATTGGGGTACCAGAGGGCTTCAGGCATAATGTCTCTGAAGGACAGTGGATTGGGGGACACTCTGGGAGAGTGGGTAGGTCTGATACAGGAAAAGAGGAAAGGAGGGGGTCTAAAGGAAAAGTTTCAGCTGAGTTGGCTGCAGAGAATGCCACACTATTTAGGCATGTGCAGACCTGTGTCATTGTACTTCTTATTGTCCAATGCTGGTTGGGAAGCACCTGGTGTCTACTTACAAGCTGAGGAAGAGCCTGTGTGCACCTTCAGGAGGCTAGAAGCTGCCACCTGTGGCAGGTTCTCTCCAAGGGACCAGTGAGTTGTATCTCAGAGGTCATAGCCTTGATTGCTTGAAAGTGTGTACTTGTTCTTGTGTGTGTATGTCCCTATGCACATAGGTGAAGGCCAGAGAATCTCAGGTATCAGTCTTCAGGTGCCTTCGGTATTTGAGGTTTTACCTGGAGCTCACACAGTTGGCTAGGTTAGCCAGACAACAAAGTCCAGAGGTCTACCTGTCTCTACCTCCACAGAGCTCTGATCACCAGTGTGTGCCACTATATTGAGATATTATATCATGGGTTCTGAGAGTTCAACTCAAGCCACCATTGCTTGAGAAGCAAACATTTGTCAACTGAGCCAAACCCACACAGCCTTGATATTTCACAAAGGACTTTGAGTCTAGCAACCTGGATAGTCATTCTCTGCATGAGCCCCAGCACTTGTGGGCTTTGTAAGCTTTCACAGGATACTTGACATCTCTGAGCTTCAGGTTCCTGGAATGCCCATGTTGCTTTCCTATGTCTTGGCTTCTTGTAGAGAACACTGATGGTGTCTCTGTATCTCCAGACACGACAAGCAATAAAGTGGTAGTGAGGTGTCCCCACACTTTACAGGAAACACACAGATACTTTGTGACCCTGACTCTTCTCCACATGGAAGCAGGACTACAAGATCCCTGACTATGGCACAGATTATCCCATAGAGGAGCACGGGGCCAGAGGCCACTTGAGGGCTTATTGCGGGGTCAGTGTTGACCATGATGGAGTATGGAGCTAAGGAGGCCATGGCCATCAAGAAGGTAGGAGAGATAATTATGGAGGTAGTGTATTTGGCAAGGCCAGGAAGGGGCCAATAGAAATGACATAGGTGGTAGGGATGGTGGTACAGATGACAGAGGGGAGCAGCGGTAGATGGTGAGAGCAGTGGCAGAGGGGATAGGGTGGGGATGGTGGAAGGGGTGAGGGAGATGGTGATGGTAATGATGGCTGTGGAGGAGAAGCAGATGATGGGGATGGAGAGGGTGAAGGTGGGAGAAGGGGAAGTGGTCATGGAAATTGCAGCCATGGTGACAGAGATGGCTGTGATGACAATGGCTGTCGTGGATGAGGAGATGATGGTGATGATGGTGGAAGGGAAGGAATGGTGGTGAGCTTGACTCTGACACCCATTAACATTCTGTCTCCTAACTCCCACACCTGCCGTTGTGCACTATCATAGAGCATTCTGTCTTTCCATGGACTGCCAGTCTAGTCTGTTCTGCCCACTTGTCCTGTGCCTCTTCAGTTATAAGCCAGGAGCATACTCCATGTGCCTTGGGGAGAAATCCAAGAAGCAGAAACAGCAGTGCATATCCCTAAGCAGTGGCTAAGGTGACTCAGGCTGAGATGCGGCAAGGTTTTGCCATGGCCCCTGGGCAGACATGCAACAACCACAGGAACATACCCAGCCACGCCTGCAGACCTGGGGAGCATGTCTCCTGACCTCTCAGAAGGAAGCAGCCACTCTGTTGAATGCTAAGTTCCTGGTCCTCTTCTCTTTTACAAACCCACAGCTGGCCTCCTTTGGGTCTCTAGACCAGGTTCTGCAACTACACAGCTTCCCTGCAGGGCCTTGGTGAATGCCATCTATGAATCAGTGTAGGGGATGACAGGACCACAGAGAGAAAGCATCCGAGTGCCCCCACCCTCTTCTCACTGGGGAATTATTTGGGTTTTTCGTCATCTTTGATCTCCAAGTTACAGCAGAAGGTAAAAGGTCTCTCATTCAACAGGTAGATGAGTTCAAGAACACTCTGAGCCCCGAGAGCTACAGCATGAACGTGTGGTGGCCAGGTGGTCTCCTCTTGAGTATCCCTCTGCACCTCTTGTTTCCCCAGCTACAAAGCTCCTCCTCCCCAGGTCTCCTAAGAGTCTATGGATCAAGATCCAGGTCTCATTTTATAGCATAAGTATGACTTTAGGCACTACAACAATGTGCTATCCTGCTAGTAACCAGATACTTAGAGTAAGAGGGGATCACCCAATGAGTATTAAATAACCAATCCCTAGACAAGAAAGAGAGCCAGTTCAAATCACCACCTCATCATCATTACCACCACCACCACAACCACCATTTTGGATCTCACAGTATGGAATTGCTATTTGTGGTAGATTTGGTCCTATGGGAATCACTCAGCATCTTAGAACCAACCAAATTGTCTCAGTGGTGAGATGTTAAGGCTGAGGCTGGGGGTGGGGAAATGAAGACATGATGAGCTTCAGAAACCTAGACTGGGTCGGGAGCTCACAAATGCCTCAGCTGGTAAAGGTGCTTGCCACCAGCCTGCTGACTTGAACTGGAGTTTAAGCCCTGGACCCACGTGGGTGGAAGGAGATAAGCAACTCTCAGTTGTTCTCTGACCGCAGAGAGAGGATTAAAGAGTTTGAAATCTTAGAATAGGCTGGCTGCCATGTAAATCCCTGATTTAGCATATCAGCAACTTGTGAAGATAGAGAATGGCCAGTGCTCTATGGGCTCCCCAGTCCAGTGTCAGACACCTCCCTCAAGACATCCTAAGATGGGGTATTTAATTCAGGCCTTTTACAGAGAGAATAGGGTTGACTGGGTGAAGCTCAAGGTGACAGGGTAATATGTATGGTTAATCAACAACTATTGTCACCCTGCAGGTAGTCCCAGGTAGAATATTCATTCAGCCCTCCCAATGCTAAGGACTGTAAGCATCATTTCACCTTTTCCAATAGAAAAGGTCTAGTTAATGTGACTATAATCTTATATTAGCACATGGAGGGCCTGGGACCTGAACCCTCAAAGCCTAGTTCGGAAGCCAGCCTTGATGCCACAAACCCATCACTTGAGGGATATCACACAGGCAGGTTCCTCTCAGTGTGTACTGACTTGGCTTCCACAAAATCCCCAGAATCAGGGGTTCTCAAGCATCTACACAAGGGCGGTAGGTACTCAGAGTCTAAGGGGAGTGTGACAGAACCCAAAGAAATTAAACGGCTCCCAAGGCACTCTGAGCCAGTGGCTCCCAGGTTTGTTGTCTCAGGGTCTCAGAGGAGTGAGGACAGCAGAAGGCAAGGAAGCTTAATTGAGGTAGGGAGCCAACTCCCTAAAAGGGAGGGGGCTGGAGGGACCTCCTCTGTGGTCATTTTTAGGCATGGTTCTAGAGCCTGTGTGTGTAACTGGGGATCGAATTGGATGGATGTGGGGGACTCTAGCTGGGTGAGAGATGAGGTAGGAGAGTGCAGACTCAGGAGAGGAGGAAAACTGCCAAAAGTTTCAAAAGGGAGGAAGAATCAGGAAGTGAGAAGAGCAAGAGACGGTGGTCAGCGATGATCCAGACAAAGTGGGGACCTTTTATAATCCATAGCTTGTGAGTTCAGCTGACAGAGTTGTCAAACAGAAGCTGCCCTGTGAGTGCACACCTTTGCTCAGGCACAAGGGGGGGCTTCCGAGCTGATTCGCAGTTTTTGAGGTGTACTCTCTGTCTACCAAGGCTATCAGGAAACTGGTTTACCAATAAACTTCAGGTTTCTACCTGCATGGCACTTACAGAGAAGCTAATTGCCCATCTGTACTAGTTTTTCCCACTATTCAGAGGCTTCTTATCTAACTTTTAAAAAGACAAAATAAATAGCCAGGAGGTAGTGGTTCACTAATTTAATCCTAGCATTCAGGAGGCAAAGGCAGGTGGATCTCTCTGAGTTTGAGGCCAGCCTGGTCTATAAAGTGAGTTCCAGGACAGCCAGGGCTACATATAGAAACCCTGTCTCAAAAACAAAACGAAACAAACAAACAAACAAAAAACCCCAAACAAACAAACAAAAAACCTAAAAAAAAAAAAAAAAAAAAGATAAAATAGATTTTAAAAGCTGAAAGAAAAGCAGAAATGCCCTTATCGCTATACAAATCATTCTGAACTCATTTTCGTTCACCAAGCACCCTGGCCTGCACATGAATGAGGAAATATTCCTAAGAAGGAATAAGCTGTAGTGACAGCAGAGGTTCCTTCATCCTGGGTCTCACTTCATGTTTTGGATGCTGCAAGGCTGGGTGAGAAGAGACTGCAGGCAGCTGGCCTTCCTTGAAGCACTGCCATGAACCACTTCCAGGCCATTCTGGCTCAGGTACAGACACTGCTCTCCGGCCAGCAACCCAGGCAGGTTCAGGCCCTCCTAGATGGCCTGCTGGAAGAAGAGCTGCTCTCCCCCGAATACCACTGTGCCCTGCTCCGTGAGCCTGATGTTGAGGCTCTGGCCCGCAAGATTTCTTTGACCCTGCTGGAGAAAGAGGACTTAGGCTTGGCTTGCTCAAGCTGGGTCCGCAGCAAGCTACAGGCCTTGGCAGTAGAGAGGGCCACCAGCTACAGGGATCATGGAGGTAAGCTGGCATCCTTTTGAGTCAAGGGAAATAATATGTGGTCAGCCCTAAGGTATCCTTCCATCTCTGAAAGGGAGATGCATGTGCAGGATGCGGGGCAAGCTCCTGGAAAACCTGGGTGGCTGGGTGCTGAGGGCATGTAGCATGCTTCCTACATTGAGCAGAGCATCCTCAGAGTATACTGCTAACCACCTGCTTGGCCCATGCCTAAGCCTCATCAACACTGGGCTCCAAGGTCCATGGTGGACAGAGGGACTCCTGCTTTCAGAAAACACACCATCTAGTAGGAAGACAGAAAGAGATACAATTAGTCACTTCAGGTCAAAAATAGAGAAACTGTGTCTGGGAATGTAACTCAGTTGGTAGAGTGCTGGCCCAGCATACACCAAACACTTCTTAAATGGGAAGTAATAGTACACATTTGTAATTTCAGCACTTGGAAGACAGAATCGGGAGAATTAGAGATTCAAGCTCATCCTTGGCTGTATGGTGTGAGCAGCCTGGGCTTCATGAGACCCTGTCAAAAAAAAAAAAAAAAAAAAAAAAAAAAAAAAAAACAGATAAAAAGGAGAGTCCTGGAAATGGGGGGCTAAGAAGTTGGAGATAAGAGGGCAGTGGTGTGTGTGTGTGTGTGTGTGTGTGTGTGTATGTGTGTGTGTATGTGTGTGGGGGGGGAGGCTGACTGACTGATAACTGACTGACAAAGGGATAGAGATACAGAAAGTCAGAGATACCCTGATGGACCAAGAGGGGAAAGGAAAGAGAACTGGAAGGAAAAGGAATAAAAAGCTGGTAGGAAACAGAGATATAGAGAAACAGAAGCCAGCCCATGAGGACAGAGGAGTATCATTTATCTTTGTGAGGGAAGTCAAAGGACAACTTGTGGGAGTAGGTGCTCTCCTTCCATGTGGGTCCCAGGGATTGAATTCAGTTCATGAGCACCTCTACCCCCTAGACCAGCTCACCTGTCCAGGGTCTTGGTGTCTTGGATTTAAGGGTACTGCTAACAGCCAAACGTGGTCTTTTGTTCATTTTCTTTGGTACTGAGGATGGAATCCAGGGCTTTGTGTGTGGCAGGCAGCAGATGCTCTGTCACTGAGTTCCACCCCGGCCCGCTTCTGCCTCTTAAGTTCAGAGAGAAACAAGTACCATTGTCTCTGCTCCCATCCTTCATTCCTCCAGCATGCCTGGCTTCCTCCTCAGGAACAGATGCTCACTGAGACAGAGCTTGTCCTGTCCTGCATGTGTGCTGTTACAGTATCACCATCAGGGTCACAGATTCCAGCCTTTTTGGTCCCATCATGTATCCAACTCACCCTGTACTTGGTACTGATGGAGTCCTTACAATGTGCAGGGCACAGGTAACAACCGCACCCTCTTTCTAGGCATCCCGCCCATCCCAGCCCTTTGAATTCATATATCCCTCATCAAATGCACAAAGCAGAAGCTAGCTAGATGCCTCAGGGTAGGAAGTGGCAGAGGCCAGTCTAAAAGACAGACAAGCTGTGATCCTGAATCTGAGCAGAGTAGGGGGGGGTCAATGTTTTTTTGGTGACCATGAAGCACTAGACAATGCCGGACTCTTCCATGTTTCTACTAAGACATATGCATTCTATCACTGGGGTTGGCTGTGCTTGTGTATAAATTCCCAGGTTGGTGGTATCTTTCCTGTCCTGAATAGGCTCTCATTCTCTCCTTCCTAACATGGAGACCGTGGGGGAACATTTACTCCCTATCAGATCTCTGGATTTCCAACAGAGTGAGGTGGCCAGTATTGTCCTACTGGGGCAGCCTTCCACCTGGGGAAGAAGTGAGAGCCTTCCTCTTTCTTCAGACTGCCACCAAGGGCAGCTCCCTCCCTCCACGTTGCCCTCAGCTACTGCTATCCCTCTTTCTGAGTATTCTGAGTATACTGGTTCCTGTTTTTTTTTTTTTTAAACTAATTTCCTTCCTGGGGGTGTAGTATTTTGTTTTGGATGTCACGTGATTTCAGAAAATGGAAGTGGACTCTGGGTGTGAACATCAGGGACTAGGAGACAGAAGGGTATGGTCCTTACTCCCTCTTCCTGTCCTCCAGGCCAGCTCTGTTCCAGACTGGGGCTACACACACACACACACACACACACACACACACACACACACACACACACAGCAGGCAGAGATGGAGAATGTGGAAGAGGAGACCCCCCCTCTCCCAGACCCCCATCCTCCCACCCCCACCCCCAACCAGGGGAGGAAAGCATGAGATTTGGAAATGAAGAACACTGGCTGAATTCAACAGAATGTTGCAAAAGGGAAGCCATTGGTATTGGGTTTTGTGCTCACTTGGGAATGATCTAGGCCCTCCACTGCTTTGACACTGCACTAGCTCCCCATGTCACTCAAAAAAATCCCCATGTCACAGGCCTGCCACATTCTGGCCCTCATTCCCTGCTGTTGTCAACTGCAGCCCCTCCCATGTCCCCAGTGTCCCCCAGACACACCTGCTTACCACCTGCCTCAGGACCTGTGCGTGTTCTGTCCTCTGCCTGGAGTATTCCTCTCCAGGTATTCTCTTGGTCAACCTCTTGAAATGTCCTTTAAAACTTGCTTCAAATATCACTTAACATCAAAGCCTACCCTGAACATCCCATGCCATACAAATCCCTCCCTGCTGTAACCCTGTGCTGAGGGGACAGAGACAGGAGGATCTGTGGTGCTTTCTGGCTGAGTTCAGTGAGAGACTGTGTCAGGGGAATGAGGTGGACAGTGATAGAGCAGGACACCCAGTTTCCTCTCTGTGCCTGCACATACACACACACACACCTTGCCCAGACTTTAAAAAACATCCATATAATTTAATTTTGTGTTTTGTGTGTTTGTAAAGAAGCTCCACACAGCACAAGCTAATGTTTTAATCATGTTATGTCTCAAATGCCCAATATGGTATCATTCTAAGGACACAATAGGCATGCAATATATATTTGTTGAATGTTGGATGGTTTCATATATGGACTGATGAATGGATGGTGGATGGGTGGATGGGTAATGGATGTGTATGTGGGTAGATGAATATGTGGCAGTGAGTGGGTATATAAGGAGTGGGGGATGAATGAATGGATAGGTAAGGGAGTGGGTGAACATATGGATGGATGGATGGATGGATTGAAAGGTAGTTGAATGAGTGAGTAGGTTGATAGATGGATATATGGTTGTGGAGTAGGTTTATGGATGGATGGGTGGGTGGGTGGGTAGGTAAATAGGTGGGGTGGAAGATAGGTTGATGGGTAGGTAGATGGATAGATATGTGAGTAGATGGGTGGACGGGTAGGTGGATAGACAGATGAAAGCATAGATGTACAGATTGATGTGGGTAGACATATGAATGGATGATGGATGGATGGAAGGATGGATAAATGAATTATTGTGTGAATGGGTGGGTAGGTAGACTGATGGTGACCATATATGGGTCATGCACTACCACTATTCTCTCTTTACAAATGAATAAGTTGAGGCCCAGAAAAGTTAAACAACCATGTGCTTAGGATCTAGGGAGGGCTTCGTTTCATCTAAAGAATGTGGACACCTTCCATCCATTTCTGCTTGGCTCCCTTTTCTGAACAGCCCAAGGATACAGGAAATCTACCAGGACAGGTGAGCATTCTCTGAGCGGATAAGAGGTGCTGCCCTGCCTTCACTACAATCATACAACAACCATACAAGAAAACCCTGTCTGGAAGAAGACCCTGGGAGGCTGGCTCTGATCTACATAGAACAGTGTGTGTGCACACAGCTCCAGTAGGGCTCCAGTAAGTCTGGGGCTCATAGTTTCATCCCAAGGGAACTCAGTAGACTCAGTGAGAAAGCAGACATTCAGACAGAAGTTAGCCAGCCACAGTCCATAGCCCCTGAGAGAATAGGCACAAGCCAGGAAAGGACAAAATAGGAAGGAAGGGTCCTGATGAAGAAAGAATTAGCTGTAAAATGGAGGCTACACAAGTCTCAGAGTCACTGTTCTGTGGATTTGGGGACAGCATCCAATGTGAGACATGAACATTCCCAGTCCCAGTCAGCTATTTCTGACTCCAAGGCATCAAGGCTGGTGTCTGGTGTGAACAGGAGAGGGCAGCCCCAGGTTTGTCCATGAGCTAGAAAGTATTTTGTTCTCTTTTCTCTGGTTTCAGGACATCCCTTCCAGGCTCCTGACTCGGGCTACTTTTGATTGCACTATTCTCTGTTCTGAGTACGATATTACTACACACTGTCTTGATGCCTCTGGGATTTCCCCATGTGGATTCCATCCTCAGAAACACAGCATAAAGACTCCCTCCAGGATGCTGTGTGATTTATTGGAAAGGGACATTCCCTCCAGCTTCCTTCCCCATTTGAAAGCTAGGATGCGGGACTGCCCATATTGGCTTCCTCCGTCCTCCCTCTTCGCTGTGTCTCCCCAGATCTTGCCCTGCTTCCAGCAGCACACCTATTTCCTTCCTGGAAGGGGGTAGGTTTCATGGAACACTCAGTTTTTCCCCTGGCATGCCTCCCAGCACTTAGCCTGTGGTTCTTTCACTCCCAGGAGCCACAAAAGGAGAAGTCCTGTTGTCACTTCCCAGATTATTTTCCCTGCTCTGTGTCCTCTTGCCTCAGAACTTGGCACCTGACCCAGCCAGGGACTATTTCTGATTCTGTTGCTATTGCCTGGACTGGCTCATCTGGATCCTTTGTCCAGTCACCTCCTGGTCACTTTGTGTCTTCTTCCAGCATGCTTTCTTCATACCCTAACCTTCTCCAATCTACTTTTCAGTGAGTCCATTTATAATTCATATTGACTTACCAAATTCACTAGTTTTTCTGTTTGCCTATTCACTCACCTGTGTATATTTTTATAGCAACTTAGCTGCCTACCTTCCTACCTGTGGGTGAACCCATTTACATTCCCATCTACCTGGATGCTGCATTCTCACATAACTTCCTGCATTCTTAATTAGTAACATGCCACCTTTATCCTATCTGTTCCCTTACTCTTTATCACCTCCCCCTCAATCACCTATTTAGCTCCCACTGGAATTGTGTGCTTACCAAGAACCATGAGGCAAGGCACTTACAGGAAAATCTTTTTTTAATGTTCTTTCTTTTTATTAATTAATTTTTTACATTCCAATTCCAGTTCCCCCTCTCTCCTCTCCTCCTGCTCCTTTACTCTCCCCCACTTTCCATCTCCTCCACAGAGAGGGTAAGGCCTCTCCTAGTAAGTCTACTAAGTCTGTCCCATCAATCATCTTGTTGAGGCAGGACCAAGACACCTCTCCTCCCCCACACCCCTGTGGCTAGGCTGGGCAAGGTGTCTCTCCATATAGAATGGGCTCCACTAAGTCAGTTTGTGCTTTAGTGTTAGATCTTGGGCCCACTGCCAGTGGCCTCATATATTGTCCCAGTTGTACCATTGTCACCTATATTAAGGGAGTGTAGTTTGGTCTTATGTAGGTTCGCTAAGGGACGATCTTTATCCACTTAGGACTCAAGCCAGCCTTGATCACTAAAACAATAATTTCTATACACACACACACACACACACACACACACACACACACACACACACACTTGTAATCTGTACATGTTTGGGGAGGTAAGTGTACATGCACATGTATATTCCTGTGTATAGACACAAGAGATCATCGCTGGAATCTTCCTCAACCACCCTTTACCTTTTGTTTTGAGACTGTCTCTCACTAAACTTAGAGCTCACTAATTGTTCAAGACTAGAGCCAGCAAGCCCCAGTGACCCTCCTGCTCTGGGATCACAGGTTCAGGGTGCCATGCCAGATTTTAACTTGGGTGCTGGGATCTGAGCTTAGGTCCTCATGTTTGCATAGCAAACACTTTGCCAATGGAGCATCTCCTAGCTCCCACATAGGGGTTTAAAGAAAAGAATGCCCAGGGCTGGTTTGACCCTTCCTTCCCAGGCCTTGTCTCCATTCACCTCATCCTGGGAGGCTAAACTTTGCTGTCTGTGCCATCTATCCCGTGCCCCTCCTTTGTTTCCCCACCTCCACTGGTCTCTGATGGGTACCAGCATTATTCTTCTGGGTGCTGATATGGCACCTTGTCACAGTCCTGCTTGGAAACCATCTGCACAGGTATGGGAACACTTCTACTTAGTTATTGTGGCACATACACCTGGGATCCGGGGGTGTCATTGAAGATGTAGAAACCAGGTAATAGCACAGGTGTGTGGTGCTGCTACGAGCTGGGTGTATTCAGGCAGAGCCCCACTGCAACACAAACCCACCTTGCTGATGTGACTCAGGTGTGGTGGGGTGGGTATCAGAGCTAGCTGCCTTTAAAAACAGAAGAAACCTCATATGTGTCTCGGAAGAGCAGAGTATCTGACACCAGATCCTCTCCTTGGCACCAGGTCATGAGGCTGGGAGTGAGGCACAGTGAGATTTCTACTGCTAACCGTTTCCCCCCACCAAACAGAAGCTGTTTCAAGTTGACTCCTAGCAGTTCTCATTTGTCTGTTTACTTCCTTCTTGGGACTTTAGCAAGCAGTAGTGGTGGCTTTAAAACTGTCACCATACAAAGATGGTTACTGCACACATTTTATGCATGGGGAAACAAAGGCTCTCAAATGGAAATTGAGGGGTTTAAGGTCACCCACCTGCCAGGAACAGTCACACCACCCTTTGTCTCCCAGGCTGGGCCTCCGGAATCATCGGAATCATCCGTACAACCCTCGACTTTTCTGTGTACCACCCACACTAGTATCTACTTGACATGTTTTCCCATACCATTCACATTTGTAACTCTTTGCAAAGTAAGTTTTATTTCCTGCCACAAGGAGGGGAAAGTGCCCTCATAGCAGTGTTGTTTGTGTTTGTTTGCTTGCTTGCTTGCTTTCAGACAAGGTCTTATATAGCCAGGCTGGTCTCCAATTCTCTACAGCATTGAAGGTGATGAAGTTTTGATTCTCTTGCCTCTACATCCCCAATTCTGGGATTACAGGTGTGCACCACCACATCCAGTTTGTGTAGTGTGTTAAACCCAGGGCCTCGTGTATGCTAGGCAAGCACTTCATCAACTGAATTCCAACTCCAGCACCAGAAAGTAATTTTTAAAGAAAAAAATTGAACAATGCTATAAGCCAGATACTGCCCCCCACCACCATGGGGAGGTGCCATCCGTGGCAAAGGGAAGCCCTGTGTTGGAGAGGGTTAAAAACAGATTCACCCCAGACCAGAACTTTCTCCTTGATGTCATCTGAAGGATGGGCACAATGGAAAGCTACTCACTCTCCCAGTGTGAGTCAATGTTGTTTATCACCACAACCAAGTCACCCTGAGCCAGTGAGCTTTCAGGCTACTCTATTAGAATTAACACTCCATGTGCAACTTGGGCTTTAACTCAATATGTTGGAATAAAAATGATGGACCATCCAGAGAAATTCAAAGCACTTTGCTGTGACCATGAGGGTGACAGTACAGAGCAGAAACAGAAGCTAGCACTCCCCACATCCCTAACAGCTGTTTGTTGTCTCCAGGCCATGCATGGGTATCTGATACAGGCCCTGCGCTGCAGAAGATGGCAGAGATGGTGGCTAGCTCCAGTGCAGATCCATAGCAATCATCATTTCAGAGTATCCTAGTCAATGTGCAGCCTTCTGTGGTCAACCAATTTGGCTTGCAATGGGGAACTGAAAGTAACATAAGAAGCTGTGGGTGGCTAAGGGAGCATGGGCAAATTAGAGCATATCCCAGCTACAGGATATGAACTGCTTGGGCTACTTTGCCATTTCAGTTGGTCCCTTACTTGCTTTCTTTGCATGATAGCTGAGCTTGGTAGGTTCTGGGTTCCTGACTGGTCTAGAGTGGGCAGGTGAGTGGTGGGACCACCTACTTCTCCACTGGGACCCGAGGACCTTCTTGGAGGAGTCTAGTGTACCAGGAGGTGCAGCTGAACCCCAAACATCTCTGTCTTCCACATCATGCGCTGCCTGGTTCCTTGCCCTTCTGGGTCCTACCTGCCGGAGCTGCAAAGTAAAAATTCAGGTTAGAAAAAAATTGGTGTGATTAGAGCTTTTGTAAGCCCGGTGAGGACTTGGCTGGTTCTGAGGATCCCTTCTGTGAATTGGTGGTAAGGTAAGGAAAGGGGTCTGTGTCCCCCTGGCATGGACCTAATGGAAAATCTTCTTTCCACTTGAGAGACACTGAGAATGTCTAGGTGCTTGGCAAAGGGGCTTTCTCTGCGATCACACGTGTAGGGGCTGTGTTGGCAATTCTCGATCCCACCAAAGTTTGGGGCTACCTGGTCTCTCCCTTCCTCCTCCTCTTCTTCTTTCATCTTCTCTTCTTCCCTAACAGTATTGAACCTAGATCCTGTGCATGCTAAACAAGTCTACCCCTGAGCTACATCTCCAGCCCAGATCTGTCTCCGGGTAAATAAGTTGTACCTCTACAGGAGACTTCCACATCATCCCTGGGAAGCTTGGCTCTCACAAACTGTAATCAAGCTTGGGGTGTTTCTAGTAAGCATGGAGATTCTGGAAGAGTTTATGCTCTCCAGCCTTCAAGTGGTTTTTGAGAAGTAGGACATGATAGGTGGTGATGATTGATTATATCATGTGGCACTTGCTTTGAAGCCAACACCATGAGCTCACCACCCAGCTACACTTTTTGCTGCATCTATGTTGTGCCTTTGAACCACTGCTAACCTCTGAGTTTCAGTTTTCCTCAGCCATCAAACAGTGGGCTCAGAGGAATGTCTGTGTGGTGGGGTAATAATGGTGAGAATCAAAGAGCTCAACGTAGTACTTGGTACTTTGTAGTAACTGACTGTCATCAGAGGTGTCTAGTGTGACATTACTGTTATTGCATGGTTAAAAGGTGTGGGGCAACTTTCCTCAGACTACCCTGAAATGTACTGCCTAAATCATGGTGGGAAGTGTCCCAGCCCAGAGCCATGCAGCTTGAGGTTCTGGGTGGGAGGTAGTGTTTTAGGTAGAGTCAACTTGACCCAGTCGCTCAGCTGCAGATGAGGAAATCTAGTCATGAGAAGAAGAAGTGACCTCTCCAAGGACGCATGTCCTGGGAAAGCAGAGGGTCTGAGAACTTTACTAATGAATCGCAGGTCTAAATGCCCACCAAAGAAGCAACTTATCTATCTTTGTGGTTGGGCTGAGCTGAAGAGAACTAGAGAGCCACCAGGGTTGTGGGTGGTCTGCAAGCCAAACACCTGCCCTGGAGCTCAGCTCTGCTGTCTCAAATCTGGAGCCCTCTCCTCCTAAGCCTTCTCTCCTAAGTGAGATTTGCCTGGAGGGTGGGTCCTCTGGGGACACTCAGCTCAAGCAAACGGATTGTCATGTGGAAACTTCTAAAAAAGCACAGGGTCTCGAGCGCACAGGAGGGGGTGGTTGCCTTTAGCCCAAAGCTGGAGGTATGTAAATAGAAAGTGAAAGGGGGAAAAAAAAGCCGCCACAGAACGGGAGGTGAAAGAGCCACTGAGGAGTTGGTGGCAGGAAGAGGACTAGCAGCACACAGAAGCTGGCGCAACCACCCCGCGGTAGGTGTCTCCAAGGTCTGACTGGGAATCTGAGGAGGCCGGCAACTATTTGCCCGAGGTCAGACAGCCAGGCTGGAAAGAGTTGGATGGGCGTACAGACGATAAAGAGGCTTCTCAGATTCTGGACTGACTGACTGTGTGCAGGACCTGGGAGCTGGGAACCGGAGTCACAGGCTGTGCACTGCAGAACTCGAGGTGAGGGCAGGCGGGGCATGGGGGGGGGCAACCTTGCAAGAGCGTCTACCGCTCTGAGATGCAGATGGAGAAGGAGCAGGTGTGCACCCCACTTGTTCTTCAACATCTACCTAGGGACGCTCAAGGGAGGGACCAGGGACCTTGGATGAGGGGCTGCCCTTCACTGGACCTTTATTTGCCTGTTGGGACATATCACTCTGGAGTCTGGGTATAGGGCACTTCTTGTGAGGACTTTTGAACATAGAGTGTAGAGGTCTGGCCCCCACCTATTTGACCTTTATGGGGCAAGGTGTAGGCCTTGCTTTACTTGGCCACATCCTTTAAGGAGAGTTGCAATTGAGGTGAGTGCCAGAAGTGGGTGGGTAGAGTTCTCCTGGGGAGCCCAAATGTTAGAACTGCAGCTACTACACCTAGCTGTATGAGATCCTAAGAATGTACTCTCCTCCTACAGAGTCCCACAGCTCCTTTCTCCTCCCCGGGCCTCACACACCTAGGCTCCCATAGGGCTGGCAGCCCTCATCCTTTCCACACCAATTCCTCACTTCCGAGAAAAGTCGTATTAATCTGTGCTTCCAAACAAATAAATACGATTTCTCGGGCAAATTAAAGAAACTGGGCTTTCCTCCTTTGGTACCCTGCTGTAGCCAAAGGGCGTCCCCTTCCGACGACTGCAAACCCTGCTTTCCTGGAGGTTGGGAATAAGAGTGTGGAGAAGCCCTCAGAGATGCCTGAGTTGCAGTCCCAGTAGCCCACACTTGGGAACTCTTCTGAGAGGCTGTTGATAACAGGTCCCTTGACCACATGATCCACAGTACCAGTCAAGGTCCGTAGCTCTGCCCCAGGCCTGGGTCTCCAGTACCAGGTCTCTCCCCTAAGGTCTCAGGTGGGCCCTGGAGTGCCAGGCCCTGCTTTGGTCCTACCTGTGTTCCCTGGGTGCATGCTCTGGGAACTTCTGCACGATGATTCTATCTACTTTCAAGGAGAGGCACTAATGTGATCTGGGGAAACTGAGTCTTGGAAATGATCTGTTGTTATTTTTAAATGTTAATATATTCACACATATTAATTTACTTTAGATTAATAATCAAACAATATATAATAATTTATGTGTACTTATACACATAACCTATAACGGTATATAAGATCACATTTATTAATTAATATGTTTATGTTTGATTTTATTTTGCCAAAGGCCATATAGCAAACTGTTGAAAAAATCAGGGTTTGAACCCAGATCTCCTGAGAACCCTGTCTGCCTGAGTAGCAGATGTGAATTTCCATGAATGCTAGTGGGTTTTGAGCAGGCTGTCAAAGACAGGCCTGGTAGTTAGCAGAGCAAAAGCCCCCTGATGACGGCAGAGATTTTATTTGGCATACATTCTGGAAATTAACTGAAGGATTCTGTGCCAAGGCCCTGTGGCAGTCTCAGGAAATCAGAGGAGGGAGTGGAAAGCCTCTAGATTTGACTTTCAGGCTGGCCTTCAGTCATCATGGCTGACAAGCAGCTTCCCCTCTCCATCACTTCTCTGCAAAATGGGCAAAACATGAGAGATTCCTGGAGAACTGTGTGACTCATGCAGGAGCATTTGGAAACCCACCAGCATATGTCAGGAGCCAGCGGCTTCCAGAGTTGGAGTGCACACCTGAGGTGCCTTGGGAAGAAGCGGTGGCTGAGGAAGCTCCTCATGAGGGGACAGTCCAACTTCTACTCTGATTCAAGACAGATTCTGAGCTTCACTGTCAGTGTCTTAACAAGAGTAATAACCGCCCCTCCATCCACTTCCTCATTCTCTGCTCTTTCTCATTGCTTCCCCCTTCTTCTCTTTCTCTTCCTCCTCTTAAAAGTGTAATTTCATTTCATTTATTGACTTGTCTAGTTATGGTGTGGAAGGGGGTCAGCACATGTGCCAACATGCATGTGTGGAGTTGGTTCTCCCCTTCCACCATGTAGGTCCAGGGGATTGAATTCGAGTTGTCAGGCTTGGCTACAGGTACCTTTACCCACTGAGCCATCTCACTAGGTCTCTCTCCCCTCTTTTGAGACAAGGTCTAGATGGTAGCCCAGCTAGATTCAAACATGCCAATCTCTCGTCCCAGGTCCCCTGAGACCTGGGGATTCCAGGATTGTGAGGCTATTTTAAAGATGGTGCTATTTCAATAGCACTGTTTTGTATTGGTGGTGGGTGGCATCATTTCCTGGATGTTCAAGACAGTGGTAGAAAGTATTTTTGTAAAAGCATGGTGAAAATAGGCAACATAACTTTACTACTGAACATGTTCATAGTGTTCTAGAACCACCAGCTCTGTCTCTGGAACTTTTCCACTCCACTCCCAATGTAATGGAGTAATGGAGCAGTAACTCCACCTTCTCTCTCCTGGTCCCTAGTAACCTCCATTCTGCCATCTGGTCTTCAGAGCCTGACCGTTTTCAACTGGTGTAAGTGCAATACTTCAGTGTCTGCCTTCCTTTGTCACCACATCTTCAGGGTTTTCCCACAATGCACTCTGGTTCAGAAAACAATGACAAAAGAATATTCTAACACACAGGCCATGTGTTGTGTTCATAGGCAGTGTTGGTGGGTACTCAGCTTGCCTCTGCCCTTGAACTATGTCTTATTTTTTTGTTTTTTGTTTTTGTTGTTGTTGTTGTTGGGTGGTGTGTGTGTGTGTGTGTGTGTGTGTGTGTGTGTGTGTGTGTAGTTGTTTGGGCTATAATTTTGAGGGCTTGGTTATAAGGTCCTCACTCTGTACCCTAAGCTGGCAACCTCCTGCCTCTGCCTCCCTAAAGTGCTGAGATTCCAAGTGAAGTGTACACCACAATGCCCAGCAGCCTATGGACTATTTATAACATTGATAGCTTTAAATATTGATGTCAAAGGATCTGTTTGGTTACTTGCTTTTGATTAAAACAACAACAACAAAAAAAAAACTCATTCTTTTATGTTTTAGTCTCATTCTATCCCCAAATCTGTCATCACTTACCTCAACCCTCGCAGTGCTGGGATTGTAGCTATGAGCTACCACACCCAGCTGGATTTCTCTCATTTATTTATTTTACATTTATTCATTTATTTGATTGTGTATGTTTGGGGGCCAGTACCATGGCAGGCCTGGGCAGGTCAGAGGACATCCTGTGGGAGTCAATTCTTTCCTTCCAGTGTGTGGATCCTGGGGATCCCCTTAGCCTGCTGAGTCATCCCCTTTACCTGATGAGTCATCTCTACCACCCCAGTAGCATTCTTTTAAAATAAGTATATTTGAGGCAGACATAGTGACACACACCTGTTACCCTAGCACTTAGGAGGCTGAAAGATATAGTGAGACCCTTTCTCAAACAAACAAAGGCCCTGGTGTGGTGGCGCATGCCTTTAATGCAAGTTCATGGGTGGCAGAGGCAGGCAGATAGAGTTCTAGGTCAGTCTGGTCTATACAGCAAGTTCCAGGCCAGCCAAGGTTAAATAGTGAGACCATATCTCACTATTTAATAATAATAACAATAGCAATAACAAATATCCCAAACAATACAACCCACATTTATGTTACTTCAAAATGTTAGTGTAACCAAATTGGGTATTGTCGAGCAACAGTTCAGACCAGGCTGGATGGCACTGAGTTAGAGGAAAGAAAGATGAGGCTGTGGCCAGGTCACTGTATGGAGTGAGCAGCTGAAGAGGGCTGCTGAGAAACTTTCAAAAAGAAACCCCAAAGAATGGGAGAAGTGTCTCACTTGCCTCTGGAGTTTCCAGCTGAGAAGTATGGAAAACAAGCAGCAAGCAGGGAACTATGGGAGGAGCCAGGCAAGCTAAGGGGTGGAGTCTGCTTGGCAAGAGGATAGGCATGTGGCATTGGAAATTAAGTCTCCTTTCTTTAAAAAAAAAAAAAAAAGATTTATTGTTGTATTATTTTTAATTATTTGTAGGTGTGTGTGTGTGTGTGTGTGTGTGTGTGTGTGCGCATGTGGGTATAAGCATATGAGTGTAGTTGTTGACAGAGGCTGGGGTTTGGATCCTCTGGAGCTGGTGTTACAGAGAGCTGTGAGCTGTCTGCCATGGATGCCAGGGTCCAATTCAAGCCCTCTGCGAGAGGAGCGAGTGTTCTTAGTCACTGAACATCTCTTCAGCTCCAGCTCCATCTATTCTTCAGCATCACTAGAGAGCAAGTATGAGAACAGGGCTGTTACAGGGGATGCTGGGTTTTAAATGTGGATTGCTGTCAGATGCAGTGAGTACATACTGGCAGCCAGCACTTGAGAGCTGAGACAGGGGAACTGAGCTCCAGGCCAGCCTGGCCTACACAGGGAGAGCCTATCTCAGAAGAAAAACAAAATGCTCCCTGTAAGAAACCCAATCACAAAAGCCAAGGCCTGGGGTTGTAGCTCAGTGACAGAGCCCTCGTCTGGTATACAGGACTCTAGATTCTCTATCCCACCACAAGGGAAGAGGCTTGGGATAGTAGTTACGCCCCAAGAGCAAGAGACACATTAGATGACAGCACAATGCTAAACTATCCAGTGAAGCTTCCAGACTTGTCAGTCAACAGAACCCAGAAAGTATCCCCTGACCACCAGAAAACATCACACCAAGTGCACACCTATGAGCCGAGGCAGGGGGGTTGCTGTGAGTTCTAGACTAAACTGCCATAGGACATAGCCTGACCCTGTCTTTCAAAACAAATCCAAACAAGACCCACAAATTGTATAGGTTCCAGGCTCTGCTGAAGATCCTGTGCTAGGTATGGGCACAGGATGTGGGACATGTAATTCCTGCCCTTGACTATTTGTTCAAGGCCAAGGCTGGGACCTCGGAATTAGCACAGAACACACTAGACATTAAATTCTCAGCTCAAAGGAGATTTGTTTGCCCTGAAGGGGACAAGGGAAGGAGGATGCCACCTCTGCTACTGTCTCACAGGAGTAGTTTTTAAAGGAGAAAATCACGGGGTGTGTGTTGCATTGTGTAGGTCCTGATTGGATGTGTTAGCCAGTGTAGCCCAATAATGAATTTTGGTGGCTTGATAGTAGACCTTGGTGATCAGCCTCAGGAATCAGTCAGGCATAAGGAAGTGGCCCTGGATGGCCAGCTTTAGGAATGTGATCTAATGACTTAACATGAGAGAGAGGAGTGAAAGGGCAAGACCTGCCAATGCCATGTTAGCCATGTTAGCCATGCTCTGGCCTGTGAGAGACCTTCAGTGATGTCCTTGGATCACCACCATCAGCTCCCTGAAAGCAGGCCCATTCCTAATTCGTGTCAGGGTTCAAGCTGGAGTTTGGGGTCCCACTTTGCTAAACTGCAGCCATAAGACCTTTCTTTTCCATGCTCAACATCCAGCTTGGGTTTCTTTCTAAGAAAATATGCTGGCTTTTCTTTCTAAGCCACTGACTGCCACAGGAAAGTTGAGGCTCACTAGGCTGCCTGGAGCTGGGGAGGGGCTCTTGGTATGGAAAGGGTGCTGATGCCCCTGGTCCTCTGGCTGCAGCTCTCCCAGTGTGTCCCCTTCCTCCTGTCCAGATACCAGATCCTGCCACTTACCAGTCCTTGTGGAGGCTGCACTTGTTCCCGTCATGGCTCGGTGGGTGTTTTCATTCACTCAGAGCACAGGTGGAGGAGGCTTGTTTGTAGTACCCACAATGTGTCATTTGTGGGTTTCTGTGTGATTTCCAGCTCATATTTGGAAAAAGTATTTAAAAAGCTGCCAGAGGTGAGGCTCTTGTGGAAGGCAGAACTGAGCTGAAGATGTTCATACTGAAGCCTGCCTGGCCTCGGAGTGAGGTACACTGGGAGAGGCAGAATGGTTTGAGGGGAGATGCACTGCAGTGAGGTTGCCAAGCAGATCACAGCAGATCCCTTAGGGAGCCTAGGAGCTGATTCGCCAAGGTGTGTCAAATTCAAGCAAGGAGATGAGAACTTTGTGCCCCACATAGGCCTATGCTTGGATGTGAGCTGGCGTCTTTGTCCATGCTCTGATGCTATGTCACAGTTGGATGGAGGTAGGATGAGCCTGAAAGCTGAACTCTGGGAAGTTCAAGAGTTTGGCTATGCGATCTGTCAGGGGCCTTCTTGCTGCATCTTAGCATGACAGATGCCATATGGCAAGATGGAGCCAGTGTACCACTCAGGACTCTTTCTCTTTTTAGGAAGCTGCTAATCCACTCTAGTGACATCATCTAACCTTAATTTCCCCACCTCTGAGTACTGGAAAGCTGAGGTTAAGTGACTGACACATGACATCATCTGGGAGAAGTGGCATGTCTCTGGTTGTTCCCAGGGAGACCTTGGGAACCACATGCTGCTGGCCAACTCATTGACTGTCCCATAGGGTGGATCTCTATGGGCTTCCAGCATCCACAGAGGCTAATGTGTCAAGTCAGAGCACTCTGGAGGCCATGCTTGAGCTGTTGTGTAAAATGGTTGATTCCCTCCCTCTCCCTCTCTCTCTCCCTCTCCCTCCCTTTCTTTCTTTCTCTCTCTCCCTCCCTCACTTCCTGCCTTTCATTTCCTTTCTCTTCATTTCTTCTCTCTTCCTTTGATGTCTCTCCTTTTCTTCACTTTCGCATTTTTTCTTTTTTCCTTCCTCCTTCCCTTCTTTCCTTTCTCTTTTTTTCTTTATATATGTGCATGAGAGAGCCAGAGATCAACTTTGGGTGTCACTCCTCAGGTGCTGTCCACCTTCATTTTTGAGACAGTGTCTCTTGCTGGAATCTTGAGCTCTCTGATTAGGCTAGGTAGCTGGATGGTAATGCTCCAGAGATTCTTCTCTCTCTACCTCCCCAGGGCTGGGGCTATAGGCATTTAATACCATGCCATTTGTTGTTCTCTCTCTCTCTCTCCCTCTCTCCTTCCCTCGCTCCCTCTCCCCCACCTCTGTATGTATGTGTTATGGTGTTTGTGTGTGTACAAATGTGCATGTGTGTGCACTATAAATAAGACACACATGACCTTGCTTAGCTTTTTATGTGGGTCCTGGTGATCCAAACTCAGGCCCTCACTCTTGCATGGCAGGCATTTTACTGACTGAGCAATCTCATTAGCCTTTGCCTTCTTTAGTTTGTTTGTTTACTTGCTTTTTCATTTTTTAAAAACATTTCTAGGGTTGCAGCTATATTTAACAGAAGGTACAGAGATTTTTTTCCTCATCTACTATGAATGCACAGCTTCCCCAACTACCCACATTCACCCCAGAGCAGTCTGTGTTGCCATTTATTGATTCTGCAATACTACCTCATTATCACTTAAAGTTCAAAGTCAAAGTTTGGGCTCAGTCTTGGTACAGTGCATTCCGTGGGTTTGGACCAGTGTGTAGTCACGAGTATCTATGATGGTAGTGTCTTCCAGAGTGGTTTCCCTGCCCTGTAAACGGCAGCATTCCACCCATTCATTCCTCTCTGGCTCCAACCAGCCTCCGGCAGCCCCCTTTTATGGAGTGATATGAAGTTGGAACTACACAAGTTGGGTTGGTACCTTTCACACAGAGAAATTGTTAGGAGCTGCTGTTTGCTTTTGTCTTGTAGTCATGGGAATAGGACTCAGCGCCTCCCCATGTTGTGGCACTGCTCTATATACCTTAACCCAGTTTCTACCTTTTGTTATGTAACCCAGACTAGCCTTGAACCTGCAATCTTCCTGCTGCCACTTAAAGCTAGTACTACAAGATCTGCCACCAGGCTTGGATCTTGGTTCTGTTGTTGTTTTGTGTGCTTGAGACAAGGTCTCACTATAAAACCTAGGTTGCCCTTTCATTCATTATTCTCCAGCTTCTGCTTCTTGAGATGCTGGTATTGGAGACCTGCATGACCATACCCAGTGACAATTGTATTTTTAGACTATTCTGTGAAGCCCCTTTTAGAGGAAAAGAAGCTCTGGGCCTCTCAATGTCCTTTCAGCCAACAACATTTTTTCACTTGTTAAAGGATCTGGAATCCTTGTAAAATGTTACTTGAAAGTCACTGTTCTCCTACAGCCCTCTTACTTAACAGATGACAGCCTTGGGAACTGGAGATGGGAAGGGGTTTTCCCAGAGTCACACAGCCTGCCAAAGCAGATAGGACCCATGTCTCATGTATTGGTCCTATGCCACTGGACAGTTGTGAACTCAGCTGTCCCCCAGCTTGGCTACCCCTGCTTCCTCTGCCCAATATCCACCATGGACGAACTCTGTGGGTACTTCCAAGTCTATTTCCAGTTTCTCTAATTACTGTGTCTTACCATAGGCTGACTGACTGCTCTAAGCCCAGAGGAGCTAGGACACTGGGAGAGAAATACCAAGATGGTTGAGGATGCTGGGAGAGAGGACAAGCTTGGCAACAGGGTGAAGACAACCAGAGGGTGATTCCATGACACAGCTGCAGCCCTGTGTTCCCAGTGACATCCCCTGTAGCTCAGAAAAAGTTGTGGTCCTCAAGCTAACCTCCTCCTAGCCTCAAAAATCTTACTCCTATTGCCCCTGTCCCAGGTACCCTATCCTGAGCCATCTTCTGAAGCAGACCAAGCCAGAAGGACCTTAGACAGCCTCCAAGGCAAGAGGTGCAGACAAGGAGCTGAAGGAGACATAACTGTGACACATATTAGCGTGCAGAGAACAGTCAGGAACAGGGATTATCAGCCACAGTGGATTGTATGCTCTTTACAGAAACACTGTGATGATCACATGCACATACATGCATGCACACACACTCAAATATACTCGTTAGCTTGGGAAACAAAAACACTAATATCATGGACCTAATTCACGGCCCAGTTTTGAAGCCATACTTCAACCTGCCATTCACCATGGCAATGTGGAGCCAAACAATAGCAGTATTTCCAGATATTCCTGATGTGAAACTTTTCATACATGGCCCCTCAGCACTGCTCTCTCTCTCTCTCTCTCTCTCTCTCTCTCTCTCTCTCTCTCTCTCTCTGTGTGTGTGTGTGGGGGGGGGGTCTGTGTGTGTCCTGGGGATGGATCCCATGGTCTCTCCTATGCTAGGCAACTGACCTACCACTGAGCTACATCACAGCCCAGTCTCTCAATATTGCTTTTGCTCCTAGTGGAAGTCTTAACTGAGACTAGCAGTTTCTGCTAGCCTCCTCTGTGTCATGTCCTGAGCTATCTGCCCACTCTGAGACATGAGGCCTGAAGGCCATTCATTCCCTCTTTTGTCTATGGCACTTGCCTCCTCCTGCCCAATCCTAAGTCCTCACCTTCTTCCATGAGCTTTTGGACCAGGATCCCCCACCCCTAATTCCAGGCAGCTTACAAGGTGTCAAGAACATAGTATTGTTCTTTTTTTAATTATTATTATTATATGGATGGGGCTGGAGAGATGTCTTAAGTCTTAATGGTGTTTGCTGCTCTTCCAGTTCCCAGCATCTACATCAGACTGCTCATAATTGCCTGTAACTCCAGCTCCAGGGTTATAACACCTTCTTCTTACTTCATTCTTATCCCTTTTGGAACTGCTGGTAGAGGAGACAGTCTGTTTGAGAAACTTTTGAAGGAATTCCCACACTAGCAGAAACATGGGGAGCATGGCCCTGGAGGCATTGGGAAATCCCAAGCCAAGACCTAGGGAGACCTCAATGTGAATAGAAGCAGGTTTAGTGTGGTGAGAGGCTCCAGACTGGGAGAGGAGAATCCCTTCTCTGATGCCCACCTCACCCTCTGCCACCAACATGAGCTTTCTTTGACTGGAGACTTCCATGTGACTATCACACTGCACAGAGCCACCCTTGACCTTTTGAGGCTCCACAGGGCATTCCCTCCCCATGTCTGCAGAAAACATACACAGAGAGGGTAAGTCACTTGCCTAAGGCCCCACAGCTGGGCTCAAATTCCCATCTCATTACCTGGTACCCCTTTTCTCCTCCCATCCTCAGACCTCAACAGTAGCGGGTGTTCATCCTCTGCCTTCTCCTTCCAGGCCATAGTCTGTGTGCCACCATGGAACTGGGGTTTCCAGAGGGCAGCTACCTGGAGCTCCTTAACAGCAATGCTGACCCCCTACACCTCTACCACTCCTTTGACCATATGGACCTGCCTAGGGAGGAGGAGACCGAGCTCAGCTCAGGTGGGCCTTGTTCCCCGGGGCCTCTTCTGGCCTTCTTCATCCCTCTGCAAGCTGAGAGACAGTGAGCAAGTGTCAGAACCAAGGACAGCTCCCAATCCTGGACAATCTTACTGGCCCTCCCCTGGAAACTGTCACCCTCCTTCCCCCACCATCCCTCTTCCCAGACTCCCAGTCTTCATCCTAGGGGCTTTCCCCTTCCAGAGCCGGACACAGACACCATCAACTGTGACCAGTTCAGCAAGCTGTTGCAAGACATAGAAGGGGATGAAGAGACCCGGGAGGCCTATGCCAACATTGGTAAGAAGGTGGTAGAGGCCAGAGAAAGGACAGAAAGGAAAAATTCTCCTTCACTGATCTCACTGGGTCATATTAAAAAATGGTATAAAAAAATCCCTCCCACCATAACTGTAGCTAGGGAGAGCAGCTAAGGCTGGAAAGGAAGGGCTGCAAGGAGGAAGGAAGGAGGGGAGGACTAAGAGAGATGACCACCAAGCCAATCACACCCTTTATAGCATTTCCCTTCCTTTCTTTCTGCTTTTTGTGTTATGTTTGTTTCATTTTACTTTTGAGACAGGGTCTTATCTAGCCTAGGATGGCCTGGAACTCACTATGTATCCCAGGCCAATCGCAAACTCATAGAAATCTTTAGGCCTCAGCCTCCCAAGTGTAGGGCCAATGGCATGCACCATATCCAGCTCTACACTTCCATTTCCATATTCTTTTCTGGCTTCTGCTCCTCTTTCCCACAAAGTCCACACCATACACCTTCCCCAGCATCTAAGCCAATGAGTCTGGCATTGCAGCAGCTGACACTGGCAGTTTGTTAATTGCTAGACTTCATGACCACACTGAGGCCTTGGAGCATTACATCAATGAAATCCATGATGTGAGAATCTGTTGATTATGGATGAGGAAATTGAGGTCGAGAGAGATGAAACAGCCTCAAGGTTGACTCAGATGGCCAGAAGCAGATCTGAAATCCACTGCCAAGGTTTCTGCACTTTCAAATCCTGACTTAAACATGAAAAAGAAATGCCTGAGATTGAGCAGGTTGATAAGGCATGCCTAGCTTTAAAAAAAGATTCAGGGTGAGCCGGGTAGCTCTGAAGGTTAATGGAACTTGCTACCAAACCCCATAACCTGAGTTTAAGCCCCAGACTCAGGTGGTGGGAGGAGAGAACCAACTCCTCCCAGGTGCCCTCTGACACATTCCATGACACTGGTGCATGTGAGTGCACTCACTGAAATATACATGCACACATACATGTGCAACACATATACATCATACACACATGCACACCACACATACATGCACACTACACACACAAATGCCCACCACACACTATATGCAACACACACATAAACATACACACCACATACACACATGCCCACCACACACATGCAGCACACAAACACACACGCACATGAACATACACACCACATACATCAACATCATACATACATGCGCACCACACACAAATGTGTGCCACACACAAATGTGTGCCACACACACATGCACACCACACACATACACACACATACACACACACACACACACACACAGAGGAACATACACACATGCATAATGAATTCCAGGCCATGCAAACGTCTTCCCACTAGCTCCAAGTCACATGCCATTTCATTTAATTTAACCATCATTTATGGGTTACCTACTGGGTACCATGTTGAATGCTCCAACATACTTCTAATCATTTCTGTCCATCTCTGTATAGTATATGCTATTTCTTCTCTTCATTCAGGTGAGGAAAACAGTAACCAGAGACATTAAGTAAATGGAGCTAGTGGAGAATAAAGACAGAGTTTGAACTCAACCCAATGCCATCATTACAACTCTGCTTTGAGCTGCTTTATAATGGTAGATGTGTGTTCATGGGCACAAAGTACTCATTTAATAAAACAAAAGTACATGAAAGGCAATGTTTCTTTGCTCATTCATTCAACTTACACTCAGCAACACTTATAGAGGCCTTACTGTGCACCAGGCCCAGAAGGTTGCAGCTCCTGGGTACACGGCCTGAGGCTTGATTCACAGTAGGACTTCCAGGAGACCTTTTGACTGACTGTGTGCTTCCTCCCCTGGCAGCGGAGCTGGATCAGTACGTGTTCCAGGACACCCAGCTGGAGGGCCTCAGCAAGGACCTCTTCAGTAAGTCGGGAGAGGCTGATCTTGGCTCAGCCTCAGTTTCTTCCTGACCTGAAGAAATGCCTGAGAGCCACACTTTCTCACTGTAGAGACAGTAGTGGCCTTACTGGGGGTTCTGTGATTGTAATGTGGGTCTCTGGTGTTTCTCCAAAGTAGAGCACATTGGAGCAGAGGAAGGCTTCAGTGAGAGCATGGAGGTCCCTGTAGAAGCAGGACAGAGGACCCAGAAGAGACGTGAGTGAGCCCCTCCTTGATCCAGCCTGGCCTTTCTCAGATCTAGTCCCTCCTTACCTCTGCAACCTACTGTGATCCCAGCTGCTTCCATTAAGTCTTATCTACCTCCCTACCACAACCCCCTACCTCTGCTTGGGGAGGAAACAAACAGCTCAAGAGCAAATGGCCCTCCTCCTGGAGGAGTCTATGTGTGCAGCTTTGGTTCCTGTTCCTCAGGGACTTTTGAGTCCTGCTTTCTCTTCCTTTCAGGTCTCTGAGGGAGATCTCTTTAAGCAATGGGTATGGCCTTAGCCAGGACTGGGTTGTAATACTGGATATGCTGTCTATGGGCTATGTGTTCTTGGCTAGGCACCTACATCTCTCTGAGCTTCCTGCTCTCTTGCCTCCTTAGTCTGTCCTCAACTGGTGGCCACTGATGCTTTGCCATGCAGATTAGGGCATCCCTGCCTTGCTGGTCCTCCAGATATGGTAGGATACATTCTAAGAGGCCTGGTGGGCTGTCCTTCTATCTCTTCTTGTGGCTCACCATGGAGAGACACTACTTTGGCTACACTCACTTTACCCCATGCTGCAGCCCATGCAGACTGCCCACACTGTTCCTCTTTTCCATAGTTAGGTCCTTCCTCTTTCCCCATAGTTAGGTCCTTTAAAGCCTGTAGCCTACCTCATCCAGGAAGCCCTCCCTGACCACACACCCACATAAAGTCACTGTCTAATTTATGTTTATTTTATTTTTTAATGTATTCATTGTGTGTGTGTGTGTGTGTGTTTTCCTGCATGCATGTCTGTGTACCACATGTGTGTGGGTACCTACAGAGGCCAGAAGAGGTTATAAGATACTCTAAGACTGGAGTTACAGATGGTTGTGAACTACCATGAGGGTTCTGAAAATTGAACTCAGGTCTTGTGGAAGAGCAGATGGCGCTCTGAGATATCTTTCCAGTCACTATACGTTTATCTTGTGTGTGTGTGTGTGTGTGTGTGTGTGTGTGTGTGTGTGTGTGTGCGCTGTAGGGATAAAACCCAGGTCTTTTGAATGCCAGGAAAACACTCTACATTAAACTGCACCCCCAGGCCTTGTATATTTATTTACTGGTGGGCATGTGAATCTGGTGTGTGCTGTATGTATAATTAGTGTGGTAAGCTTGGACAGTGGCAGAGCTTGCCTCCGGCCCATTCCTTCCTTTGCACTTCTCACTAAAGGCAACCTTGTAAAAACACTACTCACCTGCTCCATCCCACCACACAATCACACATATGAACATACACTTACATATATGCACAGCATATATACACACATGTACATGCACAAACACACAATCATGCATACACATACACATACACATATGCACACACTGTTTCACTCTACCCCTACAGTGTCTGAGAGGGCATTTCTAGATTGCTGCTGGAGAACACAGGGTCTTCAGAATGTTCCCACCCACTTCTCCTTTCCTCCCCTCCCTTTTCTGTTCTTCCTTCCTCTTTGAAATGTCTTATTACTGTGTGTGTGTGGGGGGTTGCACACATGCTACAGTGAGCTTGTCCACATCAGATAGCTTTCTGGAGTCAGTTCTCTCTTTCCACCTTTCCATGGTTCTGGGAGTTGAACTCAGTTCTCCTGGTTTGTATTACAAGTGCCCTACCCACTGAGTCACCTCACATACCCCTCCTGTCTCTTTCCTTCTTGTCCCCTGCTCTCCCTCCTCTTCCCTCCCTCTACCCTGAGCCAAGGTATGAGTCCCTCTGTGAGTGAGCATATCTCTTCCCTTCTTGGATTCCACAGTTAATATTGGAATCTATTTGTCTTGAGCTGCTCCACCCATTAGTAGCTTTTTTGATCTTCTTTTGGTGCCTTTCTAATAAATTACAGCCTATGGTTTCCTTTGGCTCATGCCTGCCAGTGCCCTGGCTCTGGCACATCTGGCCTAAGCTGAGTCCTTGGGTGCCACCTCCACAGTTGTATGGCTGTATGGACTTTTGCTGAGGGGCATGGTTTTTGCCACTTATCTGTTAAGACATGTTCTGCTTTCCACTTTAGTCTGCAAGTGGACATGATGTGCATGCAAGGTTATAGCATCCACAGAGGAAGAATTAAGGCTTTGGGGACAACCTGGGCAGAGCCCAGAGCAGTTGGCTCCAGTGGTTTTATAGCTTCAGCCTCATCTGATCTGTGGTTCTGTGGCTTTGCCTCTCCCTATTTTTCACCTGTCTGCCAAGATTCTTCTAGCTGAGACTTGACTTCAAGCACCAGAACTGGCCAGCATCCCGAGGAGTAGGGAAGAAGTGGGACACAGGTTCTAAAGTCTCCAGACAAGGCCACATGACCTGTTGGGAATCAAGAAATCACATGGTTGGGGACATCCAATCCTGGGCCACTGATCTAAGGCTTCTCTCTGCAGGCTCCCCAGAAGAGCACCCTATGGACCTAAAGCACAGGAAGCTTGGTGAGTTGGTCAGTGGTCTAGACAGCCCCATTTGGAGGAGCATAGGCCTCCTTAAATACAGCACAAGCCAGCGCTGAGCCCCAGGGATTGGGGTTGGGAGTAGTTCATGAGTAGAGTGTGTGCTTATTGTGGACAGGACCCTGGGTTGAATTTTAGCATCACAGAGGGATGGAAAAAGAAGGAGGAAATGGATGGAAGATGGGGGAAGAGAGAAAGGAAGAGAGGACGAAAAGAAGGGAAAGTGAGACACACACACACACAGAGAGAGAGAGAGAAAGAGAGAGAGAGAGAGAGAGAGAGAGAGAGAAAGAGAGAGAGAGGAAGAATGGAAGGAAGGGAATACGTAGCTCAGAGAGCTAAAGTCACCTGCCCAAGATCACGCAGCTATGAGAGAGTGAGTGGGTTACAAACTGAGATGACAATTCCTCAGCCTGCACTATGGTGGAAAACTTATCTCCACCCCCTAGCAGCCTCCATGAACCCCAAGATGATGGGGAGGTAGCTCAATCAAAAGAAAGCCCAAACAGGATGAGGAAGGCAGGACCCTTTCCATCTCACAGCCCTCCCATTCTGTAGAGGAGAGTGCTGTGCTCACCCTCAGGGGAGCAGGTAGTGCTGCCCCTGCCCTTCTTTGGACAGAACCTGAAGGCTGAGGGAAGTGCTGGGGAAGGTGGGAGGGGCTGGAGCTACAGGCCCTGTCATAGGTTTCTTCAGTCTGATTCTGGGGTTCCTAGGGAGGCCCCTGAGTCCAGCCACAAGGAAAGGATCAGCAGCTGGCCATCCCAGCTAGTTGGGGCCCAGAGGGGGACAGGCATTTTCCTCTAACTGCTAAGAGAGAGATCCTTACTGTCCTAGGAGGCACTCCAAATGCCCATCCAACTTCTAACCCACCCCTTCCCCACAGCTGAACCCTCTATGGTGCCCATGCTGACCGGGAGCTTCCTGATGGGGCCAGCAAGCCTCTCCACCATGCCCTACCTACCACCTGCTCTGTCCAATCAAAAGCCAGTGTCCAGCCATATACACCTAGAAGGAGCTACTCAGACATCTGGTATGTTGAGGACCTGGAGAAAATGTGTCCCCTCCCTTCTGGCAGTTCATTGAGGAATTAGCACCAGGAAGGGGCTACTAAAACAGGATGACCCATTAGGTCATCCCTTCCCACCCACACCCTGCTTGAAAGCACACCTGGCTCAGAAGTAAACATCCTGCGGGGGTGGGGTGGGGGGAAAGACGACAACGACACTTTCCTGACAGTCATGTTCACTTCTCACTCCTTCTTGTCTTTGTCAGCTACCCTGCTAGGCTCTAGGGACACCACCATGGGCAAGACAGGCTCAGCTGCTGCTCCTGGAGAAATGAAAGCCCTTGAGAGGGAGTTGAACATCCACCCCACATTACTAAACAGAAGTACAAAGATGGGTGTTGTGGACAGTCCCCCCTCACTGCCTCTGTCTCCTGCAGTGCCCCCCTCTAGGTCCTCACTGACCTGTTTGGATCTCCCCATTGGACACATCCAGCTCCTTCCCACTCTGCCCCAGGGACTTTGGCAAATCTCAGGGACTGGCACAGGGCTCCCCAGTGTTCTGATCTACCATGGTGAGTGTGCAAGCCAGCATTGCAACTGAGGGTCTCTCCTTCCTCCCTCCTCTTGACCTGTTCTCTCCCATTGCAGGCACTTGGAATTGTGACATAGAACCTATTCATGAATCCTCCCTCCCCAGAACACCTTTCTCTATCTTCATTTCCCCCAAAAGTCAAGGTGGTCTTCATGGGTGATCAGTCTTGCAGTCTTCTGAGTCACTATTTCCTCTCCCCTTAGGTTTTCCTCCTATAAAAAAAAGTTTCAAAAAAGATTTAATTTTAATTGTGTAGGCACACAGTTGAGAATGCATGACAGCAGCGACTGAAGAAGCTAGAGGTGACAGATCTCTCTGGAGTTGGAGTTACAGGTTGTTGTGAGCAGCCTCACATGGATGCTAGAAGCTAAACTCAGAGTCTCTGGGAAAGTAATGCATGCCTTTTGCCACTGAGCATCCCTCCAGCCCTTAAACAAACAAGCAAACACCCTCAGCTTCATTTTTAAACTCTGACATCAGTAACACACATTTTAAGCCAAACAACAAGAAACTCCAGAATTAGCTGTCTCCTTGCCTCTCTTCAGTGTTATGTGGACAGTCTTGTGTTGCACCCTTGTGCAGCTCTCTCTAATTTGCCTTTTCTTCCTGATCAGTTAAATGGTGCCTTTGATCCACCATATTGAGAAGCTTCCAAGGCATGCCTGGGCTCTCAGGGAACTATAGCTTCTGCTATAGTTCATAACCTCCTTTTATGATGGCATTACTGATATCTATCTGTACAAGACAATGGTGTCCCAGAAGCAAGGAAGTAACTTCTAACATCTAGGGAGCATGAGCTCTGACCGTACCATGGAATGCCAGGAAACGCCTGTCCTGGCACCCTGTGAGCTAGCTGTGTCTACTTCACTCATGGGAACGATGTAACTCAGGGTGCCCCCAGTTTCACCTTGAATTGTCTTCATTAGGGGGTTCCCTCTCTCTCAGACTCACTGAGATCTCACCTCATAAAAGCTCATTTATTCTGAAGCTGGTTATGAGTGACCACAGCCAGTAACACAGATTCATGGTGAACCTAATGCCACATTCCAACATGGAACAGCTAAATGAACTTTTAATAATAACTGAAAAAGTGAGTTATAAACCAGAGCAACTTTCAAATACCTTGGTAGAAACCTCAGGCAGGTTACAGCAAATTATGTATCTTTGCTAGGCTCCTCGGATTTGACCTGATGGCATTCTTAGCCTTTGATTTGGTGAAAATAGCATCTCCTGGTACACTGCCAAAAGGCTTTTCTACCTGAAGTCTTATGGATGTTAGATCAAACACAGAAGTGGGCAATTAATGTCTATGGGGGTAGGTGCTAAAGGCACCCCAAGACAGTTTGGCTCTGGACCTGAAACCTTTCAACTCTCCACAGCCATAGAAGGTTCTAGTCGGCCAGCTTTAACACAGATGCAGTGCCCCCACCCTGGGAAAAGTCAGTTCACATCCAGTGTGGTTGAAGTAGAGGTGACCCAGTGCACCCCTTTTTTCCTTCCGCATAGGTGAGATGTCCCAGGTCAATCAGGCAGTCCCTTCAGGCAGCCCTACTGTCTCCAGCCTCCCCAAATGCCCAGATCGGCCGTGCTCCACCAGCCCCTTTGCACCATCTGAGGCTGACCTGCCCAGCATGCCCGAACCTGCACTGACCTCCCGTATAAATGAGGCTGGTGAGCACTGGGCCCCTGAAAAAGGCCTTGGGAATGGAACCAGGGGCTTGGGGAAGGATATTTTTGACAATCATAGCTGCCTGAGGAGATGGGCAAGTCATTCTTGTGGGTGACTGGTCATGAGGGAGAGTGTGTGAGGGCTGGTGAAGCAGGGAGTGTGACTGAGGGTTGGGTGGCAGCTGGAACTTGTGTGTCCATCCAAGCAGAGCCACAAGCCACAGCCTCCTGTTGATTCTCAGGGTGTAAAAGCAGACCCGGCATGCTTGGGCCTTCTGTAGCTGGAAGCTTGCATCCCGTGTTTTTAATTTTGTTTTTTTTTTTGTTTTTGTTTTTGTTTGTTTGGAGACAGGGTCTTGCTGTATAGCCTCAGCTGGCCTGCAACTCAATCCGTGCCTATTAGATTGACTGTGAACTTTCAAAAATCCCCCTACCTCACCCCACCCCACCCTGGGCTGGGATTATAGATACTACAATGCCTGGCATGTTGCAATCTTTAAAACACTGCTTAAAAGATGTTTGTTTTTAAATACAGCTGGCTAAAATAAAGACCTCATATACAGTTTTGAGCTGCCTTCTTGCAACCTGGCCTTGGAGGCTCAGGCATGTGGCTCTGTCCTCTTGGTGCCTCCAATACTGACAGGAGACCTTGGGGACCCTCGAGACTCTAATTGACTTTTACTTTTCTATCCTCAGAGGACACAACATCCCCCTCCCCATGCCAAGAGGGTTCCGAGTCTTCCATCAAGCTCCCAAAATGGCCAGGTGAGCGACTGGAGCCCCTATGTCCTGGAGACCTGAAATGAAAGTTAAAATAGCACTTCATTCATTCAATGCTTTGTCAGCCCCTTGGCAGCTCACTTGCTCATTCATTCATTGTTTACTCACTAATTTATCACCCAGTTGATTTCCCCACTGGTGCAACATCTATTCGGCCACTCGAGCAATAGTACACAGGACGTAAGTCCCTGTTCCGGGGAGTCACCTGTGGGAACTGATCTCGAATTTGCAAGGGAGAGGATGAAAGACAGGAGAGTGAGTGGGTAGATTAAGGAAGTGTGGAGCAGTAGAAGAGAGGATATCAGGGGAAATGAGAGGAAGCTCAGCCACTGGATGTTCCTTCCAAGTGCTCTCCCAAGCTTTGCATTAACGCCTTCCCAGCCCCAGTTATCACCTCCATTTCACAGATGAACTAGCCTGAAGCATAGCAGGGCATGCAGATGTTCATGGCCACACAAATGGAGCAGCCAGGGTTTGAACTCAGACATATGGGCTCCCAAGTCTCAACTCCTTTTGTTGCTGTTGATGTTGTTTGATACAGAGTCTCACTATATAGCTCATATCCTTGAAATGACTGTAACTCATGCTGGGCTCAGAGTCACATTCCTACTGTCTCAGCCTCTCCATCACTAAGATTATAGTGTGTAATACCATGTCCACTGCCTTCATCTCCCTCCCTCTCTCCCTTGCTTTCCTTCTTTCTTCCTCTTCCTTCGTTCCTTCTCTCCCTCCCTCCCTCTCTCCCTCCCTCCCTCCCTCTCTCCCTCCCTCCCTCCCTCCTTCCTTTCTTTCTTCCTAAATGGCTGTGTAGCTGAGGAAAACATTGAACTTCTGACCTTCCTACCTCTACCTACCAATCCCTGGGATTATAGGCATGTACTATCACATTCCTGGTTTTGAAACCCAGGGTTTCACACTCACAAGGCAAGCACCCTACCAACAGCTAAGACCTTACCACTACAAGGTCTTTTCAAGAGCCTTAAATTACATTATTTATTCAGTGTGTGTGTGCATACGTGTGCATGTGTTTGCGCATAGTACACATGACAGAGGGCATGTTGCAGGAGTCTGTTTTCTCCTTCTACCACGAGGGCCCAGGGATGGAGCTCAGGTTTATAGGTTTAGCAGGAAGTAATGGCCCACTGAGCCATTTTATCAACTTTTTAAAACTTAATTTAAACTAGCATATATTTATTGTCAAAATGATGGGGTTCATTGTGACAATTTCATACATATATAATGTTTTGTTCTTATTCACACCCCTTATCATCTATTGCTCTGTTTCCCCTTGCCCAATGGTCTCCTTTCTTCCACTAAATACTCTTACTTCTATTTTCATTCTCTCTCTCTCTCTATATATATATATATATATATATGTGTGTGTGTGTGTGTATGTGTATATATATACATATATGTGTGTATATGTACATATATATCATATCTAGATATATGTATCTGTCTGTGTGTGTGCTTTCAAGCCCCACATACAAAAGGAAACATGTGATATATATCTTTCTGAGCCTGGCTCATCTCACTTAACATGATGAGTCCACAAACAACCAACTCCCCTTCCAAACCCCACAGGGACGAGTGGCCCAGCATAGTGAGTGACTGAAGGGGCTGAGAAGCAGCTCCATGGCAGAGCATGTGCCCCAACAAGCTTGACACTCTGGGTTTCATCCACAGTAAACACCCCCGTACACACACACACCACAGAGTAGCCAGATATAGTTGAATTTGAGGTCTACCTGGCCAACAAAGTAAGATTCTGAATCAAAAAGCTACAAAAAAAAAAAAAAAAAAAAAAAAAAAAGGGTTGGTAATGGAGCTCAGCTGGTGGATTTCTCGCTTAGCATGAATGGAGCTCTGGGTTCAACTCCCAGGACCACAGCACTCAGAAGGTGGACATAAGAAGTTCAAGGTCATCCTCGGCTACTTAGTAAGTTCAAGGGCAGTCTGATATGAGCCTCCATCACAACTAAATAGTTTAAAGGCAGAAATGAATGGATAAAGGAGAAAAATTAGTGGATGTGGATGAATGAATGAGCTAGCTGGTGGCTAGGAACTGTGAGCAGGAGATGGGACACTGAGGGGGACTCTGGCCACCCTCCCCTTCCCCAACCCCTACCCTGCTAACATACTCGGGTTCATCCTTGTCTGCTGTAGAGTCTGTGGAGCGGTTCCAGCACTCTCTGAAGGACAAGTACCTGGTGGAGCCAGAGAACTTGAGCTGTCCCCTGGTAGCCGTGGAGCTGGTGCGGGGCAGGTTGGAGAGAGGTAGCAACAAGAGCCAGGAAAGAGAGCTAGCCACTCCAGATTGGACAGAGCGCCAGCTAGCCCATGGTGGCCTGGCTGAGGTGCTTCAGGCTGTTGTCGATCGCCGGCGGCTGCGAGAGACACAGGTGGTTGCTGTGCTGGGCAAGGCCGGCCAAGGCAAGAGCCACTGGGCCCAGATGGTGAGTCAGGCCTGGGCCCGTGGCCAGTTGCCACAATATGACTTTGTCTTCTATGTCCCTTGTCACTGCTTGTATCATCCAGGGGACACCTTCCACCTGCAGGATCTGCTCTGTCCCCCAAGCCTGCAGCCACTGGTCATGGATGACGAGGTTTTAGGTCACATTGTGAGGCAACCACACCGGGTCCTGCTTATTCTAGATGCTTTTGAGGAGCTGGAGGCCCAAGATGGCCTCCTGCATGGACCTCTGCCCCCAGAGCCCTGCTCCTTCCGGGGACTGCTAGCGGGGCTTTTCCAGCGGAAGCTGCTGCGTGGCTGTACCCTGCTCCTCACAGCCCGTCCCCGGGGCCGCCTGACTCAGAGCCTGAGCAAGGCAGATGCTATCTTTGAGGTGCCCAGTTTCTCTACTAAACAGGCCCAGACTTACATGAGACATTACTTTGAAAACTCAGGGACAACAGGGGACAAAGACAAGGCCCTGGGACTCCTGGAAGGTCAACCTTTTCTCCTCACCCATAGTCACAGCCCTGCTCTGTGCAGGGCCGTGTGCCAGCTCTCCAAGGCCCTGCTAGAACAGGGCACAGAGACCCAGCTGCCTTGTACACTTACAGGACTCTATGTCGGTCTGCTAGGCCCTGCAATCCAAGACAGTCCTCCGGGGGCCTTAGCTGAGCTGGCCAAGCTGGCCTGGGAGCTGGGCCGTAAACACCAAAGCACCTTGCAAGAGACTAAGTTACTATCAGTTGAGGTGAAGACTTGGGCAGTGACCCAAGGCTTGGTGCAGCCCACCCTGGGCACCACAGAGACCCAGCTGGCCTTCTCCAGTTTTCTGCTACAGTGTTTCCTGGGTGCTGTGTGGCTGGCTCAGTGTAATGAAATCAGAGACAAGGAGCTGCCACAGTATCTGGCCTTGACACCAAGAAAGAAGAGACCCTATGACAACTGGCTGGAGGGTGTACCACGCTTTCTGACTGGATTGGTTTTCCAGCCTCAAGCCCACTGCCTGGGAGCTGTGGTGGAGCCTGCAGTGGCAGACAGAAAACGGAAGGTTCTTACCAGGTACCTGAAGCGCCTGCAGCTGCAGTCGCTGCGGGCTGGGCGACTGCTGGAGCTGCTGCATTGTGCCCATGAGACACAGGAACCTGGGATTTGGGAGCATGTGGCCCACCAGCTCCCGGGGCACCTCTCCTTCCTGGGCACCCGGCTCACACCACCAGATGTGCACATGCTGGGCAGGGCCCTGCAGACGGCAAGCCAGGACTTCTCCCTAGACCTTCGTCAGACTGGCATTGAGCCCTCTGGACTGGGGAACCTCGTGGGACTCAGCTGTGTCACCAGTTTCAGGTGTGAGCAGGAGATAGGGCAGGTGTGGACTATAGCTCTGGGGACCCCTGTTCCACAAGCACAACATCAGGGGGACAGAACAGTCCCTTCCAATTTTAAGATGATAATACTGAGGGTCAGAGAAGGTAATTGTTGCCACTAGCCACGAAGCCTGTAGGGGGAAGAGTGTCAATCTTCTAACCAATGTTTGAATACCTGCCATGTACCAGGCACTGGAACACATCTAGAATCTCAGTCTAGTCCAGATTGTTTCTGTCCTTCAGTTGCCACCGTTTTCTCATGGTTGAAAACATGGACCCCCTCTGTGTCTCTCTGCCCCCAGTCTTCTCTTTCTCACTGCTGTTTGTACTCAGGCAGTAGCACGACCTTCCCAGGCATGAATGAGCTCAGGCTTCAGTGGCGCTTGCAACCCTGGAAGGACACACTATAGTACTCAGGATGGGGTCTAAATTCATTCTTTGACTCATTCAAGTCCATTTTTCAGTTTGCTTGAGCATTTCAGGGATCTCTAGATAAACTTCCTCCCACATTCCTGCTAAACAGATTTTTGTCAAGTTAGAAGGTCTACCACAGGTGTGCCCAGAATTTAGCACTGAACTTCCTGGCAGCCAGACAAAAATTGTGCCTTTTCAAGAAAGATAAAACAATAAAGGCAGATGAGGTTCTGGGAGGTGGAGATCAAGCTGAGAAAGGGAAGGCTCTGAGAAGGTGGGAGGTCCCTTCCTGGAGCCACACCCCCATTGCTAACTAGCCTGGCAACTGTGCCTGAGTCTGAGGCCCTTCCTCCACAGGGCTGCCTTGAGTGACACAATGGTGCTATGGGAGTCCCTACGACAGCAGGGAGAGCCCCAGTTACTCCAGGCAGCAGAGGAGAAGTTCACCATTGAGCCATTCAAGGCCAAGTCCCCAAAGGACGTGGAAGACCTGGACCGCCTCGTTCAGACACAGAGGTGAGGAGGTGAGGGTTAGGAGGTGGCTCTGTCTGTCACATGCATGTCCTGTCCACAGAGCTGTCCAGTGTCCCTGCTCTCCACATGGCCACCCAGGCCCTCTGCTGCAGTTCCACCCAGGCAAGGACCCTGATTTTGCCCTTTGCTCCATTCCAAGCCTGACACCCTGTACCAGGTCCTTCACTAAAGACATCACCAGCCTGGGATTAACAAGGATCTCTTCAGCATCTGCCAGCTGAAGGGATCTGAGCAGCCCCTCAGGCAGCCCAGACCCATAACAGAGCCAAGGTGCAGAGGACAAAGAGTTGTTGCTGAGTACTGCTCTCTCTCTCCCTCCCTCCCCCTGTCCTTTCCCTTCCCCCTCTCTGGACATCACACATGCTATCCAAGTACTCTACCACTGAGCTACATCCCATATTTAGTTTTTACTTAGAGACAGGGTTTTACTAAGTTGTTTACTAAGCTGGCCTCGGATTGTATATGAAGTTGAAGCTGGCCTCCCATTTTTCATCCTCTTCCTTCATCCACTCAAATAGCTGGTAAAATAAGCTTATGCCACTCTGCCTGGCCCTAAAGTTGTTCTTTTTAATATTATTATTATTTATTTACATATACATGTGTGTATGTCTGCATGTGTGCATGTATCTGAGGTTAAGGCCATCCCCTGGAGCCAGGGTTACAATCAATTGTAAGCTGCCTGATGTGCTGGGAATTGAACTCTGGTCTTCTGCAATAACAGTACATGTTCTTAACCTCTGAGCTATCTCTCCAGCCCCCTGCCCCACTAAGGTTGTTCTTTTTTAAAGTGTTTTATTTTTTATTATATATGTTTATGTGTGTCTGAGTGCAGTGCCTGTGGAGGCCAGAAGAGATCAATGACCTCTCCCCCCCCCACACACACACACCCAGAGCTGGAATTTCAGGCAGTTAGGAACCAAGAGCAGAACAAACTCAACCACTAAGCTATCTCCCCACCCCCCAAAAACTTGTTTTTGTTTTTTTGTTTTTGTTTTTGTTTCCCAGTGGAGGGTCAACAACAGCTCCCAAGGAAGACAGCCCTGGGGGTGAAATGCGGACACTGGGGTTTACCTACACCTCTTACCCAAGCCCTTTCTCTGTAGGCTAAGAAACCCCTCGGAGGATGCAGCTCTGGATCTTCCTGCCATCCAGGACCTTAAGAAGTTAGAGTTTGCGTAAGTGAGGGGAGGGCGATTGCCTCAGTGACCCAAGGTTGTTTCTGGCTTCTTATCTGACCTTGAGCCAAGAGGCATGGTGAGCAGGAAGGGAAAACTGGATGATTCCTGCTCTCTCACTTACCACTGAGAAAACAGCTTCCACTTGCTGGGTGTGACCTGTCCGGGTGAAAGTAGGAGATGCTCAAAACAGCAGAGAACTGGCCCATTTTCAGGACAACACACACACACCCTCACACGCTCACATACTTATGTGTACACATATAACACATACTTGTACACACATACCTTACACACACACGTAGTCACATACACACATATAATACACTCACTTGCACACACTCATGCCTTACACATATACTCACACATACACACATATAACACACACTCACATGTACACTCAGACACACATACATGCAAAACATACACACACACACACACACACACATGAACACTTACACAGTAGCTCATGCTTATTCACTCATCAAAAAGCGCTTTGAGGAGCAGAGACTCCATGATGAACATGTCCCAGCAAGTTCCCTTGCAGGGTGGGCTGGGGACTTCCTGGAGAAGGTGACATCATCACAGAAACTTGAGAAATTGGGAATGAGCTTACAGGGATGGCAAGGATATCTTGAAGGATGTGTGCAACATGGAGTCAAGAGCCTAGTGTGCCCCAGATGACCATGACCTCACACAGAAGGGTGTCCCCAGGTGTCCTTTTCCTGCTGAGCTAGGAATTGCACCCTGCTCCTGTACCTGGGCTGATCACTCCCCTGGCCACATGGACTCCTCCAGGGGAATGCACAGCCTGGCCACTGCCCTCTGAACTCAGATGTCCTTACCACCTGCAGGGACAGGGCCCAGCCTGAGTGCTGAATGCTGAGTGCTGAGTGCTGTAGACTTACTAGGTTCCCTGTCTTATGCATGCTTAGACTGAATCCTGCCTCATACTTGCTTCTCTGGATCTTCCCTTAGTTAGAAGGATCCTTCTTGAGAAATTTGGGTATGTAATTCCAGCGAGTTAGGGTCCAGCTTGCCTAGGACTGGTCTGGTTGGGCACTGAGAGTTTTGCATACTTAGGAACCACTCCTTAGGAAACTGGGACAGTTGGTCCCCCAGCCTATACAGCCAGGCCTGGGCATTACCTTCCTGAGCAGTGCCACCAAGGTAGGAGGAACAGATGATAGGACACCGTAGGTTCTGTGGAATCTTAGGTATCTGGGTTATGATGGGGAGCTGTCCCCCAGAACATGGGCTATGAAGAGCCCTGGATATTGATTTAGGTCCGGCTGCCTAAACAGCTCTTCCCCACAATGCTGGGGATGGAGCCTGGGGCCTTGTACATACTAGACAAGCACTCTGCCATTAAGCTATATACCCCAAATCACTTTTTGCTTGTTTGTTTTACTTACTTATTTATTTATTTGTTATAGAGAGTTTCATGTATTCCAACTTGCTATATAGCCAAGCCAAGATGTATAACCTTGACCTTCTAAGCCTCCTGCCTTTACCTCCCAAATGCTGGGGTTATAGGCACACTCCAACACACAAACTTACGCAGCACAAAGAATAGAACCCAGGGCTTTTGTGTGTGCTAGACAAGCACTCTACCAATTCAGCTACATTCCCAGCCCATGTGTTTCTTATTTTGAAAAGAGGTTTTAATATTTAGCCCAGTCTAGCCTTGAACTTTTGCTCCCCTTTGCCTCAGCCCCGACAAGCATCCAGGATTTAATGACAATTTCCAACTGCAAAGCATTTTCACTCTGTTATCTAAGATATCAGGAGGAAGACACCAATGTCATCTCTCATTTACAAATGGGCATAATGAGATCTGAGAAATGGAGTGGTTTCTTCAAAGTCGTAAGCACCAGGTTAGCCTGCCTAGCTGACTAACAAGCTCTGTCAGTGTTTGGTCCTGTTAGAGAAGAGATCTGTCTAACCAGGTCTGGCAGCCCATGCCTGTAATGCTAGCTAGCCCCTGATAAGCTAAGGAGGGAAGATAACAAGTCCAAAGCCACTCAGGACTACACAGGAAAACCTTGTCTCAAAGATCCTCCGTGCCTTTTACATAAAGTCCCCCTCATGGGAATTGTTGCCCAGGAAGACAGACAAATTTGGAAACTGGAGCTAGGTGATGTTAGTGATTTGCCTACTGACAACCCACTTGCTGCCAGCTCCTCTGTACCCCACAGATAACCAAGTCCCTCTTGTTTTCAATAGGACATAAGATGCCAAATTTGTATAGAGGTAAAAATATTGCTGAAAAGAGGAAATGTCTGAAGACAGCCACGGGTGCTTTCTGGCTTTGAATTATTTTCAGCTTAAAAAGCCCCTCCCTGGAGGTCGGAACTGCGCTCTGGGTACCAGAGGCTGCAGAGTGGAACAGAGTAGAGCCAGACAACAGCCACCTACAGTCTGGAAGCCCTGAGACAGTTCTGAGGAAGAAAGGAAGGAAACAAAGGACTATTTTGGGCATCTAGTGCAACCACCTCCACATTCCCCACCCTGCAGGCCTCTTTAGCTGCCTGATCAGTCCAGATGAAAGCCCCCACATGTATGTGAGCTGAGGCTGGAGACATGGATCTCAGTTGCCAGCATACTTCCTAGCATACATAAAGCCCAGTCCAGTCCCCAGCTTGACCTACATGGCCTGATAGCGCTTGCTTGCTGTCCCCTCTGAAAGTACAAGCAGGAGAACCAGGGGCTTAAGGTCATCTTACTCAGCAAGTTGGAGGCCTAGGCTAGCAAGCTTATCAAAATAAAATAAAGTAAAATTAAATTAAATTTAAAAAGGCCCAGGTTCATCATCACCTCATCACCCCTTCTCCCTTATGTCCTTTCCATTTCGCCCTCAGTCCCTTCCTATCCTGTGCAACTTCTTCTGCCTTTCAGGCAGGATCTAAATGAGATCCAGTCCTAGGCCTTTGCTGTGGCTCGGCTCTGCCCTGAATGTTCTTCCTGACACAGCAGATCCACCCTGACCCTCACTTCCCTCTATTCATCTTCTTTTTAAAACTTACATTGTTTGTTTGCTTATATATTTAGGTATATGTGTGTCCATGCTTACCATGGTGTGCCTGTGCAGGCCAGAGGACACTTTGGAAGAGTTGGTTCTCTCTATCATGTCAGTCTTAGGGATCAAATTCAGGTTGCCTGCCTGAGTGCAGACTTCTTGACCCACTGACTGTGTATCTTAGGGTTCTGAAGCCCTTCCTGAACTTCCTCACCATGAGTTTGCCTGTAGCATTTCTTCTCTCTCAGTCCAGACCATGAGCTAATGGTTTCGATTATCTGTCTTTTCTCAATGCCAGCTCTATGAAAGTGGGAACTTCTGTGTGCTCAGGGCTTTCTTGCTTTACTCTGGTACCTGGCAGACAAGCAGTGAGATGGGGTGATGAAGAATGGAGTGATGATCATCTTTCTCTTTCTGACTGCCTCCTGCAATCAGGGCTAAGTACTGAAGGACCCAAGATCCAGAGGGGAAGGAAGGGATCACTAGGGCCCCCAGCACAAGGCTGAGCCCAGCTCTGATCTCTGGCCTTTCTCTAAAAGCTTGAGGTCACTGAGTCTGGGTCACAGACATGGAGGACATTCCAGAATGAATTTAAGTTAATCATGTATAGTAGTATTTTGATTTTCACTAACTATGTTCATTTAAACAAACAAATCTAAAGTGGTAGTGAACCTGTCACCTTAGTACTAAGGTACTCAGGGAGCTGAGGCAGGAGGTTGATGAGTTCAAAGCTAGCCTGGGCTTGAGGCAGAGAGAGAGAGCCTTATAAAGAATCATAAAATCCCCTATTGGTGTTGCCATAATTTTATCAAGCAATAGCTATTTCAAAAGAATTCACGCCAATGACACAAACGAGCTGGGCTCACACATCAGGAGGAAAAAAACCATTTCCTGCAGTGTCTTGATCCTTACATGTGTACCGTGACAGGAGCGTGCATGCATGTAATGGATAAATAAGCAAGCAGCCAGTTAATTAATTAACTAAACAAATATAGGTTCAGGGACTAGGGAGGCAGCTCAGAGGTTAAGAGTGCTTACTGCTTTTTCAGGGATCCAGTTCAGTTCCCACATCGTGTGCTCACCACAGGCTGTAACTCCAGCTCCAGTGACTCCAAAGTGTCCTGGCTGCTACAGCCACCTGCCCCCACTACACATATGTGACATGGAGTACACAGACCTTCACACCTACATACAAATAAATTCAGAGGTTCAAAAACTGCAATTTCAGGCTAAAATTCACTTTAATTTATATTTTTATAAATTTAGCTAAATTCTAGAATAAAGTCCTTTATACTAGATATATTTAGTCACTTTTTAGAAACCAAACCATGATCACTGTGCTGTCCTTATCTAATTGGTTCCCTTGAAATCTATTCAATCAGCTGTGTGAACTTGTGTGAGTTCCCTAACCTCTCTGTGCCTTCCTAATCTGTAAAGTGGAAGTAAGAAGACCCTCAGTTCGGAGCTGAGACAACAGGCTTAGCATGTGCCTAGTGCTGCCCAAGTGGTTCTCTCTTTCCGTTCTTGTGCTCTCTCTTTCTGAGACAGTGTCAAGCCCGCCTCACTTTCTCCTTAGCCAAGGAGCCTCCTGCCTCCATCTCCTAAGTAAGAACTCCACCAACTGGACTGTCTCCCCAGCCCCCACCTAATGGTTTTTGTGTTATTAAAAAGCAAAGAAATGGTCTGGAGAGACAGAGCTCAGTGATAAGATGCTTGCCTCACAAGTAGGAGGGCCTGAGTTTGGGTCCCCAGAAAAGCCTAGTGTGACAGCATGGGTCCTAGCACCATGGGAGAGAAGAATTTCCCAGTGTGCCGAATCAGGAAGTTGTTAAGTTTGGTGAGACCCTGTCTCAAAAAAAAAAAAAAAAAAAAAAAAAAAAAAAAAAAAAACAAAAACAAAGAAATTGCAAAATTGCATAAGAAGACGATAACCCTGACCTCTGACTTCTACATCTATGTACACGAACAAAGACACACACACAGGCACACACACACACACACACACACACACACACACACACACACACGGTATGGGTGGGACATAGATATTTAAAAATGTAAAAACAAGCAGGGCAGTGGTGCAGTGGTGGAGCACACCTTTAATCCCAGCAGAAGCAGGCAGATCTTTGAGTTCGAGGCCAGCCTGATCTACAGGGCAGCCAGGGCCACACAGAGAAACTCTGTCTCAAAAATATGTATGTGTATGTGTATGTGTATGTATATATATATATATGCATAGATACTTATGTATTGCAAAGACGGGTAATCTGGGAATAGACCTTGGCAGGCGTTGGGGAGAACATTACAGGGAAAGGTGAGTGTGTGTGGGCATTGGCAAGAATAAGAACTGGCTTGCTGCCAAAAGTGGAAGGGGAGTCCCAGCAGGTGCCTCGGTGGTCCTAAGTGGGGACACTGGAGCCCAGCTGGTAGAATAAGAAGCTGGGGAAGCAGAGGAGGGGCTTTCGGCCTGCACCCCACCGTGGCTGTTTCAGTATCTGACCTCTGCCATTGCTTCCTAGGTTGGGTCCGGTCCTGGGCCCCCAGGCTTTCCCCACACTGGTAAAGATCCTTCCGGAATTCTCGTCCCTGCAGCACCTAGAGTGAGTTACATACCCTGGGCCTCTCTCACCCCGCTCTCTGACAAGCCCTGGGCTCTCCTAACCCCATGCTTTGACAAGCCCAGACTTTTGTCTCCAGGTCACATGGGGAGTATTTCTCCTTGTTTCTTTTCCCCTCTGCTCCCCACTACTTTCTTCATGGGGGAACCATGTGGGGCACAAATGACCTCATTATGGGACTTGTGACCCCTAGTACAGGAAAGGGACAGAGGTCGGGAATCCCCAGGTTAAAAAAAAAGTTTGGAGTTCTTTTGCAAACTTTGAAATTCTTTTCCCCCACACAACCCCCTTCACTGCTCTTAGCAACCCCAAAAAGGGCAGCCAGGTGGGAGCAGGAAGTTGCTCAATAGTTAAGGTTCCAAAAGGTTAGGGTAGCTGACAAGTTCAAGGAACTCCTACAAAGACAAGCTGAGGTTCTAGTCCATGGTACTAGTCATGTCCCTGTCCAGCTGAAGGGCGCCCCCAGGTGGTGCAGGCCAGATCCCATAAAGTGAAGCTGGTGTGGTGTACTAGAGAGGACCAGGGCTGGAGGTTGTTGATCTGGGACCTGAGGGCCAATGACCACCATTTGATCCCACCTGCAGCCTGGACTCACTTAGTGAGAACAAGATCGGGGATGAGGGTGTGTTGAAGCTCTCAGCAACCTTTCCTCAGCTCAAGGTCCTGGAAACACTAAAGTGAGTACAATGGGCTTGCCTTCCCCTTCAGTATTCATCTTCTGCCCTCTACCCTGCCATTCACTCATTCTGTTCTGAGTCATTATTCATCCAATGATTATCCATGTAATCTTCTTCTGTGTGTGTGTGTGTGTGTGTGTGTGTGTGTGTGTGTGTGTGTTGTGTCCAGGGACCATCTCAGCAACACCACCCATGTCTTTTAAGACAGGGTCTCTCTGGCTTGGAACTTACCAGTTATGCCAGAGTTCCAAGTCTCCTCCTCACTCATGCTGGGATTACAAGCATGCACCATAATGCCTAGATTTCTATGCGGGTTCTGGAGGTCCTGCATGTCTTCATGCTTTCCAGACAAACACTTTACTGAGCTGTTTCTCCAGTCCTCATTTATTGAATTAGTGAACCAAGACTTAAAGAACCCTTGATATCACAGACAACAGTGGAAAAAAGGTCCTGCTCCCAGACCTCAGACATCTTCACACACAGTAAACCAGAAGCAAATAAATAAATAGATCATAATTATATTACAGTAAGCTGAGACAGTATGCTAACCATGAGTTTAAGGCCAGTCTAGAGGAAGTGGGGGAAGGCTGTCAGGGTGGCTTAGCCAGTGAACAGTCTGAGGTCCATCCTCAGGACCCACACAGTAGAAGAAAAAAATACTGACTCCTGCACATTGTTCTCTGATCCACACACACACTACAAAAGAGAAAGATGAAAATGTATTAAAATAAAACACACTGTAGTAAAAGTTTAATGAGTGAAAACTAATTGGGATGTTGGAAGGGAAGGGACTGATTAGGATTTAGCAGTAAAACATCTGGTGACTTTTTAGAAATATTTATTGTAACTGTTTCGGGCTTGGGAAGTTAAGGTAGAATGAGTATGCAGGGGACGGACATGGTTTCCCAATGAACCTGCATTGCAGTGCAGCCTTGAGCAGCTCAGTGGCACACACCTGGATCCCAGCACTGGAGACTGCAGCAGGAGCATCTTGAGTTTAAGGCCAGCCTGGGCTACATAATGATATTTTGCCTCAAAATAAAAATTTTAAAGGGACCAATAAGATGATGCAGAGGGTGAAGGCACCTCCAAGTTTTACACCTGGAGACCCGAGTTTGGTCTCCAGAACTCATGTAAAAGTGTGTCACTGCAAAAACACTGTTCCTATCCTGAAAGCAGTTAAGAGTTTATTTGGGAGACATTTTGAGTGACCAGTGCTCAGAAACTCAGATTTAGATTACGCCAAATAATGTGTTCTAACATGGAAGCAGTTCCATGAAGTTTTACAGAACAAAGTAAGTCATAAATTAAGGCAAGGTTAAAATAGGTTGGTGGGGCATGTGCGTGTGTGTGTGTGTGTGTGTGTGTGTGTGGTGTCACATTATACTGCATGTGCACACCTTTAATCCCAGCACTCGGGTGGATCTATGAGTTTGAGGCCAACCTGGTCTACAAAGTGAGTTCCAGGACAGCCAGAGCTGCACAGAGAAACCCGTCTCAAGACACAACACAACACAAGACAAACAAAAAAGTACATTGGTGGGTGCATCGAAAAGGAAAGTACATTAAGAGAAGGGAAGCTTTTCTATAGGCCCAAGATGTTGTCAGATACGAGTCTTAGGTTTTGGGTTGGTGGAGGCTAGTGGTCTGTTAAGTCAATAGATTCCAATAGGCTTCTATCTGTTCACCACAGGATGTTTGTTCTGACACAGAGTTGAGCAAGGAGTGGCTGCTCCCTCCCCCTCTGCATCATCCCAGCTCTAATCCATGGTCAGTCTTTGCAGACACAGCTTCTCTCCAGGAGTTCGAATGCACAGCTCCACAAAGCTGCCCTCTGCCATGTGTGCACTATGGCACAGCCCTCCACCCACACAACAAGAATGGTTTTAAATTTAAAAGCAGGGGGAACACAGCATAAGGACCTTCGTTCAATTCCCGCAACAAAACAAATGAAATAAAACTTCATGTTATAAACCAACTGAAGAAGCCTGAAATGTTCCCAACAATTCATGTGGCAATTTCACTATACACAGTGTAGATGTCCCCATACTTTACAGTGGTCTACGTATACCACAAGACAGCTTTCCCTCCCTCCTCTCTCCCATTTTCACCCTTCTATTCCTAGACATGTACATATTTATTGAGCACCTACTGTGTGTAGTTAGAGGGCTGGAAAACAGTCAGAGGGGAAAGGGTTACTATCAAATCAGAGAGCATGTAGAGGAGGGGAAGCACTCTTTCTCTGACATCCACCTCTCACCCCACCGCCCACCCTTCCTGTAACAAAACCTTATTTGTAAGTGGTTCCTGTGGGTCCATCCACAGGATCAGTGACCCTCCCCGAGGCTGGCTATCACAGGTCTGTGGCTACAGGCCACCTGTGAGGTAGTGCATTTCTAGCCTCATGATGGAGGCCAATGGGAAAGGGAGAGCCTTCCACTCCTGAACTGTTTCCTCCCTGTCCCTGCAGCCTGTCCCAGAACAGCATCACTGATGTGGGTGCCTGCAAGCTTGCAGAAGCCCTGCCGGCCCTAGCCAAGTCCCTCCTAAGGCTGAGGTGAGTGGGGTACCCCATTGAGTGGGCTGGTGAGATGGGGGACAAAAAGATGGTCCCCTCTTGCTGTCAGGAAAGTCTTTGTGCCACCAGGTTATTCATTGGCCTAGAATGAGTTGAATATCACTAGAATCTTGGGGCAAGTTGCTTACTTGTTCAAAGCCTCTATTTCTTCATCTGAATAATAAGAAATGTGTCAGTGGATCACATGTGATACTCTAGTCTGTCTCTAGTAGGCAGTGGATGGCTCCCTCTTACCCATCTACCCTCAGCATGAGAGCTGGACTGGAGCCCTGCAGTGCTGGCTTCTGAGCAGTCCATCACCCTTCCAGTCAGTGCTTACACTTCCACCTGCTGGTGAGCCTCAGTGTAGCAGCTCCAAGTTTTTAGCTGTCTTTGGTGAGGTACTAGAGATGGGACATGAGCTTGAACTAGTCATTCAGCTCAGCACTAGCAGCTCTTCACTAACCACCTGGGAAAGAATTCCTTCCCCCAAGTCATGTTCTAGGAAAGGCGACTTCTGTCCATCTCTACTGAGGCAGCAACTCCTACATCCTTCCAATCAGATCCTCTGTGCAGATGATAGGGCTATGCACTGCACAATTCATTGTGTATGCACTTGGTGCCAACTTAACACCCTAAAGTTGTGCTAAGTGCACATTATTCCCTATCTTAAACCATGGGATGTCCTTGATTTCCAGTTGCATACTAATACAGAGAGCACAAACATAAGGTATTTTAAGACAGTGATTTATTCTAGGAAGGGAATTGGCATGTCCCAGGAGAGTACAGTGAGAGCATCACCAGTTTATTTCCGAGAGCAGGGGTGTTGTGGCATGGTGAGACATGGCCCTGTGTGGGAAAATAGAGATGAGAAACTCTATAGGGCAGCAGGCACAATGGCCTCGAAGCAGGAAAGAGGATGGATTTCCAGGGGCAGAGGGCTCCTGAGGCGACTGAAGCTTCCTCGGGATGGAGGGATGGGAGGTCAGGAAAGTCCAGATTACACAGTCAGGTGCTTGTGGGCCAGGCAGGCTCACCAACTACTACTGTCACTGTCGCTAGATACCTAACAAGCCCAACGAAAGGAAGGAAGGGAGGGAGGGAGACTGGGAGGGAGGGAGGAAGTGTGAGGGTACAGTCCATCATGGTGGGGACACATGGTGGTCAAAGAGCAGAGAACAATGAATGGTGGCGCTGAGCTCACTTTCTCCTTTATAATTTTTTAAAATATTTTTTATTTTATGTGCACAGGGGTTAAATGTGTGTACATCTGTGAGCCAAATGCAGCAGTACCTGCTGAGACCAGAAGAGGGTATCAAATCTCCTTGGATTGGAGTTACAGATGACTTATGGCTATCTTGTAACACAAAATACATTCATTCCAACTTCAAAGTCGCCAGAGTCTTAGCAGTTTCCAGGTTTTCTCCTTCCCGTGGCCAACACAGGCCACCCTTTCTGTGTTGTCTCATGTGGCCCTCAGTGGTTTCTGTGAATGTGTCACACTGTGAGACCCTGCTTAACATTTAGTCCACTGCATACACCTTGCATACACCTGCAAGAACCCACCTGCTCTCCCTACAGTACCCCTGGGTACTGGGTACCCCTCCCATCCATTCTACAAATGAACAAGAGCATGGGTAGGGGAATCAAGTGAATTGCCCAGAGAGAATGAAGCATGACTTTGAACCTGGAAATGTTCTCCTTGGATTTTCCAAATACTTTGGTCTGGGAAACACCTCTTCCCCTCTCCTCCTGTCCTCCTCTCTTCTCTCATCTCTCTCTCCTTTTCTTTCCCCCTCTTTCCTCTCTCTCCCTCTCTGCTTGCTCCCCGTGTGTGTGTGTGTGTGTGTGTGTGTGTGTGTGTGTGTGTGTGTGTGTGTGTGTGTGTGTGTTACTGGGGATGGAGTCCAGAGCTACTTCATGTATACCAGATAAGCACTCTATACTGACCTTTAACCCTGGCCTTCTTTTTAACTTTCTATTTGAGGGGTTACAGTTAAGGGCACTAGCTGCAAAGGACCTGGGTTCAATTTCTAGCTCCCACATGTGGCTCACAACCATCTGTATGTAACTCCAGTCCCAGGGATCCCTTGCCCTCTTCTGGCCTCCTCAGGTACTGCACACATGAAGGCATACATCATCAGCATCAGCATCAGCATCACCATCACCATCATTATAAAAAGAGAAACCAACCTTTTTATTTTGAGACAGGGTATCATGTATCCCAGGTGGGCCTGAACTTGTAATCCCTCTGTCTCAGTTTCCTAAGTAGCTAGAATTACCTAAACCATCAAGCAGTGTACAACTTCTTGTCCATGCCTTAGTTTCTTGAACTTACCATGGAACTATAGATAAGTGGCCTCACCTCTCTGGGCCTCAGTTAGTCCAAATGGGACAGTAGGGCCTGCCTGCTAGTGTGGCTCAGTTGTCTGAGTGCTTACCTAGCATGTATAAGGCCCTGGATTCATTCCATCCCCAGCACTGCATAAACTGGGGTGATGTCAATCCTAGTGGTCAGAAGGTGGAGGCAGGAGAATCAGGAATTCAAAGTCACCTCTGACAGCTTGGAGATACATGCGACTTTGTAGACAGACAGGCAGGCAGGCAGGCAGGTAAAAATGGAGTAGTTATGGGTATGGATATGGGTATGGATCCCACCTGGCCTCAGGCTGGCACAGCACCCCAAGCCCTCTTTGTTCCTCTGTTGCCGGCAGCTTGTACAATAACTGCATCTGTGACGCAGGAGCCAAGAGCCTGGCACAAGTGCTTCCAGACATGGTGTCTCTGCGGGTGATGGAGTGAGTGTGGGCTCAGTTGTACCTGGGGCAGAGGGTCTCCCACCTGCATCGTGGGGAGGGTTGGGATGGGAGCAGCCAGGCCTCAGGATTGGCCTCTCTCTTCAGTGTCCAGTTCAACAAGTTCACAGCTGCCGGTGCCCAGCAGCTGGCCTCCAGCCTTCAGAAGTGTCCTCAAGTGGAAACGCTGGCGTAAGTAGCATTGCCCCTGGGGTTGGAGATCTGTGTGTGAGTCTAGAATTCAAATCCAACCCCTGTCCAGCAGTGTGTGAGCCTGGGCTGGCAGGTGATTTGTCCTGCGGGTCTTAGTATGTTCATCTCTGGAAGGGTGTGATATCTACAGAGAAGACTTGAGATGGTCATGTTAGTCAAGATAGAGAAAGAAGTTTTTGTGGGTTAGGGTCTCGTGTTGCCCAAGTCGGCCTGTAATTCTATATGTAGCCAAGGATGACCCTCTTGCCTCTATCTCCCAAGTGCTGAAATTAAAGCATGCTCTGCCTATCTAATCCCACGTGGCAATGATGTGTGCTAGTCAAGGGGCCCAACCCCGAGCCATTTCCCCAGCCTTAAACTTTTGGGACACTGTTGCCACATAAAACATTCAATAAATATTTCATCTGGGTGAACCATATGAAATTGCCTAATTCAATCATTCTTGGAACAAAAAAAAATAACAATTTCATATAGTTAGACCCATTTTTTACTTGTTTTTGAAGCAGAATTGAACTTGAACTCATGATCCTCCTGCCTCAGTCTCCTGAGTGCTGGTCCTATAGACGTTATGTGCTGTGCCCAGATTTAAACTTATTCTTATTAAGTCACTGTGATGTCTGATGTCCAGGCCCCTTTGCTCTTCAGATGGCTTTGATCTGCACAGGTGTGCCTGTCTTCTCAGATAGATAATGGAATCTCTAGATTCCTTTCTCATTGTGACCATAACTCCTTGCAGAAGCAATGAAAAGGGGGAAAGGTGCATTTGGGCTCAGTCTCACAGGGTGCTGTCCACTGTGGTGGGAAGTTGCTTGCAGGAGTTTGTGTCTGCAGCTGCTCACATACTGGCAGGGAGCAGATAGCTGCAGGAAGAGGCCTGGCTATTGCCTTCAAAGGTCCACCCACAGTGACCTACTTCTGCCAAGCTGCACCTCCTGAAGATTCACAGCCTTCAAACTAGTGTCCCAGTCCGGGGGTGGGGGGGCATTTAAAATGTGAGCCTGTGGGGGACAGAGAATAGTGAAACCACAATAGGATCCACTTTACAGCTAAAGAGAATAAGGTCACACAGCATGTCAGGATGGAAAGGGAGACTCCTAGCATCCTATTAACCCATGCTGCCAGGTGGGGTGTAGTGGGAGGGTGGGGCTGTGGGTAGCTTGTTCTGGGGTATCCTGGCTGCCTTCCCTCTAACCTGACACTGGGGTCCCATGTCCCCTCTACAGAATGTGGACACCCACTATCCCCTTTGGGGTTCAGGAACACTTGCAGCAGCTGGATGCCCGGATCAGCCTGAGATGACCCTGCTGTGCCCTGGACAAGGTAACCGTATTGGAACTACAGAAGGGAGAACTACAGGAATATCTGGGTCAGTGTCCTTGTGGGGTGGGGCCAAGGGCATCAAGCAAAGCTGGTTGGGTGTCTGGATCCATGTGCCATCTGGAGCTATACTGTCTCCAAATTGGCAGGTGTCCTCCAGACTTTGGGGACTTGGGCCAAGGAACCTCCCTGAGGTCAGGCTTAAGGACTGGGGACAGACAGGCTAAGCCAGTCACCTATAATCCCCATCTTGGTATTAGGAAGTCCTTCTTTTGAAACTTTCAGTCTTTCTTGTTGCTGTTTCTCTTGGGTTTATCTTCATAGGAAATTAATACATTTTCTGCCAGCAACATGAAGTCATTGTTCCCTTGTGTCTGACACTCTCTCCCGTGACCTGTGCTGCAGTTGCCCTCCATCCCCTCTTCTGCTATCAAGGCTGCTCCTGGGGCAGCTCACTGACTCACCTGTGTCTCTTGATACCCCAACAGCATGTGCTCTGGGACACTGACCACACTGGACCTTGTACTGGGTACTGTGCACTCAGCTCTTCTGTGGGCCATAGGCCATGAGTCGACCTCCAGTCACCCTGCCCCTGCAGGCTCAGAGTTGGACTCTGCCTAGATGAGGAGTGGACATATGTCTTGGTCTTCTACAGGCCCCACGAGCAGCTGCAGGCTTTTACAGAGCCAGGTAGGAAGCCAGCCCTTCAGTGACTGTGAGCCCTGGCAGATGGGCCTGGAGCTGCCTTCAGTGGGTTCACCAGGAGGCAGAGGGCCTTCTCTTTGACAGGCCAGGCCAGCATGAGGAACTGAAATAGCCAAGCGCCTACCTGACAAGGCCAGGGCCAGCCTGGTGAGAAGGTACTTCTTCCCTGCCACTCCGACAGGGACTGCTGGGCGCTCTGAAGACACTAGGGTGGCTCTGGCCTGCAGACTTCTAAATGGGACAGGGAATCTTTGGCAGCTCTTTCTACTTGTGGCTCTGTTTCCACAAACTTTCAGTCAAGGCTGAGTCAGGCCTGGCTGAGACCATGGACATGAACCAAGAGCCAGGCAGTGGTAGACTACAGAACAGGAAGGCTGCAGCTGGGGAGCTGCTCTGCCTTCTCCACACACTCACTACATTTTAAATGCATCAGCTACTTTCACTGAGGCTCTGGGGTTTGGTTAATCCCACAAATTCCATCTGGGGATACCTTCTATTCTAGTTATCTAATGCAAAAGAAACCACCCAAACCACAATAACTTAAAACAGCCCATACTTCTATTCTGCCCTGACCCCTGCCATTTGGGCAGGCTCAGAAAAGATGGCTCGCCTGCCACCAACCCTCTGAGTCAATTGGGGCAGCTAGAAGCTGGGCTGGAATCATCTGAAGGCTTTTTCACTCATATCTGCCATATGACATGAGTCGCTGGCTGGGAGCCCTGAGTTCTTAATGGGACAGCTGGCTGGGGACTTCTCCAAGGGGATCTGGTTTGCCTTTCTCCTAGCACTGTGTTTGTATTATAGGGTGACTACTCAGTGAGGAGACACAGGCCAGCAAGACTGTGCTCTGCTCATCACAGCCCCTGAGGCAGCATAGCATTGTGTCCACCACACCCTGAAGCGCAGAGCATGCCCTGAGCCTATGTGCACACCAGACAGTCCAGCTCTGCCCAGGTCCTGCATCTTCTGTAAGGATCTTTGTAACTTCTAAGATTCAGTGAAAAGCTATTATTCACAGGTCTGAGGGCTGAAGCAGTGACCACTGTACAAGGGAAGTGTTCTCTTCTACTGCCCTGCTGCATCCTGGGAGCAGTTCTGCAGCCAAGTATTTTGGCCTTAGCTGCAGCTAGGCAAAAGGGGCAGGCAGCACCAGTACTGCTGTTCTTGTTTCCCCTGGGGCACCACCTTTGAGGTCAGGCACCATTGATCCCTCCATCAGGACAGTGACAGCTTGCTTTCTTGCCTTGGCACAGGGAGCACCTGTATGGCTCCAGCATGCCAGCCCTGATGCCAATAGGACTGGCCCACATCCCAGTAAGTGGGAACTGGGCTAGAGGGGGCTATCTGCAGGGCTGCTTGGGGGGGGGACTCTTGGACACAGGTTCAACTGCCAAGGGTATCTGTGCTGCGGCATCAGGCTCAGGGGTGGCACATGGAAGTCCCATGTGTATGGTCACAGGGGACAGCACGGAGGCATGCTCCAAGTCAGGTATCTGCTGCACCTGCCCGTGTCTCTGCCATTGGTCTGTCTGGAGATGTCAAAAGTATCTTTCCTTACTCTGCTGAGGGCTGTCACTCATTAATGGGTTGGTTATGTAAGGCACTCAGTAGAGTGTAGAGACACAGTAAATACTCAACAAACCTCACCAGTCCTGGATCCTGTATGCTGGGCAGCACCTTAAACCCTCTGGCTCCTAAAGAGAGGTAGTGTAGGACTTTATGACATCGAACTCTTGGCTGAGCTGCCTGGTCTCATGCCCCATCTCACCCTATATGCAGGCAAGTGTCTTCTGTGCCTTAGCCTCTCCATCTGTAAAATCGGCAGAGCCATAGAATCCTCTTCACTGGATTATGTAAAGACTCAATGTGGAAACAAAAATATTAATAAAATGTCAGCAAAATGGCTTAGTGGGTAAAGCAAGCCCAACAATCTGAGCTTAATTCCAAGGACATGTTGTTTTCTGAAAATTTCTGTACACCATGTGTATATTGGAGCTACAAGTTGTTGTGGGCCTTCATGTTGGTGCTAGGAACACAGCTCAGGCCCCCACAAAGGTAGTATGCACTCTTAATCACTGAGCCATCTCTCCAGTCCACAAAGTAAAAAATAAATAAAAATTAAAAACAAAAAATATTTAACAATTTAAGAGTGGTTTAAGAGTGGAAAGGGTTCTGATGCTCTTTTCTGGACTCAATGAGCACTGCATACACTTGGTGCACATAAATATACACAGGCAAAACACTCATAATATAAATAAATCTTGAAAATCCCAGCACTTGGAAAGTAGGAGCAGGAGGATCTCTGTGAGTTCAAGGCCAGCCTAGTCTATATTGTGAAGGCTGGGTCTTAACAAATCCCTAGCACCCAGCTTAGTGCAGGGGCTCTCATCCTTCCTTCCACCCTGTATTTCATTCCTGTTTCCAGCTGGCATGTTCTACCCTGACCTGTGTGTGACTTCCTATAGGACTCCATGGTTCCTTGGGCAGATTATCTGTCTCTCGTCCCTCTTCATCCCACTCTCCAATTCCACCTCAATATTATCTTTTTGCTGCCTGCATGGCTAGGATGTGAGACCTGGAGGAGCAAGGGGTTTGTCTGCCTCAATCACCCCCTGCCCTCTTACACCCATTCAGGTGCCTGTACATTGTAGGTGTTCAGTAAGGGGCAGATGGATGACCAATCCTCAGCTCACTTAGTCATTGCATAACTGTGCACTGAGGACACACAGGGGAATGAGGCTCCTGTGCTGGTAGTCTTGCATCTTAGCAAATTTAAGACACCTCCTGGACAGAGCAGCCAGGTGTGTCTGGCCAGGCTGTGCACTGCACAAAGGTTCCTGGACAGTGGACACATGAGGGTTGCCTAGTGGAGCCTGGAGTGGAATTGCATCAGCATAGAAGAGAAGCTCTTGGTAAGTAGCATGCTGACACCTCAAAAGTTGGATAAGCTGTGGTTACTTGGCTAGAATAGGAGGCTGTCAACCCCACTTGTGATTCGAGAAGCAGTTCTGGGGAAATCAGCAGGCACATGCAATATACTTTCAGTCCTAGCCCCTCTTCAGCCCTCCACTTCCCTCCAGGCCACTCTCTCAGGGAGTATGTCTCTCTTCCTGTTGTATATGACTGATCTCAGAGCCAAAAAATTGCCATCTTGAGGAATTCAGCTGCACCCCATTGCAAAAGGATTATCTCATCATGGAGAGTTACATGGCGCATCACAGGATCCTCCCATGAGTATCCAATCACTCCCATTTGTTGTATGCAATGCTACCCTAATTGCATATGGCTTCAGGGAGGGGCTAGAGCTATACTCTAGACTAGAGAAGTCTGGGGAAGAAGGCTCCATTTTTATATGGGTTTTGGAGACAGGGTCCAATGTAGTCCAGGATGAACCTTGAACTTCTGAACTTCTTGCTTTCATTTTATAATTTCTCATTCTTTTGTCTCTGCCTCTGGAATGCTGGGATTATAGGTACATAAACACTGTGCCTCTTTTATGTGCTGTTGGGGTTCAGGGTTTTGTACAAACCAGGTAAAGATTCTATCAAGTGAATTCCCAGCCTCTTTCCCATTCTTTATTTTTTTAAGGTAAAGTCTCACTGTGTAGCCCTGGCTGGCTTGGAACATACTTTTTTAAACCTGGTTAGACTGTAATTCATAGATCTATATCTACCTCTTCTGCTTCCTGGATGCTGGGATCAAATGTGTCCACCACTACATCCAGTCCCTTCCTTGTTGTTCATGGAGGTGTACGATATGCTCTGTGTGTGGGACTCAGGCCCGAATTCTCTAGGGCACCCTATCCCCTCCCCTCCCATCATAACTCAGGCTTTCAGTAGGTGGGAGGAGGCTGCCTCTCTAAAGTGAATTCCCTATCCCTGTTGCTCTTCCAGATTGGACCATCTGACTTTTTTGGCAAATTGTCAGCCATAATACCCCCTTTCCAAAATTCAAAACAAACAACAAAAAACAGCAACCAGGGCCAGGTGGTGGTGGTGCAAGCCTTTAATCCCAGCACTCGGTAGGCAGAAGCAGGCGGATCTCTGTGACCAGCCTGGTCTACAGAGCGAGTGCCAGGATCAGCTCTAAAGCTACACAGAGAAACCTGTCCCGGAAAACCAACCAACCAACCAACCAACCAACCAACCAAAAAACAAAACAACTACAAACAAACAAACAAACAAAAAAACACCCAGCAACCAAACAAGGACAAGAGACAAGAGGGGTTGGAGTTCCGAGTTGCTTACATTTTTTTTTTTTTTTTTAATGAAATAAGTCAGCCTCTAAGTATTGCTTTTACAGGTTTATGGAAATCAAGTATCTACATCACTCACACTTTCTATACCACTCACACTTCCAAAAATAGACTTCTAGCCAGAGACAGCCTTCCCCAGTGGCATCTCAGTTCTGTCAACCTGGAGAGGCTAACCCCCACCCTGGGCCTTGGCACATCCCTCTTCAGAGTGACTCCCTAAAACTGTGATCAACAGTTTTGGGGATGAAGCCACCCAGACTTAAGGCTCAAATGCATCAAATGACGCCGGAGGGGGTGGCCTACGTATGAGTCTGTTTGCATCCCACTTCAGCTCTCTGTGTCCTTTCCAGAGGTTAAGTGGGGGAGGCAGGTGCAGTTGGGGGTGAAGTGCAGAGAGGTGACCTCTGGCTGGATTCCTGTAAACATCCATCACAAAGGCGGAGAGTTACAAGCCAGATCCAGGACATCTGAGAACTGGGTGGTAGGTGAGGTCTTTGGAGCCCTTCTCCTTCCTGTAGGGCCTGGCAACTGTACCATCTTGGCACTGGGTCCCCACCTCTCCTGGCACACTCCTGGGCTGGGGCAGGAACCTGGTTGTTGGCACGAGCAGACCTAACCAAGAAGACAAAGAACAGTCATCAACACAGGCCACTGCACCACTGGCCTGGGAGTGCCTCCTGGCAATTGGGTGGGGCAAGGATGCCTTGCTCTGATCCTTAAGGTCTAGTACTCCCCAGAAGCCCCATGCTCAGGCTAAAGATGCTTTTTCCTCTCTCTTTGCTGAGCAAGCAGTCTACCAACTGAACTAGCCTCCCTATAGCTTTTATCCCAAGTTCTTCTTAGTGAATTTGTTTCCCTTCTGAGATCCTGGGGAACCAGAGTAGTTTTCCATGGGAGAGGAGGGCTGTTCAAGTGATCAGGAGAGGAAGAGAGATGGTAGGGCTGGAGGAGGAGCTCAGCCATGCGAGAGGTCAAGAAGGAGCAGCTGAGCAAGCTCCAGGGAGTGGCCAGTGCCTCCCATCTCACCCAGGAGGCACCATGATTACAGGAAGGGTCACTCTATGCAGCTTGTCAACTCTGTATCCTCACTTGCTTCCTCTTCCCATGATACAACATCACTTTTAAGTTCTGTCCCTGTGGCAGGTTCTTTCCTCCAGTCCCTTCAATCCCATGTTTAGCTGTCACCAGCATCTCTCCAATGGTGAGGTGCCCAAGTCCCTGTCCTTTTAGCCCCCTCAGATTCTTCCCTCTACAAACACTACTGATCATCAGATGGAATGATCACTGTATGTGAAACATGCAGTGCGTACTGCTGGATAGCATCCAGGTTATGTGAGGCTACCACGGGCATCACATATTTAGCAGTAGCCCTGGCTCCCAACCAGCTAAAGTTGGTAGCACCTCCAGTCACCATGGCTATTAAAATTGTTGCCCACCTATAACCATTTCTAGCAGGAACTGTGCCTCTCCCCATTTTATAGGTTGCAAAACAGAGGCTCAAAGAAGCAGGGTGAGTTGCTTGCAGTTGCACAATCAGGGCAGGCAGAGCTGGCATGTACTGGTAACAAATGGGGACAACCACAATCTGGGTGCCACTACACCTGGCACTCCTGTCATGCGACTTGCTCCTTCCTTCCACCTCCCTTCCCCAGTCCTGGGTACCTTGTCCTACTTCAAGAGAATGGCTGGTCCCAGCTGCAAGAACAGGATTGCTAATGTCTTCCACAGCAAACTGCTTCTTACCAGAGACTGCTAACACTCCAACCCCCTCACTGGTACCTGGGGCAACATGAGGCATGTCCTATGCCCACTCTGGCTCCTGGGGCTTCTGAGCAGGATTGAGTCCCAGACTACAATGGTAGCCTGTTCAGTGCCAACCAGTTCCACCTTGCTGACCTCACTTCCCACTCTCCACTTGGAGTTCCTGAGATCTCCATCCTCTTTACCAGCCTACGGCAGATAAAGACATCAAGACTCAGAAGGCATAAGATACTTGTTGAAAGATGCTTAGCTTAGAAGTACTGAAATCTGCCCAGGTGTGGTGCCCTGGCCCTGTGATTCCTGCATTAGGAAGCTAAGACCAAAGAATGGCAGGTTAGAGGCCAGGCTGGGCAACAGAGCAAGGAGAGTGAATTTGAAGCCAGGCCATCTGGTATAAGCCAACGATGGGACAAGGCTGTGGGCATGGATGGAGGTCCACACAAGGCTGTGCTCACAGAAATGGCACCCATGGGGAGACTGGGCTTAGCTGTCTCCTCAGTTTTGAACGGGTTAAGAGTGGAAGTTTCTCCCATCCTCTGCCAGACTCATCTACTAAAAGTCAACTGAGGACATACTCTACCATGGCTCAGGAACCTTCCCTAGTTTCCGCTGACTGCCCACAGGCAGGCCCTCCACCCCACTGCCCCCCCCCCCACCTGCCCACAGAATGTGTGGTAAGCTACATAGGACCTTCCAGAAAGACTTTTTGAGGCTCTTGTCCCATCACACCAGAGCCCACTTGTAGCTGTTGTTCCAGTTTCTTCCCTTCAAGGAACCCTGGGGGAGACATGATGTTGTTGAAAGTCTTCACATTCAGGAGCCTGAAATGTAGTAATTTACTGAGATTCACCCTCCTGGACACCAACTACAGGCATGCCCCAGCCAGCCAGGAGCCACCAAAGGGCCTCACTCCCTGCCAGTCCTCGTGACTACACACAGTCTCAGCAGCTGCTGGCCTGACTGACCCTGCTGGCCCACACCTTACCATAGGTTTTAGTGGACACTGCTGACTCCCAGGACACCTGCTGAGTCTCTTAGCTACAGCCAATGATGACAGGTTCCTGCTTACACAAGTTCTCCTCCTTTCAAAGCATTTTTTATCTCTTAAAAGCCAATTTAAGGACTGGAGAGATGGTTCAGTGGCTAAAAACACTTGCTATTCTTGAAGGGCTCCCAGGTTCTGTTCCCAGAACCCACATGGTGTTCACAACTGCCTAACATCAGTTCCAGAGAATCAGCCTTCTTGGCTATGGCTTCTCTTACCGATGGCCTTCTGGAACCCCACTGTGCACCTGTTTCTCCACATACCTGGGTGCGGACACCCAGGATCTCCGTGCTGGAGGCAGACTGTGCAGCAGGAGACCATCTGGCTCATGGCCAAGGGTGTGGTAGTAACCTGGCCACCTCCCTGATAGCTGAAAGGACAGAAGAGGAGAGTAGCTTCCTGTCTCCACACAGGTCAGTCCCTGCTGAGAGGCAGCTTCTTGGGCCTGAATTCCAACTCCATGTTGGCTGTGAGTGCTTACCACAATGGACCAGAATCTACAGTATGTCTGCAGCTGTTCCTGACTCCCCTTTATTTGCCTGCCCAACAGTTCCTACGGCTTGTCACACATCACCTGGACATTACCTATTTAGACAGTCTGAGTATCTAGAATATCTCTTCCCCAGGCCCCTGTGCACTGGGATTACTGACATGTACCACCACAACTAGAAGTGTCAGGGGAAATGTTTATGTCATGACTATGGGGAAGAACAGCACTGTCATAACAAAGGTAACGTGGTAATGCTAGAGAGGCAGAGAAGGGGAAGCTGGCCATCTGCCTCTGTGCCTGGAGCAGAGAAAGGGGAAAGCAGCAAGGCCAAGGCATCATGAGCCTGGCTCTCCTCTGGTACCTTCCAGGGAGTCTTCCAGCCCAGCACCTCACTTCAGAAACTGGGCAAGTGGGAATGGCTGGAGGACCCATGCGTTCCCTAATAGCTGGGCATCTAAGGTGAGTCATCACACCGCCCCAAGCCTCAGTTTCCCTCACATCTAATGAGCCCTTCCCAGACAACATCACAAGGTGACGCTCAGGGGAAGCTGTAAAGATGTGGGAGGGGCACAACCTCCCAGTCAAGCTTCCTACCAGGCAGGCAGGAAGCCAGGGACCAGGGATGACAGCTGCAAAGGCACCTGTATCAGTTGATACTCAGTGGATAGCAAGCATCACCACATGGCCTCAGGCTGTTTCACAGCAGGTCCACAATGATACTCTCTACTGATTACTGGTGCCAGAAGAGCAAGGAATCCCAGGAAACAGGGAAGGCTTCTGGGGCTAGGGGTCCCCTAGGTCTAACACACCACATGGTGCTGCATACAACTATACTTCTGTCACCGATCCACTGGATCATTGTAAGCCCTTATGCAGGTACCATTATTCCCTTTGCACAGAAAAGGAAACTGAGGCATGGGGGAGGTGATGTCACTTATCTAAGATTTGGAAGAACTGAGGCTTAAACCCCAAATGTAACTGCAAAACCTGTAAGAAACAATTTTAGGGTTACACGAGAACTGGATGGAACCACCTCACCTCCATAGCAAACACATACTGCTCTGCAGCTCTTGGTCAAGCCTTATTAATTCTCAGAGAGGTACCAGTTTAGTGCCAGGAATCTTTATCTAGTAGTTCAGCATATAAAGTCAGACCCAGCCTTTGCCATTGCTGGCTTTACTACTTGGCCATAGAAGTTAATGACTTTGGTACTTATTTTCATGTATGTCAGGAGAGGGTGGCTTCCTCCTCACAGTGACATTAGCATTCTTTTAAAAATAGACCCACACAGTCTTGGAAGTATGCCTCAGCAAGAGGGTATATGTTTAGGATGTGTGAGACACTGGGTTGGATCTCCAGAAACACCCCAAAATAAATAAAATTAAGTCTGGAGAGCTTGGGGCTGTAGTTGAGTTGGTAGAGTGTTTTCCCGGTATTCACGAAGCCCAGGATTCCATCCCAGCATTACATAAACTGGGCACTGTGGTGCGTGGCGCACATCTATTAGCATAGGTGGTGTAGTGAACCATGACTAAAACCCCAGCATCTGGGAGGTGGAAGCAGCAGCAGAGAAGCCCGAGGGCTTCCTTGGCTGAACTGTGAATACGAAGCCAGCCTGAGTTAGTGACCTGTCTCAGAGAAACAAAAACAAACAAAAAGTCCATATAAAAAAGAAGACAAATGAAGCACCCAAACTGGTATTATTAAACTTAAACTATAAAAGGAAGAGCAGTAACTCAGCAGTGGAGAGGGCCGGCTAACATCACCAAGGTTAACAGGACTGGCAGCCATAGGACAGGGGATGTGTGCCTGCCTCTCAAAGCACTCTAGTGGGACACACTCCTCTGAGGTCTTAATTACATTGCTTGTATGGAATCCAGAGCACAAACATCTGACAACCCCAGGCAGACACAGCCAGACTGGCACCTCAAAAAGTTCCAGTGTCACCAAGACACAGACAGACTGAGAAGCAGTGGCTTCAAATCCTGCACTTTTACCGTTAAAGGACACTCCTGGGACAGATAATATGTGAATAAAGCCATGGACCAGAGTGCTCCCAGGGTCAGATCCCTGTCACAGTTTCTGATTCCAGCCAGACATGGTGGTACCTACCTATAATCCCAGTGTTCAAAGGTAGAGCTGGGAGGTGGGGGGATTTGGTCAGGAGTTGTAGGCCAGTCTTAGTTACAGAAGCAGTCCATCTCAAAAATAACATTTTGCTGGTTTTGATAATGGTACTATAGATACTAAGTACATCCTTGTTTTAGGAAAACAGCAAAATATTCAGAAACAAAGGAACATCATGTCTGCAAGGCACTCTCCAATGGTTTAGGTCATGACTGTCCACATGTGTATGATGGTCTTCTGTAAATGTTTATCTTACTGGTTGATGAATAAAACACTGTGACCAATAGGGCAGCACAATAGGTGGGTCTAGGAGATGAGGAGGATTCTGGGAAACATAGGCAGAATCAGTCATCATGTAGAACTTGAGAGTAGTAACAGGCTGTACTCGTTTGTGGAAATACATAGGTTAAATAAAGACAGCTAGCCAATAAGAAGCCCAAGCCAATGGCTAGCAGTATTATAACTAATATAGTGTCTACATGTTCATTTGGGACTGACGTGGCTCTGGGACCAGGCTGGTGGGAAGAATGCCCATAACATGTGTATGTGTGTGTTTATGTACATGTATGTGTACACACAGAGAAGGATGTGAGCCTGCAGTGAACACATGAACAGAATGCCTCTGGCAGGCTCTGGTGAAGGCACGCAAGTTCTTTATACTTTTCCTAAAACTTTGCTGTAAGTATGGAATTTTTAAATTTTTCTAAAAGATTTTGGATGAATTCAGGAAACAAGGAACAAGCATGTAGATGAGATGGGGCCTAGAAAGGCTGTGATCTGGTGCTGGAGGGGGTGCTGTGCAAGGGACACTACTGTCTTATTTGGCCTTGTTTTCTGGGCTCCTCACTTGCTGGTCTGCACTATCTTTATTTGCAAGGTTGGGTTAACTCAGCAGTCAGGAGGCAGGAGCAAGAAGATCTCAAGTGTGAGGCCAGTTGGAGCTACATAGTGAGACCCTGTTTTAAAAAAAAAAAAAAAAAAAAAAATGTCTGTCTCTTTCAATGTGATACTGGTTTCTTAAATGCAGCTGGTACTCTCTGGAAGGTCCAGGATGAAGGCAGCAGTAATATCTGACAGAAGTCCACCTGTTTTTTACCGTGCTAAACAGATCTCCAGGCTGGGAAGAGAGTATAATGTAGGCCTTGCTTCTCTGGCTGGAATCTCCAGTCAGTGTCAGCTCAGAGCCAAGGGCATGGGGCATTGGATTCCCGTTGGATTCTCAGCTGGCATGGAGTCCTTTTCTTCCCAAAGGAATGGCCAGAGCTGTTGTAGCACTGGGTGTCTCATGTCAGACCAGGGCGCATGCCTTCCACAACTCTAAATCCTCTTGTCTAGACAGTAGTCATCCAGCTCCATGGGCTACCTGTGGGTCTCCCACAACTGGAATTTGAGCATATGGCTGCCCCCATGGAATTAGTGGGCATCCTAATTGGGCAGTGGCATGTTCAGTGGCTATAGTCTGGCAAGAAAGGTCAAAAAGCAGCTCTGGCCCCCAGTTGAGCCACCTAAGCTGGCAGTAAGCTAGATTAAGGAGTCAGTCACCCTTATTCCACAGCTACACTCTAACAGGCTACACACACATCCCCATTCCCAGACCAGAGACAGTGTGTCTTCCACAACATCTCATTGGCAAGGGAGGTTCAGTAGGCACCTGCCACCTGTTAGGACTCTGACATAATCAACCAGGCTAGGCTGCCTCTAACCTAGCAGAAGAGCTATCAGCACCTAACCACCCTATCCCCCCTAAGGCTCCCAGACATGCATCCAGTCTTCTCCCCCAACAAGCAAGGAGCTTCATCCCTACTCCCCTGGGCCACAATAATCACTCTAGAAACTACTCCCCAGAGCTCCAGAACCAGTGCCCTGGGGACTATGGGCAGGAGGAAAAGTCTCTAGGGCCAGATAGGCAGGGAGACAAAGGTAGTGTGTGTGTGTGTGTGTGTGTGTGTGTGTGTGTGTGTGTGTGTGTGTTTACCAATGGGCATGTTCAGGAGGAAAAGTCTCTAGGGCCAGATAGGCAGGGAGACAAAGGTTGTGTGTGTGTGTGTGTGTGTGTGTGTGTGTGTGTGTGTTTACCAATGGGCATGTTCCCTGAGCTCATGGAGCTGGTCCTTTTCAGTCACTGGCCATAATTATTCTTGTACAAGACAGGTGAAGGCAGTTGGCTCCAGATTGCACCTACCTGTCAGTAACAGAGGCTTAAATTCAAGGTGATCCAACTCTTTGTCCTCTCAACAAGGTAGATTTTCTGTCTTATAAAAGAGGTCACTAACATGTGGGGTTGAACAGCATTCCCAAAACTGTGGCTAAGCCTGTGATTTAGAGTTACTGCCCTTAACCCTGCCTCTATCTACATCGACTCCTCAAATAAATGCTTAAGAAATGTATAAGACACTGATGGGTGGTGGTGGCACACGCCTTTAATCCCAGTACTCGGGAGGCAGAGACAGACTGATCTCTGTGAGTTTGAGGCCAGCCTGTTCTACAGATCGAGATCCAGGATAGTTAGGGCTATTATACAGAGAAACCCTGTCTCAAAAAAAAAAAAAAAAAAAAAAAAAAAAAAAAGGATGAGAAGCTGAATTACATGGGGTAGACGACATGGAGGACCCAAGGAGCAAAAATGGGTGTCCTTTGTTAATGTTGACACAGCCTGGCATGTCCTGAGTGCATGCCCTTTGTTAGTGTTTCCTGTCCTGGCTTGCTAGAACACAGGTGTCATGTAAGTATGAGAGGGAACAAGTATGCTGGATCCCTGGGACTCCTCTACTTATAGAAAGGGGCCAGGAGGTGAGGCTGGGTCATTACACTCCATGTTGCTACCAGACATCCAGCCAGCACCCTCTGGGTCTGGACTATTCTGGCTCTGGGACCAACGTCTTCTAGCTTGGATTGGGGGACATGTAGTATAGTGTGTGGGTTTCGTTAGTCTCTAGCTCTGGGTGGGGGATTTTCTATATCCTGTATCCTCTCTACCCCCAGGGTCAGGTAAGAGTAACCCAAAGAAATGCTTCTTGGTGTTTCTGCTCAAACAGCATTTGCTGCAAAATATGTCAAAGCATTTGGGCTTTGGTTTTCAGCTTAGAATATGCCAATGTTTTCATTTGGAAGCAGGAGTGTTTCTGTTGATATAGTAAGAAGACAAAAATAAGCCTTTTTCCACTACGTTATACTGTCTGAGAGTCTACTTGGCTCAGGGACAGAGAGATGCAGCTTAGGATCACAGGGCATAGCCTAGACTCTGTGAGGAAAAGGAGGCAATGCTTGTTGAGTAACTACATGAGTGAACACACAGAGGTCCTACAACCAGGAGGGACACGTGGTCTCTACTCGGGTTCTGAGTGGATCCCAGAGATTCTCTCTTTTAGGTGTTCCCAGTGTGTGCTTGTTTGCCCATCTTCACTAACCCCATCTTGTCCAATCCCCTGGCACCTCTGGATGCATCTCTTCACTGGCTTCATTGCTCCTACACTTGCCCTTCAGTGCATTCGGCTCATCAGGCAGTCTCTTCAGAGAACATGAACAGATGGACTGTGTCACACCCTGCCAGATGTCTCAGGCCCACCCCTGACTTCTTTACGCCTCTGTGTCTTCAGCCTCTTTTTAGCTGCTGAATGCACCATCCCTCTCCTATCTGGAGATGTGGGCACTAACAGTTCCCTCTGCTCAGACTGCTTTTCTCCAGAGCTCTCTGTCTGGCTCCTTCTTTCAATCTGGGGCTCAGCTCATATTTTCATCCCTTCAGAGGGGCCTTCTCTGACCCTCTAATTAAAGCAGCCTATCCCTATTCTCCTCTCGAGGTCATTCCTCACAAAGCATCTGCCAGAGGCCAGGTGCTGTGCATACAGCAGTGAACACAATAGCAGAGCCCCTAAACTCCTGTTTCCCGGTGCCCACTCGTGTTCCTCTTCAAAGGCTCGTGTGCCTGGTCCCATCTGTCTTTGCTCACCAAGTACTCAACAAATAGGCATTTGTGCAATGAAAGAACGGATGTAAGGCTGGTAGGAATGCGGAGCAGCTGGCACATGCCCTGCCTCGCACTTGGCTCCTGTGAAGATGTCACTAAACTTAACCAAAGAGGTCTTCAACGATATCTTGCTTTGTCCCCAGGTATCTCCTGCTTAGTGTGCATTATTTCTACACCAGAGTGTTCTCCAAATCCCATGCTGAAACACTGATCCTGAAGAGATTCTGTTGGGAGTGATTAGGTCATGAGGATGGATCGAAGTCACCAGAAGTGATGGTGTAGGGGTGATTAGGTCACAAGGGTGGAGCCCTCTGGTAGGATTAATGTCCTTTGGAAAACTATCAGAATGAAATGTTCGCTGTTTGAGCAATGATATTCTGGAATAGTATCTCAAATTAAGATACCCTCTTATGGCAATGTTGGTAATAGGATAAAAGAGGGTAACAGAGGAGAGGAAGGGCAACTGCCTCCTTTGGGTGCGTGACATTAGTGTCTGTTATCTAAAAAGGGGCTTCTGCCCACCAACTCCATATGCCCCTTCATTGCCACTGAGGCTCTACGCCCTGCCAAATTCCAGCATTACCCAGCTATAGGGGTAGGCTTCCCCTATAGCTGGACCCAACAGATTGCCTATCACAAATGCTCTCTCTCACATAGCCCAGCTGGTCCCTTTGCTTGGGAGACTTTGGCCAGTCTTATTCCTTCCTGGACTCATATTACCTCTAGCTACAACAAGCTTCTTAGCAGAAGCCTACAGGCAGGCCTTCAGTGCAAACCATTCTGTGGTTCCTTCTGCTGACCCTACGGTCTCTGGCGGCCTTGCAAATACTGCAGACAAAGCCAGCTGCAGCTCAGAAATAGAGGCAGCCTATAGAACTGACAGCCTCTGCAGATCTGAACTGCGGATCAACCCAGGAGCCCTGAAACCTGACTCCAAATACAGCAGCAGATGCCCTGCCAAAAGGAAGTGCAGCAGCCTTGTTTGCCGAAGGTTTCCATTCTCCCAGCCTTGGCCCTTGAGTTTAACTACTCCCTCAGGAGGCCACAGAACATAAGTGACCGGTGCCTCTTATGACAACAGTCTGTCCTTGTAGGACAAGTAAGAATTCCCCAAACCCCAAGGTCACCAACAGGACGGGCTGAGACTAGGGGAAGCAGCTGATGGCTCCACCTCAAAAGGTTTTGGGTACAAATGTTTTTGCATAAGTCATGGGGTAAATTGCCCCTGGCTTCCTTTCCATGGGGGAATCTCTCCAGACTCCACCATGCCTAGCATTCAGTCAGACCCAGAGGCTTGGGAGAAGGATGTGAATCTGCCTTGAGGACATCACCTTTCCCTCCCCTGCAATACATCCCCATCTCAAGGGCACTTACGGGCCTCTTCCTGGGGTCTCATGCCGGTCTAGATGGTGCCCACAACTAGTGGCAGTGGCATGATATGGGCGGCTGGTCAAGGCCAAGAGTTGAGGATGGTGGAGGGCAAGTGGGGGAGCAGTAGTGAAAACCTTATTCCAAATATCCATCAAAGACATCGAGCTCCGAGTCAGCATCATAAAGGCCAGAACCGGGATCCGAGAGTACGCCGAGGTCCACCAGCGCCTGATCCAAGTCCTCGGGCAGAAAGACGAGGCCCACGTTGAGGACGATGTATTCCATGAGGAAGGCGTAGTAGAGGATCAGCACATTGACGAAGAACAGGCCCACGTAGAACATAGAGGGCAGCAGCGGTGGCTGCACGTAGGAGACCAGGGGGCCCAGAGCGTCCAGGTGGGCTGCGACCCGGGCGCCGGGCATGCAGGGGCCGGCGGTGGGGGCAGCGGCCGGCGATCCCAGCGACCTCAGCCGCTGCGGCGCCTGGGCGGCCGGCGACGGGGCAGCTCGGCCATCCAGGGGGCACCCCGGGGCTCGTTAGCGGCAGCGCTGGGCCCCGGGGGTCCTCGGAAGACGCTCCTTGACCCCCGAGATGCTCGGGGCCGGATTACGGCGCCCTGGGATCGGGATGCAGGCCACACGGGCCGCTCGTCCCTCAGGTTCCCTCCTAGAAGTGGCCAGGGGCTCTCTCGGTGCGCCGCGCTCGCGCAGCCCCGGGGCAGCTCAGAGTCGAGGCTGGGTCCCCGCTGTTTTCTCCCCCAGCCGCTTCTCAAGGCAGGTCCGCGCCCCCGCAGGTTCACGGCCCATCGCTGCGGCCGGAGCGTAGCTATGCAGCTTCCCTAGCCTAGCCAGAGGCTCTGCGCTCATTGGCCAGTCGCATGCTCACCCACATTTCATTGGCTAGCTCAATGCTCAACGGTCATTGGCTCAAGATGCCAGGGGGCGGGTACTCTTTTGCTCTGCTCCTTAGGAAGTTCCCCAATCTCTAAATTGCTTTCCTGAAGTTGGAGATCCTTAGCCCCTGCACCTTGCTAGGTGCCTCACATCTTTGGAACCCAGCCTCCCCATTTTAAATGAAACCAGGAGTAAAGAAGAGATGTCGGCAACTCCACTGAAAATCTTAGATATTTTCAAGGCGCTTTTTTTTGGGGTTCTTTTCACAATAAGGTAAGAAAAATCAGTGAGTGACTCTGACAGCTGACGGGAGATCACATTATTGGATTCCATGATCCCGAATGGGCCGGACCACAACAGGCCGGTCAAAGCTTCCGCCAGTGTGAAGTTGCTTATTGTTTCTTTTTACTGCGTAATCCTTGTTTTAAAAATGCTAAGTTAAAAACTGATGCTAAGTAATAGAAAACTTCTAATCAGAGACCTTTGCTTACAGACAACCCCCGTCCTTCTTTAGCGGAATGAGTTTGCCAAAGGCTCCTTACATCGGAATTTAAACAGCAGGGGATCAAAACCAAGGTGTTGTGTGTGCAAGATGTAGGTAGACAAGAGCTACATCTTCAGTACTTGAAACCACCACCATAACAACAACAAAAAACCGGGCTCACAGAGGTCTACTTGCCTCTGCCTCCTCTGCTGGGATTAAAGCCTTTGTCTAACCCCAGCTCTTAATAGGTCTTTGATATAAGGTCACACTTAGCTTCACAGGAACTGGACAAGACAATGTACTACATATCCCTTTCACAGATGAGGAGACGGAGCTCCAGAGAAACGGATCCTCAAAGCTGTTGAGCCTGTGTATTTTCTTTGGGGGTTAGAATCTGCTCTTGTTCTCTCAGGACTTTTATTGCCTCTCCAGCTCAGTTACAGGGAAAAACATTAACCTGGTGCTGGCCTCCATTTCTCTAATTCTTGGAAGTAAAGCAAACCATCATTTATTCACTCTAGCAATATTTATGTGCCAACTCTTGTCCTGGGCACTGGAAAGGTCATTGGGCCCTGACTCAGTTCTTTTCTTAGGGCATTAATGGGTTACCTCAGGAACTGTAGAAATGGACACATGAATGAGTACTGAGCCACAAAGTCTTGCTTTCCACAGAGGTCCCCACTTCAATCAAACCTGAGAGGGAAATTCAGGTATATGTAAGCTCACACAGAGCTTGGAGTTTTCTTTCTTCCTTAATGTGTTAGTTTGAGAAATGGCATGAATTTTGGATGAAGACCAGAGGAAATCGCTGAACATTCATTGTGTTTAGCTTTAGTATATTGCAGTTTTCATCTTTCCAAAATGCAAAAGACTGAAGTGCAAAAGGGAAAAGGGTTTTACAGAGAAACAAGGATGTCACTGACTTTTTTTGTTGACAGAAGCAGATAAGGATACCTGGGCTTGAATCCTTGCCACATGTTAAGTGCCTGACCTATCCATGACTCTTATTTCCTGGATTGTAAAATGAAGTCAATAACAGCATTTACCTCACAGAGTTGTGAGAATTAAATAGTAAATCACTTAGGATAGTGGCATATAATATGCATCACTCAATGACTTTATTTCTTATTTAATTCTTACTATTGTGATATTGAAGATTGCGCCCACAATGAACTAGCCACATTCTCAACTCTAAAAAATTGAGTTAGGGTCTTCAAAACGACTAGATGTTAAAAGATACTCGTTGCCAAGTCTGAAGACCTAAGTTCAATTCCCAGAGACCAAATGATGGAAGGCGAGAACCTACTTTCGAAAGTTGTACTCTGACTTCCACACGTGCTTGCATGCACGTGCACACACACAAATAACAAAAAAAAAAATTTAATTTGAGAACTAAACCTCGCCAAATTTCCAACTTGCTGACCTCTTGAATCAGCCTCTTCAGTAGTTGGGATTTCAGGAAACAGTCTTCTTTTTCTAATCACGAAGCTAACAATCAAAGTATCATACTCCACTTTCCACAAACTGTCCCCCAAAACTCTGCGCACAAGTCGGTTCTCACCCATCCCACAGTGTCCCGCCTACTCCCCTCCTCTTGCCCCGCCTCTTCTCGACGGCCGCGCGAGTCATGCCGGTCCTTGTAGTCCGTTCGCAGAGTCCCGTCGCCGGGAGCCTCGCTCTAGAACTTCATTTCCCAGAGTTCCTCGCGACGGCGGCCGTAAAGCGCGGCGGTCGAACGGCCGGTTCCGGCTGAATGTCAGTGCGGGGCTGTGGGCCGGGGAGGAAGGTGCTTGGCGCTCTCTCCGCCGCCCCCGCCTCTGCCGGCTGGACTTGAAATGTCGCCGCGGACGCCGGGCCGCTGGGAGGATCGGACATGAAAACCTGAGGCGGGCGACGGGGCTGGGCTGCGGACATGTTTGGCCGCTCGCGGAGCTGGGTGGGCGGGGGCCATGGCAAGTCCTCCCGCAACATCCACTCCTTGGACCACCTGAAGTGAGTGTGCGGGGCGCGCGGCGGGGAGGCCGCGGGGCCGGGCGCGGACGTCCAGACGCAGGCTTGGCTCGCTGGGCACCGAGGTGCGAGGCGGACAGGGTCGCCACGGAAGGGTGCTACGCTTGTTATCCGGGAGGCTTTAGAGTCAGGGCATATGGCATCGAACCCTGACTCTGTCGCCCCTGGCCCTGTGACCTTGGACAAGTCGGGTGACTTTTTAGTTTCCAGACCCCCAACCTGAAAAGTAAGGGCATCTATGAGTTTTCTGTTTGTGGACAGGAGTTGTCATGATGCGGGGTAGACGGTGGCCACAGAGTGTCTCGGGGTGGCACTTCTTGGACTGGATAGTTTAGAGATCAGAGGCCCCGGAATCGGTCCGACCCGGGTTCGAATTTAGAAGTATGCGTTTAAGCTTCAGTTTCCTTAGCTGTAAAATGAATAGAGTGACAGTACTACTTTCTGTGGTTATTTTTAGGGTTGGTTGGATAAGAGAATGAACAAAATGCGCCGAACATGTACAAGTGCTCTAAAAAGAACAGTGATTAGAAGAACGAAGTGTTTTCAGAAGGAAATCTAGAGGGATAGTCAGCAGTAGCACTTTGGGATAGGTGGCTAACAGAGTTCTGAGGACGCAGGAACAAACACAGAAGAGGCTAGCTTTGGAGTTAGACCTGTGTTCAAATCCTGATTCAGCCACATAATGACTGTGACCTTGGTCATATTTTATCTCTGCTTTTCTAATTTGCCATTACTCACTGGGAACTATGAAGTGTACAAAGATTAGGTACACTTGCAAAGTGATTGACCCAGTATTGATACACAGCAGGTGGCTAATAGTGGTGGGCAAGCCTTCCCAGCCTACCCCAAATCCTTTCTGTCTCGTGGTTTCATTCATCATACCTCTGCTGTCTTCTTTGATTCTGTGGTTTCTTTCTAGCTTTTGTTAAGCTGCTACTTCCAAGGCATAAGAAGCTACTTGGTTTCTTTGCAGTTGTATTTCCAGGATGTAGCAGGTACCTAAGTGCACAGTGAGAACCCAGTGGATACATAAAGAATGGGGGAAAGGAAGAAGAAAAAAAGAAAAAGAATACACTGGGCAAATGTTACAGAACATTTAGACAGAGCCTTGGGTGGGGGTGACAAATTGAGGGAGTGGTGGAAAATAGAGACCATTGAGGAGGGAAAGGCTGGAGATGGGGTGCTAAAGGGGGTGGTATGTAAGAAGGCGACTTCTTTTCATGGGGGCCCCACAAGATTTCTAATGCTAAATCAAGGTCAAGGATGGAAAGATGGTGAGATAATAGAAAGGAAGACAGGGGTCCCTAGAAAGGATTTGTGAACTAAAAATTAGGTGGGGGCTTCTCCTTTGATCCTGGGGTTATAGAATGGCTGTCATGGAGCAAGCATTTAGTAAATGTTTATGCATCTCCAATTGTGGAGAACAGGATGGTTTGGGGGTGGAGCAAGAAGCCAAGGAGAGGAGGGAGGTCGAGGGCAAGAATGGGGGGTTGGTAAGGATGCAGAAATCTTAAACAGATGGCAGATGGCCCAGAAAGGGAGTGTGGTGTGCATGAGTGGCTGAAGGCTGAAGGATTTGAGGAATGTGTGTGTGTGGATATGGCTCTGAAGGGGAGGGTGTATCCTGAGGGGCTGGGCCTGCTACCAGGCCAAGCACCTGCTGACTGTCCCTTAGCTAGGGCTGTAGTCACTTAAAATTCCCATTTATTGTGTTGTTTTTGTCTTGCTAAAGATTTCCTGTTTTCTTTTAGTCATCACAAGTTTACGAGTTCTAGGACCTTTTATTGTTCCCATTATGTGGACTTGGGGGTTAAGATTCAGGGAGCTTAGATCACCTGTCCCAAGGTGAAACAGCTGAAGACTGGCAGAGTCAGATCTTGACTCTAGTTTTCTTGTTACACTGTCTTTTTGGATAAGACTCAATTTGAGGAAACTTTTAACTGGGTTGTGTGTCATGGTCAATGGGCATCTTTGCTAGCCAACCAGTGCACACCTGGGACTGTAAGGGGCCTCAGGTTCCTTCCCAATATCCCTGGAATTTCTCAGGTTCATTGTTGAGGTCACTTGAAAAAGAGCTTGCCTGCCTGCCTCGGTTCAGGCTGATTCATTTGATCACTATCACAACCTTGGGAACCTGAGTATTAGCACGAGCTTAATGATTCCAAGGTGACTTGGAAAGGGGTACCACAGACAGCTAGTGCCTATCCAGTGCTTGTGCTTCCATGGCTGTGGTAGTAAGCATCTTGGGTACAGAGCTGCTAGTTCCCTGGGTCTGCTGGCTGCCTCTGGGAGACCACAGTGGAGTCAGAACTCTACAGTGTGTCAAATGCAGGAACTGCAGCAAGCCCAGTGGTTTGTAGAATCCCTAAGAATTCCCTAGCTCTTATGGAGGAAGAAAAACACTAGCTCAGAGTCCCCCAAATGGGAAAGAGTCGTCATATGGTACAGCCACATTGTGGGTACCATAGTCAGGTTTGTGGAAGATCCAGCTGGGTTTGGTGGCTATAGAAGACAAGGCTGTGAGTAGGAAGAGGCTTTCTGACATGTAGGGTGATGAACACTTAAAGTTTGTCCTGCACTGGGGGGAAATAGGACTATCACTGCTAAAGTCAGGAAAGCCTTTAGCAAGCCAGCACAAATCCTAGTTAGAAGTGACAGTCCCAAATCCTTTAAAACCAAACCAAACCAAATCAACAACAACAACAACAAACCATGGTCTTTTGAAAGCTCAGGTTGGTCTAGAATCTGTAATCCTCCTGCCTTAGTCTCTAGATAGGAATTCCAGGCATGCACCTCTGGGCCTGGCCTCCAGTACATTCTTGCCCTGATCTAGCACAGTCCTGGTGGAGTGAGAGTTTAAGATTTTAAGAAAACTGAGAACAGAGTTCTTTAGTTGTTGGCCTTTACATTTCTTTCTGCAGGGGCACAGAGGTGTAAGGAGGAATGAGACAAGGTCTTGCTCTGACTGACCTCAAACTCTTGCTCCTAAGTGCTAGGATCATAGACATACATCACCATACATGCCCATGCCCATATAGACATATATGCCTAACCCCTGCTGTAAAAATACCCTTTCCAGCTGGGCAGAGGTGGCACATGTCTTTATTCCCAGCACTCAGGAGGCAGAAGCAGGAGAATCTCTATGAGTTGGAGGACAGCCTGATCTACAGAGTAAGTTCAAGGACAGCTAGGGCTGTCAGACAGAAAAAGAATACTCTTTCCTTCATAGCACACCCATCTTACAAACTGGAAAGAAACTTTCCTGTGTCATGGGGTTTTACTTTTGATAAACTGAAAAACTTTACCTGGGTTATTAACCTACCAAGTTGGGTCAGTCATTTAGTGGGGGAGGAGGGCAGATGGGATAGTCAGGTTGTTATTCATGACACATCATTGGTGGTTTATTGCCCAGGCTAGTGACAAGACTGTGACATTAACTGACAAATGTTTATCACTAAGCAGAATCTCTACTGATGGCGTCCTTTGGTTATTACCAAAATGTTATTTTGAAAGGGGGACTGTGAGCCCTCAAATTGATAGAACCTTGGTTGTTATATCATTGTCTTAATTCTAGTCACAGTGTGGTGTCAAGATTCTTGGTCCAAGTGATGGATCCTGCTAAGTTGCCTAAGTGCTACTGGAGTCGATTGGTGTGTTCTAGCTATGCCATGGCAGAGAGCAGGTGCTTAGAAACAACTGTCAGGAATCTGCCTCCTTCCTCCTGGTCTCCTCAGCAGTTTCTGGGTACCTGTTGTGTCTGTCAGCTTAGCCATCCAAATGGGAACAGAGAGTTCCTTCTCTTTTTCTCCTTCCTTCCTTTGTCCCTTCCTTCCTTCCTTTTTTTTTTTTTTTTTTTTTTTTTTTTTTTTGGTTCCTTTCTTTGTGTGTGTGTGTGTGTGTGTGTGTGTGTGTGTGTGTTTATGTACATTGGTGTTTTGCCTGCTTTTATGGCTGTGTGAGAGAGTCAGATCCTGGAATTACAGACAGTTGTGAGCTGCCATGTGGGTGCTGGGAATTGAACCCAGGTCCTCTGGAAGAGCAGCCTTTTCTAATAGAGCCTGTGTAGGAGCTGTGGCTTTTTCAGGGCAGATGGCTCTGCCTATACCCTCACCTTGTATCCTAGGCCCTGTCCTACTCTCTGGCCTGGTTTGAGTCCCTGAGGGGATTCACCAAAATCACACTGTCAGCACCTTCCCCTAATCCTCTAGTCTGATCCATCTTAGTTCTGCTGGCCACTATGATGGACACTAACCAGATGAGTTCAAGGCCCAGAATGAGACTTTCTGATGACTGTCTTCAGGGTCTCAGGTGCTGAGCAGGCCAAACAACGTCCCCAGCTTCTCTCCCATACCTAAGATGTAATGGTCTGGAGTTGAGTATGATTTGGGGATGAATTTCCAGTTCTCCTGTCATGCTATATACCCCTTCTCCCAGTCCAGTTTGTGGACCAGTTTCTGGATTTTCCAATAGGAACATCCCAGAGGCATGTAGAGTACATGACATTAGACTTACAGCCAGCCCCAGAAACTGCCTGCTGAAGAGAACTTGGGCCTTAGGTTTCTTTCTCTAAAATGGACACAACATTGATTTCCATTGACACAGGCTTTCATGAACTGCTGGGGTTTGAATTATGAACATAAATAAGACTCTTGGGAAAGCAAGGCCTGGGGAGGAGGCAGGTTTGTTTGTATCCACAGCCCTTAGTGATGAACCTCTGGTGAACTGGTTGCATGCTGTCAGAAGGCTACAGGTTTTCAGTTTAAGCATTGCAGGCTTGCCAGTGTGCATGGGTCTGATAATGAGATTTTGTATGTGCTGGGCTTCTCTTGAGGGTTAACATTCCTTACCTAAGGCCCTTCCTTACCATCGGATACTATTTTCATGCTTCCTTTATTTTTCTTGTTGTTGATTATCTTTATTCTTTGGTAACTGCATATTGTTTCTGTTTACTTCATTGCTTGGGTTTTCCTTTTTCTTGTTTGGGTTTTTTGTTTGTTTGTTTTTGACAAGGTCTTGTGTATTCCAGCCTGGCCTCAAACTTACTATATAACTGAGGATAGCCTCTTCTGATCTTCCTGTATCTCTCCCCCAAGTGCTGGAATTGCAGATGTTTGATTGTGGCTGTTTTTTGTTGTTTTTTTTTTTAATTTAAATTAGAAACAATCTTACTTTACATATAAATCCCAGTTCCCTCTCCTTCCCATGCCCTATCCCCCATCCCATTTACCTTTCTGCTCCCTAGGGAGGGGGAGGCCTTCCATGGGGGATCATCAAAGTCTGTCACATCATTTGGGGCAGGGCCTAGGCCCTACCCCTTGTGTCCCCCTCCATGGGGGAATGGGCTCCCAAAGTCCATTGGTGCACTAGGGATAAATGATTGTGCATGGGAGGCAGGCACACCACCAACTGAGCTATAGACCCAACCATTGCTTGCATTTTTCTGTAATAATTGGGGTCCAGTTGCCTAGTTTTGATCATGGATCCACCCATGTGGTGTAGGGCCCCTGGACCAACATCCTCCTCACTATCTCCCCAGAGGACCAATAGTAAACATACTTGCCTTTAGAATGATACAATTCAAATGCACATAGTTCAAGGGGAAAACACCACTGTAGCAGCTGTTATCCTTGGAAGAAAGTGCTCTTATGTGCTCTAGATAAAGCCCAAAGTTAAGGTTTTGTCTTCTGAAACTGATCTAGATAGGGACTTGGCACATGAAGTCTTAGCAACATTCATGCTCCTAGAAGAGGCAAGAGACATTGTTGTGGGCATCCTTTTCATTAGATACTTGCAAATAGTTGTCAACAGCAAAGATGCTTTTATTTTAGCATCAGGTGGGGGAAAATAGCACAAAAATAGACTTAACACAAACTGCAACTATATAAGCAGAAGGAAAGTTCCAAGGAGACACATCTGAGCAGCAGAGCAACTAACAGTTTCCACTACTCTTTTCCTGTTGTCAAAGTTTTCAGTCTCTCTAATGTGCACATTACATTACAGAATAGGAGGTTATTAGACTTGGTGTGGCTAAGATACTTTAATGACATTCTCTCTTAAAGCTTAGAAATGAGATGCAGCACTGAAGTACTAGGCCTTAATCCAGCCAGCACCCCCACTACTCAAAGCTAATCATACTTTGAGTTTCTTTTCCTAAAACATTATCCAAAGCTGTGTGCTTGGCACTGCAGAGACAATGAGACAATGCAACAATCATAGGGCTTTAACACATGAAATCTGTACACTTCTGTATCAGCAGCAGACTTGAGGAATGTGGACATGCTGATCAGTACTTTATCCACTCTATGCCAAGGAGTGTGACTAACATGTGCATCATCCTAAGTTTGACTGGGGACATCAGGGAAGAAGAAAAGGCCGGTGGCAGAGGAGCAGAAGGAAGAAGAAGCATCATGTGCCTGGCTGTAAATCCAATAAAAGACATGTGAGGCAACGTCAAATTGTAAGGATGTCAGATCTCTAAATTTAGCTGTAGATTTAGGGCAGTGTCAGGGGAATCCTAGCAGTATTCTTGTGTAAATTGGGACAGTTTTAAAATATTTGTGGAAATGTAGAAGGTTGAGAATGGCCAGTATAATGTTGACACATTGGAAGGCTAGACATTGGAGGGCATACAGTGCCACATAGCAAGACTTATGATGCTGCAGTATTAGCATAGGATTGGCACAGGGTAGAAAATGGACTTACATGTGTGGCCACCTGACTAATGAAAAAAGGTGAACCTGCTGTACAGTAGGGAAGTTAAGACCTCCTGGTAGGTGTGGTGGGCCAACCAGGTTACGTATCAGTGTGAGCTGATAACCTGGTACTATCCACCAAAACCACTTTCAGATGTACTCTAAGTCAGAATGCAAAGGATAATTTTGTTACAAAAAAGCAGGACCCTTCATGAACTTAGCATAAGAAAGGATTTCCTAAGATTTGTATAAGTGCTGTCTAGAAGTCAGCAAGATGGCTTAGTGGATTAAGGTGCTTGCTGTCTAGCATTTTAACCTGTGTTTGAACCTTGGAACTCACACAGTGCAACTCCCTAGAAGTTGTTCTCTGAGTTCCACACACAAGTTAAGGCATGTGTGTACCCATTAGCATGCACACCAACACACATATAGTTAAATATATCAGTCAACAAACAAATAAAATGATGTTTTAAAGTGCCATCTAAAATAAAGATTGGTAAATTTGATTCCATTAAAATGCAGAGGTCATTGGGTATAAGCACTTGCTTATGCAAGCCTGCCTACCCAAATTTGATCCCTTAACCCAGTGTGGAAGAACTGACTCTTGCAAGTTATCCTTTGACATGTGTATTGTTATGTCTATATGCCTGCCCCCCAACCTCCATAAAACATACACACACACACACACACACACACACACACACACACACACACACGTGTTTTAAAGGCTACTATAAAGACAGGGAAAAGGCAAGCCAGCATTATGGGGGTCAAGTGCATCCCTGTATGAATGAGCACTCATGATGTAAGCATGGTCATGTCAAGAACTCCAGTGCCTTAAACCAACGGGAATGGCAAGTTTTTCCTGGGGTCAGGGTTAGGAGAATAGCAAGGCCTTCCCCTGGTTGGAGTTCAGATGTTGACTGTGTATGCATAAAGTATTATTAACTACAGCACACTTCTCCCAGATAACTGCAGCCTGAGACAATTGCCCTGTAGCCATCCCTACTATGGTTAGCTGACCTGCTTCCTCATTCAGCTGCATTATGCCTGGTTGCTGGTGTATCTCCATCAGAGTGCACTGGCCACATTATGCCTGGTTGCGGTGTATGTCCATCAGAGTGCAATGGCCACCCAATCCTGGCTTTTCTGTACATCTGCTGTTTCTTCATGCCTGGTCTCCCCAATCAGATCAGTCTCCAATCTGTGGTCTCAATACCACAGTTGATGAAAATAGTTAGAATATTTATTACCCAATAAAGGATTTATGTATAATATATATATATATATATATATATATATATATATATATATATGGTAGATGAGGAGTTTTATAAATAAGTAAAAGTTACCAAGAATAATAAAGTGGGCAAAGTCTTGTAATTGACCCTGCACCAAAGGTAAAATGTAAATTTTCATAAACGTGTGAGAGAAGACACCATCTAACCTTAGTCTTCCTGAGATAAACTCCCCAGAGGATACCATAGAACCCTACAGAACTGCATCATTGCAGAAAGCTGAAAACAAGTGCTGGAGAGGCTGTGAGACATGGGAAATCTGAGCATGCCTTCCAGCCTGACCAGAGGACTGGAGGTATCTAGGCCTGTGCAGTGTAACAATGGGCACATCCTGGGGTTGGGTCGTCTGAGGGTCATATGAAGCCTTTACTTGGTGCAAGATTAATGGGAACTCTTAAAATCCCCTCAAAGGACCCTCTGACTGACCTGTCCTTCATATCTGAAAAAGCCTTCTAATGGGATTTTTCCTTTTCTTTTTGAGATTATAGTTTAATTACAACATTTCTTGCTTTCCTCCCTCCCATATAACCAACCCTTCCCTCTCGCCTTCAAATTCACGGCCCTTTTTCACTAATTCTTATTGCATGTATATGTGTAGATGCATATACTTATGTATTGCTAAGTATAATGCATTCAGTCTATATAATTTATGTATACTTTCAGGACTGGTTGGTAGTAGACAACCAATTGGTATATTCTCTGGGGAAGATCACCTCTCCTGTTTCCAGCTTTCCTTAGTTGCCTGTAATTCTTTGTGCAAGCTTGAAGCCTCATGGTTTTTCTTTTTGTTTTTTTTCCCCCAATCTGGGTCATTGGCGTCATCCTTGTTCAGCTCATGTTTGGGCAATCGTGTTGGTGAGACTTATGGGTGTAGCTTCTGATAGTACTAAGTGTCTTAGTTAAGGCTTTCTGTTGCTGTGAAGAGACACCATGACCATGGCAACTCTTATAAAGAAAACATTTAATTGGGTGGCCCACTTACTCAATCAGTCTGTTGTAGTCATGTTGTGGCAGTGTGCAGACAGACCTGGTGCTAGAGCAGAGAATGCTACATCTTGCATGCAACAGGAAGTCATCTGTAACACTGGGTGGTATCCTGAGCGTAGGAAACCTCAAAGCCCAGCATCACAGTGAAATACTTCCTCCAACAAGGCTATAATCACTCCAACAAAGCCATACCTTCTAATAGTGCCACTCCCTATGAGATTATGGGAGCAAATAACATTCAAGCTACCATACTAGGAGACACAACCTCACAGCAAATTCTCTGATCCTCTTGGCTCTTAAAATCTTCTCACCCCCTCTTCTGTAATGTTCCATGACCCTTAGGTGTAGGAATGTTTGTTGATGTATCTGTTGGGACTGGACTTACAACTCTGCATTTTGATGTAATTTTGTGTAGTGCTCTCCTCTGTTGCAAAGAGACATTTCCTTAATGAGGGGTGAAGATTATACTTATTCATGGGTATAAGGACAAATGCTTATAGATTGTTAGGGATTATGCTGGTTTAATAAATTAGTGTCTGTAGATTCTCCGATAGCCATGACTTTACTCATACTGAATGCTAGCTAGGTCCACAGTACCAAGCATGGTTTCCCTCTTGTTGAGCAGTTAAGTCCTATTAGTGAGCTGTATCCTCAGCAATACTAATTCACCTTCCACCTCTGGGGTGTAACCAAGGGTGATAGCAAAAGGCTGGGTGTTTTAGGAGTCTCTTAGATGTCCCTGGCCAACAACTCAAAGGGCTTTCTCATGTCTGGTATTGGAGTCTTTATTAGGTGGGCAGTCATTGGATCATTGGAGGTGCACCATCAGTCCAGATGAGAAAAGTTCTCTAATAGGAGTTTTTAAAAAGCGATTATATAACAAAAGAATCCATCATAATAACAACTAGCAGTTTAATCCCTCCCACTTTTAGATAGGATGGGGGTCTCATTATGTAACCCTGGGTTGGTCTGGAACTCAGAGATCCAACTGCTTCTGCTTCCTGAATGATGGAATTTCTTTTAAATTTTGAGAGAAGGTATCACTGTGTAGTCCATCTAGACTGGCCTTGAATTCAAAGTAGTCCTCCTACCTCAGCCTCCCTAGTGCTGGATTACAAATGTGCATATCACACCCAGTTTAGTTATCTCTCTTTTTACTTTTCTTTCCAGGGCCACCATATAACATATGGTCTCTTTTTACAGGGGAGGTCACTAAGGTACAAGAGATGAAGTAGCCTGTTCCAATCACTAGCTTATTAATGGTAGAGACATCACTAGGTATGCTAGTTTAGAAGATAGCAGACCTAGATATGCTAATGCAGGTGTCTGTGATACCCACATACTTTACTACTTCTTCAGAAGTGATTCACAAGCTTTACTTCCTGCTCTTAAGTTCCTTGGACCTTTTCTACCTCATTTTTTCTTTGAAGTCCTCTTTCCCTGACTATTTGGGACCAGCCTGGTTCATCTTCTAAAGTCTTTGGTATTATGTAATCTAATAAGGGAGTTCATCACATCCCCCATCATAATGACCACAGTATAACAGTAGCAGCTGAGACTTCTTAGTGTTGTCAGCCCTGTATGCACCATGCTTCATATCCTTTGTGGCTATTACTGTGTTTAGACAGAGCTGCAGAGGGTGAGATGAAATAAATGCCTGTCCTAGACCACAGCTAGGGGGTGCCAGGGCCTGATGAACTAACTCTTTAGCACAGCTCTGTGCTATAACTTGAACCCTTACTTTATATTTGTATAAAGTATACTATACTCTTGTATACTATACTCCAGCTTATATTAGTGGAGACTGCCTCTGCCTCATTCAGCATTTATTTGGGCAACACTCGCTGTGTACCAGCTACTCTGGAGTGTTTTGGAGTCACCAGGGTCATTAAGATGATTTGCCTGACCTGGAAGTTCCAGTCTAGTCAGGGAGACAAACCATTGAGAACACACTGCTCTGAAAGCGCTTGACTGACATGAGATGGTCACAAGTTCCAGTTTACCTGGGCTACAGACCCAAGGCCAGTTGGGTCAGGTAGCAAGTACTTCACAGAGGGTAGCGGTGCCAGGGAAGAGGGGACAGCCAGGTCCATGGGGGCTGGAGGATGAGAGTGAAAAAGCCTTCTCCAAAGAAAGCTTCATTGAGAGATGGTATCTTGAGACTTGAATATGAGCAACAGTTGCTGGTTGATAAGGCAGCAAGGGCAGTCTATTCAGACAGCCCCCTCAGTTGAAGTCAGACCCTGTCTACTGTAGTTGAGGCCCTCAGAGTAGATGTACTCTCCCACGTTGCTGCTTCCCAGTGAGCCAGAACTGTGATGTGTGATGCCACTCCATGCATGTTATCCTCCTGGATATAAATGTATCTACAGAATGGGAAGAATGCTCCTTCCCAGTCTGCAGCCAGCATTACCTTGTCCCTGGGAGAGGGCCCATTATCCTGTGGACTGTGTGGATGGTGTAACCGATGGCCACATTGGGAGTGCTGTAGCAGCTGTCAACTTTTCCAAGTTTCTAGGTTTCCTGGGCCACAGAGCAAGTTCAAGACCAGTTGGGTCAAATTACTAAGACCCTGTCTCAGAATAAAATGTAATAATGAAAAACAGGGAGGTGGAGGCTGTGGCTTGGTGGCAGAACCTTATTTAGCTAGCATGGCTGAAGCTGTAGGTTCATTCCCCAGCACAGTGACAACACAGTTGAGGCTGTCCTTAAAATATAACAGACAGCCACAGTGTTACTACAAGAAGCCAGCCCAGCTGCTGGGAGCAGCTAGGTCTAATTACTCCCCCTCCAAGATCTGCCTTTTGTTCCCTCCATGCTCTTCTGGACTGTAGGAGACATAGTCCCTCTACTCTCTTCCTCTTGCTCTCCCAGTCTCACTCAGAAACTGAATGTGGCCCTGAAACATGTCTCAGCCAAACTGCTATTGAGCCTGCTTTTCTTTCCTAAGTAAGCCTCAGGCTCTGACAGGTGAAGTTGCCTGGACTTTGGCCTCTCTCACCCACTTCACTTAGGATTTAGCACTTGAGATTGTTCCCCTTGGACAGGAGTTAACTCATTCTGTCCTGCTCTGAGTCCCAGTTTCCATTGTGTTGCACTAGAGAGGAACTATAGGCATCCCACAAGTAGTGTTTAGGAATCTCAGTGCCAGGTACTTGAAATTGCTCTTGTCATCTATCACTGTGGACTGTGAGGCCTCCCACATTTGCTCTCCCTTCAACTCTAAATCAGAATGCCCAAGTGCACCGAGGAGCCTCTGGCTTTGCCAGCTCTGTGGTTCTCTTGCACCCTGAAGATTTTGGGTGCTGGTTACAGGGCTTGGCAATGCTCTTGCCTCAGTTGAGCAGTTGTGTCCCTGCCTTGTAATGCTTCAGAGCTCCTTCTGCCATTTTTCTTAGGTGGTGACTTCTATCTGCGTCTGAATGGGAAACTTAAACACCACAGCTGTGCTGTGGGTGTCACCAATGGTCCTTGGGCCTGGCTTTCAGGTCAGCAGTTTGTGTAAGTTCTTGTTATTCCCTTTTCTTGTAGGTACCTATACCATGTTTTAACCAAAAACACCACCGTCACAGAACAGAACCGGAACCTGCTTGTGGAGACCATTCGTTCCATCACTGAGATCCTGATTTGGGGCGACCAGAATGACAGCTCTGTATTTGAGTAAGGCTTAACAGTTCTTTTGTTTTGTTCCTTTTGAATGTTCTTCCAAGTATACACTATGAGTCAGGAATTGGTGCTAATTCCATCTTGCCTAAATATCTATAACAAATATCCTTGAGAGACTGGAGTGGTACAAGTCCAAAATGGAAGAACTATGGAAATGAGTTTCTTTAGAAGAGGTGAAGATGTTGTGGATAGAATTCCAAGTTGTACCCTGTTATCTGTTCCATGGCAAGAGGAATGTCCCAGATTCCAAATGAACAGAAAGATACTGCCCCAAGGGAGTTGCTGAGGGCCAACACTTAATGTGTTTATTTTATTTTAGTGCTTTGTATGTGTATATATGTGTATGTATGTATGTTGGAACATGTGTGGGCATATGTATAGGTGGGTGTTCATGCATACATGCACACACATGTACATGTGTGGAGATTAGAGGTTGATGTCAAGTGTTGTCTTCCATCACTTTCCACTTAATTTACTAAAGCAGGGTCCCTTGCTGAACCCAAAGCTGTTAATTCAATCTAGACCAATGGTTCTCAACTTTTGGGTTGTGACTCTTAGAGGAATCAAATGACCCTTTCACAGGGGTCACCTAAGATCATCAGAAAACAGATATTTACATTATGATTCCTAACTAGCAAAATTATAGTTATGAAGTAGCAATGAAAATAATTTTATGCTTGGGTCACCATACCATGAAGAACTGTATTAAAGGGTCAAAGCATTAGGAAGGTTGAGAGCCAGTGATCTAGACTAACTAGCCAGCTTGTCCTTGGGATCCCCTGTCTCTGCTTCCTGAGGGCTTGACTTACAGGCAGTCTGCTATACCTACCCAGGTTTCACATGGGTTCTAGGGATTTGAACTCATGCTTTTGAGGAAAGTCCTTTATCTACTGAGCTGTCTCCCTAGATCCTAGTGTATTGACTGAGGGGTAAGCAACAGTGCTGAGCTTTGAGAAGACAGTCTAGCAAATCCCACCTCCCATCCCCAGCCTACATGGAAGCCTTGTTGGTGCCCATATATGCAGCTGGGAGAGAGTGAGGGAGCCCATCTTATCCAGAGTCCACAAAGAAGTTTCTTCCCATCTTTACACTTCCTGAACCAGCAGACTGTGGCCAGATTGTTTGTCCCCGTGAGCTTTGGTTTCCTTATCTTTGAAAAGGAGAGAATTCTCCCTTTCTGGTACTTGGCAGCTTGTCAGCCTCATGGACTATACAAGTGATGAACAGAAGTGTTCCCATTGGACAGCTTTTAGGCTGAAAACCAGGGTTCCTTCGTACCTGTCTTGAAGTCTTAATGTGCAAAGATTTGAGATTGGGTTATGACAGCCAAGCACACAGATTTTTATGTGTATGCTGGGGCAGGGGTGGTGAATGTGGGTATACTTACACCAAATCACTTGCCATGGTACATATGTGAAGGTGAGGGGACAACCTCAGGGTGGGTTCTTGTCTTCCACTTTGTTTGAGACAGGATTTCTTGTTTCACTGCTGTATATGCCAGGCTAGCTAACCCTTGAGCTTCCATGGAATTCTGTCTGCTTCCCCTCTCACTGTAGGAGCTCTGAGGTTAAAGGTGCACACTACCCCATCTAGATTTTATGTGGCTTCTAGAGATTCAGGCTCAGGTCTTCATACTTGTGTGGCAAGCACTTTACCCACTGATCTGTCTTCCTAGCCCAGGCTTCTAAGTTATCTTTTATTTGTTTGCAGGACAGCTCTGGGGGTGAAGGGGTGGGGGTGGGGTGGGGGGTGGAATAGAAACTTCTTGAGTGTGAGCCTGAGACATGCTATGATCCCTGAAGGAAAAGATGGGCACCTAGAGTGAAGTGTGGTTTAGCAGTGGGAGGGGTTCCTTTTATAGACTCATTAAGAATTTCCTTACCTTTTTGTTGTTTAAATGAGAAAAAACCCTGGGTTAAAGATTAGACTGTCCTAGCACCTTTTTTTTCCCCCCCTAGAATGGAGCGTGTTGGTCAGCTTAGAAAAACTTCTGGGTACCTGGTGTGCTGGTGTGAGGCACACCTTTAAGCCTAGTGCTCAGGAAGCTGTAATAGAAGAATCCTGAGTTTGAGGTCAGCCTTAGCTTAGAGACCCTGGTCCAAAAGGGAAAAAAAAGTGCAAAGTGCTTCAAGTGTAGTTTTACTTTAGGTGAGGACCCCGTACTCTGCTATTTATTTGTTGCTCAGTTGTTTTAGGCACTAGGGCCTCTGCCCAGTTGGCTCCTTTGTCCCCTGCTTTTTGAACATTTCCTTATTTCCTAGTACAGTAAGATACCCAGACTCATTTTATAGTTTTGATGCCCCAGACTCAACCATTCTCCCAAGTATTCTCCCATTCCCCTAAGAATTTTTCAAAAATTCAGCCTTGAAGTTGCAAAGATGCTTGCCATACAAACATGAATTCGAATCCCCAGAACTTTTATAAAAGTATGTGTGGCAGCATATGTTTGTAATCTCAGTGCTTGTGTGGTGAGATGGGAGGCAGAAACAAGAGAGTGCATGGAAGATGGAAGGCAAGTCAGATAGCCTGATAAATGTAACAGCAGTGACAGCCTCAAACAATGTAGAAGGTGAGGACCAACATTCAAAGCCTCTTGATGACTTCCACATGCTTGCCATGTATATACATGCCCCAACACAGACATACACATCATATACACAAAGATAAAATACATCTAGCCTTGAGACTTTCACATCAGATCTACTAAGTCACCCCTGCAGCAAAATCTAGGTATTGAGTGGTTTGATTTTAGCAAGTCACTGGTTTGTGCCAAAAGCAGAGGCAAACAACAGGACAGATGCCAGAATGCTCTGGAGGGGTCAGTCGGACCAGTATGTACAGGCAGATAGAATTCTGGAGTCAAAGTGAGAAAAGGACTTAGTTTTTTTTTTTTTTTTTTTTTTTTTTAAGATCATGTTTTTTTTTTTTTTTTTTTTTCATTTATTCTTTTATGGATTCAAGCAGAATTATGTGGCAGTGAGTATCAGGCCACTGGTCCCATCCCTATGGAGTTGACCGTTGAGGGAAACTGAGCCATCCAGTAGACTGTGGTAACTACAGGAATCCCCCCCCCCTTCCTTCTCTTCCTTCTTCCTTCCTTTCCTTCTTCCCCTCCCCTCTCCTCCTTTTCTTCTTTCCTTTTCTCTCCCCTCTCCTCCCTCTTGCCTCTCCCTTCCCTTTCTCCTCCCCTCTCCTTTTCTTTTGCAGGGTCTCCTATATTCCAGGCTAGCTTTGAACTCACAATGTAGCCAAGATGATTTTGAACTTCTGATTCTCCTGCCTCCACTGCCCAAGTGCTGGACACCTCAATACCTGCCTTATGTGATGTTGGGCAAGCACTCTATCGACTGAGCCGTATCCCCAGCCTTTGATTGCTGGGATTTCTTCCGAATCGATCTCGCTCAAATACACTGAACAAATAAATAGAAACATCTTTCTTAAAGAAAGGGCACTGAAGACTTCATTTTTAACATGCATCACCACATCCCTACCCAGGCCAGTGTCCCTGGCCGTGTGTAGACATACGTCCTTTGAACACAAGGAAGGCAGAAGCAGATCTGGGGGCTCTGTAGGGTCCATCCACATTCATTCTTCACCCTTCTTCACGTTCTTTGAAGAAAGGTAAGGAAGCTGGAAACTTGACAATGGAAGTGAAAAGCTCTGCTGTTACTCAACATCTTTTGGCCCTTCAGGGAAACCCAGTTCTTGTGTTTTCCTGCCCTTGAATATGGGAATACAAAGGAAATAGGTCTTTTGGGGAAAGCTAAGGATACAGGTTGTGTAAATGCTGGGAATCAATTCTTGTAGCGTACACCGACACAGGCTGCTGTGTGACCACTTAGTAGGTAAAGAGCATCAAATTCTGTCAGAATGTACCTCACCATTTCACGAAACCAGCACTGGCTTTGCACGTTGACACAGGAAGAATGAGAGTCAGAAGGCCATGCATTGTCCTCAGTTACAAGTGGCATCATGGGCACTGAGACTGTGCAGTCCAGTCTTGCCACTGGTGGCCATATAGGGCAAGCCTACACATATGAGCTGTGAGTATATCCACCCACTGACCTTTTCTTGTTCTCTCTTCAGCTTCTTCCTGGAGAAGAATATGTTTGTTTTCTTCTTGAACATTCTGCGGCAGAAATCCGGCCGATATGTGTGTGTCCAGCTGTTACAGACCTTGAACATTCTCTTTGAGAACATCAGCCACGAGACTTCACTCTGTAAGGATACTGTTTGCCATTTGCTGTGTACTGCCAGGTGTCAGGTGGTTTCATATGTTTGCTTCCTGAATAGTCTGCTCAGGCTACCCCAGTGGGTTTAGTGGCTTGGGCAGTAGAAATGTGTTTGCTCACTGTTCTGGAGGATGGGTATTCAATTTGAAGCTAAAGTCAGGACTGGTTTCTGATGACAGCTTTCTTCTTAGCCATCATCTCAGTCTGTTTTCTGTTAGTATAACAAACTCTGAGATTAGGTAATTAAAAACTCTTTTTTATTTCGTATGTGCATGGGTGTTTTGCCTGCACATACATATATACATACATACATACACACACACACACACACACACACACACATACACACACACACACACACACACACACATATATGTCTGTGTCCCATTTGAGTGTCTGATGCCTGCATCAGATAACCTGGAACTGGAGTTAAAGATGGTTATGAACTACCATGTGGGTTCTGGGAGTCAAACCTAGGTCCTCTGGAAGAACAGCTAGTACACTTAACCACTGAGCCATCTCTCCAGACCTGAGAAACTAGGTCATTTAGAGGAATGACCTTTATTTTGGCTTAAGATTTTGAAGGCCAAGAATTTCAAAATTAGGCATCCACACCTTGTGAGGGCATTCTTACCTCCTAACACTGCCTCAAATCAGGAATAGAGGTTATGGCATATGAACCTTTGTGGACATTTTAGACTTTAACTACCTTCTCATTGTACCCAGCCCTATCTGTGAGAAAGTGAGGTTAAGAAAGAGCTCAACCTTTGGCCTCTCTAACTTCTATGGATACACTAATCTTGTCAGGGTTGAACCCCACCTCTCGACCTCATTTAACCTTAATTACTCTTGTAAGCCCTGTTGTCTCATGCAGTCACACTGAAAGTGACACCTGTGGTCTGTAAGTGTGTTGGGGACAGTTCAGAATGGTAGGGTTCTGTGAAAGACCAGAGAGTTCTCTGCTGAGTGAGTCTGGAGGGGGTACGTTCCCTCTGTATTGTTCAATTTTGAAGACCTAATGGATGAGTAGTCCCCAAACTATCATGGCCATTCCCTCTAGCCAGCACTTTTCAGAGCACTTGGCATCTGGAGCTAGTCTTGGTTGTCATAGTCCACCCAAGTACAGGGGGGACTGCTAAACATCCTGTTATACCCAGGACAGAACCTTCACTGGGGCATTACCTAGCCCAGACCCTTATCAGTGCTGGGACGGAGCCAGCCTGACATCATTCTGTGCTAGCTTACTTACTCCAAATGCAGCAGAACCCAGGTCCTGCCCTTGAGAGTGAGAGAAAAGGTGGTACTGAATTCCTGGGACAAGTCTGAAAAAGGATCTGGTCTGGAGAGCTACTGTTTGGCCACTTCAGCAGTGGCCACTAGGTGGTGCTGCCACCACAGAGACCTCCCTCCCTGACCACAGTCTGACAGATGGGGCTAATTCATGTCTCCCTGCATGGTTTCCCTTGTTATCAGCTTCTGTTTTGCTAGATGCAAAACAAGTGTGGTGTCTGAGCTCTGAGGGGAAGATCCAGGTCCAAGGCTCCGGCCCAGGGCCCAGCCGACATTGAACACCCAGGGATATTGCTGAGGCTGCTGGGACAATTCTAGTCTTGAGTTTTAGTATAGAATCCCCTTGACTTTTATTCTGGTGACCCCTTTAAAACCTATTTGGGCTAGGAATTAAAGAGAGGCACTTTAGAAGTCTTAGCTTCTTAGTGTGGCAGCTTGAAGGTCTGACACACACAGTGAAGTGGCCTCTGCTGGCCAGCTGGCATATCCATCACTCTTGTCTCGTACAAGGTCGGTAGCTGTCATCAGCAGTCACTGTCACGTACATTGGGAATTTAGCTAAGGCTTTGTGATCTTTAACCAGAACCCCCACTTCCTCCACCCACAACCCCTATGACCCTTTCTGCTTTCTGCATCTGTGTTGACTATTTTAGAGCTATTCAAAAGTGATATGGCATGTACATGTGTGGGTACCCTGCTGTGAGAACCCTTGACAGACACATCTCTGACTTTCTGGACATTTTATTAAAACATCTTTCAAGACAGTTTTTGTCTATATAGTCCAGGACCAAACTCTTGGTCCACCTGCCTCAGCATCAAAGTGTTAGGATTTCAGTTATACACCACTATGTCCTTCTGCTTTTGTTATTATTTTAGAAAAAAAAAAAAAAAAGGAGTCATTGTAAAGCAACAAAACTTACAAAAGTGAGGTCAGGTGCCTGTAGCCTCCCACCCTATAATTCAGCTATATATAGGCCATCTACTCACTCTGCTCCCAACCCATCTTCTGTTGTTTCTGCATGTGGCCCTCCATGGTCTGGCTCACAGCTGCATTGTTACCAAATGGTGACTGTGGGCATCTAGGTGCTTTCCAGATTTTCACTATTACACTTTTACAGGGAGCCATTGCACAGAGACCACTATTGCCTGTTTGTTTGGTGACCTAAGTGTCCGAGGCCTGAGAAACTGAGATTACTTACCAACTTCCAGGTTTGTTATAACCACAGGATGTCAGCCATAAGTGATAGGGTAGAAAAATACCAGCCACATATCAGACCCCTCTACTGATCACTGGTGGTTCCATTACCCACACAGAGCCATCATTTGGAGACTTCGAAAAGTCCCTGTGGGGAGCAGATGAACCCTGTGCACAGCTGTCCCAGGTGTAGAATGTAGCCAGAGACTCTTGTCACATACCCGAAGCTGCTAGCTTTTGTGCCATTTGTGGCCCAGGGGGCACTAGCCTGTAAATACAGAGCTCACTAAGATGTCCTACCTCTTGTCTTGTGTAAGCCTGTTGTCCTTCCCCAGCTGTCCGTAGCCACATCATGATAAGCATTCCAGTTATCAAAATCGTCCGTAGCCACATCATGATAAGCATTCCAGTTATCAAAATCACCTAGGTTTTATGTTACATGGGAAATAATAGGTGGATAAATAAGTTTTGGACAGTTTAAAGAATGGAATAGTACACAGCAACAAAGAGGGAAAGTTAGTGCAGCTGCCACACACAGCAGTATGGCAAACTCTGATGTGGTGATGAGTGAGAGGCCAGACACAGGCAGCACTCATCCTGTCTGACTCCTCTATGTAAGGTTCACAAACAGGTACACTAGTCTATAGAGTTTGGGGAATTAGAGTGGGTCCTGTCTTGAGGGGAGATGCTGACAGGGCAGGGATATGAACCAGCTCAAGTGTACCTTGTCTTACCTGTATGGGTCCTACAAAGCATACATCTGTATAATATCCCTCAATCCAGACACCTGAGGTTCACATGCTTCTGTGTAAATGCATATGCACACATATAGCAAGCTTCCATAGCACTTGTGAACATGACTCATTTTACAATGTGTGAAGATTTTTGGACCCCGCCCTACCCTCCTGGTCTCTCCTGGAGCTGCTCCTGAGAGCTGTCTCAGTAACTGTCACTATCAAGGACATGAGGTCAATCTCACACCATGCTGCTCACTAAGGTTGGTTTGGCTGATCTTCCTGGCTAGGTGAGTGGTGATAGCAGTGATGCCTTTACCACCTTGGGTGTAACCCTTCATAATGTATATGCTCTGTTGACAAGACCAGCCTTTCCAACAGAGGTGGGCGTCTTAGTCAAGGTGCCCCCCTTAGAACCACCAAATGACAGTTGGGGAATTAGGATCTGAGGTGGTTAATCTGGCCCTGAACATTTGGGATTGCAGTGACCTTTATGATATTGTCACTAGATAGACAGATTGAAGACATGTGCAGCCCTTCCTGGCATCCAGGTATGGCATTGTCTTTTGATGGCCATATAGGGCAGCTCCTTATTAAAATGAGGCACCTTTTACCCTCATTTGCAGGTGGCTTGTGACAGCGACCCCATGCTTGCTCTTCCTGCCCTCGACTCCACACTGGACTTTGCTAGTAGTGAATAGAAAACACACATAGGTTTGTCTCTTTTGGTTCACAGAGGAGGCTACAGGCTTCTCCCTGGTAGGACTGTGTGCTTGCTGGTGGCCTGCCTAGTTCCTGATTTCTTTGATGGGTAGAGATTAAGCTGCCCATTGTGCTCAGGTTGAGTTCCTGTGCTTATTACCCAACAGCCTTTGCTGGCATGTCCCTCTAATACAGCTCATCTGTTTGACTCCGTGTTTTCTCTCCTAGATTATTTGCTGTCTAATAACTATGTAAATTCGATCATTGTCCATAAATTTGACTTTTCTGATGAGGAGATCATGGCATATTACATCTCGTTCCTGAAAACACTTTCGTTAAAGCTCAACAACCACACTGTCCATTTCTTTTACAATGAGGTGAGTGGTGAGCAGCAGGTGTGTGGTGTCAAGCTAATCCCAGCATGCTAGCCTTTGCTTTTCATGGTCAGGAGTTTGTCTACAAAGCACTTTCCATAGCACAGGCTTTGGCACACTTGAAAATAACTTTTTGTTTTTAAATGTATATGTGTGTTTAGGATGTACACATGTGTACAATATTCTGGGTGCATGGAGGCCAGTTGAGGACTCTGAAAATCCTCCTCTGTCATTCTCTGCCTTGTCCCTTTAGATCCCTTCCTGAGCCTAGAGCTTGTGTTTCTCAGGTAGGCTGGCACAGCGAGCTCCACCGATGCCTCTTTCTCTGCCTGTCTCAGGCACGTGTGAGACCATGTCAGGTTGTTATGTGGGTGCTGGGGTTGGAATTCTGGTCCTCTTAACTGCTGAGCCCCACATACTTTTTTTTTTTTAATTGAACAAATTATCTTTCTGTTTTCAATGTAAAATTCAATTTATTTGGCAGGGAGGGGAAATATCCAGATGTTATCCTGTTGAAAATAACAGAAACTCCATTTAGAGATGACTATTTTTTACTCTGTGCTGTATGACCTAAAGAACTTCCAGGCTTCTCTGAGCACCCTCCTTTGAGAAATGAGGTGACACTATATAGCTGGAATGCATTCTGGAGATGGTATCTTCAGAGTTGTGTGAAGTGATACATTCGCTGTCCTTGGAGGTCTGTCTCAGATTCCTTGGGAGAGCTATTAACAACTTAGATAATTTCATTGTGTCTGCATTAATACTTAAAAGTCCTGACACAAACTGTGCTGGGCCTGTCCATACCTGCTCACTGTCCCAAGGGCCCAGGCTTTCCCAACCTCCTACTCAGTAACTACAACATATATCTATTCATACTCGGTCCCATTTAGCCACAGGGTGGCTACTACAGCTCCTGACATCACAGAGTCACATGCTACTGTCAGAATTTCTAATATTGCTTCCTTTCCTGTATCCCTTTTGTGAATGCCTTCTCAGAAAGTCTTCCCCAGACTTCTCCCTATAGCTCGCTGTTCAGAATTGCATCATATTCTTGTTAGTGTGTCTGGACTTTAGGATTGACTTAGTAGGACTGTTTTACAGTGTTCTAAGAAGCTAATGTCCTGAAGTCTGGATGGGCTTGGAGAAGCTACTTTACTGTTGGGGTGGTTAACTGATGCTGGCTGTGCATGGGAGACCACAACTCCTTTTTAGGGTCTTCCCAGGTCTATCCAAATGTCCTTATAGTCAGCTTGCTTAGAGTGAGTAGCCCAACAGACTACAACAAACTGCTGCTTTCTGCGACCAGCCTCACAAGTCACACACTTACTTCTGTCACATTCTGGTCACACAGGCATGATCTACCTCTCTGTGGGTGGGTACAGCATGACTGTGACATAGGTGGTGAACATGTTTGGGAGCCACGTTGGAGGCTGTCATATAGTCACATGTTGTTTGTGTGTCAGGTATCTCCTGAGTGGTTGTCACATATGCCCAAAGCCTGTTTTGAAGTCAGATCACAATCCCAAGCTTTTTTTCTGAGTTGGGCACCCTCATTGCTATGGCAACAGTCTGAACCTTGATTTCATGGTTCAATAGTCTCTCAGGAGGAAATGTTATCCAAGAGCCATAAAACATGTATGCACTTGAGAAAACAAGAGTCCCATCTCTGGCACACAGTAGGTGTTTAGAAATGTGTCCAGGAAACAGCTTTCACCCAAAGGCTGTCCAAGTGGAAGAGAACCCAGAGCAGAGGGAGGGTCAGGGCGTGCGCGTGTGCGTGCGTGCGTGCGTGCGTGCGTGCGTGCGTGCGTGCGTGCGTGTGTGTGTGTGTGCGTGTGTGTGTGTGTGTGTGTGTGTGTGTGTGTGTGAGAGAGAGAGAGAGAGACTTCAGTCTGAGCCACCATGGGTCCCTTAACTATGTAGAAACATTGGCCAATTGGCCACAGGAGGGCAGCAAAGTACACTGCCAGGCTGCTTCTGCTGCTTCTGCTTTGTCTTCTCAGGCTAAGGCAGTGGATATCTTTTTTTTTTTTTTTTAAACAATTTCATTAGTTCTCTTCATTCCATTTTATCAGCAAGAGACTCCTGAGAAACTCTGCCTCCCTGATAATGGAGAGAGGTATAGCAGCCAGAAGTTGCTGAACTTAGTCCAACTTAGTATTTACTCAAGCAGGGTCTGACGTCACTATACTGTCTTCTGTGCTCTGTAGGTATCAAGTGCTAGGCTGAGCACTGGACCAGAAATGATGTCATTTCATCCTAGAATCTAGAGAGTGGGTTTTATAGATGAAGAAATGAGCTTGGAAATGCCTCTTCACACAGCTAAAGGTGATAGGACAGATCAGGAAACTATGTGACACTCTGTAGACTCTTCTCTCCCCTGGCTTCCCATCATGGTGACATCATTTTTTTTCTTTTTTTCTTTTATCACTGTCTGGGAGATTTCAGAAAGATTTGGGATCTGCCTGTCCTGTGGATTTGTAACTTTTGGGTCCATTTCTGTTTTAGCACACCAATGACTTTGCCCTGTACACAGAAGCCATCAAGTTCTTCAATCATCCTGAGAGCATGGTTCGTATTGCTGTGAGAACCATCACTTTGAATGTCTACAAAGGTAAGTTTCCTCATGCATTCATTCAGGCCTCAATTACTGGGCCCAAGTGTTGGTTCCCATGCACCTGAGCACAGTTCCTGAGTCATTGGAGAGATTGCCTAGTATGAACCATGGCTGCTTGCAGGCACATCACTATTCCTTATGGACATTTTTGTATTGCATGTTCTAGTATTTCCCCCTGTTACTGCCACACAGGATATCCTGAGATGTCTGTGTGGGATTTGGAGTTGGCCATGGGATAGTTGGATGAAGCAAAACTGTCTTGAGAATTTTTTGCTTTCAATTTTTGTGTTTTGGCTTATAAAATATACTGTATTATGCTGCTTTATATTTCATCTTTAAATATGCACGAGAGCATTTCATATCACAAGCAGCAGGGACAGTATTATATTCCCAGCCAGTTGCTAAGCAGGGAGCCTTTCCAGGAGCCCTGTCTGTGCTGTCATACAGACTGGCTGTAGGTTTTTGGAGCTTGAACTGCCCCTCTAAGACAATACCTAAAGCCTGGTTAATTTCCTTGTAGCAACCACAGTGAAGCTGGGCCTCTATTTCTTGGCCATCAAGGGCTTTGATTTGTGTTACTTGAGATGCCCCGTTGGGGGCCAGGAGAGGCTCCCAGCCCTGGGATTACTTTAAGAGCCTTTCTCAGAGCCTAATTGGGTCCAGCCAGAAGTCAAAAACTGAGGGTCTACAGACCCACACCAGCCCTTAGACACATTTTAGATGGCTCAGATGGACTTGAAACAAACAAATAAACAAACAAACATCCAGGCCTGCATAGAGAGGCCTTGTGGCAACAAGAACAACTATATATATGTATGTGTATACATATATACATATATATATATACATATATATTACACATATAGTACATATTTAAAAATTTGGAGCTTTTGCACAGTGTGCATTTCTGACTTGAGGATATATGTTGGCCGTTCTGGGCTCACACTCCCATGAGAAAGTGTTCAAAGGCTGAGAAGCAACTGCTCCTTTCTAGGCTGGTCTGACTCCCCAGTTTGCACTCCCAGCCTTCCAACTTCAGTTACTGTGTAGCCGTTGACCTGGCAGACTTCTGAGTTTGCTAGCTTGATGCACAGTCTGTTTCACTGCTCTGTGCATTGTTTTCTCTTGCTCTTCTAACTGTCTTTTGGTTTAGATGCCTCCTGCCTAGGCTCTGTCCCTTTGGGCTGCTGTCTCACCTTCCCAGTTCCTAACCCTGTTAACTGTTGTCTGTTTTTGCCTTTCCTCCAATGCTGATTCCTGTTCCTTATTCCAGTGTCATGTAAGTTATTAACCTCTGGTTTTCCTCTTTCTGAATTTGCCTTACAAGTAAACACAGAGGCTTACTTGCTTTGAGAGTGTGGCATTCTCAGTGTAGTCAGGCTTTGCCCACTGCTATCTGTAGCCTCTCCAGTGCCACCTGCAATTATAGTAATAACAATTGAGTGTGTTAATTGAGAGAATAGCAGCAGCTCTGCTTTGTTTGATGAATAAGATCAATGTTTCCAAGTGTTTCCAGGAAAGACAGAGAATCTCAGATGGTAGCAAGGCTTTTTCATGGTGGTTTGGGTTTGTTTGGGTGTTTTGTTTTGTGAAACTGTCCTGAGTTATTTTGGTAGCTCACTGTTTCTTTCTCTGTGAATCTTCTCAGTGGATAACCAGGCTATGCTGCACTACATCAGAGACAAAACTGCTGTCCCATACTTCTCCAATTTGGTCTGGTTCATTGGGAGTCACGTGATTGAACTTGACAACTGTGTGCAGACAGATGAGGAGTAAGTAATGCTCCAGTGCTCTCATCGGAGACCAGGGTGATGAAGGGATAATTCTGTTTCCACCCAGGCAAAGTGGAGAGGAGAGCAGCACAGGCCCCTCCATAAGCTGAGTGGGTACTTCAGACTACAAAGGGTTCTGCTCACCTGTTGAGGATATGCCTCTAGATGGGTGCTGACTGGGGGCAATACCTCCCTAGCTGGGCTGTGAGGCTGCTGATGAGATGAGGACATATGGATCACCATAAGGTAGAGGGCAGGTGGCTCACTTATTAAAGCACTTGCCTCAGACTTGAGGACCCTAGTTCTATCCCCAGAAACCACATGGAATGCTTAGTACATTGGAAGCTTTCTGGCCAGCTAACTTACAGTGAGTTCTAGACCAGTGAGATACCCTGTCTTACACAAAAAGTATCAGCACCTGAGGTTTTCTGCTCATTTCCAAGCTTGCACATACAGGTGTATCTACATACAAACACATGCACATATACTCTACCCTGTCTTGGCTACATAGTGGGTTCAAGGCCACTGTGTGGACAACTTAGTAAGACACTGTCTCAAAATAAAGTAAAAAGAGGGCTAGGGATGTAACTCAGTGGTAGAACATGTACCTAACACACACAAGGCCCCAGGCTTAGTCCCCAGTATCATATATACAGTTCCTTCTCTGGGTTGGAGAACTGCTGGATCAGATCTGCCCGATGCCGTTAAACCCACCTATGTATATTACTTCAGTAAAGTTCTAAAAGAAACATCAAAAGTGAGGTATGTTAAAAGCCAGTTTTTGATGGCATCTTAAGGGTTGTATGTGGGTGTTCTGGGTCTCTGGTAGGGTGGTTCATAGATTCTTACTATATTTTGGCTTTGCCATGTGGATTTCCTACTGGTATCTAGTGAAGGTGTTTATAGTATGGAGCAACTGCCCTGAACTGTGTGGAAGCAAACTGAGCCTGCTGTAACTCACCTGCCTGATACATGTTACTTCTAGAAGAATATTAAGCAAGTTTTAGGTTGACTGGGAGTGGGAGAGAAAAACATGCAAACCAAGCTGTCAGGTGGTAAGTCCCAAATGTCAATAGTGGGAGTTCATTAGTGGTGTCCCCTCTGGAATCTTTTCTTTCCTGTGGCTTTTATCTTCCAAGTCTCCTGTCTTCTGAAATTGACATCTGTAGCTTAGGTATTAGTAATGTCAATATAAACACAATGCCCCTACTTCCCAGCTGATTGCTCTTTGCCCACGGCTGCTTTGACTCTGTCTCTTTGACTGCACCCTGAAAACGTGGGCAGCATGGTTGCTTGCTACAGGATCACAGAAGCCTCCAGCACCAACTTGAGGAGTGTGTATCTTTGCCTGCCATGTGGCCATAGGTGCAGAGTAAGGTCTACTCTCTCTACACTTCTTTCCTTCTGGAGTACCTGGCTTGGTGGGCTTTCTGGCTCTCTTAGTACTGTTTATCTGTAGTGCTGGGGAATCTTACCATTTTGGCCAGGGAGTACTCTTGTGCAATGGCTTCCTACAAGGGCTTCACTGTTTTTCTTTGCTTAGCTTACCCACACTTGTTTGGAGCTGCAGTTGTGGGGTGTCTGTGCCAAGGCCACCCAGGGGAAAGAGCCCCAGGATTTCTAAAATGTTTTTCAGTGGTCCTGTATATTATTCTTTTGTCCATCTTCCCACCAGGGACGGTATCTATATAGCTTACCTGATTACCTGATTGACTACCCATTGGCCGTGTGAGTGAATGTATCTCCACATATGTCTTCCATTTAAGCTGGAGGCCTCAAACCTTGGTGTCTGGGTTGAGAGGAACATTTCTCTCATAGGCACCGGAATCGGGGGAAACTGAGTGACCTGGTGGCTGAGCACCTGGACCACCTGCACTATCTCAATGACATCCTAATCATCAACTGTGAATTTCTCAATGATGTGCTCACAGACCACCTGCTCAATAGGCTCTTCCTGCCTCTCTATGTGTATTCACTGGAGAACCCAGACAAGGTGAGTCTTCAGCTGGCCCATTGTCTCCAGCAGGTATCTTCTGGGAGGGAAAGTGGAACAGCCTTTGTGGGGAGGGAGTAGCAAAGCTTCACACCCTAGGGAAAGGCCTTGCAGAGCCCACTGGTCCTCCCTTCTTGATGAGAAAGTGATCAAGAAATGTAAGGTCCCTGGTATCAGAGGGAAGCAAGAGATCCTAGAATCAGCCTGTGTGCTCCTGTTCACCCTTTCCTTAGGTGCTGCCATCTGCCTAGCTTTCTCTGGTACTCATTGGAGCTTATTCTCAGACAACCATCAGGCAGCGCTAGAACCTTCCTGAGAAATGCATAGGAAGTGCTGGAGCATGCTCAGGGAAAGGTCCCCTGAATTCTCCATGGGGGGGGGTGGGTAGGGGATGGGGTCAGGAATACGGGGTAGAAGATAGCGACTTCTTAGGATACCATCTGCCCTCAGGGGTTCTGGTTCAGTGGACTTAGGTTAGGGCAAGGAATCTGCATGTGTAACCTAGGTGATGCCATGAGGGACTGGTTGCAGGATCCCCAAGAGAAAAGCTGCTTCAGGGAGGAAAACCTCAGTTTCCCTTCAGAGTTAATGTTGAACGTAGATGTATCCAACAGAGGCCTTATAAGGAGCAGAACCACCAGCTGTCTCCCTGTAAAGACTTTATTAGATGTGTCCCAAAGGCATGGTACCTTCCTTTTGGACCTAGAAATGGGATTCCTCCAGTCAATAAGTAATAAAGCAAAAGGAAGTCACAACTCTGACTTTCACTGGAATGGCTCTTCGAGAGTATCAGTGAGACCTGGGATTGGAGTCATTTCTACCCCTTTCCTTGGACAAGGCATAAAACCAGAGTCCTAAAGATTCCGCCTCCCAGGACTGGACTGACATGGGCATCATGAAGCTGAGAGCAAACAAGAAGCTAGTTTTGTTATTGTATATTTGTTTTGTTTTTGAGGCCAGAGGGTCCCAAGTCCTACCTTCCCCATGTTGTGAAGTCCCCTTCCTGAAATAGGCCTGGGGCATGTCCTTGGGGCCCTCAGTGCCCATCTAGGGAATGAGCATTCTATAATTTTTGGAAATAAGTTCCTGTATTGAGAGCCACGCCAGGGATGTGGTGCAGGATTCTTGGGGGAAAGGCTAGCCTCTGTGGGAACCAGGCTCAAGCTGTACTTGTCTACCCCAGAATTGGCTTTTTATTAGCACAGTTGGAAAGGGGTTGCATTTCTTGTTTCAACTGAGGACTTGTGGTCTTCTATGTTTATTGTCTGCCTTTTGTGACCTGAGCCACCTCTTTTTCTTCTGTCCTTCACTAGGGAGGAGAACGCCCAAAAATCAGCCTGCCAGTGTCTCTCTATCTTCTCTCCCAGGTATGTTTGTCCTGTCTCCAGTGTCTCCTACACATTTGGGGTTCTGTGGTGTGTCCAGGGTACTTGTCTAACTCTGTGGTCCCTGTCTTGAAATAAAGTCCTAACACAGAGAAAGAGTGTTCTGCTTTCCACACACTGAGTAGGACTCAACCTCATAGTAGAAGATGGAAAGTAAAGGGAAATGATGTCTGGCATCCATGCTGTCAATTTCTAGATGAGGCTTCCCAAACAACTGGTTCTGGTTCTGGATCACTTTCTGAAGGGATCTCAGAGCAGCCATCGCCTAGGATTTGAGTTCCAACAAGTTTGCCTGTCTCCCTCCTTAAGCAACTGTTCTTTCATGTCTTATAATTATGTAATATTTACAAGAAGGGGAAAAACTCCATGGTGACCCAGTTACATAACTTCAGAACTATTTTTATTACTAGCAGTCCAGATCCGTGGGCCACTTTACCCGGCTGTCAAGTAGCCAGATGTTTACTTAGAGCTCTGTTTCCATGTCTGCCATGGTAGCTGGGTTGATTCCCTTTTGTGAGATTTCCTTTTACTTGGACCCCCCCTACTGTTTCAAGTTTAAGATGATGCTGGCGCCTGCTAGCCTGAGAAGAGATCCAGCTACCATCTTCCCACAGTGGGGAGACTGATTAGATACAGACAGAGCCTGACCACTGCTTATGCCCTAGAGCCTTGTTCTGGAGGCTTTATTTGCTCAGAGGCCTGAGGCCTGCTCTGTTTCAGTCCTCTGTGTGCCACCAAGCTCAGCACAGGATAGCTTCTCCTGGCAGACCTCTGTGCTGACTCATTGTAAGCCTGCCAGCATCTCCTGCTGGGAATTCTGGGAATCTGGCAAGGCCCACAACAGGTCAGTAGCTCAGGTACAGGAGTCCAACCAAAAACCTCATTCTCACGACTCATCAGCCATTGGAGCATCACACAGGCAGGTTTTCCTCTGAGGAGTGTGGTCACCAACTCCTGTGGCTGCTCCTTGAGCTTCTTCTCTAAGAACCATCTTTTATTGTCTTAGAGAAGGACTGGTAGCTAAGGACACTCATTGTTTCTTTCAGTATCTCTGAAAACACACCTTTAATTCATTGTTCCTTAGATTTTATAGCCCTTAAAAAAAAAAAGATCTCTTTCTAAACTCAAAATCCTGGGCTGGTGAAATGGCTGAGCAAGTAAAGTACTTTGGGGACAAGTCTGATGACCCAAATTGATATCGGGAACCTATGTGGTAGAATAAGAGAACCTACTCTGTCCATCTATTCTCATGTCCATATACCACATGCCATGGTGCTCACATGGCCATACACATAAAATTAAATAAATGTGAAACAAAAATTAAGCTCAAAGTCCTGATCATTAATTGGGTGTGATGGCTCATGTCTTTAATTCCAGCACTGAAGGTGCAGGCATCTTGTGAATTTATAGCCAGCCAGTCTACATTGTGAATTCCAGGCCAGTTAGTACTACATAGTGAGACCCTGTCTTAGAAAGGAAAGAAGGAAGGAAGGAAGGAAGGAAGGAAGGAAGGAAGGGAGAGAGAGAGGTCTTTACCCCTTCTTCCTTCCTCCCCTATACTATCATTTAGCTTAATTATGATGTGACCTAAATGTGTGAAAACAAAGTCCAGTTTAAATGCTGTGTCCTTAAAGCATCTATGTCCCTGTAAAATTGATGCATTCTTACAAATACTGTCAGCATAGCTACCTTGAAACTCACATCCGTGGCAGTAATTTAGTACAACAAGTGATGCTTCTTATCATAAGAACACTGTGCAGATAGCCTGGCCTGGGCACACATCCACATCACTCCTGTGGGGGTCCCTCCCACCATGCTCCTGGTTCACAGCCAGGAGAATGACCACTACATGCAGCTGCCCACAAGGATCTGTCCACCTACAGGGATCCATCTTTCTGCAGAGATTTGTCCACAGGAAAGGGTTAGAACACAAACAGAGATCTGTGTACAGGCAAAGAACTGCCCACAGAGACCCATCCACAGGCAGGACTCCATCCATAGTCAAAAATCTATCCATAGACAGGGATCTGTCCATAGATAGATATCTATCTGTTAGGACCTGTACACCTGCCAGGGATCCATTTGTATGGGGGACATATCACACACTATACTACATCTATTGCCTTACATTTTTAAAATTTATTATTAGTGTATATGTGCATGAAGTAGGTGTTAGCGTATGTGCCATGGTATGCATGTGAAGGCCAGAGGACAACTTTGTACAGTCAGTTCACTCCTACTGTAACCCAGCTTGCTGAGCCATCTCACTGGCCTACTTCTACATTTTAAAACTAGGTAGTGAATATAAGTGAAGGTTTCTCGTCCTGCTCACCAAATAACCACTCTAAGGCTTAATATTACTTACAATTGCTTGACCAATGGCCCAGGCATATTACTGAGTAGCTCTCACATTAAATTAATCCATTTTTTACTAATCCGTGTATCACCATGTGGCCATGGCCCACAGGCAATGCCCTGACATCTTACCCCTTAGGCAGTTACATGGCTACTCTGTGACTCTGCCTTTGTTCTCTCTGTATCTCTGTTTGGATTTCCTGCCTGGCTCTATTCTGCTTGGCCGTTGGCCAAAACAGCTTTATTCATCAACCAATAAAAGCAACACATTCACAGCATACAGGACATCCCACATCAAGTGGATATGTCTAGGCCAAACTGACAGGTCAGTTTTGAACACCTAAAACTGATCCCTAAAGCTGTTCTTCTATGCATGAGGCAGCAAGGTGGGTGACAACCAGAGCTTTCTACTTTACATCCTAGCCTGACTCGACCTTCCTCTGCCTCCTGTGGCATCCACCTACAACACTCCTGTGACCCAGCATGCTGAAACCCATACCAGGGCTTGGGAAAATTCCAGTGTTGGACTCTCAACATCACTGCCCCTTTACTAATTCTTGACTGCTCTTATGCTAGAACTTGGCACTAGCATACCACAGACAGGAAGGAGCACACTGGTCAGGCCAGCGGCTCCTTTCCCACAATGCTCCACTTGAGCAGTGATGGTGTTGATGCACTCCCAAGAAAGAATAGCTGGCCAAAACAGGCAATGGTGGGGATGGGTGGTGGTGGTGGTGGTGGTGGTGGTGGTAGAAGCCCTCTGAAGTTGAAGGGCTTGATGGGACCCATCCTCAGCCTCAGTATTTTGGGTCAGGAAGGAGTCGAGTGGAGGACTGAACTCCACAATACATATCCCGTCTTCCCCCTCTCACCAGGTCTTCCTCATTATACATCACGCCCCACTGGTGAACTCTCTGGCTGAAGTCATTCTGAATGGTGATCTATCTGAGACATACACAAAGCCTGCGCAGGATGTTCCCAGAAGTTCTGTAAGTCACTCTGGGCTGTGTCTACATTTTGATAAGAAGCAGTACTTGTTTTGTTGAATCATATTTCTCTGAAGTAAGAAAACATTATTGTTGTACCTAAGAGATGATGTGTAAGGTGGTCTGAGATACAGGGAATCTAGTCAGAATCTTCAGATGTGTACCTGGGGAAATCTTGAGTGGATTTGATCAGAATGGATTGTATAACTCATGGCCCTTAGATATTATGTGTACAAGGCACTCTTTCTGGGACAGAATGGGAGTTGAGAGAATAACCTATCTAAGTCAGACACATATATCCACAGAGTTGGGTAGTCACCATCTGTGAATGATGCAGGCCCAGTGTGAGAACAGTAGGGTATGCCAATACAGCAATTTGGACAGCTTTTCCTTGTGCACAGCTGCTGTCCCACCCAGCCTTAAGTCATTCTGGGGAGTGTGGATGCCATGTTCTCAAGTCATCTTGTTTCCAGAGAAGTGGAAGTTCTTGACTTCTTGGTAATTACTAAACTCTGTGAACTAAGCATGTCTACCGTTTTAGGTTTTGTGGAGCTTAGTGTTATGCTTTGTGCACTAAGGAAGGGAAACACCTGGGGTCAGGACTAACTTCCTGAACTTTTTCTTGTTTGTCCCAGTGCTTTGATGTCATCCTTCCTACTACTCTGCTCAGATGTCCTGAGCCCCATGCTACCTGGGGAGTATGTCAACTTGTTCTTTCCTGCCCAACCCACCTGTGTCCTTACCACATCTACTGCTGGAAAGGGCCTTTCACATGCCTCCTCAGAGGTCTCATCCTGTTGAATTCCTTGTTGCTGCTATCATGTCTGCAGTTGTGTAGGCTGTGACATGAGTTCCTGCAGGCATCTGAGAGAAGCAGAAAGCATCTTTCATGAGGTCTTATCTCCACTATTGGCACTCCAGCAGGAGCCCACATGAATATGTGGAGCATAGTAGAACCTGTGTTATCCCCCTGCATGTATGAGTACGATGTGATCCTATAGATGGAAGGCTTTTATGTGTACACATGTGTGTGCACGTGCCTGTGGAGGCCAGAAGAGGGCATTGGATCCTATGGAACTGGAGTTACAGGTGTTGCAAGCCACCTACCACAGTTGTTGGGACCTGAATACTGGTTCTCTGCAAAAGCATCAAGTGGTCTTAATAGCTGAGCCATCTTTCCAGACCCTTCTATAACTTTTAAAGGAGGTTTTGCTGAATGGATGCAGTAAGGCAGTACCAAGGCAGCACAAGGAGCAGAGGAGCAGAGCCCCAGCCAGGTGTCAGCTTCCTTCTAGCTGATGGCCTTGAGCAAGTTGTTTCATCCCATTTAGGAATCAGGAGAAGTGAGCCAGGTTCCAGTGGCTGTCAGTAAGGACAGAGAAAAAATAGATCCCAAATGCTAGACAAATGTCCAGCAGATTGCAGCCTGATCCTCAGACCCCTTGGTTTATTCTTGAAGTGGTCAAAGGAAAGTCTTATGTGTTACCAGCACTGAAGTTTCATTTATGAGTTTCACTTCTAAGTCCAGAGTCTCAGAGACTAGTGAGTGGTCAGACAGTCTGGCCTCATTATGCACATTTCTACAGGAACTACCTCCGAGGCTGGTCACCAAGAGACATGTTTGCTTTTTAGTGTTTTTTTTTTTTTTTTTTTTTTTTGTCCCCACCTGGCCTGCTGCTAATTGACACTCTGTTTGTATTAATTAATAATCTAATGTCTTAGGTCCTTTTATAATCTTGTGTTTAACAATATTTCTAAGCCCTAGTATAGCTGCCCAGACTCTTTCCAGAAAGTCTTCCCTCAACAGTGCTGAAGTTAGACTAGGGGTTGCAGGAGATGAACCCAGAGTTCTTGTGGTGCTCCCCCCCCCCGCCCGGTTATTTTACTTTATGTTAAGAACAATTAACATGAGTTTCATCTCTTATACTTGTGTGTATGTGTGTGTTGGGGGGTGTGGTCAGAGGTTGATGTCATATGTCTTCCACCATTGTTTTCCATTTGGTTGTTTTCTTTGAGACAAGTCTCTTTCTAAACCTAGAGTTCATTGATTCAGCTAGATTGGTGGGTGGTGGGCTCCCAGGATCTGTCTTTGTCTGCCTCACGGGTTTGGAAGTACAGATACACACCAGGATGCCTGCTTCTAATGTGGTGCTGGGGACTCAAATTTGAATCCTGATGTTTGCATGGCAAGCACTTACTAACTGGGCCATCTTCCAGCCCCTTATCAAGCTTTTAAATGTGTGTGCATTATTGTTGCCAACAGTCCAGTGCCTCACAGATCTCTTGAATTCACTCATCTTGTGGGCCTGTGTGCTCTCTATGTGCTCCAGAGCTATCTGCAAAATGGAAACTTGATTCCTCTTGAATCCTTACCCCATCCCTCTCCCTGCAGACCCTGCCTCACCTCTGCTTCTATGAGCTTGATGATTTTAGATTCTTCACAAAGAAGTGGAATCATGTAGTATTTCTTTTCTTTTCTGTACCCATTTCATTCTGCTACATGTAGAATGGTGTCCTCGAGATTCATCCATTTTGCTATCTATTGCCAAATTTACTTAGATTTTAAAGGCTGAATAATATGTTTATATGCCCATTTCCTTTTTTAATTTTGCATTTCTTACTGGCATATATTGATTATACATAATAGATTTCACTATGACATTTTCATAAGTGCTTATAAAATTTTTTACCGTATTCAACCCCTATTACACTCTCTTGTCCCCATCTCACTCCTGATGATCTGCTTCCTTTTCCTAGTAGCTTCACCTCTGCTTTCATTTCCTTTTTTATTTTCCCTAGTGACCAGGGAGTTTCAGTAGAGCTGTGTACAGAAGCACAGACCCCTTACCAGTGGCCATACCACTGAAGATATTTCTCCCTTTCCTAGAACATTATTGCCAATAAGTCCTCATAGAGGACTGGGACCTTCCGAGCCTGAGCCTTTCCTCCCAGCTACCATTAACTGCCTATACGTCATCAGGGAAGGGTAGGGCCTTGTGAGTCCCCCTGACTCCATGACAGAACATTAGTGGGTCAGGTCTTTCTTATGCAAGTCATCACAACAGTTATGAGCTCATGAGTGCAGTGGATATGTCATGTTTGGGACAGAGTTTTCTCTGTCACCCCACCCCACACTCTAGCTCTTACATTTTTCCTGCCTTCTCTTTGATGCTCCTGAACTTTGAAAGGGATAATATAAATGACCCACTATGACTAAGCATTCAGTAATCATTTATTTATATCCATTTTCTTTATTAATTCATCTGCTAGTGTTCAGATTGCTAGAGGACACTTTTTGTTAGGTAATTGTAGAATTGCATGTAGCTATAAGAAATAATACAGAGAGAGATTGTCCCTGTTTTTATCCCATGGTGATGCCTTCAGAACTGTAGTGTCTGACCACAAGCAGGACATGGCAGACAGGCCTTGGTTTGCAGCTTAAACAAAAGCACAGGGCAGATGGTTCCTGGCACCTCTTAGATGAACCTTCTGTTAGATGGATATCCATGGCATCCTCTTGGGGCAGAGGTCAAGCTTCCACTGTGGGAGACACACCCACTGGTTGTATGAGTGGCTGAACTGAAGGAGCTGGCACATGAGAGACTGGCTTCTCTGTGGGTGTGAGATCAAAGTCCCACCCTCTGATGCTTGCAGTTGGAAATCCTGGAACAGCTGTCAAGATGACCATCCTCTCTGACTTGTTTATCACAGTCCTGTGCGAGTGGCCCTCCTTCCCTGTGAATGAGAACAGTCTCCTATTGTTTCCTGTCTGGCTCGGATGTGGTTGATCAAACTTAGTTTTAAGTTTCTTGGTCTTTTTTACCCTACTTTCTCCTTCCTGTAATTTGTAGATAAGTTACTGGTATTGCTTCATTTTTACCAGCAAACCTCTCAAACCCAAACCAAAATTGGAGAGAAGCAGAGGGGAGACAGAATTATTCTGAAGGGCTATAATTTAGGGTTAAATTTAACACACACCAGCATAGGCATCTGAATATCTAATTGACATTCCTGTGCATCACCATCATATGGCTCCTGCTGAGGACCAGATCTCTCTTGGATTCTGATGAAGAGTATGCAGTTCCTCTCAGAGGATACATGCTGTCTTAGTTACTTTTATGTTGCTGTCAAGAGACAGCATGACCAAGGCAAGTCATAAAAGAGAGCATTTATTTGGAGGCTTGCTTGCAGTTTCACAAGGTTGGTCCATGAACATCATGGCAGGGAGCAAGACAGCAGGCAGGCAGGCAGATATAGCACTGGAGCAGGAACTGAGAGCTTATATTTTATCTACAAGTTGGAGGCAGAGAGAATGAGACTGGGCCTGGTATAGGCTTTGAAACCCAAAATCCACCCTGCAGTGACACACCTTCTCCAATAAGGCCATATCTCATAATCCTTCTTAAATTGTTCCCCAACTGGGAACTAGATATTCAAATATATGAGTATACTGGGACCATTCTCATTCAGACCACCATACACACCATACATGCCCAAGAAGCTAGCCTCTTCCAATGTTTGTAAAGTGAATATGGGTGAAAACTGAAAATGTGCTTCATTAAGACAGAGTGTCACTATATAGTCCATGAGTGCTGGAATTACATGGGTGTGCCACCATGGCCTGCAGAGTACTTTTAAGAAAGAGATCTTTTTCTATATTTTTCAATGGTGCAACTTTTTTAGTCTTTGCATCCCTTTTACATGCACCCCATTACCTCACTGTTTTCCCACTGTTATCCTTGTCAACATAGAGGTCTGTGCTGTCATATGGCTTGCTAGATAGTCAAGGGTACTCAGTGCAGGAGTAAAGTTACATAGGCTCTTGTGGCTTTGTTGTGAAGACTCTCAGAGCAGAGAGTCACTTTTGAGTCCACCCTGTGAGGTTTGGAAGAGCCTCAGAGTGAGATGTTTCTTATGTATGCTACATGCAGAGGTAGCCAAGTGCTCTGAAGCAAAGCAGCAACGGTGCCTTAAGTCCTAGGTGTCGTGGTGTGAGTTAGTCTGCATCTCCAGGGTTCAGTCTCATTGCATGGACAACTAGAGCAACAGCATGGCTTTGTAGTGAGGATTTCTTGCTGTGAGTTCTTAACTCTAGCACCAGTTAGTGCAGGAATGGTAGAAGAGGCTGTCCAATGAACTCACCCCTTATTTGGGGCCTACCTTCATGGGTTGACATGTCGTTGTCCAAACTGAAGCGTGTTCAGCAGGTTCCTGGGGAAGCAGTTTAGAAATAGGCAAAGGCATGAAGAATCAACAGTGACAACAGTAAAAGAGGCTGCCAAGACTAAACACTGCCATTGATGGGAGTGAACTAAGCCCTCAGCATTCCCTCTGAGCTCTCCAACATAACCACCAGGTTTCATCTCTAGATGGCACAAATATTTGACCACTGATGTATGTGCCAGGACTGGCCAGATGGGAGTTCAGAATATGGATTAAGAGATAGAATAGGTTTCCCCCTCCAAAATAGTCATTGATTATCTCCAAGTGTCAGGTAAGCCAGTTGGGATGGTACCCAAATGATTTCCTGGGGGTTCAAGAGTGTATGTGCACTTATATCTTGCTACACTTCTCTTTATGGCTCCTGCTATTCATAGTAGCAGGGCTCTGTGCTCAGCAGAAAACTCCACCAGGATAAGGTGTAGAGGGCCAGCATCTGAAACCACAGGAGCCTGGTTTTTCTGGGTCATGTGCTTGCTGGCTTAGAGTGTCACTGACCATCCTGGGGACCCTTGGGTCTTCAACATGGCCACTCTTGGAGTTTGGTGTCCCTCTGTGTGTACGAGTTTGCCCTCCCAGCTGGATTTGGACCTCCAAGGAACACATGGGTTTTGGGGAGAGGGCTGTGAATACTAAAAGGAACAAACAGACCTCTAGAGTCAAGGGCCTTCACTAACTCAGTTACATACATTTCTCACAAGAGAGTTGGACCTTAGAATGGTCCTTTTTGTGCAGTCACTATGGAATCACAGCTCCTGAACATCCTGTAAGAAGAGGATCTGGGTGCTGAAGGGAAAGCCAGGGCACACCATGTCCCATGTATCAAGAAGGACAGCATTGCCTTATATTTATGGACTCTCCCTAGCAGAAGGTGGGCTGGGTAGCTGACAGGAGTCCTAGTGTACTGAGACTCTAGACAGGAAGCCTCTGCCAAGGCTGAAGGTGACTTAAAATGAAGATTATGGCTCTGCTCCTGGTACAACAGGAGAGCCCTCAGTGGCCAAAGTAGACAGGGATAAGGTAGGGGATCCTACCCAACTTTTCTGTGTTTTCCTTTGATATGACCCAACAGCCTGGGGACAGTCACAAGGTTGGTGAGGCTCTGCAGTTGGAGGTGGTGTCACATTCCCTGCTGAATTGGGACTTTCCCTGATCTGAACTGAACCATTGGCTACTTCTTCTATGTTATACCCCTCAAATAAGAGATCAGGGTTGGGACAGACCCCCAAGCCACTCATCGCTTCTGGTATGTGTATGCTGGACCTTTGCTGGGTTTTATCACCAGAGTGGCCTCTCTGGGTATTTATAGCTTTTAACAAGACTTTGAGTTACTCTAAATGTGAATCAATGTATTTATCCATCTCTTCAGATGGTAACTGTAGATATCTCCCCATGTCAGGGGTCATTTATACACTGCAGATACACAAGTGAGTGAATATAGGATCCTGTCTCAGGAAGAGAGAGAAACAGGTCTATCTATAGCAACCATCAGAGCAAGCAGACAGGCTCCAGGAAAGCAGCAGCCAAGAGGAGATGAGACAAGTCACAATAGGATGTTCACAGCTGGCCCTTCAGTGGTAGGAAGTTGCCTAGACTTGAAGGATAGGAGAGGGGGAACCTTGGCAATACCTGGAGGAAGAACACTTTGGTCAAAATGAATAGCTGGTGTAAAGGCCCCAAGGCATGATGTATCTGCAGCTGGAGGAACAGTGAGTGGTGTGGCAAGGTGTATGAAGTAGAGATGAGGTTGGTGAGGGCATGTGGAGCCTGAAGGCCACTGGAGGGCTCAGACACTGATGCAGAGGGACTTGGGGCCCGGTTCCTCTCTCAGTATGTTCCCGGTGTTTGGCACCGTTCCTGTGATGAAGTAAGTGTATTGAGATAACAGCGCCCAGGAAGTAATCAGGTATCTCACCTATAACAAGCCACAGACATCTTATTGGTCAGTACTAGAGTACTTGAACAGAGAAACCCCCTAGCTCTGGCTTGGGGGACTGGTTGGGGGGGGGAGCTGCTTCCTTTTGGGCACTCTTACAGACCTAGTGGTCATGGTGGCAGAGGGACATGCCTGAGGAGAATGCAGCTCTCCTAGGAAGTGGATTGAACCAGTTGCTAGAGCATTCTGATGCCATGTGATCAGCAGAGCCTAACTGGCTTGAGATTGTTGCTGCTGACCACCTGCTGGGCTCTCAACACCTTTTTTCTGGAATGCCTTCCTTGTAGCCTGCAAACAAATTTTGAAGACTCATTGGTGAAGAGATGTTCTTTATGGTCCAGAGAATGATCTACAGTGCCTTGATTTCAGCTTTAGATGAGAGAATTTATTAAATATATACCAAATGAATTGAAAGAATAGCAAGTAGTAGATAGAGAAGTTGTCAGATAGATAGCAAAACATCATCCAATCAGGGACTTACAGCATCCAGCAGAGACCACTGGAGTAGCCTAAATTGTGAGTGCAAACAAAAGCAACACCAAACTGAGGACTTAAAACATTCAGCAGAAATGGACTAGGGAGGTCTCTTTGAGGTAGCCAGCAGGAGTTCCCCATTGAGAGTTCTGGGTGGAGTAGAGCATCCCCTCAGGCGAGGCTTCCGTAAAAGAAAAATAGCAGCAAGTAGTTATTAACATCATCAAATTGGGTGCATACAATCATCCAGCACAAGTGACTCCAGAAGCTTGCTGAAACAGTCTAGAGTTCCCAATTGAAACCTAGGGACAGAGGGAAGCATTCTCTTAGTGAATGAGCCCCCAGCTTCCCATTCCTTTTGTAGGCATTTTTATATTATAGGATAAACAATAACTGTGGTTTGAAATAATTGGCCTTTTAGCTGTTCTCAAGACACAATATTCTTACTCTTGGGCTGTTTTATTGTCATCCCCCCCCCCCATAGACAGATAAGGGGCCATCTCATCCCAGACAAGGAACCTTGGAGAACACTTGAAATAAGTGTACTGGAGCCTGAGACAGAGAGCCTTTCTTGTTCCCAGAGCTGTTTAAGCTTTCCATAAGCTTAAACAGCACATAACAACTCACCAACATAATGTAGAAGGCAAAGGTCACTCTGAACAGTTGTGTTTGCTGGGACTTTTAATGCAGGCCTGTGGGGCTGGAGAGATAACTCAGGGGTTAAGAACAATGACTGCTCTTCCAGAGGACCCAGGTTCAATTCCCAGCAACCACATGGCAGCTAACAACTGTCTGTAACTCCAAGATCTGACCCCCTCACACAGATATACATGCAGGCAGTATACATAAATAAGAATAAATAAATCATTAAAAAAAAAAAGAAGAAGAAGAAGAGTTCAAGGCCTGCCAGGCTGTAGAGTGAATCTCTGTCTCAAAATAAAAGGCAAAAAGAGGACTGAGGATATAGGCTGATTGATGGTAAGAACTTTACTCACTCAAACTGTTTGAATGGCTGGGTGGTTATGACTTGGGCATGGGTGGCTCATGTATGGGTAGTCTTACTTTGTGCATTCACCGAGTACTTACACAGTATAGACTGCTGCTGTGCTGGCCACAGGGAACCCAGAATGAGGAAGAGTCCCCATCCTCACCCTTTGGGATGAAGGACAGACAGCAGTTGAGCATACATCTGTAGATATAAGACCTTAGTGCTTCTGAAGGCTGACCTATTGTGTAGCATAGCAAGTGCTATGTGAAGGAGTGGAGGTCTGCTGGGCACTGATACTCAGGGTTCTGGATTCGATCTTCCTGTTACAGTATGAGGTGACCCAAGGCAAGTGTGCAAAGTACCCACAATAGTATGGAGCTCTCCCAAGTACTCACTATAGCATTAGGGGAAGAGGCACTCCCTAGAAAGAGTGACAGAAGGTGTGGCTGCCTCTTGTGCTCAGCATCCCTCAAAGGAGAAGCTGATGTGATGGCCCTTGGTGAGGCCCACAGAAGGCATAGTTGTAAGCACTAGCCAGGACTTGGCACTTACCATGGAGGTGGACATGAACACATGGTTCCCTACTGGCTTTGAATTCTAGGACCTGTCAGTCCCAGCACAAAGTGAAGGTTGTGCAGGTCAGTCAGCAGCTCAGCAAGTGCATTACCCATTGGGCCTTCTCACTAGCCTGGACCTCAATCTTTACCATCTACATCAGTGATTCGCAATCTGTTTGTCATGACCCTTGAGGGAGGGTATCAAACAACCCATTTACAGGGGTTGCACATCACATATCCTGCATATAAGGTATGTATATTATGATTCACAACAGTAGCAAAATTACAGTTGTGAAATAGCAGCAGGAATAATTTTATGGTTGTGGTCAACACAACATGATGAACTGTATTGAACAGCCTTAGGAAGGTCAAGAACTACTGATCTACATGGATTCCCACTCCAACAATGGTCTGACCAGAGTTACATCACTTTTACTCATCTATGAACCTTTTAACATTATTTTTATGTAAGCTTGTGTTTTTCCTGCATGTATATTTGTGTGAGGGTGTCAGATCCCCAGGAACAGAAGTTATAGACAGTAATGAGCTGCCATGTGGGTGCTGAGAATTGAACCCAGGTCCTCTGGAAGAGCAGACAGTGCTCTTCACTCCTGAGCCATCTCTCCAGTCCCCAAATGGCTGTGTTTTTAAAGGCCCCTCAGCCCCCAATACTTGGATATCAAGAAAAGAAGATTCCCTTGGAAAGTTCTTGAATTCATTATTTTTTCTTCTTAAAGACAAGTCCAGTTGGTCTCTCACTATATATATATAGACCAAGCAAGGCTCTAACTAACTCATAGAGATCTGTCTACCTTCACCCTCTGAATGTTGAGTTCAAAGGCATGGACCATTATACCATCTGCATTCATCCTTTTAAAACTTTTGTTTTGCTCTTTGAGAATTTCATACAGTGATTTTGATCATAGTGAGCTGCACTCCTTCCCTTGCTTTCATTCTTTCAGTTGATTTTCCTCTTTGTTTTTTCTTTTGAGACTGGAAAGGGAAGGGTGGCTGTTGTGCAGCATGCACACTGTTTGTTATTCTCTGATGGAAACTCTCTCTGCCTTCCTTTGTCCCCCCATATTCCAGCCAAGAGCACTGGCTCTGTCACTGAACTGCAAGCCCAAATCTGCAGGAACTTTCTATCTTTCCATGGTTTCATTGCATCCTAGAAGGCCAGAATTGCTCTGCATGTGTTTAAGTAGAAGCGATGAGGCAGTTGTTCTGGCCTTCAGACCGTCCTGGCAGCCCCAGGCTCTTTATTTTACTTTCTTTTATCCTACCGGTTGTTCTGAACATTAGAACCCCTTAGAGTTCAGGGAATACTCGCACAGCCACCCGTGTGAATTCTTGTCCTTCACTTGTAGCATATAGGTGTTTGTTTTGTGTTTTAGCTTCAATTTCTGAGTCTGATAGCCCTCTCTGTGTGTGCAGCATGCTCTAAAACTCTAAAACTCACTGCAAGCAGAGAGTGGTGGGTGGAGGCAAGCCACCATCTTGGGATCATCTCCAAGAGAGTACAGCTGTGGGCTGTACGTGATCACATAGCATCTTGCTTGAGCTCTGATGGATGCTGTCTGTCAAGTGGAGCATGCTCAGAACACCCATTCTCCAGCTCTGTAATACATTATCTGGGTTTCCTGGGTAGTAGAATCATGTTTCAATTTATCTGTCATTTTTGTGGTTGAATAATCCAACATGGGCAAATAAAAATGAATGTTTGTATTTGGATGCTAATTTAGCTCTCAAACGGATTTTATTTTGGACATTATTGAAATTAATCTGTTTTCCTTGAGCACATTCCACTTATTGGCAAGGCACAATGTCCCTCCCCCTCCAGAATATACTTGGTGGCTCTTGGGGCAAATTCATAAGATAGATAATCCATGTCAAGATAATGGAAAAGTTTATTCTAAAACTTCTTTTAAATGACTAATTGATGTCTGAACATTCAGGTTCTGGAAAGATACCACCTCAATCAAAATCCTGACCCAGACAAATCCATTTCCTTTTTCTTTGCTCCTTTTTAGACGAGTGTATTTGTATGGATGTACTACTTTTTTTTCCCCCTCCTGAGATAGAATCTTGCTCTATACTCAGGCTGTCCTTAAGCTCCTGAGTTCAAGTGATTCTTCTTGCCTCTGTCTCCTGAGGTGTGTACCCCATGTGCTCAGTACCATGCACCCTTCCTAAGAAGGGGTCTCTTGTGTAGACCAGGCTGGCCTTGAACTCACCTTGTAGCTGAGAATAACTTTGTATTTCTGGTCCTTCTGCCTCCATCTCTCAAGTGCTGGCATTATTACATATGCCACCATCTTCAGTTTATACATATACATTTCAAAGAACTCTAAATGTAAAACTGCAGTGGCTTTTGGGTAAGGTATTGCTATTTGAAGAAGCACTTAGGCTTTGGAGCTGACAAAGTCACTGCAGTTCCAGAATTAGGAGTAATTGAATAAATTCAATGCTTCCAAGCCTTGATTTTCCTCACCTGTCAAATATCATGATTATAAAGACAGAGATATGGGAGCATGGGACATGCACACTGGTGGCAGGGGTATTTCTTGTTTCTCTGAGACCTTTGCCTTTCTCTGCCCAGAGAAAATATTTTCCTTTGGAGCTGGCCTGACTTGGGCTCATTTCTGACACTTAACAAGTTCCCTTACACAGAGAACTATCACATGACAGCTTGCTTTTGTATGGCATGCTGCTATTCTAGTTCCTTAGCCATGTAACATTTTACTCACTGCAAATAAAAGTCAGTAAACTGATTACAATGATACAAGCCTATAATCTTATTTCTCAGGAGGTAGAGGCAGAAAGATCCGGAGTTCAAGGTCATTGTCTACTACATAGCATGTCTGGGCCACTTAGAACCTGTCTCAAACCTCCCCCGCTAAAAATGTTAATAACAATACCAGTTTTCTGTTACTGTGGTAGCAACTATGTTGGTAGTGTGTAGATTTGCATCTCTGCTGCCTCCTGGTTGGTGACCTTGGGAAGATCATTCAGTGCTCCCAAGCTGTTTCCTCATCTATAAAATGAGAACAGTATTGCCTCATAGGGTTGCTGGAGACTTTGAGTGAGATGATATAGTCTGAACTCTCAGAACAGGTGCCACATACAAAGCACAACAGATTTTTTTGTGTGTGGACAGTTGACACTTGGGGTGCAGAGAGCTAGCATGGCAAAAGACAGCGTTTCTTATGCACATGTGTACATGTACAGTCTAAAATGTGGTACAGAGGAGCAGACCTAAGACCTCACACATACCAGGCAAGCACTCAATCACAGAGCTACATTCCAGGCCTTCCTTTTTTCTTGAGATAGACTCTTGCTAAGTTGCTCAGGTTGTTCTGGAACTCACTCTGTAGCCCAAGCAGGCCTTGAACTTGAGATCATCATTTCTCAACCTCCTAAGTAGCCTGGATTATAGGCCTTCACCACCAGGCCTAGAATAGCAAGCCATAAATAGTAGCTGATATTTTAGCCATTTCATAGTGAAGAGAAGAATGATGGTAAAAGTCTTGCCTGTTGCTTTGGAACCTTTGGCAGTTGTGAGTATCCATTGAGATTCTAGCATCCTGGTTCATTCATTGCTTTTCTTGGACTCACCCAGGCCAAGCCCAGCATCCGGTGCTTCATTAAGCCCACTGAGACACTCGAGCGGTCCCTTGAGATGAACAAGCACAAGGGCAAGAAGCGGATGCAAAAGAGACCCAACTACAAAAACGTTGGGGAGGAGGAGGACGAGGAGAAAGGGCCAGCTGAAGATGCCCAAGAAGACGCTGAGAAGGCTAAAGGTACAGAGGGTGGTTCAAAAAGCATGAAGACAAGTGGGGAGCGTGAAGGTGAGTGTACCCGGGAACAGCCCCTTCATCCACGCCAACCCCTGCAGTCATCGAGGCTTCTATGTCCTCTGTCTTCCTCCTCTCCTCGTGTGCCTTGGGTGCTTCTGCTCATCTTAGTACCCACCAGTGTACCTCATTCTGGACAGCCCAGCCATTCAGAGGCAGCTGTGGGCTGTGTCACAGCAGGTCTAATTCAAGTCCCACCCTGTGTGACCTGGAGCAAGGTGCACTGCTTGTAAAAAGATAGTCACATATCATGGCCACTTTATAGTGCATTACCAGAGGTAGATCACACAGTGCATTTAGCCACTTCAGAACAGTACCAGACCTTTAGGAAATGTTCTAGAGGTATGATGCTGCTGCTACTGCTGTTTTTGCCATCTTCACTCACCATTATGGCTGCTGTTCTTACTCCTGCTGACTTGGGAGTATGATTTGTGTCAGTGCACTATGGGAAGGAAAAAAGGCCCAGGTTTGGAGTCACATGATTAAATACAGCCTCCAGATTTTCCAACTGGGTTTTTACAAGTCCCATCTGTTCAGAGTGAGGCACAGTTGTGTGGTGTATAGACCCTTGGTGAACAGAAACCTACCTCCTTGGGTGTTGGTGTTAATGAGACTCTGCTTGGTGGTGGTAGAGTCAGAATTTTACTGACTGGAGGGGGGACCCCACCTCTCCTGGGACAAAAGCAATCTCTATATAACATCCCAGTTGAGAGCTGTGAGGTTGGGGGAACATTATGCTGACCAGCCTTGTGGACTCTGGGGCTAGCAGTGGTAACTCTTAAGTCCTAAGTGACTGACACAGTCATGCAGCATTTTACACCAACCACTGACTAGAGCGGTGGTTGTCAACCTTCCCAATGCTGTGACCCTTTAATACAGTTTCTCATGTTGTGATGACCCCCAACCCTAAAATTCCTTGTGTTGCTACTTCATAAGTGTATATTTTGATACTGTTATGAATATAATATAAAAATATTTGATATGCAGGATATCTGATATGTAACCCTAATGAAAGGGTCTTTCAACACCCTTCCCACAAAGGATTGTGACCCACAGGTTGAGAACTACTATGCCAGAGGCTTGTTTGCTTTTGAGAGCTGTATGCAAATTTAAAGCCAGTGCATACCCTGTCATCCCAACTTTTTGGCTCCCATAATAATTGTCATGGTAACTGTCAGTGAATGCCACAGTCACATGTCAGTGAGTCTAGCCAAAATGTCCCCTGCTGGCCTAGACTTCCTAAGGCCAAGGTCTCTGGCTGCTTTTTTTTTTTTTTTTTTTTTTTTTTTTTTTTTTAATGTCCAGTGTGCATTTGGATTTACTCTACATTTGTTTCATTTGGGTCCTGAAACCCTTTGCTGTAAGTATCACTTTGGTGGGAAGGTTGAGGGAAAAACACAAGGAAAGTCATCCTCACTTGCACTTGCTTATTTTAGGTTTTGTTAGGGATTTCATTAGCTTGGAAGAAAGTTAGCAGCTCACACCCTAGATCTAGCTAAGGTACAATGGCATAGGGCAGGATGGGTAGATGGATGTCTGTATCTTGTTTTGCACCCTGTGTTCTTGTCAATTTCTTCTTGGAAATATGCTCCCGTTTTTGTTTCAGGCCTTTTAATGGATGTTCTTCAGCCAGCTACAACTGTGGCTAACAGTGGTATGGATAGGTCAGGCTTGGCCCCAGACCCTAATGTAATTGTCAGCTAGATGGCCCAGTCCCAGCACAAAGTGGCTATAGGCCGCTGATTGGGGCTGCTACATCCTTTATGTTACTGGGCTTGGAGTGCCAGTCTGGTGCTTCATCCTGTCCCTTCCCAGGGGAAGACACTGTTCGTAGCCTCCCAGTGTGGTTTTTCCAAACAGGGCCTCAAGATTTCCCCAGAGACCAGCTGAAGCAGCTGCCACAGACTTCATAGCTCAGCCAAGCATGGCTTTCAGTGACCCCCACCATGGCCATTTTGCTGCCCTGGTAATTTCTCAAACACACTAATCATTCTAAAACATGATGGGCTGTCATTTCCCACTCAGTTCACCATAAATATATAAAGTGTCCACAGGCCTGGCCAGTGTACTGACTGACATTCTGTAGCTTTCCAAAGGATACATCTGATCTTTTAGTTCCAGGCTTGAAAATGCTGTTAAAGAACAGTTCTCCTTATTCTGCATCCGTGTTTAGACAAAAATTACAACTGTTAAAATCCTGTCCTTTGGAAAGGTGTCAGTTTCCTTCATTCTTACTGAAAACCAGTTGTTTGTTCATGCAGAGTTATGCAGGCCTGGGTCATGCGTCAGTAGTGGCCCCCCTAAGTTTTGAGTATGTGTATCAGCAGCAGTGCTGGGTGCTGCGCTTTGTTCTACTTCTCCCCATCCCATCTGTGTTTAGGTGGCAAGGACACTTGTTTCTCCCTTGAGTTTTTCCTCCAGTAAGATCCTTTCATTGGGCCTGCATCTAGTGTGGTGATAGATACAGGTGTTGGGTGTTGGCACTCGCCACTACCCTCTATGTCTGCTGCCCCTGTTCTGATGTCAAATTTTCTACGTAGAAGGGAGGGTAAAACAGAAGAGTTAAAAGAATATCTTGGTTTTCCACAGCTTGATTTGTATCTGGCACCCAGAATTGATACTTCTTTTTTGCATGTAAGCCCAGACAGTGAAGGTGTGTAATGAATGTGTGCCATCCTACCCCATCCCCAGTGTACAAAGAAACTTGACGTCCCTTAGTTCTAAAGTTCTGGGTTACTTGTTCCAAGGCCATGAGATTACAACCCCTTCAATTTCTGCAGAAATGGACTATTAAAGAAAGACAAAGAATGGCATCATCCCTTAGCTGAAGAAGCTCTGCCCAAGAAGGCACACAGCCCCAGCATATGCTTGTTTTTAGCTGACCCATCATTTGGAAGGGACAACCATCTGCTTTTGGACTTGCTTAGAGCAATAACTTAATCATGAGAGCTGCCAGAGAAATGGAATCACTCCACCTCCTCCTGGGAACAGTAGGGCTGGGCTGCTGGTTTACCTATGAACAAATAAGAATCTATTGGCTAGCCCAACCTTTCCAGCTCTCTTCCCAGAATCCCACAATGTCACCTGCCTAGTTAGCAGGGATTAAGGCGTCCCCAAGGATTTGATCCTCAGTGTTGCCCTTTTAAAAAGTATCTTCTGGAATGAAATGGAACCCAGCCACATTCTACTCTTGTCTTTGGGATATTGAACTCTGAGTCCTAGTCCTGCCCTTGAGCAGCTTTGTAATTTTGGGTAAGTTGACACTCTACGTGTCCGTCTGATGCTCCACCTGAGGCTGTTACAGTAAGAACCCTATGCTGCAGCCTTGTGCTTGTGATACACTAGCAGCCCAGGTTAAGATGGAGGGTAGAGGCTTTAGAAGAAAGACAGCTACACTCTCGACAGTTACTTTCTCCAGGCCTTTCTTCTTTCCTCCTTTCCTCTGTCCTTGTATGTACTCATCACTATCTCCAGTATTCTTTGCATTTTGCAAAACTGAGGGATTCAAACTCGGGCCCTCATGCTTGCATGATGAGTACTTTACCCACTGAGCCATCTCCCCAGCCCAGCAGGGCTCATTTCTGTCACTGATGAGTAAGATGGATGAACATGGATGAGGGTGAAAGTGTGGGAGTGAATGGGAGAGAAAGAAACTTGGTAGGCCCAGGTTCTGTGGTGTAGCAACAAGCAAAGGAGGGATACAGACTCATGGTTGCTTCTGTCATTGCCCTGGCTAATTTCACCTTGAAATGGTGCTCTAGAGTCAGCCAATCACAGCCCTCTGTCGTTACCTAGGTAACTAGGAGCATGTCTTTTCCCTTCCCTTGACATTTCTGTGAAGAAGGAACTTCCTCCCTCCTCTACCATTGTCTGTCTTTCTGTGGTTTCTGGAATAGAGAATCCAGATAGAAGAAATCCTTGGATTGTGAAGGCAAAGACTGTGACATACTGCCTGCTGTTTCCCCGAAAAGCACTTCCTCTACCCGATATTAATCAGATTGGGGTGTACATCATCCTAGGCAAGTCAGGGAATTACTGCTACTGAAAAATCAGCCTGTCAGAGGCTGGGGGTGCTCCAGGATGTGGTCAGAGTTGTCATATCAAGAAATCGATGTCTTTGTGTCCTAACCTTCACAGCTCTCCCCGTGCTGCCATCACTTGCATGGCACCTGGGAGATAAAGATATTCTTGCTTGTTTTTGCTTGCTACCTGTCTCTTCTCTTCTCTTCTTCCTCCTCCTCCTCTTTCTCCTCTTCCTCCTATCCTTTTGCTTGTTTCTTTCTTTCAACTATGGTAAAATAATGAAAATTAAAACATTATCTTCACTACTTTGAAGTATACAAGTCAGCAGTGCTAAGTGAAGGCAGGGTTTAAATGAATTCACCAGACCTAAGATAAATGATGAATAGGTGTTTATTAGGGAGGAACTTACACCGATAAGAGTAAATAACCTCCATAGCCTTCCTGCTCCAGAAGATGCAGTCTCTGCCCTTCCTATGCTCTCCAAGACCCAACAGAGTACCAGCTTGCAGCTCCTCCTCTGCCTTAAAAGGGTCACATCTGCACCTGAAACCATGCCCAAAGGGTGTGGCCTCTACCTCAAGTTCACTGGCAAGGCAAGATGCTATACAGCTAAGGGTGTCCGATTTCCTGGAGCTAGAGTTACAGGCATTTATGAGCCACCCCATCTCAGTGATGGAAACTGATCACAGGTCCTCTACAAAAGCAATATGACCTTTCAACTTATGAGCAACTCTGCTATTTTCTTCTTAAGAATGAGCTGAGGATTCTTTTTTAAAATGCTTTGGATGACCAGCTTTTCAGATTTTGAAATAAATATTCCAAACACAGAGAATAATTAGTTGGTATCTTGAGGGGGGACCAAAGTATAAACATGAAATTCATTTGTTTTTCATGTATTCCTTATCTGCAGAGCCTGAAGATTTTTCAGTTTTATTTACTTATTTATATGGAGGGGTGGGTGTGGGATTGTGTATGCAGATGCACATGCCATACAGTATGCATGTAGAGGTCAGAAGACAACTATAGAGTGGATTTTTCCTTCCTCCTTTTTATGGGTTTTTAGGATTGAACTGCCAGGCTTGTGTGGCAGGCACCCTTACTGCTGAGCCATCTCACCATCCCCTAAAGATAGTTTTGTACCATGCTGGAAATAATGTTCCCATGAAACCACTTTTCATAGTATGGAATTTTCCACTTGATGCATTGCATCAGCTTTCAAAGGTTTGGATTTGGAAACAGTTTGACTTTTGCATTGTTGGATTAAAGACTGTGCACATTAGAAACTTGATACTTTAATTTTTAAATTTTCCATTAATTATTTTGTAATGAAAGCAAACAACAACAGCAGCAACAACAACAAAAAACCCAACCCTGTTTGATATTAAAAATTCTTAGGCTAAAATTCTATAAGAATCCTTAGTCCCCAACTGACTTCTAATTTTATTTAGTTATGTTGTTGAGCATTTGTTTTCTAGTGATTCTGAGGTGGACCTAGGGCCCTGCGTGCATGGGCAAGTGGCCAGCCTAATTTGTGTCTCCTTGCCCCCAGTGGAGCTATGGACTGTAAATGTACTTGTTTAAATCATGCTCACAGTAACAGCAAGTTCATTGCAGAGTGCTTTTGCAGCAGTGAAACATGTGTGTCTGGTATGAAAGGACCCCACGAACAGGCTTCTGTTTAGGCTTGCAGGAATGCATGGCCGGTAGGCTGGCATGCTGATGGGAGCAGGATCTTCCTGTTTTCCGTCCCCTTGTTCCGTGTCTCTTCTTTTGGCTCAGATTTCTTTTTTCTTTTTTCTCTTTGCTGTCTTATTTGGAAATCACCTTCTCTTAGCATCAGGGATTTCTGGAAGTAGTTGCATGCAGATGGACTCTGCCACTTTTTCCTTGACAGTGGCAGCACTTGCCTTAGCTCTCCACCAAATAAATCCTGTTTACTGTCCTGGTGCACATTTATGCAGTCTTTATCCCAAGCCCAGACAGTAAACCACCCACAACCCTCCTGTGGTCTTTTCTTTCCTCATAGTAAGCTTTTCAGCTTCACTGTACTTAGAGTCCCCCTGCTGTCCTGGAACTCACTTTGTAGACCAAGCTGGCCTTGAACTAACAGAGATCTGCCTGTCTCTGCCTCCCAAGTGCTGGGATTAAAGGTGTGTGCCACCACCACTAGGAAATACATCATTATTTTTATATGCACACATACAAATATGCATGTTCATGTTTTAGTGTAAAGATTGTACTGATTCTCAGTTCCAGCCTATTCCCACATTTCTTGGCTTCCTTGTTATATTTTTGTCCATAGTTAAATTCTTGGTCTTTTCTACAACACAGTTATTTTCTGAGACCTATAATAAGCCAAAACAGCTACAGAATTGTGTCACTCAATCATTTATTGTTCTGTAAATAATCAGTGGAGTGTTTGTTTGCAGTACTTTTCAATTCGCCATCACAGTATTTCACCTGTCTTGCAAAGCTTGGGTGTATAGTCAACTGTTCCTCCATATACTACTTGGATTGACACACACACACCCTTTTCTACCCCTAGGGTAGGTATGGCATTCACTTTAAACTAATTTTGACATCTCCCTTTTCGTTCTATTTAGTGTTCATATTGATACAGTTTTATATGTATTTTTGTTTTTTTCAACTTCATACACCTGTACAATGTATTGGGTATCTTGATCATACCCAACCACCACATAATTTCCTTTTTAAAATACATGGTGTTTTAATACTGAAAACTTGACAGAAAGAAGAGGCCTTCATTTCCACGTGCTTTCTGTCCCACCTTACCCCTCATCCTCTTTGCTAAATTATCTTTTCTCCCCTCCCTCATCTGTGTGTGTGTGTGTGTGTGTGTGTGTGTGTGTGTGCGTGCGTGCGTGCGTGCCTGCCTGCCTGCCTGTGTGCATACGTGTGTGCATGCGTGCACGGGCACTCACACACGCTGAAAGACAAGCAGATTTAGCTAGATGTGGTGGCACACATCCGCAGTCCCAATACTGGGGAGACTGAAGTGGGATGATCTCAGGATTGAGGCCAATCTGGACTACACAATGAGACTATCTCCAAAAAAGGGTCAAGTTTGTGTTTCTTTGCCCTGCTTTCTCCTCATGGGGCAGGGCAGTGTGATAGATACATTTTTGACACTTTTCTTTCTGGTTAAGGTTCCAGAGGGATAAAAATCCATGACCATTACAGTGGGGAAGTATCATAGCAAGCAGGCACAGTTAAGAGCTCACACCTTGAGCCCCAAGCAGCAAGTGGAGAGAATGAACTAGAAATGGGAACTGGTTTTGTAACCCTCTAAGGCCACCCCCAGGGACATAACTTCTTCCAGCAAAACCACACTGCCTAACCCTGCCCAGTGCCATAGGCCAGGGACCAAGGATTCAGATGCCTGAGACTATGGGGACAGTTATCACTAACCCCCACCCTCCAAGTCCTGTATATTCTCAGTACCTAGTAAAATCTTCTAGGCTTCAAGGACCTTATCCAGTTAAATGATGGCACAGCATTTTAAATCAGCCCAGTAGGGCTGGGAAGATGGTTCAGCAGCTAAAGATGCTTGTTAAACAAGTCTGAGGACATGAATTCACATACCCAACAGTCAAGTAAGAAAGCCAGATGTGCTTTTGCAAATGCCAGTAAGTCTACTACTGAGACTGTCTCAAAGAAATGAGGTAGAAAGTGATAAAACATGACACCCAATATCTTCCTCCTGGTTCTACACATGCTTATAGGTATACATGTCCCCCTGCCCCCACAATTTAATTAAAAAAAAAAAAAAAAAAAAAAAAAAAGAGCTATAACTTCCACATAAGCCATTCTCATTTAAACAGGAGCCTGGCTGGTGGGGCTGGGGATGTCTCAAAGTATAACTGAGGTTCAATGGAGCCCTTGAATTGTCATTAGCATAATCTGTGGCCATTGATAGCCCTTGAATCACATGAGGAGCATACTTCTTGGCCTGTTGGTGGAAGTTGGCTGCCCTGGATTAAGTCCCATCATCACAAAGACAGGTCAGGGTGGGGATGGGAAGCAGCTGAGGATCACAGTAGGCATTCTGGTATGGCATAAAGGGGTTGCTAAAAAAGATCACAGCCTCTTTAGTATCCTCTTAAAGAGCTGTGACAAACTGAGGGGCCCTCTTCCCATAAGCCACTTCTGTTCCCATTTCATAGGGGACATGGAGCTGGTGGAGCCCAGGTGAAAATGCTCACTGTAAATGTTTCCTGGACAAAAGTGATTTCAGGAAGAGGAAGATCTTTTCTGACTTTCAAAGAGCTGATCTACAGTCATCTGGGAAATCATTAAACCTGAGCAGAACATCTGGTCCATGATGGTGCCAAATCAGAGAGAGAACTCAGTTGGCTTGAAATGACTGGGAGCACAGGGTGACAGAGCTAGGATCATGGCTTCTACTACCACCTTTCCCAGGTGGGGAACAGGGAGCTATGCTAGCTTCTGATGCATGTTCTAGCTGTACAGAGAGCTGTTGTGCTTCTGGACTGCTCTTTTCTCAGATTATGTGGCCAGATGTGGAACAAACACACAGATTTCAGATGTTTTGTTTTGCTTTGTTTTTGAAGTCCTAGAATTCCAGGAAGGGGGCTCTGTAGTACCTGAGTGACCACATGGGCAGTCAGTTGGTATTTACCTACTTTTACCTATGCTCACCTGTCAACTATGTTGAATCTGAAGATTCATCTTGATGACTAGTGGCTCAGTGGCAGAGTACTTGCCTAACATGCACAAGGCCCTCGGCTCTATACCTAGCATTCCAAAAAGCAACAGTTACTGAGTCACTTGGAAAATTGTCAGACAAGCAGTGAACGAGACTCTTCTCTTGCTCCAGAATCCTGTTGGTGTCCAGGGACATGAAAAGCCTGGAAAAGGGACTACCATGATATGCTGGCTTGTTCTTCACACTCAGCACTGGAACTTGGCTCTTTGACCCTGGGGAGTCCTGGGAGCAGTGTTCCCACCGTGTCAGCCAAGCAGGGTGGAGCCCTGCCAGGGGAAGTGAGCTCACAGCATGCGCAAGTTGGGCCTGGGATCACCAGGCAGAGGTTAGAGGCCAGAGCCAAGGGGAGGCCAGTGTCATAGCTTGACAGACTTCATATGTCCTAGGATATTCTTTATCAGTAAACACAAATGGATACAAACAAAATAGAAGCCTACACCTCCCAAGAACAAACACATTTATTATAAATTATACATATCCACATCACCCATGTTGTTATATATACAGTATAAAGCAAACAAAGTAGATACTTAAGGGAAAGAAAAAGACCCACCCAGCAGATTATGTTGCCTTTACTCTGAGGTGATGACTAGGAAAGAAAATGGGTGTTGCAGGGAATGGGTAGAACAACAAGGAACAGAAACAGTGGCACCTAATACAGGCTTGGTGTCATCTCCCTGTTCAGCCACAACTGAGTACTGTCTGTTCTGTTGCCCACTCAGAAGCTGTCTGTGAACTGACTTGCTTGTTTGTTTCTTAAATTTAGCCTCATTGCACACAAGAATAGGCTATTTATGTGGCTAGCATTGTTTCCCAATGCCTGTAAGATACATAAAAAACAATCTGAGAGAATGCTTATCTCCCCTAAAGATTACTTGTTGGTCCCTACCTGTGTGGTGGGGACCACCCACCTTGTAGAGGCCTTTCATCTAATATTTGGCTTCAGATTAGGTGGGGCTCCCCTAGAGTGAGCCTCCAGAAGGGATTGTGTGGGATTGCCTCCATCCCAAGGGCCAGCTACAAGTGTATTACGCTAAGAGAGCCCAGAAAGAGCATGTGTGATAGGGACCAGGGGAGGGGGAGTGTCAGACTTTTCCCCATGAGAGAGAACTTTGTGATCATCAATTGTAGGCAATCAGGCTCTGGACCACCCCAACCCATGCCACGCTGCTACAATACATTGCTGTTCCTGCCTATACCAAAACTTCCCATGTTGTACTGGATCCAGACAGTGATCCATTCACATGTTCAAGAGGTCCACTCTGTGCTGGGGAGCAAACTATCTATGCTTATGAAGCCCATGGCCAAGTAGAGGATGGGCAAGAGTAAGCAAGTAAAACAATAGGGAGCGTCAGTGCAGGTGGTTAAAGATACTATAGAATGAAACAAACAAAAAGATAGGGGCAGGGAGGGCATGTTTGCTGTGAAGAATTCCCAATAGTGTATGCAAATAGGATTGAGGGGTATGGCTTAGTATCTTAGGCATTGGTTCTCAACCTCCCTAATGCTGTGACCCTTTAATACAGTTCCTCTTGTTGTGGTGACTTTCTAGCCATACAGTTATTTTTGCTGTTGTTTCATAACTATAATTTTGTTACTGTTAAGAATATAATGTAAATTTCTGTGTTTTCCTGTGGTCTTAGGTGACCCCTGTGAAGGAGCCATTTAACTCCCAAGGGGTCTCAGCTCACAGGTTGAGAACCACTGCTAGCATTCCCAAGGTCTCAGATAAGAACCCCTGCACTGCTAACAGTAACAGCAACAATGCTTTACGTAGGGACTTCCTTCCACTGAACAGGATATAGAAAGATGAGAATAACTTGGCCATGAAAGAAGACTGATGATAGCATGGCTAGTACAGGACTGATAGCCCATCTTAAGATCATGTTGCCAGTGTGTATGTAGGATGTGATGTCACAAGAAGGATACTTCCCATCTGTGGTCTTCCTCTTTAAACCCCAGCCTAGTGGTTGGGGGTGGGGGAAAATCAGACACACTCCAATCTTTGGATTTGCAAAATTTTTGGCCAGGATCCCACACACTGCCAAGTTCATCAAAAGCAAGGAAAGTCTGAAAAATGTTCACAGCCCAGCAGAGCCTAAGCACAGTGGCTAGATTTAATGAGATCTTAGAACAAAAAGGACATTGGGGAAGGGAGTGAAATCTGAACAAAGTACACCGTTTAGCTGGTACTCACTTAAAAAGAACTAAGGAAAAGAACAGGTGAGAGAGTGAGCACAGCATCGCCAAGGGGGTGACATTTACTTAGCACTGGAAGATGTGAGTAGGAACACCCATGTCTGAGAAAGTATGGGGCATTTGAGAGCCAGCAGTCAATAAGCATAACATGGCCAGAGTGGGGAGCCAGCAAGGCAGAGAAGGCTAGGGGGTGAAGTCAGAGGCAGACAAGGCCAGACACAGGAGGCGTCAGGTCGGTTTGCATCTTTTGGATTTCAGCCTGAGTATGAGGAGAAGGTGTTGTGAGTTTGGACCGAAAGAGGGACATGAGCTTATTTCCACTTATTATCAGTTGTGTTTGTGTGGAGAACAAATGAGGACAAGAGAGGAAGTGTAGGCCAGCTAAGAGGTCTGCATGTGCCAGTGGGGAAGGGCGCCCAGCCTAGGGTATGGCCAGGGCCTGCCCGAGAAAGTCCTCATCACATGAGAAGTCTCTTGACAGGGATCCCAGGAAGCATAGTTTCTGCTCAGTGGTCCCTAATGTTTGGGAACATAAAATACACACTGCACTTTAAATAAACCAGTTGCTGTAAGGGAAACATGGTGTCTGTCCTGTGAGAGCTATTTCTAAAGTGTAAAGAGCTTCATAGAAGTCTCACTTGCCACATGTTATGTCTTCTGAGCTTCTTCCAACCCTTTGGAAGTGCGCTAACAATCAGAGTCAAATGTGTTTTAAAATCAGGAAACAAAGCAAGTCACTTCCTTATGTGTTTGTCCAAGTCAGGGCTGGTGTCCATCCAGATGGATGGACAGAGGTCTGGACTGGATAGATCCTGCCCACATGTTACTGCTGTCACTCCCACTGTGGAGACTGGCTTGGCATATCTGGGGTGCTTTACACATGCTCAGTCTAGACCTTGAGGAGGCTTCTGAGTCTCTTAGTGATGCCAGCTGAGCTCACCCATGTCCGTGTTTGCTTCCAGAGATTGAGATGGTGATCATGGAGCGTAGCAAGCTCTCAGAGCTGGCCACTGCTGGGGCTTCAGTGCGGGAGCAAAACACCACGGACGAGGAGAAGAGCGCTGCCACAGGCTCAGAGAGTACACAGTGGAGCAGGTAGGCAGCAGGGCACTGATGGGAGCCACTGGACAGCCACTTAGCCTTGGGAAAAGGTAACTACCTGGTTACAGCTTGCCCTTGCCCACCAGACGGCTGTTCTGCTTCCTTTTGAGTTCTTGAGGTGCATGAGAAAAGAACAGGCCCTTGATACGTTCTCATACCTGAATCCTTTGGAAAGGTGGCCAGGACAGAGCACTGCCATCATGGAACACTTGGCAACTAGGCTGCATCTGAAAGAGGGAGGCCATTCCCAGGAAGATCCTCTTGAGACCCAGGCGTGAAGTTCCCATCTCAAACCCTGACTGCCAAAATGCCTACATCTGTGGGGCCTTTGGCACATAATGTGATCTACTGCTGTCGTCTATCCTGGCCCCTTACCCTCACACTCACCTCAGTGATGGCTTGTGGAGGTGGTCTGGAACCTTGCCCTGCTTATTTCCTACAGTCTTGTTGAGGCTCATTAACTACAGCACAGTGTACAGTGAGATGCTAAAGGGTATCTTCATTTCAGGATGGTTTCCTGCAGCACACTAACTTCTTTAAGCCTCAAGATGTGGCCGGGAATGTACTCCCTCCACATATGCACCCAATTTAACTCAATTTAAAGCATGGAAGCACACTTACTCTCAGTTGCTTTTTTTTCTCTGTATCTTATTGGTTGGTGGGTGTGCAGGTGGTGCTGAGGATGGAGACCAGTATCATGCTGCTGGTGGAGCCATGTACATTACCAGTCCTTATTTTTGTCTTTGTTTGGACAGTGTCTAGTTGTCTAACAGAGAAGATTAATTTGTAGCAGATATACAAGAAAATAGTTTTTTGATTTTGTTAACTAAAAACATTCATTGGCTAACACATGGTATGGGTTGTCAGTTGCAAGCTGTAAGGCCCTTTACAATTTTGCTTAACAATAAGATGTAACCCTGAGCTCTGAAAATGAAGTTATTCAAAGCATAGAAGAGACAGGTTGGAAGCGTGGCCCAGCATTAGTCAGAATGTGAATAATTGGAAAAAACCACAGATGAAAAACAGTGCAGGATACTTAAGCAAATGAGATCTGCTCCCTTTCCTGTGACCCTGTGGTGATGTGCAGTTTTTTAGGATCCAGTGGGTGGAATCATGATCCCGAAACAGTAGCACTGTAGCTTTGTGAAAGTGAGAAGGAAACCAAGATGTTAGGTGTGATGATTGGACTTGATGACTTCTTTTTCCCTGCATTTTTGGCAACAGGGGGTGTTCTTAGAGTTGGTTAAGTTCTTTTTAACCTTAAATGACTAACTTGTAACTGTGACCACATGGCTTTCTAATAGGAGGTGGGCTGCCTACAGGCCTGAACCAGGCTCTCCATGTGTCTCTGAGTCAGAGATAGCATTCTTAGAGCCCACTTCCCAGCAATGAGCTGGGAGCAAGTGAAGAGTGGAAGAAAATGGCCATTTGTTCCCCAAAGCATCAGTTGAATTCCTACAGCTATTCCACCATACTGAGAACTAAAGCTACTGTGATTTTCCTTGTATAGTGTCTTCCCTTCACTCAGGGTCAAGTTAGATACATCCCCCCAAAAATCCCATCCGTTGTTGTTTTGTTTTGAAGTAGTTCTCCCTGGCTGGTCTGAAATCCTGAGTGCTGGGACTAAAGGTGTGCACCACAGGCCCAGTTCAGCAACATTTAAAAGACACATAAATGATGCACTCCCTAAAAATTGTGAAAACTCTTCAGAAGTGCAAAGACCTAAAAGTCAGTGTTCTCAGATGGTTCTATTTTGATAATTTCTTACCAACTTTTTCAGGGCTACTTTTCTGGGCATTTTGTCTCCTTTCCTAGCTCATGTCTGTCATGTTTTATTTTTCCTTTTGCTGTAAGAATATCAAACCCCAGCATTTTTGTCAAGTCATTATATTTAGTAAATACATCCTTAGTAAATAAATCTGTAGTAAATACAAACTTATTAGATACATACTTAGTAGATGCATACTTAGTAGATTCACACTTAGTAAATTCACACTTAGTAGCTTCATAACCCGCCTCATAAAAGACAGCACACCCATCAAACCTCCCTTTGTTATTGAGCTTGGTTATTCATGTTATTCTCAAGTGCAAATATAATTCAAACTGTGAGCAGCAGGTGTACAAGAGATGTGTTACAATTTATAGTGCTCTCAAATTTGGCAAAGTTATTGCCTGAAAACTCAAAAAACTGAAATGTACACACAGGAGAACCGTGGACAGGTCTAAATGGAGGAGCCCACCCTAGGCACTGGAAAGTAGAAACCTAACACCAATGTTCTCCTTAGGGTTCCTTTTCAATTGTGTGTGTCCCGTGTTTATTTGAAACATGACAAATACATTTTTACTACTTCTTCGTTTTCATTTTTCAGCTTTATATTTTGTGTTGACATATCAGGATTTGAGGACTTAAAACAAGGAGCTAGGAGTGTAACTCATTAATAGAACACTTGCTGCTCAAGTGCCATCTCCAGCACTGCCCCCTCCAAAAGGCCCAAGATATTCAAGATGGTATAGGAGTTTCTGCAGCAAATGGTCCCCTCTGAGCAGTCCTCATTGGCAGTCCATGTTGCTGATACTCACCCCCATTTGCTCTCTGGAGCACTTGGCTTTCTTGACCTCAGCCTGACATTCAGTAGGGCAGCCTTAGATGGGATCAGTCTCCTGCTCTAGGCCTGCCCTGGGCTTATTTTGTTATCTATTATTGAAGAGTCTTGCCAGATGAGGCCCTACCCTAGGAAGGGCAGCCTTTGTTTGCCATATAGATTTCCAGGTTATGGCAACTCTTCTTTATATCTTACCCACACAGCATGGGAGGTGAGAGACCTCATTTTTAATTCTTCTAGTCAAGGAATATTGGCTCAAGAAATTGCTGAGCCAGGACTCTGTCAAAATGAAATCATGGAGAAGTGTCCTTGAAATATTAAATATAACAATCAGATATAGTGCGTGACCCTATGGCCTCCAGTCAGCCTCCTGGGCTGGAATGCTTTTGTGCATTCAAGGAGGTGGGGCAGTTAAAGCACTCAGTAGGAAGTTTGTAGCAGGAAGAAGCCAGATCAGCATTTGAACCCACAGTCTGACTCTATAGCAGTACCTTTAAACTTACTCATGTTGCTGTCCATGCCTTGCCAGATAATATCATTCCATTATATCATCCTGTTTTCTTTTTTCTTCTTTCCATCTTTTCTTTAAAGTGATGATGTATGTCTGTGCTGTCTCTGCCAGCTGGCAGGAGGGTGTAGAATACCAGGGACTTTGTACCTGAATTCTAGAATCCAACCCAGTAAATGACTATCAAATGACTAAGTGGTCTGTTCCTTGGTCACTTTCCCCTCTGGATAGCAACTTTCCAAGGTCAGAGCCCATCATTCATTCATATGGATGTGTTCCAAGTGCCTGATTCTGGACCAGGCACTTACTGCGTTCACCACAAACTAGTAGTCTTGGAGCAAACCTGTGAAAAACAAATACAGCTGATGCTGTCAGGTAAGAGAGGCAAAATGTACACTGTGTGCTAGAGGATTGTAGACCTCTTCTCTTTTCCAGACCCTTCCTGGATATGGTATACCATGCCCTGGACAGCCCAGATGATGATTACCATGCCCTTTTTGTGCTCTGCCTCCTGTACGCCATGTCTCATAACAAAGGTAGGCATGCTTCTCACCATCTTTAATGTCTGTGACACAGTGACACTCTGTGGCATCCTTCCTCTTCACTGATGTAGAGGGAGGGAGGGCGCTTTGGGAGGGAATTTCCTTCCTGGCCTCTGAGGTGACTCTTACAACGCTCTTCTTCAGCCTCAATACAATTTCTCAGGTGTTTCTCTGCAGACTGAAGTCAGAGACATTGGTGACTCAGGCATTGTGGTGGGACATTCAAGTTTGGCTGTCTAACCGGTGAGGCTAGCTTCCCACTGTGGCTTTCTACAACCCCCCCTCCCATCCCCCAACCCTCCACCCCCCCCCACCCCCGCTTTACAACTAACCTAACCAACGACCACTTTCTTGACACCAGGGCAAAACCAGTCAAATTGGTTTTGCTATTTATAATACTTGATGTTCTTGCCGTGGGCTCAGTGCTAAAATAGAGCTGGGTGGAAATGTAGGTTTCCTTTCTAAAGGGAGGTGTGGTTCCCTAGCTTCCCTTGCTCAGGCTGTGTGGCCAGGCCCTAGTTACAACAGAGCTGACAGTTCACTGGCATGCATTAGTCTCTCCCTCAGCTGGGGATGGCTTTTCTGTTGGCCCCCTGGCTCCCCACAGGCAAGTTTGTAGACTTTCCTTAAGAATATTCACAAGAACTGGAGTTGGCATAGGTTGACACATGGCTTCAGGGAATATGACAGGGGGTTTACATTAAGCTTCTTGGGAGTAGATGTCTACTAAGTGATGTTTACTAAGACAGCCTATGGCTAGAGTCATTAAAGCAGAGCTAAATCTCAATATTCTTAAATCATTAGTCATGGAAATTAAGTCAGTTGGAAGTACAAAACCATGTAATGGCAAATGCCTCCCCTCTGCTTTGTCCCCAGTCTTCTTCAAGGAAGCTTCTGCATCAGTTTCTCATATGCCCTCTAAGAATGTTGTGCACCGTCAGTTAAGAAGACAACCAGCTGTACCCATAACCATCAGTGGGTGTCCATGTGGCCTGTTGCTGGGGCTGCCCTTCTCTCACCATCAGGGGTTGACACAGTGCTTGTCTTCTATGTAGAAATATCTGCTGCCTGTTTGGGCCATAATTGGTTCTGTACCTCCTTAGTAACTAGCAGAAGGCAGCGTCCACAGCTTTGTTCAATGTAAACCATTGTGCTCATAACCAGGCTAAAGATATAGCCTGATGCCACCACTGCCTCCTACCTCTCTTCCTCCTCTTCTTCCTCCTGTGGTTTTGGGTAGAGGTGGAACTCAAAGCCCCATGTATACTAGCCCACCCTCAGCCTGAGACTTTAAAAGAACATGACAGGCTCCAATTCCTGCTGATGTTGTATCTCATTCCCTTCCACACATGCAGTCTCCTTCCTTCCTTCATGACCTCCAACACCTGGCTCCCTACCTATTACACACAGTTATTTGGCATCATGACAGCTGCTGCTTCCCCATAGGCTCTGTATTCAGTTCCTGCTGGTGGCATGCTGGATGCCTTAGCTGTGTGTTCCAGCACACCTCATCAGGTTACATTTATCCCCATAAATACATACTCCCTGCCATTCTGTTGCAGTTAGCAGTGCCATCCAGAGTCACAGCTGCCATAGCCATTGGAATTTTGCCTCCTTTTCTCCTGTTTCTCAACAGCTTGTCTGTTCTCCCTTTTCTGGCATGTCTGATAAGCTGATTTCTTCAATGTGTTTGTACAGGGCTGGCTCAAGCCAGGGATGGAAATAGAAACCAAGGCAGTAGCAAAGAGAAAATGAGGCTGGGCCCACTGTTTAATGGTCACTATCTCAGGCCTGTGATTATCAGCTCCTGCTAGGGTCAAGGGTATTGCTGTTTTGGAGTCCACCCTCCATAGCACCTCTCAAAGAGAGGCTCCTTTGACTTTGTCCTTTGCTATTCAGGAACATTTAGTTTCTCTCTTAACCTCCACCCTCCTATACTTCCTGTATGGAGTATCTAGACAGTACCTGCTTTTCCACCTTGGTTTGTTTTCTAGGACTCCCTTCTCAGAACTTTGGCAGGCAGGGCAGGGGTGTGGGGTGAGAGAGAAGTAACACTCAGGTGCAGCAACAGAACTCTGGTAGAGGTAAGTTTGAAGCAACTCTCAAGCTACTCACTGAACTCATCCATGTTCCTGTGAATAAGCAGTGGGAACTGCCTCTCCTCCATGGCCTGGGGGGGCATATCACAGGAGCCATGAAGTTGATGGAAAGGACTGTTAAGAACCTTGGCAATAAGTATTGTTGAACCTTCTAGTCAGTCCTAAGATGGCTACAGCTTGCTGCTGTGCCTGACTGGACTATTGACAGACTTTTCTTTTCTGCCCTTCAGTTCCCAGTTAACAGACACAGAGAATAAATATTAATTATAAATGCTCTGCTGGTAGCTCAGGCTTACTACTAAGTAGCTCTTACAGCTTAAATTAACCCATTCCTATTAATCTGTGTGCTTCCCTGAGGCTTGTGGCATTTACTTCTCCAGAATGTCTTGCTTCCTCTCCATCTGGATGGTGACTCCTGACTCCATCCTTCTTTCCAGAGTCTTGTGTGTCTGGCTGTCCCACCTATACTTCCTATCTAGCTACTGGCCAGTTAGTTTTTTTTACTAAATCAATCCAAGTTCAAATCTTTACAGTGTACAAAAAGGATTGTTCTACAGTAGGTCAGTGTTGGCTGGGGATATCTGCACATAATGATCCTAGTCCAGCCCTGTATCTCCTTTGGAAGCTCAGGAGCCACCCCACCTACTGCTAGCATAGAATCTATTCCCCAGAGAGTCTGCACCTTCTTAGACTCGCCCATAGTCTTTCTTGATGTTTTTTTCTATTTTCTTAAATTACCACCTATCAAGGTTCCTCTCAGAAATCATCTTCTCCAGTGTTCTTCCCAGCTCTCCTAGGTGACACTCCATGTTAATGCTACCTGCTGTGAAATTTTATGGACATTGCTGGATTTGACCTTTTTTGAGACAAGATCTCATGCAGCCTAGGCTAACTTGGAACTCACTTTGCAGCTAAGCATGACTGTGAACTTCTGATTCTTCTGCCTCCACCTTCCAAATGCTGAGATTATAGGTGTGCACATTACTCCTGGTTTAGGCAGTACTGAGACCTCATAGGTTAATACTTTAACAACTGAGCTAGGGTTGTGCAACCCTCATGAATCCTGTTAAAGATTTTTACATCTGTGTTTATGACTAACACTGCTCTAGAGACTTCTGTGGCTGCACTGCAGTGATGTACCTTAGAGTGTAGACTGGGAGTAATTCATCCTCCTTAGTTTCTTGAAAGATTAAAGAAAAAAGCTACCATTATTTTTTCTGTAAGTGTTCTTGAACCAGTGGTGCTGTCTGAACAAGATATTTTCTATGAGGAAACTTCTTAAATTTTGAGATCAATTATGTAGCCTTAAGCTACTAGGCTCAGACTCTCAACCCCTGTGCCTTAGCCTCCCAAACATTGGGATTACAGTTGTGCTCCACCAAACCTATCTGGGGGAAATTTTTAACCACTGAATTTCTCTGTAGAGATGTTAGATTATCTCTTTCTTTTGAGTATGTTTTGGTGGTTTGCATCTTTCAAGGAATTTGTCATTTTGTCTAAACTGTAAAATTTATAATTGTAAATTTGTTCATAGTTCACATCTATCATCTTGCATTATCTGTAGGATCATAGTCTGTGCCCCTCTCTAGCTTGTGGTATTGATAATTTGGGCATCATCTTTTCTCTGACCACTTTGGCTAGAGGAGTATCAGTTTTACTGATATTCTAGATGTTTTTCCTGTTTCACTGATTTCTGTTCTTAAATTCATTTCCTACATTCTGCTGCTTCCTGCATACTTAATTTTACTTTCTTCTATGGCTTCTTAAAATAGAAGCTTAGATTATCGGTGTATGTGCATGCATGAGTGCATGTGTGCGTACACTTGTGTGAAGCACTCACTTTCCACCTTGTTTGAAACAGTCTTTTGTTCACTCCTACATAAGCAGGCTGATTGGCCTGCAAGCTTCCAGGGTTCTCCTGTCTTGGTTCCATTTCATCCTAGGAAGACTAGATTACAGACTGGCCCTGCTGCATCTAGTTTTATATGAATCTGGTAAGCCAAACTCCAGATCTCACACTACAGGGCAGGCACTTCAACCTTTGAGCCATCTCCCGAGCCTTATAGCACCGACTTTTTAAGATAATTTGTTTTATTTCTTATATTAGCATAATGTAAAAGTGAACTAATTTGTTTGCATATAAGTTCGGATTTTAGCATACCCTGCTGCAGTCAGGATGCCTTATGCTCCAAAACACCCCTTTTCTTAGTCCTTTCCATCCATCTTTCCAAATGATCATTAATTCTTAACCCTTCTCTTTTTAAATAAGAATTTATATTATATATTTTGTTCTATATAATCTGTATGAATTCATTTTGGACACTCTATAATTCCCTTTCTGTTTTATGTTTGTTGCTTCTGTTTTGGATCATGCTCTCCCCTACTATTTTTGTTGCTTTTCTGTTTCTGGTAGTGTTGTATTTTTGACAGTTATTACTATTTTATATTGTTGGATGCTGAGTATTTTTCTTTCTAAGTATTCTTTTGGCTTATGGTTAAATTATTTGGAATCAATATGTCCTATTTTGAGGCTTTTTGGGGGGGGTGTATGTGTATTTGTCTATGTGAGTTTGTGATATGTGTGTTTGTGTGTGTCATACTCATGGGTGTGTGTGTCTGTGTGTGTGTGTATGCAGTTGTGTGTACATCTAGAGACCAGAGGTTGATATCAGAGGTTATATCTTCCTCAGTTGTTCTCCAGCTTTTTTTTTTTTTTTTTTTTTTTTTTGACTTAACGTCTTTCACTGAAGCTTGAACTCACCAATTCAGCTCACCTGGTTAGCCAGTAAGCTCCAGGGATTCACCAGCCCTGCACCCCAAGACCCTTACTTAGCACTAGAGTTATAGGCATGTGCCATTGGGTGCTAGGGATACAAACTTAGGTCCTCATGCATTTATAGCAAGCACTTCACCAACTAAGCCATCCCAGCCCCAAGTTTTAAACTTGGATAGGACTGACTCAAAACAGTTGTTAGCCTGGACTAACTTTACTCCCATAGCTGAGGCAGTATCATCTTGAGACCCATGGCTGTTCCCCCAACATTGTATGTACTCCAGGATCTCTCCCTGCTTCATGCCAGTAGAGCTTTCCATGTGTTTATATGTTCAGAAATCAAGACCTTAACTGAACCCTCAGGAAGAAGAAGCCCTGCCTATCTTTGATTCTTTCCCTCTCTATGAGGCTCCCCAGGAAGCCCACAAATTTCAGCCTCTTGACCTCCCGGCACTCAGACTCTGCCTTCCCATCTCAGAGAGACTGTTGATTTGCTTAGGCTTTCTCTCCTTGTGCTGAAACCTCAACAACTCAGAAAGGAAACCACTGCCATTGCCCCAACTCCCAGTATTGGTCTCCTATGCACCATGCAAACTGTTGTCCTGACAAAAGTCTGCTGAGTTTTGTTTTCTATGTTCTTGAATTAGGAGAATAAATCCATCTCTAAACCATGACATATTTTTTCTTAACAGTTTAATTAAAACACATTTTTTTTTTTTTTTAAATTGAGCAACAGAGTCTTGAATTTGTAATCTTACCTCAGTCTCCCAGGGGCCAGGATTGGCATGGGCCATTGTCAGACTCACTGAAGTATATTCAGTATATAATAAAGTATACATATTCAAATGAGCAACTTTATACATGGAGACAAATATGAGCACTCATAAAACCTTCACTAAAATCATGACAGTGCATGTACCACCACCCCCAAATTCCTTTATATTCTTCCTTCGCCTCTCATACCCTCCTCCACACACAATAGCCTTCTTCCTGCTCCCTGTCTGTGTGTGTATGTATGAATGTATGTGTGTATGTGTGTGTGTGTGTGTATGAATGTGTGTTGTGTGTGTGTATGTGTGTGTAAAATGTTGTATTACTTGGAATTTTATATAAACAAAGTCATGTAGTATATATTCTTTTCTTATATGGCGCCTCTCAATGTGCTTAATTATTTTGAGATTCATATTGCCTTGTCTGTTCATTTCTTGATGAATAGCATGCCACCATATGAATGTGCCCTAGTTTGTCTATTGTTTTGGGGTTTTGATATTCCAGCCAAAGTTTCTCTGATTGTTTGCATGCAGGTCTTTGTGTGGGCATATACTTCCTTCTCTCTTGGGGAAATACCTAGGAATAGGATAGCTGAGCCATATGGAAGGTTGCCTTTTAAATAAGTTTTATAGCCAGCTGTGGTGGGGTACAGCTGTGTTCTTAGCACTCTGTAGGCAGAGGCAGAAGGATGATGAGTTTGAGATCGGGGCTGCATACCCTGCATATCCTGCATATCCTGAGGCCTCTATTAGATGGTAGACACTGTGATTAATATTGGGGGGTCTGTGGGTTGGAGATGTAGCTCAAATAAAAGCAATTGTAGGTTCTTAGCTTAATTATCATCAACCAAACAACAACAAAACAAACACAACAACAAACAAACAAAAAATACCCTATTGGAAATGCACTGACAGTTAGATACCTTTGTAAAGTCTGCATTCTGTTCAGGAGACAGACGGTAAGCTACTAGCAAATGGGGATGCTGAGGGTGACAGCAAGCTTGATGAATTGTTAAGAGTGGCAGAGCTGGAGAAGACACAGATTGACAGGGACCTACAGCATCAACCTGGGCAGAGACTTATCCTGGCAGGAATGCAGACTACAGAGGGGACCAAGACTATATGGCATGCAAGGACAGCTATTTAATGGAAACCAGAGCTGTTTAATCTGTGCAGCCTTCTTCTGTGTTAGCCTTGGTTCATACTCTTATCTCAAATCTCCTTACTCTAAATGACTGTGTCAAGAAGTTCATGAACAAATTGGAGAGAGAGGTGGTTCAGTGGTTAAGAGCACTTGTTGCTCTTACTGCAGACCCAGGTTCAATTCCCAGCACTCACATGGTGGCTTACAACAATTCATAACCCTGGTTCCAAGGGATCATCAGTCATGTATGTAGTACACATACATACATGTATACAGGTAAAATATGCATACACATAAAGTAAAATAAATAAAAAAAATTTAAGAAATTCATAAACAGTTTTCTCAGGGAGTTATTGAAACCAACACATGCAGAACATGTGTGCAAAGCAATGCACTTAGCCTTGCTTTTGTTGCTCTGTGTATAGCAGACCAAGACCCTGTCCCAGGCAGCATCCATGTAATAGGGAAGCCCCACAAGGAGATGAGAGCTTGCTTATAGAAGTCAGGGATGACTTCCTGAGGATTCTTGGACCATGGGTTCAAGGAAGAAGTGTCCAAAAGGAAAGCTGGCAAAGAGCAGAGCCACAGGGTGCACAGGACCTGGGACAAATCTGTGATGGTCACATGTATACTGGGGCAGGAAAGCAGCATACCAAGTAAGCTAGAAGGGTGGAGTTGTCCCAGGAGGAAGTACAGTGACCCTGAGCTGTATTCTTGTGAGCTGTGGTGACTATAGGCATTAGAGCGAAAAAGTTTCATACCTACATCCCTCAGGATGGATTATAGTAGTTCAGCCAGAAGACACAAGCCATGGGAGATATGGAGAAGGTAAGGACTGGTGAAACTTAGCACACACTGTGTGTATGAATGAACTGGGATGAGTCTGCCTAGTCACATCCAAGAACAAGAAGAGAAACTAAGATGATGGGAATGGAAGAGGGGAAGGAGGGATCAGAGCAAGGAGTGTGGAAGTGGAGCCAAGTTACTAGCCAGAGCAGCCAGGGAAGTCTTCTGCTATAGATATGATGACTTGGAACAGAGCCAGAAAAGTACCAGAAGCAGACTGCTCCAGGCAAAGGGTCTACAGTGGGAACGTACATACGTACTTGAAGAGCAGAAGTAGATCTAATTGAGGCTGGTCAGGGAGCCATGCAAAGAGATTTCAGGTTTATTCCAAGTATAGTAGGAAATCTCTAGAGAACTTAGAGTATGAAAATGTCCTCGGGGAGGCTGGAGAGATAGCTTGGCGGTTAAGAGCACTGACTGTTCTTCTAGAAAACCCAGGTTTGATTCTCAGCACTGATATGGCTCACAACCACCTGTTAACTGTGCATGTAGTGCACAGACATATATGCAGGCAAAACACACATACACATAAAGTAAATAAGTTAAAAACAAAGCAAAAAAAGGAAGGATATCCTCAGATGCAAGTTTCCAGAGGACCCTCCAGGTGGGAGTGCACTGCTAGAGAAAGGCTGAGCAACTCCCTCGGAAGCAGTGGAGACAATTCTGGCTGCTGAAATGGAGCCAGAAGATCTGTGACAGGCTTGGGGATCAGAGCTGAAGATGCTGAGGAGTTCAATGAAGGGTGTAGGTCCAGTGAGAAGATAAGTCAGCGGTGACTCCTATAATTGGCTAAAGTACCTTGTGCAAATGGTCAGTCACTAAGGGAAGACAGAAGAGGCTCAAGGCTGGAACTGCCTTCCTTTTGATGTGGATGGGAGAGATCTGTGTGATGATTGAATCTTTACTCCTGTCTCTCTGTGATAAATAATGTTAAAAACGACTGAAAATGGGCCATTTACACAGGAAAATTAAAGAAAATTGGGAAAAGCTCAAGCTTGACATCCAGAGACTAGCTGTTTGGGAAAGCTGCTGATAGTGAAGCCTTGATGTGCCAGCCTGGCCGCTGAACATGGGGCCTGCCTTTGGTGACTTTGAATGGTGGCTATTTGGTTGGCTGGCTTTATGGTTATCTACACTTGATTCCAGCTTCTCTTTTCCATATCCTTTCCCCTGAAGCAGGCCCTGAACGAGATACTCTCTCCTTAGTAGATGTTTTTTCCCTTATGAGACAATTTCAGCCTAAAAGCCTTGTTAATAGAAACCAAATGTGAGTTCAGGCCTTCCAGTAAATCTTAATAGATGAGATATTGCGCTGAAACGAGCAGCCCACAGTGGGAAGGGTTGTCTGACAAGGAAGGCGGTGTCATGATTCAGCAGGCCACATAATGAATTCTGGTTAGTATCTGCACTTTTGGTCAAGTCTGTGTGGAGGCTGGGCGCTGAGCAGCTCTGTATTCCTAAGTCTCTCAGGTTCACTCATTGCTCTCCCCAGCCCCCACTGTTTACCCAGGAGGCACTTGGGCTTTGAGGTTTGTTTTGTTTTGTTGATAAGTTCCTGGAACACCACAGAGAGGTATGGGAAAGCTGAAAAGTAGGTGACAAGGCTCTGGGGATGAGAACTGCAAATAGCACACAGACTGCAGCTGACACATGCTCAGCATAGAAAGCACACTAAAAACTGACTTAACATCTGCTTAGCTCTCAAAATACTTAGCCTAAAGTTTTCCAGTGCTGGCAGTGCCTACAGGCAACAGCCAGGGAAAACCAGAAAAAAAAAAAAAACAAGAAACTGTCAGGATGAGTGGCTGTGTTTGCCTCCTCCCATCTAGTCTTGGGTAAGCCTCCACTGCCTGCCTCCTTTATGTAACTTAGGGGTGCCTTCCACCCTTGACATGAGTGTGTACTGCAGCTAAGAAGGAAGGATCTAGAAATCGGACTTGGGAGGGAGGTTTAGTCACTAGTTGCAATGTAGAACCATGCCTTTCCTTTTTCTTCTGGGTTCCTTGAAGTGGTTCATTGGAAGTGACACACTCTGCACCTGTGTGGACTCTTTGGACCAGCCTAGGCTATGACCTTGAGTCCCTCTGCCCCCACATCCATTCTAACCACTGGCAGGAAGGGCATGAGGAAGCACATGGCCTGCTAGGAGACAGACCTCAATGGACTGTGTTCTGCATGTGAGGGTTTCTTTGGAAACCCTCAAGGCACTTGAGACTTGCACATATATTTTTGTAGAGGCTTATTTTAGACAGGAAAACGACTGGCAAAGAAGCTGTAGTACATTTGCCATAGAACCTGCCTTTCTGTGACTGAAAACCACGGTGCATCCATGTCACACTTGTTGCCATCTTAGCTTTTCCATATATGTCCCTGCCATGTTGTGACATTGACAGGAACAGTGAAAGGGTAGGATTGACTTGTGTCATGTTTTGGGAGGGATGCAGTCCATTGTGGCTGGAATGTTAAAACAGCAAGTCACATCCTATCCTCAGTCCGGAAGGAAACAGAATCATACATTCGAGGAGGGTCTTCCCCCTCTGTTAAGCCTCCATGGAAACATCTTCCCAGACACACCCACAGCTGTGTCTCCTATATAATTCCAAATGTAGTCAAGTGGACCATGATGGTGAACCATCATTTCTTCACCACTGTCAGGCAGTATTTTCTTTCATTTGGGTAGTTAAAAAACCCAAATCAGTGCCGGGCGTTGGTGGCACACACCTTTAATCCCAGCACTCAGGAAGAGAGGCAGGTGGATCTCTGTGAGTTCAAGGCCAGCCTGGTCTACAGAGCAAGTTACAGGACAGCCAGAACTACAGAGAAACCCTGTCTTGAAAAACCAAAAGGAAGGAAGGAAGGAAGGAAGGAAGGAAGGAAGGAAGGAAGGAAGGAAGGAAGGAAGGAAGGAAGGAAGGACAAACGGGGGAAAAAAAATCAGTTGTGTCTCTATACTTCCAAAGAGTTTGGGTAGTGATGTACACTGCTTGTCACAAAAAGCAAAAACAAATCTAGGCTCCTGTTCCTGGCCTGTGGTTGAACTGTCCTCAATTCACCAGCTCTTCAGGATCTTGTCTCCTCCAGCTGCTTCTGTGATAAGTTTTTCTTCTATTCAGTTGTCATATTGTAGAACTTTTTGTTTCTTCAGTTGTATTTTTGACCCACAAGTAAAAGTACTTGCTGCCAAGCTTGACAACCTAAGTTTGATCCCCAGGAACCCACATAGTAGAGGGACACAACCAACTCTCATAGATTGATCTCTGACAACCATATCTGTGCCCCATAAATAAATATATTAAAATTTTTTCGGTAATAAAATAAGTTAATTCAGTGGGTGTGAGGGTACATAACTGTAATTCCTACTTTGCTTAGGAAGGTGGAGAGAGAGCAGCCTGAGCCACATAGAGAGTTGTAGGTCAGTCTTAGGGTACATGTGAGACCTTTTTTAAAAATAAAAAGTTAACTCCATTTAGAAAGATCTAATCCAATGCCTTGTGTTGAGAACACTGCTAAATACCATGGCACACATACTTTGGGCAGACAGAGGGTCTTGTGCTATGGGACAGAAGTCAGAAGATGGAGTTGGCTCCAGGTTTTTGTTACCTCTGTGACCTTGGGCAAGCTTCTCCTCTGAGCTCACTATATGAACACATCCTTTTTGAATTGTTTTCCCTGTATAGGGACTAGGAAGAGTATCTTTACAATAGGATCAGACTCTTCCTCCAGAAACACCATCTTTGCCATAGGACTTGAGCTTTTGATTGGTTGGAGGTACTGACTGTTGCTGAGCCCTAGAATGCCCAGCCCTTGAATGTGAGCTCACATATGAGCCACCACCCCTCCCTAACTGGATCTCAACTACCTCTGGAGTCATCTAAAGGTGGCCTCACTGTGTCCCCAGACTGCTCTAGGACCTCAAGAAAGCATGATGAGTCACACTGAGCCTCAATTTCTTCACCAAAGGCAGGGGGCTTGACCTACTTGCTGTGTAGCCCAGAGTGAGGGTTCAGGGCTCTGGGACCCTCTCCTGGCAGATGGCCAGGAAGGAACAAAATGACCTCAGAGGAGTTTCTTCCTGTCTTCAGAAGATTTTGCCCCAGATTTCTTCATGTTCCAGAAGGTCTAAGGAAAGCTAAAGCAATCCCAGGAAAGAAGAAAGTCCCCCCCCCCCCCCCCCCCCGGAAACTCAAGTACCCTGGCTCCAGCTTGCCTCCATCTGCCTCCAGGCCTGTTGCTGTTCTCCGTGAACTGGAGGAGTGTAAGTGTGCTAGGGAAGAAGAGCAGCCAGACTTTTGCTAAGCGCCATGGAGCAGCATTCCTGCCCTGTGTGTCCCACCCCTAAAATGGAAGGAAGAAGAGGTGTTTGGACAGGATTGATACCTCTAGGAAGTAAAGACCAAAAAGATTGGGTTTCCATTTATGCCGTGTAAGCCAGAGTTCTTCCATGCCAGACAGTTGGCATTAACATGCAGAATCTACAAGTTCATCTTCAAAGTCACACTGTGGGTCAGAGAGAGAGTCCTTCACAACAACCCTCAGGCCATTCCTTCCTTCCCAAGTCATTTCAACAAAGCAGAATACTGCTTTCTGGCATCTGTGCTATGCACTGAGCAGGGATTCCTTGGGAACCCAGCTGTGCTGCCTCCACTGTTTTGTCAAGGTCCTAGACAAAGCCCCACCTGGTACTCAAGGGACCATATTTCAAGGGTTCTTTGAAGTGCCACCTCCCCCAACTAAATAACAGGAAAAGCTATGCTTCAGGCATAAACAATCCACAGGGGTCTCCACTATATCAGATGAGAGGATAGGAATTTACAGAGCCCTGCCTCAGGCCCAGACCATTGTAGCAGCAAGTCTTCCTGCCATCCCAGTTCCTGGCACTTCTTTAGGAAAAATAATATCATGGTCTATGGTTGCAGACTTGCCTATTCCCTTTCCTTATCCACCTTCCACCCCACCCTTTTTTGTCTTTTATTAAATACTATTCATTTTTCCCCTGAGGGGGAAATATTTCTTTGCATCTTAGTGATATGAGTTTTACTGTTTGTCCATCTGCCTAGGCTAAAGGTTTAATCCAGCCTTCCTCTGCTGATCTGCTCCTCAGGGGCAGGGCTGGCATCTGCCCCACTCCTCTCTTTGAGCTTACCGCTGTGAGAGCTTAAGGCTGTGGCTGGCTTTTGGAGCCTTATGTGCCTCAATTCTGTTTCTCTGGGTCTGTGTGTGTACAGGGGCAGAAAGTGCCAATACAGGGCTGCCATTACATGGCACACAGACGTGGCAGAGAACAGCAATGAGTTACTCCAGGGGAAAGCTATTTCTGCCTCTTCTATCAGAGGCGCCACCATGGGCATCTGCTAAGTGCCTGCTAGGCCTTGTTTGTAATAGAGTAGTCCTCAACCAGTGAGTTCTGTCAACAGTCATTGGCTAGAATGTGAGAACACTGTTCCGTGTGCCTTTCATAGTTACTGTTAATTATCATACCAAGTTGTGCCCCACTCACCAACAGCAATAGAGAATATATGTTTTGTGTGATTTTGTGTATATGTCTGTGTATGCATGAGGGTGTATGCATATGTTTGAGGCTAAAAGCCAACTTTGGATGTTCCTTAGGCATCATCCCCCTTATTTTTATGTGACAAGGGCTCTTACTGTTGTGCAACTCACTAATTGGGCTCAGCTTTCTGGCCAGTGAGCCCCAAAGATCTTCCCACATACTATGCATGGCCTCTGGGGACTGAAGTTGGGCCTTGATGCCTGTGCAATAAGCACTTTACCAGCAAAGCCATCTCCCCCACCAGAAAATGTATGTTTTGATATGTCTATGCATGTTCAATGTACATAGACCCCAGACAGAAGCTATACGAAGGCAGTGACCAGAGGCCTGACTTCACAGAGGAGGAATACAGGCTGACTTTGAGGACTCCCCTTCAAAAAAGTCTTTAGGAAGAAGACTGTCACTGAGGCACCTTTGTCAGTGGCCATTTTTCTTCTTTTTCTATTCCAGGCATGGATCCTGAAAAATTAGAGCGAATCCAGCTCCCAGTACCAAGTGCAGCTGAGAAAACCACCTACAACCATCTGCTGGCTGAGAGACTCATCAGAATCATGAACAATGCTGCCCAACCAGGTACCCCTATCTGAGGAGTATTAGAGGTACTAGATCCCTAGCCAGAGACTATGAGCCCTAGGTTCTGGATCTGGAGAAATCTCAGCCCTTTCTTTTGTCCCTAGCTACCAGCATTTGTTTTCTATTAGAACCAAAATACTACTCTGGGGCTGTCCTCACCCTTGGTTGTAGTCATCTCTCTCTTCTCTCCCTTTATATCTTGCTCCTTTTATCATGGCTGGGACCTTCCTCTCTGAGAAGCCTAGGATCATACCCTGCGAATGAACTAGGCTGAGTATCTGAGTGAAGGCCACAGGTTTGAAGGCTTGGGTGAGAGTACACTCTTGTACCCAATGTCTCCAGTGGTTTGACCCAGTACCCTTCTGCAGCCAGGCTACTAAGGCAATGATAACAGTGGAAGGAAGCTCTAGGCAAGGCTTTCCCAGCTGGGGTTATTTCTCTTCTAGGTATATGTAACAATGACTGAAGACATTTTGAGCTGAATGACTAAGAATGTCCCTGGCCTCTAGTGGGTAAAAGTCTAGGACACTGTTAAACATCTCAGGTTGCACAGGACCTCTACAGTACAGTTATTTGGCCTGGAATGTCAAAAGTTGCATGACAAATCCTCTGCAGAGACAGGAGAAAGGCTACCTTCTTACCCAGATGGGAGGAGTATGGTTGGAGCAGCCTGGTATGGTCAACCAGAGTTGGTCAAGCAGTAACTGGAGCAGTGTGCAGCTATGCTAGCAAATGGGAGAATGACCTGGAAAGCCAGTTCAGTGGCCTTAGGGTGAGAACAGGTATCAGCATTTATTCATAGAATAGATGCTTTCTGATTGCATCCTACCTACTGGCTAAGAGCCACCCACAGCTGATGGTCATCAGAGTCCCAGAAGTTGTAAACTGTGGAGATGGGGGGAGGGGTGGTGTCTTATGTTCAGAGAAGAGATCAGGACAAGTCAGCACTGGAGGCCAACATGCATGGTCTGTAAAGATTTAGATGAAGGGAGAGGGTGTCATGGATTGAGCCCTTGAGACATTGCTCTTACCTAGAGGTGGCAAAGCAGAAGAGAGCCCAGGACTCTGAGCCAGGAGAAAAGGGACACTCAAGGCATTGGGTACTCAATGAGATCAGTAATTGCTGAGAGCTCCATTTCAAGGAGGCAGAACTTTTTCATGAGGCTGGGGTCAGGGACAAGCTTTGCAGGGGATAGTGGGAGCCACATAGGTCAGGGCATTGAGGGAGTTGTGTTGTAGCCAAGGATAGGGTCAACTCTGGCTAGAAATTGTGAAGGCAGGAGCTTGCTGGCCAGCAGGAGTAAGACTACTCTGGATAGGCACACAGACTTCAGAGTGGAGAGGGAATGGGCAGTCTGGAGTGGGCAGGGATGGAGCTGCATGTGTGAGCAGGGACCAACCTTCCCTTAGCATGATGCGCTTTCATCATGCTAAGCAAAACCTGCTTTGCATGTATATAACTAAGCACAAATTTTTCTTCTCATGTAATTCAACCTTACCTACAGGGCATTAGCAAAAGGGCTGGTGTCTGGGGTGTCCCTGCTTGAGCCCCAGTGTCTTAGACCTCAGGGACAAGGCCCATAGAGTCTCTGCTCCCTCATTCCACTTCTACACTTCCACCTTTCCTTAGAAATAAAGTGCAAAGACCCATGGGACAGTTTGCTTAACAATAATCGGTCTTATGTTGGACGATGAGTGTCTTCCATAGGAGGAAAGAGATGGCTTCTAGTGCAAGTAGTTACCTTTCCAAAGCAGAGAGTAGCATAGAGTCCTGAAAGCATTGAGCTCCTGGCCTCAGCTGTGCCTGAAGCCAGTGCCTTCTCCCCCATCACCCTAGCAGATTTTTGTAAGTCAGCTATTGTGTCTGTGTGCTTGTCTGTCAGTTTCTGCTTATTTAGTTTAAGCTAGTCTGGGTTGGATTTCTGTTAACTGTGACCAAGGTGTGATGAACTTCATGCTGTGTTAGCCCGCTAGAATTCTGGCTTAGAAGCTGGTGCTGTGTGAATACACTCAGTGTGCTCAAGCCATGTGGGAGGGACACTTTAGGAAGACTGACAGTGTTCGCAAGGGAAAGGTGGTGTACCTGTCCTTGCCATACCCCAGCACATGGAAAGCCTGTGCCCAGCATTTCTGGCACACTGTAAAATTGAGCCTCACTGGTTCTACTGGACCCTTTTGCCTGTTGCCACCTGATCCCTTTGAGCAGGGGTAGGAGCACCTAGGGCACACAAGTGTATGGTAAATGAAAATGTGAAATAAAAGGAGGAGGACTTTTATTTCTTGAACACTCCTAAAGCACAGAGAAGATTTTTATTGTAGGTATAAGAGAGAAAGCAGCAGAGGGAATGTCCAGGCTGAACATGGCCAGCAGATTAAACCAGACCATGAGAAGAGAGAAGGGGAGGGAGAGCAAGAAAAGAGCTGCTGACTAAGAGAGGTGGCATGGGCCAAGACGTTGGAGTTGTATAGGGATTGGACTGGGGGCTGGGAATGGGATGGGGCAAGGCGTGCTGAGTGAGATTTGTTCTGGTTTGAGACCTAACAGGTGGTATGCTCATTCTAGTAGGGAGAGAAGGCCCAACTCCACTGATTCTCATGATCCAGAGTGGGCTGCTGGTTCTGTACCCATACCTGGGGTGGGAAATATGCTGGCAGGCACAGCTGCTGCAGCACAGCCTCACCTTTACCCACCTTCCCATGCTCAGCTGATAAAGAGACCTCAGGGCAGGTGGGAGCTAAAAAGCTTCTTAACAGGGGGTGTTGACTTGTAACTTATTGGGAAGTAGGTTGGCATGTGTAGCTCCCTCTGGGCCCCCCTTGACATGAGAGGCCTTGGGCAAGACTGTTAGGTGATGATTACCGTCAAAGAAAGAGAGCAAGAGCATTGTGTCTGGGGTGTGCACTGGGCTCTGGGCTAATCATGGTGTGTTTGCAGATGGCAGGATCAGGTTAGCCACACTGGAGCTGAGCTGCCTGATCCTGAAGCAGCAAGTACTGACCAGCTCCGGCTGCATCATCAAAGATGTGCATCTGGCCTGTCTGGAGGTAAGACCATGCCTTCCCCCCTTCTCTTTCTGTATTGTCCCTCAGCTAAGGAGGTCGTTTAGGAGGCAGCTAGCACTGCCTCCACAGTATCCACAACATCCCTGGCATAGCTCAGAGAAGCTGGGCCTGAAACATGTTCGTCCTCCTGCAAGGTCCTACTGTAGCATGTGTTCAGTCAGAGCTGGCTCCCTCCATCCAGACCACAGACTTGCATTGCAGTAGCTTCATTTGGAATAATCTGCTTCCGGATTAGCTCTGGACATTTTCAAATGTTTCTTTTGTGTGACAGTTTTTATTTGTGTACCTACAGTGTTGGGTGGGGTGTTAAGACACACATTTACTAGTTCCTCAGTGGCTTTTACTTTTGTTCCTCTTTATGATTTTTAGGAAATGTAGGAAGTGCAGAGGTGAAAAAGAATGACTGAGGATTGACCCTTGGATGTGTCTGTTCTGACCCCCCCACACACACACATACTGCTGAAAGGATTTTGTCTTTTATTAAAGCGAAGACACAGCTGTATTCGATAATTATTCCCCTGCTTAATTGAGTCACCCACCACTTCCCCTCAGATCTGCGCCCCTCACATCTCCCTTCTTTTTCACCAGGGTGCAAGAGAAGAGAGTGTCCACCTTGTACGGCACTTCTATAAGGTACTTGGCAGCACAGGTAGACAGTAGCATGGGATAGCTCTCATGGAGTATAGGATGGTGGGGTCTGATCCTGTGTGCAATCTTCAGTGTGTGTGTGTGAGTGCACATTCCTGCATGTATAAGCATTCTAAGGTATGCATACAGAGGTCAGAAGAGAACTTTGACAAGTTGGTATATTCCTTCCAATATGGAATCTGGGGATTGGATTTAGGTCTTCAGGTTTTACTGCAAGTGCTTTTACCTGCTGAGCCATTTTGTCAGCCCTTCAGTTATTCTTTCTTTCTTTCTTTCTTTCTTTCTTTCTTTCTTTCTTTATAAACACCTGCACACATGCTCAATTCCATAGTCTCCAGGGCTGTGCCCCCTAAGCTTTTTGGGCTTTCTTATAAGAACAATAAATGTTTTGAGGACTTGCTACTAGTTTATGGTAATTTGCTTATCAGTTACTTGTGAATTTACTGTAATTTGTGAGATGTATGCATATGACAAAGTCATAGATTTGTAAGTTCTATATCTTAATACATAGAAAACTACAATGAATCACCCATGATTTTATCAATTATATACATGTGCAATGTCTGTAAACATGTATGCTAAGAAGCTTCATGTAGGCATCAGAAGAATTATCTTGAGTTTAGTGAGATGACCTTTAGGATCTGAAGGATTTAGAGACATTTATCTTCAGGTTCCAAGTGATTGCTTTAAGATATCCAGTTTCACCAGTTTTGGGGGGATTTGTTTAGTTAGTAGAGTAGGGCTGCTATGAGGAAATGCCCTCAGCAGCAGTCATTCCAGAGACTGGGAAGTCTGAGATTAAGGCAGATTAGGTGTATAGTGAACCCCCCCCATCCTCACATGAAGGATGAGTTTGGGGTGACTCTGATATTCAGCTGTAGTGGGTTTATCCACATGGCTAGTCATTCTAGTCACCCTAGCAAGATCATCTTTTGAACTCTTAAGTCCTGGTCCTGCTTCCCCTGAGCAAAGCTCAAACAGCTCCTGCTGGGCAGCATTGGCCTCACTTTCCTACTGCCCTCACTTAATGTGGCTTTGCAGGCCACCTGCTGCCATTGTTGTCAGCTTTTAATTGAGCTGAAGCTCAGTCCTGGAACCTACAATTGTTACCTTTCAAGGACCCAGTGCCCTGATCCAGCTACAGTGGTAGACATGCCCAGACACAGAGCCACCACTGTGGGTCACCACACCCTGGGGAGGAAATCACAGCTGCCCTTGGCCTTTAAAGCAAGAACATGCCCCTCTAGTCAGCCCACAAGAAAGAAGGAGCCTGGGGCTGCCCTCCTCCTCTTAGGTCCTCTTCCCAATAGAACTGCTCTAAGTCTTGAAAGCCCTGAGGTTATAAACACAGAAAGACAAAGTGTAGCCATTTCCAAGAAGCTGCCTCCTGGTCCCAAACAGAAGAAAAGCTGCATTTGTGTTTTATTCCCAGCCCAGAGAGACAGGGTGATTCTGACTCTTCATGAGACAGGACAGTGGCAGCATTGACATGTCCTAAGTCCTGACAGAGTGGCAGGCTTTGGGGCCATGCTTTTTCTGTGCATTATTTTGCCTCCACAGTGAGTGGCCTGACAGATATTAGCTCCTGCCTATTCTTTCTTTTCTGGCACATACATCTTTGCCATCCCATTCTTAACAGTGAAACAGGAGGTACTGCATTTTGCCCAAGGTGGAATTCTGGGCAGTCATTGCCACTAGCAACTAAAGCTCAAGACTTTCCTCAAAAGCAAATGGAGCACAAATAATCTTTGTGCTAAGTATTGGTAGTCATGTGATGGGCCTCACATATTTAACATGGTGACTTAACCAGCATTTCCCCCTTTTTCAACCATTCTGGAGAAGTAAATGATGTTAAGCACTTGAAATATTAATCTTGTCTGTTTTAATTATGAATTATGTGGGTTTGTTGTTGTTGTTGTGCTCTAACCAATCTGACAAAAGAACTCTAGCTCAATGTGCTTTCAAAGAGGAGGAAAATATTGAGCAATGCAATTTGATACTCACCCTTTCGTCTGCACATGTGTGCTCATGTTCACATGTGTATTTTACTTTCTGGTGATTTACAAGCACTTGTAAATGAAAAACAGATGGCCTCAAAAGCCAAGTGGAGCGTTTGTAGTGCTGTGTTTATGGGGTAGGAATAAGCTTCTCTCACTCCCTTCTGGTCTTTGCAGGGAGAAGAGATTTTTTTGGACATGTTTGAGGATGAGTACAGGAGCATGACAGTAAGTACAGGGCCAGAACATATGGAGGTTAGTGTGTATCTTTGTGCCTGCCAAACTCATCTAGGGCTCTATGATCTGGTAGTGAGGTAAACTAAAACTTGAAATTATATTCATCCCTATGCCTCTGAGGCACCTGCTTTTATTGTTTCCTAACTGTGTGCCCTTGTGCAGGCTACTTACATTCTGAGCCTGGCTGGCTGTCATCTGTGTAGTGGGGTCCATACCTCTGAGTTGCTCCAGTCAAATGTGAAATACCCAGTAGCAGACCTCATTCTAAGCCCATGTGAAAACATGCAAATGTCCACTTCTCCCCTGCTTCCTGGGTTTTGCTTGTTTTACTCCAGTGTTTATGGCATGTCCTAAACAATGTTTAACATTCTCCAGAAATACTAAAGTGACACACCCTGGGCCCTGCCACTGATATCAGCCCTCATCTGGTCTTAGGAAACTGTCCATTTCCCAGCTGAGGTGGGACAGGCCCTTAGTGCTGTGTCAATGCTGCAGGAACTAATAACTCCCTGTCTGTAAGGTGGTCAGGGTCACCTGGTATCAGTCAAAGAGTGGTGTACTTTTATTGAAGACTGACTCCTGCCAGGGTGATGAGCATGTTCTATCTATTAAATCTAACACAAAACATAGTTCTCACCCTAAGAGAACAAGAGAGAGTTCATCATAGAGCCAAATATAAGTGACTATATCTAATACTCAGGTTGCCCCAAATATGTTTTGACAAGGAACTGGTTTCATGTAGTTAAAAAAAAAAAAAAAAAAAAAAAAACCAAAATCATAAATCAAAGCAACTTTCAAATACATCATCAATGGGAATCTCAGATGGCAGGTTACAGCAAAGTGGGGGACCCAGTCTCTACTACAGGCCTCAGATGCTATCTAATGACATCCTTAGCTTTGAGGTTGGCAGAAGCTAGTGGTGTGTAAGATTAACACATCCCAAAGAGTTTCTCCTGGTAGTCACAAGGGTATGTGGTCAAACCAAGGTGAGCAAGGAAGCTCTCCATAGTCAAGAAGCTCTAAGCAGTCTGCTTTGTAGGATATTCAACAATGAATTGCTCTTTAAAAAGAAAAAAAAAAAAAAAATGGAATTCCAGTCCAGAGTCTTTACCTATGGAAAGAGTTGTTGCTATTGTCTCCTTTGTGCAGATGAGGAGAATGGGAATCAGAGGCTGAGTAATGTCCCTCAGTTTGTCCAGCCTGCTAGTGGCAGAGCCAGGCTTTCATAGCGGAGTGGTTCTCTCTGCTGCACCTCTAGAGCAGTAAGCATGGGTGGGGTGCCCCTGCAGTCCCCGCCTCTCCCTGGAACACAGAGGAGAGACTGTGGCAATGACACTTTCTATTTTGTGTCTGCATCCCCAGAATCAGCCCTCAAGTAGCACTCAATAAATAGATGATTAGTGAGCTTTTCATGGACATAACTCACCAGAGCATGAAGTGATGGGGACATTTATAATGAGCCTAAGTGTTTAAGTGTCAGAAAGAAAAAGGCAGGCAGCACAGCTAAGTGGCTCCCTGGCTTCCAAGCCTGCCTCCAGGGCTCTGGCAGCAGGACCCTCACCATATCTTTGTCACTGCACCCATGAGGCATCAGTGGAGCCTTTTCAAGGTCATACCTCCTTGTGACATTCGGGTTACTGTGACTGTGCCTGGACCTTATTGGCCCACACAGCCTTTATTATGATCAGGGTTAGCTCAAATGTTTCCCCTTCAGACCATCAGTTCCAGGGGGGAGCCCTCCATGGGTATTCACCTTTCCCTCCTCTAGTGCATACTCTTCCTGAGTATGATTCTCCACAGTACCCTTTTCAGCTTAGAAATGTAAACTCAACATGTTATGTATGATTTGGAAACCCCTGTGATGTCTGCTCTTATTGCTTCCAAACTCTGTGACCTTGGGCAGGTTATTTACATTTTGAACCTGGTGTCATTTGTGCACTGGGGCCACACTTCTGAGTTGTCCCAGCCAGCAGCAGGCCTCACACAAGGCCATAAGCAAATGCTGTGTTCTTCCTTTGTCCCGCCCACAGGAGCTTCCTGAGGGTTGCTTATTTCATTCCAGTGTTTATGGCGTGTTCTGCTGCACAATGCTTGATATTCTCCAGAAATACTAAGGTGACACACCCCAGTCCCTGCAACTGAAGTCAGTCCTCAGCTGCCCTTAGGAAACTGGCCTCTGAGCTAACTAAAGTGAAGTTCTGAGTACTGCTTTTGGACTGGAGGAGGCCAACTGAAACTAGGCCTCCAAGTTTAACTCTTCTCACAACCCTTAGCAGCAGGGGTTATTGCTAAAGGGATAATGGGCATTGAGACTCACTGCTGTCTCTTACCCCATGGCAGAATGAAAGGAATTCCCTGGAGAGGTTCTGCCATTGTAGGAATACTTGCAGGCCCTGCTGAAAAGCCTGGTATGGGAACATGGCTCTGCCATCCTGCTCTGAAATACAGGGATTTGGAGGTAGGGTCCCAGGCCTCTAGAAGGCAGTGTTTAGTGTGTCCTCCAAAGGAAGACAAGCAGGCAGCACTGTGTGGCCATGGAGCCTTCTGAGAGGGAGAAGCCGCAACTTGGAAAATGGGAAAGGCCTGCCACTGATCTGGCAAGCTGGAAGCATGGTCTCAGTCCACCCAGAGCAGGCATTCATTTGTAATACAGATACAGTCAGGCCCTTCTCTGAAACTGCCCGTGTTGTCTCTTAGATAAAGCCCATGAATGTGGAATATCTCATGATGGATGCTTCCATCCTCCTGCCTCCAACGGGCACTCCACTGACTGGCATTGACTTTGTGAAGCGGCTGCCATGTGGTGATGTGGAGAAGACACGGAGGGTAAGTATGATCTGGCCTCTCCTGGCCATAGGGAAAGGGTTTCTAGGTCAGTTAAAGACTGCCTCCAATATGCGCCTAGTCACCTGTAGAGAGTACCACCTCACACATACCTCCTATCGTACATAGCTTTCCAAAGCCTATTGCCCTTGAAAATGGGAGTTTGGAATTTTGTGGCAACTGACACCTCTGTGGGCTGCTGCTGGCAGACCAGGGCAGAGTAAAGCGGAAACCCTGAGTGGAAGCGAGGCCAAGCTTCTTTGAAGCATGGGAGAACAGAGCCTAGATCACCAGGTACAGGGGAGGTAGGCATGAGTCAAGACTCCAAGGTCTCAGAACCCCAGGCAGTATAATAGCAAGGTGTCTGGTAGTGAGAGAATGATGCTGGCCAGGAGGCAGGAGAGCATGTATGCAGAGCCAAGTTCTCAGAAGCAGCAGAGGGTGATCCCCTTATCAGCACTTTTTCTGAGGTGGCCACTCTAGGAAGCAGCCTCAGTCAGACTCTTCACAGTATTTTATCTCCTGCGTAAGATCTCGGTTTCTTTCTTAGAAAGCAGCACTGCCTTTTCCTAGAAAATCATTCCCTGGAGACATGACTATGAATAGATCATTTAGAGGCATTCATGACAGCTCCCCAGCTGACTATCACATCTCCTCCCTTGGTCTGCTTGTGGCCAGAGCAGCAGAGGGGTTTCACTTCAGGATTTCAGGAAGCGCATAAAGTGGTGTGTGCCTCAGACAAGAGGTCTCTGTAGCCTCCTCCCCCCTGCTGGTGCTTTAACCACATGCTTAGGGGCAACAGAGGAAGTGGGGACCTTGTATCTTTAAGCAGCACACATTCCCAGTCCCCAGAGAAAACCACAGGCTCCTGCAAGTTGTCCTCTGACCTCCACGTGACCATAATATAAATTGTTTGTTTGTTTGTTTGTTTTTAGTGTAAGACCAAAAATATCAAAAATGTCCCTGGGTCATGCCAACCATGTTGAAATAAAATTCTCAGAGTTCTTGGGGTGCAGGGAGAATGAGTAAATCAGAACTTGGGATTTGGGCTCTCCCCACTCATGTAGGCTAAAAAAGAATATAAGTGCATGAGTCAGGCCCACAGGGGTTAAGCCCTATTCTGTGTAAACTTGGAAGCATTGTTTAACCTCCCTGAGCCTAAAGTTCCTCCTGTGCCCCCTCAGCTTTTGCCTGAAGTAGCTGATAGTGTGGCAGGTAGTAAACCCTAAAAGAATATGGGTGGAACAAAGGTAGCATATGCTGGTGCCTAAGATGAGCAAGAGGCTTTACTCACAGAGTGCTAAACTTAATATAATGCAGAGGAAAAGAGCCAGCAGGGGGCTCTAGCAAATACTAAAATCTGAATTGAAGCACCAGTCATCTTCATATGCTATCTGGGAAGCCAGTGTAAAACAGAGGTCCTTGTGCTAGGGATGGAATCAGGGCTGTGGACATGATCAGCAAGTGTTTCTGCCTTTTCTAAATTTTGTGTCTCATTAAGTTGCCCATGCTGGCTTCAAATTTACAGTCCTCCTACCTCAGCCTCCCAGATATCTGGGTTTATAAATGATCCCCCACGTTCTGTTTCCATTTTCCCTGTAAAGGATAGCAGTTTTTGTGTCTGTCACTGTTGACCTTGAGGAAATGGGATACTTTACTCCATTCTTTGGGTTGTGGGTTACACATTAAAGAAAACTCAGTCATATCTCAACATTTTGAAAGGAAGGAAAGTTTTTTCCACAATTTCAACACTTGGAGACATTGTTTTTGCTTTTCCCATCTTTGTCTATAACTAATCCTCTGATGATGGCATGGGGTATCTTTGCCATGGTCTCACTTTCATCTTGTTTCTCTTCTCTTTGTTGTAGTATGAATTTTCCTGTTGTGATAGTGTCTTTGAAGCCTCTTGCATGCTACTGGTGACATCACCCCCAGCCCACAATGGAGGATTTTTTTTTTTTCTTTTATCTTGTAGACAGGGTCTCATGTAGTTCAGACTGGCCTTGAACTCACTTTACAGCCAAGGGTGGTCTTGAACTCCCGATACTCCTTCCCCTACAGCCCAAGGATAAGGCATGTGCCACCACAGCTGTCTGATAATTTTATAAGCAATTTCCCAGGAGACTTTTGCCACAATTCCCATAGATGTTTAATAGTCAGATTGGGTGCTTCCACTATGTTCCACTCTTTTCAGCCAAACGGTAAGAGCTGCTTCATGGACACAGTGTTTTCTTTCTTTTGAATTGTTTCTCTAGGAGAAGTTCCCAGAAGCAGAATTTCTGATTCAAAGAGTATGGATGTTTTTTATACATCTCTAACATCACTGTGTAGCTTTCCCTCTGGCTGGATCCACATCAAACTGCTTCAATCCTGTTTTCAGGGTGATTGATTTCTACAGCTGTTTCCGCAACCTTGGTGGCTTCTAACCTTAATGACTGTCACCTAAGCCCAGCATCTTGCAAATATGCCAAGGAAGTTGCTAGAGGTGAACTAAGTGCTTGTTCCAGGGCCAGCCCAAGGCTCAGACTTTCACTTGTGCCATGGTGCACCCTCACTGGGGACTCACCATGCACCCCTCCCCAGAGCTCTAGCCTCAGAGAATTCATTTGCTCATTCAGCCCCAGTCCAAACTGAGACCCTTCTGACTCTAGACCTTCCTCTCCAAAGCCTCTGGATGGCCTGGTTCTCCAGATGCTGAATGTGACTAAGGTTCCAGACTCATGGAAGCTGAGAAATAAAGTTTCTTCTTCATGGTAGAGCTCAGTCAACTGCCTTCCCTTTTGAAATGTGATCATCTGCCTTTCAGGATCTGAAACAGTAATTGTTTCTTACTCCTTTTGGTTATGACTTCAAATTTTTATGTCATAATTTAGCAAAGAATAGAAGATCACTTGATAAAAATTGGGTCCCAAGCCCTGAATCTTTTGAAGGCCAAGGAATGTGGTCAGAAGAACATAGGCTTTGGAGTTACCCTGGGCAGCCAGCCTAACAGCCCTAGGCTCCAGTTCTCTGTTTGTCAGATGGGAGTCACACTGGGTCATTAAGAGGTTCAAATGGGCTGGGCATGGTGATGCACACCTTTAATCCCAATATTTGGGAGGCAGAAACAGATGAGTCTCTGAGTTCAAGGCCAACCTGGTCTACAGAGTGAGTTCCAGGACAGCCAGGACTACATAGAGAGACCTTGTCTATAGATAGATAGATAGATAGATAGATAGATAGATAGATAGATAGATAGATAGATGAGATGAGATGATGCCCATGGGCCCACACAGTGCTCAAAGGTTTTGAGTGGTAAGAGGGAGCTGTTAATGTCTCCAGGGTGGTCACATGAAGTGGCCATGGCAAGGGACAGCACCTTGGGAGCCCATTCTTGCAATGAGAAACAGCCTGCCCTGTGGGACTCACCTCTTCCTGTTGGACGTGGGCTTCTTGTATATGTGGTTTTCCCTTGAAAGTTGCTATTTGAAATGGTATTTTTATTTGTATTCCTGTGAATATCTTCCATTCAATATTTGTAGAGGGAAAGCAGATGTTTTACCAAAGGCCCACATTAAGAGCCAAATTCCCAACTCATAGACTCCTTGGAAAGCCTCAGTCTTCCAAGGGATGGGCTACAGAAAGCAGCATGTGTTTCTATTTTCCCATCTCATCCATGGCCCTGCTGGGTCTTTGCCATCAGAACCCTGTAAGCAATGATCTTGGCACAGTCTTAATCTTGCCCATGACTGGGACATGCCTGCAGTAGCGCCCCCCCCTTTTTTTTTTTCCTTCTCATCCCTAAATTGTAACTACTTACTTGAGAATTTACAGTGTCAGATAATCCCAGTGACATCCCTCCCCCACTTCACATCTTATTGCTCTTTGTTCTGGATTGTATTTCCTGGTGTACTAGGCTGTGTGTTCCTGATATTACAGAGGTTCAGCTCAGCCTCTTAGCAACTGTGTGGGCCAAGCTCACTCTGCCTCTGAGCACCCCCATTCTTGCTCCTGTAGTCTTAAATTTACAATGCAGAGCCCCTAAACCCCAGCACATAGTAAGTGCTTACTAGTTAGGAGCTCTTGATTTTTAATAGAGCCATGCCTGTTTCTTCCAGTTGGGATAGATGTCTCTATTTAAAATATGCTAAGGACATTCAGGTTGGAGCCTCATGGCTCCCCAGCCATCACAATGGGAAAGCTGCCTTTGTCCTGTACTCCTACTTTATTCAGAAGGCTATGTTCCTTCAGATGAGACCAGGGCTGTAGAGTTTTCTTGAAGTTTCTACGGGGGGGGCCGCCCCCAGCGGGGCCGGGGGGGGGGGGGGGCTAACAAAGTCACCAGGGCACCCCCAGCCCTGTGAGGCAGATTTGTCTCCTCTTTTTCCTTGAAAGTTTCTCGTGTAAAAGGATCTGCCTGCATTTAAGGCAGGACTGTCACCACTGACCAAAACGGGACACTGTGTGAAGCCACATAGCTAATCAAAGATACACCAGGGTGCAGTGCCCTTCCAGCCCTGTGTAAGCTGTGCCTCCAGGAATTTGTCTTGGCCTGTGCTTAGTCAGACTTAAGGATACGAGTCTTATCCTCCGCAGTGGGGTGGAAGGCAATAACTTGCCCTGGGGCGGGTCATTTAAGCCACCACCAGCAGAGAGAGACTGGGACGGGGGGGGGGGGGGGGGGGGGGGGAGTACCCTGCCGTGTTTTCCCGTGTTTATGGGCTCTCTGGTGGCGGGAACCTTGTTTGTGGGCGGGGGGCGGGGGGGGGGGGGGGGGGTGACAAGGTGCTCCAGGCATGCCGAGGGGGAGAGCCCCCCGGGGGGGGGGAAAGGGTGTGGTGGGGGGGCCCCCTGCCCCCCCTAACATAAGCTGGGAAAGTCTGAGGGGTTCCCAAGGACACAAGGAACATTGGCCAGGTATCAGGCCTTACCTGTCTCTATCACACTCCTCTTCCTAAAGCCAAAGCCCAAGAAGTAGAAGACTTAAGATGGAAATGGAGTCTAGCCAGACCTAAAGCTTGCATGCATGTTACTCTCTTGTCTCGTGCCCACATTTACTTGATAGGACTGGCACACATGCTGCAGATTTCTATCTCCCAGCTCTACTAGCCCAGTTGGAACAGTTGGGCGGTCGTTGCCCTTCCTGGAAGTGCTGTCTCCCTTGAGTCTTAGCTATTTGCTGGCTGTGGAATGGGCAAGCTAACAGATAGGAGATGTGTGTTAAAAGTCACATGACCCTTGGAGACAGGTCCTGGCAAATGGCAAGTGCCTAGTGAAATGACATGGGCCTGTACCTGTTGTGGACCTGTTCAGGCTCCCCCAGCCTGAAGTGTCCTATTATTATGATAGCTACAGGTCACTATGCTTCAAGGCTGGCCTATGTTTTGTACCCCTTCTTCCTTTCCATTAACCAAGAGTCACCAAGAAATGCCTTCGTGCGGGGCACCTTTCCAAAATACCCCTGAAACCCCTCCCTCTCTGTTCTCTGCTCTATCCAGGCCATCCGGGTTTTCTTCATGCTGCGTTCCCTGTCACTGCAGCTGCGTGGAGAACCTGAGACCCAGTTGCCACTGACTCGGGAGGAGGACCTGATCAAAACAGATGATGTCTTGGATCTGAGTGAGTTGGCCATCTTGTCCTGTACCAGTAGGCCAAGGGATACAGGACACTGCTCTACTGAGTCACCTGCTGCAGGGGTGGGGGTGGGCCATGCTAAAAGGTCAGTGCTGGACAGCAAGAGGTCCAGCAAGAGTGGAACCCTCATTGACGGGATGAGAATGGCACTAGTCTTTCTGGTATTGTGAATTAAAGGGTTTCTGAGTCCAGTGGAAAAAGGGGTCTCTTGAATCCAAAAGGAAGCCTATAAAAAAACAAAATATCAAAATGAAAAGATACAACAAACCTCAAAACAAGCCACCAGTGTTTAGGTAAGAATGAGGGCTTTGCCAATCAGAAAGACATGTGCTCAACCTGTAACCCTGAACTGTATTGACCGTGGTCTTAATGAGGGTTTCTGTAGCTGGGATAAAACATCATGACCAACACCAACTTGGGTTTATTGAGCTTCCACATCATGTTCTCTCATCGAAGGAAGTCAGGGCAGGGACTCAAAGCAGGAACCTGGAGGCAGGAGCTGAAGCAGAAGCCATGGAGCAGTGGTACTTACTGGCTTGTTTGTTGCTCATGACTTGCTCAGTCTGCACCCTTATATAGCACAGCACTACCACAGTGGGCTTGGCCCTCCCCATTCAATCATTAATCATTAACTACCTGATAGTCAAGCCCATAGGTCCATCTTGTGAGGGAATTTTCTCAATTGAGGTTCCCTCTTCTCAAAAGATTTCAGCCCGTGTCAAGTTGATTTAAAAAAAAAAAAAAAAAAAAAAAAAAAAAAGTAAAGGCAGGGTGAGGGAGAGCAAATAACTAGGACACCATCATTCATTGCTTCAAATTTCCCTCTGTAACATAAGACAAATAATAAAAAAAAAAAATATTTTTGAGACAGAGTATCTCAAAATAGGCCACGCTGACCTTGGACTTGAAGTCACTTTGCCTGTTTCTCCATGGACATTTTGTAATTGAGATTTAAAAGAGATGGTGGTATTCCTAGATCTTTCACACTTACATGGCTTTCTCTTTCCTCCATTTGCCATGGGGCACAGGCACGCTAAAGGACACAGTTCTCTTCTGTGTTAGAGCACTCTGGTGCATTTGGAGTCTTTTTTTAAAGCTCTATTTTTCCCAACACTAAGGGAGGCAGAAGCAGGAGGATCTCTGTGAATTCAAGGCCAGCCTGGTGTACAAAATGAGTTTCAGGACAGCCAGAACTGTTACACAGAGAAACCCTATTTTTAATTATGTGTGTGTGCAGGAGATGAAGTAGGAATAATGAGTGCAGGTGTCCTGGAGACTAGAGGTATCAGATCCCTTGGAGTTATCAGCATGAGCCACCTTGTTGGTGCTGGGAACTGAACTTGGGTCCTCTGTAAGAGTAGCAAGCCTTCCTAACTGCCGAGCCATCTCTCCAGCCCTGTGTTAGGAGTCTTTAAGAAACAGAAAACCCAACCCACCCACATAATTGAAAGAGGAAGGGAGCTATATAAAATAAATTCCTCCACCTTCAGTGTACATAGTTCAGTGAGTTTTAAGAAAACTTGAGCTGTGTAACCAGCTCTCATGACTAAACTGTTAAGTGTTAACTTTCAAACCAGCTCTGCCTTACTCTTTCTTATCTACCACAGCCTCCTGTTTCCCATTGAAAAAAGAGGGTGGTTGCTGTGCATTGTGGCACATGCCTTTAGTCCCAGCACTGCAGCAGGCAGCAGATCTCTAAGTTCGAGACCACCCTTGTCTAAAGAACAAGTTCTAGGACAAAGGCTACACAAAGAAACCCCATCTCATGGGGGAATGGGGTGATTGCAGGTAGAGAACTCTTGGAAAGCCTTGTCTTGCATACACAAGGCTCCAGCTCCTATCCTTACTACCCAAGGAAGAAAAGGACAGGTCTTACTTTAATGACTGGGTGAAAGATGCCATGGAAGCCACAGCCACAACCTAACTCCTAACTGGAGAAGCTAGTAGCTTAGCACCCACCCCTGCTGCAGAGTGTCAGGGCACCCAGCATGTGGGCACCTCTCACTGAGTGACCAAGATGTAGGTAGAAGAGTACCTTACTGGCTCATTTTTCTTCTCCTGGCATTTCTCTTGTTTGTGCTTTCATCTTCCCATTTGTTAGAGAAATAAAGAAATTATGACCCTCTTTGACCTTTCACCCTGAAAAACAGCCACAGTGATTTTTGTAAGGCTAGAATTGATCGAGGACCAGTCTTTCCCTGATTTGATCCATGCAGAGAGGGAGACCGCTCCCTTCAGTGTTATATCCGTGAAATGGAATTAAATTTTATGCTGGGAATTCAAATTTCTTCATCCCACTGAGATAAGGGTTAAAAGTATTTCACTTATCAATCTTAATTGATTAGTTACTAGTTGAGATCACTTAACTGAGCCTTTTTAGGTAGTTGGCCATTAAGAAAGTAATGGCTGGCTAGCTTTACCCATCCTGACTACAAATTATGTCTCTTGCTTAAAAAAAAAAAAAAAAAAAATGGCATTCAAAAAACTATGAGCAGTAAGGATTAAAAATCCTGGAGCTGGCTTTTGTTGTTGTTGTTTCTCTGTTTAAAATTGTTTTGGTGTTTGTAATATTGAAGATCATCATACTTCAAAGTACACAGATGATTTCTATAAAGCTGACCCTGGAGTAGTAGGGTGACAGAAGTCTGGCATGTTTCTGTCTTCATGACAAGCTCAGAAGTTGATTCTAGGAGAGAGGTTTGGAATTGGTGCACCATTATCTCCCATGCTGGTAGGTCTGGTAGACTTAAAGAAATGCCGACTCTACACAACAGGAAGTATGACAATAACATGTACTTATTGACCTTGTTGCTCTGATAAAAACACAGCCTTGGAGAATTCATCTGCTGACCAGTACTGGGTCTTTGGCCGATATCATACTAAAGATAGCTTCCACCCAGGACAGCAAAGGTGTGGTCACATTCTGGGAAGAAGTACACTGGCTCTGCTCTAATTGAAGCCCCCTTTGTTCTTCTGAATAGGAGATTGGCATGGGGCAGAGCTGTTTGCAGGATAGGCTGTATCTGCTGAGTAAAGGAGGAGAGAAGAACAGAGAAGAAAAGAGACTTTGGGGGAGGGGGGGGATAGCTTTCTTGATCAGCAACCTCCAGGCCTCAGCCTCATAGTTACTGAGTTTGTATCCTCTGCCCAAGTCTTTCCTTTTAAAATGTGCCTGCACCCAGTACACATTAATTGTTATGGCTTTTCAACCGTAAGTTCTTCATAAGTTCTTTCAACCATAAGTTCTGAAGTTTTGTTCTTAGTTGACTGAGTAGTCACCATTTTGCAAATCCCAAGACTCTGGAGAACTGGCTCCTGTTTGGGGTTAGAAGTAGAGCTGCATTCCTCTGCTCTTAGCCTGCCCTACTAACACCATAGGCAGCCCCTGGTAGAGCCAGAAGGCAGCCACAGTAGTATATGCTGTGTCATAAATGGACACTGTACATATCAGGAAAATAGGTGGGGTGTGACCACCACAAGAGAGGGTATCTAGAAAACCCCCATCTGCTGTGCCCTACTAGGTGAGAGTAGTGAACATACAAGCACAAAGCGGGCTTTCCAAGCAACCCCCCACCTCATCTCAGGAGATGATAACTGCTCAACTCAGCATCACAGAGCAAAAATTTGACGGCTGCTATGCCAAGTGCTTTGAGAGCAGGTAACAGCTACTTACCTGGCTGGAGGTCAGGGCAGCCAGCAGTCTGAGAGCTGCATGGGGATGTGGGTGTAGGAACCAGCCCAACCATATAGATGGCAACAGTGGTGGTGAGAGGCTGGAGAGGAAGCCTTGCAGGTCCTGTAGGCAGAGCCTATCCTCAGGTAAGGCAGGGAGGTTTATAAAGCTGACTGACTTGATTGTGTCATAGAAAGCCTCTCTGGCCTCAGTGTGAAGTGTTGGTTTGTGGCTCAAAAGCTACAACAGGGTGACTGAGCCCACAGAGCTTTCCTGAAGAGTCTAGGTCCACAAGGTTCTCCCACATGTGGCTCGCATGCCTGGTGCCCCATGAAATGTCCTTTCACTTTGCCCTATTTTTGGCCTGGATGCAGAGGTGTATTATTGCAGAGGGACCAGTACCATTGGATCCAGATTGTTCTCTGGAACCCACAAAGGGGGGCTGTTTTATTTGTCCTCATGTCTTGGCCCAGCAGGCTGCTATGGCCCTTCCCGCTCCTATCCTGGCTGCTTCTAGCCCAGGATCTTCTTTTTTAAGAGACATGACTGATAGTGTGGAAGAAGCCTCAGGTTCCAGAACATCCTCCTCAGCTCCTTCCCAACTATGTGGCCATAAAGGAATTGATTCACCTCTGAGCCTCAGTTCCCGCCTGGATAAAATGAGAACAGCAATGCTTCCCTCTGCAAGATGAGTAAAGGGGGATGCAGGGATTATGTATCACTGGCATTCAGGCAGTGATGTGGTAGAGTGTTAGCAAGAACATTTTGTGTTAGTTACTGACATTTAAAATATTTCCTAACTTCCTATTCCTTTTGAGTCTGAGAGGATCTGGCCAAGTGGAGTCTGCATCTGCCTGCCAGAAAGCGATTGGCCACCCCTTTCTGTATGGGTTACCCCTGTCCCTAGCTATGAGCTTTTCCTGAACTGTAAGCCTGTGCTCCCAGCAGCATCTCAGGATGCTTCTCTTGTTCTGAAGAGCACCTGGATCCATCCTCCCACAGAGCTAGCCAGTAGCCTGCTTGTCCCGTTGTTCACCATACCATCTTGCTGGCCAGTGCCTTGGGCTCATCTTGACCTCTTCTTTCTCTCACACTCCAATTCCATTGGCCAGTGCACCTCAGCTCTTCCTATCCAGTGTCAATGGGTCACCTATCTCCCTGCCCTATTCCAGCACCTGGGTTTGTATTGCTATTGTCTTTCACCTGGATTACTTCAGTCCACCTCTTGTTGTGTTATTTGCTCCTCTGTTGGGGCCTGCAGTTTCTTCTCTCAAAATGAAAGTCAAGTTGTGGCCTTCCCTCCCACTCTGAATACCAAGCAGAGCCTTTGGTGACCCTCAAATCAAGCTTCTCCTGGCATCAGCACCCTCTGTCTCCTGCTCTTGTATTGACACAACTGGTACATTCCAACATCAGCCTCACCCCTACCCGCCCCAAGTCCCACTTGTTTCCCAGAACAAGCATGCTGCAACAAAGTAAAGGCCCAGTGAAGCTCATGTCTCCCTGTCCTCAAAGTCTTAAGATCCAGCCCAAGTCACTCCTTTTATTCCTCTATTTACCGATGGCTATGAATATGACTATGGGAGTTGCACGATTTGTTTGTGTGATGCTAGGGCTTGAACCCAGGGCCTTGCACAATAGAGACCCTCTGTGGCTATCATAAAAGACCTTGCAGAGGATTCCCCCCTTGTTTCAACAGTTCCCCCATCTACTGGTTTTTTTTTCTAGTTCTCTTGCAGAGAGCTCTTAGGCCCAGTAAGCATGCCTGGCTATGCTTGTCTGAATTGCCTGGAGATTCATTTCCAGAAAAAGTATCATAAAACTCCCCAAGCAGGTTATGTGGTTTGATTGTAAGTCTTTAAAAATGTGAACTCATTGATTTGTCTTGCAAAGCCAATGACCATTTTGCAATCCTGTCTGTCAGTTCTCAAAAATTCTCGGTTGGCTTATTTTGCTGATGACCCAGGCATGACCATGTGCTTCATACTGGTAAAAACTGAGAAAATAGCACAATGGTAAGCATAGTGAAAAACAAAGGCAAACTGTAATATCTGTAATGCTGGGCTGGAGCAAGCTCAGTGGAAAAGCGTTTGCCTAGCATGTACAAGGCTCTCAGTTCCATGCTCATAACTGTAAAAACATAATTAATGTATTATACAAAATATGTAAGTAACCCTTTTAAAAATGAGAATGATTGCTTATCATGTGAGGACCTAGGTTCACTTATAATGAGTGAATGATAGTGAAAGCCAAGTGTGGTGTCATATGCATGTAATGTCCGGACTCAAGAAGCTAAGGCAGGAGGATTATTAGTTCAAGGTCAGCCATCACTACATAGGGAAACCCTAGCCCCCAAAGTAAGTAATAAAGTATCACAGAAAACATCTCCCCTCCAAAAAAAATGGGTCAGATACAGAAATACTATTCTTAGGTATTGTTCTTAGACTATTCAAGAACAACTAAAGACACCTGGTGGCCATCACCATGGATACATTTTGGGTTAAGAACATTTTAAGTGGTCTGGAGCCATTTAAGAGCATAGGACCTGAGTTCCATTTCCAGTACTTATGCCAGGTGGCTCACAACTGTCTATAATTCTAGCTCCAATAATCACACACCTCTGGCCTTCTGTACTTGCATACACGTACCCACATGCAGAAACATATACCTACATATAATCTGAAAACAACATTTAAAACCTTTCAATTGTAGCTTTAAATAAAGGATCTCCTGGCAGCTGGCTTTTGGAACCTGCATGTTGAAGCTGTGATTGGATAAGGTGACTGGAATCAGTGTTGTGTTTGCTGGGTGTGATAATGACCTTGTGGTTATGTGGGAGTGTGCTTGTTGTTAGCGAGGGAACCTCATATGTTTAAGAGTAAAGTGCCTGGTGCTTGCTGCTTTGGAGTGACTCAGAAAACAGCAGTGTATGCTTGTTGAGTCTAAGAGCAAACAAATATAGCCCTGCATTAAATCTTCTGAGTGAATGAAGGACACACATGTGTTTATTGTAGCCATCTTTAAACTTTTCTGGAAGTTTGAAATTTTTCAAAATAAAAGTTTAAGGGAGTGGTAAGATGGAAATTAGTGCTTTGAAAATTTAGCATTTAATAAACAGTGTATATTATATTCAGATACCAGGGCCCTGAGATTTGGGAAAGCCTGTGTGTGCATTTTAGCTAATATTGGGCAAATTAGTTCGCCCCTATGGACCTTTTCCTCCTTGGTAAATTGGGTTCTAACAGTGCCTGCTTCTTCATTCTGAAGGCTAAAAGAGATTCCCTTGGAAATCCTCTGTGTGAAGTACAATGAGCACGGACTGAGAATAAATACAGTCAGCATTCATGGCCTGGCAACATGTTGAGAGCTAAAGTAATGTCCTTACACTGTAGATGAACCTCTGTAGCATGGTGTCATTAGCACACACTGGGAAATGGAAGGAGTCATTCAGGCTTGTTAGTTAGAAGTTCCAGGGATGAGGGCACCTGCTGATTTGAGCAGAACTGCTGAGACCATAGTGGGGACTTCAGATCAGGCATCCCAGCTGCAGCCCCAGAGAATTGGTTTATTCAGGCACAGGCTTAAGTGGGCTGACACTGTTTTGTTTTGGTTTTGGATTTTTTTGTTGTTGTTTGTTTATTGTTTGCTTGTTTGTTGGTTGGTTGGTTGGTTTGGGTTTTTTTGTTTGTTGGTTAGTTGGTTGGTTAGTTTGGGTTTTTATTCTGGGGGGTGTTTTTTAGGTTTTTGTTTTGTTTCAAGACAAGGTTTCTCTGTAGCTTTGGAGCCTGTCCTGGAACTTGCTCTGTAGACCAGGCTTGTCTCTGACTCAGACACAGAGATCTGCCTGCATCTGCCTCCCAACTGCTAGGATTAAGGATGTGTGCCACTACCACCTGGCTGGGCTGACACTATTAACATGAAACCTAAGAGGTATGTGTAAACAGCATCTGGACAACTGGGTTGCCCAGGGGACTATGTTTGGTGGCTCTTGTGCTTACCCACCCTGGCCTATTCTTGCTCTTTAAAGGAGGACCCACACAGGTACTCCTTAGAAAAGCACCCTAATGGGTCTCCCTACCTTCCTATCACCTGACAGAACAGATGGTCTTAGAGTTATTCCTGACCCCACTTCCAATCCCATGATCAAAGGCTTATTCTCCAGCCTTGCAGCTATACCCTTCACCTCCCCAGTCCAGTCCTCTGTGCCTTTCCCCTGCCAGGATTGTGAGATGTCTGCGTCTGCCTGACAATATGTTGTGCATATGCCAACTGCCCATCTCTTGTCTTCTCCTGAATAGCATCTGGTCCTACTCCTCAAGTACACTTCAAATGAATTTGTACCTTCTACTTAGTGTCTTCTGGTACCAAGCACAACACCTCAGGAAAGGCTGGCAGAATTGTACCAAATCGGGCTTTAGCAGCAGCTTGAATTATGTAAAAGCATGGGAAGTTACATTAACATGAAAGTGTCACTTCCAAGTGTTGTCTCTCATTTAAGCCCAATGAAGGTTGCATTATGGACTGACATTTGGTCCTAGTTATCTGGGTTTAAATCATAAGGTTGCTGGTTGACACACACCCTAATCTAGTAAAATATCTCAAGAATCTTATACCCTCCTGGCAGTTTCTTTAAAAAAAAAAAAAGAAAAGAAAAGAAAAGGTTTGTTTTCATTTCAGCAGTTGAGTAACTCCAAATCATTTTCTTCAAGGGCTAAAATCAATACCCTCCTCTCCTTCACCTCTCTTTCCTCCCACTTCACTCCCCCCTCCCTCCCTCCATACCGCCTTCTCTTTTTCTCCTTCATCCTTACTCTGCTTTGAAACTGAATCTCTGACCTGGATGGATCAGGGGGAAAAGACAGATTTGAGTTAAACCCATCCTCTGAGGAAATGGAGACTCAGGATTAGCGCCATTTCCCCTCTCTATGAATTAGACTTCTCCTCTGTATACTTGATGAATAATGTTGCTGGCCACTTTTCAGAAATGAAGTCGAAATATGGAGAAATGAAATTTGTATCTTATAAACTGACTGGAAATGTGATTATAATACAGCTGTCAGTTTTGTTCAAGTGGAAAATTTCTAAGTAAATCCAATTGCAGCATTATTTGGTTCCTTTAAAGCAGGGTGATGTAGCTGTTTCCTGCGTATTGATTATTTGATTGGTACCTGTCTGCTGGGCCTATTTTTTTCTCAGTAGCACTCATTGATGTGGTTTAATGTATATTCCTGTAATCTTTCCCTGTTTTATAAACTTACAATCATAATTGAGCTACATTAGAGAGACATGTTCTGCTGAGATCACAAGGTCGCCTAACAACTGTGCCCTCTTTGGTTGGCTGTGGATTGAAGTGGATCTAGAACAGTTCTGACCAAGACAAAAGCTAGGAGGCGGCTTTCCAGATAGTAGCTTGTGCATGGGGCTGAGGCTTTGGGACTCTGCCCTTCTTTCTCTATAAAATCATCGTTTCTACGGAAGACACTCTGCAGATTGAAGCTATTTCCCAAAACCCTGTCTGTGCCATGCATTTGAACATGAGCCACAACTGACTTCTCAAACAAAAGAGGAGGGAAGTGGTTTAAAGTTAGTTGCGCAAAGAACCATGGTATCTGAGGTCTACTGAAATCCTTGGGAACTGGGTGGGTTTTGGACACTTCCACTGGCAGGGCTGGTGTTTCCAGTGCCTGTCTTGGCATCCTAAGGCATATTCCATGACCTTTCTACCTCAGACTCCTTGCAGCTATGTTCAGGAGGCTGTTGGGGAGGGTAAGATGTTGCTGACAGAACTGAGCAGTCCTGACATGGTCTCATAGAGCCCAGTCCATAGGCACCAGCCAAGACGCTGTGAGACCAGCCAGTCATAAACTGGCTTCAGTTTTTCCCAAGCCCACGTCCCCATAAAGCCCACTGCTAGCTCTCCTTGTCCAGGCTGAAATCCCTCTGTAGCCTTGTTCCTCACTGTCTCTCATCTCTGCACCAAAGTGCTCAGGAAATTGGCCAGTTCAGGCAGCAGGTGGTAAAAAGCCTGACCCTTCTCACTACCCACAGCTCCTCCACTCTTATTGTAACTCAGAGCACAAGTCTTTGAAGAGGAAGCTCCTTTACTTCTCTGTCCCGCGCTACCGTCTCGCCAGCAAGAACGACGCGGCACACTCAGGATCCTTCTGCAGTAAAGCTTTAATGCATCTTGAGAGGGAGAGCATAAGCTTACAGAGCGGAGACACCAAACATCCAAAACCCAACCCTTATATAGGTTTACAACCTTCGCCTCGGATGTGTCACCTCCTGATTGGCTGCAGCCCATAGGCCCATATGACGCCACAGGAGAGGCAGAGCCCAAGGGATGGAAAGTTACCCAGCGCCTGTGCACTAGCTTGTTTACCATTCAGTGCCTGCCGGATGCAGGCGCCATCTTGTAATGGAGAATGCAGGGACGGCTCCCTACACTTCTCTACAACAGACATCAGAAGCTTTTATGGCCACTGGCTTCCTGTCTTGGAGTCTTTTTCTGCAAGGCATTATCTGCGTGTGTAGCGCCCTGACTGTCCTTTCTAATGCCGGCTAAACATCCACAGTTCTGTGGTGCTGGCTCTTCAGTGGTCCTTGAGCCACACACTGAAGCCAGCCTCGTTGACAACATCTGGCTGACAGGAGGAAGGGACCATAGTGAAAGTTCCCATAGGAAATAGGAATCTTTAGGAGACCCTGGCTGAGGGTTAATGTTGAGTTTCAAGACATCCCTTGCAATGGCCTGCCCAGCGATGCTGTCTGGGACTGTGTCCACACAGGACTCTAGACCCTGTAGTTGCTACCTTGCTGCCTACCACATGCCTGCTTTCCCTTCTAGTCCAAGAGAGGGATCACACAAGATCTAGTAACAGCCCCTTGCCTCAGGAAGGAGGATTGGTGGAGCACATGAAGCAAATCTCTGCGTATACGGAAGCAGCAACATATGCCATGACTTTTATGAAGGTCTAAGTCAGGAGAGGGCTGCCTCCATGTGCCTCTCCTCTCCCTACCCAGGAAGCCACCTACCACTTTCCCCAGCATCTAGCTTGCTGACTGGCCCCAAACTGCTTTTAGCCTGTCCTCATTCTAGCCCATTCCACTCTTTATTTTCTCCTAGGAAGATGGCTTCTGTTTAGTTTAGGCAAAGTACTTAAAAATGCTGCCTCCCAGGATCCTAAATCCATACCAAGTAGGAAGACACTAGAATACCATGGGGTAGCTAGCTATTAGAATCTCTTTTAAAGAACGAAGAATGGATGTTCTCACCTAGGACTTAAGAACTCCCAGGTGATGCTTTCTAAAGTCCTAGTGACTGGCATAATGTGTGGCAGACATGTTCAATATTTTTTTGCTCTAGTAAGTTTTTAAGGAATGTCTGCAGAGTTGGAGATGTAGTTCAGTTAGTAGTGTGCATGTAATGCACAAAGCTACGAATCAGTCCCTATCCTCCTACCTCTCCCGTGTCCCCACTCTGTGCTCAGGGCTTCTTCCAGACAGAGAGACCCATGCTTACCCAACATGCAAGCTTCTTTCTCTGAAGGTACCTACGTGTACCCTCAGAACTTGGGACATGGAAACAGGATAGTCATGACAGGAAACTGTGTCTGAGAGCTGAGAGCAAGAGAAATAGACAGAATACTGGGCTTAAATTGTCATTTCTACTCTGACTTTCCTGGAAATAGAAGTGACTGTTGTTTTCCAAATTATCCTCATGTGCAGAGCTGCTGTGTGGCATGGAGTCCATCTCTGACCCTGTGAGCCAGGGTAGGACAGGTGAGGGGAAGGCCACCAGTTCTGAGTTAGGCAGAGCTGCAGGGGAGCTTCAGCCAGTGCTGACTCTTACCACCACCTGTAACTTCAAACCCTGAGCCAAGCTCCTTTCACTTGCTCTAGGGCAAAGCCTTGACATCTGTATGCCTTCTGAAAGATTCCATTGCATTGCCTATATTGGGAACCATGGTATTAGGCGGAGCGAAGAAGGTTTTGGAACCTAACACTTAGTCTTTGCTGCTTTCTATGAATTGCACTTCCCTCTGGAAGTTCTCTTTATCTACTTGCCAATCAGCCAGATGTCAGCAGGGAATTGGCTCTGGGTCAGGGAAGCAGCTCTGTCTGTCTAGGTCCTGAAATTTATTTTCAGAGTGGAGAAGATATGCTGTCTAACTCCTCATTGTGTGATCTCAGTGACCTTGACACTGTTCTAACTGCAGGTAGTTCCTGCACTCCACAGAGGAGGAGAGGGCTTGCATGTTAGGGGCAGCATGGGTTTCTCTTCCTGTAAGTAGCCTGGAGACACTCAGAAGAGGTAGGAGAAGACATGTTTCCACTGCCCAGCTCCTTCAGTTGGATATGGACAGCTAGGCAGCCCGGACACAGTCAGCCAGCCATGCCCTCTCCCTCCCCATCATAACTGCTTGTATGCAGTTGGGATTGTGTAAAGTAACCACACACAGCTTGCCAGCCATGATCAAGAATAAGTCTACTAGCCTCACTCAAGGCCTCGGGTGCCTTACCTGAAGGAGAAGGGTTTTGGAGATGGGTTGGTTGCTTTTCTCAAGCTTCCTGCTGACCCTTGGTCCCATATGTAAACACTCAGACAGTGCTGAATCCAAAGAGCCCTGCAGCCGGCATACAAGAATCCTCAGGCAAGCTGTGCTTGGCCTTGGTTAAAATCAATTCACCTGACTCTTCATGAGGTTCCCTTCCACAATGCACAGCTGTGTGCAACAAGGAAACCACAGCCTGCTCCATTTTAGACACAATAGTGAAAATTCTCCAGGAGCTAACAGACTATGCAGGCTGGAGCCAGACAGCCAGACCAGGGAAACTGACCTGCCCTCCCCTGCTTCTCCAAATCATCTGCTTAGAATTAAGAACTCAGCATTCCCATCCCTTCTTCCAGTCTACATCCCAGGCTCCCCTTAGAGACCATCAGTTTGTATCCCAGGTTAGGCAAACCTTTCTTCCCTCCCTGACAAATCCTCATGCAGAACAACCCCCCCCCCATAACTTCCTGGATATTCATCTTGGTACATCCAAATTATCTCTTGCATTCTTTACTTTTCATTACCCAGAGTCAGCCCTTTGCATTGTACAATATGCTTTGCATTTTTCTAAATGCAGTCGGGGTTTTCCAGAGCTGTGCAAAGCCAGGAAATAAAGCATACCATTTAAATGACCCCTGTTAACCTTTAGCCTTTAGGTGGCTTCTCATAAAACTCACTTCTCTCCCAGCTCTGCTCTATGTTCTCCAATGCAGGGAGCCTGGTGAAGAGCCTACAGCTTTCTTTGTCTCCTAACCTAGATGTCTTCCTCCTGTGATTCTCCCATACTAGACTCTCGTAGATGTCAGAGGCAGAAATGTGAACCTCAAGAAGTATACAGCAGGAGGTTTTGAGTTAGATTTATGCGGCCCTGTTACTGGTATTTCCTGAGGTCTCCTAGTCCCCTGGCTTCAGCTGCTTCCCTTCCTACCCTCTTGCTGTGTGAAACAGTAATGATCACAGATACTGCCATCCTACTTACATTTTCCTAGGGCCAGACACTGCTAGCAGTATTTGAGACAGCTTAACTCATTGAACACTACAAGCTGGCCATCCTCACCTTTTACAGATGAGCATGCTAAAACAGAGAAGCTCAAGATTCTGTAGCCTCTCAATGTCATGCTGTGCTGGAGGAGGGGAGGAAGTACTTTGCACAAATCAGCACAGCACTTAGGCTATGGGCTCTGGACTAGGACTCCCCTATCCTCTCTCTGTTCATGAGCTAATGAGTCATCCATCTATCATTGGCTAAGTTGTGAATCTGGGCCAGGTATCAGAGACAACAGAAAACTCACCAGTCCAGCCCTCCTTTAGGCAGCTAGTGGCATTGAGTAGAGGAAAGACCCATCCAAAGATGGGTTTGGATACCTCAGGAAAGATAGGGAATAGTATGTTGAACCTTTGCCAGGGAATGGAACAAGAACTGACTGAGAGCCTGAATTCTTGAACTCAGTATGTTATTACGATTGTTTACCAGGCAAGCAGCCCTGGTGAGGGCCTGCAGGCACGGAGCCATCCAAAATCAAGTCTCCAAGGATATGTGACTGGTGTCACTAGTCCAATCCACAATAGCAGGTGGTGTGCGTTGGATTCTGGTGGCTGCCCTATCAAATTTATGCAAACTCAGGTACCCTGCAGCTCTGAGGTCCCAAGAACAGTGTGGCTTTCACTAGGCTCAAATCCCAGCATCGTTTCTTCCTGAGAGTGCTAGGAGAGAACCTGCTCTCTTTCCTTTCCTAGATTCTAGAGTCTATTCCTTCCACCTTCAGACCCAACAGTGGGGCGTTTCCCTTCTCTAACCACTCCATCCCCATCTTCTGCCTTGATGTTCCACTCTTAAGGATTTCTTCTAATTATATTTTTAGGAACTATTATTCTGTCTTGCAGGGATGTAGAAACTGACAGCTTTCAGGGATGTCAGAGGCTCTGTGACATACTGCACCTGAGGAGCCCCCTGAGAATGGATGGCAGATGAACAAAAAGGATATTACCTATAAGATTCTCTGGGGTTATGTGACCTTGGCTTCGCCTTAACCAGAACTTTGGCAGATGACCTCTTGTTGGACTGAGGTCTCCCCCAACAGGCTCTGGGGTCTCAGAAGCAGCAAGAGCCTTTGCTCTAGACTCCTCTGCCTTGCAGTTCCCAGCTGTAACTCTTCTCTTGACTCCTTCCTCCCACTGTACTCCCCCTGGGATGCCTTTGCCCACCCTCAGGCTTAACCACTCAGCCCCACCTTGCCTTCTTGTCTGTCTTTGTCACCCGATCCCGATCTCTACTCCTCACATGCTTCCTGTGACCTGGGTTCTCTCAGGTGGCTCCTCCCACTTCTCCAAAACTCCCCCTTGCTTTTTGCCCTTTGTGAAAGGCTTAAATCTCATCTTCCATGGCCATCTAACCTTCCCAGACCAGACATTCAGGTCTTCTAGCTATAGGGCTGGCTAGCTACAGGGCTGAACACTATTTTCCTTCTCATGCTCTCAAACCTAAGCCAGCAGTCCAGAGCCAGAGGCCAGTGGAGCTTTGTGAGTCGAAATGGGGCAGGCAGAATTTTAACCAAAATCCACGTCCAGGAAAGGATTAGAGTTCCAATAATTCATGGCTCTGCTGCAGAATGCTAGTGTCTGACTCAAGTGGCCAGAATTTAAAGTGAAATTCAATGTGGCAGGACATTTTGGCTTTTTGTTTCTCAAGAAATTGTTGATCATAATAAAGCATTCTGATTTAAGCCTTAAGTGCGTGTACACAGATGGAAAGTTTGCCAAGTTCTATAAACATCTCCCTCAATATTGACAGCTTTTTTTTTTTAAATCCACACTTACCTTAGAAACTAGCCTGTCTCTCTCTCTCTCTCTCTCTCTCTCTCTCTCTCTCTCTCTCTCTCACACACACACACACACACACACACACACACACACACACACACACACACACACGGAGGAAGGAACTCAGTTGTTAAAGTACTTGCCATGTGCCTGTGAAGACCTTAATTTGGATTTTACGAGTGTGTAAAAAACAAGTACAGTGGTGCATGGTTTTGGGGATAGGAGGCAGCATGATGTTTGGGGTCAGCCACTTTAACCAAACTGGTAACAGGTTCATTGGGAAACCTTGTCTCAAAAGGTAAGGTAGAAAAGCAGTTGAGGAATGTCAATCTCTACACATGTGTACACAAACCCAGATCCACTTAGTAATGGTTACTCTGCTGTGTAGGGCTAGGCTAGAGCTCTTTGGGGCAGTCTAGAGACTGCCACATCCCCATAGGCTGCCCCTTCCCAGGAAACCCAAGTCCAGGATTTCACTTTCCTTCCTGCTGTGAAGAAAGTATAGCTTTTTGAAAACAAGTGTCAGTCTGACCCCAACACTAGAGCAGCTAAGGGTTGAGGGGCCTAGAGGTACATGTGTTTAACATGTTCAAAGTCCTGAATCAGGCCTTAGCACCAAACAATTGGGGAATACTTGGGAATTAAAAGTGAGAGTTGAGCCAGCTGGAGGTGTAATCCCAGCACTCAGGAGGCCAGCCTGGGCTACAGAGTGGGTTCCAGGACAGCCAAGAATGTGCAGAAAAACCAAGACCAAAAAAAAAAAAAAAAAAAAAAAAAAAAAAAAAGTGAGACTTGACAAGGTTAAGTCGCAGTGGGCTTGTTGGTAAACTGGAGAATGAAGTGTGTGTAAGGGCAGCCAAGGGCTCTGGGACAACAAGCAGGCCCACTTCTATGCCATCTCGGTATAGCCTTCCCTCCCTCCTGACAGGAAAGGGATGCTTTCTTCTAAGACCGGAATCAGTGGCCCCTCATAGCCCAGCTATAAAGATCCAACTGCCATATTTACTGAATCCATATTGTAGTTTTGCCTTCTGGTTGTATGTAGACAGGAGATTATATTTAGCACTGCAGATTGTCAGAGGTAGACAGCTTGCTACGTATTCATGACTCCCCACCCAGTTAAAGACAAACTTGGGGATACAGCCAAGTTGGAACTCTTTCTCCAACTGAACTTTTTGTTTGTACTTCCTGCCCCAGCCCTGCAATAGCAAGCCCCCTGGTAAGCCAGGTCAGAGGCTCTGAGAGTCCTGCAACCCCAAAGCTAGCCAAATGGATGAGGAAGAGAGATAAGAGCTGCCCTTCACCCACAACTCCTGACCCCAGGCCTGTTAGCCCTTGATCCTTCTATTCCTATACTGCAGAGCCATTGTTCACTCAGCCTAATTTCTAACCAACACAAGTAGCCAAATGCCTGATTAAAACGGGGCTGGAGCCCTAGAATAAGCAAACTGCTCTAGTCCTCTCTCCTGAGCTGGGCCAACCTCTTCTCCCAGTCTCTTGCCTGCCTGCCCCAGAGAGAGGGCAGGTAAAGCCAGCCCTGCCTATGCTGGCAGTCACTGCCACCCTCAAGCCTCCGCTGCTGGTGATCCATATTTGTTTGCAGGGTAAAGGCCTGAGCAGGGCCCTAAGGGATCTGTGCAGGGCTGACTCCCTGACCTCCTCCTCCAAGTCTGGATAGGCAGGTCATTTCCCAGAAAGATCTTTGATTATCAGACTCTAGTTCCCAGCATTCTTAGCTGTATATTTTTCTCTATTTTGGAGTCTCTTTGTTTGACTTACAAAGGTGCTAAGGTACTTAGAGGCAGAAACCCTGACTCCTGTCCACAGTTGAATCCCTGCCAGTAGAGTAGGTGGATGAATAGAAATGAGAAAGGGCATTAGGAACTCAGCCTGTAAAATGAGACCTCACCCTTATTTCAGAACAGGGACCCTGAGGGCATGCCTGGGGACCTGGCCATTCTGACCCACATCTGACAGAATAGCCACATGAGCTGGCCTTGTTCTTTACTGAGCAGTTGGAATGACTCCAAGACTGGATTTGAGGGCCCATATTACTCTTCTGCATTCCCTGGCTGTGTGAGTCATGTCCACAGTCACAGCAGGCAGTCTGAAACTCTAAAGGTCAGTCTTACATCACTGTGTGGAGTAAATCACCCATCCTTCACCTGGAGCCCCTTTCATTCCCTCAGCAAGTGTGCCCTCAGCTGGCACCCCTAATAGATGCTGCTAAGGAAGAAGTGGCTGAGCTGGGTGGCAATTACCTCGAGGAAAACTAATACATTGCTATCAATCCTAAAGGCAGAAAAGGCCCATGTCCAGGTGGTTGTGCATCTTCCAGAGTATGTCATGATCCTTTTTGGGGAGGCCTCCCCTTGGCCTTGTGCATAAATCAGTAGGCTTCATGCAGGGAGAGCCTTTTTGGGGGGGGGGCTTGGGGAAAGAGCCAGCTCCCAGACTCCTCTTCCACCAAGTTCTGTCATCCTCTAAAGGGCTGTCCAGCATTTCTCAGATACCCTTCACAACCCCAGGAGGATGATGGAGTAAGCTTTTAAACCCAGGATGTCAGGGTAGACTCTGGCAGCCCCAATTGCGCACTCCTTCCATGGGCCTTAATTGGATGATCAGGAGGACAGACACATCTATGATTTGCCTAACTATGGTGGAATGGTTTTCCTGAGGGGCTCAGTTTGAGAACCACATCCTGGAAACCACAGCTAGTTCCTAGCCTTGCCACTTACCCTGCACCTTGGCCACCCCTTATCTTTTTCTGAAAGTATGCAGTAAGGATAACAAAATGCCTTAATACAGCAGAAGACCCTTAAGAAGACTGGCAAGATGAGGCTTATGGGGTGTTGAGAGCGATATCACATTTGATAAGCTCTTGGCAGGTGATAGTCTCCAACCAAGAACAGCCTCATTTATTGGTCAGAAGTCACCTTGTATATGGGATTCTGCTCTCAAGCACCTCATGCCATACTTCTACAGTTAAGTTGGGTCTGGCTGTCGTGCCTGTTTCATCTTGAACTCTCCATAGCTTTACCCTGCAGATTGACTTTCTTCCTCCTATCGTGTCCCACATGGACAGAAAAGGCTTTACTCACCCTGTCACTCAAAGATGACTCTTCTGTCCTGCCTGTGTCTGCAGTGCATGGCTCATGCCAAGTTTCGCTGTGTCTACAGCAGGGAAAGCAGAAAATTTGGGCACTATACTCCAGTTCTCAGTGCTTCAGCTCCAGGACAGGTTCTCTCCCCTCCCCTCCCCCCCTCCCCATTCTGGTGGCTCTACCAACTGCCAAGACTTGGGAAAGTGCTTGGGTGGTGATTCTGAGCCTGTCCTCCAGCAGCCTCTAGCTCTGCAGTTGGCCCCCACCCCAGAGCATGAAAAAATCCAAAGAGCAACTAGAACTGAGAGGGAGGGAGAATGCAGAACTTTTGGCTGTGACTGATTTTGGGGCATTGCACAAACACCGGGCAAAGGGTTTGTCCAAGGCAAAGGCTGGTCAGCAAATGCTTCATGTTCCTAAACCATCACTGCTTTGACAAGCACAAGAGGCAAAGCCCATTAATAACCATTGAGCTTCAGAATTGCTAGTCTCCTTGTCCCCACCTCACCAATTCCAGAAAAGTAGAGAAGCAGGAGCATGGACTAGATAGAGGGCTGCACTTTTGGGTTGTAGAATCAGGCTGGGCTTGGGAGCTCACTCAGAGCTTTAGGGAACAGTAACCTGGGAGCCTTCTGCCACTTGCTATCTTTATATCCATGGGAAGTGACCTGCTGTGTCTCAGGCTTCCAGTCCTCAGGGAAGTAGGGGAGAGCCATAAATAACTCACCAGGGAGGCTAGGAGGATAAAGTGAAACAAGGTGCAGAAAGCATGGGTACTATGTATGGCAAACATGAATAACTATTATTGCTGGGGTTGGGATTGCTTTGGGTGTTATTTACCCCAAGAAGCTTTGATGTCCTTGGGTTCTGGGATATACACATAAGCTCTGAAGCCAATGACAAGGCCTGAAGAGCAGTTCCTTGCTCTATTCATGACATGAGCAAGTGACCTAACCTAATCTGTCACTTTCTGCTTACTGGAGGGGGGGGGTGTCACTGTGAAGATCCTCTGAGATTGTCCATAGTGCCTGACCCATGCCCCACTTGTAGTACAGACCTGACTGGGATACTAGCTCATAGTCAGCTTCCCTCTTAAAGACAGCTGCCATGTGATAATTCAGGTGGTGGTGGCTGGAGTCATGTCATTTCACTCACTACCGAGAAGAGATAGCCCAGGGTTTGCCTTTCAGGCCTCTTCCTGATTCAGTCTTCACAGACCTAGGTATCAGGGAAGCCCACAAGAGGCCTTAGAATCCCGCCTTTGAGATGTCTGTCATGTCAGAGAACCACTGTATCATCCTCATTTAATATTTTTCATTGATTTTACTCAGTTTCTCCCCTACCCTAGGACAAGATAGGCAGGTTAGTCCATTCTAAACTATACCTATGACACTGTGGGAGCCATATATGTACGTACGTACATACATATACATACATACTACTTATGAAGGTAAATGCAGAGTCATAAAATCTAAAGTCACTCATATTGCTGCCATCTTGTACCATCACTGGTGCCAGCATGTATTTGAAGTGTATGTACTTGTTAGATTATCTCAGGGACCCTGCCAATCCACAGAGCTAACTGGTTCTAAGATAAGGACTCATTGTAGTGGTCAGAAAGATGCCCTGCCTCCCTGGGGCCCAGCTGTGACTCAGAAGGCTGATGAGGTGGTTTCAACATTTACTATGCAGTATTGTCATTTTGTTTATTGAAATGAGTCTAAATGAGTTTGTTCTTGTGGCCTAGAGATATAAGCATGGACAGATTTTTGTCTAGTGAATTGTGCATCTAGCAGACCTTTTTAAGCCCCATGTGTAAGTAATAATAGGATTTAGCCCCAGGTGTTTTGGGGCCAGATAAGAAAGTTATATATTGCAAGACATAGATCTGCACACCTTTAATCTCAGCACTTGTTAGTTTGAGGCGAGCCTGGTATACCTAGGGAGTTCCAGCATAGCCAGAACTAAATAGTAAGACCCTATCTTGGGGGAAAAAAGAAAGAGAGAGAGAGAGAGAGAGAGAGAGAGAGAGAGAGAGAGAGAGAGAGAGAGAGAGAGAGAGAGAGAGAGAGAGAGAGTTCTATACTTCTCCCATCAATGCTCAGAGAAGCAGGCAGGAACAAGATAGAAGCAAATATCACCATCCCCAGGGCTAGATATGGAAAAGGCCAACTTCTTACCTGGCTAACAGAGAATCTACATTTGTTAACAAGCTCTCCTTTGATGTGGGGATGCTGAGGCCAATAAGAGGTCTTGGCTAAGTCCCATGTGAGGTAGGGTTGCTGCTGCCACTTGAAGTAGATGGGGAAGTTGGGGCAAGAAGCTGGTCAGAAAGAGCTCTTCTTATTGAGGGCCTTTCAAACTTTGACCCTTATAAAACAGCCTTTATGATTTTTCTATCAGCTCTGTGCTGTCTGCCCACAAAAAAGAAGGGGTCACAATTCTGTGGCACTGTCCTGCTTTATATCACCATCCCTCAGAACCCTCCTACTTGGCAAGCAGCAGTAGGTTAGACTCGGAGGCCCAAGGCCTGAGAGGTCGCAGGCAAAGCACCCAGCTAAGACAGGCAGGAGCAGCCAGAGAGCTCAAGATAACCTAGTTCCCCAATACTGCTGCCTTCCTTATGACAAACTCTGGTGGCATCAGATGTCCTTGGCCAGAAATGAAAGCCAGAAGGGTTTCTGCTTCAGGGCACAGGTTGATGTTCTGGGTCCAGACTCCAGGACTGACTTCTAGCTTTGGGGGGGGGGCATTTCCAGTAAAGAGGAGACCCAGAGAGTGCTTCCTTAGAGGCCATAGCTTCTCCCCTGCATCTGCCACCTCGGAAGTACAGAATTCCCACTATAATTTAATTTTGTGTTCTATTAGGTGTACCCACAACCCTGAGCCACAGTGTACTTTGGACTGCTAGTCTGTCCTCTACAACCTGTTCTCAAAGAGTAGAAATGATGCCAGACCTACACCCCCAGACAGTGGTTAGAAAATGTCCTCATTTCTAACAGTATCTCTACTCTTTACACTAGAGTAGAAGCCCATCCTGGTGTTGTGAGTTTGCTCCATGGCTTCTCTGCTACCAAATAAAAGCTGAACAGATTCTTTTTGTAAGAGGCTAAAACCATGCATATGTCCTCTTCCTCCCCTGCCCAATGTCCTCTCCAGTCTACCCTGGGGCATGCACCCCACCAGTCCCCTGACCCTTGTGCCTGCATTCATTCATACCTGTCTTCCTACAGAGACCTGGTCTGCTTGTCTCACCATTGTCACCCTGGCCTTATTTGCTACTGAGTAAATATTGACCCACTGAATGACTGCCATTTTTACACAATTGGGGCTGTATTCATCTTTTCTACAGTTTGGTTTTGGCAATTTGAAGTGGGGTTTTCCTGAATCAGGGACATGGGTGGAGCTTATTGTACTTGACTGCATTCAGTGAAAGTGCCCAGAGTGTGGTGTCCAGTGTGCAAGTACTGTGAATATGGGCACTGTACTGTATATGTCTGGTCATTCACTGTCTCAGAGGACCCAAAGTGTGAGCAATGTGAGTAGCTCTATTCCAGCACAGAGCTTTAATGCAATGGATTCAATACTACAGTTGCTGGACTGAGTTAGATCTAGTGATATTAATGATAGCTCTAACCATGAAAAACACTGGCCACACTCCATCTTTATCACCTGTGTGACAGAGAAAAACAGCTTCCATCTAAACATCTTCAACTTAAAGCCCTTGTTACTACTAGTCAGGAGCAGTAAGTGTGCTTCTCTCTTGTGAGGACCATGTGGCTCAGGAATGAGATCAGTCAGAAGGTCAAGGCCACTTGCCAAGTGGCATAGGGCACAGCCCCCTGCATGACTAGGCCTTCATGACTGCCAGACCCCCACTCCAAGCCAGTCATCCCTAGGTACTGCTCTGTTCTTCCCATCAAAGAGGTGCTGGGAAGGACTTCCCGCATTGGAATTTCTATCTCCATCACTCATATGGAGACCACACAGCTGCAGTCACTCAGACCTCCACCATCCTTTACACACAGACGTTCCCAGCCCTCCATCCTGTCAGTGTTTATTTTGAAATCCTCCAGGAACATGCTTGCAACGTTACTTAGCTCCTTGCCAAACACTCCATTGTATCAAGCAGTGCTTCATCTGCATGAGCCTAGTTCCTCAGAAGAACCACATGAGGTGGGACCTGCCACAGAGGACTGAGCTTCAAAAGCCCTTTCAGTCCCGGCTTGAGGGAAAGCTGGGGAGCAGTCCATCCCTTGCTGTGTGTGCTTGTGGGTTCTCTGGGAGCTGCTTCAGGGGCTGGTCAGAGAAGGGATCACAGGCAGACAAACCACAGCCCTCTGTGACATGTGTCCTTGGGCAGCAAAATGTGATGTTGACAGGCATGGGATACTGCCGTGGAGCTCAATCTCCATAGGGTACCATTTATTGCTACTTGTCTTCCAGTAATCCCTCTCCCCAAGCCCCCTGAGAAAGTGCAGCCCCGGTGCAGTGGGCTTTTAAAGCCCCCCACCTCCTCTCTCTGTAAAGACCTGAGGCAAGCAGTTTTCCCCTCTGTTTACATCTACCCCCACACACTGTGAACTGCTTCTATTAAAAGCAGTCAGAGATTGATAACGGGTGTTGAGAAAGATGTCACTTATTTCACAGAGTGAAAGGGAAGTTGCTGTGGCTTTCAATAAAAGCTCACAGGCCTAGTCAGTGGCAGCATGCTGACCACTGGGGGGCAGTGGAGCTGTGTGACCCCCACAGCTCCCTTCCCTCACCCTCCTGGAGACTTAGACTCTGCAACTTAGAGGACTGCCATACAGGGGAGGGCACTGGCAAGGAGGCAGATAGAAGCGATAGGATGATCACAGACACCAGCCCAGGGACTTGGGGGCACACCCTTGACCCAAGCTTGGGTGTCCTTCATCTGGAAATGGAAAAGTGTGCAAAGAAAACGTCATGTACTGTGCATGAAGCTCAGCGGGCCTCTGAGCTGTTGTCAGCTGAGATTGGATAGAGGACTCTGAATTACTCCCATTCTTCACAGGCCAGCTGTGCTTGCCTAACTGGAACTGAGCAGAGGTTCTGATGCCCTGGGGCCCTCCATATCCAGAGAAAATCAACTCTTTGAAAACATGTACATCCCATCCTCTGGCATACAAGCATCCCAGGGTTTTCCTGAAAGTAATTTTGCAAATGCACATTTGAACATAGTTTACTTCAGTTCCTGTTTCCCCCAAAGCCCTCATTCTCCTTCCCACCTTCTTTCTGGTTCTTGGCATATGGTGAGAGCTGAAGCTCGCACATCAGATTGTAGAGCCTTGAGTATGACCCTGGGTATCTGGGCCTCAGTTGCCTCATCTCACAAAACTTTATGCTATATAATCCTTGGTATATGGCAGCTGTTATCATCATGGGGCCCTCAGGCCAGTGGGAGGGGAAGGCAGGAGATTGGAAGTTCCTCCACCAGCCCTGTACCAGCTTGCGCTCCCTATGAAACAGAGAAGGCCAGGTGGTGGTGGCACACACCTTTGATCCCAGCACTTGGGAAGCAGAGGCAGATCTCTGAGTTCAAGGCCAGCATGGTCTACAGAGTGAGTTCCAGGACAGCCAGGACTGTTACACAGAGAAACCTTGTTTCGAAAAAACAAAAACAGAGAGGAACCCAGTAGAGAACCATCTTCAATTAAGCCATTTCTTCAGACCCATCCCTGAGACCCCTTCTGAGGATCCATGCCCACTTCCTCTTCATCCCTTCATAGTCTTTGCTAGCTTCACAACAGTGAAGACGAAGAGAACAGAAGAAAGGACAGGATAAAAACAATGAAGAAAGAGACTCCCACTTCAGTTGAATACACACACCTGTCAATTGCAGTCTTGTCCGCTGTGCCAGAGAGACACCACTCAGTGCTGCAGCCTGAGGGACTCTGCTTAGTAAAAAGAGACCCACAGAAAGGATTTACAGAACAATCCAAAGTGGGCTTATTAAGATGAGGGAGAATGCATCCTTAAATGCTGTGGGGGAGGGAGTTTTAGGAAAATTGTGGTACACGTCCAAGACACAGACACAGGCTTCTTGAGAGAGTCATACTTAGATGTATTCACAGTGAACATGAGTTACATTGGTCAAAAGGTGTAATTTAGAACAATGTTTAAAGATTAAATAAAGCTGGGACCTTTAAAATTATGTAAAAATCACTTATGAGTTGGTCATTTTTCTTAGCGTAAGGATTTCCTTTTGAAAGTGAAATGTGTGGAGTAGTTTTATGAGGTGCAATGTTTAAGACTTAGAGAGGAGGGAGGGGTGCAAGCACGGTTAAACTCTAAGGCCACATGCATTCTGGTCCTAGGTGAACACAGTTATTGCCAGTAATGTAAATTTGATGGAAGTTTCTGACTCCCAGTTAGATTAGGGAGAACCGGCCGAGGAGAGAGCTCAAGAAGTAAAGGCACTTGCTGCTGAGCCTGATGACTAGAGTTTGGTTCCAGAACCATTGTGGTAAAAGGAGAGAACCAACTACACACTTTGTCCTCTGTTCTCCACACACCCTGTGGCACACATGTGTGTGCATGCAGACACAGTAAGTAAAATCTAATGGACCCAGCAGGGACTCATCTCCCTTCCCATGTCCCCTAATTCTCCCTGTCTTCTCTTCCCTCACAGTGAGCCTGGCATGAGCATATTCTAGCAGGCTAGAGGGCATAACTGGCTAGATATAACTATGTTTTTCTTGCTTTGTTTTGTTTTATTTATTTATTTATTTATTTGCTTTTGTTTGTGAGACTCTATTTAGACTGGCTGGCCTCAAACTCTTGGTCTTTATGCTAGGTAATGATGTTACAGGTATGTGTGGCCATGCCTGATTTGCTAAATATACTGGTATCTTTCTCCCCTGGCTTGCCTTTGTTGAAGGTGTGCAATGAAGGTCACATTCCACTCATATCCAAATAAGTATCTTTTGAAATAAAGTGAATTTGTTTTAAACACAGCCAGCTATGAGGCTGGGGTAGGGTACCAGGCGAAGGGAAAGGTATTGGCACCAGGCAAAGGGATCATGGCAATGTAGAATGGATACCCTCTGAAGGCAAGGAAAGGATGCCTCCACCTGCTCCAAAAAAGCCACTGCCACAGCTAGGTCAAGGTGAGTAGGGTAGGACTAGAAGCAGTAGCTTGTGGAACACACTTTTCTTGCTGGACCTGGATCAGTGCCCCAACCCCAGTGGGATGCTGGAATATGACAGTGACAGTCTGCAAGTTGGTTCTCCCTGGAAAGAGTGGTAAGAGCCTTGGGGTGGAGACCGCTCTCACTGTGCCCACCTGGGGACTGGGACAGTTTATTTCTTTTGTATGTGGTGGCGGCTATAATGAATAAGACTGCCCATCTGTCAACAATGCCCCATCTCAGCCTTTTCCTGGGGCTCTTGCTAGCTCTGCAGGGCCTATAGCCATATCTATCTTAATGAACCACCTTGCTGTGTCACTTTTAGGTGACAGAAGATGCAGCCTTGGGCCTCAGAGGGAAACGGAAAGGTGGCATGAGTCAGGGGTTCCAGAGGCCAAACCCAGAACCCTCCTCCTACCAGTGGCAAAGAGGCCCAGCCTGTGAAGTTTCCAGGCCTCAAGTGTGTTTACAGTAAGCAGTCTGGAGGCAGTGCCTGCTTTATCCCCAGGTGCACAGCTGTGGGAGGAGGGTGCTGAGCTCTGTGGCCTAACAGATCTTGATGGTTCCAGCTGCTCTTACGGGGGCAGCTGGGAGAGCTGAGAGGCCTCGCTGTCTGAAGCAGAGGCCTTGCAGACTTGCCTCGCCCACACCACACAGTTCCCTTCTTAAGAACTGACCTCATATGGCCCTTTTGCATGTGAGTTCTTTAGAAAAGAAACCCTGCTAATTATTTTCTTAGGAGCCTTGCACACCTGCTTGGGCATCCTCTGCCAAACTGTGTATGCGCGCGCGCGCACACACACACACACACACGCACGCACGCACGCACGCACGCACACACAGAACACACCCTACCCCTCTTTTCTCTGCCATTTCTGCTGTACAGTTCATACTATAACTCAAATGTGAAAAATTAGCTTTGCATGGTGGCCATGAATTTTACATGAATCACATTGGAATCAATAAAGTCTGTAGAATGAATCAAGTTATCGTTATTAGGAAGAAGTGGGGGCTGACTTAAAGGAGCCATGGCCCTCAGAGTACATAATGGAAAAAGTTGTCCAGTAGTGATGAGCCCAGCACACATTGGTAGTTCTTGGCTCCCTCAGAACTGAGGTGTCTTTGAAGTGTCTACTTTCTTCTGGGGAGGTGTGAGGAAGCAGAGAGTCACATTTTCCATGACTTGTTTCTTCTTTGAACACTTGTTAATCTTTTTTTTTTTTTTTTTTTTTTTTTTTTTTTTTAAGTGGGTAGTCTTTGAAATGAAACTCTGTTTCAAGTGTACAAGCCTGGGATCTTTGCTGTAAGTGGCAGGAAAAAGTGGGTGGTAATCTTATGGAAGGTGGAAAGCCTGCCTTTTCTAGGTCATGTTTCAAGAACAGAGAAGTCAGACAGGAAAGGTTACACAAGAATGAAGGAAAGTGGAGAGTGAACAAGAAAGTAGACAGGCAAGCTTGCATGGAACCTTGGGCTCTGCTTCCAGTTCCACTTAAAGCAAGCATGTCAGCAGCCTAGCACACTGAGAGGTTTGACAGAAGTTCAAGGCCAGCCTTGGATCTAGGAGACCCTGTGTCAGAAATGGGGTCAGGGATCAAGCTGTTAAGGCCATAACCTCAAACTGGAACATGGCACAGGTTCTGGCTCTAACTCCTGGCCCCAGGCTCTCTTCATATGTCCACCTTGGCATTTCTGTCCAGGAGAGCTTGTCCTACTTGGACAGCCAGCTATGGGCAGGGCAGAGGCTGTCAGAGGCAAACAGAGACTGAGCAATTGACACAGCTGGCAGCTTTTTGAGTAGCAGAAAAAGAGAAGAGCTACAAGCAAGGCCAGAGGTGTGGCCTTCACCAGACAGAGCCTTTGCTGTGGGAGTTGGTGGTCTTTGCTGCCTTTAACTATGTACATTTATCCTCCCAAGAAAATCAAACTAGGCAATTCCTACCTTCCTCCCTACTCCCTCTCACCTTGATTATGATTGGATTGTTTCCTCTAGCAGTCCTAGACCAAGAAGCACACTGCCCTATGGGAGAAATCATGACCACTGACATTTTTCTAAACTGTGGAAAAAGAAAAAAGAGACTGGTGGGGTTTTTTGTTGTTGTTTTTGGTGTTTTTGTTTGTTTGTTTGTTTAAATGAGATACTTATAACCATGCCATAACCTAACAATAGTCAGGAGGTCACTTTTCACTTCATTTTTGCTGTTCTGTGGTCTTCATTGTTCCCCACCCTCGTCACTGGCCCACCTGCTCTGCCATACTTTATACAGCATGGAACCTGAGGCAGGTTTTGTTGGTACATATATGAAATATTTTGCCTCTGTGCCCAGCTAAGTCTTTCTGTTGATGGAAGATAGTAACTTTACATTTATATAAATAGTACAAAGTATCCTTTTAAATTAATTGGAGTCTACTAGAGAGATAGCTAATGAGTTAATAGCATGTGCTACTCTTTCAGAGGACTTGAGTTCAGTTCCCAGCACCTACATCAGGTTGTTCACAACTACCTATAGCTCCAGCTCCAAGGTATCCAACATTCTACTGTGGTCTCTACGGTATCTACATATACACTAACATAGTCACATGTACCTGGCATATATTCACATAAACACAAATATGTTTAAGAATGCAAAAAAAAAAAAAAAAAAAAAAAAACAAATCAACTAGCAAAATAGGGATGTAACTTAAGGAGAATATCAAATAAATGGAGCTAATAGTACAACTATGGCTGTAAGGTTTCAATGCCTTTTGTTTTCTTTATGGATAGGGTCTCTTCACTTTGTAGTCCTGGCTAGCCTTGAACTCACAGAGTATGCCCAAGTACTGGGATTAAAGGTGTACATTATCATACCCAGAATTTGTCGGCTTTATGTGTATGTGTGTTTTCTTGGACGTAGTATTTGTACAACGTGTGTGCAAGTGCCTGCAGCATATGTCAGGCCTCCTTGAACTGGAGTTACAGGCAGTTGTGAGCCATTCAATGTGTGAACAAGGAACCCTCTTATTCTTAACTGCTGAGCTTATTCTTAACTCCCTGTCATTTTTTTTTCAAAAGTGCACTATAAAGTTAAGGATATGGCTCAGTGGTAGAGTGCTTGAGTTCAATCTTCTAGTACTGCAAAAACAACTATATAGTGTTCCATTGAGAGTATGTGCTATGACTTAGTTTCCCATTTATGTGTAAGTTTTTATCTCATTTAGCCCCACTTCCTGAGCATGTACCTCCTGGAACCTCTCTAAACTCATCTGAGTATGTCCTTAGCATGTAATTCTGCAGTGAGCTTAGGGGTTCAAGGGCAAGCCAAGCTTGAAAGCTTCCCTTTTAGTGGACATCAGCTGTGTTCCCAGTAGCTAGGTGAGTAACTAGAAAATGTTTTTCTGATTTAAATTCAGCTGCGAGTAAATGTCTGTCATCACTTACCAATTACCTTATCTTCAAGATTTAATCAGCTCCTCATCCTTGACAGATTCTAAGTGTTCTTTCCCTGTGTTCTGAGGTCCTCTGTAAGTGCCTTTTACTATTTTCATTGTGTGTGTTAACCTTTCATTTGGATTTGATGTATCAGAAATATTTTTAAAGGCTTAGCCTAATTAATTTCTTTCCCCCGACCTATTATTTTATATCCTCCTTTACCTAAAGCATTAATGGCAGAGAGCACTGACTCATAGGACTGAGTTCAGGGCTGCTGTGATTAACTCCTGGATGAGAATGCTGAAGTGGCCCATCAGATCTAAGGTGAGGACTACTTCCCTGTTTACTGAGGTTTTGTCACTGAGCCTTCTCTGAAGCTACATTTTGGCCATTTTGTGTCCTGGAATAAGAGGAAGAAATAGATCCTGTTACCAAAACTTAAGTTAATGAAAATGAAAGCAGAATTAAAATTCTTGGTGTGTTAGCCACATTTCAAGTCCTGTGTAGTTCAAGTCCTGTGGCTATCCAACAATGGGAAAACAGCTGATAGTTTATGTGTATGTGTAGATTAGAGGACAGTTTGTGGGAATCAGTTCCCTCCTTTCTCTGTGTGGGCTCCAGAGATTATTCTTAGGTTGTCACGCTTGACAGCACCCCTACCCACTGAAGCATCTTGCTGGACCCAGGAAGTGCATTTTAAATTTAACTTTAATTCACTGAAATAGAAATAACAACCTTAGCTAGAGCTTTCAAATTAGCTAGCACAGTTGTGGGGCATTTCTGTCTGAGCAGCATGATCTAGAAGTGGGTTTTGACCAGGAAAGGAGAATAGCACACGGTTTGGAATCTTTCTGGATCCCAGCTCCTTCACTGATGGGTGAGCCTTGTGTTCACCCTTGCTGAGCCCTAGTGTCCTTCCCAGACACAAGGACATAGGATGCAGACTCTTCACAACCGTTGTGAGTGGGGTGGAACATGGGAACAGCTGTAGAGCTGGCCACTGGGCATTGACCCTGTGCCAATGCAAGTAGAGGCCCAAAGCTGCACTCTGTGCAGCCTGTGGCAGGAAACAGAGATCTTAGAAACTGTGGTTCTTGACTTGCCATAGTTACACCTAGTGCTTAGTTAGCTATGACTTCACTAAGCTCAGCAACCAAGTCCAGCACCCTTGCTAGCTGCATCCCTCCCAAGTGTCTGTCCCTGCCAGGAACTTAGACTAACTGCCTGGGGCCTACTTGACTAGCTCTTTTCTTTGCCTAACAAATTCAAATCTGTGGCAGCCTAACTCCATAAGTCTGCTTGTGTACAGCAAGCAAGGGAAATCTCTCATGGATTGGGAGGCGAGGGTCTCAATGTTTCTGTAGATCTTAAGGGGCTGTGACAACATGGAAACCAGGCATTTTTGCTACTCATTATTCCCTCCCACTGTTATGCCCAATTTCCCCTGCCTCCCAGCTTACTATAGGAGTGCTAAGGATCCAAAAGCATGCCACTACGTCTTAACTTTTATAGGTTCCTGAGGTTGAACTCAAGCTATCAGTCTTTCACAGCAAACACTTTGACCAACAGCCACTTTCTAATGCCCTATTTATTTAGTTAATGTATGAGACATGGTCTTGCTAGGTAGCTCAAGGTGGCCTCCAACTTTGAGCCCTCCTGCCGCAGTCTCCTGAATGTTAGGATTACATGTCTGTGTCCCCAAATTCAGAGATAAGTTTGCTGAATGACTGAACTAAAATAAAGGAATAAATAGATGGTTTCCTTTCTTAATGGATTCTTTTTTTAGAATGTATTTCTTTTTATTTTCTATGTATGGATGTTTTCCCTGTATATATATCTGCACACCATGTTTATGCATTCCTTGTGGAAGCCAGAGGAAGGTGTTGGAGCCCCTGGAACTGGTGTTACAGATGGTTAGAAGTCACCATTTGAGTTCTAGGAATAAAACTTGGGTCCTCTGCAAGAGCAGCAAGACCTCTTCAACTGCTGAGCAATCTCTCCAGCCAGCAAGTTCATTTTTAAGAGAAGGAAGAAAAAAAAAAAAAATTGATCATGTCAGTATTGATTATGCTGGAGGCAGAGTTTAATAATTGAAAGGCCATCTGACTGGGTGTAGTATTGTACTGAGGAATGCTGATAAGGTTGAGTTTATATTAACCATAGCAGTTTATATCACATACTTGAAAATGCTGCTCTGGTGCCAGATGCTTATTGGTAATACACTGGAAATTGAAACTACAAAGCAGGAAATTTGGTTTGTGAAGTCTGAAGCTTTTGTTTAAGTCCAAAGGTGTGGAATATCTCCACCAGAGGTCTCCCATATTTTACTGTTAATGTCTGAAGTGTACTGAATTCCCACAAGCTAATGAAAAATCAGCCTACTATGCCAGTAAGCATTCACTCTGAGAACTAATTTCTGCCAAGCAGCCATAAATGTGTCCCCTGGTATGGAATTTAGACATTCTTTCCCATCAAAAAATAGACATGTGGTTTAGTCCAAACCTCTTAATTTGAGAAACAATGAGCCAGCTAAAGCCCACCTAGAAAGGTCATGCCTTGGATGGAGGCTACAGAGCCTAGAAGATAGCACAGTGTGCTGCTGATCCAGACTCACTCACTGCAGTCCCCTCCAGACCCCCTTACCATAGTCCCCACCAGGCCATCTTGCTCCTGCTGGGTAAGTTCATTTCTATGCAAGGCACTGTTCTAGCTCTTTCCAAACTTCCCTGAGACTCCATGGCAATCCCACAGATAAGTCCTATGCTTGTCACTCCACTACATGAACTGTTTTCTTATAAAATATCTAGAAGAAGAAATGTGAAAGAAAGAGCATATAGTCTGTCTTCCAGAATCTTCCTCCCAGAAGGAAAAAGGAAAGTGTGTCTCTATGTGTCCCTCTAGGAATTTGAAGCTCAGAGGGGTTACCTAGAACTGGGAGGCACCTTCCTTGCCTAGAAAATGCAGAGTGGACAGACCCTGACCACATCCTCTGGAGGGCTCAGAGCTGAGATCTCAGGGGGCTTCTGAAAGGCTCCAGTGAAAGCCATGAGAGCCTGATAGGCCACCAAGCGTGACAGCACAGCTCGAGCATTCCAATCTCTTCTTGGAAATCTGGAGTCTTCCCTTCACTACAGGGTTAGATAACTTTATTTACTCATGCTAAACAGGGCTGTTTTGAAAGAGGAAATTATGCAATGTGCTATGCAAATGTGCTGTTCTGAGAGCAGAGCAGAGATAAGTGTGGTCACCACTGCAGAAGATGAGATCTGTGCCCCTGGTGGCAGGCTGCATGCTACCTGATAAGGGGTTGTGCCATGCTCTACTTGGAAGTGCTGCTCATCTGGGCCTAGTTTCTGGTAATTGCATTCATTCTCAGCGAGCTATCTGTCTGTGATGGTGAGAAAAACAAGGAGTGATTACTGACTGAGCTCCCTGCCCTGCAGACTGGGGCATTTGGGAGGACAGGGTGCACCATTCTGCCTGAGTTTCTGGAGATGTGGGAATGGGAAAGGGAAAATTCTCGTTCTATCCTCTTAAAAAGAGTTTGTGGTAGTTTTCATAGGGTGGAACAAACAGGGGATGGGTTCTTCGTGAACTTTGGGAAACTATTTGCATATTTGAGTAGGCAAGGCATGCTGATTGAGAAAAAGGAAGTGGCTGTGGGAAGCCCCACCTTTGGAGCAGGTGGAGCTGAGCCAGTTCCAACTCTGAACACTGGGACAGGCGCCTGACACCCTGTCCCATGTTGGACTCCAGTGTTTCTCCTTCCCATTGCTCCTGAGCTATGTCATAGTTACCCATCATGTAGCAGCTACCCAGTGAGCAAACAACAGGTACCTATTTGTGTCTGTAGATTGCTAGTTCAGTGTTCTCAGTGGCACACCAGGTCCCTAGAGGGCTAAGATGTAATGTCTCTCTTCTTTACTGGGGCACCAAACAGGTGTTTGTGATATGAACATTTTATAGTCATCAGTCAAAGTGGCATAAAGGCCTTACTGGTAGAGCACTTACATGCCTAGCATGCATGCAGCCTGAACTCCATTGCCAGCACTGGAAAAAAAAAAAAAAAATTGATGGAAGTGATGAAGTGCCAGAGTAATGGTTATCCGTTCAAGTACTTGGCCATAAAAGCATGAGGACCAGAGTTTGGATCCCCAGCATCAAGCATCCATATGAAAGCTGTAATTCCCACTGCTACCAGGCAAGCTGGCTCATTGAATAATCTTAGGTTTAGCAAGAGATCTTGCCATAATATAAAAAGTGGAGAGCACTTGAGGAAGATGTTTGGCATCAGCTTCATGTGCATGCATATATTCCTTCAAATATTCATATACATAACTGCCACACACAAGGAAAGAATATTTTTTAAGTGGGAATGTAGCTCAGTTGGTTGAGTGCTTGCCTCCAATGCCCACGGCCCTAGGTTCCATCCAATCACTGCATAAACCAGATATGGCGACACACCTAACATATGGAAAGTAAGACAGGAAGATCTAGAGTACAAGGTTACCCTCAACCACATACTAAGTTCAGGGCCATTTGGGCTCCCTAAGGCCCTGTCTATAAAGAAAGAAAAGGAGGAGAAGGAAGGCAGAGGTACATGACTCAGTGGGTAGGAATGCTCATCACAAAAGCCAGAAAGCAACCTAAGCTAAAGCATAGGCTCTCATGGTGGAAAGAGAAAAGTTACTCCCTAAAGTTGTCATCTAACCTTCACATTAATGCTGTGGACACACATATCCTTACTCATGCACACACAGTAATAATATTAATAATAAATATAAAATTTGCTTCTCAAAAAGAAGTGAGAAGGCTGGGGAGATGGCTCAGTGGTTAAAAGTACTTTTCCAGAGAACCCTAATTCAATTCATAACACCCACATTGGGCAGCTCACAGCTGCCTATGACTCCATCTCCAGGAGGGATCCAATAATTCTGGCCTCTATAGGTACCTGCATTCATATATACACACATACAATTAAATAAATCTTCAAAATAAAGATGAGAAACATAATTAACAAACACATGGCAGAGGGGCTGGGTGTTGAACACCTTCTTGGATCAGTCATGCTGCCCTGGCTTGTTTGCATGCGATCTAGGAAGTCAGTTGTAATTCAGTGGGCCATTTGAAAATCATTGAAGCATGCAACCAAGTTGAAAGAGATACACAGTGAACAACACCCATGGGCCACCTACCCACAACACTGGCATCCACCATTCTCTTTTATCACCCATGTACTTTTCTACTCACCATCAGTCCCTGCCTCCTAATTTGCAAGTACTGGGCATAGAATTCACACCTGTTAGGAACGCGCTCTGCCACTAAGCTAAATCCCCAGTCCAATCCTTACTTCACTGAATTCCTTTCAAAGCAAATTTCAGACCTTGTTACCCTTCTCCCTAAATACTGTAGCTTGCATATCATAAAGTACAGCTGGATTACCCCAAGCCTGCAGATGTAGGTCACTACAGCTGGATGATGATGGAGCCTATACAAATCCTCCGGCCATTGGCCTGGAGCACACAAGGCTTATGCTTACACAGAACTGTGCTTACAGGAGGGAGAGGAATGGGTATCTGTCCAGGAGCAGAGTTCTGGAAACAGTGTTGGTCAGCAGTTCTGCTGTGGTCCAAACTGAGTGCAAAGGAAGCCCAAGGCCAGGGGAAAGGCAGTGAGATAGCTAAAGCAGTAGCAGCAACAGCTGACCAGGTTGCTGTTAAAAACTTGAAACCAAGCTCCAAGTTCAATTTCTCTTCAGCAAATAGCCTACTCTCTGCATGCTAGTTGCAGCTCTCCTTTACAAACTTAAGAAATACCAGCAGCATACCTTTTCCCCTTACTCACAAAGAGATGTTTGCAGACCCTCCCCATCCCAGAAGGAGGGGTCATGCTTCATGGCTGCCCCTTGTGCTGGGAAGGAATGCTTTAGGGAGCTTCAAAGAAGACAGAGTAATTGATTGCTACTTGCAACAAATACTCCTTAAGCTGTTGCTGTACTGATGGAGAAATGGTTACTTAATTTTCTTCATAGGATTGATTTGACTGTCAGGGGAAGTTCTGGGCCTAATTGAGTGTACCCATCCATACCTAACTGCTAACTGTCTAGGTGTCAGGAGCCATATGCCCCCCATCAAACACCCTGGCAGCAATCCTTGGGTCTTGAGAGCTAATTCCTACAAGACTATTATTCTCTGTTGACCTGTAGATTGGACTGGGGCCTGGGCCTTGTCACTCCAGCCTTTCTGGGTTACATTAGAATCAGCCAGGCTTCCTATAAGGTGCTTATTAGCTCCCACAGAAACACAGTGGAAGCAACTTCCATCCGTCATTTTCGTTGTGGAATGGATTTTCAGTGCTTCAAATACCATCTCCCTCATAGTGAGGCCAGTCTCCAAAGTGTCAGATGAAAAGATCCATGGGCCCAAGGTATAAACACTTTCTGGAGGTAGGACTTAAGTCTGTATCACTAAGCACTGTGTCATAGCAGCAGTAAGCCACACAATATACCCTGCTTACAAGAAGAAAAGAAACTGAAGGGTGGAATACAGATTTTTGACTGGAGGATCTGGGTTTCCCAGTGAAGAGAGACCTTGCACTGGACAGCCTCCTATCACACAGGTGTCTTAGAGTCTCAGTCTTCAGGGTCTGCCCTTGGAGAGTTTATGTCAGCCATTTGTCATTTGTCACCTACTGCAGCTAGCCAACATCCCCTTTGGCAGCTAGCCCAGGTTGGGAATGCCCTCTCCCCTGAAGGGCCAGACTCCTCTCTGGCCATGTCCAGGGTACACGAGACCTAAGTTTCAATCAGCCTGTTGGGAGAGTGTGAAGGTTACCATCTATCTATAAGGCTGGGTACCTTCACGTGTCCTCTGTTAGTGTGTCCTTGAGGAAGGAAGTTACTTAACACACAATTCGTTCTTTGTTGTTGTTTGTTTTCATGATGTCCAGGGACATGTCAAAGCAGGAGCTCAAGACTTGACATACAAGGGCTTTTGTCATTAGTAGAAATTCTGGGGACCAGGATCACCCTTTAGATCATCTTTGTGTGCTAGCTTTAGAAAACATGCAAAGCTGGGAATGGAATGACAGCCCACACCAGTGTGTATCTGTGACCCTCCATGTCTTTATCGATCTCGTGCCACCCGTGGGCCTGCAATTTCCTGGTAGCATATGTGCAGAGAGATTGAGCCAGCTTAGATTGATGTGCAGAGGAAACCAGACATAGTCTTTGGAATCAGTTAGAGGCTTTTTGGTGTGCTAGTGGCTGGGAAGGCTAGCCTGAAGCCCTGCAGTCTTGCAATTCCAGATGCCTACTCAAAAGAATCAGGGAGCCTCTACCTCAGCCCCTCCTGGCCTCTCAAATGTAAAGATGAATTCCTAAAACATATCCAAGTTCCTAAAACTTGGGGGTGCTCACTATATTACTACTCTGGCCTGAACGTAAGGTATCAGGTTGCAGAATTCCAGTGTCCTGGAATTCCACTGGCCTAGAAATCTTGCTGAAAAGGACTTCCTTGATTCTAAATGTAGAGGGAGCCACCAATGCCAAGAATTAAATTATGTGCTGGCATCCATATTTTATCAGGAAAGGATTATTTAAATGCAGCTAAAGTCAATCAGCCCCATTTACCATTTTCTGGTCAGTAACAAGCTGCATCCTGTTGGAGGGAACTGTGGGAGAGAGCAGCAGCCTGGGGCTACAGAGAGCAATGTATTGAGAAATAGCCCTTTCAAGTATGAGGAGCACTGGGGATGTCCCACTCGAAATGCTTCTGCAGGGTCAATCGCTGCCTCCGTTCATCGTATCCTGGGGGGGGGGGGTGGCTTAGGTGAACGCAGCAGGCAAGGCCCTGCATCCTTGGGGCTAGTTCAACAAAGATGGAGGAAATGGGGAATTTCAGAGCAACAGTCATTGGGGTTACTTGAGACGTAATTGGGGATGGAGACAGAAGAGGCCAAGGGTCTGTATAGTCTGTCTGCCCTGTGGCATCACAGGAGTTCTGGGACACAACCCCAAGTCTGACTGCTTATCTCCCTCTGAGGAGGTTCACTTTGGTCAAGATCCTGCACTCAGAGGACCTGACTCTAGAGACTTAGATCAAGGGTTCCAAGGTATTTTGCCAAGCATTTGACTTTGGTTAGAAAGACATCACAACCACTTGTGACAAAGACCCAACTGGGCACCATTTCTGCCAGTACCTTTGCTGCTCTGAGGCCCCCAGGTTTAAGGAGTAAAAATGTAGACATTGGTAAGAGAATCAAGTCCCATTCTAAAAAGAGCAGGTAAGGTGGCCATGCTTGGAGAGTGTGTCTCACAGAAAAAAAAAATCTGCATCAGGGTTCCTTCAGCCTATTCTGCTGCCCTAGGAAGAAAGCTTCAGGCTGGTGCAGGTTCACTTACTTGGTTTGTGCCTTTGCTTTGTAGAGTCCTTGCAGGCTAAGCAAGAACTCTGTAATTGAACTACATCCCCACAGGTTGACATAATTCAAGAGTCCTAGTTTTTTGTTTTTGTTTTGTTTTGTGGTTTGTTTTTTTTTTTTTTTTTTTTTTTTTTGGGTTTTTTTTTAATTATTTTTATTTCCTTTTTTGATAAAAGGCAGAATGTGTTAAAGTATACTCATAATCCCAGTCCTTGAGACACTGAGGCAGGAGTATTTAGAGTTCAAGGTCACACAAAAACAGGCCCTGGGGAGATGGCTCAGTCAAGTAAAAAGTGCTTGCCATGCAAGCATGAGGACTTTTTGAATCTCCAGCATCCACATAAAAAGATAGGGGCGTGGCCTATCTACAGCCTCAGCTGGGGTTGCGGTGGGGTGCACAGGAGGGTGTTGTCATCCAGGTAATGTAGCCCATTAGTGAGCTCCAGGTTCAGTGAGATAAAAAGGTAGAAAACAACCCAGAAAGAAGCCCAGCATCAGCCTATGGCCTGCACACATGTGCACACATACAATTACAATATGCACTAGGAGGCCATTGCCATGCTTCCACTCTCCCCTTCTTTTTCCTTTCCTTCCTTTCCTTCTTTCCCTTCTCTTTCCTTCCTTCTTCCCTTATCTCTGTTCCTTTCTTTTCTCTTTCTTCCTTCCTTTATCTTTCTTTTGACATAATGGTTTTTCTAGCTAGCCCAGGATAAACCCAAACTTAATTCACCACCAATCTGTGGAGCCCAGGCACCAGCCACAAGCCAGTTGGTCTCTTTTTAGTATGCAGTAGAAGCTGTTTCCCACTAGAAAATTAGAAGACTGTGATGAACTGAATCACCCCACAACTGGCTTTTCCCCCTGGGCAGTAAGACCTTGAGATTTTCACAGTGAGTAAAATGAACCCTTTTTACTCAGGTTCTTTCTCTCTTACTTCTGAACATCTGGGTCCTCACAAACCAGGAGGAGCCCTCAGCATCCCTGGCCACAGCTCTTGGCCTACACAGATGAGTGTTTTTCTTGGGAACATAGAGATTTCTGGGTCATAGGAAGTGAAACTTTCAGTTTTAATGAAGAATGCTAATTTGCTCTTCAAATCGGCTGTGCTCATTTCTTCTCCCAGCAGTCTTTGAGAATGCCATTCTCTGAGTCCTCAGCAACACCTGATATAATCAACCGCTCTTCTTACTGCCAGCTCACTGGGTAGAAGATGGTATCTTGTTTTGATTTTGTTCCTGACTCCTTATGAGGGTGGGCCCCTTTTTGTATTCACTGGCTGTCCCCAACTCCTCACCTGTGTCCTTTATGGTCATTATATGGTTCATCTTTTACCACTGAGATCACTTGGATAATCTTCCATGTCGTTATCTGCAGTGGTTTCTGTTACTGTTTCTTTGTTGTTGTTGTTGTTGTTGTTGTTGTTTTTGAGCTATGTAGCCCCAGCCCTTTTTTTTACACACACAGAGTTGCCCAGGGTGGCTTGACCTTGCAGTCCTCCGGTGTCAGCTTCCAGTGTAGCTGGGATCACAAGTGTGATCATGCGATCATGCCTAGCTCCTTCTGTATTTTGTAATTATATTGTTTACAGTTAAGGATGGTATGTGTATCTGTGTGTGTGTGTGTGTGTGTGTGCGCGTGTGGTCACACATATATATGTCATAGCCTATGAGCAGAGGTCAGAGGACAACTTTGTAGAAGCTGATTCTCTTCTTCCACTATTCGGATTCTGGGGATTGAGCTCAGGACATTAGACTTAGCAGCAAGCACCTTTACCCCCAGACATCTAACCAATCCCTCTGCAGTGTTTCTCAAGGGAGGTCTAGGCCCAAACACTTGTGAATATAGTCAGAGAGGGATCCAGGAAAGTTAGATGGGCACCAAGATCTGGAATGTGGTGTGATAGGGAACACCAAGGCCACCTGCACTGGGAACTCTAGAGAGCCATGCTGAGAAGGTCCTGAGGCTGCCACACACTAGGACAGATCTGCCTGCTACCTCACAGGGCCTCAGCACACTGCTGTCCTGCCTTCTGACTCCCAGAAGAATCCACACCCATTCTCCTGAAAATGTAGACTGTGGGCAAACTGGGGTTCCACTCACTGGCTCATCTGAAACCTCCACATGAGTTGGAGCAAGATTTCCTAATGTGACACCTGACAGGTTCACATGCAAGTCACTCCAAGCCAGTATTTACTTGCTTCCGCAAGTACAATGGTCTCAGTCTCTGGATGCCACTTCTTTTCTTCTTTGCCTGTCCCTGCTGCCCCTCACCTGCACACTGTATTCTTATTTTTTATGAAATCTCCCTGTGTCTTCATGGGACTTTGATGTCTCAAAGACATCTCTGAAAGCTGTTCAACTTTGGGGTTTTGTCTTTCTTTTTGTTGTTGTTGTTGTTGTTTGTAGTGACAGTGGTAGGTCTTTCCCTGAAGCCCCTAAGACAGCTCAGCTCTATGAGGTAGTCATGCTGCCTGTCAGTAAATCCCACCATCTCCAACAAGCCCCAAGTCACCATCATTTGTGGTTGGTCTGATCTGGCAGACCAGTTCTTCTGAAAGTGCAAGGGCAGATAAAAGATGTATTGTCCTGATAATGGCATAGGAAAAGGAAAGGAGAGAAGAGGGAAGGAGGAGAAAGGAAAAGGGAAAGAAAATGCAGATGTGGGGTTTTTGGTTTGGAGTTTTGTTGTTGTTTGTTTGTTTGTTTGGGTTTGGGGTGGGTGGGTTGGTTGATTGGTTTTGTTTTGTTTTTCAAGATGGTTTCTCTGTATAGCCATGGCTGTCCTGGAACTCACTTTATAGACCATGTTGGCCCCAAACTCAAGAGAAGCACCTGGCTCTGCCTCCACACAATGCCTAGCTTTGTTGAATTTTTAAAAGTAGAAGATTCTTATTGAGAAGATATTTTAAATATTGAGTAAAGGAAATAAATCTCACCTGCCACAAAGAAGATACTTCTAAAAATGAGCAAGATAGCTTTCACTCTTGATAACTAAAAAGACAAGAGAAAGCCATACAATTTGGAGTTAAAAATCCAAGGTCAAAGGGACTGGAGAGATGGTAAAGTGTTTGTCTTGAAAACATTAGGACTTAGGTTCAATCCCCTGCATGTGGGTGGTATATGCTTAAAATCCCAGCCCTGAGGAGGCAGAGTCAGGTGGATCTCTGGAGCTTGAGGGCCATCCAGCCAGCTTAGCTTTATTCATGAGCCTCAGATCCCAGTGAGAAACCCTGACTCCAAAATTAACATGGGTGTCTCTTGAAAACTGACACCCTAGGCTTGCCCTTGACACACACACAAATGCACACCACCAACAGGAAAAAAAAAAAAAATTATTGAAGAAAAAAATATCAAGTTCAAATATAAACCAGGCCTGGTGGCTTATACCCTGATCCCAGCCCTTAGGAGGCAGGAAGATCACCTTGAATTGGAGGATAGCCTAGGCTATATAATGAGTTTGAGGCTAACCTAGAATATATAGCAAGACCCTGTTTAAAAGTTCTATATCCATGACCAGATAGCTGGAATGAAAAAGCATATTCTTAACATAGATAACAAGAAAGGACAAATGCAGGTACAGGCAGTTAAACACATTTGACCTTGTATTTGCATCGGAGAATGATGTCCCAGGTGTTATGTACCAAAGAGGAGATGGAAGCATAAAGCCCATAAAAAAAAGAAAAAAGAAGGGAGAATATTCAGGAAACATCCACACAGAAGCCAGGTTTCCAGGCAACTTACATCTCAGAGAGCCAAGCTGAACTGTGTTCTATTGGGGTAGCCTAAAGAGAGAGAAGAGGGGAGATTTCCTTTTCATCCTCAGTTGGAAAATGGAAAGCTGTGTATATGAGGTTGAGTGTCCCTTAGACGGTACTCAAGTTCAAGTTAGTTGCCATTTGTGTTTGAAGCTAGAATGTATCCCCTTTGTACCTTTCCCTTTGCCCAGTAGATTTGTAATTCTTTATACAGATACTGTTTTCACATCTCAAAATCATGAAACTAAATACTTTACCCTCTTTTTCATTTAAAATTGTAGAGTTTTCTACTTTTGTAGTTTGTAAGTAGCTACACACACACACACACACACACACACACACACACACACACACACACAGAGCTGGAAATCAAACCCAAATCTAGATAGAGCCTCACATATATTAAGCAAATGTCCTACCACTGAACTACCACCCTAGGCTCACATGAGCATATTGTGTGCATATTTGCTAACAGAAATCAAACCTACAGGCTTCTGCTTGCTAGGCAAGTACTTTACCACTGAGCTACATCTCCAGACTCAGTGTGATGTTTACCTCAGGTTTTTGTTGTTGTTTTTTCAAAAGCACATCTTAAATACTTTCTCATTTAAATGTAATTTTAAGCAGTAGAGTGGTACATGTAATGAAAACATGCCCTTAATCTCATCACTTGAGAGGCAGAGGCAGGTGGATCTCTGTTAGATCAAGGCCAGCCTGGTCTGTGAAGCAAATTCCATGTTAGCCAGGGCTAAAGAGTGAGACCCTGTCTCAAAAAATAAATAGGGGTCTGGCAAGATGGCTGAGTGGGTAAAAGCACTTGCTGCCTATCCTGAGGACCTGGGATCAGTTCTCAAAGCCTACATAGTGGAAGGGAGGAACTAACACCCTTAGGTTGTCCTCTGACCTTCGCACATGGTGGGATGAGACTACATGCACACACATAACTAAATAAATGTAATAAAAAGCAATTGTTTTTAAATGAAAGTTCTTCCATTAATTTTAGTGCTTCTTTATACACACTCCCATTTCAGTTCCTACTTCTCACAGACAGCTACAGCTACTGTTCAAAGTCAAGTATAGTGTTGTTATGGGTTTGTAATTTCCTATCTGATGGGAAAGTCAGGGCCAAGTTGTCCCCGATTTGGGGACATTTGGTGTTTTCCTGGTTTAGCTTTTATCTATTGAAAACATATGAAAGAAGATCTCATTGGATGGAACTCACAGCCTGGGCTGCAAGTATGATTGATGACTTCTGTTACTCAGGTGACTTCAGAGCAATTGGTGCTGAATAAAACAGATTTGAGTTACCAAGTAGGAGAAGGGACCTGTGATGTGCTATTTCATACCAAATACCTTCCTAGCAGCTGTTGTTTCCATACAAATATGCTGAGATAAGTGACCCTTTCCCCCTGTCACAGATGGAAAGCCATGGTTCAGAGGGATCAGTTCCTGGCCCAGGGTCACATTCCACCTAGTTCAAAGCTGGACTCTAAGTTGTCAGACACTGAATTGAGGATTTGTGGTATTGCTAAAGAGCAGAGAACTTTGTTTTCCTGTCTTCACATAAGCTAAACCATGAATGTTCCTGGGATCTGGGCTGTTGGGTGGTGGTTGTTATGGTGCTGGGGATCAAACCCAGGGCTTCATACATGCCAGGCAGGTTCTACCCTTGAGCTAGTGTAGCTTGTATGCCTAATACCTAGCTGTTTATGTGCTTTATATCAGTCCTAATAAACATTGCTATGAGAACCTAAAGAATCTAAGGCCTAAAGAGATGAAGAAACTCAGCAGAACTGGCTTAAGAGGCACTCAAACCCAGGCTGTATGGTGCTAACCTCACCTCATTCTTCTCTCTGCTCCTCTTCCTAGATAACAGTGACTTGATTGCATGCACAGTCATCACCAAGGACGGTGGCATGGTCCAGCGCTTCCTGGCTGTGGATATTTACCAAATGAGCCTGGTGGAGCCCGATGTGTCCAGGCTTGGCTGGGGAGTGGTCAAGTTTGCAGGCCTTCTGCAGGTGAGAGCTTTCTCAGCCAGCTCTACACACACATGCCCAAGTGTCAGCTCTATAATCACTTCTGATGACACAAGAAGGATGTGCACAACAGCCAGAATACTGCACAGACAAGATCCAAGTCCCCTTTACTGAAACCTTGATCCTGACACTCTCCCCATAGAGGAACTAATCCATTGTGTAGCTGGTCTTTCCAAATCTGTTTCACTGTCAAGTGCAAGTACTACATGCACTGTTTTTTTTTTAATTGTGTGTCCAACCATTTGTCGGTCCGACTTGGCGGGGAAGGACCACATAGTTGTATATGCCTATAATCTTGGTACCCAGGCAGTAGAATCAGGATGATATCCATATATTCAAAGACAGACTGGTCTATTTAATAAGTTCTGTGTAGCAAGACCCTATCTCAAAATAAAATTGGGTTAGGGGTAGGGTGGGAGTAAGGAGAGGATGCTGGAGCTCAGTTGGTATGGAGTGTTTACCTATTATGTATGAAGCCTTGGATTCCATCCCAGCACCACATAAAACTGGGTATAATCATACATGTCTAGAACACTGGAAGTTAGTAGGGAGAGGCAAGATGATCAGAAGTTAAATGTTGTCCTTGGTTTCCTAGGGAATCTGTGGCCAGCCTGAGCTACATGCTACCCTGTCTAAAAAAAAAAAAAAAAAAAAAAAAAAAAACAGACCAGATGTGGTGCTGGGCTGGCACATGCATTTAATTTCAGTAATTTGGAAACAGGGGCAGATGTATCTCTGTGAGTCTAAAGCCAACCTGGTCTACATTGCAAGTTCCAGACCAGCCAAAGCTATATAATGAAACTCTGTCTCAAAAACAAACAAAACTTCAGAAAGAAATATGACACCTTTAAGCCCAGCACTCAGGAGGCAGAGGCAGACAGATCTCCAAGTTCAAGGCCATCCTGGTCTACAGAGCAAGTTCCAGGACAGCTAGAGCTACACAGAGAAACATTGCTTCAGAATGAAAAGAAAAGGAAAAAAAAAAAATCAAGTCTGCTGAGTCTGCTGTAAACATGTATAGACTTTTTTCTTGTCTTTATTCCCTAATATTCACTTATGAATGAGTACATACTATTCTTGTCTTTCCTGGTCTGGGTTACCTCACTCAGGATGACTTTTTTCTAGTTCCATCCATTTGCATTCAAATTTCCTGGTGTCCTAATTTCTAATAGCTAAGTAATACTCCATGTGTAAGTGTACCACATTTTCCTTACCCATTCCTCAGTTGAGGGACATTGAGGTTGTGTCCAGGTTCTAGCTAATACAGATAATGCTGCTGTGAACATAGTTGAGCAAGTGTCCTTGTGCATACTTTGAGTATATGTCCAAAAGTGATATAGCTGGATATTGTGTCAGGTTGATTCCCATTTTCTGAGAAACTGAAGCCACACTAACTTCCAAAGTGGCTGTACAGACAATTATTAGGTCATACTTCAATAACCTAACTCCACAAAATTGAAAAATCGAAATGAAATGTACAAATATGTTGGTAGATACCACTTACCTAAGTTTAAATCAAGATCAGATAAACAATTTAAATAGACCAGTAACTCCTAAGGAAATAGAAACAGTCATTAAAAGTCTCCCAAACAAAAAAGCCCAGGGTTAGATGGTTTTAGTGCAGAATTCTACCAGACTTTCAAAGAAAAGCTAATACCAATACTCTTCTAATTATTCCACAAAATAGAAACAGAAGGAGCATTGCCAAATTCTTTCTATGAAGCCACACAGTCACCCTGATACCCAAAACAAAAAAAGATGCAACTAAGAAAGAGAATTACAGACCAATTTCACTCATGAACATGATGCAAAAATACTCAATAAAACACTGGCAAATCAAATCCAAGGATACATTAAAAAAAAAAAAATCATCCACTATGACCAAGTAGGTCTCATCCCAGAGATGCAGGAATGATTCAGCATATGAAAATCTGGCAGTATAATCCACCATATAAACAAATTCAAAGAAAAAAAAAAAAAGAACTACATGATCATCTTCTTAGATGTTAAAAAAGTCTTCAACAAAATCCAAACCCCTTCATGATAAAAGTCTTAGATCAGATTACAAGGGACTTAAACATAATAAAAATGATATTCAGCAATCCAATTGCCAGCATCTAATTAAATGGAGAGACACTCAAAGCAATTCCACTAAGATCAGGAACAAGACAAAGTTATCCACCCCCTCTATATCTACTCAATATAGTACTCAAAGTTCTAGTTAAAGCAGTAAGACAACTGAAGGGTACAGATTAGAAAGGAAGAAGTCAAAGTGACCCCAAAACTCTATCTGGGAACTCCTACAGCTGATATACACCTTTAGTCAAAATGGCTAGATACAAGATTAACTCAAAAGAAAAAAATGAGTAGACCTCCTATATAAATAAAATAACTGAAAAAGAAATCAGAGAATCAACACCCTTTACAAAACCTCAAATAATATAAAATATCTTGGTGTCACTCTAACCAAGCAAGTGAAAGACCTATATGACAAGAACTTCAAGTCTTTGAAGAAAGAAATTGAATAAGATATCAGAAAGCACAAAAGAATATACCTTCATCTCAGCACTGTGTGGAACCTTCTCTAAAACTGGCTGTATACTTGGCCACAAAACAAGTCTCAACAATTACTAAATAAATAAATAAATGATAAAGTTGAAATAAGTCCCTGTATCTTATCATTCCACCATGGATTAAATTTGGGTTTCAACAATAACTATAAACAATGGAAAGGTCTACAAATTCATGGAAATTGAACAACTCTCTACTAAGTTACCACTGTCAAGGAAGAAATAAAGAAAGAAATTAAAGACTTCCTAGACTTCAATGAAAATGAATGCACAACAACCCAAACTTATGGGACACAATGAAAGCAATGCTAGGAGGAAAGTTCACAGCACTAAGTGCCTTCATAAAGAAATTAGAGAGCTCTTATAATAGCTATTTAACAGCACACCCAAAAGCTCTAAACAAAAAGAAGTAAACTCACCCAAGAGGAATAGAGGGCAGGAAATAATCAAACTGAGGGCTGAAATCCGTAAAATAGAAACAAAGAGAACAATATAAAGAGTCAATGAAACAAAGAGTTGGTTCTTTGAGAAAATCAACAATGTTAATAAACCCTTTTCCAAACTAAATGAAAAGCTGAGAGAGAATAGCTAAATCAATATTTCAGAAACAAAAAGGGGGACATAACAGCAGACTCCAGGGAAATACAAAGCATCATTAGGTCATACTTCAGAAACCTGCTGTAATTCTTTTAACTGCTATGTGGCTACAGCAGGGCATGCTCAGCCATCCCCAACTTTCCAAGCATGCTGTTGCAAACCTGATGCTCCACTTCCTCATGCCCCTGGCAGGATTTCCCTAGGCAGATAATCAAGAATTTGAAATGTGGCTATTTTAGGAGTTTGTAGCTCCTGCCAACTTCCTCTAACACCATTGTTGCCACAGGAGTTCCTGAGAATTCCCTCCTTGGCTCTCTACAGCACAGCAGGCTCTACAGCACTCCATATCAATAGGGGCTCTATGTTTTACAGTGTGTTTGTTTTAAATGCAGTTGGTGACTAATGTCTGGCTGCAGAGATAATGAAACAAATAGTCCACAGAATGGAGAGCAGATTTCCACTTCATCTCTACTGTGCCCTGTCCCTAAATTCCCAGCAAACCTGCCTCAGCCTGCCGCTCACCCTACTTTAAAGAAGTCCATTTCCTTACTGTGTGTTCTGATTCCCACAAGGACATTGCCCAGGCTGATGTGACTGCTCACCACAGCATTGACCAGCCAATTGTTGCCTGCTCTTGATGGGACACACCTATGCTTGAAGACACTGACCCTATGTCCTCTCCTTCCAGTCTTTCAATGATCTTCCCCACCCCTGAGAGACTCCTGTGTAAAATACCATCCAGTAGATTACTTGACATCTTATTCACCAGTTTCTTTAGAACTTAATGTCAGGAAAGTGTTTTCTGTCTCAGAGGACTGATGCATGTCCTCTGTCGGACAATGAAAGTGACTGACCCCACCAGCACCATCTTTTTTGGTTCTCTTCCAATAGCTACTATTTGTCAGGCTGTTGCTATACACCCAGTTTCCTGCTTTGAATTCATAATAGTGTCACCTGACCTGCTGCCACCCTTTAATGCAGGCATTCTTTCCAAAGAGAGCCAAATGCAATGCCCAGTAGTGTAGCCCCTTACCTCTGAACCTCTTTCAGTGGCTCCCACCTCCTCTAGCATGGCTGATCTTTGAGTCCATCTTCTGTTGGGTTCACTTTTATCTCATGTGCCCTTTGACCTTTGTGGGTAGTAGACTCAGCGCAGAACCCATCCTGAGACTTTATGGGGAAACAATCCTTATATACTCACTGCTTGTCAGTGTCTTTTCTCCCTTTCACATGTAACTTGCCTAAAGTTTCTGCCAAATGGTCCTGGTGACCCTCTTTCAGGGATTGTCCCCCAGGATGCAACAAAGGACACCAACAATGTCCCATTTTTAAGAGAAACAAGGAGATAGTTTCTAACATGACACCAGGTAGTGACAAGTATTTGGAGTTGACCTCTGGTTTCCCAGAAGGAAAGATTATTGGAGTTTTCTTGTTGTGACAGTGGTGACCCTTGAAGAGGCTGGAGTGACTCTTTAATTGTTAAGCATCACAAGTCCTCATGGAAAGGAGTACTAGCCATGACACCCTTTCTCCCCTGTCAGGCCTTTGAATCTTCAAGATTTAGCCTCCTTCAGAACAAAACCAAACTCAAATTGCTGGTGTCTTTCTACAGGACACTGACACCCCTCAAACTGCCAGTCCCTGTGTCTGATGAACATTCTTGCCTTTGCCTTCTAACTATGCAGGACATGCAGGTGACGGGAGTAGAGGATGACAGCCGTGCCCTGAATATCACCATCCACAAGCCTGCCTCCAGCCCACACTCTAAGCCCTTCCCCATCCTGCAGGCCACCTTTGTGTTCTCTGATCATATCCGCTGCATCATTGCCAAGCAGCGCCTAGCCAAGGGCCGCATCCAGGCCAGGCGTATGAAGATGCAGAGGATAGCCGGTAAGTGACCTCAAGATCAGGGGCTCACCACCACAGCTGCTCACAGTGACCCAGAAAAGTCCCAGGGTTCCTGTAGACAAGGACATGAGTGGGTCAGGATTCACTATGCTTCAAAGAATGGGACGTCTCTGTTTCCCAGGTGTCTGGAGTGGAGAAAATTTCCAGGGCTGCATGGAAGAGAAGGGGCCTCTCCCTAAAAGACAAAAGACTAGAAACAGGCAGTTGGTGAGAGACAGCTGTCCTTACTCTTCACACTCAAACACCCAAGTGTACAGTCACAGAGTGCTTTGACTGCCCTTTACCATGTTGTATCCAAACAGCTCTTAGATTGGTAGAGCCTTATCTACCCATTGTTCAAGGGAAAGCTAAGGCTGTGAATTTTTAGTCACTTAGAGAACAAATTTGCAGAGCTTCCTACTCAGAGTTTTTGTTTCAGCTCTGGGCATGGAGCACAGGACCTCACACGTTCTAGACAAGGGCTGCCTCTGAGCTACCCTACCCTAGCAGAATTTCCTCCTCCACCTTACTATCTCTTGGTGAGAGGCCAGCACCCAGCACTAGATTCAGAGTTCATTTCACACCTCACATGGATTGTGGGGTTTGCATTGTCCAGACTGTCCTGCTAAAGGCCCTTAATTGAGTGTTTCTTCATCTCCTGAAGTGAAAGTCAAAGCATTGTCCTGGGCCAGGGCCTCTGGGGTGGGGTTATCCTAACCTCTCTTTCAAGATTCTCAGGTTAGAGCTGTAGCTCAGATGGGAGAATGATTGCCTAGTATATACAAAACCCTAGGTTTGATCCTTGATACCATATCAAACCAGTTGTAGTGACACATGCTTATAATCTCAGCACTTGGAAGATGGATGCAGAAGGCATACAAGTTTAAGGTCATTGTGGCTATATAATGAGTTCAATATCAACCTAGGCTACATGAGCTCCTGTCTCACAACAGATAAAAATAAATAAATGAATAAAATAAGTGCCTTCAGTTCAGATCCAAACAGTCCTTCTGTTGTGGCTGCCAAGAAGGATGTCCAGCCCACTGTGAAGAGGGCGTTCTCTCAGGACAAAGGAACAATAATTTCTGGATGGACTTCGTTTCTGAACACCAAAGTTATGGGTGCTGTGTATGCCTCTGTGATATGCACTGAGTCGTTCCCCCTTCTTATTTCTGTTAGCTGGAGCCTGGCCTGCAGAATCATTACAGCAGTATTTATAATGTGTAAAGTGACTTAAATCATTCAGCCCTTCCTTTCAAGATTTATTTCCAGACTTTCCCCCCGTAATGTGAATCAGTTTCTCACAGCTGACATGAAGGCCAGATATTTCATTTAAAAATTAAGGGTTGCACTGTAAAGTGGCTACTAGCATTAACACCTTGGATATTTCTTAAATTGATTTTGTAAAGCCGGCCGAACTAATGTCATGAGTGTTATTTAAAGAAAGATGACAGCTATTACATGTGAACTCATAAATACAAATATATATACACACATATATATGCTTTTCTGTATACATATGTATTTTCAGAGCATTTATAGTCAAGATTCCACTACCCAAATATTGAATAATCTGAAATAGGGCTGGGGCAATGGCTTAGTCAGTAAACCATGTTTAACAGTTAAACATAACCATGAGATTTGGAGTTTACATTCCCCAGCATCCATGTAAAACCAAGGTATGGCAGCATATAGCTATAATCCCAGCCCTTGGGAGATGGAGACAGAGAAACTCCAGGGCTTAATGTCTAGCTAGTTTAGCTCAACTAGAGTGTGAAAATGAGGCTTGCAAGGTGACTCAAGAAGTAAAGGTGCTTACCACCAAGTCTAATGATCTGAGGTCAATCCCTAGAAAGTATTTGGTAGACACATAGAACTGACTCTTACAAGTTATCTTCTGACCTCAACACATGTGCCATGCCACACATGGGTGCCTGTGTGCACACATACATGCACACAAACACACACACACACAGACACACACACACACACAAAATAGATGTAGGAAAAACTTTTTAAAGTTGGATAGCATTCAAGGAAGATGCTCAGCATTGACCTCTGACCTCCATATATACATGCACACAAATGCATGTACACCCACACATATACATAGACACACACACAAAACCTTTGAAAAAAATCTGCATCTGTATTGAAACTATACAGACTTTTTCCATGTGATTACTCCATAAACAATACAGGCAAGAATTCCTTCCATAGCAGTTGCGTTACATTAAATCTAAGTCATCTAGATATGATTGACAGTGAATAGGATGTTTATAGGTCATGTACAGATTTAATTTTATTCTACATAAGGAACCTAACTACAGATGTTGGTATCTTTGGGGAGGAGTACTGCAGATACTGAGGGTTCATCCATTTGTATAGCTTATTTGTCCATGTATGCCTGTGCACAAATTTTTGGGGCAAAATTGTCTTCACTTGCTCTGGGATCTGAAAGTACATGAGAAGCCAAGCCTTTGGGATCTTTTATACAGATTTCAAGGTGTAGATTGGCCCAGCATTTGTTCTATCCAGCCAGGCCTGGAACCCTTGCCTTCTTGGTCTGAACCTTGGCTGAAGCCACTACTTCTGTTGTGTTTTTACTTCTCTAGGGTCTCCCACCTCAAGGCTATCTGTTTGGATCCCCCAGTGTCACAATGTCAAGGCTAGTATCACTCTAGTCTGATGCCGAGTCATATCATACTGCCTGTCGCCTGTTCTACATGCTAAAAACAAACTATGGTTCTGTCTGATTATAGCCCTTCTGGACCTCCCAATCCAGCCTACTACTGAAGTCCTAGGATTTGGTCTCAGCTCCTCCTCCTCCCAGCACCTGCCTTTCCGTTTCTATGACCAGTGCCGCCGAGGCAGCAGTGACCCCACAGTGCAGCGCTCTGTGTTCGCATCTGTAGACAAGGTGCCAGGTAAGCCTGCCCTCCTGGTAGGGCCTCAGGGTGCTTTCCTGACAGGCCTGATGGAGGCCTTCCTCTCAGAATCCAGGCTGCTGGAAGCCCCAGCTTCATAGAACACTAGTGAGGTACACACCCAAAATGCGGCCTCAACTTTCCCTTTCTTCTGTTGCTTGGGTTTGGTTTTCCAGAGATTTGTTAGGTATGTGAAGAAAGTTCTCAGAATCAAGACTAAAAAGTTTCTTGGAAATACTTGACTGGTTAGTAATGAGGGTTGTGGAGAGATGTCTTCCTTCTTGTAAGATGACTAGGATAGTGTGTGGTTCCTGGTATCCTGACAAGGGTAGAAACGGGAGGAAGTCCCAATGCCCACAGGCCTTCTGCTTCTTCCATCTGGGAGCAGCTCCTCCCACTTCCAACAGTACTGTCTCCAGCCCTCCTGCCCTCCCCACAAAGGGAAACTTGGGTGGAAAGTTCCATAAGAGGTAGCTCTCCTTCCTGATGCATGGGCCTAAGTACATCCAGATGCCGCAGATCCCACAGGCGGGCGGGTGGGTGGAGTGGGGCATGAATGGATCTCTTTTCTTGATTATAAAACATAGAAAACTGAATGGGCTCTCCCCCACTCTTAACACTTACACATTCAGGGCCCAACAAACTTGAATTGCAAGTATGAAATAATCTCAAAAGTGATTGTTGATGTCAGAACAACAAAAAGCCATGACAGCCTGCCCAAATCCAAGACCTTGTTCACCTGTGATTTAGTCTATGTTCATCCATGATTTTACTTATTTCATGTATAGCATAATTGTATATATTTTTAAATCCAACAAGATTTGATAAAATGTAAAGTTGAGCCAGATATGGTAACCCCTTTAATCATAACACTGAAGAGGCAGAAGCAGAAGGATCTCTGAGTTTGAGGCCAACCTGTTCTACAAAGTAAGTTCCAGGACAGCCAAGGCTACACAGAGAAATCCTGTCTCCAAAAAAAAAAAAAAAAACCAAGGAAGTTGCTCCAGAAGAAGTAACATGTGAACAATTTCTTGCATGTCCTTCCAGAAAAGTTTGTTTGCATGTCATGTGTATGTCTTTGTGTGTGTGTCACACGCAAAGTATATGCCATGTATGTGTATGTGATTCTCCATTTTGGATACTTAATTTGAAGTCAGCACTATATGTTAACACAAACAATTGACTCATTAACTATTGTCTGCTCTTCTGTTGTATGTCTGAAACAAAGCATTCTCCACAACCATTTTATGTTGATAGATATTCCACAACACCCTGCAAGGGGAAGGTTCTAAACCCTGTAGATATATATAACCCTCAGGTGAACAACAACAAAAAGTCACTCTGCACCCCTTCCCTTGTGACAGCTTTCTCTCCAAATGGCTGGCTTAGGCTGTGAGATGTGTGGCAACCTGTCTTCATCCTCAGCTGTGAGGCGTGAGATAGTTCTGCCTTCTAGATCCAGGTTCTTTTTGTTAAAAGTCCTCTGCTCTGCCTCCTTGGAAACAATGTTTGCTCAGTCGATACAAACCACCAAGACTGAGCGTAGGTCAACTGACACGCCCTGGCCTAGTAAGTGATTCCTTCTGTGGGGCATCACACTTCTTTCCATCCCAGAACTTATTGGTAAAGGAGAAAAGCCTGAGTGCTGTTTCTCTCTAATCTTTAGAACCAGGTGGGGTGTGGTAGGCTGAGCATACCCATCCTCAGCATCTGTACCATCCCTTTGTTAAGCACAGTACCAGGGGATAGCAGCCCTCTTCCTTGCCTCTCCAACCCTTCAGGGGCTATGATTATCAGGCATTGCAGTGGAGCCTGGAACTTTGCTGGTTGGTGCCACCAGGACATTACTGGTCCCAGGACCAAGCCATACCTGTGAGGTGTAGAATATGTCCCAGGGAGCTGCTGCAGAAAGCCATCCAATCCTTAAGTGGCTCTAAAAGAGTCATGAAGCTTGAGCAGGGATAAGACATTGTCATTATTGTCCCCCATGGCTTGACATCCTCTTCCTCCAAGCTCCACTGCATAACTTGATACCAGAGCAAGTGCTTACAAGGTGCTTAGAAAGCCTGTGCTTCAGGGTTAGAAGGGTGGGTGTTATATAGGAGGAAGGGTAGCAGCCCACCACTGTCTTCCCAGCACTTAGCACCCCAGCAGCTATTCAAGAGCTCTGCTTAATTTCTTCTCCACAGCACCTCAGTGCTTATTCTACCCCAAAAGATGCCCCCTGCAGACTTCCCAGGAGATCAATAGGGGCAACTTCCTCGGTGTGACCAGTTCCCACTAGCTGGGTATTCCCAGAAATCTACACCTCTCCCTTTGATCTCACCAGTCAGAGGGATGTATACACCTATGGGCTCCTTAACAAAGCACCCCTCCCCCAGCTTCCACTCCCTGGGGCAGCTGCAGCAGTCCCCTCATCAACCCTCTACCTCCCTTCAGCATGCCTCAGGGATGTGGACTTAAGAGCCTTCATGAGCTTGAGTTCTTGTAGATTAATGGCTGTTCATAACAGTAGAAACTGAAACTAAAAAAAAAAAAATGCTCTTCATAACTACTGATAATTTATCACATATAAAACACCAAAAACATAGCTATCTGTGAATGGTAACTCTGTTTGGACTTGACAGTTTAAATCTCAATACCCTGCACAGCATCAGTCAGGCCTGCCTGGGTTCTCCCTCACCAGTCCTTCTCAGAGGAGCCTTCCCATGACCTCTGGGAGCTCCTTGGTCACCTTAGAGAGAGCAATACTAAGAGGAAGGGTGGCTTACTGTTTGCAGGCTCCAGAGCACACCTGGGGAGCCACTGCTGTGCCATGGGGTCCTGCCCTGCCTCCTGGTCTTTACACTGGCTGCTTTATCTAGGTCTTCAGTACCTGCCTCTCAGGGACAGCCCAAGCTCAGCGTGTGGGCTGCTTCCTCCAAGATCACTGTGCTGGCCAGAGCCATACCCTTCCCCCACCACATTGCCCTGATCTAATTTCTCCATAGGATTCAGTTCCTTACCTGGCTGACATGTGTGTGTGCCTGGATTGTTTTCTTTTCTCTGTGGAAAATGTCACTGTTTGGAACTGTCTGGTCGCCACTTCAGTGCCCATCAGTGGCTTCATTTGATATTTGTCAAGTGAAATGTAAGGCTGCACTTGCTCCTATCAGCCTTGGAGCAGGTCCCCTCCAAAGTTGTCGTCTTTGTCTAAACACGAAGAAGACAGAGATATCCCATCTAGGACCTCAGGCATCTGGGGGGCTAGGCTTAGTCTGCCCAGGGAACATAAGAGGGCCAGGATCCAGACCTTGATCAGCACCACCATCTAACTTGTGTTGCTGGACTGACATGTGTCTCCCAATCAGGGGTAACTTGGTGATAGTTTAGGGTGGCTGGGTGTTACTGAACATGCCCCCCACCCCGCAACTGCCTTCCTCAGCTTTGCAGAGCCAGGCTCAGGAGCCTGTACTCTGCAGCATTCACAGCTACTTTCTGGAGCCTTAGGATGCCACCTTCCAAAATGATAACCCAGGCTGTTGACTACCGGGACTCTTACCAATTCAAAGAGTAGAAACCAGCTCTAGCCTGTGCATGGGCAATTCTCAGAATCCATTGGGACACACTTTCCTTTCTGTCTGTGTCCCAAGTGATGCACAGGCCAGTGTGTCTCTCCTTTAGACTCTGAATTTGATTGTATTTGTTGGAAATATGTCTCACACTTCCTTGGGAGAAACAGTAAGATGGACCAGTGTTTCTGTAAAGGCCAGGTGTAGATCCCAGAGCAGAAGCTCTTCCTGGCAGAACTTCCCTCTTATGACTGAATTATGTTCCTTTTGCAGATATACTACATTTTGCTAATTCATTGCCCCCTACTAAATACACTTTTTGGTTGTTGTAACTAGGGACCTTTGTGTGTAGATTTTAGTTTCAAAGCATATGCCTAGCTAGCAGTAACCAAATGTTTGTTTAATGTTTTGAGAACTGCCAAACCATTTTCTCAGTCTTTTCAACCTTTAGCTGAAATTGTTGTTTATTTTCCATTTGCACCATGGCCCTACATTGGAATGGAAGGGACTTAGAAGGAACCAGTTTCTCTAGACAGTGCTCAGGGACACAGTTCAGGCAGGAGAAGAGCCCGGGGAATGGGTGTGTGTTGCCTTACCATCAATCAAGCCTGCTATGGGCTGGCCTTTTTTTTTTTTTTTTTTTTTTTTTCCTGCTCAAGTCTGGCTTTGAACCAGTTAGTCATGGTTTGGGTACCAGCAGAGTCAGACTTGGTGCTGTTAGGACCATCCTCTGCTTTCCTCTCTTCCTGTCCCAGCTTCCTGACAACTTGAGGAGTTGTCTGACTTGGGACAGACATTTAAATCCCAGAGGAGTGGTTGCTGAGTTAGCTCAGTTGGTAAAGTGATGACTGCATAAGCAGTGAGAAGCCAAGACAACGCTCTGGGGTAGGACAGACAGATCTTTGAAGCTAACTGCCTGGTCACTCCACTTTATTTGATAAGATTGAAGCCAGTGAGAGATCCTGTCACAGGAAACAAGATAGATGGTGCCTGAGGAACAACACTCAAGATTGTTCAATGACCTCCACAGGCATATGCACAGGAACACACAAATAAATTCTGAGGCTCTGGGGAGGCCTGCTGTCCAGGTGTCATCAAGGCAAACAACCCAGCCTTATCAGGTGCCAGGCCCAGAACACTTAATAGTTCCCTGGAAGAGCCTGCCATTCCAGGGCACCCTTGGCAGCTGAGTAACCCAGGAGGAATGTAAGGGTGACGGGCTGGGAGTGCCTGTGCTGAGATCCAGAGGCAGCCCTGACTCCCTACCCTTGGGACAATATGTGAGATGCTAATGTCCTCTTGGTGGGGGTTCCCAGGAAGCAGTGTTTAGGGTTGTTGCCTTTCTTGTTTCTGATTATAAAAGAGCCAGCTATCTGCTTCCAGCTCCCTAAGGCAAAATACCCTTTCCAGAGTCAGACAGGAATGAGCCTGCAGCCCTGTTCAGACTGCACCAGTGAGCTCCAGAAATGTAATTCCTACCATGTTTTTTTATTGTTGCTTTTTAAAAAGCAAATTGATTGAGCTGCTGAGCACTTTATAAATTATTTTCCTCTGCTATTCCCAATAATTCTGTTTCCCTTTGCATGTATGGAAGTAACCTGCCCAAGGGTATAAGCCTGACTGAGCACCTCAAATGATGAGCCAAGTTTCTCTTAATCTCTGAGTGACTTACTTTTCAAAATCAAGGCCTAACTACAACCACCCTGATCCAAGACAAGCCCACATTGTCAGGTGTGTAGTACACGCATGTAATCCTAGCACAAAAGAAGTTTAGGCATGAGGACTGAAAGGTTGAGGCCAGCCTAAACTACACAGAAAGAACCTGCCTCAAACATTTAAAAGTAATTACAGAAATCCTGTCTATTTCTAGAAGTATGGGTTGTGTTGGGGAAAAATGAGTGTACTGGACATGTTGTACATGTAATTCTCTCCTCCAGACAGCTCTCAAAGCTGCATCCCGGCCTACTCCCTCTACTGACTGAGCCCTCACAGCTCACAGGAAGTAGACTGAGCCTGTCTCTAACCCTGCTTGCTGCAGTTTGCTGCATGGCTGCCTTTGGTGATGATGCACCGGCTCACATGGTTTTGCTGCCAGTCTCAATGTAACAGTTTTTAGAGAGCAGCCTCACAGGAGGGCCATGGTTAGACAGAGTGTACCCATCCCCATAGTCTGTACCCCACCATTACACAGACCCAAGTGTTTGTGACAAGATACTGTTGAGAAAAATGTTCCCTCCGGGCCACTTCCAGAGCAGGCTAGTGGCAGGCTCTTTGCACACTGGTGTTCTCAGCCTGCAATGAAAACAGGCGGAAAGGACCCAGAAATGACCTTGGCAAGCCAGCATCAGTTGAACTCTGACACTGGTCTCTAAGAGATCACCCTTCAAGAGTTCGGCTTAGGAGCTTGGGAGATGGTCAGTGGGTGGAGAGCACTTGCTCTACAAGCATGAGGACCTGAGTTCAAATCCCCAGCACCCACATAAAAAGCCAGGCGTGCCTGTGTATATTATAACCCAGAATTATGGGGCAGAGACAAGTGAATCCCACGAACTTCTTAGCCTAGTCAAAAAGATGAGTTTCTAGTTTAGTGTGAGACCCTGTCCAAACGTTATAAGACAGCGAGTGAGAGGCAATGGAATGAAGTGCCCTGCTCTTGCCTCCATATACAGGTATGTAGCATATAACACACACAGAAGTCAAGGGTGGGGGTGACTTCCACCAAGAAGTCAGCCAGGAGTCCCTGCTTGCCAGTCCCCTTTTCAAGATACTAGGGCAGCCATGAAGAGAAAGCTTCAGAGGCTTAGGAGTGGGAGACCTAGAAGGAGCTGCAGAGCCTGCCAGCAAGATTCTGCACAGGGGTCTCTTTGAGCAGACACAGGAGCATTTGTTCTTTATAGCCCTCTGCCTTGTTGAAGACACAGGGCTCAACCACCCAGCTGAGTTCTCAAGAATTGAATGTTGCTTCATTGCTCAAGGGCATAACCTACCTCAGACCTCACAGATGACTGTGTACCCTGGAGCTTTCTGCATTGGGCAGTGTTTGAGATGCAGCAACACTCCCTGAACCCATGCAAGTGATATGGGAAGAGACTGACACCTTATGGTCCTCGCATTTGATCTTGGCTCTCTGCCTGGAAGGAAATATTTGGGAACTGAGCCTCTCTGACAGGGTAGAGCAGACAGGCCTGTGCCAGCATTGCGACACAGCAATGGCCCAATGGCCCTGCTGCACCTGTGTGTACTGAATGGAGCCCTGGAACCTGGGCTGGGTCCAGATCCAGCCTCCTGTTCCACCTTACACTTGTTACATAGCCTTAGAGATATCAGTTGCTTAACACTGCTGAACTATGCTCTTAGCAATAGCTAGAGTAAGAAATTTTAATGTATGTATAAGTGTGTGTGCGCACCTCTTTTGTGATACATAGTGCTTCAGTCGGCAAAGTGCTTGATATACAAGCACAGGGACCCAAGTGTGATCCCCAAAACCCAACAGAAGGCTGCTTGGGTACAACTGTGGGATGTGACAGAGGGTTAAATTTTATACTGTGACCCAGAAAAGATCTGCTTGCAAGCTTGTGACTTGCAAAGACATCAGGGCCTGGGCCAGAGAGGAGCAGGGATTCAGCCTCACAACAGTTCTAAGAAGCCATCTTCATTCCAAGTCTGCCAATGGGAAATCTGAGTGGAGGAAGAGGGCCATTTTGCCCAAAGTCACCCTTGAACTGGGGCAATCTGCTTGCTACCCCATAAACCACTGGGTCTTCAGTTCTGAAGACATTGGGTGGCAGAACAGCAAGAAGCCAGTGTGCTTGCCACAGGCCCCTGAACTGCATAGTACTTCACTCCCTCCTTAATGATCCAAGAGTGGGACAGAGGATGTGGCTTATGTGGATAGAGGTGTACAGCTGAAGGAAAAGACAAACCTGAGTGTTCCACATGGGTAGATGTTCTAATTTGTTTTCAGATGCTGTGATAAACACCAGACAAAAAGCAACTTGGGGAGCAAAGGGTTTATTTCATCTTCCAGTCCATCATCAAGGAAAGCCAGATCAGGGTCCTAGGGCAGAAACCGAGGCAGAGATCATGGAGGAGGATACTTACTGCCTTGATCTCAATTACCTTTCTTATATCTGGGATGGTACCGACCACAGGGGTCCCTCCTGTATCAATTAGCAATCAAGAAGATGCCCACAATCTGATGGAAGCAATTCCTTAATTGAGGTTGCCTTGTCCCAGGTTTGTCAAGTTGACATCAAGATTAGGCCTCATGGGAGTGTAGGCATGTGCAAGTAGTGATAATGGTGTGGGGGCCAGAGGTCAGCTTTGGTTGTCATTGTTCAGAAACGGTTTACCTTGTTTTCTTGAGAAAGAACCTCTCACTAGGACCTAGCACTTACTGATTAGGCTAGGCCAGTGGCCAGTAAACTTCAAAGATTCTCCCCAACTCCAGGATCACTGGTATCTGCTGCCACACCCAGCTTTTCTTTGAATATTGGTTCTGGGGATCAAACTCAGGTTCTTTTACTGACTGAGCTATCTTATCCCTGAGAAAATAATTACTTCTTTATCTTTTGATGTCAATTGCAGACAAATACTATCTGTCCTTAGCAGATAATTAATAACAGAGACAAAGAAATAAAAGTGTGTTTGCAGAAGTATACTTTTCTGGCCCTTGCTTTTGCCTGTGAATAAGTGAAGGTTCCATATTTTGCCTCAGATATTCTTTGACTAGCTCAAGGAAGCCCAGGTTGCTTTCTGAAACAGGGTCTGAGAAACCACTTTTTCATTTCCCAAGAATTAGCCACTGTTCCTACTTTTGCGATCTGAGAGAATGAATTGCTGAGTAAGTAGTATTGCTGATTTTCAGACAGCTGAGAGGGAAGTTAGGTGATTCACAGGAACTCATTAAGAGTGAGAAAAAAAAAAAAACAGCAGACAGAGATGTGGCAATAAGTGTCAAAGGTCAAGGTGGGAGGGGGCAGGCAGAAGTCCTTTGACTTTGACTTATACATACCCCTTCTGTCTTGGCCTGCCAGAGGAGGTAGTCCTGTGGTGAATGCTCACACTGTCTTGGGTGAGGAAGGGAGCAGCCCCTGAGCCAGTGCTTACTGAGTGCTGGGCTGGGCCTATGCAGGTGGCACATAATGGGAGGGAATACTCTGCCCAGGTCTCTCAGTGAGCACAGGGTTGTACCAGCCAAGGAGTGAAGAAAGCAATCTAATACAGGATTTTACTGCTTGTATAAAGAAACAAAAAATGTCCTCTATTGTCACTCAGAAATCTATCTTAGAGGTTTTCCTTACATTAGTCTATAAGAGTGTCCTCATTCATTTTGACATTCACAGTCCATCATCCAGGCTGGCCCAGAAGTAGCTGGGCAAGATTTTGAGTCCAGTGAAGTCTGTGGTTAAAAGGCTACAGAGAAGCCACCACAGCACTAGCGTGAGCAAAACATCAGAAAGCCTCCATTTCTGCTTCTTTGAGTGCCCTTTGTGCAGTTAGCCAGTGAGTGCATTTGCTGAGCCCATAATCCAGTCCACCAATCCTTGCTTTTACTCCTCCTATTGTGGTCAAATCCAGAACCTAGTAATGCTAGGCACTGAGCCACAATCCCCCATTTTCAATTCTTTCATTTTTGAGGCAGAGTTTTTTGTTTTGTTTTGTTTAATTGTCTAGGCTGTCTCAAACATTCAATCCTCTTTCCTCAGCCTCCCAAGTATCTGGAATTACAGGTAGGCTTCACCATGCCTAGCGTCTCCCTGTTTCTTTTTTCTCTGTAGCCAACATCTTACTGGAATACATTTGTATTTGTGTTCATCTTGCTGCTTCCACTTGTTTAATGTGATTTTATTAAACAGTACACAGGAGTGTGTGTGTGGTGTGTTTATAACTTTTGTTTGTTTGGGTTTGTTTTGTTTTATGGAACTAGGGGTTGAACCCAACCCAAGACCATACACATTACAAACAAGTACTCCACTGAGTTATATTCCCAGCCCCTGTGATTGTTTTTGACACCTCAAATTCCCAAAGGATTGAAAGTCAATATTACCTGAGAATGACAAGCATAGCTGTTTCCCAGCATCTCTTCATACTTAAAAATCATCCTTTAGCCTGTGAACTAGGACTGACAGTGCTTTACAGTCTCTGGGAGCCCGCTGGGGGGGGGGGGCTGGGTCCTAAAAAGCCACGCTCAGGCTCCACTTGAAAGTGACAAAAGTACAAGCCAGGCATGATGGCACACACCTGTGATTCTAGCACTTGGGTTACTGGAGCAGGAGGGTCACACAGTTGAGGACAACCTGGACTACATAATGGAGTCCAAGCTGGCATGGACTACAGGACAAAACCTTGTTTTAAAACAAAACAACAACAACAAAATTGAAAGTGTGATTTGGGGAACAGATGCCCCAGTGGTGGCATGCTAGTGGGGCTGTGATTTGCAGGTGTCCTCAAAGACTCATGGGTGTGATATACATATAATATCCCAGAATAAAAATCACAAGCTGGGGATGTAGCTCAGCTGGTAGAGGGTCTGTCTAGTGTCCATAAAAACTCAAGTTTTATTCCCAGCATCACATAAACCAGGCATGATAGCATGTGACTGCAACCCTATCATTCAAGAAGGTAGACAGGAAAATTTAAGGTCATCCTCAGCTATATACTTCAAGGCCAGTCTGGTCTACATGAGACCTTTCCTTAAAAACAAATCTTATTTATGAATGCTACCTTTGTCCTATACAGTAGACTACCTATATAAAATAAGGAGAGCAGCCAGACATGGTGGCTCACTCCTTTACTCCCAGCACTCAGGCAGATCTGTGAGTTTAAGGCCACGTTGCTCTACAAAACAAGTTCCAAGACAGTGACTACACAGAGAAATAGTCTTGAAAAACCAAATAGTAGTAGTAGTAATAGTAGTAGTATGAGAGGAATACAAGAAAATGTAGTGTGAAGGTTAATATAATATTGTCAACATGACAGGATCTAGCATCATCACCCTGTAGGCATGCCTCTGAAGAAGTATCTATCTGGATTAGCTTAGCCTCTGAAGAAATATCTATCTAGATTAGGGTAGCCTCTGAAGGGATATCTAGATTGGGTAATTGAAGTGAGAATAGCCACCTTAACTGTGGGTGGCACCATGTACTGAATGAAAGAAGAAAGCCAACTGAGCATCAGTGTTCATCTTCCTCTCCTCCCTCACTGTGAATCCAGCTGCCTCACTCTTGCCATCATGATTCGCATGCCATGGTGGACTAGTGAAACTGAGCTGAAATATGCCCTTTCTTTAAGTTGCCCTTGTCAGGCTGTTTTAATCTGGCAGTTGGAAATACAGATAACATGCATAGTATCATTAGTCCCATATGTACCTCTGGGCAAGCAAGACTCAGAAAGCAACATCAGAGGCTCAGAGCAGGGCCTGCTTCTGGTCTTGTACTGGCTTCCTGGGAAACATTTTACCTCCTGCCCTTTGTTCTTCCCTTTCCTGCTAAGTGGGTTTCAGGGTTCTGCAGAGCTTCTGAGATAAAGTACCTTTTGTTGTGGCTTTCTCATCATGGTGACCTCAAAGGTAGCAGTTAGGTCTCAGATGCCAGGTTCCACATACACTCCAGTCTCTTGGATTGGCAGGTTCCTCATAAACCTTGGGGACAGCCAAGTGGCAGGTGTTCGTGGAATGAGCCTTCCCTAAATACCCCTGGACCCCATACCCAGCCAGAAGCCCAAGGGAATGCACAACAGGTCAGAATAGCTAGCTTGATGGACTGACTGCTTATGTCTCTGTCTCCATGACCTGCTTTCCCATCTCTGCCCTGTCCAGCAAAAGGACCTTTGAGCTGGCCAGCAGAAAGCACCCACCAGAAGTGCTGGACTCAACAACTTGAAGGCTGCCATTTGAGCACCTGTTTTTAATGAGTGCATCTTAACTCTCCCTAGAGTTAAGTCCCAAACTTAAGTTCACACCTGCCATTAGCTGTCCCATGACGTTCTATAGAGCCCTGAGCCTTTGCATCCTCTTGTGGAGTAGAAATGCAGCTGCGCTGGTGCTCTACAGAACCACTGACCTGGGGTCATTATGAGGAGGTAGCTGGCTCAGGTGAAAAAGCACACCCAGCCATATTCCCTGCTTCCTCCAGGCAGCACCTCAGGTGCTCACAGGGTCTGGTCAGGGCTCTCTGACTCTGCTGGCAATGCTATAGCACCAGGAAAGCAGACTGAATATTGACTTTTCACATAGCTCATGTGCACCAAGGCCTCCAGAAGCCTGTAAGTACTTCAGGCTGAGACAGCCCCACAGGAAGGACAGCATAGTAATGGTGATTGGCATGCCTGAGCTACTGGACATGGAGGACCCATATGCTAGACACAGGGAGAATGGGAGAGGGCAGCTTCTGGACACTTCAAACAGGAGCAAGTAGATCTGATTCTCAGCTGTCTAAGCTCCCAGCTCCTGCTGGGTATGTAGGGGATGGAGGTGGCATATGAGACGACTGGGGTCTCCCAGAAGCTGGGCAGAGTTAGGTAAGCTGTTTGACATATCTGCCCCTGGGAACACTGCTGGCCCTGATCCCCAGGCAGAACCTCCATGTTGACAAAGTGCTTTCCATTAGTGAGCAGTGAGTCCCAAAGGTGGTGGAGTGCCAGTCAGTCACACTACTAAGAAGTGGTCACACTTTGCTCACAATTCTGATCCCTGCCAGCTGTTCTAAGATAGAAACTTCTCAAGAGCTTGGCCCCACTAGCTAGAGAGTAGCTTGAAGCCTACTGCATTGCCAGCAGCAAGCTGAGTATCTCATCACCCCTTAACAGTGATCTGGTAATAGTTGCTATTGCTCTCCTCTTTGAGCAAGGAAAGAGACCAAGACCAGAGAGAGGTGGAGCGCCTCACCAAAAGCCACATAACAGTATGTGGTATTGCTGGATATCTGCCTGGTCCATCTGTTCTGCAGCCTTTGGAGTCCAGGGAGACCCCTCAGGAACAGACCAGAGGAAGCTCAGACCATGCCTGGAGAGGCTCTGATTTGATCCTACCTACTAGGCCCTCACACCTGACTCCTGAGCCAGGCATGTTTGCCTAGTAGATGTGACATGTGAATAGCTTTCTTTCCTACTTTTTCTTCAGCCAGGTGGCTCACATCCAGAGCTCTCTAAGATGATATTACTGAAAAGGCCCCAGCCTGCAGTGAAAATCCAGAAAGTTCAAGAACTGAACAGTGTAGTCAAGTCTTTCAGGGGTGGGAATTTAGCTCATTGCCTTTAAATATATAAAGGGGCTTCTGTGAATAAAGTGGATTTCCACTCATTCCTTCTTCAGCAAGCATTCACTGAGAACCTGCAGGTGCCAGGTGCTGGGCTTGGCTTCGTGGCCCTGCCACAGGAAGTTTGCCATAATCATCATACAAATTCTCATATCCTCTAAGGAGGATGTCCTGTCTAGTGAGAACCATAAGGCTGCCTGAGCAAGGGGGAGGGGGGAGGTGCAGATTCAACAGAACAGGCAGATGGAGAACAGCATGTACAGCCTGCTGTTGGTCTTTTTTACTCTTTTGGCTCCCAAATACATCACACAGTGGCTTATTCTTTTTTATTAATGCCCAGCCTTAGCTTGATTTGTTCTAGCCAGGTTTTCTTAAATTATCCCATTTATCTTTTGCCTCTGGGATGTTACCTTCCTCTATTTCTGAATATCTTTTCTTTCCTTCTTATTCCATGTCTGACTGTGTGGCTGGCCTCTTGCATCTTCCTCTACTCCTTTTCTTATTCCTTGATCCTCTCCTCCCAGATACCTATTTATTCTCTCTGCTGCCAGCCCCACTTATCCTTTCTCCTTCCTTGCTATTGGCCATTCAGCTCCTTATTAGATCAATCAGGTGTTTTAGACAGGCAAAATAACACAGCTTCACAGAGTTAAACAAATGCAACATAAAAGAATGCAACACAACACATTATTAAACAAATTTCTTCCACTGCTGATGGGAGATGTCTTTCTATAAATATTTTTCTCTTATTGGTTGATGAATAAAACACTGTGGCCAATAGAGCAGCAAGATAGGCAGGTCTAGGAGATGAGGAGCATTCTGGGAGGTGTAGGCAAAGAGGAGTTGTCATGTGATCCCTGAAAGAGGGCTCAGGTGATTCATTCTCTGGTAAGGTAAGACCATGTAAAGATACATAAATTAGTAGTTATGGGTTAATAATTAAGACAGAGTTAGCCAGTAAGAAGCCCTAGTCATCTACCAACAATTTAATAATTAATATAAGTCTTTGAGTGTTCATTTGGGGCTGACAAAGCTGCCAGGAAAGAGTGTTCATAATACACAGCATAAACAAATAATATTCCACAGCAGCAGGAAGTCATGGGCAGGGCCAGGTCCACTTGGCTCTCATGCCTTCAACTATGTAGTATAATTGTTTCATTCATATAGCATCATAGGGACAAATGGCTGTGTGCTCATTTTACATGCGGTTTCTTTGAGGTTCCAGCTGGATGGCTGCCAGTCTCTTCAGCTACCAGGCCCAGGGCTCACTTCTCCCAGTAGACACATTGGGCCTTCCTCTGGTTGTTCCTTCATGGCATCGTAGGGATAGTCAACTGGGTAAGCAAGAGGCCCATCAGCTTGTACCCCATGGTAGCAAAGAAAAACCAATCCTCTCTTAGGCCTAAGAACTCAGCCTGCCCTAACAAGAGCCAAGTGGCCAGGCTTTAGGAAGTGGAGTCAAGCCAGGTGTAATAGCAGACACCTTTATTCCCGGCACTCAGGAGGCAGAGACAGGCAGATCCTAAGTTCAGGGCCAACTTGAGCTACAGACTGAGTTCCAGGACAGCTAAGGCTATAAATGAACCCTGTCTCAGAAGAAGAAGAGGAGGAGGAGAATTTTTTTCTCCTCCCTGTCGTATGTTCCTCAGCTTGAGGCCTTATGCAGGGCCAGCCAAGTTTTATTATTATCATTATTATGTTGAATACAGATATGGTCATTGTAGGCAGTTTTTCATGTCCAGCCAAGCAGTTCTCTCTCACCAGTTCCAGCCAGGTCCCAAAGAAACACACAGAGACTTATTATAAATGCTCGTCTCATAACTTAGACTCGTATCTAACTAGTTCTTACATCTTAAATTAACCCATATTTCTTATCTACACTCTACCATGTGGCAGTACCTTTTTTCAACACAGCATGTTCATCTCCTGCTTCCTCAGCATCTGGCTGGCAACCCCCATTACCAGCCCTTCCTCATCTCACTGTCCTATCAGTTTGGCTCTCCTGCCTAGTTACTGGATACTCAGCTCCTTTATTAAACCAATCAGAAGGTACCTTGACAAAGACACATCTTCACAGTGTACAAAAAGATTATTTCATAATACTTGCCCCTTTTTGTCTAATTAAAAGGGAACAACAAGAACAGTTATTAAATAAGAATTACAGTTACAATATCTAGTCCATTTATATTTTGCAAATTAGAGAAAACACTATATTTATCTATTGTGTCTTTGTGAGTCTAAAGTTTTGTGCCTAATTTACCTTTTATCATAATTAAGGAAAACTTGAAGTCTAATTATTTGGTCTTTAACTCCATCAAAGACCTGAGAAGGGTGTAGTATTACCTAATAATAGGGGCATCTGGCTGCCTGAACAGTCACCCAAAGTTCCTCTATGGTGTTAGGGCATCCATCATTGGCCTATAGGTGTAGTATATCTGACAGACATTTCTAAGAAGCAGAGAATTTTGAAGGACTGTCCTACCTTGTCTTGGAAAAGTTTGGCAGTCACTTTCTTTTGCATCCTTCTGGTCCAGTTTGGACAGTACACTGTCAGCAATTGAGGCACAGGCAGTTTTTTGACCAGTGGCTAACTTTTGCCAAAATGAAAGCAAACTCCATAGGGAGTTTCTTTGATGACCATAATCTTTTTTGAAGTAAACCGGTGCTGCCAGGAATAGACATATTGCACTGTCATGAAAAGCCTTATGTTATTAAAACATTTTAAATGTCATATTCTGTAGGTCTTGGAAGAGTTTAAAGACAATCTCTTGAACCTTGGAAATAAACCTAACATGACTACAAGTTTGATCATCATACATGAATATTAATCTATATTTCTTAATTATACATTACATTTTAATGAGCTGCATAAGCATAACACCCCAAACAAGAAGAGAAACGTGTGTACAGTATAACAAAAACAACTTTAAATTTGTATCGATAAACCAAAATCCATACCAATGTTAAATATTTTGAGATTAATAGTTGCTTTTTTAACTAAAGTTGATTCAATAAACTACCCTTTTACTTCATGATTTCTATACTTTTTTTCCTTTAGAAAGATATGTTTGAATTTAACTCCTTTAACTTTTTTAAAACCAAAGCTAATAATAACTTGTAACCAACCCCCACTAAATGATGACAAACTTCCATAATACATCTTTTGAGAATGTGGGCATTGTTTTCTCTAGACTGCTTCCTGTCTAGAGAGATGGGGCACTGCATCTTTGGGTGAACCTTGAGAAAATCAGGATAATGGTTAAGTCTTGGCTGGAGCAGTCAGTGAGGCTGGATCATCTGAACCAGCAGTCTTGAAACTGTTCTGGATGTAAAACTCTGAAGAAATTGTGCTACAGATGCTCTGAGATATTGGATCATCTAGGCCATCCATTTTTTGTAACATACATATCTGCAGTAATACAAGTATTGACAATGTGTTGTACACAAGTTAGCCAAAGTTGATTTTTTGTTTTGTTTTATGTTTGAGTAGGTAAAATATGTGTTATATGTTTTGTGGTTTGTCTAGGTTTATTTTTTTTTATGTCTGTAGCTAGGATTTTCTCAATCAGTCTTCCTCAATCAAACCTGATCATCTTCAACTTTGAATGAATCCACAGCCTTTCATTTTCTGTGGGAACAAAAGCATAACCTCTTCCCCAAAGCAACACATATTTTGACTTCCATTTTGAAAGTAAGACATTTTTTAACTATATGGGTTGGTTTAATCCAGCAGCCTCCCTAATCCCAGGTGTTTTAGCAGCTGCTGCTCATTCATCATCAGTCAAAAAATTAAAAGACAACACAATAACATACAGGATCCAGATTCCCCAAGTATTTTCCATTTTTATGTGGCTTTTTTCTTTTATATTACCTTATTCCTTTTTTAGAGACTTTATTATTTTTAACTATTCATATATATATATATATATATATATATATATATATATATATATATATATATGACTGTATCCTTTCTCCTTTCCTTCTCAAGCCCATATACATTTTTTAAGCATACTGTAACCTGTTTAGAGGTTTCTTTTGTCCAGATAAGTCTTTATTGCATATCTGTAATCTTTTCTATGTGCATGAACAAAACTTAAACCACTACCCAGCTTAGCTCATGGCATGCTGACAGCTGGCTCTTCTCCACTTTGACCCTAGCCTCATGGTACTGACAGGAGCCACATTTACAGCCCCATCTCTGGGAAGTTTTTGGGTCTGTGCTACCAGTAGCACACTGCCTGATGCTCATAAACTGCATTTAATGCTCCATGGCAGGTCCTCTTCAGAGAGCCATGCCTCTGTTTGCCACTAGCACCAAACCTACCCCAGAGAAAGCTGTCACATTTGACTCTGTGTTTCAAACTTTGTTTTAAAACTTTCTGAGGCTTTATGTGGATGTGGCCCCTGACATTGGGTACCATTTATAGGCAGAGGGGTTGTGTGTGTGTGTGTGTGTGTGTGTGTGTTTGTGTGTGTGTGTACGTCCGTGTCCCAATGGTCAGTTCTGTCTGCCAGCTGGCTCCCAAATAAACCATAGAGACTTATTATTAATTATAAATGCTCAGCCAATAGTTTAGGCTTGTTGCTAACTAGTTCTTACATCTTAAATTAACCCATATTTCTTATCTTCGCTCTATCACATGACAGTACCTTTTCTCAACATATCATATTCATCTTCTACTTCCTAATAGTCTAGCTGGCAATCATCACCTGACCTTCTATCCAGCATCCTCCCAGTTTGGCACTCTCACCTAATCTCTTCCTGACTAACTATTGGCCAGTCAGCTCCTTTCTTTAAACCAATCAGAAGGCATCTTGACAAAGACACATCTTCACAAAGATTATCCCATAACAGCTCCTGCTATAGGGTGCATGTGGAGTCAGCAAGCACTTCTGCACCTTTACATGGGTTCCAGGGATCAGAATTGCATGGCAAGTGCTTTAACCTTCTGAACCATCTGCCAGCCCAGCCCCATTCAACTTGTGGGGAGAAATCAATCAAAGCTCTGGCAGGAGCGTCACCGCTATATTTAGAGGCTTCTGGTTTCTTTTACTGGCCATCAAAGCTTGAGAACTGGGTAGAGGGAGGTTTCCTTGACTTTCTTGTATGTGGCTCCATAAGAGGACTCCTGATAACCATTGCAGTGACTACACCCGCCTGTCAGCCCTTCCTAGTACCAGATGTGGGTAACCTGACACAAGACACTGTATAACTGAGAACCCTCTTCCCATGGACCAGTTGTTTTGTCTGATGGACTCCCTTTTGTATAGCAGTATGCTCCCTCACACGCTTGGCATAGAAAGGAGCCTAGATATTAGAGTAGGACACAGAAACCCTAGATCCACTTTCAATAGTGGCCAGTTTAGTGTTAGCAAAGCCATCATGGGCACAAGTCTCTATCACTCTCTGTTCCAAAAACTGGTGAGGGAAAGATTCTAGCACTGATTCTCAATCTTCCTGATGGCTGTGACACTTTATGGTTGTGGTGATCCCCAACCATAAAATTATTTTTCATTGATATATTATCATAACTCTAATTTTGCCTCTGTTATGAAGCATATAGTAAATTTTTTGGAGATCTGTCAAAGGGGTTGCAACTCAGATTGAGAACCACTATTCTAGATGATACTTCCCTCAGGAGTTGGCGGTGTCTGGGAAGGGGACACCTAACCACAGTAGCAGTAGTCCAGTCTGTGCTTGGATGGTGGGGTGTAAAGGTTAAATACAGTGTGACCAGGAAGGTGGCATGGCCAAGCTGTGACAACCACTCGTGGGTTGTGGGTCATCAGAAGGTAGCAGGATGAAGCCTCACAGGAATGATGGTAACTGTTCAGAATCTATCAGAGGCCCAGTAAGCCACTGGACCCTCAGAAACCAGGCTGACAGTCACACAGCCCTTTGAGCAGGAAAACACTTGGCCACTGCCACCACCACCCCACCCCACCCACCCCCACCCCCCCCTACCACCACTCCACCACCCCCACCCTCCCACCCCCCTACCCCCTGTCTCAGGTCATACTTAGCAGGAAAGGCCAGGTAGCTGAGAACATGTCCAGGTCAACTGGTTTCCAGAGCCACTGACTGAACATAGGACCAAAGCATCCTTGACTATGTCTCCCTGGGCCTGTTTCCTAGGTGAGAGTCCAGCTGTTTTCTTTGTTGTTGTTTGTTGGTTTTTCTATATTGGGGAAGGTATTGTTGTTAGATGGTTTTGAGTTCTGTTTTTATTTTTTGTTTGGTTTGGTTTGGGGTTTTTTTTTTTTTGTTTTGTTTTTGGTTTTTTTTTTGTTTTGTTTTGTTTTGTTTTGTTTTTTGGGTTTTTTGTTTGTTTTGGGTTTTTTTGTTTTGTTTTTTTTTTTTTTTTTTTTTTTTTTTTTGTTCGAGACAGGGTTTCTTTGTGTAGCCCTGGCTGTCCTGGAACTCACTCTGTAGACCAGGCTGTCCTTGAACTCAGAGGTCTGCCTGCCTCTGCCTCCAGAGTGCTGGGATTAAAGGCATACACCACACTACCAGGCTTGCTTTTGTTTTGTGTTGTTTTGTTTTGTTTTGTTTTTTAAATTTTGAGTTTTTTGAGACAGGGACTCTATGTAGCCCTGGCTGTCGTGAAACTAAGTATATAGACCAGACTATCCTCAACTCACAAAGATCCCCTGCTTCTTCTCCTTAGATCTGGGATTAAAGACATGTGCCATCAGGCCTGGATCAGCTGCTTTCTTGAAGGAATAAATACTAAATAGTTCAGGCTTATTATAACCAGATGACTTCTGTAACTAAGAAACTCTACCCTTACAGTCAGAAGCAGATACAACTAATATGTAAGCAGATGGAGAGTTGGGTCCAGTAAACCTCTGGCAGAAATGGGCTTGGCACCTTTTTAGTTAGGGCTTCTATTGCTGTGAAGAGATACCATGACCATGGCAACTCATATTAAGAAAAACATTTAATGGTGTGGTTTACAGTTCAGAGGTTTAGTTTATTATCATCATGGTGGGACATGGCACATGCAGTCAGGCATGGTGCTGGAGAGGTAGCTAAGAGTTTTACATCTTGTACAGGCTAACAGGAAATGGTCTGTCTCACTGGCATGGCTTAAGCATATATGAGACTTCAAAGTCTGCCTCCACAGTGATACTCTTTCTCCACCAAGACCACACTTACTCCAACAAGGCCACACCTCCTAATAGTGCCACTCCCTATGGGAAGCATTTTTTTTCAAACCACCACATTCCTCTCCCTGGCCCCCAAAGGCTTGTAGCCATATCATAACGCAAAAATGCTTTCGGTCCAACTTCGAAAGTCCCCTTAGTCTATAACAGTCTCAAATTTACTTGAAAGTTGAAACTTCAGAGTCTCTTCCAAGATTCATGTAATCTCTTAACTGTAATCCCCTGTAAAATCAAAATAAAAGAGCAGATCACATGCGTACAACATCTAATGGGACAGGCTATACATTGCCATTTCAAAACATAGGGAAGGGAACATAATGAGGAAATACTGGGCCTAAGCAAGACCAAAACCCATCTGGGCAAACTCCAAACTCTGTATCCCCATGTCAGATGTCAAACACCCTTCAGATCTCCAACTCCTCTTAGCTTTGTTGACTGCAGCACACTTCTCTCTCTTGAGCTGGTTCTAATCCCTGTTAGCAGCTCTCCTTAGCAGGTATCCTATGACTCTGGCATCTCTTTTTGGGGTCTCCAAGACAAACCAGGTTTTACCTTCACAACTTCATGCAATGGCCTCTCTAGTCCTCCATTCATGACACCCCTGACATGTGCCTGGCCTCAACTGCTTTCTTTAGTCTCAGAGGAAGGTTCCATAATGCCTTTATTTTATCCTTGACTCTAAAGCCAGAGCCATGGTGCCAAGATGCCATGTTCTGCTGCTTGCTAGTGTTGGAACATGGCTCCCTCATTCAACTACATCTTTGCCAGCTTTCTGTTTTCCATAGTTTCCTTCAGTGCCTAAGCTTGACTGTCCTGGAACTTGCTCCAAAGACCAGGCTGGCCTCAAACTCAGAGGTCTCCAGCCTCTGCTTCTGCAATGCTGGTAGTATGGGCATGCTCCATCACACCCAGCTCTAAGCTTTTCTTTAATCCCTTTTTACCAATTGGATATTTAGCTGGGTGTGAAGTTGCCCTGAGGTCACCACTCCCTTTATTCTGTTTCTTAATTTGTTTATCTCCTTGAACACAGGACTTAGCTCCACTCCACTCCCTGGTGCTCCTTTTCTCCTCACATTGAACATTTTATAACTTACCCTGCTCAGCTCGATCCTTTTCATTAGAGATCGTCATCAGAGTTAACACTGATAACAAGACAGAGTCTATACCAGGCTGTTTTGAGAGTTCCTCTGCAAATGAATTTATTCCAAAACTCTTCACTTTATCCTCGGGCAGACTCTTCTTCAGACAAGGGCAGAAAGCAGCCACATCCTTCATGAAAAAAAGCACAAGACTGGTCTTTAGGCAACATACTAACATTCTTCTCTAAAACCTCTTGATCCAGGCACCCACAGTTCAAACCACACTCAGCACCACTGTCTTCCATGGCATTAAACCACTGAAAGTTTTCAACTGCTTTTCTAATCCACAGTCTTGTATCCCTTCAAACAAAAACATGGTCAGGCTTATCACAGCAGTGTCCCACTCCTGGTACCAACTTTGTCTTAGGGTTTCTATTGCTGTGAAGAGACACCATGACCATGGCAACTCTTATTAAAGAAAACATTGGTGGCTTACAGTTTCAGAAATTTAGTCCATTATCATCATGGTGGAGCATAGCAGCATGCTGGCAGACATGGTACTGGAGAGGCAGCTGAGAGTTCTACATCATTCACAGGCAACAGGAAGTGGTCTTTCTTACTGGGCATGGCTTGAGCATATATGAGACCTCACAGCCAAACTCTACAATGACACACTTCCTCCAAAAAGACCACACCTACCCCAACAAGGCCATACCTCCTAATAGTAGTACCACTCACTTTGGGTGTCATTTTCTTTCAAACCACCACAGTACCCTGGTGGGAAAAATCCTTTTAAGGTACATGTCCATATCTGTGTCTTTAATACTAGAAGCCACAATATGTTTCCATCTCACTCAAAAATGGTCTGTATCTTGCTTTTCCCTGGGAGAACTGTGTACAGCTCTGTCTCTTCCTCCTAAGATGCCAGCAGTAAAAGAATTACTGTATTGGGCTCACTGGCAGAACATGGGTGAAGGGTTACTGACAAAGGAATAAGTAATCTCAAAGCAGCTACACTGGAAAGCCTTTGTCCAGCATGGATGATGGCTTTCTTATAATCACACAGACAAAGCCCCCTTCACCTAGGCTTCCCATAACTATGTATTCTATCTTCTCCTAAGACCCCTGTGCCATAAGCAATTGAGGAATACAAATGGCTAGGAAGAGTGACCAGACTCTCGGGCAAGGGTCCAATGACCCTCCACTGCCTTTTCATTTTAGGAGGGAAATTCAATAGTCTGTAGGCCAAGGAAGCCCACTGCCTACTCAGTACCTCTGTAGCATTCAGTGCCCTCCACATTGTTTCCTCCTCCTCTTCTCCGAGGCCTCCTCATCCTATCCAAGCCATTATTTAACTATAAACTGTAGAGAAGGCAGATCTGGATTTTGTATAATGCTAAATTCCAGCTCCTAGAATATAGGACCTAGCCTATGCCAGGCATCTTGGTGGTGTTCAGTAAACACTGAGTGGATATATGGTTCTGTGCACTCACACAGAAGGTGGGGAGGACACAAGTGGCTGGGAGAAGGATGGATGGGGTGATGGATATATAAAGGAGGTGGATGGATGAGTGAGTGGATGAGGAGGGAAGGAGCCAGCAAAGCTTTAGTACTCCATTATTTGTCTCCTTGTATGTGCCAGATATTGTTCACTGTAAACCGAACAGATCACCCCTTTTGGATCATGGAGGCTCTATGACCACCATAGAGGCTCAAGAATTGTCCATCATGATTAATGCTCTGGGGCACTGTTCCAAGAGCTGAAATAATAGTCAGGAAAGCACTGTTACCTGGTGCTAGGGTTCAGGAAGACTGCTCTGAGGAGAAGAGGCAAATCCAGACAGCATATGTCCCAGATAAGGCTCTGCATATAAGAAAGCCACTGGCCTCTAGCAGATGAAAGCTCACTGCCTATGTGATGCTCCTGCCACCACTTCAACTGACCAGAGAACTCCCGTTGCCACCATTGCTGAGGTCAGAGAAGCTGGCCGAAGGTGATTGTCACTCTTGTTCCCCTTCAGCCAAGAGCATTGAGTACCTCCTGGCCTGGTTCTGTGCTGAGTCCTATTGGAGGGAATGTTCTTAAACTTGGCCTTACTAGAAGAATGAGATTCTCAGGCCATGTACAAGAAAATGAGCGACAAAGCAGGGTAGGGGAGAAGGGCACATCTGACTTGCTCACAGAGGTGACACAGTACCCATCCCCCACTACAGGTTACATCAGAATTGGATAACTGAAAATACCCTAAGTGGGTTGTGGTGGAGAACATTATATCAGTTGGATGTAGTGGCATGTATCAGTTATTCCAGAACTCAGGAGGTGAGGTAGGAGAACTGCCAAGAGTTTGAATCTAGCTTGGGCTACACAGCAAATTTCTTTCTCTAAAAACCATTGTCAAAAGTACCATTCCAACTAGCTGGGCTGTCATGAAGCCACCACCAGGCAACACACACACTCATCTATGTCCACTTAAGGCCACATTTTCCTTAAAATATGAAAAAAGAGCTTGGAACCTGCTGCACATTCCAGAACAATCTGGAAACCTTGATGCAGTCCAAACTCACCTGGCATCCTTCCCCTTCTAAATTTGCCTTTTCCCGTTTCTTTTTGACTCTGAAGAAAAATTCTCTGTTCTTACTGGTAAGAGCCTCCTGTTCCTTCTCATTCCTGTAAGTCACGATGAGTTTGTATTTCATACCTTTCCAGAAGTCCGCTGGTTGTGGTCTAACCTCAGAAGCATGGCTTATGGGAAGGGCATTAGCTCTACTTTTACAAGTGTTAGTGAAGGCTCAGAAGCACGCATGGAGTTGTGGATGTGGTACCTGCTCACTGCTCTGGAAGCAGCTCCAGGTTCTGAGACAGTGTGCCAGCAGCTCCATCCAGTTCACACTCAGCACTTTTTAAAGATGACTATGATGCCATGGAGGCAGTTAGGGCTAGATGTATGGTAGAGGCCAAGGCTCAGAGCCTGAAGGACACCATACCATGCTCCCAATGAGAATTCCCTGCAAACCAGCTGACATGCTTATCTGCACAGTGAAAGTTTACATGAATAACTTCAGGGAGGTAGGGTTCATTTTTCTAGCGGTTTTAAGGGATTCAGTCCATTGTGGTGAGGAGGACAGCTTACCTATGTCATCTAAGAGGCAGAAAGAGACCATACCCAGGCCAGGAGGATCACTTTGTGAGTCACCAGCTACCAAGTTTGATGATCTAAGTTTGATCCTCAGAATCTACATGGTAGGAGAAAACTGATCCATGTGCGTGTGCATGTGCACATTTACACACATACAAATATGGAGAGAGAATGCCTGTACCGCGGGCTCCCCCTTCCATCAGCACTTCTAGACTATAACATAGAGAATATAGATTCTGGCACATCTCCTCTAATTACTTAATTGTCTCAGAAATATCATCACAGAGACCCCCAGAGTATATCTTACTAATCTTGTAGGCCCTTGTCTTGAAGATCCAGCCACTATCTAATGTCAGCATCAGTGATAAGCCTAGAACCTGTGTCTGTCTGTCCGCCATTATGGCACAGAGTGTTCTGGGTATGCAAAGCTGTTCACCTTGAGATCACAAGAGAGTTGGCCAAGAGGAAAGAAATGGAGTCTACCCATAAAAGGCACATCACATCACACTTCCTCCAGCCACCCCTCACCTCCTGCAGCCCATTCAGCTGTCACTTCACCAATAGATTAATCCAGTGTTGGGGTGAGAGCCCCATTACCTTCTTTCCTATGAAGATCTGCCTCTGACCATTGCTGCACTGCAGAACAAGCTTTCAGTATACAAGTCTATGAGAGATACTTGATATCCGAGCCTTAGTCTCCAAAGCTCTGCTGTGCTTGTTTCTGTCTATACTTAGCTCTTGGACTCCCCCACAATGTTGTCTCCTCCCTGGGGGTGGCCATGAAAACACCGTTGTCTCCCAAGATATGGAGCAACTCAGATGATGAGCAGAGGGCTGGCAGTCACCCCAATTGTAACTAGCAGTGGGCCTCCACATCTGACAGGTGATATGCCCTGCACACAGGCCCCCAGGAGTCCCCAAAGGAGCCTCTGCTGCTCGCAGGAGGCAGGATGTGCTTCTGTCCAAAGAAGTGCTCTGGCGATTATTTATTAATTGAGAAAGGGAAGAAAAAAAATAATAGGGTTTCCTGGAAAGGGATAAAAGTTCAATATGATAAACTCCCGAAAAGCAATCAAAGGCCAGAGAGGGCAGAAAAATAAAGGACAGAGAGAGTAGGAGAGATGATGAATCAGAGTGGGGCACGTTAGCTGTCAGGGAAGGGGCCGTATTTCACAGCCGTGGGGTGCGGGGCAGCGGTGCTGAGCTGCCAGTGGGAGCATGCCAGGGCTGCAGGGTGGGGAGGCAGCTCTCCACACTGAGGTCACCAGGCCCAGGGATGAGCTGCCATGACAGGAACAGATGGATAGTCAGCTGTTTCATGTGACTACATGCCCCGTCGTCTTCATCTTTGTGCTCTAATGAGTGAACACAGAAAATTACCTATCAAACTGCAGCTTCTGGCAGCTCACTCCCAAGCACCCATCAACCATCACAAGAGAGGGCTGGTGACACTGCAGTTCACTCCCCATCCCTGCCTTCTCTGGGCTTTCTTTTTCTCATTAATGCCCCCCATCTCTCTCTCTCTCTCTCTCTCTCTCTCTCTCTCTCTCTCTCTCTCTCTCCGTGTGTGTGTGTGTGTGTGTGTGTGTGTGTGTGTGTGTGTGTGTGTGTTGCCCGTGAGGTACATAAAAATATTAAAACAGAGGCTGGGGGGATGACTTGGTGGGTAAAGACCTTGCTGTGCAACTATAAGGACCTGAGCTCAAATCCATAGCACCTATATAAAAAGCTGATGTAGTGACACACCTTAGCATTGGAGACAACAGGAGAGTAGTGTAGACAAGATAATCCCTAGAACTCACTGGCCGGCCAGCCTAGCTGACAGGTTCAGTAAGAAATCCTGATTTAAAAATTACGGCACGAAATGATAGAGGAAGACACCCAGCATCAACCTCTGACCTACATACATGTATACATATAAACAACACACAAATACGCATACTGTATATACAAACACAAACACAGATTAATACATTACAAAGGACACTTCAGGCTTTGATTGTCCAAGCCAAATTGCTTCTACCCCTCAATATCCCACACTCAGAATTTGGCTGACCCCTTTCCAGACCTTTCTCTTTGTAGCTACATTATGTGTGAGCATCCATAGCCCTGGCCCTAAGTCTGTCTCTACAGTTCTGAAATCTAAACAACTCTGAAAACCAAAATATTTTTTCTAACTTATTGGTAGCAAAACAAGCCCTGCACTGTTTCTGACTGTCTGCAGCAGTTGCTACCACTTGCTCTGAGTGGACACACTCCTTTCCTATGGAAATTTAATGTTTGGTTTCTCCTGTCCAAAGCCCAGCCATAGGCAAAACAGAATTTGTGTGTATGTATTGCTTGGCTTTTTAATACCTAAAGATCATAATGCCCAGACACATCTAGCCACACAGGCTCAGAATAAGGAGCCATGAACCATACGTGACTGGTGTTTCGGTCTGCATTTATAAGCTTATGTAATCTCACAGGCTCAGGATAAGGAGCTGGGACCATTACTGCCTGGTATGCTGATGGATCTCTGTGAATTCCAGACCTGCCTGGTCTACAAGAGCCAGTTCCAGGAGAGGCTCCAAAGCTACACAGGGAAACACTGTCTCAAAAAAAAAAAAAAAAAAAAAAAAAAAGAAAAAAAAAAGAAAAGAAAGAAAAATGAAAGAAATAAATCTGGGTTGTTGCTTACATTGCATGCATTCCTTTCTGTGGCTGTATAGTATTCCACAGTGGGTACTTCTATCCAAGTGTTTCAGTGGCCCCAGGCTTTCACTGCCCAGGGCCACAGTGAGCATCACTGAGCACACTGATATGTATGTGTTCTCTCCAAGAAGCAGAACTCCTGGGGTGGAAGTGTGGGGGTGGGCAGAATCTTAATGTGTAGCCTAGAACTCTGTGTAGATTAGATCATACTGGCCTTGAACTCACAAGAGATCTGCATGCCCCTGCTTTAAAATGCTGAAACTGAAAGTATGCACCACCACACCCAGAACAAGCCCTTGTTCTAACAGTGCTGTGACTCTTGTGTAATGAAGCCCTCTCATCTTTAACAGTTGCACAGCACCCTGTTGTCTTTGTTTCTTGAGGTTGCTTTCTATAACAAGAATTTATGAACTGGGTGCCTTCAACAACAGGTGTGTTTTGTCTCACAGTACTGAAGGCCAGTAGTCCAAGGCCAAAGGGTAGGTAAGGTTGGCTCCTTTGAGGATGGAAGAGAAATCTGGCTGCAGGCCTCTCCCTGGCTCCTGGGGATCACTAGAGTCACCTGCCATGTGCTGTGGCATGTTGGAATTCTCCCTGTCCCTGTGTGCTGATGAGACAGCTTTTCCCTGATGGGGGATGTCCTTCTGCATGCTGTGAATATATGCTTCTTTTATTGGTTGATGAATAAGGCTGTTTTGACCAATGGACAGGCTGGATTTAGCCAGGCAGGAAATCCAAACAGGGATAGAGAAAGATAGTAGACAGAGTTAAAGAAATGTCATGTAGCTACTGGGAAGGCAGGATACCTGGGCATTCTCTGGTAAGCCAAGACCACTTGGAGATATATAGATTAATAGAAATAGGTTCATAATTAAGCGAGACCTAGCCAATAAGAAGCCTGAGCCATTGGCCAAACAGTTTATAATTAATATAAGCCTCTGTATGTTTATTTGGGACTAAACAGCCTCAGGACTAGGCGGGAAAGAAATCTCCATCTACAAATAGCATCCAAGACAGAATCTTGCATCTACATTTCCCTGATGTGACAGAATGCTAGACAGAATCATATGAAGAAGGAAGGCTCTATCATAACTGCTGGTTTAAGGGTCTCCGTCCTTAGTCACCTGGCTCCATTATTTTCAGGTCTGTGGTAAGGTGAGAGAATTGTGGCAGAGGGACATGGTGGATGATAGTTGCTTATCTCATGGCAGCTGCAAAGCAGGGACCAGGGACAAAGTGCTACTAGGTCACACCCACAGTGACCTAATTCCTTAAGGTAGGCCTCCGCTCTTAGTTTCCACCCCATCCCTGCTAAAGCCATCCCATCATGTATCCATCAATGAGTTCATCCATTGAAAGACTGTAAAGCCCACCTCTGCACACTGTATTAGGGACCATGCCTGCTATGGAGTTCAGTGGGGACCTTTCAGAAAGAAGCCACTATAGTGAATATCACTGTATCCAGATCTTTGCTTTTCATAAGCCTAAATTATACTGGATTTGGACCCATCCTAATGACTTCATCTCAACCAGCTCCATCTGCAGAGTGACCCTATTTGCAAATCAGATCCTCAGAGGTCAGAACTTCAGCATGAGAATTTGGGAAGGGGAAGAGTTCAGTCCTAACCATCTAGATCAGCCAAAATGTACTGAGTCCCCTCACATTGGCACCAGGGTGTTTTTTGTTGCTGGTGCTCATTGCAAATGACATCGCAATGATCCGTGCATCTAGTTCGCCCACTAGAAGCTATCCCATAGAGTTAAGTGGGTGCGCCTAGCGGGACCCACCCGGACTTGGATTCTCATTCACCCTGCTCTTCAGAGGTGCCATCAGACAAGGCCCCTTCACATACTTGTGCACATTTGCCAGCCTGGGCCCAGGAGATCCTTCTGTCATTTCTCATTTTTATTTTCCTTCTCCTTCCTGCCAAGAAAGAGAGTCCACAGGTTAATAGCAAAACAGAAGCCCTAATGAGAATGTCTGTGCAAGCATGTTCTCTTGTTGTCACAGAGACAAATAGAAATTTCAGAAATACAGGGGCCTTTGGGTACCAGACATTAAATCCATCAGTGAGATCTCAGTCCCAGGGCAGTACGCCAGGACCAGGAGAAAGCATTTTCTGATGTAGTCAAGGCTGAAGAAGCCCATGTCTAGGGCAGATTGGGAACAAGCTACCAGGCAGTTTGAGGTAGGAGCTCTCCAGAGCCCTCAGATCCTGAAGAGCTTATCAGAATAGGGGTTTTTAAGGCTGTATTCTAGAAGCTGGGGTTGGGAAGGAGCCTGGGAACACACAGCTTAATAGAGGAGGACATCAGAGATGGAGGCCTAAAGAAGCCTGTCAGAGAACCTGAGGGCGGTACAAGGGGAAACAATGGCTGGTGGGTGCTTGAGTCCTTGGTCAGGGAGTCAGTGTTGGCCACACTTAGCACGAGGGGCTCCGTGGAGAGACCAGGGCCGAATGCAGGGAAGGATAAATTTAGCTCTTAGGTGGGGAATACCAACCTCAAAAGTAGTACTGAAGTGGACGCCTCAGCCTGGCCATCTAAGACAAATTTCTTGCACAGATAAAAGCCCCCCCAAAAAAGGAATACTGTTAACCAGCCACTCTGCCAATCCAGGTCCAGGAGGGAGTCTTCCTACCCTGCCCATATGTTGCCCAGGAAAGGTGCTGCCTTGTTCTACTGAAAGATGTTAGGTCTGTGTTCTAACAGTTGCATCTTTAGTGGGACTGATCCAAACCCAGCCTGGATATTCCTGGTAGCTGGCATCTGCCAGCTCCTTCCCAGTTGTCTAGTAACTGAGCAAAGGATGTGTAGTGACTCTGGGTTCCTTTCTCTCAACTGACGCACTTGTTTTCATGTAACACCCTGACATGACTTTCCCCTGGACAGCGCTAGGGATCTATAGGGGTACCAAAGGTGGAGCACCTTTCACTATGATACCTCCAAGGGCAACTGTGTCTTCTTTCTGCCACTGCTCTTTATGGGGAAGGAGAAAATGTCCAGCCCATCAATATTTGGAGCTCTAATCACCTGTTTTCAGCACCAGAGGTCAGGAAGAGGTTGAGACAGTTCCAGGAATTCAAGGCTCTAAAAATGTGGGGTTGACCGAAACAGATTTCCAGAGAAGGGAATGAAGGAAAGAACCCCAAATCTCCTCTCCACCCCCTCCCCAGCCCCTGGGCATCGGCCACTGCATCTTGGATTCTTGGGAAGAAATGAAGTCAGTGCACCCAGCTATGCAGGTCCCAGTTAATAATGAATGTGGAGGAAAGAGAGAGGATGTTCAATATTTAAACAGTGCAGAGCACTAGCTGCCTTGCCAGTTACTGCCCTCCGCCTGCTTCCTGGACGGCTTCTGTAAAAACTGAGCACTACTCCAACTCCACTGCTGGCCTCTGCCACCAGCTTACATGAGCAGGGACTGTAGCTTTGGGGTACTCTGGCCAGCAAGATTTCTGTTGCATTTCATGAAAGATGGGGATACGGTCTGTGATGTTCAGTCTGTGTGTTTAAGGCTCATGTCCAGGCTGTGCAGATCCCTCACACTCCTCTTGGTGCTGCCTGTGTCTTGTTGGGCTTTAGTGGACTGACAGATGAGGAAGGTTTTACAGGGTAAAGTGGACTTGGTTTAAGAGCCATCTCTTCAAATCCACAAACTGGATATCTGCCTTCAAAGTTGCATGTAATGCAGAATTCTGTGAATCAATTCCTCTTTTCTCTTTGACACATGTTATATCAAAGGCAAAAGCATCCTTTTGGGGGGAGGTAAAAAGAAAACATTTGGCCCGAGACATAATAAAATCATGCTTAAGGATGCAACAAACTTGAAGTCTCTTAGTTAAAGGAAATCAATACTTTTATGATGAAATATTAATCATCCTTTAAAAAATAAGTCAAAACTAGAGATGCACAAGAGCTAGAGTGATTTTAATGCCTTAGGCATTAGCTTGGCATTTGCAAGGAAGTACATAGAGCAGAGGCCACTGGAGCCTCTCTCCGAAATCCCTCCCAGGCCTCATGAGCTACTTGTGGATTCTCATTCAAAAGCACACATATCTCTCCCTGACATGCCAAAGTTACTTCCAAGCTTTTCCAAACTGCTGATATAGGGAAATGAGAAACAAGGAAGAGAGGAGCCTGCAGAGGTGTGCACACATGTGTATGCTGACCACAGGAGCAAGGAGAGGAGTGCATTCAAGAAAGCTACTTGTTTGCATCCCTACCACCTGTCTCTCCCTCCTTTGGATCAACATTAATTATTCTAAGTCCTTTTAGTAGGTGTTGAGCCATGTGTTTGACTGTTTGGAACCAGGTCTAACTTGTTGGATTTTGAGTTTCATATATTTAAACATCTTACAGACGTCTTTGTTAGATCTACAGAGCGGTCCCGGGTGTGCTAAAACCATGAAACTGGCATTTACACACCAGGGTCAAAATAACAAGAGCTCCATGTTCTTATTGGTGGCTTTGGTAGAAATCCTTAAGTCAAACTAGACATGGTAGTGCACTCCTGTGATCCCAGCCCTGGGAAGCAAAGGTAGGAGAATCACTATCTTTAATAATAAAAATAAATAAATAAATAAATAAAAATAAAGGAAGCAGAAAAAGAAATCCATTAGCCTCAGACAGTTAAAGTCACTGTAGGAGAACTGCCAGGTCTTACTTTATTGACCAAAGCCTCCAGTCAGAGTGACAAAAGGAAGACTTCAGTCTTGTTGTGGCATTACATTCTCAAGATTCTAAATCATTTCTCCTGCCATATACCCCTGCATCTAAGTTGCTGAAACCAAGCTCCAGTTCACCAGTCAAAACGCAGACGCCTGGACACTTAGCTTGTACTATTCTTCCCAACTCATCAGTCTCATGGAGTGGAATAGCTTGATACAGAGAAAAGACACATGCTCTCAGGGCTAGCAAGTCCTCTATGGTAACATTACCCAGGAGCAGTCCAGGCCCTGGGAACTCTCTTCTTCCCCATGTCCTGTTTCTGTGTACCCGAATTTCTGCTTTTCTCCAGACTTCTCCCTTGCAGATGATGGGAAACTGGCCATCTGGTTGCTCAAGTCTGCTGGGGCTGCAGGAACAGAAGCTAACAGTCCTGTCCATTGAGCAGCAGCTCTAAGCTTCTGAAGCATGTACTAGGCTGGTGCCCATCTTGGTCTTTGTGTGACTCAGCATACTACCTGATCCACCATGCAACCTGTGTCTTTGGTTCTTTCAGTAGTAAAGTGTAAGGCAATATTGCCCTCTGTTATCTGCCTGACCCCACTCAGATAGCACACACAGGAGGAGAGGCTTTCTTTGGTGACATGGCAGGAACAAACCATCCTGCTCTATCAGCCCAAATGTAAATGGACCCCAGGCTGTCTGCTCTGGGGGAATAGTAAGGATGGGTCAGCACCACATACCTTTTGCAGACGTTAGCAATGAATTCCCTGGCCCTTTTGTATACCACCACCTTGGGGGATGCTTAGGGATGGGGCATCTACATTATGAGACCTACCCCACAAGGCTACCCTGCTTCAGACCTGAGAGGACAGAGCAGGTCTGATAAGATACTTCTCAGCAAACCAGGCATTCCTGGCCCATCACAGGCTCTAGGTCATACTTGTCAGGGAGGCCTTTAGCCAGTCCATGTTCTCTGTATATTCCTGGGTCGGGAATCCCCCTGTGCCTAGAGATGCCCCCATAGCTATCTAACGGCCTCCCTCTCCCTGCTCTTTCAGCCTTGTCCGCTGCCTCAGAACATAGGCAGCCAAGATGGCCGCTGGTGAGCTTTCTATTGCCTTGGCTGAGAGACTGTTGTGGAGCTTTGTGCTCTCTCATGTATACACGGTAATGCCATCTGAAATGGGCAGCGGCTGGGAGAGGCTAATGCCCAGGCATCCTGGGGAGAAAGCCCATGCCCTGGTGCCCCCCCCCAGTTTGAATAATCCAAAAGCAGAATAATCCACAGAGTGCCTCTCGAGAACCAGTTCCCCAGGTCAACATGGCAGCCCACCCTCCATGACAGGTGCTCCTGTCCATCCATACAGGTCAGGTCCCCTAGCAGCAAAGGGGACACCTGGCCCTCAGGTGTCTCATGGGTGGTAGCCCACATAGCCAGGCCATTACCTGACAGCAGGGTTGAGCTAGAACAAGATGGCACAGGGAGAAAGCAGGATACTGAAAACATTTTCTCTTTTCTGCAGGTTTTCACGTATAGCCCTTAAAATCCAAGAGGATTTGTCCATGGATAAAGAGCTATAGGCTGTCAGATTCTACAAGTTCCCAGATATTTTTGTATGTTATCCCTTTAAAACCAAACAGAAATAAAAGTCTTTAAGTGTTTGGAGGCATAGCCAGTCATCGAGTCACCTGCGGCAAGGGTCAGAAAGCAGAGAATGGCAGCTGCTTTAGAGTGTCCCCTTCCCCTGGTTTACATATTTGCCACCCTCCATCCGTGATACAGGGCAGAAATTGGCTTTTTCAATAATGGGACACAGGGAGCAGATCAAAAAGTGGCATGAAGACCTTAGAATGATCCCGTAGTTCAAAGCTCTGAAATATTGCATGGTTAGAACTGCTGAAAAGAGGTAGGAAGTGGCAGCGAGGGGTCTGACCACCTGAACTGAAGCCGCAGGGTACCCACATGTCAGTGTACCCTCATTTCCATGTGGGCTTCAGGTGCTCTAGCCTAGCACTGAGGTCTCAAGCTGGCCCCTTGTTTATTATTGTTTGTGTCTGTGTAGAAGGAAGAATGAGGACCACATGTGTGTGCCCACAGAAGTCAGTGCTGGATCCCGAAGGGCAGGAGATGGATGGTTGTGGGCCTCCAGACCTAGGTGCTACAGACCAGACTCAGTCCTCTAAAAGAACATTGCTTACTCTTAATTGAGCTAATTATGACCCTGTTTTTGTTCTTGTTCTATTCTTTGTCTGACAGTAGATGGTATATGTGTACATGTGTGTGAGGATGTGTGCCAAGAGGCCAGCGGGGAGGACACTGGGCATCCTGCTGAATCACTCCCCAGCATACTTCCTTAAAACCGGATGTCCCAGTGAGACAGGAGTGAGGCTGTCACGAGCTCGTGATCCTCCTGTTGCTGACCTCCACACCAATGTGGGTGCAGGTGCACATGCAGCCACACCAGGCATTTTATATGGGCGTTGGTTCTCATGCTGTGATTCTATGCAGCAAACATTCTTACACACGAGCTGCCCTCTAGCCTCCCTTATGGGTTTTTTTTTTTTTTTTTTTTTTTAATGTGTTTGGGTGTTTTGCCTGAATGTATGTCTATTTGTGTGCATTGTGCCCAAGAAGGCCAAAAGAGGGTGACAGATCCCCTAGAACTTGTTACATGTTTGTGAGCCACCATATGAATGCTGAAAAGCAAACCTAGGTCTTTTGGAAGAGTAGCCAGCCAGTGCTCTTTAACTTCAGCCATCTCTACAACTTAAGGCGTGGGCTTATTTAACAGTGTTGATGTCATCTTCCTAAAGTGGCTTTTCCTCCGTGGCTCCCTAGTCTCCCCACATCCACCCTCATCTTACCCAAGGATGGGCTCCAAAGATATACTAGGTGAGAAAGACACATGAGAGAGAAAGTTCAATGCCACCCCAGACCTTGTAAACAGCATCAATCTAGAGGACAGCAGACACAAGTGTTAAACTGTCACAGTTCTACCTGCTTCACCCAAAAGACCTGGTGACAGCAACAGAAGTGAAGGGACAGAGCCAAGGAAAGAGCCAGCAAGGGAGGAGTAAGGCCATGCTACAGTGGCTGTCTTGCTGTCTTGGGTTTTTACGGGAGGTCACAGGGCTGATTTTTTTTTTTTTTTTTACTGTTTCCCAGCATTTCAGAGTGTGGTGAGAAAATATGAACACTGCCTGGCCAGAAACCTGAACCATGGCCTCCAAATGAGTCTGCTAATGAAAGGCAAGCTTGGGAGCTATGGCCCTCAGCTCCCTGTTCACAGTGAAGGCCCTGGCAGCTCTATGACTCCTCACCTGAACCCTCATGGAAAGATGGCTGGCTTTGGGGAAGGCAGGTCGTGGGGCTTCTCCCTCCTAGAGGACTCAGCAGAGCATCTCTGTCCCACACTGAGCTCTTAGCTACACTGCAGACTTACAAAGTATCTCCACAGGTGACACCTCCGTGGGTGACATCTCAGGCTCAGGGTGGGGCTGATGACAAAGCTTGTACCCAGACAAGGGGCAAGCTGGCTTTGCCCCACACACACACATAGGGAGGCCATTCCTTATTTTTTCAAAAAGATCATGAGTTCTGGGGCTGTTGCTCAGCAATGCTAGCCTGGCATTCAGAAAACCCTGCCCTTTGTCCCCAGCACCACTTAAGCCTGTCGTGGTGGGGCATGCCTATAATCTTGAAACTCAGGGTAGAGACAGGAGGATCAGAAGTTCAAGGTCACCCTGGGCTATATAGCAAGTTATAGGCCACCCTGGGGAGACCCTATTTCAAACAAAAGGGGGGAGGGAGGAAAAACGTTGAATTGTGACTTCCACATTTAAAATTTCAAGCAGTGGGTACTTTACACGAAATCCAGATATCCACCTTCTTTTTAAGAATTGGAAAATGTACACCCCCAGGAGGGGAGCTGTGCTCTTAGACTGCAAGTCCCAGCTCTGATAGCTCCCAGAGCCCTGGCTGGCACACCATGTTTTCCTGAGGGACAGAAGAGCTTCTTGGCCTCCAAGTCACTGTGGGGTCGGGGAAGCCCATGGTTCTTCCTGCCCTCCTTCTCTTGCTTTATCATCCAGCCTTGCAGGGTGTGATGTCTGCCTGTGGGAGCCATAGAAAAATCTGGAAAGAAGCAGGGAAGCCACTCTCTGGCAAAGCTCTGAACCATCCAGAACACTTCCCTTTTCACCTTTTGTAGAAAGCAGAGTTCCACTGCTTAGAAAAGAAAGTTTGACAAAGGCCACTGTGTGGTGTGATGGGTGCTGAGTGTTCTGCTGCTACTTTCAGTCTGTGCCCTGGGAAGGGTTCTAGGAATGCAGGCCTCTCAGTAAATGGTGGGTCCCACGAACTCCACCATGCTGTGGTTTTCCCCCAAGCCAGAACTCCTGGGAAGCTCAAGTTAAATGCTGACATCAGCATGCTGTGACAGAGTCTACCTCCTGTCACTTTCACTTGGCATGCAACATGATGTTGGCCAGCTGGTTTTGTTGTAGCACTTTAGGGCTTGTGTCTCTGCTGGTGGTCCACAAGGTATAGCCCTATGTTACACAGAGTAAGGGATCCCTGGAGTGATCCCTGACCTAAGCAGGTCCCTGTGGAATCCCCTATACAAAGTCAAATCAGTTCCACAACTCCAAAAGGGCAAATGTTTGTTAACCTGGAACAGTGACATTTTAGCAAGTACCCAAAAGGCAGGTCTGGGCAGGTCACAGAGACCAGTGGCTCTGCTTTCTTTGAAGATTAGAAAACCTTCCGCTGACCCACTCCCAACTCCCAGTGTACCTATCTGTACACTATGCAGTCTCTCATGGCCCTCAGTTTTAAGGTCTTAGCCCAATTTTGTAATCTCCAAGTTCTGGTGTTAACTCACAGAGAAACTCAGTCTCTCCATTGGATTCTACCAAAAACTCCCCTCCACCATGGAAGGAAGAGAACATTTCCTGAGGATTTGAGTGCCAAGGCAGGGTCACATGCCCCTCCTCTTTTCCATCATCCCACCATGTCCAGATCCCTACACCCCACCACTACTACCAGCCCCATAGGCTCAGGACAGGTTTTGTTTTGTTTTGTTTTGTTTTTTTCTCCTTTCCAGAAGGCCATCAGTGTGACCAGGATTAACAAGTCATTCCCCACAACAATGTCAGATAAGATTAGCTTCAACTACATAGGAAGTGCTGAAAGAGAGGTTTATGTTGCCCTCAGGTAAAAGCATCATGGATATGGGTAAGTGAAGGCTGCATGAGGCATCAGGGACCCAAGCTCCTACATGCTCAGTGTTCTTCCTTCTCTCATATACAGTTCCCCCTCATAGTCCAGGATGACTGCTGGATTTCTGGCTATCACATCCGTGTTCCAGGAAGCAGAATAGAGGATGTACCCTCTTTCCTGTTGAAGAGACTTCTTGGAAATCCCACATGCCACTTTGATGTCTGTAGCATGGCCACAACTCAGTCACATGGCCATGCCTAGTGGCCAGGTTCTGTACCTACAGGTGAAGGGAGAAAATGAATAATAGGAAGTAATTAGCAATATCAGAAACCTATCAAAAACCTCCTGGGCACAGAAGATATCAGGTGCTAGCTGCTAAAGTGATGAAAGTTGTTACACAAAATACTAGACATCTTTGCAGTCAAGCTTCTCATGCACTGCCCGAATAGGACAGATTGTATGGAGTGTAGAGAGAGAACTTTTTCCCTGGCAGTCAACACATAAGCTCTGAAGAGCCTTGCAGACAGCAAGGAGGCAAAAGGGAGTTGCAGTTTTCAGGAATGGCACAGCAAATGCAGAGGACTGCAGGCCAGCCTGAGCTGTTGGAAGAGAGGCTCCATTTTGCCCCGATTGGTCTGTGGTTCTGAGTGTCTCTGTGGATTAGGACTCCCTGTAGATTTGTCTAGGAATCTAAGAATGGAAACGGGAATGAAATTGAACTGTCACAGCACAGGTCAGAAAGGAGAGGGCAGTTCTGTCCCTCACTCTCCTTCCAGCTGTGTCAGGACAAGGCCATGCAATGCCTGCTCTTTGTGTTATAAGGCAGACATTGTGTGTGGAATCTCTCAGTGTTATTGTACTAGCATAACACAGATGAGATATAAGCTAGCTAATGCCCTGTAGACCACCATCACTAGCTCAGTTTCTGAAATCTCATGAACCTAGTTATTAAAAGTGAGAGCTAAGAGCAGGAAACAGAGGAAGGGACTCATCCCAGGTCTCAAAGCCAAAGTAGGCAGAGCTTGGACTTGAACCTAGGATTCTGATTCCATGCCCAGTATTCCCTCTGTTGTTGGGCCTAAAATAGAAGGCTGATCTTTTGGTGGTAATTTTGTTCTTGACAAATACCAGAGAGCTGTTCATTAGTTCACATTCCCAGAATCATGGCAGAATGGAGCAGAGGAAGACAGGAAGGCTCCAGGCACCCCTTGCATCTCAGGGATTCTGCAAAGCAAGGGGATGTCTTGCTCTTGACATGGGTCCATCTGCCTGGCCCCAGTTCTGTGAAAGTTTTTCCAGGACCCAAGAACTCACAGGGAGGGAACTTGGGAGACCAGAATGGCTCATAGTGGATGGTACTGCTAGGCCTGAGTGTGCCTACTCTCTTCTTTCTGATTTGAAATAATATTCATAGGGCTAGAGATGTACAGTGCTTGTCTAGCATGCTCGGAACCTTAATCGCAGCACCACATAAACTGGACATGGTGTCATAGGCTTATAATCTTGGGGAAGTAGGAGCAGGAGGATCAGAAGTTCAAGGTATTTTCAGTAAGATCCAGGCCAGTGTGAGATACATGAGACCCTGTCTCCAAACAATAGTACTTAATAGTAAGGAGTGAGCTTAGAAAGTTCAGACAAAGACAGTGACACCGAACTCTCAACCCACCCATTCCTCCCACAGCCTCAGCCCCTAGAGCTGTTTTCTCTGGACAGAGATAAGGAAACCCTGGATTTTTCTCAGCAGGAGTATGTGAACGTACTTTTACTAACCTTTCCTTACTTGCCACTTCTTGAGCGCTTCTCTAGGCACTTAATCTTGCTCTCTGACAGCATTTTTGCCAACAGTGTAGGCTTTCATCATTTTGCTATGTCAGAATGCATTGGCTTTACTCCAGCACTGAACACATCCATGTCTTAACCATTCCCCATATTATACCTTTCATCAGCATGTGGATCCCCCCTCATACACATACTCCTGCTGCTGCCGCCACCAGTGACTCCAGTTCCTACACACTGGGACTGGGTCCAAAGGCTTGTGAGTCCCCACAGCCTTTGGTACACACCCGAGAGCTGTTCTTGACACAGGCACAGGGTGAGCCAAGCTTGTCATCAGTAGAGATGACCCCAGGGAGCTTGTGTGCCTGTTAAGCATCTCATGATCCCTGGCTTGTCTATGTGTTTGCAAGGAGTTGGCAGGCCCAGAAGCCTTCTGGCATCTCTGCTGTAGCTAGCTCATCCAGAACTGCCTTGCTGGGATAAACCAAGAATTCTGAGATCCAGGCCTCAACCGTAGCATTCATCCGAAATTGTCTCCAATGTCCACACAACCCCCCCCCAATATGGCAAGTTAATGTGGAAGAGAGCCCCTTAAAGCTGCAGCATGTGGGGAGAGAAGGAGGAGAGATTTGAGAATCAGCAGAAGAGGGAAGTGTAAGTCCAGTACCTGTACTCAGTAAATCCTGCAAACTATGACAGATGATTGGGTACAATAGCCTGATGACCTGAGGTTGGTACCCATGACATCTCCTCCCCCATAAGCCTGCTGTGACACACATATGCTCACATATAAACATATACACACACCATAAGTAAATAAATAGGAAATTATTTTTTAGGCAAGACCACAAACTGGATCTCCTTTTTCTGTTCAGCTCTGTTCAGCTCTATTTACATGTAAATTTTATTATCAGTCTAAGACTTGCTGCTGACCCCCAACTGAAAAAACTTTCTTCTGTCTTCTTTTCAAAAGACCCAGGGCACTCCACATGCTAGGCAAGTGTTCTACCACTAAGTTCTGCCCTACCCAGGGAAGAACATTAAAACCCTGGTTCATTCCCTCATGAATCTCACTCCAGATAAGTCACAGTGACAGAAGACTTGTGTCTTTAGAGACCCGCCCCCCCCAGGGTCCCAGCTTTGTCACTCATCAATTCAGGAGCACACAAGGCTCAGTCCCAACCCTGTTCCAACACTCAGATTGTTTGTGTGATAAATTGGCAGCTTGGGAAAAGCCACCGACACTTTGATTTGTTACAGGATAATTCATTTGCAAGGCAAGTAAACAGCTTATAAACTCAGGGGTTTACCACTGTAGGTGATTAAAAAGTAAGCAGCTATAAAATTCACTGTGCGAAGCTGTGGCTGATTGTCCCTGTGGAATTCTCCTGAGCAGTGTTGGCATCTGCCAGTTGTTTGCAGGGTTTTTCTGCTGGCTTCTCCTGCCACCTTCAGTCAATCTACCAGTGTGGTTTCATGGGGTCTGGAGCCCAGGGGTGCTGCTGTTCATCTGTAACAACCATCCGAGGTAGACAATAGAGAAGGGCAGGAAGCACTGCCTACCAGAAAAGAGCTCCTGAAGGAAGCTGCTCATCACACTCAGAGATATGCTACCCACCAGGCCCCAGCCACCTGCCGTTGCCATGACGAATGTCACCTGTCCCTAGAACCTGGCCCAGAGTATCAGTTGAGAACAGTAGTTCTTCATGAACATTAGTACAAAAAGCTGCTCCCAGTGAGTCTACAAAGAAGGGGTGTATAGAGCAGGGTCCTGTCTACAGATAAAGAAAAGGAAGTGAGGAGGTGCAGTGCCTTGCCTGAACTCCACCCCATCCCCCAGGGGCCAGAATCTGCTCTACCCTTTGTACTGCATGGGGCCAGACACACTGCTTCCATAGAAGTATTTTATGCCTTTCCGTTCACATGGTCTCCATGACAGTGACTCTACTCTGTGTAGCCAGGCTGCATTTAAACCAAGTTCCAAAAGTTTGCCCACCCCACCCCCAGACTTTACTTGATGAGTTAGTTACTTCTCTTATTGCTGTAGCAAACATCTTAAGGAAGGTCAGTTTGGGCTCCTGGTTAAGGGGCTACAGCCCATTATGGTGGGGCAGGCCTGGTGACCATAGCACGTGGTGGTTGGTCACATTGCAGATGTGATCCAGATGAATGCTGGGTTCCTCTTGGTAGCTCCCTTCCATTCAGTTTGGGCCCCAGCCCATGAGATGGTGCTGCCTTGTTCAGAGTGGGTCATCCTCCTCTGTTAACCTTTCTGAGGACACTTTCACAGATAGGCCCTGAGGTGCTTCCATGGCAATTCCAAATCTAGTCAGATTTGCTGTCACACTTCTCAAAAAAGCAGTGACCAGCACCTGTGTTCTATAGAAGGCAGATGAGCCAGGCTGTGATGGTGCACACCTTTAATCCCAGCACTCGGGAGGCAGAGGCAGGCAGATCTCTGTGAGTTCAAGGCCAGCCTGGACAGCTAGTTCCAGGACAGGCTCCAAAGCAATACACAGAAACAATGTCTCAAAAAAAACAACCAAACAAACAATCAAAAAGAAGTAAGGTGGATCCTAGAGGGCCTCCTGGAGGAAGTGTGGGAAGCATTAAGAGTGGCCAGGAATGTCAGGTGCCCTTTCTGGTAAAGGACTTGCCCCTGACCCTTTCTTACCTTATTGTAGTTCTGACTAAGGGAGCAGATGAATGTGATTGGCAGAGCTCCAGCTCCAGGGACTGCAGCAGAGACCATGTGTCTGCATGAGCGCAAGGGCACTGAGTATTTGTTCCATGGGGGTTTTCATGTCTGTAGAGAGTAGGGTCAGCTGTTGTACCCTTTGGGAGGGCAGAAGGGATGAGCCCAAAAGCTCCAGTGTGTGTGTGTGTGTGTGTGTGTGTGTGTGTGTGTGTGTGTGTGTGCTTGGCATGAGGCAGGAGTATGGCTTCTGGGCTGGCCTGCAAGACTGAGTTCTGACATGAAGAGGTACTTTTGGGGTTGGGTTTGTTGTTAGTGGTTTCTTTTTTGAGACAGGATCTTACTATAGACCAGCCTGACCTCAAATTCAGAGATCTCCCTGCTTTTGCCTCATGTCGAGTCTCAGGTTTAAAGGTGTTTTCACCACACCCTACATAAAGAACACTTTTCTTTAAAAAAAAAAAAAAAATTGCCAGGTTGTGGTGGCGGCACATACATTTAATCCCAGCACTTGGACTTGGGAGGGAAAGGCAGGCAGATCTCTGAGTTTGAGGATGGCCAGGGCTACACAAAGTAACCCTGTCTCAAAATTAATAATAATAATAATAATAATAATAATAATAATAATAATAATAACCAAAAGATTTATTTAATTTTATGCATCTGGGTGTTTTACCTATATGAATGTATGTACACCATGTGCATGTCTGATACCCATAGAGGCCAGAAGAGGGCATCAGATCCCCTAGAACTGGAATGACAGATTGGATTCTACAAGAGCACCCATCGTTCATAACTGCTGAGTCATCAGTCACTAAAGAGCACTTTTAATGGGCATGCCATGCACACTGCCCGTGCTGAGGCCATTAGAGTGGACAACCAGAAACGACTGAAAGGCCACAGTAGCCACTTAACCTGCTACTGAGAAGTAGGTTTCACCATCCAGAGCTAAGTGTCTCTAAGACTGGGAGCTAGGCCCCTCCAGATGTCGTGTGGCCACAAACCACAGAGCCCCACCCCCGAGTGGCTCTGGGGTGGATTCTTGGTGACTGTCCTGGAGCTCTTTATCAGAGCCCTCTTTACACCTGACCCTGCCCTGCCAGGATGGCTTCTGGTCAGGGGACGACAGTCAGGTCTCTCCACTCTCTTGGTAACTTCCCAGCTTGCCTTCCCTTTGGCAAAATGAGGTCTAAAACTCAGCCATGAGGGTGCAGGTCTCTCTGTGTTAACTTTAACAGGAGCCCCGAAGCCCCATAGCCAACTATTGCAATGGTTGCAACAGACACCACAGCCCTGCCTTGGTCTGGTTAATGACAGCTGTTTTTGAAAGAGAGAGCAGCTCATTCTGGAAAATATGCCAAGACTTACAGGGAGACAAGTCCAGTACATTTGTCTTGACATGGAGACCCCCATACTGCCTCTGAGGCAAAAGCTGGCCTCATAGTTCTCCAGTCCATCATGGGGGTGACACTCCTGCAAACCCTGCCAATGTTCTTTGTAATTAATCATGTTTCACACTGTTGTCTTTCAGGCTTTGCTGTGGCCCAGTGCATAAACCAGCATAGCTCTCCATCCCTGTCATCACCATCACCACCATCTGCCAGTGGGAGCCCTGGCGGCAGTGGGAGCATCAGCCACTATGACTCAGGGGCCTCTTCCTCCATACCCTCGGCAGCCCAGAGCCCAGCAGGTATTGGCTATGAGACATGGGAGGCTTTGGGAGGGTCTTTGGGGACACTGTGATCCCTCACCCCTGCTATGACCTCTGGCCCACAGCTCCTCCTCATGTCATCTGGAAGACACTGCCAATCAAGGGTGTTCTTTATGGTTGAGCAAGATGGTATCACCCACCACCTGGGTTAGTGCCTGTTGGCTGTTCTGCTCTGTAGGGCTTTCAAACCACAGAGATGTAGGGGATGGCATTAGCTAGGCCTAGCCTAAGTGGCATGTCACCATTTCTGTGTGTCACCAGGAAGGGGTCTGTTTGAACCCTGCAGGGAGGAAGAATCATGTCCCCGCAAATTGTGCCCCAACATACAAGCTTCCTCTTTCTGTTTGGTGTAGGGTATTGTCTAGATTGCATGCCTGGTCACTCTAAAAGTGTTCATCAGGTCAGAGTAGGGTTGCAACTTGCTGTCCTTTAATGTATACTGATTCAAAGGCCATAAAGAAAGAGTCCATAAAGTAGAGTCAGTCACACAGGTGCCCACCCCCACCTGCCTCATCCTGGACTGTTGTTTTTATGAGTAGCTTGCACACATATGACTGTTCTGCATCAGGTTCCAAGGGACAGATATCAGGCTTGGTTCTTGACTAGCACATCCCCAAATGCAGCCAAAAGGGCAGGGCTAAGCTCAGTATCCTCACCCAGTACAGGGTTTCCTACTCAGCAGCATTACCCCGTGATCTACAAGGGACCCCTGTCTCTAGTCTGTACCCCTCAATACCCTTCTCTGTGCCTCCAAGGTCTGACCAGAGCCCTGCCCAGCATATTTCACAGGCCACGCATCCCTCCTTTTGTTTAGTTGTGAAGTGAGGAGAGCCATGTCGGGCAAAGGACATGATGGCATCTCACACCCTTGGTTCCAGTGTCTTCCTGGGTATTATACTTCCCTCCCCAATGCTTTCAGTTTTCATCTTCCCAGCAGAGGCTTAAGTCAACCTTGTACCCATGCCTGTGGCTCAGGGGACCCTAGGATAGGGTAAAGTACCTTCTGGAATCAGTTGGAGGTTAGCTACAGACCCAAGCAGTTACCATGCTAATCCCAGGCTTCCAGCTCCTGGGGCCCCTACCTTGGCCTCACCTTGCTCTAGGACAGGAATGCAGGGTTGTTTGTCCATGTGCTGTGTGTATACACTGGTACCATGTACATTTCTGTATCTACATACAAACCCAGGCTCCTGTCTGACAGCATTCCTAGGATGGAAGGTCTTTTCCTCAGCTGCAGGCACCTTTCTTCCATTCTTAAGAGGCAGAGCCAGCATCTAAGTGAGCAGGTAGCCATATAACTTCTTTGCCTACAATTAAAACCAGAGAGAAGCCCTACACTGTCTAATTCAACCCTCCAATGTGCACTGGTTATTTCTGCCTTGGCCTCTGTCTGCCCCCAATCCCCACCATCCTCTACCCAGTGCCAACAACATGTCTTCAGATCTCACAAATCCAGGGGCCATTAGCCAGGCTGTCAGATGTCCAGGCATTTCCAGTGAATAAGTGATAGTCAGGGCCTCTGAGGTGTCTCCTCCCTTTCACTGTATCCCAGCAGGCACACCAGCCTCATTTTTTATGTGACATGACAGTAAAAGCTCAAATCTGGCTACCCATCCACTTCTGTCCACATCACAGCAACTCACCTCTTCCAGAAAGCTGACCTGACCAAGAGCTATGCTTCAGTCTGTGGGGAGGGGGATCAGATACAGCTGTTGACTCTAAGAAGAACCCACAAGAGCCTATGAGCATCTCCACTTCAGGGTACCCCTTCCATCCAGAACCAAGTACTTGCTTTGCTCCTGAAGGTCCAGTCTAACCAGATTGCTCTCTCCATGCCTATGCCCTATCTGGATGTGTTGGGGCAAAGCCAAGGACAGAGGAAGGGTAGGGATCCTTCCTCCAAGTATCTGAGTTTGACATTACCTCTATTTGAGGGTATTTGAGGGTCAGAGAAAATGCCCCTACATAAGGTACTGGCCAGTTCTTAAATCTGCCCGGGCTACCACCATCAGCTCAAGGCACTGTCCTTGGGTGTCTAACTGGTAGTTGGAGGAAACTAAGGAGCCTCTCCCCATACCATTCACCTTCCGTTCCTGCTGCTCAGCCTGTACAGCTATGGCCTTGCCAAGAGTCCATGTGTCCTCAGAGTAGTTTTGAGGGTGTGGTGCTAACACAGAACATTGCTTAACTTATATCTACTGAACCTCCCAGAGGCCAGGGAGCTTCTTAGAATAGAGAGCAGCTTCCAGGCCCCGCAAAGCCAGGATGGCAAATTCCAGAAATACCAATGCCCCACTGCAAAGTCAGATATCGGGTCAGGAAAGTATATGATTGATTCTATCTAACTAGTGAGAGACCAATTTCCCATGTCTGCTCCATGGTGTTAAATACTCAAAAATATACAAGGGGCAGATCACAAAAATACAGCTAAGTGGGAAGGTTAAGGTCTAGGGCTGGATAATCCAATAGAGAGGCTCTGGGTCCCGTTACTTTCTGTCATTTCAGAAGAGCAGATTGGAAAATTCCTGATCACAGAGAAACACTGAACTGAATGTCTGAAGTGATGACATGCCTCTTCCCTTGACTTGATGACCATACATAAGATACATGTGTCAAAACAGCACACCAGAGCCACAAATAACAGACATGAATTAACCAGTCTGAAAGGGGTAAAGAGCTGGTGACAATTCATACTTTTCTGGCATTTCCCATGGCCTGGGTAGATTCCTCCCCAGCCCACACATGGTCATCCCAGTGGAGGCCATGCATGGCATCCCAGTAGAAACCCACCTAAGGCTGAGCACCTTACACTACATAGATACTTCCTCCCTGAGACTTTCTCCACTCTCCTCCATTTGAAAACGTAACATCTCTGACAGATCATGTGACTTACCTACCACACTGCACACTGCCATTAGCAAGTGGGAGAGTCCAAATGTGAACCCTATTTTTGGTGACTCCACAGCCATGCTCTGCCTTCCAAACTAGCCCAGGGACATGGCCCCTGAGTCTTTCTCAGATACTTTCAGGGCTACATCATGGACCTGGATCAGGGTTTGAACCCTGTCTGTAACAACTGTCTCACAGCTGTGCTCCATCATACACTGTTGCCAAAGCCACAGTCCTAAGCATGGATCCTGCAAGTGCATAGTCCTAGGTAGCAGATGGCTGGCCTTGTGGGTCCCAATCAGAGGAATGCTGCTGGGGTCCCCAAAAGCACAGTAGACCCAAGAGAGCCACGTTTTATGATGCAGGTTCATCCCCACGCTAGGGGTAAAATAGGCTGGTGTCCAGGACAGTAATCTGTGCATTGGCTTTGTCAACCTCACACTTCCTGCCTGGGTTTGAAAGAGAATCAGGAGTACCCCAGGATGGCATTCTCAAGCTTCCTGTGGGCATTCCAGCCTGTGCTCCCAGGCATCAGTGGTACGGGATGTCCATCCTGGTTAGATGGCCTTGAGACCTGCCCCAAGACAACCCTCCACTGGCTTCTTTCCCTGGATCTTCCTCACTGTGCTGTCTTTTTCTAGTCAAACAGGTTCTTTTTGTGCACAGACATTAGGGACACCAAAGTGGCAAACCAGGGTTCTCACAAATGAACAGGGGCAGACAAGGCCCATCAGATGACCACAGGTGCATGTGTGCAGGTGGAACCCACAGTGAGGGACCAGGCAAGGGCTCCACCAGCTGGCACAGACCAGCTGCAGAAGGCTCTTGTCTTCCTAGAGATGAGACCCAAGAAATGAATGTTGCAAGCCAGGAGCCCTAAGGAATAGGTGTCTAAGTCTCACACAAGTCCAACTGGGCCCAGTCCCTCTGTCTTGGTGGAGACCAGTAGAGACCTTTCCCCCATCTCCCTAAAACATCCCTGTAGATCCTGCCCCTCCAACTACAGAAGTGGTTTTAGAACCTGCAGACCCAGCACAAACTGGGACCTCAGCCAAGAGAAAGGGTGTCCTGCAGTGTCAAGTGGTGTGTGTGCCAACAGTGCCTTGCTGTGTCCCCTCCCTGCCATACAAAGCTGCATATTTCAAGTGGCCTTTTACAAGGGCTCAAATTACAAGGGCGTCCAGAGATACCACAAACTGAGAGCCCACACTGAGCCCCAGACTGCCTGAGGAACCTGTCAAAGACAGCAAGAAGGGGCTTTGTATTCCTGTCTGCTTTTACCTATCAAAGCTGCACCCAAGGGGACAGCACCCCAGTTACCACTTAGTCTGTTTGCCCATTGCTCTTTCTTGGATCTTGGTTTTTGTTGTTGTTATTGTTTTTTTGTTTTTTTTTTTGAGGGGGGGGTTGTTTTTTGGTTTTGTTTTGAAATTAGTCTTGTATTGCCCAGACTGTCCTTAAAGTCCTGGGGCCAAGTGACCTCTCCTCAGATTCCTTATGCTGACTGCAGGCCTCCACCATGGCACCCGGCTCCATTGAATTTCAAAAGAAGTGCTTTGGAGTGGCCAGGACTTCAGTGGAGAGCTGAACACCATGTGTTTCTATATCATCACCAGGCTGCCATGACAAGCCTCAGCTTGACCCTGGTGAGAATATGGCACAGTCTGGAGTCAACACATGCCCTTTTTGAAAAAGCTGAAATCAGCATAGGAAGGGGACAGTGTCAGAACCAAGTGTGGGTCCAAGACCCTGTACATCCTACTGATGCATGTGCACATATGAGCATGCTTAAATGGCCATAAAGTCATCCTTGGTTATACACACTTACAATCTGTGGAATTCTGTTTCTGAAACAGGCCTTACCACATAGATCATACTAGCCTTGAACTAATGTTCCTCCTACCTCAGCCTCCAGCATGCAGACATGACAGACAAGTGCTAATATACTGTCTTCTTTATGCAATCCTGATGAGATATTGCCCCTCGGATACCGGTTCCATGACCTCCACTGCACTCCTTAAACCAGCCCCTTGCATTTCTGGCATCCACATGAGCTGAGTTTTACTGTGTCTGTGAGCTTCTGTGAGGAGGGAGACAGAACTTGTTTATTGGAAATGACACCAGAGTGAAGGTCAAGCTGCCCTTGTGAATTGTTGCCTTGTTAGCCTGTGTACTGCAGCCACCATTGGCCATCCCAGGAGCTGACAGGAAAAAGACGGGGCTTCTGAGGGTTCAGTTTTGAGAGCCCCGCTCTCTTCTTCCCTGCTCTGTGGCATTACTCCTAGCTCTACTCTTGCAGTTTGTCTCTAAGAATATGACCCAAACACACCATGAGCCATTCCTTGTGTTGCTGTTCCAGCTTGTGAATTTCCCACTTAGCCACTGGGTGTATAGTCTTCCCATTTCCTGTTCTGTGCCTTGGTCCTTGGTTCCCAAGGTGGGGCTTTCCAAGCTATCACTGTGAGTCTCTGGCATGTGTCAAGACATCTCCAGTATCCAGGATTTATCCTCCCCAGGGTCAGAAATGCTTAGTTCTCCCTGGTTTGACTCTGCTCCTCTGACCCTCTTCCTGCCGCCATTTCCTTCTGTATTTCCCATCTTTCTGCAAGTCCCAGATAAAACTGACAGGCAATTTCGTCCTTTTGTCCCCTGATTTTTCTGACAAGACCAGAAGTGATCAGTGACCCAAATCTTTGCAATAGGATTAAACCTTCTGTTTCTACCATATTACACTGAATGAGCAAAGGATCAGCCACGTGTTTGCCTGGCATTTACTACAAAGTCTGAGTTCCAACCCAGGACCACACAAATCAGGAGGCAGAGGCAGAAGGATCAGAAGTTCCAAGGTTCTCCTTAGCTGCATAGCAGAATCTAAGGCCAGCCCTGACTATATGAGACATTGTCTAATAAAAAGAAGAAAAGTTGCATAAATGACCAATTTTTTGTCTTAGATCTCCTGACCTTGGCTCGCCTTGGGAGACAGCATGGATGTGTCCTGTCTACATGGTGTGCTGGCAGTCTGGGTACCACTCCAGCCACAGTCCTTCTCCCTTTGTTGTTGCTAATGCTCAGTGTCTGTCACTGCTATGTCCTTTTCTCCACCTCACCTTCACTGTTCCATTGTTACAGGCTTTCTATGATCTGTCGCTGTGTTTTCCCTCTAGTCAGGAGTGGCAGGAAAGGACGCCGGCGTGTGTTCAGCCTGTCGGAGGCCGACAGTCACGGTGGCCACTGGGTTTAGTGCTTCGACCAGCAGCTGCCACGGCAACTCACGCACAATCAAATCAGGCAGGTCTCCTTCAGGAGCCCCCATGGGCCCATGATATCCCTGCCACATGCAACAGGGTCAGCATGAGCAGGGTGGGAAACCCGGGCCTAGAGCGCACACCATCCTAACGTCAGCTTCCCTGAAGTCTTTCCCTTTCTGTCCTCCATCTAAGGTCTCACCCTCACCCCCCCCCAGGTCAGTCCTTCCTTGGTGTCCCTAAAGTCTTATCCAGCAACAGACTGATTGTAGCCTCTCCAGAGTCAGCACTGAGCAAGAGGCCATGTGCCATGGTCCACACAGACACCCTGCGGTTGAGTTTACTATTACTAGAGGATTGAGAGCTTGTGAAAAGCAACCTAGAATGTTCTTTCCCAAGCTTTGATCACAGCTAAGCAGCAAGTGCTGTTGCTATCCAGGCCCATGTTACCTACCTCCTTGATAGGTGCCATCTTTCCAGTACCCCAGTCACTTTAAACATCATCGCTGCTGCCATCCTGGGATGTTCCCCCACGCTTGTTGATATGTCCATGTGCTGACAGTGTGTCAGCAGGAGCCCTTCCCTTTCTTTTCAGTTCTTCAGCTGACCCTCTGAGCTTTGCATCAGCCTGCTACATGAAGCACTTCCTTCCTTCCTTCCTTCCTTCCTTCCTTCCTTCCTTCCTTCCTTCCTTCCTTCCTTCCTTCCTATAGCGCTTACCTGCCTTGCCAGCCTATATACAGCCAGTCCACATCATTTCTGGAAGCCATCACCTACTTTACAAAGACCAGTGAGGCCCTGCTCTAAAGCTGTAGATCACTGTGTGAGGGTTAGCCAAGATACTTCCTAGTGCACTGACAGGCAGATCCTGGAGCCACTAAACACTCCTGGGAACACAAGGTAGCATAGCTTCCTCTCTTGCCATGGCTTTAGCTCCCCAGCCCACATCCATACCCCTCCTCTCCAGTGCCCAGTTTGTAGCCTTTAGGCCCAAAGGCCTCAGCAGAAAAGAGATTGCAGAGGTCTATAACTGGTTGCTTTGCTGCTCGGCCTTTACACTTCTCCTTTGCCACTTTGGTTACACAAACTCACTGCCTGTTTTCAGGAAGGAGTTCCTAGTGTAAACAGTTGAAGGTGAGAGCAAGAGGACAGTCTCTTTTTCTATTATAATGACTAGGATTTTTAAAGGTGAAAAAAAAAATAGCCCTTTTAACAGAGTTGTCACCTTTGTGACATACTTAGTTGTTTTGCTTTTTTTTTTTTTTTTTTTTTTTTTGATGGTTTTGACAATGGTGCTTCTGCCTTCCTGATTATTCTTGTCAGCAAAAGCCCCATAGAGAACCAGGAAAGAGTAAGGGCCCAGGGAGGCAATGCTTCTGCCCCCAACTGCTTACCCCTCCCCCCCAACACCAACAGCAGGACAGTTTCATTTGCAGGGAGTCATTTCCAAGCTGCCTAGCCGTGGACCCCTCATGGAGGAGTTCCAAGGTAGGCTCAGACCCATTTGAAAACCTTCGTAGAGGTCACTGAGTGCCATTTGGAGATGGCAGGTTCACACATGGTCAGAACAGGGACCTGAGCTGAAAGCCAGCCCTACTTATAGGCATTGAAAATGGAAAGCTGAAGAAAGCAGCACTGATGGTGTGAACACAGCACTCACACCTCTGTCTCTTTGTACCAGTTCTCACTGACACCCACAGTCCCTCCAGCAAGGATGGGCCAAGAGCCACGCCTAGTGACTTTCTCTAGACCTCTTCTCACTTGCTCTCTCCCTCTTTTTTTTTTTTAAAGGAAGGGCAAGCTGGTGTAGTAGCTCAGTGGTAAAATTTGACTTGCATCATGCCCGAGGCCCTAGCTTCCATCCCCAGCAGTACAAAAAACAAAAGTAAAGCCCTTAGGAACAAATTGACTAGGCCCTTCTGAATTCCATCCTCCTGGAGTCTGGTGTGTCCTGGGACAGTCGGTGTGCACTTTCCTTTACCTGTGGCTCCTCTGCTTTCCACCCCATTCTTCATATCACCTGGTTTTATTTTATTCTTCATTCTTCTGGCTCTATGTTCCATTTGCTTTTCTGTTTTATTTTGGCCTAAATAAGAAAACAAAAATAAATTCAGAATAGCATTGAACCAAAACAGCAGCCCATATGCCCCCTAAATCTCTTTACATGGCTCCAACACTAAAACCCATACAAATATGATGAGTACACAGCCCAAGTAATACTCCTAGCACTTCCTCTGAGGGTCTGAAAATGCCTGGCCTCTGCAGTCCTGGATGGCATTTCCCTTGAATGCCACACATTCCTGGCTGACTCATCATTGAAAAGCAAGTAGCCATGGTCTATCTACAGTCTAATTGGGGTTTTATAAAGCACCCAAACCAACAACAACAACTAGCTATTGGACATCTAGTGAGGTTATGACTTTTCTTCATGGCCCTGGTGGGAAACTTCTGACAGTCGTGGCCTTGCCAAGCCCATCTTCTTGATGGGTGCTAACTCAGTTCTTGCAGAAGGCAGAGGCAAACCACAGTACAAGATTTTTGAAATCAGAAAGTTCTATCATTTGTTTAACTGTTGCACTGGACTCCTTGGAAGATATCTCCAAATGTAGTCTCTGAAAATAGGCTGGAATTGTAGGTATACCCCAGCCTGTTTGCTTTCCGTTATGTGTTTATCATCTACCATCAGCCAATTGGTGCAGACTCACCCTGCACACAAAACCTGCCCAGGCCAGGTTTCACTTTCAGTATCACCAGGTTGATTTCACACAAGGAAGGTCTGAGTTTTTCCCTGCTGTCACAAATCAGGCACCATGGGTCCTGAGACACTATCCCTAAGTACGATGAGACTTAACCAGCTTCTGGGTCCCCAAAAGGGATAGGTGGAACCAAGCCATGCCCTAATACTAGCAGTCTCCCCACAGGTTTTTCTGCCTTGATAACAGGACAGGAGTGGCGGGTGTCAGCTGACTACAGTGTCGCCAGAGCTAAAAGTATCTCTACTTTCCTTCCTAGATGCCCCCACGACTCCAGAACAGCCTCAGCCTCACCTTCTAGACCAGTCAGTGATTGTAAACGAAATGGATGTCACCTCCAAGCCCAGCAAGAACTTGGCCAGGAGCTCTGAGGTGGAGACCATGCACCTGTCCCCCAGCCTCCTCCCCGCCCAGCAGCCCACCATCTCCTTGCTCTATGAGGACACTGCTGACACACTCAGCGTTGAGTCGCTGACCCTTGTACCCCCTGTCGATCCCCACAGCCTCCGAGCCCTCACTGGCATCCCCCAGCCCTCCGCACTGGCTGCAGCAGGCACAGAGACCCTAGATGAGGATACTGTAAACCCAGAGCCTGCAAGCTCCACAGAGCACTGAGTAGACACCCAGGGATCTCCGTCTGTGTGTGCAGTCCTCTGGTAGGGACCCCAGTGCAGTTTGTGACCGCAGGACACATTGGGAGCAGCCACAATTCTCCATGGCCTTGGGAACTGTCCCTGACACTTGTCCCTGCAAGACAGCCATGTACCACTGGAGTTTCTCATTTGCTGTGACCTCTTCCTGAACAGGCTGGGATCCCAGAGACAGCCTCCTGTGTACAGATGATGGCATTGGCCACCTCAGAGGGGTCCAGGGCCCTGGCTGTGATCTGACAGCCCTGGGTGGCACCCTCCCTCAGGTGACAGTGACAGCCCGAGTGGCACCCGACTTCAGGCAGCTCTCTTGTCTTCACTCCCAGTGTGCGCAGGTGTGGACAGGGTTACTTTGGGTAGAACTCTGTAGAGAAGCACCTAGATAAAGATCTCTTTTGGGCGATCTATTTCTGGTTTCGGCAAAAGGTGAAGAGATTTATTTTAAAAAAGAATATTTTGGGGGAGGGGCTAAAAGAAAAAATCCTCAACCATAAGGCTCGGTGTCATATTAGAAGTGTCAGCCCTTAAGGTTCCTCTTCTGGAGAACTTGTCCGTGTTTTTATTCTGAAGTTTAGGTGTCACTTCCTCTGCTCTCCTGGGTGATTCTTGTTTCTCTGCCCCTAATTCTACAAGTCTGTGGGATGACAAAGTCTTTCCCTGAAACATTCAGATACTTCTGAACAAAAAGAATAAGCTCTGAGTCCTCTCAGGCCATGTGGAGCCTGAGCTTCCATGTTGCCACATGACCTGGGTGACACCACATAGGCACAGCTTCCAACAGGCTTGCTAAACTTCTCTCATAATCCAAGAAAGATTTCCTGGGACCCTGGAGGCCCTCGTCCAAGTGGCCATGACAGGGGTCTATTAGGTTTAAGGCACAGGAAGTTATCCCCAGGTGTGACCAGCTCCCCAGTATGCATACAGATGCCCAACCAGGGGCCCAGCTGCAAGTCAAGTGACCCAAAAGCGGAATCTTCCCTCCCCTGCCTGTTGCTGCCACTACCACACAGCTTGTTTCAGTATGAAAAGCCCATGCTTGTAGGCATGTGTTAGCCGTTCCATCAGCTCCCAGCCTTCCTTTGCACTCAGCCAGATCCCCATTCATGGCTCCATGACAAGGCCTTCTGTGGCTTTCCTGCCAATGTGGCCTCACCCATGTCAGTATCCACCAAAGGCTAACCACAAGGGTACCCCTGGGGGGCATGTTGTCACCATCTGCCCATCAGAAGTCCTTGCCCACCTTTGTTCGGCCTACTTCTCTGTAACCCTAGAGCTCCCCAGGAGGGGAGTGGTGCCTGTGTGGACTCACCTCTCTGGTCTTTAGAAGAACTCTGGTGGGCATGCCCAGAGGCAGAAACTCCAAAGGCCAGGCAAGGAAATATGTGCCTAGAGCCTTAGCAGACCCCTGGAGAAGGATAAAAGTGATGGACAGTGGGCCCCCACAGCCAACCCTGTGTATTTCTTGATCATTTTCAGGGAGGGTAGACTGAGGAGCAGGCACTCTGGGTTTTGAAACGACAGTTGCTAGGGCAGCATAAATGTTATAAAATACAGGTGATTCTCCACCCTGCAGTGTGGCCATGAGAGAAATGCCTGCAAGCACCTAACTCACCCATGCAGGTGGACCCCACCCTTCTGTGACTACTAGCCTTTTCTCTGCAATCAGGAGGTTTCAAGGAAGGGAAAAGGCCTGGCCAAGGTGGTCAGCTGCTATGTAATATTCACCAAGAACAAGCCTGTCCCCCGCTGCTTGTAAGATTATTCCCGAAGGCTTCCTGCAACCAGGTGCCCAGGGGTGCCTCCTGCAGAACAGAAGTGAACTTCCCCTGAACAGAGCTGTTGAGGGAAGGGGTCCTGGGGGAAGCAGCTGGCCAGGGCACTTCTGCATCTAGGTCTTGGTGGCAATGGGCACAACCCAGTCCTCAGGAGCACTCTACTAACTCGGCTACTGCTCTGTGTAGACCCAGCCAGAAAGAAGATACTGGGTCTTCCATGGTCAGCAGTGGGAGGCAGAACTGAAGGATACCAGGTCCAGAAGGGCCCACAGCTTCTGTCTTGGAGGTCCCAGAGTCAGCCTTCAAAACCTTGAGTCCCATCTCCAAGGGCATGCACACCATGTCTGCCCTGGTCTCTCTCCCTTCTCCACTGCCCCCAGGCAGACTATCAGTGCTGCCCACATAAGCCCACATTTGAGCTTTGACCATCACAATAGGAAGAGGCAGCACTTCTCCTTCCTGTATGGAAGCTCGGGCAGGCAGGACACTTCCCACAGGTCAGACTGTAGTGGGGAGCTCCCAGGGTGGTGGAGGTGATGGGAGAGTCTGCCAGAGCACCCACCCAGATACTTGGCATTACCAGGGGCTGGACAGCTACATCCCTCCTAAGGATAGCGCTGGCTTTCTCTGCAGCCTCTGAAATGCACAATTGTAGATAAGGCAAGGTAAACCAGGTCTGGTCTTGTAGATGCAATAAATATACTTCACACAGTACCAATGGGTAGAAGGCTAAATGCTTCCTCCTTCCCTCAGAGCTGAAGCTGAGGAACTCTTGCAAAGTTGTGGCAAGGCTGGGAAGCTCTGGCCAGGGAAGTGCTTGCTTCTGCCAGCAGAATTTAGACTTTGTGGGGACTGAACCCGAGGGGTCATGAAAGCTAGACCTTCCTTGTAAATTGGAACTTGGCAATAAAAAGCAAAACCAATGGGCCAGGAGTGTGACCTGCTGTTGCTCAGCACCGTGGCAGGAGGCTATGCCATGGGGAGGGTCATCAAACCCTTGACATGTCACCACCATCAGGCAGAACATAAGTGGGAGAGCTCACTGCCATCTCAACTCTGCTGAGGAACTCCCGGGAGCAGTCCTACCTGGGGGCCTCACCACGAAGGGGACAGGGTCTTGGGTTTGCTCTCTTCCTCAGCTGTTCCAAGTCTGCTGCTCGCTGTGTGATATGGGCCCTGCCTGTTGGGATAGAGACAGGAAGGGCTCCCCACCTGGGATGGCAAGGTGACACTGGTGGTCACAATTCCTGCTCACCCCAACATGTACCAAGGTGAGCCCTGGAAATCTCTGGACCTAGACTCAGGGTTCTTCATAGCTTCTGATGCCCCCACGTGAACCTAGCTCAGAAATACCTGGGCCGTGAGGGTGTTGAGAGCAAACCCAAAAGAAGAAGCCCTATACCCAACCTCATACTGGGTCCTTACAGGAGAAATGGGCCCAGCCCTGTGCTGGCAATCAGCATAGCCTCTTTCCCCTTCTGGCCTGTGGTTGTGCTAGTTCTTGGAAGTCCAGCCATGCACAGGAATGGGGGTGACCTCAGGATGGACAGAGGCAGGAACAGCACTTGTCAGGGAACTTAGCTATCTCCCTACCTATCCTGGGTTTCCAAGAGCCAGGCCCTCAGGGGTGCAGAGGTCTGGGTGACGGTGGAAGAGCCCTATCTCATGCTGTCCTCTATGTACAGATGAGAGGACAGGAGGTAGGCCTTGTGCAGTCATCCTGACCTGAGCCCTGCATGGCAGAGGTGAGGTCCCCAGGCTGGGATAGGAAGGCAGAAGTGTACAGGACTTCACAGACATGGATACATGTTGGAATCATTAGAATTCAAGTCCAGAACTAGAAGGACCACCCCACACACACACACACACCTAGTCATCCAAATCCCAAGACCCTAGCACTGTTTGAGCTCAGAGGAAGTGCCCACTCAGGGAGATCCTAGAGTCCACCTTACATGGGGGTGGTTGCCACAGGCTGCTTGCTGCCAGCAGCACAAACCCACCCTCAGCTTCCTTCACCCAACAGCAGCCCTACTTTGGGCATGTGGGCATGTGCATATCTTGGTGGCTTCAGACTAGAGAAGACACTGTAAGTAAACTTAGAAGGTAGTCTCAAAGTGGGGAGAGCTACATGACTCCTAGTCAGTCATAGTGGCTTGCTACGTGTGTATGTGAACATACATGCATGTATGTGGAAGGTGGAAGCCAGAGGTCAACCATGGTCGTCATTCCTCAGTCACTCTCCAGTCGGTTTGGGACAGAAACTGTCTCTGCCTGGAGTTCACTGGTTTGCCTAGGCCAGCTGGCCAGCAGCAAATCTTGGGAATAATCCCCTCTCTACCTCTCCAGTATCACCTTGTCTGACATGCATGCATGCATACATACATACATACATACATACATACATAGGGGGGGAGAGAGAGTGTGTGTGTGTGTTCTGGGCATTGAACTCAGGTCCTCATGCTTCCAAGGCAAGCACTTTACCAAGCACTTATTCCCCAGCTCTTCATAAATTGATTCTCTCTGGAGTCTGTTACAATAGAAAACTGACTAATCCCAACCAGGACTCCCCTGTGGCTGCTGTGGTGGCTGGGGGCCAGGCACTTTCCATGCTCCTGTTGTGTCCCCACCCCAAGGCTGGAGGTGTTTCCCTGCAGATCAGCTACTATCACTGTCTCCTTGGAGATCTGTCGTAGTGTGTCCTGCCCACTGCAGGCAAGAGGGACAGGTAAGGGAGGGTGGCAGCATCCTGCCTGCCAGCAATCTGAGTCCCTCACTGGAGGGAAAGACTGAGTCCCAAGCAGCCAGATAAGGAAAGCCCCTTCCACTTGTGTCTGCTTCTTCATGGCTCTTCCGGGTACTGGGAAAGAACCCTGGAGGCCTAAAAGAGGGTGGGTTTAGTATAACTACACACTTGGGGTTTCCCAGGACCTCACTCTGGGGTACATGATGCCCAGTGGGACACTTGTGTGCCTTGCTCTCCCCCCGGCAGGCTATGGTGCCCCAGCATCTTCCTGCTCATAGTTCTGACTCCTGGGCCCTGCCCCTGCTCTGATGCTCCCACACCCGACTCAGCTTCCCCTCCTGATAGCAGTTGCACTCACCCAGACACATACCTGTGCACAAGACTCACCTTCTCAACCTAGTGTATTGAAGTTGGAGATCGCACCTAGAGGTCTCTGCTCTGCCTTGATCCTAGGCCATGCTAACACACTCCTAGCATGGTGGAAGTGACGAGAGTTTGTTCTCCCATGACTATAGAGGCCACAAATGCAAGCTTAAGCTAAGCATAGCTTCTGCAAGACAAGGGAGACCTTATTCCGTGCCTCTCTCCCAGTTTCTCAAGCTCTGCAAGCCTTGGTGTCCTAATGGGTGAGTCATCAGGCTCTAGGTCCATGGTACATGGCTCTGGGTCTCCATGCCTTATAACCCTCTCCCTAACCTGAAGATACCAGTCATGGGCTAAGAACCCACCCTGATCCAGGATGACCTCATAAGATTCTCTGATGACATCTGCAAAGAACCTAGTGCCAAATAGTCTCAACTACAGGTCCCAGAGATTAGGACACAGACCTAGACAGTCATGGTTCTGCAGGCCAACTTGTCAGGAATGCGCACTACCACACAAACAAGCTCATAGCAAACCCAGAGATCTCATTTTTTTAAGAGTTCTGGTGGTGGGGTTTGGTTTTGGGTTTTGTTGGTGTTTAGTGGTATATGGTGTTTGTATGTGAGAGAGAGAGAGAGAGAGAGAGAGAGAGAGAGAGAGTGTGTGTGTGTGTAACATGTATATGTGCATGCATGTGTATTGTGCAAGTGGAGGCCAGAAGACAGCCTCAGGCATTGTTCCTCAAAGCCTTATGATTATTATTGCCGATGAAATGCCATGCCCAAAGCTATTCAGGGAGGAAAGTTTATTCAGCTTACACTTCCACATCACAGTCCATCATCAAAGGAAATCAGGACAGGAGCTCAAGCAGGGCAGGAACCTGGAGGCAGGAGCTGATGCAGAGGCCATGGAGAGTGCTGCTCACTGGCTTGCTCCTCATGGCTTGCTCAGCCTGATTTCTTATAGAACCCAGGACAACCAGCCCAGGGATGGCACCACCCACCATGGGCTGGACCCTCCTGCATCAATCACTAATTAAGAAAATGCCCTACAGGTCTGCCTATAGTCTGATCTTATAGAGGCATTTTCTCAATTGGGGCTCTGTCCTCTCAGATGACTTGTGTCAAGTTGACATAAAACTAACCAGTACACTCCAGTACTGCCCATATTGATTTTTTGCTAGAGTCTCTCACTGGCCCAAAGCTCACAAACGAGGTTAAGATGGCTGACCTGAAAGCCCAAGGCATCCTCCTTTCTCTGCTTTCACAGCACTGGGATTACAAATGCACACCACCATGTCCAGCTTCATTTATTCTTTATTAAGGCACGGTTTCTCTGTGTAACATTGACTGTCATGGAACTTGCTCTGTAGACCAGGCAGGCCTCTAACTCGGAGATCTGCCTGCCTCTGCCTCCTGAGACTGCTGGAATTAAAAGTGTGCACCACCACCCAATTTTTTTTCTGTTTACTTGTTGTCTTACTTAGGGTTTCTGTTGCTATCAAGAGACACCATGACCACAGCAACTCTATATTATAAAGGAAAACATTTTATTGGGGCTGGCTTACAGTTCAGAGGTTTAGTCTATTATCATCAACATCCTGGGACATGGTGACTTTAGGCAGACTGGTGCTGGAGAAAGCTGAGAGTTCTGCATCTTGTGTCACTGTGTAGCTTGAGCATAGGAGACCTCAAAACTCACCCCCACAGTGACACATCCTCCAACAAGGCCACACCTCCTAACAGTGCCATTCCCTATGGGCCATTTTCTTTTAAACCCCCACACTTGTTTTCTTAGGATAAACTCAGGTCCGCATGCTTGCAAGGCAAATACTTTGACTTTACCAAGTGAGCCAACTGTGCCCCCAGCCTTTCCTTTCTTTCATTCCTTCTTCCTGTCTTTCTTTTTTTCTTTTTCTTTCTTTCTTTTCTTTTTTTTTTTTTTTTTTTGAGAGAGAGAGGGAGGAGAGAGAAGGTCCTACCATCTGTCTCAGGCTGGTCTTGTACTCAAGATCCTCCTGCCTCCTCCTCCATGACAGGATTACAGCTGTGCCTCCTCCTCCCATCCCCACCTATTTAACATTTAACCAAGTCCCATGCCTGCCCTGTATGTGAAAGGGACTCCATGTGAGAGAGACTTGAGCCTCTCAGCTGGGATCAGCAGGTGGTGGAAGAAAAGAACCATGTCACAGTGATTAGATACACCCTTCTGAACTCACCAAGATAGGATAGATATGAAGTATTGTCAATTGTTATTGGACTAGACAGTGCTGATGTATTTACTGGCATTGAATATAGTTATTGTACTTATTATATATAATTTTTCTTATATTAGTTATAGCCTTTTTATTTTAGACAAAAAAAAAAGGGGAGAATGCAGTTTGGATATCTTGTTTATACTCTTAGCAAATAAAGTTTGCCTGAAGATCAGAGGGCTAGAGCTAGCCACTAGTTAACCATAGAGTTCTGAAGGTCTGTACAAACAGATAGGAAGTTATACAGCAGGAAGAGACAGGAGCTCAATCTCTTTTCAGCTGAGAAGTTGAGTAGGTAAGATGGATGTGGTTTTTCTCTTTCATCTCTCTGATCTCTCAGCATTTTCCCTATATCTGACTGTAGGCTTTTATTATTAAGACCTCTTGGCACCCAAATTAAGGCATAAACTCATGAAAAAGCCACTTGTTCCCACCAGAGTCACCACCCCACCTGGCTAGGTTTTCTTTTCTTTTTTCCCCAAACCTCTGAGCAGGGTTGGGATTTTCCTGTTGTAGCCTCTCTAAAACAGTCTCCAGCTGCCACCCTAACTCCAGAAGCACCTGGGCTCTAAGCACCACAGGACTTGCCTGACCTAGACCACCGCACTTGCTTCTTCCACACCATGCCATGTTCATTTTTCAGACAGCCATGCCCCAACCCCATGGGTTGTGGGCTTTCCCTAGAACCCCTCTCCTCAGGCTGCCACTCCCAGGCCAGGGCTACACACTAGCAGCTGCAGCTGTCCTCAGCCAGGATGCATACCACCTGTGTTCTCCAATCAGATGAGCTACACAGCCTTAAGCTCCACCATCTTCCTCAGCAGATTTGGTGACAAATTGGGAATTCCTAAAGGAAAGAATTAATTTTTTAAAAATGGAGTATTTGTCTCACATTAAAAATGGGAATCACTATTACAATGGAGGGAGTGTTAGGTCTCTATGCTAAAACACTGAACAGTTTAAAAATTGAACAATTAAATGAGAAGATAACTAATTTAGATTTATATAATGTCAATTATAAACATCAGTTTTAACATTTGTGTTTTGTCACTGGAAAAAGTTGGTTAATATGAGTGCTAAGACACAAGTTTTAGAAAAACTTAATAAAACAGATCATAGAGATATTTAGACATAGACAAGAATTTAATGGAGAACCGGTTTCAGCATTGCATTATAAGGTTGGAGAGGAACAGCCTAAGGTTTTCAAACAACCAACTTTAATTTATCCAGTCACCTTACAGGAACTACCAAATAATAGATATCCCCAAGGCTATGCAAAAGTTAAATGGACTCCTGTGATAATGTTAGATCTAAAGAGATTCAAGGAAATGATAATCTTTTGTGGCATGCATTCGCCTTTTTTGAAACAAATGGTCAACTTGTAACAGAATTATCCCTCAAGACTGGAGAGACTTGGTTATAGTGATCTTGGAGCCTGGGTCCTCAATTACAATAGAGGATCTGGTAGAAAGATGAGTCTAAGACTATTGAACCACAAAGTATGGCTAGAGGTATAGAAATCTCCCAAGACTGACTTCTTGGAGATGGAGGTTATGCTGATGTACAAATACAATCTCTAGGTGATGAGCATGCCCTGGATTTATGCCAAACAGCAGCTTTGAATGCTTGGGACAGAGTTGGAGAAGTAGGAAAGAAACCTGAATCATTTACTAAAGTTACACAGGGTCCAAAGGAAGCCTTCTTGGATCTCTTATAAAGACTGAGTTCACAGTAAATAGAATGCTACCAGATTCAGAAATTAGACAAATAATAATTGAATCTCTGTCATTTGAAAATGCTAATTGACAATTCAAAGGGGTAATTAGGCTATTAAAGTCAAGATCAGCACCCTTGGAGGAATGGATCTGAGATACAGTCCGTATTGAATCTCATGACCATGATGATGCATGGGTATGAGAGGTGATTTCCAGATGTTTGAAGAAAAATCAAAATGTCAAGTGTGTTGGGGGATGTCCTTCTTTATGCTATGAATATATTTTTCTCTTATTGGTTGATGAATAAAGCTGTTTCAGCCAATGGACAGGCAGGATGTTGTAGACAGAAGTTTATGTTCCACCCCACAGTGGTTTAGTTTTAAATAAATACACAGAAGCTTATATTAATTATAAACTGTTGGCCAATGACTCAGGCTTCTTATTAGCTAGCTCTCACTGAATTATGAACCCATTTCTATTAATCTATGTATCCCCATGTAGTCTTGGCTTACTGGAGAACGCCCAGATGTCTTACCCTCCTGGTAGCTACATAGCATCTCCTTGATGCCACCTACTACCTTTCTTTATCCCTGTTTGGATTTCCTGCCTGGCTAAATCCTATCTGTCCATTAGCCAAAAGAGCTTTATTCATCAACCAATAAAAGAAACATATTCACAGCATACGAAGGACATCCCCCATCATCTCCTCTTTTCTGTCTAAATAAAAAGGAAGGTTTTAACACAATAAAATTATATATATAGCAAAACAATTTTCAAGCAAGAACTATAGTTAACAATAATTAGTCCATTAACATTTGGCAAACCTTAAAGAAAGTATTATATCATCTATCCTATCTTTGTGAATCTATAAAGTTTTATATGTAACTTATATTATGACTAAGGAAAACCATAACCATAACTATATGTCTTCAACTCCATTAAAGACCCCAGAAGTATAATATATAAACTCTAAAATTGACAGAGACATCTCATGGCATGGACAGTCACCCAAAATTCCTCTGTAACATAGGGACATTCCTCTTCAGCCTATAGGCCCAGAGTGGCAGACTTTTTGATGAAGCAGGAACTAGAAGGACCATCTGTCCCTTAGCATAGCAAGTTCAGCAGTCACTTTTCTTTGAAACCTGCTTGTCCAGTTTGGACAGTGTGCTGTCAAGCCATCCAGGCAAGAGCAATTTCTTGTCTAAATAGCTATCCCTGCCATGTTGAAGACAAACTATAACAAGTTTTTTCAATGCCCATTTCTTCTCTGACCTAATTGGTGTTGCCAGGAACAATTGTGTCTCATTGTCATGAAAGAACCTAATAAACCATTTTAAGTGCTATATTTTATAGATCTTTCTCTGTATACCTAGGAAACCTAATTAACATAATTATAATTTGGTTATTATAGGTAACTATCTATAATCTGTATTTAATTATACATTACATTTTAAGTGAGCTGTATAAACACAATACCTAAACAAGAGTAGAAATATATATATATACATATATATATATATATATATCACAATATCACATCACAAATTGCCCTTAAATTTGTATCAATAAACCAAAATCTATACTAATGCAAAATATTTATTTCTATATCATATTTCCTTTTTTTTAAGAAAGAGATTGACTATGATCATTAACCATTCATAACCAACCCCATTTAAATGAAAACAAAAATTTTTAAAAAATATTTGGGAATGTAAGCATAGTTCTCTCCAAACTGCTCCCTGTGTTTAGAGCACTGTCAATACCAAAGGAATCCTGAGAAAACCCAGAACCCTGGCCGTAGTAGTGTGCAAGGCTGCATCATCTCAGCTGTCTTAGATGGTTTAGGGTGTCTTGCTTGATCAAACCATATTAGTCTGGAAGGAATCCATAGCTTTTCATCTTCTGTGGAAACAAAAGTAGAACCTCTTTTAAAGTAACATGTTTTTAGACTTAAATTTTGAAGTCAAGTCATTTTTAAAATATATAGGTTGGATTAATCCAGCAGCACTTATAATCAAATGTCTGTTAGCAGCTGTTCATGCTTCCCCAGCAGTTAAACAATGTAAAGACAACATAATAACATACAGTATCCTGACTTTTTGTGTATATTGTATCTTTATGCTTTATTCTCTGGTAAGCCAAGAGCATGTAGAGATACATAGATTAATAGAAATGGGTTAATCATTAAGAGAGAGCTAGCCAATAAGAAGCCTGAGCCATTGGCCAAACAGTTTATAATTAATATAAGGCTCTGTGTATTTATTTGGGACTAAACAGCTGTGGGACCAGGCACAAACTTGCATCCACACAAGTGTTTCAATTATGGCAAACAAGGTCACTTTGAGAGGGATTGTAGACAGGATGTTCATAGACACAATGTTTTTTCTAAGCATAATTCAAACAGAATGCCCATCCTTTCTGGATTATGCAGAAGGTGTGTCAAAGGCAGGCATTGGACATATGAATGTAGGTCAACAAGGGAAAGTCAAGGTAACCCTTTACCGTGGGGAAACACTTCAAGAGAAGCCATAAAGCAAATACTTTAGCAAACTTCTATAAATGAACAAAGACCAAAGAGATGCAGATGTCACAATAATTACACCAGAAACTTGGCATCCAAATTGGCCTCTTCAGGAGGTAAATGGTCATCTTTTAAGGATTGGAACTTTATCTCAGATAAAACAGAGCATGAGGTGTGCCAAATGTATAGGGCCATAAGGACAGAGAAGAAAATTAAAGTCACATGTGTCTAACCTAGCAATGAGCATGGTAACCTAGTAATGGACATGATTTGATACAGCAATGGAATACTCAGATTAACATTCCTCAAATCTCAGAAACAAACCATAATTTAACATATGTTTCTGGGAAAAATATTAGAATGTATCATAAATAATAGCCACTGACCATTCAGATTGTATAAGAACAGGACAGAACCACTGTTAATCTTTCAAAGGTACCAACAGCCCTATTTTTAAAGATGGTTGATAGACAAATCTATATGGGTTAAGCAATGGCCTCTAACAACAGAAAAACTGCAGGCTTTAGAAGAGCTGGTACAGAAGCAACTAAATGCTGAGCATTTTCAAGATCAACCAGCCCTTAGAATTATCCTGTATTTGTTATTAAAAAGAAATCTGGAAAATGGAGAATGGTAACATATCCAAGAGTTGTTAATAAGGTGATTCAGCCAATGGGCTCTCTACAGTCTAGAATTCCTTTGCCTTCTCTATTGCCTAAAGGATCATCTCTCATGGTTATTGGTTTAAGAGATTGTTTCTTCACTGTACCTTTACAAGAAAAAGACAGAAAAATTTGTTTTCATGGTGCCTAATTATAATAATTCTCAGCCTATTAAGAGATTTCAATGGAAGGTTCTCCCACAAGGAATGTAAAATAGCCCCACCCTGTGCCAATATTTTGTATGGCAGCCATTAGAAATAATCTGTATGCCATTTCCTCAATCCATAGTTTACCATTATATGGACTATATTTTACTAGCTGACCCAAATGTAGATAATTTAGAAAGAATGTTTGAAGAAGTAAAGAAAATGTTACCTTATTTGGGGATTACAAATTGTTCCCGAAAAAAAAAAAATACAAAGAAAGATTCTATTAACAATGTAGGATATAAAATAGGTTTACAAAAAATTAGACCCCCCCCCAAGGTACAAATTAGGAGAGCAATTGCTGACTCTTAATGACATTCAAAGATTGCTAGGAGACATTTCCTATCTAAGACCCACTACTGGAACAGAAAAATATTGAACTGAGTAATTTGTTCAAAACCTTAGACAGTGACAAGGTCTTAAATATTCCAAGAGAATTATGAGCTGAAGCTGAAGGAGAAGTGGCTTTGGTAGAAAAGGAATTACAGGGTGCATATGTGGATCGTTTGGATCCAAAGCTTGATTGCATTTCAGTTATTTTACCCTCTAAGCACTCTCCTACAGGAATATTAATACAGAGGGAAGATATTATCATAGAATGGATCTTTTAACCACATATACAGACTAAAAAATTAAAAACGTATGTGGAAAAAAAATCTCTGAGTTGACTCTAAAAGGAAAATTGAGACTTTGTCAATTAGCAGAAATAGACCCTGCAGAAATTGTAGTACCTTTTTCTAATGATGAAATTGACAAGTTATGAGCATAAAGTGAACCTTGGCAAAGAGCTTGCAGTAATCTTTTGGGAGAGATTAACAACAAATATCCCAAAAGCAATAAAATTCAGTTTATAAAGAGAACTAACTGTATCCTTCCTCACATTGTGCAGGAAACACCAATATCTGGAGCCCCTGCATTCTATACTGATGCAAATTAATCAGGAAAGGCAGTTACAAATCAGAAAATTTAAGTAAAGTGGTCCAAAACCCGTATAATCCAGTCCAAAAGTCGGAATTATATACTATTCTCATGGCATTAATAGATTTTACAGAATCTTTCAATGTAGTTACTGAATTACAATATCCAGAAAGAGTTGTTTTGCATATTGAAACTGCTGAATTTTTACCAGATGATACATAATTGACTGTTATTTATTTAGTTACAAGACAAAATCAGGAATAGGGATATATATATATATATATATATATATATATATATATATATAATTTCCATATAGGTCTGTCAGGCCCTCAAGCACAATGTAATAATAAAATTGATTAACTATTGATTAAAAAAATATGCTGGAGGCCTCCGAATTTCATAAAAACATCATGTCAATAGCAAAGGTTTGAAAGAAGATTTTTTTTTTATCTTGCTAACAAGCCAAGGAAATTATAAGGAAATGTCTTCCTTGTTCTTTATATAACCAAACTGCACTACCCGCAAGAAGTAACCCAAAGGATACACAAAGGAGTGAAATCTGGCAGATGAATGTGTTTCATTTTGTAAAACTTGGAAAATTAAAATAGGTACACCACACCATTGATTCGGGATTTCAATGGGCAATTGAATGCTTTGAATTCTGAAAAGGCTTATTTTGTAATCATACATTTGTTAGAAGTTATGGCCATCATGTACAAATTAAGACTGACAATGCTCCAGCAGTGTTTTGCTTATTACAATATAAAGCATATTAAGGTATACCACACCATCATACAGGGCAGGCAGTTATAGAAAGATCAAATTAAACTCTAAAGGATATGCTAAATAAACAGGAGGGAGTAATAAAGACACCCAGAAATAGATTGCATAATGCTTTATTAACTTTGAATTTTCTGAATGCTAATGAGAAACAACAGCTGCGGAGAGACATTTTTATAATAGAAAAAAAAAAAAAACTACGGAATTAAATCAGCCTGTATACTTTAAAATTGTGCTGACCTCAGAATGGAAACCAGGACATGTGTTACTTTGAGAAAGGGGGTTTGCTTTTGTTTCCACAAGAGAAGAAAAGCTATAGATACCATTAAATTGGATAAAGATTAGATTTGAACAATGGACAACCCTTGGTTAGAAGAGGTGATAGTTAATCGAACAGCATGGCCATTCAATCTAAACTGACCTATAAAACTAACAAATGCTTTTCATTTGATCAGATATTACTTGCCATAAGGGAACCTTCTCAAAATTAGAGTTGGAGAAGCTGTTTTTGTCTTTTCAGGAGAATGAAGGCATCTAGCTAAGACCACTGGAGAAATGAGACATGAAGAAAAAGAACAAGTCATCCAGAAAAAAATGTGCCAAGAAAAAGATAAATTTGGCCTATTAGTATATCACATCTCCAACATGACAGAATTTCATAAATCTTCCCAAATATTTGTTTCTGGTATTCTCTGCAGATACAAATAGCCTTTTTTGTAGTCCCAGTCCAATTAAGAATTAAATGTTGCTTTGGAGTTGGAGTGCAGCTCTCTCCTTCTCTAAACCCAAACATGTTTGTTAAAGTAAAACCCAAAATGTCTGTCTCATGTCAGAAGAGCCACCTAATAAATATTGTCTCAAATTTTATAAGATTTTCACACAGAGCAATAATTAATTCTAGAGAAGGATCCTTCTGGCTTCCTGCACAGGTTTGAGTCTCCATCAGGTAACTAGGAATTAAGTTTTTGTTCTCTGGGTGTACATAACAAATACTGATCCTTTAACTTTTTTGAGACCTTATGTATATGACATTTAAAATGTTTAGATTTTCTGTGGTGAACCGTGACCATGTCTGACAACGACCTTTGAAGTCTCCAAAAGAATGATGGGCCCCACAACATCGATTCTACCAGGACTAAGCTAAAAAAACAAACACCACCTAAAGATTGGCTTTGGAATACAAACTGCTCAGGACAATTTTGAGGTGACTAGCTGAGATGATCCAGCCTCACAGACTACTCTAGCCAGGACTTGAAACAAGACTTGCACTTTCCCATTACTCAGAGACTGGACAACGAAGATACAGCTACCTCTCCCAGGATTTGACAATTAACTCAAATTTTTATTTTCTAGATCCCCTAAAGGTGGTGTTGTCCCCAAAGAGCATGAAGTAAATTTAAGAATACAGCACCCATATACCCAAGAGGTAGGGTGGGTGGTTTTTGGTCATTCAATGGGTTATGGATATTTGTCATTGTTTAGGTGGTTGGTTACAGGTTGTTATGACCATTAGGTCACGAAACAGTGGAACAAATGAGATTAGATTCAGAGTTCTTGTTTTAAAAAGAAAAAAAGGGGGGGGGGGAAATATAGAAATAGGATTAAAAGGTAGATTATTGAATCTACTTTTAAACCAAAAAACCAACTACTAGTTTTAAATATTTTACATTGGCTTGGAATGTTGTATATTGATACAAAGTTGAGGTTATTTTTTTACTAGAACATACTCTACATATACTTCTAATCTTGTTCAAGGTATTGTACCTGTACAACTCATTTAACAATGTAATACAAATTTTTAGCCCTTGAATGTTATGATTACCAACTATTTAGGTTAATAAGGAAATGCAGAATAGTAACTAATCAATTATTACAATCAAACTTGTAGTCATATTAGATATATCTTCAAGGTTAGAGATATATTTTAGATAGCCATCTTCAAACACTTCAAAGATCTGCATAAAATGGCATTTAGGATGTTTTAATAACAGGTTCTTTTTCTTTTTTATGACAATGAAACATGTCTATCATGGTAGCACCAATCTACCTCAGAGAAAATGATGAGTATCGAAGGAACTCCACATGGAGTTTACCTACTTTGTGGCAAAAGTAAGCCACCGAGCAAGAAAGTGCTCTTTTCTTGACTGCTGACAGTGTGCTGTCCAAATTGGACAAGCAGGACACAAACCTTGCCAAGACAAGGCAGGACAGTCCTTCAAAAATCCTGCTTCAGAGAAAAGTCTGTCAAGTATATCTGTAGGCTGAAGATGGATGCCTCAACATTGCAGAGGAACCCTGGGTGACTGTCTAGGAAGTCAGCTGTTTCTGTCATTTCTCACATTTTTTGGAAGTCACTTACTTGTACTTCCTACTTAGTGACTATTATTTCCTTCTCAGGTCTCTGATGGAGTTGAAAACTTTATAATTATGTTATAGTTTTTCTTGTAACCATATTCAGAAAAGAAATTCACTGAAGAAAGGTAAAGTGTATAAGGTTGACATAAAAAGATAGTTTTGGCAATGCAAGTTAGAATAGAAAGTGAATTAGATACAACCTCTTGGACTACCAAGATAGGATAGATATGAAGTATTTTCTCTGAATTTGTCAGTTGTTATTGGACTAGACAGCATTGATGTGTTTATTGCCTGTATATAGTTATTGTGCTTATTGTATATAGTTTTTCTTATATTAGTTATAACCTTTTTTATTTTAGACAAAAAAGGAAAAATGTAATTTGGGTATTTTGTTTATATTCTAGCAAATAAAGCTTGCCTAAAGATCAGAGGGCAGAGCTAGCTTCTAGTTAACCATAGAGGCCTAGAGGTCCGTGCAGACAGATAAAAAGTGAGGTGGCTGGGAGGAGAGAGGAAGTTATACAGCAGGAGACAGGAGACAGGTATCCTTTTGGCTGGAAAGTTGAATAGGTAAGATGGCTGTGGTTTCTCTCCTTCATCTCTCTGACACTCAGCATTTCCCAATATCTAACTCTGGGCTTTTATTATTAAGACTTATTAGAACTCCTGTTACACACTCCACTAGACCCATGTAGTCCATGTAGTCCAAAAAGTCTACTCAGGGCTGCCAGATGCAAGGTAGTGTGCTGGCACAGCTTGTAGGACACATGAGTTATGCCATTTCCCCTCTAACAGAGTCCCCCAATTCTGCCAGGCCATGGATGACCAAGTCTATAGATACAATTTCCCAGAACCTGATGTGTGACACTCTGTACCTGGAAGATGAATGGGCAAGGCCAGTCTTTGCCTGGGTCCTAAATTCCCAGCCTGAGTTTTCATGTGTCTTAATGCCCATGACCCAGCTTTTGGCCTCATGCACTTAAATTAACACTGATATTATCCAGGACTTCTCCAGCCCAGCCAGCGACTGCTAGAAGAATTTTCCAGGGTCTGTTTGCCATGGAAGATACATTGGAAAGCTTCCCTTTTTCATCCTTAAAGATTCTGTGTTCCCCAGGCCATGCTCAAACGGCAGTACTTGTAAGGGAAAAGGGGCAGCCAAAGAAACACACCACGAGAAGAGCCAAAAAAACACACTTTGGCCTTGTAACCAGAACCAAAGAAATGCACCCTGAGCCTGAAGCCAGTGCCAAAGAAACACACTTTGTTCCTGGAATCAGAGCCAGTGAAAGAAATACACCCTGGACCTAAAACTAGAGCCAAAAGGCTAAAAAGGACCAGTGAAAGAAACACACTTTGGCTCTGAAACCAGAGCCAAATCTGACCCTAAACCTGTGCAAAAAACCAACCAATCCCTAAGCATGAGATCTAGCCAATCTGAGCTCAAGGATTGAAATCTGACCAATCTCCACCCTGGAAATCTCCCTGGAAAAACCACGCCCCCTAAGAATCCCTGTATAAACCCTGTGTCTGTTCAGTTTGTGGCTGCCTGGCTGTCCTTTGCCACCCTGATAGAGGCAGCCACTCTCCTGGAGTCTTCCTTTTGAAGAAATCTCTTGAATGAGGTTTGGGTGAGACCTTCTTTTGCTGGAATAGAGTGGAGGAGAGAAGTAACAACTTTTCACCAGAGCCAGAGCAGATTGGAGAGGAGCAGAGCAGGGCTGTAACACTTTTGCTGGGGAAGCCTTTCCCTGCCAGAGCAGGGCTGTTATACTGGGGAAGCCTTTCCCTGGAGCAGGGCTGTAAGCTGCTACACTTACTGTGACCTCCTGAGTGCCTGTCCATCTGAGCTCCAGAGTCAGCCAGTGCAGCCCTGTCCCATGCTGAAGACCTGATGTCCCTAAGGAAGTGGAAGCAAAGTTCAGCTTCCTCAGCAGACAGTGGGTCTCTCCCTGGCAGGGCCTTGTTTGTGCGTGTGACATGGGGGCAGGTCATTACCCAGGCTTAGCACCTTAACCTAGAACCAGCTATAAACATAGGATCTTAAGAATCCCTGCCCAGGCTGTGATCCTAGCTACTCAGGAGGCTAAGTCAGGGAATCAATGATTTAAAGCCAGTCTAGGTAACTTAGCAAGACTCTATCACATAGAAAAATAAAATCAGGCTGGAAATGTAGCTCATGGATAAGCACTTGCCTAGCATGCCTTAGAGAAGGAATTTCTCCTGTCACAGTCAGATGGACCCCAGTACCTTAATTAAAGTCTCTGAGAATACTCTGTGTGGTCCAGGCAGACTAAGTCATAGTCACCCTTCCTCATTCACCCCTGTGTGCCAGATGGATGGGAAAGCAGGGGTGGGGGGCAGCAGTCCTGGTTTCCTTTAGGTGTGACTGGACTGGGTCATAAGCTTTCTGCTGTAGCTCTATTTCAGAGTACACCAGTGGGAAGGCTCTAGAAGGGATGAACACTTGACTAGAGGATGGTGTGAGTGTTACCCAAGTCCTAAGACACAGAGAAGTAATCCCCCATCTTCCTTCATCTGGGGCCTGAGTGCTCCCAGGCCTCAGATCCTTTAGCTTGGGCCTATGGTACACAGCAGCTCTCCTGGGCATCTGCCTTACTTGGCTCCTTGGCCTCCATATCCTGTATTCTAACTGTCATATCTGGCTGTATATGTGCCAGCATTTTGCCAGGAAAGTACTTGTGGGTGTACAGGCAAAGAGAAAGCCCCACCTAGGCAGCCCAACCTGGCCACTCCCAGCCCCCACTGTACCACCTGAGCCCTGGACCCTGGACTGGAAGACCCCAGCCCATGTCCACCCCAGTATCTTGGCACTACCTTTCTTCCCTGTCATCCCTTCTGCCCATTTCCTCCTCTGGTCACAGACCACTGTCACTTTCCAGAGGTTGTTCTGAGGCCTGGAGCCCCTGTGGGGAGTCTCAGCTTTCCTCTGGCATGGGACACCCATTTTACATCCTGGCATCTGTCATACCTCAAAGGATTTTTGTTTCTTGGAGTGTTTGCTGCATTCAAAGCCCCATTGTTGACATAGGGTCCCAAAGGACAGAGTACAGTCAGCCTTGTTTATAGGGGAGATGGTCAGTCCCAAATGGCAGGAGTGGGGGCCAGAAGAAAAAGGGCAGGATTCTGGAGTTGCGCACCTGGTCTCAGGCCTGCTAGAGATCTTCAGTGGAACCAGAATTGAGCTGAATCCAGCTGTGGGAAGGCTTGTAGAGCTGCTGCTAAACATCAGGTCCCAAGCCCTAGTCAGAGTTTGTCTGAATAATGTCCTTGTTCCTTCTAGCTGCCCCTGCCTAGGCTAAGTTGCCTCCCGAATGAGCATTTTGGATGGAGACCTAGGGACACAGCAGGCAGGGTTGGCATGGCATGAGAACATGAAAGATGTTTGAGGAGATACCCCAAGGACCCAAAGACATCTGCCACACATGTCAAAGCACAGGCTGAAAACTGGTAGCCCCCAGTCAAACACAGTGCCCTTGTTTGGGCTCTTCAGCTGGTACAGGGCTTCCCCAACATGAACGAAACCCTGAGTTTGATCACTAGTTTAGTGTGCAAACTAAGTGTGGCAGAGTGAGACACAGACCTGCACCCAGGGAAGATGTCGCAGCAGCAATTAATACAGGAGTTCAGGACAAATTCAGGAGGTAACATCACAGGTGGCAGGGCTGAGGCAGAGTGAGAGGAAGGCCAGGTCTTTGTAGGGCTTAAAGAAGATTCCAGTAAACTGTCTCTGTGTTACACATGCAGCAGTGGTCACCTGTCTTGGGCATATTCAACTTTTCCTGTTGACTCCCTCACTCGCACCAGCCACTGAAAGAGCATGCACCATGGTGTCATTTGGCAAAGATTTTCCTAGGAAAACTGAGATTCCGTGACCTTACCATCAAGAGACAGCCCTAGTTGGTGCCTGGCCAACCTCCCTCCAGACTTTTCTTTGTGCACTTTTGACAACTGAATTACATCGTGGATGTCTGTTTATGTTCTGCTTGGACACAGAGCCCCCTGGTCTCAGCATGACTCTTACTAGAAGCTTCCTTCCTAAAGGACATGACAAGTTCTAATGCGGTGGCATGTCCCTCGGGTGAACTGTTGCTTGAGACTAGATGTTACTACTGCTTTTGCTTTTTCATTCTAACTTTTCTTGAACTTTTTCCAGTATTATTGACAAAAACCTGAAACAGCAAGCTTATGAAACAGATATATCATGGCTGGGGTTTTGAAAATCCAGCCCAGGAGGTAGCAGGCCCTATCTCCTTTCTAGCACACTGGGCAGGGAAAGGTTGCAAAGCACAACTGCTTACTTATTTCATGCTGGAAAATGAGAGAGAGAAATAGACTGAGAGTCCCATTGTCCCCCTCCAGAGCATGGCCCCATGATGGAAGACCTGCCATTTCCTCTCACTCGTGCCATAGCCTAAGCACTTGTGGGACTTTGAAGGCTCAAAGTGTAGTTGTTATCCTGTCTAACCTACACCTCCATCTGCTGTTCTCTGTACAACAGAAATGTGGAATTCCCAAACAATGATCATACAGTTCTAGCTACAAATGGGCAAACTGCCTTCCAAAGTGTCAAGACCACGGACATTCCTACCAGCTGTTAGGCCCAAGTGCCGTGTGTGTACGCATGTATACATGTGCACATATATGTACATGTACCTACAGGTACAAGTATGCATGTTCTTGTGTGTGCATGTGTGGAGGAAGAGAAAGGCCAACTGCAACTGTCATTCCTCAGGCACCATCTTTTATGAGATAGGGTCTCTCACTGGCCTGGAACTCAAGTAGGCTAGGCTGGCAGGCCAGCAAGACCCAGAGGAGACAGGGCTGTCCTCAGTGCTGGGATTACAAGTGTGCACCACAATGCATGCCTGGCTTTTTCTACATGGCACAGAATTCAGGCCTTCCTCCTTGCATGGCAAGCATTTGTCCAGCTGAGAATCTCCTCAGCCTTTTAAATATTGTTTTTAGCCCCTCCCAGTTCTCAGCCCAACCCTGTCTTCTGTGTAGCCAGGCCTCCACAGTCTCTCCTCTCTGCCCTCCACATTCCCACGGTCTCATGCCACCCCAGCTGCAGGTCTGGTGTCTAAGCCACAGAGAGCCCAGCATCCTGGCTTCTCCATCCCCACCAAACAGAATGCTTTGTGTCCACTCCATGACTCTGTTTTATTTGCTCTGAGACAGGGTCTTGACTATGCAGCCCTGACTGACCTGTAAATCACTATGTAGACCAGGATGACCACAAAGTCTTAGCAATCTGCCTGCCTCTGCCTTTTGGGTGCTGAGGTCAAAGGTGTGTGCCACCCCTCTCAGCTTCAGACGTGCATTCTTTTAGGCAGAAGAATGACTGAGGCCCATACCAGAGAGCCGGAATTAGCCACCACACAGTTCCTGAGAAGTGCAAACAATTCCTGCTAACTGGTGTTCCCTACTTGCCTACCAGGGAGTCTCCAGGCCCCGCCTTCAGCTGCTTCTCATCACTGGAGCCAGCACTGCTGGCAGGCGGCACCAGCCCTGTCCTCAGCCACCTGCACTCCTTGGCATCACTCGTGAGTCTGCAAGGCTGCTCCATGCTCCTGCCCGAGTGCTTGTCCTCTCAGACATCTCAGACAGAGACCTGGACAATGTGGTGGGGTGGCAGGGGAGGCTCATGGAGCCTGGAGGCTCACCACTCCTGCTGGCACCAACCCTGCACCATGGATTGCCAGCATATTCCTAGGAACTGCTGAGAGTCTGTGCAGCCCCTTATCTCTTCTTGAAACTGCTTATCTGGCACACCTAATCCATGGCTTTTCCCATCAGTCCACCAGGTGCCACAGTCCTGTAGAGCCACTGCTGCAGTGCCTTGAACCACCATGCTCTCTGCTTTCGGGACATTTGTCACCAAGAGCAGGTGACTACATGCTGACCCCTCCCTGAGAGGCAAAGAGGAAAGGTCCGTATCTCCCATCTTGTGTGTTGACTGAGCACCCACTTTACAGCAGGCTCTATATGAGGAGCTGGGAAGACAGCAAAAATGCACCAGTCCTGCAGCAAGCTAGAAATGCTGGCTGAGTGAGTGCAGGAGGCAGTAAAGGCCGGAAAGGGGGAAAGTAGGCCGAGGAGAGATGACAGGGCTGCACTCTCAAATTGGGCAGTCAGGGAGTGGGTGCTAAAAAGGGACAGCTGAGCCAAGATCAAAGAGGGTGGAGGAAGGAGGCACTTAAATTTAGGGCTCAGAGTACCCCAGCAGAGCAAGGGACTTGGGGTATGCCAGTGGTGCTGGAGGGAGGGTAGCCATGAGGAAGAGGAACATTAGTGGTGGTGTGTTAAGACTGGGGCCCTGCAAAGCCATGGGGGAACTTGGTGTGTTCCCTGGAGGGCTGTGAGCATAATGTGGGTATCCACAGGCACTCAGATGCATGCTTGCAGAGATAGAGCCAGGCAAGCCTAAGGCCAGGGGCTGGCTTGGAGGCCCTACTATGATAGTCTAAGCTCTTCTGTCTGGCAGGGCCCTGCACTCCGTCAACACACAGGGGAACTCAGACACACACAAGGACACACAGATCTGGAATCAACTCTTACCTCTGCCACCAACACTCTTAAGTAGCTTGGAGCAAGTGACTTCACATCTTGGACCCTCTGCTCCTCCTAAAAGACAGTGTAGATTCCTTCTAAAAGTGACTGTGAGCAGAATACAGCTGCCAGCTCCATCCAGAGGAGGGTAGCAGATGATTACACGGGGATCCTACTGTTCCTCAACTGCTGGCTGCCTTGGCTCTGACCACAGGAAATGGCCATGAATGTGCTGTCTGGGGCTGGGTACCACAGGCCAGACTGTTCATAGGTCCCCCTTGTGCATTGATGGGGATAAGAATGGGACCAGGAAGCTGAGCCCACACCCTCCTTCCTTCCTTAGTCCACACACCCCTCATGGCTGTTACCTCTGTCTCACCAGGGCCACCATCCCATCTGTGAGACAGAACCTCTCTCTGTGTAGCCCTGGCTGTCCCGGAGCACTGTGCAGGGCAGGCTGGCCCACAAAGGTCTGCCTGAGTGCTGAGATTAGAGGTGTTGATCACCACTCCCAGCATCCACTGTCCCCATCTTTATCCTCACTGTAAGTGTCATCCTGTCCATCAACTTCATCTCTGTCTTCACAATCAGCATCTCCCTCATCGGGATGGTTAATCTTGTCTGTCAAATTGACAGTGAAGGGTGTGTCAGAGCCACTTACCTGACTGAGCAACGAAGACCCACCTGAATGTGAGCGGATCATTTCCAGGCTAGAGTCCTTGCTTGTATAAGAAGGAAAGCAAGCTGAGCTCAGCACTCACCCTGCTCTGCTTCCTGGCTGTGGATGTGAAGTAAGCAGCTGCCTCTCACCCCTGCCATAACTATATCCATGTTCATCACTGCCTTCCCCACAAATGGATTGCACCATCCAACTGATACAAAAGAAACCCTTCTTTAAGTTGTTTTCTCCGATATTTTTGTCATATCTCCAAGAAAGGTAACTAAGGCACCATCATCATCTTCACCTCCGTCTTTCCCGTCAGCTTTCCTACTGTCATCTTCAGAACCACTGCCAGTGTTTCTGTCTCAACCTCATCCTGGTCAATGCTGGCCTCTACCAAGTGCTTCCCTCCTCAGCCCTGTGCTCTTTGGGTTGTTACAGTCCATCCCATTTACTGTACCACAGATGCCTGCGAGCAGCACAATTGTCAGTCTTACCTCCTCTGTGCTCAGAGGAGAAAGCTGAGGCACGTGTGGGTTCCTGGGTATCTCAGTTAGGGTTCCTATTGCTGTGAAGAGATGCCATGACTATGGCCACTCATATAAAGGGAAAACCTTTAATTGGTGTGGCCCACTTACAGTTCAGAGATTCAGTCCATTATCACCATGGTGGGGCATAGCAATATGCAGGCAGACATGGTACTGGAGAGATAGCAGAGAGTTCTACATCTTGTGCTGGCAATAGCAAGTGCATGGCTTGAGCTTATATGAGACCTCAAAGCCCGCCTCTACAGTGATACACTTCCTCCAACAAAACCAAAGCTTCCCCCAAAAAGGCCACACCTCCTAAGAGTGCCACTCCCTATTGGGGGCCATTTTCTTTCAAACTACCATACTGGTCATGGGGTCTGGGTCTGACTCCCAGCCAGATGGCCCATGCTCTGAAGTCCAGAGGCAACCAACCCTGTCGCCCATCCAAGCTGGCCCCTTGCCCTGTCACCACAGGCAGGCAAAGAGGTGTTACTGCAGCTGCTGCAGCAAAAGTAGAATCAGGTTCTCCTCTGCTCTGCAGCAACAGAGGCCCCGATGAGGGCAGTGGGGGGGGGGGGATGGTTCTCAGAGCAAGGGACATTCCCAAGCCACACTCCACACTCCTGAAGTCACCTGGTTGCCAGCAGACCTGAGCTACCTTCAGCCACCAGGAACAAAAGCCAGAGAGCCATGTCTTGTGATCACCTCTCAGCTCTTCTATCCTGAGAAAGAAAATGTCCCTAACTGGGTGCTAATCACATTTAATGACGTGTGCAAGCATCTGTCAATCTCCCCAAGAGTCTTGGGACTTCCTGGGTAGCCTGAGGCTAAAACTCAACCCATTTATTTACTTACTGTTTGTTTATTTGTTTATTGAGCTGACACAGTGTCTTGTGTAAACAAGGAACTAACTATATAGTCCAGCCTGGTCTCAAACTGATGGTAATCCTTCTGCCTCAGCCTCCCAATTGCTGGGATGACAAGTCTGAGTCACCAATGGCAGGCTTTCTGTTTAATTCCTACCATACTTACCAAGTTGCCACCAAAGTATATCAGATGGTGGTCCTGCCTGCAGCAAGGTCTCAGGACCATGTTTGCAGTTAGAACAAGCTTCTCAAAGCTTTGAGTTTAAGATCAACTAGTTAAGCAGGGAAAAGTGGTGCACTCTGGAGGTAGAGGCAGGGGGATTCCTGTGAATATTTCCAGGACAGCCCTGGCTACATAGTGAGAACCTGTCTCTAAAATAAATCAACAGGAGGTTGGAACAAAGATTAGTGGTTAAGAGCATGTGTTGTTCTTCCAGAGGACTGAAATCCAAGTCTCAGCACCCATGTCAGTCAACTCACAGCCTCCTATAACACTAGGACCAGGAGGTCCAAGGCCTCTGGCCATTGTGGGCCTTTGTACTCATGTGTACATATCCACCCCAGACACATACACACACGTACACAAGAGTAAAAATAAATATTAAGATAAATAACCACTTGAACTGGCTAAATAATAGCTCTCAGCCTTGTTGGCCACAAGGGTGGCACTATAAGACTTGAATTTTGGGCATGAGACATGTTAAAGCCTGTTCCTCAGCCTGACATAGTCTCTAGCAGTTAATTTACTCTTCCAATAGTCTTGACCTTTTCTAGAAAGTTCCACTGGATCTGTGCTTCTACGAGTGTTATATACAGGCCTGAAGCAATCATTTGAGGGCCAGGAGGCAAAAGTATTAAAGGTCAAGGTGGCAAGTGAGAGCAGAGGCCTGGAGGGCTGAGGGCCTGGGGTCTAATTTTACATAAGAGAAGGCAGAGGCCTGAACTGCCCTGAGAACACTCCCTTTATGTCTGCCCTCAAACAGCAGGTACCAGTGGGTGGAGGGGAGGCCCAAGGGCCAGAGAGGGGAAAGTGGCCTGTCTGAGGCCCCTTGGCTGCTCAGGACAAGGACTGGGCCCTAGTCCTCCTGGATTCAGAACTCCAGCTCTCACTCTCACAACCTAGAAACTCAGTACCCCATTTGAATTTCCCCAGATCACCATGCTCCAGGATGGAATCATAATTAGTCTCAGACAGTGGCTAAGGTGTGAATTCCTTTGCTCGTCCTGGGGACATGGGGTGTGGTTTGCTGTGCCTACTTCAGCAAAATAAATCTCCAAGGCACATTCCTAGAAGGAAGGGACACAGCTAATACTCACCTCCTGCTGCAGGGGGATCTCCAGCTGCATGTTCACTTCTGAGAACAGAAAGCCAAGGCTGGGCAGGGCTCTGAAAGCCCCTGCACTATACTCACAGCTTCTGGCTTTGGGATAGGAGGTGGGCCAGCCTGGAGTCAGGGTTTCTCCTGCCACTCCTGGGTAGCACAACTCTTCCTGTGCCTCAGTTTCCTCATCTGTATCACACATTATGATACTGCTGCTCAGACTGCAAATGAAATGCAAGTCACAGATGAGGCTGTAATCCAACTAAAGTATGTGGCTCAGTGCGTACAGTGGCATAAGCAGTGGGGGAACATGCACACCTGTGATCCTAGCATTTGGGAGGTAGAAACAGGAGGGTCATGTGTTCAAGGTCATCCTCAGCTACCCAGTGAATTGGAGGCCAGCCTGGGCTCCTTGAGACCCTATCTTAGGAGAGGAGGGAGGATGAAAGGAAGGGAGAAAGGGAGAGAGGAAGAAGGAAGGAAAGAAGAGAGAGGGGGGAGGGAGGGAGAAAAGGAGAGAGGAAGGGAAGGAAAAGAGAAAGGGAGGGAGGGAGATTCATTCATCCCTAGAACCCATGGATTCCTCTACCATAGCCTCAAACATCTGCCAATCAAAAACTGTTGAAAGAAAGGAAGGCATCTGCAGTGAGCTTGCTCTGAGCCCTTCCTGCCAGTAGATCCCATGTTGCTGCTCTTTCCCTGATATGGGAGTTGTATTGGATGTTATAAACCAGCCAGGATTAGAGACTGCAGAGGGCATGTGTAGCTTCCAAGTAGGCTTAGTGCTTTAGAGGAAACTTGGGCATCCCTGAATTTTGTTGTTTGTGTTCTATGATAGTAGGGACAGAATCCAGGGCTCTAGGACACTGGGCAAGTGCTCTGGCCCTGAGCTACACTCCAGCCCATGACTTGGCTTCCTTGGATGAGAGTCTCAGAACCAAATCCTATTCCTATACAGATAACAGGTGTTTCCTGCTGAGCTGTCACTAGGAGAAAAGAAAACCACAGAGGGAAATGAACTGGAAGTTACCTCAAGCCATGACCTTCTCCCTATCCATGAACCCTGGACAGAAGATGTTGGCTCCAGTGAGACTGAGTCTTTTAGGGGAGGCTGAGTATAAGCCGCAGAGATGGCGTATGGGGTTGGGTGAGCTCAGGCATGGGGTTTGGTGAGCTTCATGAAGCTGAGACGCCAGCTCCCTGGTGTCACTCCCAGAATCATCCACCTGGGTAGGCCTGTGGGGACTGCAGGCTGTGGGAGGCTCACTGGCCTCATGGGTCTACCTTCTGAGGGAGCTAGCCTGGGGACCACCAGAGAAGACTGGCCCCGTGAGAGAGTGAAGATTGGACAACTATGGGCACAACAAGGAGTTGGCATGGCTCCCAGGTTCTGTGTCCACTCAAAAAACAGCAGGCATCCCTAGAAGGTCTGGGGGCAGTCCTAGAGCCTGTGGGAGAAGCAGAGGTGGAAAGGCTCCCTGAGAGTGGATGGAGGATCTTCTGCAGGGATTCTTGGGGATCTCAAGGAAGGCTGCACTGAGCAGAGGATACAGGTGGTCTGCTGAGGTCCCTGTCCTCATGGGTCCAGAGAGGATTCGAATACTGCCTATGCACAGGGCCTCAGTGTCCCCTCTTTGTCATGGTAATACCAACCCCTCCTCTAGTCCCCAAAAGGCCCAAGGAGGAGATACCCACAGCAGGCAGCTAGCCAGGATGATGCCAGGCAAATGGCCACCAAGCTGATTAATAATGAATGAAGGGCTGGACCCACTGAGGAGTCACAGGGATGAGCCACCTGTGATCGGTCCAGGCAGGGATGAATGGGCAGGTCGAGAAATGAATCAACGAAGGAACTAGATGCAGGGCTGGAGCCTGCCAGCAAAAGATCTGAGTCAGCTCAGAAGAAGGCCAGAGGTCAGGTGATGATGACCCCAGGCACATGGGCGCAGGCATGATGGCTCTCTGACTCACACTAGTATTGTGAACCCTCTGAGTCACCTTTCCTCAAGGCCAACCCCAGGCCCTGCTGCTCATGGGCCAAGCCCACAATGAATCAGGGATTTTGTAGAATAAGAGTCAAGACCCAGGAGTCGCTAATCTGGGGAGTGGGGGCTGTAGATAGGGTTAACAGTAAGGACTTCAAAGGTTGTGGGGCTGGAGTGGCCCTTGAGGTGGGGGCAGGGCACAATAAGTGTCAACAGAGCCTGTCCCTATGCCAAAGGGTGTGCTTTCACTTTCTTATAATGCCCATCTGCCTACTGCGGACAGGCAATGCCCAATGCCCACCTGCAAAGCTAGCAATACCCAATATCCGTCTGCCTATTGTGGACAGGCAATACCTGCTACCCATCTGCAAAGCTAGAATTACCTGATGTCCATCTGCCTACTGCGGACAGAGAATACTTGATGTCCATCTGTAAAACTAGCATTCTTGGGCCTAGAGATGTGGCCTAGAACACAGGAAGCCCTGGCTGTGGTGTCACATGTCTGCAATCCCAGCCCTTGGGAGGGGGAAGGAGGGAGAAACAGGAGAGTCAGAAGTTCAAAGTCACAAGTCCTCATCTCACAAAGAGGGGAGCACTGTTGTATTTCATCCTATCCAGTGTACTCTGTCCCTCCCCCTTTATTTTCAGGAGATGATGAAGGCAGTGGACTGAGAAATCTGGAGAGTTGAGGAAGGCCTGGGAGATCTAGAAGCAATGGTGGTAGGTGGACACGTTACCAGAGCTAAGCTGTGTCTTCCAGGAAGAGGACAAGAGGAAGGAGTAGGCAGTATTGGGGGAGTACTCCCTGTGATTAAAGGCTGGAAGAATTTGGTGCTGGGTTTGGAGGCAAGGCAAGGGCTTTCTCACCTTATCCTTGAGTGTGGGTCATCTGGGCCTCTATCCATCTGTCCATCCATCCTGGACCACTGTCTGTATGCAGTGGTCACCTGAGCAGCCTGCACAGTCATGATAAGTTACACTCAAGGAAAGGACCCAGTGGGGGCACTAAGCTCTAAGGAGAGGTTGTGGCATGACTTATCTGGGATGCTATGAACCTACACCTGACACAATGAGACCCTGTAGCCCTTGGAGCTTCTAGGCATTTGAAGACAGTCCACCAAGAAGATTTGGAGATGCACTCTTCTGCCTTCTGTCCCACACGTGGTCACACAGCAGTCTCCTGTATGAAGAGGCTCACAGACAGTGTACATGAGCCCTTCAATCCCTGCCTAGCTCTCTAGCTTTAAGGGGCAAAATGCAGCATCGTTTATCCATCCAGACAGCATGCCCTTCCTAACTGAGGGATGCTATGTTTAATGGGTGCCTTGCATGCAGACAACAGGGAAGTCCCACTAGAAAGCATAAGTAAGGACAGCTCTGTCCCCATCTTTTAGGAAAAGGAGAAGGGTTGGAGAGGCTGCATAGCTTGTCGAGTCTCAAACTCATTGGAAGTAAAGCTAGGATCAGGACTCAAGGATCTTCAACCTTGTTTTTGTTTTTTTACACCTCATCTGCTTCAAGAAATCTTTGCTGAGATTGTGGACTTGGTCAGGTTCATGACTGTTGTCTGCACCATGGCCTGTCTCCTCCTCCAGCTCTTAATGGTATAAATTGGGCAATTGCTACTCAAAAGAGAAAGCTGGTCATGGGTATGTGAAAACCACAACCTGTAGTGGGAACTCAACCCATCAATAGTCTTAGGGAGTGTCTTCAGTGTGTAGACATGATCCCTTATAAGGAAGAGGAGGGGGTCTATCTATCTATCTATCTATCTACCTACCTACCTACCTATCCATCTATCTATCTTGTGGTGGTCAAAGTCCTAATGGCAGCATCCTGAGTCTCCAGGGCAGAAAACTACAGTGGCTCTTTACCTTCATTAAGCGAGTGTTCCCCAAATAAATATAAATATTTGTTATTCTTTATTTGGGCATTTATGGACTTCCTTAATCTGCCCTCAACAACCCCCTTGTCCATTTTTAAATGATTTGTACATAGCCTAGGGTATGGTGCAGTGGCAAAGTATTTGTATAGCACATGCTGGGCTCTGTATTCCATCCCCAGTGCCCAGAGAGCAAAATTACTTACATAGAAAACTAATAGAAAATGGGTAGAATGGCTCATGTCTGTGATTTCAGCACTAAGAAAGATTTCCATGAATCCTAGGCTAGCCTAGGCTACAGAGTCAGTTTCAGGTCAGCCTGGGCTAGAGTCAGTTCCAGGCTATCCTGGATACAAACAAATGCTGGTTGTGGTGGCTCACACTTGTAATCTCAGCACTTAGGAAACATGCAGGGCAGTAGCTGCAAATTTGAGGCTAGTTTGGTCTATATAGTAAGTTCCAGGCCATCCAAACCTACATATTGGGACCCTGTCCCAAAAATCAAAACAAAACAACAAATAACAGAAAACAGTTGTGTGATACAGTGCTGGCCACAGCGACCTTAAAGACACAAGGACAGAGTTCCCCAGGGAAGGAAGACGTGCCACACATGCCTGTCAGTTGTCCTGCTTGCTCTGGCATGAGGACTGTCATGTTCCAGACAGGAATTGTTCTCACAGACAGGGGCCAAAGACCCAGAGTGAAGGTGACTGGCACTTCCAGCACAGGTGGCTGCTCACCCACTCGCCTTCTGCCCTGTGAACTGTGCCACCTGCAACAACGTCCTTCAGCCCAGCTCAGACACTCCCTCTGCTAGGAAACCTTCCAGGCCAAATGTGGTCCTACCTCAGCCCTCCTGGGAGACACAGAACTTTGGCTTCTCCCCTACTCTGGTATCTGCAAATGATTAGTCAATGTAGCCTCTTGGGATGGCCCGAGTGCTCCCACGGGGCCCCTATAGAGGGGCACCAACATCTCTTGGTAGACTTGGGAGTCCAGGTGCCCTTCCTCCTGCTGGGCGGGCTCTTCCCTGTGGTACCTACTCTGTCCTTCAGACCTATGGAAAGAGGACTGCCCCAGAGTCATGCTTGTATACAGAGAAGCTGATCTCAGAGAGTTGGCCTGATCAAGTTGCCAGTGTCAGAGCTGGGGTTCAAACCCCATGCAGCTCTGTCTTCATGAACAGGGGGTATGGCCTTCCCCCAACATGTCATGGAAGACATGTGCAGGTGGTGGTGGCACACACCTTTAATACCAGCACTAGGGAGTCAGAGGCAGGAGGATCTCTGAGTTTGAGGTCAGCCTGGTCTACAGAGTGAGTCCCAGGACAGCCAGAGCTACACAGGGAAACCCTGTCTCATGAAGAAAAGGAAAAAGGGAAGAAGACAAAGACAGAGAAGAAGTGCCATGTGAAGTCTGGAATCGGCCTCTCTGCTTCTCTAGGGTCTTCCCTCCAGGATCATTGCTAAGGAGGGAAGCAGACATCAATAGCAAGCTTGGGGCCCAGGAGAGATGAGGGCAAGGTAGACTCCCCCATTTTCTGGCTTTTCCCACTCAGCTCCTGAAATGGCTGCATCCTGTCCCGTACCTGCCCAGAGATGTGGGAGTACAGGCTTCCTGCTCAGAGTTGAACTTACTGGAAAAGACCAGTAGGGACTGGGAGGGGCAGAGAGGGGCCAGGTAACAGGCAGGGATATTTCCTGCAATCGGGAAGTGTTCCTACCACTTCTGGGAACCATGATTGCTCAGGGAGAGTGTGATGTACTTTGACCTTAGTGAAGGGGCCCAGCTGTCATTATTTTAAACCCTCTTTCTTCCCTGGGGCACAGCTGAACCAAGTGCTTGGGGATGATGCAGGGTTCACAGGCCACCTGTCCCACAATATCTCTGGCCACTGTGGATAGAAAGTTCAGTCAGGATTCCTGTCTCACAGTTCCACTAAGCCCCTAGTCAATGTGGCAACCCAGCCCTGGTGGATGAGGCAATGAGGTCCCTCTTCCTGTTATAGTGGCTATGCAAATGGGTGGAGATCTGGCTTCCCGGAATGATGGCATCCACTGGCCTGAGAAACCTAGTCCCTGGGGGTTCACCCAAGTGGGTGCTGGAAATGTTCCATTCTCTCTCCCACTCCATCTCTCTCCCTGCAGAGCTTGCAGACCACACCTGGGTCACTACACCCTTCAGGGGAAGGGACAGGACTGAAGCTTATCCATCATATCAGGAGCCCCTAGCTCCTAGAACACCTTGGGTACAAGGGGAGCAGAAAGTGGGTAGCCTTGCTGGCTCAAGACACCCTTCTATTTACAAAGAAGGAAACTGAGTTTGCAGGTGGTGCCAGGGACTTACCCAGGTCCCTCCACCCCTGCTTCTTGCCTAGACACGCCCCAGCAGCCGATCTTGGCTTCTGGTTCCTAGGGGACACTGCTGCCTGTCCCATGGAGTTATTACTATGCTGTCCTGGCATCTAGCCCTAGCATGAAGGCAGGTCTAAAGCAGCAAGAGCCATCTGCCCTGTGTGGCTCCATCCCTGACCCAAGCCTCGTGGTTATCCCCTGTGACACAGCACTTCTTGGAATCCCACCCCCCCCCCGCCTGTGGGGCTTCAGTTGAGTCGTTGAATCAACCCTGGTCTCTATGACTCCCACTCATTCTTCAGATCTCATCACTGTCACCTCCAGGAAGCCCTCCCAGCTGCTGCTAGCTGGGCCAGTCACATGCTCTAGGCTCCCTCAGTCATGTATACCACGCTGGCTGCCCTCACCCCTTGGTGCCTATCTTTCCTACTGAACTGGGGCTCTTTGGAGATCTGTAGCAATGAAGGAGGTGGGCATTGTCATTGTACACAGGACATACATAAGGCTTCAACCCTCCGAGCTGATGAAGAATCAGAAGTGAGTGGAAAGACGGGTGTACCAAGGATTGGACAACCAGATAGTGAGTGACCTTCCTCTCTAACATAAGGATACCTATGAGTTAGGGGGAGAGGGGACTTTAATCATCCTTGAGGTACCTCCCCTTTCCATAGAGAGGAAACTGCTCCCTCATAGGCTTAGGGAAAGATAAAGCTTCTCAAATCTCTTGCAGCTATTTGTAGCAGGCTCAGCCAGTCAGAGCCAGCAGCTCTGGAATTTGAATGGGGAGTTCATCATGGTAGAAAACTTGTGAAATTCTGGGGAGGGCTGTAGAGAAGAGGTCACCAGGTTGGCTCTGCACTGGACCTAGGCCTTTCTGCCTCCTTTTCCAGATGGCCTCATGAGGAGCTGACAGGGTCAAAGTCAGGCTTCAGGAGTGTAGCTGAGAGCATTGGGGCAACTACTTACCTGGAATATGGGCTTCAAGAGATTCTGCTAGGACACAGATTCAAGAAGCAAATGCCCCTTTGGGCTGAGAACATGCTTGGATGTCAGACAGTCCAGGGGGACAAGGAGAATACAGCTGAGATTCAGTGTGATTGCCAATAGGGAACCATGGAGATCTGAGAAGACCATAGAAAAATGGGGTATAAATTTGATGGCAACCTGGACCTGGGTCCTTGTTGTCTCAGATTTTTACCTAGGGATTGTCTTGTGCTGCATGGGGGCTTCCCAGATAAGACTTCCAGATAGATTTGGGGTTGAACTATATGCCTACAAATGTGGAAGGGCATTGCCAGAGGGTCACATCTGCCTATGAAGACATCAGTTAGGCTTGATGGTTCATGCCTATAATGTTCACGTTCTAGAGGCTGAGGCAGGAGGATGGCTGGCCTACATAGTGAGACTGTCTCAAAAAGACAAGAGGGGGCTGGGTAGGTATCTCCACAGGTAAAGGTGCTAGGCACACAAATGTGATGACATGAGTTCAACACCTTGAACCTGAGTAAGAGAGGACAGAACCAACTCCACAAAATTGTCCCTAACATCTATACTTCCCCGTGTCCCACACACTCACATGTGCACACATACACCCATGCTTACACACATAAATAACTTTTTTGTTGTTGTTTCTCTAGGCATGGTTTCTCTGTGCAGCCTTGGCTGTCCTGGAACTAGCTCTGTAGACCAGGCTGGCCTTGGACTCACAGAGATCCACCTGCCTCTGCCTCCTGAGTGCTGGGATTAAAGGTGTGTGCCACCACTACCCAGCATATATATATATATATATATATATATATATATATATATATATTTTTTTTTTTTTTTTTTTTTTTTTTTTTTAAGAGGGGAAGGAAAAGGGAAAAGGTTTCATTGAGATTCTGGGGTGGGAAGATACAAGAAGTCTGGATCAGGGCTAGGAAACAAAAAAAAAATTTAAATACAAGGACACAGCTGACCTGACAACCCAGAATCCCCTTGAGTGGGGCCCCAGGGTGGCAAGCTGGTTGAGTGATGGAGAAATCCTGGCCAGGAGTCAGAAGCATATAGAGGTCAAGCCCAAGGTTCATCCCAGATAGCATTTGAGTGTCTAAAGCCCATCCCTTGGATACAAATGGGGAGGAGCATCTGGGGCATCCTGGGGCCACTTCAGAGGCCAGAGTTTGGAGCACAGATGTCCATAAGGAATTGATTTTCTTTATCAAAATCACACTGTGGAAGCCAACTGCAATCCCAGGCTCTAGGAGTGAAGTGTCAACTCCCGACCCCCTGATACTGTTTGCTTAATTTCCTTCTCTGTGTGTCTGAGAAGGTTGTTCAGGACATCCTGGGGATGCCCCTTCCATAATCCAGCTACTGCCAGGGACAGCCCTGCTCGGAACTGAGCTCCTGAGGGAGACAGGCAGATCTGCATAGAGGAAGTGAGCTCATTTTGACCTTGACAGTGAAGCCAAGCTCTGCCAATGAGGCAGAAAGACCTCAGCAGGTCCCTTATTACCATAAGGGGAGAAGGGACAATTCCACTGGGCAAGTGTGACTGTGAGGGAGATGGCTGCATCCCCTGTCCCCAGCTACAATCCCATTCCTGTGACATTACCTCCCAAATGTGTGAGCATCTCAGTGCCTGGACAGGGAGCAGGGGTGGAGTTAGCAGCTCAGCCCCTTCTTGGCTGAGATATTTCTGAGTCTTTGGCTCCTCCCCAACACCCCTGAGGCAGGGCCCATCTGCACCCCCAGACTGGGTCTTCCTGCATCCTCCAGGACTTGCAAAGCACACAAGGAGCCATGAGTGTGCAGGTACCCAGGATGCCCACTAGTACCAGTCAGTGGCTCTCTGGAATGGAGGGTCATTGCACAAAACTGAGGCCTGACTGTTTCTCTGAGGTTTTATCATCTCATGCTCAGTCCTTGTGACCTGAGTCTTTCTTCTACACTGCCAGCCTCCGTCCGGTGTGGCCTCCTAATTCCTGCTCTTCCTTTCCCAAATCTCCTAGATTATGTGCTTCTAAGCCCAGCCCCAGCACTTCTGCATGCCATCCCTTCACATTTGGAACATCATTTGGAGCCAAGCAGGCCTGGCCCCTACCAGCTTGGGGGTGTGGCTCTCCCAGACTCTCCCCTGCACATTAGTTCATTGTTTTGCTTATGTGGTCACTTTAAACGCCATCTGCCATGGTGCACTGCTTCATGTGTTCTCATTCTCAGCCTGTCTTGGAGAGAACTGCACTTTAGGTGTGGAGGAGACACTGAGGCAGGGCATCAGGTCCAATGCTCTCAGAAGCCATGCTGTGGGCAGTAGTTGTATAGCCATGGGGGAAGTGAGGGAGAGGTGCCCACTGTTCTGGGGAGACATGAGAGTAGCTGTGGAGAGGAGTGGGGCAAATGGAGAGCGCTTCCAGCTGTGGCCAGTGCTCAGTGGTACCCCTGATTCCGTAGTGACCCCTTCCCTTAGCCCTATGGCTCCTTTCAGGGAACTTTGTGGAGCAGCAGCAGGTACCTGCAAGGCTTTGCCAGAGCTCACCTGTGGGCTCCTGGAACCCTTTGCCTGTGCCTTCCCCCTCTTTCCAGGAGAATGATGGTCCTGGCAACTGTGACTACAGAATGGACATAAAAACTCCAGCCGACCTGACCCTAATGAGAACCTCTGGGTGACTCACCATCATGTCACAGTACTGAGGCCCCCAAAAATCAGCTTTGAAGAAGTCAATGATGGGGAAGATTATGGCCAGTGGGCTTGGGGACAGAGATGATGGAAGAGTGCCTCCACAGCCAGAGTCTTGTGCAAGAGTAGCTAGCCCCTAACTGAGGCAGCCTGCACAGAGCCCTGAACAAGCAGTTCCCGAAGTGACAAGTTGCTATGCTGATTTCATATGACCAGCAACAGGTGCAGTTTCCCATCGTCAGCAAGACCCCTTTCAGCATCCCTTCCCACCATCCTTCACCATTCTTCTGCCATCTCCCTACCATTCTTCCACCATCCTCCCAGTAGTCCTCATCTCTCCCTTACCCCTCAACATCCCCCACCATCCCTCCAGCTTCCAGAATCCCTCTACCACCACCCCTACCACCTCTCAGCATCTCATTCCAGCATTCCTCCCAGCCTGGGCCACGCTTGGCTTGCACTTTCCTGGGTGGGACTCAGCACAGCTGAGATTGGGACATCTGCACAGGACAGAGGGGCCCTCCTGTAAACCGCTTCCCCCAGGACAAGGTTGGTCCTAGAGCATATGACTCAGAAGCAAAGACCCCTATCTGGCAACACAGGGGTTACCTCCCAAGGGGTCCTCACAGAGACCCTTCTTCCAGGATCTGTTGGAATTCCTAGTAACACCAAACCATCTTGGCTGAAAGGACATGCCTTACTGGTCAAATTGGAGGCAGTGGCAAGGAGGAACTCGACAAGCCACATCAAGACACAGAGCCAGCCAGCCTGGCTTCTGGCTGTCCTACCCTTTCTGTCCTATCAGGTCAATTCCTGGGCTTCCCAAAGAGGAAGACCCCAACATTCCCCTACATCTCCACACCCCACAGTCATCCTGCTGGGTGGGCATCAGTCACTCAAATGCTCTTCCTGGGACAGGAGGGTGACAGAGCTGAGTGAGTACCAGAGCATTAGGCCCTTTCTTCATCTCCTGATAAACCCTCAGGATGAGGATGGCACAGGATGGGGGGGCAGACTAGAAGAGGCTGTGTCCCCTTCCTCTGGGGATACATAGCATTATTGCAGTAACTAGGTCCTTTGTTCAATAAAGGAACATTAGTCCAGAGAAGTTAAGGACATACCAGAACACACAACTAGTTGGAGGTGGGGCTCTGGGACTCCTCTGTGCCTATGGGTCCTGCCTTTCCTGTTCCTTGGGAATTCTGGCTGCACATGCCCCCTGCCTGAGAGGGCTGTCTTGCTGCTTGGGAATGGCCGTGCAGTGAATAGTCCCAGCTGCTGTTTGTGGAGCCCTGCAGAATTGTGTCAAGAACTTTATTATTTTTTCATTTGACATGTAGCTCATCTTTTTAAAAGATGGTTCCCAGCCAGGCATGGTGGAGCACGCCTATAATCCCTTCACTTGGGAGCACTTGTGAAGGCCCAAGGAGTGGGCTCAAGATCATCCTTGGGTATACAGAAACAGTCTGGTGAGACTCTATATCAAAAAAATGAGAAAAGAGGAGGGGGAGGAGAAGGAGGCAGAGGCTCAATGGACAAAGCACTTGAAATGCAAGCATGAGGACCCGAGTTCAGATCCCCAGAACCTTTATTATTTGACTCATTTTCACTGTGTGCTTTATTTATTAATTTTTAGCGGGATCTTACTATGTAGCCCATAATCATCCTCCCTCAGTGCTGCAATTACTGGCATTAGTTCTAGCTAGCCATATTCTCTTAACTCCACAGACATGTGGAAGAGAATCAAGAGGTAGCCATAGTTGGCCAGCCGGCGATTGTGTACCTCCCCCACACCTGGCTGCCTGGCCCTGGTCAATGCTCTTCAGAATAGTTCAGTGTCCAGGTCCGTCGGCTGACCTTGGTCTGCCTGCCTGGTGTGTGGAGCACTGTGATCTACCTGTCATCCCATTGGGTGGGCCTGGCCATGTCCTTGTTTTCTCACAGCTCTAGCAGAGGGGGTAGCTGCTCTGGACGCTGCCTTACAGGCACAGCCAAGCAGTCCTCAACACTTCCAGGTGGACAGGTGGGTCCATGTCCCCTCTCCCTTGCATTTGAATGGTCTTTCCACTGTTGTGAGGGAAACAACACCTGAAAAAAGCAATTCACAATGTGGGGCACAGTCCATCATGGGGGGAAGGCGGGGCTCGTACTGTGTCTGCAAAGAGGAAGCAGAGAAGAGTGTGTGCTGGTGCATAGCTTACTTCCTCCTTTTGCAGTTCAGGACCCCAGCTCATGGGATGGCACTGCCCACAGCCAGGGTGGTCTTTCTGCTCAGCTGAACCCCCCTGGAGGACACTTACAGACTCCAGGGCTGTGCTTCCAAAGTGTTCCTAAGTCCAGCTGGGTTGGTGGCAAAGCTGGCCAGTTCAACCAGAAGAATATCAAAGCAGTGAGTCCATGTGACACCGGGGCTGGTCCTGAAAGGCCACACAGATCCTTGTTAAAGTGTGTGTGTGTGTGTGTGTGTGTGCACTACTCAAAGGAGTCACTTCACACCTTCTGTCGCATAGGCTCCAGGAATCGAACTCATGCAGTCAGGTTTGGTAGCAACCGCCTTTACTTCTGAGCCATCTCACTGGCTCTCTGCCTTGTATTCTAGAACACTTGTTCTTTGGAGCCCCACCTGAGCTATCAGGTGTCAAGTGACTCCCTTGAGGTTGGCACACTTAGAGGAAGTCTAGAACACATAAGGAGGTTTGGAAGAGCATAGAAGTTCCCTGGTAATACAGGCCAATTTCCAGCTGCATGGGTGAAGAGACCTCCAGACACTTTGGAGCCACCCCCAACTGGGGCTTTAGGTCACATGGACCAGAATTCAATTGCAAGAGGCTGGATAAAGGATCTGACCATTTCTCACTGACATCAAACACTGACCCTTCACCTTAGCTCATTTCACCCTTCAAAGATCCCTCAACCCACATACTTTCAGCCCTGTGCTTCATTTTGTAATTACCATGCAGAAAGTCTTGCTCTGTCGTCCAAGCTATTCTCAAACTCAAAATCCTCCTGCCTCAGCCCCTTGAGTGTTGGCATTATAGATGTGCACACTGTACAGGGTTCCATCAATATTCACAAAGGAGGTTAAAGCTCAGAGAGGTTCAGCAACTTGCCCAGTGCTTCACAGCTAATTTGGGTCTTTGGGCTTCTGGGAAGCACCTTGCTCTGTCAGTGTCAATTGTAGGAATTTCTGAGAGCCTGGGTACTCTGAGAGTAATTTTTGACCAAAAGAAAAAAAAAAAGGCAAATAAAAAACACCAGAAATTTTGGCAAGAATGAGTATGGAGAGTTTCCAACTCTCCATTCTTGCCAGCAGTCATGCTCACTGAAGATCTTGACTGGCGGCATGTTCTCTGCAGCCCCTCTGGCTAATAAACCAGGGCTCTACTTCAGCAGGAGAACCAATTTCTAAACACAAAGCTCTGACACAGAGCTTCCTGCTGGTGAGAGGCGGCATTGCAACTAAGCTCTAGTAGACAAGAGCCTAGGATCCAGGGCAGCGGAACCAGGGAAGGTTCAGCTAAAACATTTTGTTATACCATGTCTAATCTGCAGCCTCAGGAGGCATGTGAGCTGAGTTTGAGTTCCTGCCCTGCCACTTGTCTGTCATGGTCCATATTCTGTTGAAGACAACAGAAACCACTGCAGGCATTTTGGTAGAGGATTGCAGAAGGTCACCAAATGGGAGTATGAGCAGAGAGCCAACCCCAATCAAGGAAAGATAGTCTGAGCCAGTGTTCCCAGAGCACAGGGGCCATGGTTACCTAACAGGCATGGGAAGAGCAATGGGTCTTTACCACTGGATCTGGTGTCACAGAAAGGTCCCCACTGTTGCTAAGGTGCTACCTGAAACAGAAAATTGCCACCCCAAGTGTTTTACCGTACCTCTATCACCTCAAACTTGTGGCAATCCTCCTGTCTCCCCTGGGGTTACATGGATGAGTTTGTCACTATAATGCAAAGAAGCCATGACAGCTTCCAATATAAGGACAAGAAGAGCCAGCCATACCCAGTGTGGGCCATGATGTGGCACTCTGCTTGTCTGGTCTCGTTTGGGAAACTGGATAAAGGTGGTGACTCACCTACAGCCCCAACTTGAGGGAGGTTGAGAGGGTGATAGCTCAAGGCCAGTCTGAGCTACAGAAAGGTCTTGGAGATGGGATGTAGCTCAGTGATACAGTACTTGTCTGGCATGCACAAAGCTCTGGGTTCAATTCCCAGTACCACACAAGCCAGGTGTGGTGGTACACACCTGTAATCTCAGCACTTAGGAAGGAGGCAGGAGGATAAGAGCTCCAAGTCATCCTCAGTTGCATGGAAATTTGAGGCTAGCCTAGGCTATATGAGACCTTGGGGAGAGAGAGATCTGCCTTTACCCACCCCACCCCCAAATAGGAAGAAAAAGAGGGGGCCTTGGAAGTACTCAGTGTGTGCAAGAAATGCAGTACTCATGCTCATGTGGGGAAATGAGCCTGGGTAAATGTCAACATTAATGAACTCTGAAGCTAGGTTGGCCATGCTAAATGCCACTGAAATGTGCTGGGTTTTTTCTATGTATTACCCTGCTATCTTCTCAGGTAGATGAAAGGCTAGGAGTGTGGCTCAGTAGCAGGGAGCTTGCCTGGCATGTGTAAGGTCCTGAGTTCTATCTCTGGCACCAAAATCGAAAGAGGAGAGAAAGGAGAAGAAAGGAGAGGGTGGAAAGGGAGGCATGGAAGGGGAGAAAGGAATGGATAGGAAAATAAAAACTCAGAATGCTCTCAATGCACCCAAGTGTGGGGGCCCATTTCCCAGATAACATGGGTGAAAGAGCCAAGGTACAGAATGGCAGTGACCTGTCCGAAGTGGCACAGTCTGTGTCTGGGCTTCAAGCCACCAGCCCGCAGTGGCAGACAGAGTTCCTGGAAAGCAAGCGGGTGGAGTTCCTCCTAGAGATCTGAGCAGCTTGGGCAAGATCCCCTGGTCAATATCCCCACCCTGGCAGAGGTAACACCCCTGGGGGAGGGGAGGGACATGCATCAGCCCCGAACACTGAGTTCTCTTGTAGATTCGGTACAGCCTGTCCTGTGAGTTTCCTGTGGCTTCCTCTTGTTACCCTCAACCCCAACCCTGGGTGAGTTGGTCTTGGGTCCCCAAAGGTAGGGATGGGATTGTACAGAGAGCAATAAAAAGTTAAGACTGCAAGGGAGCAGCAGAAGGGACACCTACATCTAGTAGGGGCTCCCCTGCCTCCTCCTCCCCTCCCCTCCTCTGTTCATTCCCCTCCCCCCTCTTTTCCTTCTCTAGCCCCCTGCTTCTGCATACATTAGTGAACACCTGCTGTGTGCCAAGCACTTTTCTGATCCCCGAGACTGAAAAAGACCCTGCTTATATTCTAAAGGAGCATCCAGATCTGCTCCTGTGGGTGGTGGGCGGGAGCTTCTCTTTGTGGTGCAGGCTGTTTCGAAGGCTGCAATGAATGGACAGCCTCCTATCCGGCTTGTCACTAAAGAAGCTTCCCCTGCCTGACCCTTCCCTGCAGTATAGCCATCATCCAGTGGACTCCGCCCTGGGCTCCCTTCCCTGGGGAGTAGGCGTGCGCCGCCTGGCCCCCTGATCTCTCTTACTGCTGCCTCTCTTTGCTGTCACCTCCCTCCTGCCGTCACCCACAGCTATTCTGGGCCTCAGGTCCCTTTCACTTTCTGCTCTGCTCTTCCTGCTCGGTGCTTCCCCACCCTCCTCTGCTCCCCCAGCCCCCTCTCTGCCGGCCTCGGGCTCTGCCTGTGTCCCTGTCACTGCTCCAGTGCCTGTTAGACACCCGCACAGGGAGACAGCTGCAGAGTGAGCTGAGGTCTGGGTTTGAACCCCCTCTACGCCTTCCTGGCTGTGGGATCTTGGCCCACCTTGAAGCTCCACATCCTGTCTGTGCCACTTAAGGAAAAAAACACAACAAAATCCCTGAGAAGTCACTGAGCCACCTCTGGGCAGGGTGACCTTGGCCAAGCCCCTTCCCTCCCTGAGCCTTAGTTTCCCTATGAAGCACCTGTACTAAAGAACTGCTGTCCCTGCCAGGCAGTGGTGGCACATACCTTTAATCCCAGCACTTGGAAGGCAGAGGCAGACAGATCTCCAAGTTCAAGGCCTGCCTGGTCTACATCGTGAATTCCAAGACAGCCAGGACTATACAGGGAAACCCAGGGTAGTCTAGAGGGGCCTCAGCTGACAGGCTTCACCAGCTGCATGTGGCTTTGTGTTTCACAGAGGCTGCCCCTGGATGGTTCTTGTGGTGCGTGCAGCTCAGAGGGGCCAGAGCAGCAACATTCAGGGATGGAACACAGACTCAATAACAACTGTGTCCCCTCTCCCGTCTTCAACTTTGGGGACAGGATCACACTATGAAACTGGCCTAACACTTTTGTTCCTTTTGCTGCAGCTTCCTGGAAGCTGGGCTACACTTGTGTGCTGCCACACCTGGAATGTCCCTGTCTCTCCTCTCACTTCCCTCTCTTCCCTTCCCTCAGATCTTTCCAATGATGTATTTCATGAATGATGCTGCAATGTTTGCTTCAGCAATTATCTTTCTAGTCTTTTCCTTCTCATCTGAAGCTTCCATTCTGGAAACTGTAGATACAATGTTTTGTAGATACAATGTCTCCTATTGCTCCTAAGATTTTGCTTACTCTCTACATGGACTCCATCTTTTTAAAAATTTTTTCACATTATTCACTTACTAACACACAGAGAGGGGTGTACACTGGTGCCATGGCACACATGTGCAGGTCAGAGGACAACTTATCCGAGACATGTTTCCTTCCACCATGCAATACTGAGGGTCAAGCTCAGAACTGCTTTACAGCCTCTGCCCAGCTTGCCATCATCCCCCTGTCCCAAGCCTCGGGTAGTTTTATGTAAGTTGGCACACTTGGGGGATGGAGATATGGCTGGTATATAGTTGGTAATGCTTGCCTATTATGCACAAGATTCTGGATTCCATCCCAGGACAACGTAAACTGGGCATGGGTGGTGCATGCCTGTGCTGGTAAGTACAGGCAGAAGGGTCGGGAGTTCAAGGCCACCCTAAGCTAGTATATTTGGAGCCAGCTTGGGCTACATGGGACCTTGTCTCAATTTGTTAAAGGTACTGGTGGCGACTGGAATGGTAATAGCCTCCTGAGTTGTCCCTGTACTGAGGTACAGCACGAAATGCCCAGGCCCACTTTGCCATCAAAGCACCTATGAAGTACCAGGCACAGAAATTAAACCAGAATTCTGCCCCCGGGAAACACAAAGCTACAGCAGGAGCCACTTGTCACCTGTTCCACATTGGGGCATGAGGGTGAATTAGCACTAAGTCAGTACAGGGGATGCTGCTCAGGGCTCTACAAGGCATAGGACACTCCCTTGCCCAGAAAAAGCCCTGAGTGCAGTGGCCAAGGTTCAGAGACTATACTCTGGAAAGACCCCTGGGAAGGAGTAGAGATTCCCCAGTTCTTGGCATCCTCAGTGTGTCAGGGGCAACAGGAAAATCTTGTCCCCGTGGCCCTGTAGCCACAGTACCGCTGTTAGGGAGTTGAAGCTGAGGTGGCCATGCAGGGTGTTATGGGAGTTGAAGGTGCTCCTCCCTCCTCAGCCTCTTGGGGAGGGCAGGGGTGGCAGCAGTTGCCTAGGCTCCAGCCTGCCTGACGTGGGTCCCTACCAAGCCATGTGACGAGACCAGGCCACAAGAAAGAGGTTTCAACAAGCGTTATCGCTTCCTGGAACTCAGACTCCGAGACTTCCCCGAAGAAGACCGGCTGTGCCTGGCGGGTGGGCAGGCTGAGCGCCCAGGGGACCACGATGTCCCCTTCCTCCTCTACTGCCCCCGATCTCATCTCAATACCTGGAAATGCACCACCCTCCTACTCTGTGCCCCAAGGGATGCCAGCAACGGCTCCAGAGGCCAGGGTAGGCACCAGTCCAGGGTCTTTCCCCTCTACCCATGGGTGCTAAGGCCTGGTGGGCCAAGGCAGCACCCCTAGGTGTCTAGATACCTGCCTTTACCTCTTCACGTCTGGACAAGTGCTCAGGGTATTCAGCAACTAATTGTGCACAGACTGGCCTCAATGTTACTGACAGAAAAATGGGCCCATCTCCCACCCATTCCGTCTGGCCCACCAGACAGTTGGCACTCCTACAAGTGGCATCCCCAGGCAGGCCCGTGCTTTCATGTTCTGTCTTAAAGAGGTAGGATAGCTTAAAAATCCAGGTCCAGAGACTCATGATCCCTGGGTGGCTATGATGGCTCTAGAATAAGTCACTTCCTGATTCCCCAGTTAACAGATATTTAGGTAGTGGGGGGTGGTGGTGGGAGGGAGATCACAATGAAGGCACCAGGAACAAAAGTTAACCCTCCTCAAAGGCAAAAGCTGTAGAGGGAAGACTCATGAGGTCCAGAAGGTTTTGGAAAAACCAAATGGGATATTGTGAAGTGCTCGACACAGTACCTCATAGGAGTGCTCAATAATGAACAGCCTGTGGTCTGTTCTGCTTGTTCAACCCTGCAATCCCACTCTGAGCAGCTGAGGAAGGAGGATTGTGCATTCCAGGTGACTGAGCCCTTCCAGACCCTTTGGCTGAGTCCACAGCTCAGCTGACTAAACTCTTCTAGCTTTCATTGTCTGAGGCCTAGTCAGTTTTAGTGTGAAGGGCTCTAAAACTAACCTATTTTTTTTTAAGGGGGTTATTATAATTATAATGTGGAAATTTTTTCCAGTGAGAACAAAATATATTGTGTAAACAATCATGACCCAAGAATTGTGAAGCAGGAGGATCAAGAATTCTAGGCCCAACTGGGCTCTGTAATAAGGTCAAAATTCAAAACAAAAGCAAACCTACAAACAACAGTAAAAATAAATAAAATGAAGGCGCTCCAGCATAGCCTGATGGTAAGGGTATGCCAGTCCAGCTACTCCAGAGCTGAGGCAAGTCAAAGCTTGGGCTACACAGTGAGTTGAAGGCCAGCCTTGGCAATTTAGTGAAACCTTGTTTCAAAATAAAAGTTAAAAAAAGTAAAAAGAGGTCTGGGGCTGTTGCTAAGGGATAGAGCATTTGTGCAGTGTTAAGTAGTGTGTACCAACCAGGCTTGGGGTCCCATCCCCAACACTGAAAACAATGATGGTTCCATGAAGAACTCTGTCAGGTGGGCAAAATCAGTTGTGTCCCAGATGCACCCTGCAGCAGATGGCTGGGCTGGCAGCAGAGACACCAGCTCCTGCCATAGAAACCTTGGCTTTTCTAGACAGAGGCCACTTGCCTGGCTTCCTAAAATGAAACCGGACTCCATTTCCTGCTTTGGCCCTCATTCCCGCCGGCCTGACTGCCATCCCCACTGCTCTGTGAATGGATTCCACAGGCCTGTGAGAGACAGTAACAACATGGGGGCGGACAGCTCGGCTGGATTCCGGCTGGATTCCGCAGCTGCTTCCCAATAGAGGAAGCCTGGGATGTGGCTCCCTTCTGTGCCCTCTCAGCATGCAGGAACTGCGGTTTGTCCCTAGGGGTACCTAAACTCAGCATGATGGAACATGGGGTCCCAGAAATCTGGAAGTGGAGACAGGAGCTTGTCCTTAGCCACACAGAGAGTTCAGTGCCAGCCTGACTATGTAAAACCCAGTCACAACAAAACAAAATGAAACAAACAAACCCATGAAGCAAGTGACAGGACAACCTCTCATTAGTCCATCTGGGTCAGATGGTTCTGACCTGGGCAAGAGGAACTCTGATTGACAAAGTCTGGTCAAGCCCCCTAAGCCGAAGTGCTTGACATCCCTGACTCTGTTCAGGACCTTGATAGCATAGGTGGCAGGTGTTCCTGAGTGCTAGGTGATGACACCGCACTGGAGCCTTTTCCCTGCTGTCCTTGCCCTTCCTAGGGACACAGGGCAGACTGTGAGGCCAGGTCGGTAGTCTTGGGAAGGTCAGGGTACTTTCAAATTCAGGAAACCCAACTCTGTCTGTGGGGCCTGTGCTAGCCTTATTTCCCCTGCCAGTAGTGTGCTCCCTGGAGATGTTGACAAGGACTTTAATTTCCCAGGTGGAAGAGTCACAAGGATGGGGTTCAACTTGGCCCCCATAGAAAAAACTGGACATCTATGCTCCTCTGAGCCTCTGGCCCTGTACCCTGAGAAAGAGAAAGAGACCAGCTTCCTAAGAGCCGCCAAGATGGAGAGAGCACATGGTTCAGTTTCCAGCTATCTAACCTTGTCTTTTCTGATGCTGTTCCCTCTGTCCATGCCCTCTCTAAAGACTGAGCTTCCCAGCAGGCTGCTACCCATGTCTCTCCAGCCCCCCACACTTCCTAGGTGCCTCAGGGGGACTGGACCTGATGGTGTCCATTCCATCCTAGGTCCCCTTCCCCCCAAGTTTGCCAATGACTGGCAAACAGGGGGTTTATAGTAGATGTGTGCAGGATGGATGTTGGACCTCCAAGATTGCTGAGGACTACCCTGCTCCAACTGCAGCCCCTGAATCTCTTTGCAGGCACCAAGATACCTGCCAGGGAAGGGACTGGGCTGGGGAGGAAGTTCAGGCTACCACTGCCAGCACGGGCAGCTGGTTTCTAAGAAACCAGCCCTGGGACAGGAAAGTCTAGGCAAGGCTCTCAGGATGGCTTTTGCTTTCAGTTTTCAGAGGTCAGAACTGAGCAGGTGCACCGCTTCTTGACTGAGTAGTAGAGTGGGCTCTGTGGGGTCAAGGCTACAAACAACAGCTTCCTCTGAACTGAGCCAGGCTGGAGCCTGGAAGTCTCTGATGGCTACCACACAGCCCAGAGCCGGAACTGGAAGCTACATCTTAGGGATTGTGGATTGACTGTCACCACTAGGTCCCTTATCTGTTTGCCCTTTCGTTTATCTATTCCTGGGAACATTCATTTCATTCCTTCATTTATTCATGTCTGAGGCCCTACTGCCAGCCCACAAACACACATGTACTGTGCCCCTCCTGACAGACAGTACCCACACACATATCCTGTGCCCTCCTGACAGACAGTACACACACACACACACGTACTGTGCCCTCTTGACAGACAGTACACACACACATATGCTGTGTCCTCCTGACAGACAGTACACACACACACACACACACACACACACACACACACACATGTCCTGTGCCCTCCTGACAGACAGTACCCACACACACATGTCCTGTGTCCTCCTGACAGACAGTACACATACACACACACACACACATGTCCTGTGCCCTCCTGACAGTACTCACACACATACACACACATGTCCTATGCCCTCCTGACAGACTGTACACATACACACATACACACACACACCCTGTGCTCTCCTGACAGACAGTACACACTCACACACACACACACACACGTCCTGTGCCCTCCTGACAGTACTCACACACACACACACTCGTCCTGTGCCCTCCTGACAGTACTCACACACACACACACACACACACATCCTGTGCTCTCCTGACAGACAGTACACACACACACATCCTGTGCTCTCCTGACAGACAGTACACACACACACACACACACACACACACACACACACGTCCTGTGCCCTCCTGACAGACAGTAATTCCACCCATGTCAATTTTTCCCTCCTGAGCGCTGTACTTCCTTTTCCTTCTTGTTCTTCTCTACCTTCTTCTCTTCCCATTTCTCCATCATTTCTTTGCTTCTTCTTCTGTATTCTCCATCCTTCTTCCCTCTCTGTCCCCTCCCCTACACATCTGTCTTTGCTACCTCTCTTCTTTGTGCTGAATGCCACAAATTTCATGGCTCAGGGACACTTCTGAATGTTTATTTTCTGAGATAGGGTCTCATGTAGCCCAGACTGGCATCAAACTTACTCAGTAGCAGAGGATGACCTTGGTGGCACACACCTTTTATCCCAGCACTAAGGAGACAGATGCAGGAGGATCTCTGTGTGTTCAAGGCCAGCCCAGTCTACAGCGTGAGTTCCAGGACAGCCAGGGCTACCCAGAGAAACACATAGAAATTTCAGATCCTTCTACCTTTCCCTCCCAAATGCTGGGATCATGTTCCAGTTTATGTGGTGCTCCCAGACAATAAGAGATTGCCTCTCAGGTTCCAGGTGATGCTTCCCTGCAATACATATTGAAATAAGTGTTTATTAAGCAAGGGAACATCTGTGCATCTCATGCCTAACATAGTAATCTTGGGGGTGTCAGTGTCTCTTTATCCACGCCCAGTTCATCCCTGCCCTCCCTCCATTTCCATCTCTATCCTCAGTTTAACCCTTCTCCTAAATTCCATCCGGAGTTCTTATTCTATTTCCAGAGGATGTCTTTGTACCTGGTATATCCATGCTGGTGTCTCCATAACTATCCCACAGGGAAGCTGAGGTACAGAGGTTAAGTAAGCATGTTTGTTAAGTGAAGAGGAAGGAAACACCAAAGGCATTCCTCCAGCTCAAAACTGTCTAGAGCCATGAATCCCCTGCGGTGACTGGAGCAAGGGGACCAAGAGTGGGGTGGGGGCTGGAGTGGACATGGGGGCCAGACTGGAAAGAATCTCATTCTATGGGATGGGACCCTACTTGGGCACCTGGCAGTCACTTTCTGCTGGAGTGCTCTGGGGTCACTTTGCTGTAGAACATGGAGAGTGCCTAGCCTTTCCCAGCTTGTCTTCATCTGTAAGATGGACAATAACCATACCTACCAGGCAGCATTCACGTGCAATGCATGTGTGACAGGAGGTGACTTACCTCACTAGGTCTTCATGCTCAGTTCTGTTTCCCGAGTCATTGGTCCTCAGTCCTTAGTCCTCACTTGCCTCATCCCTTGTCTTGCCCACAGTGAAGGGGCCTGCCTTAAGGTTCACTGCCACCCTCTCTTTGTCCCACACGCCACCCATCTGACAGGGACTCCTCTCACAGGAACTCCTCCCCAGGCCTGAAGATTTTCACTTCAAACCACCTTCTGAAAACTGATCTTTCCCGTCACCAGGCTGGTGGGGAAGGGATCAGGCCAAGGTGACACAGACAGGCTCCCATACCCCAGTACCCCAGGCAGTGTTTCATTTTTAGTGGTCCACGCAAGAGGTGAGGAGGAAAGGGCCTGCACTATGTACAGAATGTATTCTGTGCCTCGATGTCTCTAGTTGCTTCTGTGATCCCCTATTCTTTATGAGCTTGACATGACCCTATCTTGTCTCCAGGTAAGTAGCTACTTGACTCTTATTCTACTTCAGGAACCCACAACTTCCTTCTCTCTCTCTCTCTCTCTCTCTCTCTCTCTCTCTGTCTGTTCTCTCTCTCTCTCTCTCTCTCTCTCTCTCTCTCTCTCTCTCTCTGTGTGTGTGTGTGTGTGTGTGTGTGTGTGTACCAATGCAGAGGCCAGAGGTCAACATCAGATGTCTTCTTCAGTCACTCTGTATTTTAGTTTTTGAGGCAGGATTTCTCACTGAACCTGGAACTCACTGACTAACTAGACCAGCTGACCAGTGAGCCTCTGGGATCCTCACACCTCTGCCTCCACCAGGATCACAGACACATCCACCATGGTGTGTGGATGCTGGAGATCTGAATTCAGGTCCTCATGCTTGTTCGGCAAGCACTGCAGCCCCATTTTTATTTTCATTGGAGGCTTTCTGTTCAACTCAGGCCATTCATCAATGGTGTCTGAAACATTCTCTAGGTGGATGTGGAGGGCTGTGCTGTAATCCCAGCACTTGAATATAGAGGCAGGTGGACGACGAGTTCAGACCAGCCTGAGCTATGTAGTCATTTCAAGGCCAGTCTGTGTTTCTTGAGACCAAAAACAAAAGAAACAAAACAGTCCTACTTCTCTCACACTTGAGGGTCCTCAGCCTTCCATGGCCTCAGCACTCCTGTCTGTGAAATGGACAATAACAGTAACTGCCAGGCAGGGCTGGTCAAGGAAATGGCTAGCAGCATTCACTCCATGTCTCACACAGATAGCACAGCCAGCTGTTCCAGCACAATTTACAACACTGCCCATTAGTGACTCTGGCCCTCCACACCGGCCATTATCTAGTTCCTTGAATATAAAATTTCCTTAAGGCAACAGTAACCTAATTAGGCTAGAGATGGCTCAGTGGGTAAAGTCCTTGCTATGCAAACATGAAGCCCTGAGTTTGAATTCCCAGTACTCACACATAAAAGCACCCATGAGGAATGAAACGGGTGGATCTCTGGGCCTTGCTGGCCAGTGAGTCTAGTGGAAAACAGTGAATTCTACATTCAGTGAGAGACTGAGGGAGCGTGACTGAGAAAGACACCTGAGGCACATCTACATGCGGGCAAGTGTGGACACACGCGTGCACATCTACATGCAGACAAGTGTGCACACACACATGTGTACATCTACATGTAGACAAGTGTGCACACATGTGCACATCTACATGTGGGCAGTGTGCACACACATGTGCCCATCTACATGTGGGCAAGTGTGCACACACATGTGTACACACACATGTGCCCATCTACATGCAGGCAAGTGTGCACACACACGCACAGCACACACACAACTGAATAACAGAATGACTGGGACTTAGGTATATATTGCCACGTAACACAAGTGCATGATTATCTTTGAACTTAACATGAAGGAATGGGAGAAAAGCAGGGCTACAGAGTTAGATCAAACCTGGGTTGTGATGTTGGATACTTATCTAGCTCTTTGATGTCCAAGTTCTAATGATTAGCTCTGTTCCATATTGTTCTTGTGAGGGCAATGTAGGACAGTATGCTCATATGACTTAGAACAATGCCATGTGACAAGACAGAGCTGGTCGTTACTACTCCTACCAGCAAGTGAGGAGGCCAGGATGGGACCTGGCCATGGGTTTGCTGGTTCAGTTAACATCAGGGCAGCTGGCACGTGGCACAATGATTATTAGAGCTCCTAGATTTGGAGCTTTGAAGAGTTTGCTTTCAATTGCTTAATGCCCATGACCTCTGTAAGCCAGAGCAGAGGCAATATACTAATTGAGCCTGATCCTGATTTTATGAATGAGGCCACTACAGCCCATCAGTTCGCAAGCTAGATCTCAAAGCCAAGTCCAAAGTCTAGGTTCTGGCTCTCTCTGCCCTTCTATACTGTATCCTAGAGTGAAGTGTCTTTGGGCAGGGGCCTTTTGAGACTGAGTCACCAGGCCACACCCCCTCTTTTCCTTCATCCTGGTTGTCTGGTTGTCTCTCCTGGCTGCACCCAACTTCAGGGAGTGTATGGTTCACCCACAGGTCCCTGCAGGCTCCTAGGTAGGGCCAACTTTTCATGTCACTTTTCAGACCCCACCTCCACAGGGAATCGACTGTCTGCCTCATGCTTCCTAGGTCCTGACTCACCCTCATCTGCACCTATGGGTTCTTGCTCTCCCAGGCTGTATTCTAACACAGCCTTGCCACCAGCCTGTGTTGGCTTCCTGAGCCTGTACTGTGGGAAAGGTCAGGTTAGGGTGGTGGGGTCTCTGAGCTTTGGCTGGCCTGTGGACATCCCAGGATAAACCCTTAGCCCTATTACCTGTGGTGAGTAGGATAATGATTCTTAGCATCAGAAGCATCTAGGCCCAAAGTCCAGCCCTGCTGCCCATTTATTCCTCAGCCTTTCGAGCCTGTTTCTTCACAATGGAAGCTGGATCAAGCCTTGCATCTGGTAGGTAACAATAAGCGGGCTAATCTAAAGCAGGAAAGGCCAGGTATGCTGGCACATGCTGGTAATCTCAGAACCCAAGGGGCTGAAGCAGGAGGATTATGAGTTCAAGGTCATCCTCAGCTACACAGCAAGACTCTGTCAAACACTTATAGGTGTCTTTTTATTTAACGTTGTCTGGGAGGCTGGTAGCTTCCCATTTGCAGGTGAGGAGAAGGGTTTGAAGCCCTGAGTTACATGTTTGGGGGAGGTGTTGTAGAATATTACTTTAACTATAGAAAGATTTGTTTATGCTTCATTTGCTTAATTATGTAAAGATGTGTTGCTATTTTACCTTGCCTGCCGAAGACCCTGATTGATTGGTCTAATAAAAAGTGGAATGGCCAATAGCTAGGCAGGGGCTGGCAGGCAGAGAAAATAAGGAGGAGAAATCTGAGAGAAAAGAGAACAAGAGAGAAAGAGAGGGTGATGTCCAGGGTGAACCAGGCAGACAGACAGACACAGAGGAAGCAGGAAAAAATAACATACAGAATAAAAGGTAAAAAGCCCAGAGGCAAACATAGATTCAGAGAAACAGGTTTATGTAAGTTATCAGAGATAGCGGGACAAGCATAAGATAATTGATACAGCTCCGTGTCTTGATTTGGGAACTGGGTGGTGGTGGTACAAGAGAGCTTTCTACAGCAAGGTAAGCATCACCAGTAGGGCCTAGAGTGAGGTTGGGAACTCTGCTTAATATCTGGGGACTAAACAAGGCTGGTGAGCAGGGCACAGCAGTTCAAACCTGCAGGCTGAAGTGGGAGAACTGAGGGTTTAATGACAGCCTAAGCTATATACTGAGGTCCAGGCCAACTCAGAACTAGGATGGAGATCTAGGAGACCGTCTTTAAAAAGAGGGTTAAGGCAGTAGTGGCACACACCTTTAAACCCAGCACTCAGGAAAAAGAGGCAGGTGCATCTTTGAGTTCAAGGCCAGCCTGGTCTACAGAGCAATTCCAGAACAGCTATGGCTACACAGAAAAGCAGTCTTGAAATTAAAAAAAAAAAAAAAAAAAAAAAAAAAAAAGAGGATTAGGGACTAGAGAGATGGCTCAGTGGTTAAAAGGTTAAATGCCAGTATTGCTCTTTCAAAGGCCCTATGTGCTGGTCATTTTTTGTCAACCTGACACAAATTAGAGCCACTTGAGAAGAGGGAATCTTACTTGAAGAATGGCCTCCAGATGATTAGCCTGTGGCTGTATCTGTGGGGGCATTTTTTTAACTAATGATTGATCTAGAATGGCTCATGCCCACTGTGTGTTATACCAACTCCAGGGCAGGTAGTTCACTTTACATATATGTATGTGTATATTGGCGCACACACACACACACACACACACACACACACACACACGGGCAAACTGGACAAGACAGTAAGCCTTTTCATGGCTTCTGCTTTATCTTCTACCCCCAAGTTCTTGATTAAGTTCTTGCCCTGACTTCACTTCACTCAGGGATACATTGTGACCTGAAAGATTAAATAAACACCTTTCTCCTCCAAGTTGTTTTTGGTCAATGTTTTATTGCAGCAACAGAAAAAGACAAAAGACCTAGGACAACCTGAGTTCGATTCCCAGTACCCACATCATGTGGCTCATAGCCATCTGTAATCTAACTCTAGGGAATCTGATACCATCTTTTGATCTCCAGGGCACTGTCACTAATATGCACATACACTTCTGCAAAAATATTACATGCACATACACATAATTAAAACTAATAAAAATATTCTTTGTTTTTTTCCAGAGTTTCTCTGTGTAGCCTTGACTGTCCTGTAACTCCCTTAGTAGACCAGGATGGCCTTGAACTCACAGAGATCCACTTGCCTCTGCATCCTGAGTGCTGGGATTAAAGGCATGTGCCACCACTGCCCCACTTAAAAATGAATATTATAAAAGTGGGTGTGGACAGAGGATGGCTGGTTATCATCACTCTGACCTGGTATAACCTCGAGATATGCCTTCTCTAGGCCTTTTAAGGAGCCAACCAGGCTGCATACACAGGCCCCCATTCATTCCACAAGGGGGCTGCTGGTGAAGGAAGCCAAGCAGAGGTGAGCGTAGCCCAGTGCAGGCCAGTAAGTGTAGTGATGTCATCAACCACTGGCTGAAAACAGGACCAATGCTTTACCTAGTCACCTACCACCACACAAAGCACAACGGCCTGAAAGCTGGAGCTAGTGAGCACTGGGCCATAGCTAGGCAAGGCCCCCTGCAAAGGCCTTAGGTCCTCAAGCCTGTGTGCCAGGGCAGGACAGGATAGGAGATGTACCAAACATCCCACAGTCACTTGTGGGCCTGGGACCCGTGGTTCCTGTAAGGGTTGTGGCTTAGGTCCCAGTTCCAAGTTCAAGGTGCCACACTAGGCACTGCTGTTGTGTGATTTTTGCTTTGGTGAAAACAGTACTCTGAGGAGGACCCTTGAGGCTCCCCCAGTATTAAGCTGACCCCCCCCTTTGTTATTCTAGGTACTTTCTATGGGGGAGGCCTGACCAGCTGCTGCCCAGGGGTGTGGAGTAGCCATGCAAGTGGCCCAGGTTACAACAACCCGTCAGCTTCACACACCTCCTTCCTGGAACCCAGTGGGCTTTCCTAAAGTTGAGTCCCACCCTGCTCAGATGGGCATTGCTTCAGGAGCCCCAGGTGCCAAACAGACTCACACTTGAGATTTTGAGAGAGGCCTTCCACAACTGACCTGTGTTGGACCTCAGCCTTCTGTTTCCCTTGCTGTTTAGCCTGTTGGAGCAAAGCTCTGGCCAGGAGTGACCCTATACAGGCAAGCTCAAACCTGTGATGTCAGGACTAGCCACCTCAACCCATCTCTACCCAAAGGCCAGAGGACCCGGTCCCAACACAGTGTGCGTCCAGGCTCCCTACGAAGTCCCCCCTGAGACCAGTGGGGTCCTGCACAGCACAACAGAGCCTTCCCTGCTGGAAAATTATGTGGTGAGCAAAACTGGGTTTGCCCTCTCCATTATGCCTTTCCCCCATCTTTCCTGGTCATTTCAGATCTGTTACTTCAAGGACTCTTGGATGGCCTTCCTGATATTGTCCAGTGCCACCCACCACCAGCCACCGTTAGCTTTCCTCTGAGCACTGCTTGGAGTATCATTTCTTTATATTTAGCAAAACTCTGCCTGATAACAGAGCCCAGAATCCCTCTTCCATCCATTTCTGTATCCTTGGGCTTAGAACACCTGAAATGGGTAGTGTTTATTATCTATCAGTCCAGACTGACCATGAACTCTCCATCTTCCCAGATTTTACTTTAGTGTTTGTGATCTGGACATGGAGCACCTCATTGTGCAGAGATTAGGCACCTACTACATACCATGGTTCTGTGCTAAGTGCTTTATGATGGACAATCCAGAGAAGAGAAAAGGCTTGCCTGTCCATTTCATGACCACCTCCTAAGGTTGAAGAGAGCCCACGGATAAGGGGAGGCCCAGAAATGCACTTCACAGGTTCCCTCCCTCTTTTTCCCTCCTCAACTCTTTTAAGAAACTCATCTGGGTGGTGGTACAAAGGCAGCACTAGGGAGACAGAGGCAGGTGGATCTCTGAGTTCGATACCAGCCTCATCTACAGATCGAGTTCAGCTAGGGCTATACAGAGAAACCCTGTCTCCAAAAAACAACACACACACACACACACACACACAGAGAGAGAGAGAGAGAGAGAGAGAGAGAGAGAGAGAGAGAGAGAGAGAGAGAGAGAGAAGCTCACTCATCTTGCTGAAAACAGCACAACCCCATTACTCCAAGGCCTGGCTGCCACATTGGACCTTCCTGCACCTGAGTCTTCTTCCTCAGTAAAACAAAGCCCACAGTTGCCAGCTGTGTTGGCTTTTAGGCTGGTCTCCTGTGTGTGTGTGTGTGTGTGTGTGTGTGTGTGTGCAAGCACATACAATAATCAGACATGCTCCCTTCCCTGTTTGCCAGCCCCACACCCGACCTGGCCCCCTACTTGGTCCTTCCTCTCACTTTTCATCTTGTGCAGAAATGTAATCACTGATGAATCATAAGGCTGAGGTTTGGGGGCCAGATAGAGAATCTGAGCCCCAGGGAACCCACAGGGCAACAGACAGACAACTAGTGCCACTCCCAGGGACTTTTAGGTCACCTTTCATATGTCAGGATGGATTTTTTTTTTTTTTTTTTTTTAATGACTCATAAGTGGAAGAAGAGGCCAGCTCTGGGGAGGGCGAGGGACAGGAGTCTTTATTCCTAGCTGTTCTGCCTCCGGCTTTTACAAAGCAATGGGTCTGTGATTTAGACCTCTGTGATGAACACAGAACTTGCCAACTTTTTTCAGAGCAGGAAATCCCCCTGGCATGCTGTAAAACTAACTGCAAATTCAACTTATGCTTGAAGGAGGGCTGGTTCCTGCCTGTGAAATGGGGATGCCAACAGTACCACACTACCAATCAGAAGGCCCAGGTGAATGGCAGCTGGTTTGTGCCAGTGTGGGAGCTCCTTTTTGCCTTTTGGCCTATTTCCTAGAGGTAGGAGCTTGACTTCCAGGCAGGTCCAAGTATTTTAAACAGGGTCTTCCCAGTTAGCACCCCCCTCCCCCCAGCTCTAACTAGGAGGTCTGCAAATTATCACTAGTATTGCCACTTGGTCTCTGCCCTGCAAGGGTAGGACCTCATTAATACATACAGCAAGGTCAGGTCTAAAAAGAAGGAATAGGGGGCAAACCAAACATGGCCTCCATTCTCCCACCCCGCCTCCCTGAAGGACTGGCTGCCCTGGGCCTGGAAGAATCCAGCCCTTCTAAACCATAGAGCAAGCCTGGGCCCAGCCAGTGTGCCCAGAGCAGTTGCTTCCTCTGGACACAATCACTAGACACTAGGAAAGCCTCTGGAAGCATGACACTTAGCTGTGACTCAGCCCACCAGTTCCTACCCAGCCAATTTGTCTCAAAGCCAATGTCCTAGGTCCTTTCTGGTACCCACAAGTGTCCTGAAACAGCCCTTCCACCTGGATTCTTGCCACCACCACTACCTCACAGAGCTGGGCCTTTCAGAGGCCCAGAGAGGCAAAGGGAATTGCCCAAGCCACCAGCAGCACCAGGCCCCTGCCACCACAGACCACAAAGCAGCTTTCTGGCTCTGAAAAAGTACACAAGGCAGAGTGGGGTGGGAAGCAACAGTCAAGCCAGCATGGCTCATCATCGCTTCTCAAACACTTGATGGCTTGCAGAACCTGCCACTCCTTCCAAAAACTCGGTAAGCCCTGGCGGCTCTGCCCCACCCTCTTCCTGGAAGTAGTTGTGGTCAGAGGAGCAAAGAAGTTTCTTTTCTGTCATCCAGTTCAAACTGATGCGGGGTAGACAGTCAAAGGGGCCCACCTCTCCACCAGGAGTGGCCTGGCACCAATTACCTGTCCCTCACTTTTCTCCTCTGTACGATGGGGACAAGGCAGTACTAAGTGTCAGGGGCTGTCCCTGGAAGATTCGCTCAAGCAGGGGTAGCAGAGACCAGGCACAGATACCCAGGAGTGCTCAGACTGGAGCAGCCATCTTTCCAGACACACATCAAAACTAGCCTGGCAATTTGGTCCCCAATACTGTGGGTGGAGTTGTGCATGTTGCCCAACCCCCAGCCTCAGCATCCCCAACCACTTCAAGAAAAAAATCAATCTGCATATCCCTTGCCCCCATCCCCAACCCAGGATACCTGACCAAAATATACACTCCAGAAATCTTATTTTTCTTTAAAAAAAAAAAACTTTCATAATAAAGTTTATTATATAAACTGGCTGTAAAAATATAAAATAGGGTATTCTGCATAGCAGAAAAATGAAGCCAGAGACCCTCCCCCACCCCTGGTTTGTGCAAAGATACTGGGAATATGTAAACATGGAGAGGTAGGAGTGGAGTTCAGGTTCTTTCTGGCCCCAGATACAAGCTGCTACAACCAGGGGACCTGGAGGGAGCACCTGGAGGGGAGGCCCCCTGAGAGGCAGGATGGGGTCTCCAGCCAGAAGCCAGAGGCACCTCACCCTCCACACCCACTCCCTCCGACCCAGGCGGGGAGGGCTCCCACGTGGTTCCAGGGAAATAATAATAATTAATAATAAGAAATAATAAGGTGCCCCCACTTAATGCTGCGGGCACGGCAATGGGCCGGTCAGATCTGGAAGGGGAAGGAACTCAGGTAGTCACGGAGTACGGGATTAAGAGGGATGCGCGCCAGGTTCTCGCGACCCACAGCGGCCACGATGCGCTGGCGACACAGCTCCTGCAGCGGCCGCACGCGGCGCTGGCGCAGCGGGGCCCCCAACATGCGGCGTGGCGCCGCCACGTAGTGCTCCAGCAGCTCGAAGAGGCAGTCGAAGGTCTCGCGGCTGCCGTCCAGGTGAAAGCGGCCGGCCTGGAAGTGCACGCGGATGCTCGTGGGGCCCGAAGCCATCTTCACGCTGAGAGCAAAGAAGCAGTTTCGTTGGCGACTATCGCGCACCAGGAAGGTGCCCACGGGCTCAGCACGCAGCCGCTCGTGCGCCCCGTGCACGCTCAGGGGTCCCCCAGTAGAAGCCGCAGGCGTCCAAGAGAGCGCTGGTCCGCGTGATCCGACGGTAATCGGAGTGGGAGCGAAACGTGCGGAAGTGAGTGTCTCCAGGGGCCGGGGCCGGGACCGCAGGGCAGGGCCGCGTACGCGAGGGGGCGGCCGGAGAGGACGAAGACGAGGATGAGGAGGACTCTGGCCGCCGTCGGGGCTCTGCTGCCGGGGAGATCGCATTGTCGGCTGCCACCTGGTTACGTGCTACCATCCTACACGAGGGGCCAGCAGGAGAGGTGGGCCATAGCGTCCGGGGCTGCGCTGATGAGGGAGACAGAAGCAGTGAGCCGGGCGTCCGGGTGGCGCTGTCCGGCCAGCGGACCCCAAGGAGCGAGGGCGGAACGCGGAATCCGCCCGGAGCATCTGAGCCTCCGTGGGCTTATCTGCGAAGTAGGCCATTCCCGTACATGGAACCCTTCCAGGCTTGTGGTGGAGCCCAGCCTCCCCGCGCGCGTGGAGAAGGGGGCGTGGAGAGGGGCCCGATTTCGGGCCGTCCCCGCTAGTGGCTCGCCGCCCAGCGGCTGCCGCCTGCTGGCCACACCGGGGACTGGAACCCTGGAGGGCGACTTGGGCTCAGGGCCGGAGAGGAGGCGCTGCAGGCACCCCGCGCCGCGGGGGCCCGCCTGGACGAGCCGGTGGGGCGGGCGGGCGGGCACCAGAGGCGTGGCATCCACGACCCCACCAAGCAGTCTGAGAGGCCAGTCTGCCGGGCTCAGCTCCCCTTCCTCCCATCCCCTCCCACCTCCTCCTCCGCCGCTGTCCCGGCTCACCTGGCGGCGGGACGCGGGGCGCCGCGGCTGGGGGCTCCGGGGCGGCTGTCGCGCATGCTCCGGGGCCGGGAGCCGTGCAGCTGCCACGGCCGCAGCTCGCTCTGGGGCTGCCTGCCCCTGCATCAGGCTCTTAAACCTGCCAGAGAAGCCCCGCCTACCAGTCCCACCCACCGCCGCTTTCGGTTTCTCTTTCCGGCGAGTCTTTCGAGTCCACTCTTTCGCCTCCTGCGGCTTTCCCTGGAGACCGTTCTCTAGCTCCGTCTTACCCCGCACCTTCCCTGATTGGGACCTCTGCGTCATGGGCTTCTGGCTCTGCCTCAAATCTTCTAGCCCGTATCTGGGATGGCCGCCTTAGGACCTGGTGCCCGCTCTTTTGCTATGGCCACCTTCGCCCCACATCCCTGCAGCCGGCCGGGTGGGATGCTCGCGCGGCGCTGGCACTCCTCTTCCCCTCCGGGTGTCTGCATCCTCTTGGTCAGGGCTCCGCCTTGCCTGGAAACCTGCGCCCCCCTAATAAGCTCCTCCCTGCAAGGATTCTTCCCGCCCAGGACCCGAAGGCCTTGGCAATCTCGGCCCATCTTGGAGCCCGCGGCTCAGTCCTGAAGCCCGGCTGGGCCGCGGCCCTCCTCGGAACCCAATGCGCGGGCCCCTCCCGTTGGCCACCCGGCCTGGCCTTGGCTTGGGCTTCCCAGGAAGCGGTGGCCTGACCGCAGAGGCTTCAAAGGAAGCCTAAGGCGATGCGGGAGGGGCACCCCAGTCCCGGCCGAGTTCCTCGGAAACCGGGTGGGGTTGGGCTGGGTCCCCAGCGGCCTGGACTCACTCTCCCTGCACTCCTACTACGTGGGCAACTGGAGAAACTACGTGATTCACAGTAGCTGGGTATCTCCAGACGAACCCAGTGCGGAAAAAAATGAGGCTTTCTCAGCTGTAACCCCAACACTCGTCTCCCCACCATCCCGCCTCAACCTTACAGATGCCCTCAAGGCTCCAGCAAGCATCTGCTTGCGTAAGGGCTCCCCGTGCTCCGTGTACACCTTGGGTTTGGGATCCAGGCGGTCAGACCTATCATTAGGACACTGTGTGGTTTTGTGATTCAGTTCGTCCTGGAAGACCATGAGTAGAAGCCTGGCTGGTGGCGATGTTTATGAATGAAGGCGGGTGAGGAGGTTCGCGTGCAAACTTCGGTATCTCGCAATGACGCACACTGCCCTCCACAGGCTTCTCTCGGAATGCTGCCTGTCGGCTAGTCTGAAGCTCAGTGGTCAGGTCCTCCTGGTCTCCCTTCCTCAGTTTTCCCAGGCTGAGCTCAGAACTCCACATTTCATCCTAAGCATAACTAAAAATCCTGGCCTTGAGCTCCTTGAATTTGTGTGGCTGAGATTACAGGCAGGCATCACCATGCTTGGTTTATGCATTGTTGGGAACTGAACACGGGGAGTGGGGGGGTCGGGGGGATTGTGCATGGAATCCTATCCTAAGCCTACTGTGTCTCTTTTAGACACCCAAGCTCAGGGAGTATAGACTAGAGCAGGCAAAGTGGGAGAGGGAAGTCTCTTGGTACTTGTCTTCAAGGTACAGTATTCCTTGGGACTTGGCAGCAGGAGAGCTGGTGCTGAGGTGGGTGGGCCTGCCAGAAGGTGGCAAGGCTGGGCTGGCTTCTGCAGGCCTGCCTCCCTGCCAAGCTCCTTGGCAGGCCTTTGCAGAAGAAAGCCTATAAATAGCAGATGGCCCTAGGCCTCCCACCACCCCCATTCCCATTGAGCAGCTGCTCAGGAGAGCTACCCTCATTCCCTCAGTCCTTTCATCCCTGCCCTGGCTAGCCTCTCCCATCCATCCTTAGGGACCATACTTTTACTTCCTTTGCTGTGACCTACAGCTTAGGCTGATTGCATGCTAAGCACTTTCTGATCTTAAATCACTCCTGGGCCCAGTGGTTCAGTCTTCACTTTACAGCTGTGGAAACTAAACCATGTATGTGTTCATGATGCAGTTACTGTACAGCCAGGGTTCTGACCCATCCCAATGGTCTCCACACTGGTTTGTCTGCGGATAAAGAAGCTGAGAGGCCCAGTCTCACTGCATCTCTGAGCATTGGGATGCTTCCCTGTTGTGTCTCTTCCAGCCTTCTGAGTCTTAATTCTCCTGTACCTTGACATGGCTGCAAAGTTCAGGATGAGTCAAGCAGAATATTTGGGTGCAGTTTTCCTCACAGCCTACATTGCAGCAGACAACTCAGTTTCAATTTCTAGAAAGTTGTGAATTCAAATCAAAATGAAACCAAATCCAGATACCAGAGGAAAAGAGAAATGTGCTGAGCAACAAACATAGCTGGCCAGGGGGGTGGGGTGGGGTGTGCAGACCAGAGTGCCCATTTAAGTGCTGAGATTATAGGTGTCTAGTTTATGCTGGGAAACTCAGGGCTTCTTGCTCTCCAGCAGCTGAGCTCCTGTGTGGCAAGTTTATCCTGCCTCTGCCAAAGTGCTATGGTCATAAGCATGCAGTTTGGGTCTGGATGCAACCCGACCTTACTGGCCACCTTTCTCTAGCCATGGAGGTAGGAGAGGTAGAGAGCATTTGGTTTCTCTTTCCAGCTTTGACAGTGTTCTGGGAACTGACTGTGTGATTTTGAAAGCGCTCTTTGCCCAACACTCCTTGATGGGGTGGGAAGGTGTGGAGCAGTTGGGGGTAGAAGGGGGGATGCTTAGTCCCACTCAGGTGAGGGTGCCCAGCCCCTGTATGGATATGCTGCTGATTATTGTGGAGCAGGGAGAACTGGAGGAAGTTTTCCTGCAGGGTGACAATAGCCTGGGCAGACAAGATTCCACAGAACACCTGGGTCTCCCCGCAAGGGTGGACAACACACACAGGAGTCATCACTACTTTCAGTAACGTTTTTCCTCCCTGGTGTCACGGCGGGTGACCATGCATGAATCAAAGGCGATTGGTTATTGCACAATTATTGCTTGGGACACTTTATTTAAAACAAAGCAAAACTGCTAAGTCAAGGATAGTCTTCCAGGGTACAAGCTTTAATCCATGTTACATAGAAATTGCTGCAGTGACACGTTCCTGTAAGGTCAGCATCCTCCCAACATTCCCCCTAGTCATGGCTGTCTCCGTTTGGGATCAAATGGACACAGGAACAACCTGGAGTGTTGTCTCACTTGTATCTTCTCCCTAAAAGATAGCAATGGGAAAGGGTCCTTTAATACTAGCTTCCCACTCACTCCCTCCATCCAGAAGCCTCCTGGGCAGCCTGTGCCCATCTTCCCTGCTTCTAGGCTGCAGCAGAGCCTCCCACTGCTCCAGTAGGTACCTGAGCTACGCCTCTTAGCTCGGTGTGTCCGCTTCCGCCTCCTGGCCGCCTTTCTCTTGTTCGCCTTCCCTTCCAGGGTCTTCCTGGTCTTGGAGCAGCTGCCACGGTGGCTGGACCTTGAAGCTGAGTATCGGGAGTGCATGGCTTGTTTGGGGTGCCTCGATGGCGAGCCAGGGCTGGGGCTGGAACTGGAGCTTGGGTGGCCTGCGAGGCTGCAGTTCCGGCAGTGATGGCTGCAGTTGCACTGGTTACAGGTGTGACCTTGGGGCCGAGTGGAGCTATGGGGATGGGGATGAGTGGTGGAGACCTGCATCTTGGTGTCCATGGGAGGCCACACTTGGAGGGGCAGAGACCTCCTCCTCCTCCTCTTCGAGCAGGCCCAGCTCTGGGGAGTCCCCAGAGCCCCCAGTTATATAGCTGGGCCAATTATGATGGCACAGGCCACAGAGGGTGACAGTTATGGGAAAGCCCTGGCCCTCGCCCTCTCCCCAGGGCGGGGCAGCTTTCAGGACCCTGTGGGTCAGATTGTGTTGAGGCCACATCTCAGATATGCTGCTTCTTGTGTTCACTTCTCCATATTTCATTTTCCCTAGCTTTGCAGAATGGGGATAATAAACTGTTGTACCCGCCTCACAGTGACATTGACATTGGGATTATTAACAATTGACATCGTGAGGTTTGGAGAGGACCAGTCTGCAGTCAGTGCTTCAAGGCCTCTGACAGCTGCAGAATGTTCTTTTCCACCTGCCACCTGGTGCCTGGCCTGCCATAGAGGTATAGCCAGTGGTGGGCAGTGAGGCTGTGTGACCTGACTGGATAACATCTTGGATCAAAGGCTTATAGTGACTAGGAATTGGAATGGGCCCATCTCCCCAGCAGCCTTCCCAGGTGAGAGGTTGAGGGTGGTGTTCAAAGCTTAATTTGCATTGAAGTCTGATCTTGGGTATGCCATGGGGTTACCAATGTCTTCCTTCCATTCTTTTGAGCCTGGAATATCATCCCAGTCCTGACAGCCTCTCAGTGGGACTCAGTGTTGTCTGCTCTGGCCACTCACCTGGAAAGGAAAAGGTCACCTTGAAGCTGGTGTGCTCTGGAGCCAATGTGTTCTTCCCAATCTCCAGCCACTTTACCAGAGCCCCTGTGATCTCTTGTGCTTCCCCAACTCTGGCCCTGAGACACTGTCACCCTCCTGCCCACAAGGCCCTGACCATGTTTCTGTACTATTACCAAGACACTGCTGGTCAGCCTTTACTGGTGTGGATCTGTGTGTGTGTGTGTTGTGTGTGTGTGTGTGTGTGTGTGTGAGTGTGCTCACACGTGCGCATGTGTGCGCGTGCGTGTGTTTTCAGAGGACAATTCTCAGGAATGGTTTCTCTCCTTGAAGTCAGGTTTTTAGCTTGATGGCAAGTTAACCACAGAGCCATTTAACTCATCTTTTGTTGAGACAGTCTCAATGAGCTGGCACAGCTGAGGGTGACTCTACCTCCCGAGTGCTGGGATTGCAGGCATATACCATGCAGAGCTCGAATTTGATTTCTTAATAAACATGCCAGATGGCCCATTGTGAAAACTGCCTGGTTTACTGAGCCCTGCCTACTGTATTCATCCTTTTTTAGCCAGCTTTTCCTAGGAGCATCCCAGTTACTCCAATTAGCAGGCTGAATGGTAGCTTCCTCTCCCTCCAGATATGTACCCACATTCTTAAGGATCCTACCACTATAACCTTATTTATGGAAGAGGTATTTGAAAGGGTATGGAAGCTAAGTATCATAGGCTGTGCCAGACCAGCTGAACTGGCCTTCACATCGACTGGCAAGTGTCCTCACAAGGGATAGTGCTCACAAGACCTTGGGGTTTGACCCCAAGTCTGGAGCAGTGGCTAGACTCCTGTTCTGGGCAGCACACCTGAAACATAGGCTCTGTGCTGTGCTCTGAGAGGATAACAGCTGGCCCTGAGGCCTCAGGGAGAGCGACTAGCAACCCAACCCTTCACTGTGTGGGGAGGAGACTAGACCAGACCTGAAGGACTGTTTGGGGCCTCTGTCCTATTTTACTGCTCATCCTTCACAGTTCCCCACCAACCTTCCCCAACTCCCCGAAGACATTGTGTACTCACCATGGCTTTTTGACTCTCCCCTGAGGACTAACACTAGGTTCCACTACCAGGTTCCTGGTGACTGAAAGGGAACCTTTGGCAGTGTGGATAAAAGCCAAGGGAAAACAGGGCTCTTCCACAGGGCAAGTTACACCTGCTGTTTCTCTTGGGTAAGAGTTAATGGGAGACGGGATCAGGACGGTTGCAGACCCCGACTAGTGCAGGTGCCGGGACCTGGGCCGAGAAAAGGAGTCAGCCTCCTGGGAGGCCAGGAACTAACTTCCCAAGCATGAAGGGGGCAGAAGAATTGCACTAAAAAGCAGACATGTCTTCTCTTTGGGTCTCCAGGACAAGTGTGTCCTAGTAAGACATATGTCTGAGCCTGTAAGTAATCTCAGCATTCAGAGGAAGAATTGCCCCCCCCCCAAGCAGCACTGCAGCAAAATGAGGGCTCTACAGAGACAGCCAGCTAGCCTTTCAGAATGGATCCCCACCCTGGTGGCTGTTCTCCAGGCCTGCCCATACACTCATACACACATCAAAGGAAAGAGGGAAGCCAGGAAAGTTCCTTGGAGACTCTTTATTTTCTGAATGTCCTCTTTTCTGGAGTGGTGATGGGCAACCATCACCGGGCAGGCCTCAGGGTGGGTCAGGAGTGCGTCTGCTTGGGCTCAGGGCTCGGCTGGGCCACGGCCTTATCCTCAGTGCTTTCCTGCTTCTCGGGCTGCATCAGCAACAGCTTGCCTTTCACCGGGATCTGCTCCTCCTCTTCCTCTTCCTCCTCCTCCTCCTCTTCCTCTTCCTCCTCATCCTCTTCCTCCTCACCCTCTGATGACAGGGAGAAGTTGTCTTGACTCACACAGGCCACGAGCTTCTTCATGGAGGACTCGTGGCCACGGCTATGACCAGTGTTCTGGGCAGTGCCATGGCCGGTGCTGAGCTTGGCACAGCGGGAACCCATCACCCACTCCTGTCTCTCTCTGGACTAGGAGGCAGGAAAATTGGGCAGCGGGAGGATGAGAGGCTAGTGGGTGTGGCACTGACCTCATAAACAGGTGCCAAGGCACCACCCTCCCCCACTCTGGAACTTGGAGCTCTGTTGATCACTGGCTCAGATGGCCCCCGAGATGATGTGGAAAGGGCACAAAACAGTGGCTGCCTTGTGGCAGGGGCAGGAGCTGAAGGATTTTCCCATGACCAATGCATTGAGTGTGGACCCCACTGGTGTTCTGGCAAATGTCGGGCAAGCCTTCCAAGTCAGGAACTGGGAAAGCTGTCCAGCCCCAGCTTTCTTCCTCCCCTTATGCAGTCCTGTTCATTTTCAGGGGTAGAATCCTACCCATTTCACCATCCTCACAAAATAACTAGGAATGGTCCCTACTCCCCTCAGGTCCATGATGTTCAAGAAAAGGAGACAGCGACCAGTGAGTCTTGTGTCAAGCTTTATTTGGCAGGTGGCTTTGCTCATTACTCAGATCTCGTGGCTCCTTGGCAGCTCAAGAGCTCAGACATCAATGTGGAACGGTGTTGTGGCCTCCCGTGACATTACTTGGGCATGTGATTATTCCTTGGTCAGGTGACTTCCTTGGCTCCAGGCAGGATGGATGGCCTAGTGGGGAGGCCTAATGGTAGTGGTGCCTCCTACACTTCCTGCACCTGCATCTCCTCCTCCTGCGGGATCTTCTGCAACCTTTGGGAAAGAAAGTTCTGGTTTGCTAGGCTACCTGGGAAGCAGCAGGGTTTAGATGTGGCCACCCTTGCCTTGCTGGGCAGCAACACAGGTGGCCAGGGGTCTGGGGCTCTTGGTGCTTACCTCTGCGATGCCGCCTCCTGTGGCGGCAGGAGTGTCTCCGCCTCCTGCATGACCGGCGCCTCTTGTGGATCCGGTGCAGCCTCCTACGTGAGCAGCGACGGTGTCTGTGATGGTGGTGGCCCCTATGTGTCCTCCCATAGTCCTCCACATGCTCTGGGCTCAACCCTTGCCCCTGATCTTCATGTTCTTGCCCAGGCCCCTTGCGTGGACGCTCACTGGGGCTTCTCACTCGGTAACGAACCATAGTGCCAGGAGATCAGGTGGCTCTGGGCTGAGGCTGCAGCTAACCTGGATGGGAGGAGGAGGACGGAAGCCTCCCCACCTGCTCTTGGTGGTGATGATGGTCTGGTGTGGGGCGCTCTCGGGGTCATATATAAAGGGAAACCCCACTGTGACCTGTCGGCCCACCCCTGATTGTTCCCACCCTGCCCAGTCCCCTCTGTGAGGGCGACACAAGCAGGGAGCAGGGGCCAAGTTACTCACCTTGTCTTAAAGCCAGTGCAACATGCTGCTCGCACCTTGGACTTCTATCCTGGTCCTTTTGCCCTGTTGCATGCTGTGGGTTATGCTTGCAGTGCCCAACTTATCACCTCCCAGCCCCAGTGTGTCTTCTTCCTACTAGGCAGCAGGAAAGCTTCCCACCTTCTCCACATGCACTAAGGATACACAGGCCAAATCAGTATAAAGTCACTGCTGAGCCAGAGTTCAGCTGGAGGTAACATGGCTTCAGAGCCAAGGACATGTTTCCCCCAAAGCTGGCAACCTCTCATGGTTTTGGTTTGGATTTTTTGCTGTGTAACCCTGGCTGTCCTGGTTCTTGCTCTGTAGGTCAACCAGTTAGATATGCCTGCCTCTGCCCCACTGGCAGGGATTAAAGGTGTAAGACACCTCAGGTCATATTCGAAGCATACTTGGAACAGTTCTTGAGTGTCATTGTAGCCCAGGCTACCCTGGATTTCTCTGTGTAGCCCTCATCTTTACCTCCCTAGCTCAAATTACATTTAACCATAGTACATGACTGGGGCTTGAGGTGTAGTTTGATAATGTACTCTTCACCTAATAGCAAGAAAATAAACATTAATGAAGCTCTTTATCTCCACTATCTCCAACACAGCCTAGTTTCCCCATCATGGAGTATATTGAAGTGGGACAGAGTGATGAATCAAGACCTTACTCATTGGCCTTTGACCTGAGTAAGGCCTTGGGTCCCCAATACCACAAAAACCTTCCATGAGTGTTGAACTTGCTGGCCACAGGTTCAGCTAACAGCCCCTGGAGGCACATGCCAGCCAGGGTTATCTGACCTGTGCATTCATACCAAAGGACTGGGGCCAAGCCCAAATGCTCAGGCCCCATGGGCTTACCAGAGAAGGGGTCGGTGATGGGGCATTTCAGTGAAGCGAGTCTTGATAGCCTGTCACACACAGATCCACTGGAATTTCTTGTTCCCCAGTTAAATCTGACTCTGGAGCTCATCTTACTCTAGCATCATTTGGTGTCTTACGTCTCCAGGGCAGTTCCTGCCTGGCTTTGATGGTCTTTGTGTGACTTGGACCCAAGACCTCCCAGGTTAGGTGGCCCTCATGTCTGCTGGTGAGTCCCTCAGATGCGTCTTCCCTAAGCCCTTCTGTAGAGATGGCTGGGGACGATAGAGAGGTTTGAAGTCCTTTCCACTTGGTCACTCATGTCCCCTTACCCACATTCACCCACCCTTCCCAGAACCCAAGAACCAAGAGGCATGAGTGGGATGAGTTTTCAACATTTATTGACAGGTGGCATTGTTCCTTAGCAGGCTCCTGTTTTTCATCGGACGGTGGCACTTTTCAAGATGTGGCGAGAGGCTCTTGAAGTCTGGTAAAATTTTCAGGCAGGAGTTGTGATGGACTTGCTATGCATCTAGTATCTTTTACACCTTAGGGTGTATGTGCGGCGGCGGCGGCAGCACCCTAGGGAAGAAAGAAAGGTGGTGAGGGAGACCTCAGGCTGTGCCCAATCCCTGGACCCCCTGGACCCCCAGAACCCCCGGGCCCCTGGACCCAGCCCAGACCCCTGCTCACTTCGCCTCCTCCTGCAGCATCGCCTCCTCCGTCTGCGACATCTTCGCCTGCGGCGGCGGCATCTGCTCCTACTTTTGCTGCGGCAGCGGTATCCTGGCCATGGTGCTGTCTTGGCCGGAAGCTGGCTCAGAGCAGGAGGCACCACCTGGGTTAAGCCAGCCAACCTGTGAGCAGGTGGAATTTTGCGGGCTGTGGCTGGAGAGCCTGCACCCTCTTCCTCTTATAGACACAAGGGGCCCCTGGGGATTGTGAAGTCAAAGAGGGCCAGGACCTCACAGACCAAGGCCAGTGAGAACCTGTACCATGTCCAAATATGGGCATGAGAGGGGTGGGCAGAGTTTTGGCATCAGCAGTTGCCAGTGTCACAGTCAAGAAGTGACAAGGAGCAATCAGTCATTTACTCAACTTAGGTACTAGTGAGAGCCTCCTAGCCACTGCCCATAATCTCCCACATGGCTTCAGAGCTCTTCAAGCTTAGGAGAAAATGAGGCTCTAAGGAAGTGGGGAGGTTATACTGCAGAGGAGGAAGCTCAGGCTCCCCGTGTCCAACCCACAGAGAGGTGTCTGAAATCAAACTTCAGGCCACTAAGGGCTGCAGTGGGTAGAACTGTGTAGGCTAGGATCAGTGTTCACTGAGTAATTCCTTCTCTATCAGCTTGGGGTTCTATGAGGGGGCCCACACTTAGGGGGTGAACATTATGTTTCCCTATCTCAGGATATCATGCCTTCACCAGTCATTGAAACCCCCCCACACTGGGGATTCCCCTCCCCCCACTCTGGCGCTGCCGTCAACTCATTTTTGTCAGAGTGGATTCGTGAGTACTTTATACTTTGCATTACTAGTTGCTTTTCTTGTTGCTGTAGCAGAATGCCTAACAGAAGCAACTTCAGGTATGAAGGGTATTCTTTGTGATTTCTTGACTCACAGTCTCGGGTTTTCAACCCAAGATGGGAGGAGAGACATGGCAGCTGGGCAGTTCTGTCAGCGGTGGTAAGAGCTTGTAGCATGGTAAGACAGTTGATACTGTTGATTTGACAGGATCTAGAATCACGTAAGAGGCAGGTCTGTGAGCATCTCTGTGTGGGCATTTCTGGGTTAGGTTAACTGACATAGGAAGACCCATTCTGGATGTGGGCAGCACCTAAGGGTTGGGGGTCCTGGACTGGGAAAAAGTGGGCTGAGGACCAGCATTCATCTTTCTGAGCAGCCTCATCCCCCATGATGGGCAGCACCCTCCCCACTATCAACCAAACACTCTCCCTCAAGATAATTTATCAGAGTATTGATACAGACATGAGCATGTGACTTCTTCACTTCTTCGTGGATCATGAAGCAGAGAGCTTTAGATCAGAATCGGAGGTGGGCTTAACCTCCAAAGGTCGCCCTAGTGGTCTGTGTGTGCCAGCTAGAATGCCTATCCCAAAGGTTCCATAACCTCTCAAGACAGTGCCGTCATCCAGAACCAACCATTCACACAACTTTTGTCACTTTACATGCAGATTCCAGTGATCATAACCCTCCTTTGGACCCTTTCTGCCTCTCCCAGACTCAGTTACTTGGTCTGGCCCAAGAACTACCACATCTCCAGGCAGCTCCCTCAGAGTGGCATTAGAAACCAAAATGTCTGCACAGAGTGCTCAACCGTAGGCCACTGCTGCTTACACACCCTCTTAACAGTGAATCTCTGTGTGCCCCATGGCTATAATTTTTTCTACATATGTGAAAGTGTGTAATTATTTCCATATGTAACTGGGATGGTTCATTGTGACTGGAACTCTGACTGCACTGAGAGCCAAAAAATGTGTGTAAAGGAGTTCTCAGAGCACCTTAGGGCCAGAGGCCCAGCATGGTTCAACCCTCAAAAGAGTCCTGATTTGATGGGACTGTGGAAGATGGAGCTTGGTTAGAGGAAGTGGTTCACTGGGGGTAGATCCTTTCGGCTACATGATGCTCAGATCCCTTTCCTTATTCCCGCCCCCTCAGCTTCCTCTCTCTCTCTTTCTCTCTCCGTGTGTATGTGTCTGTGTCTGTGTCTGTGTCTGTGTGTATAGAACTTCACATAACTCTGCTACCATGATGTTCTGCCCAAGCCCATGAGACCAGTGACCATAGTAATGACTTTGTGGGCCCCCAGATGCTGAAGTGAGGGGTGTGGACCAAGTCACCCATCCATTGTGATTTAAATTTTAAAGGCTTTTGGCAGGGTATCACCATCTCTCCTTGGAGCTGAGACACTGCAGGAAGCTAGAAGCCAAATCTCAGCATGCTGGCAAAGTGGGGCCACAGAGCTACAGCTCTGCCTCCATTCCAGTCCTTCCTGTTCAAGTTCGCCTTCCTATGGTTACACGTGTGTCTTCAGCAGCACTAGTGTCCTCTGGGATCTTGAAAGCTGAGTGACTCCACATGAGTTTCTGAGTTTTAGCCTGGTGTTATGTCCTATGTGTCATGTACACACTGGCTATGTTTACTGAGAGGAGTCGGGAGAAGAGAGAGAGAGAGTGGGAGAAAATGTGACTTATGAACCTATGTGAAGGAGAAGGAGATGATGGTCTTTATGGCAGTCACAGTGCTGAGGGTTTCTTCCACTGTTGCTGTGTATTCATTGCATGGGTAATGTGATTGCAGAGGCCAAGTTAGGAGTCATCTCCCTAGAGCCTGCAACCTGTGTACAGCATCCACCCATCCAGTGGGAGGGAGAGGGCTTTGAATTGGCTATGTTGCTAAATTCAAGGAGGCAGAGACAGGGGATCCCTGGGGTAAGCTGGCTATTTAGACTAGGTGGAGTTGGCAAAATCTGGATTAATGGAGAGGCCCTGCCTCAATAAAGTGGAATATGACTGAACAACCTCAGGCCTTCCCACATGCTCACACATAACATATCCCTACACATGATTGTGAACACATATATACAGACATGCACATCACACACAAACATGCAAACAGTAAATAAAAGAATAAGCATTAGGGTCTGGAGAGTACTCAGTGTGTAGAGGCCCCTGCTACCAAGCCTGACAACTTGACTTCAATCTCCAGGACCCACATTGTAGGAGGAGAAAACTGACTCTAAGTAGTTCTATAGTCTTCACACTCCCAATGCAATATGTTCATGAACATGCACAGAATACAAAATGAACAATAGTGTGATAAAACAAACCCAAAAAGGAAGCCCAGAGTCCTGGCTCCAAACTGTAACCCCAACATTTGGGAGACAGAAACGACCACGAGTTTCAGGCTAGCCTGAGCAACACAGACTCTGTCTCAAAAAAGCAAACAACAGGAAAGTTCAGCATTTGAAGAAGGCATTTGAAGTGATGTGGTGGAGAGGCCATGAAGGAACCCACTGCTCTAGAACTTGACATGAGTGGTAAAATAGTCTGATAGGTAGCTCCTTGAGGACAAGCCAGTCAGACTCTGGGGCCCTGCACACCCACAGGTCCCATAAAACACTTTTCTGACAGGAAACAGAAACTCAGTGGCCAGCTGGGGTTCATTTGCCCTTTCCCTGCCCGCCCTGCCTGCCGGCCTGCCTGGTGCCTACTTTGTGGTTGGCTGTTGCAACTAGCTGCTCTAAGGCAAGGAGGCCATCAGCAGTTAGTTCCCAGCCAGTCCTATGCACAAGTGTACAGTGTTCTGCACCCCAGGATGGCTGCAGAGACTAGGGGACCCAGAACAGCTGCAGAGCTGGGGGAACACCACGCAGTATCCACAACCCCAGCAGCAAATTGCTTCATATCCATGAAATAAGATGTTCCTTCTAGCAGCAGCCTGCTACAGGAATTCAGTGTAAGCCAGGGCCTCTGTTTCTCCTGCAAAAGGGTACTGAAGCCCCATTCTTGCACGATTGTAATACAAATATCTGTGCTGGGATATTGGTGTATGGGATGTCAGAACAAGAATGCAGAAATACAAATGGCTTAAGAGGGACTATTGTTCTGGATTAAAATAGAAGAAAACAAACCAAACCCTGCCCAATATACTCATCTGAAAAGAGAGGGGAGCTGGCAGAATACAGACTGCATCTCGTGTTGCCATTCAGGTTGGGTTACAGGAAGGGAAATGAACAGAAGACAGCAGCCTTTGTTCTGCAGGTCATAACACACGTGAGCAGTCTCTGCAGTTAAAACAAAAGAAAAGCATGCAGTGAGAGCCGAAATCTCTGAGACACAAGCATGCATGAGGCAATCCTTCCGGAACACCCATGGGCACAGGACCCCAGGCCCAGACACGGGACCATGTGCTTAGGAACTGTGAAGAAGAGGGGAATGTACCACTTGTCTCCCACACCTCTGTTGTCCAGGAGAAAGTCTAGGGTTGGTGTCACCATCCCCAGTCTAAGGAGAGTACTATGAGTTTAGCCCTTTCTGGCTCAAGGAGTCAAAGTGACACTCAGTCCCAAGCCCTGGAAATGCTCCTGTTAGCTGGCAGAGATAAATCAGCTATGGACTTAGGGAGAGCGGGCTATGGTTCCCTGGACCTAGAAATGTGAACAAGCCCTGTAGTGATACTTATGATTTATTAAAGCTTGCCTGAAGATCCATAAAGCAAAGTCAACCACATGCCATAGAAGCCAGACACACACCTTTAATCCCAGCAGCCAGAAGCCAGGAAGTGGTGGTACACACATTTAATCCTAGGACTCAGGATTAAGATGTAGACAGATCTCTCTGAGTTCGAGAATAACAGATCACATCTTTCATCCAAGCACTAGATGGGTATAAAATATAGAAGCAGGGTCTTCAGTATTGAGTAGGAGGCATTCATTCTCCAGTCATACTGAAGATAGAGGCATTCATTCTCCAGCCACATTGAGGATTCTCCAGCCATGCATGCTGAGGAGAGGTTACAGTCTGAGGCTTGGTGAGAACTCATGGAGACAGTATCAGCCTTTTCAGCCTGAGGCAATGGTAAGAGCTAGTAACTAACTGCTTTGCTTTTCTGAACTTCTGCTTGAAGCCTGATCCCCAATATCAGTCTCTGGGTCCTTTATTTTTTGTGTTATAGAGCCTGAGGTAGAGGTTTTGACAGGCAAACACAAGTTCCTCTATGGCAAGGGCCAACTAGGTCCTCAGCTGCAAATGTCAGGTCTGGGTCAGGGAGCACAAGAGAAAGAGAGGGATATATAAGGTAGAGTTAAACAGGCAAGCTTGTCTGAGCTTCCATCCCCTCATCCAGCAGCACTAACTTTGTGAGCTTCATGTAGAGAGCAACAGAGTGGGCTAGCAGGGGAACAGGAGGCAGGGGACAGCGGCCATGAAGGATGCCTCCTTCCTGCCCCAGCTTTGTCAGTGTGTGTTGGGTACAGGACTTGGCCTCTCTTTGATGCATGGAAGTAACTCAGGCAGTAAAGTATTCACTTCCCCCAGTATGAGGACCTGTGTCTAATCCCAGAATTTACATTAAAAGCTGGGTGTAGAGGCACACCTTTAATCCCAACACTGGGGAATCAGAGGAAGGAGCATGCCTGGGGCTTGCTGGTCTACTCCATGGCTCCAGGTTCAGACCCTTTCTCAAAAACTAAGGTGGAAAGTGATTAAGGGAGACACCAGATGTCTAGCTCCACACCCATATGTACACATAGCATAAATAAAAATTCACATTCCATAGATAGTTATTGAATGCCTATGATGTGTCAGGTACCAGGCAGGGGCTCCCTACTTCAGTTTCCTCTCAAGTGACCATAGTGATGGTCCTTGCTTTGTAGGAGTGTTAGGTGAGTTCAGTGTCTGGCACTCAGGATCTCCCAGATGTTGGCAAACTGATCAGGGAGGCAGAGAACACAGGCATAGCCTGGGTTATGAAACTTTTCTCAGAGGAGCCAAGCCCAGCCAGTCCTCAGCTTCCGGTCCTCTGCAGTTGTGAGTGCAGGATGCATGTGGCTCCTCTTCAACTTTTCCTCCATAAGATAGCTGAAAATAACTTGTAATTGAATCTTTTCACTGCCCCTCGCAGGGTTGCGGTCTTGGGACTGTGCCTGCCAAGTCCACTAGTGACATCAGCCATGACTGGGTTTTACTAGGCTGTAAGTCTCCACGTTAGAAACTAACGATTGCCAGCACACAGAGGCTCTCTAAGGATGAACCTTCCCACCCTTGGTCACATTGCCCCACAGATTCTGCAGATGCACATGACTGTCCAGGAGTCTATAGGCACAAGGGGGCTACATATACCACATTAGATACACTCACATCTGGAATTCCCAAACCATGGATTGCCCACACCACACCTGCAGAAAAGAGAAGCCAAGAGATTGTTTTTCAAGGTCACAGCAATTGATTTAAAATCGTGGTGTGTTTAATATTCCCCAAAATCAATATAAAATGACAGCAAGTTCCCTGTGGACACAGAGCCATGACTGCATTCCATTCAAGTCCTAGGACATGATCACAGATGTTTGGTGAAGACACCAAACTGTGTGGCTTCAAACAACAGAAGAGTCTTCTCCCTATAGTTCAAAATCAATGTCTCTGCCAGCTCTCAAGGGTCTGTCCAGCTCTTGTTGAGCCCTCTGGGCAGAGTTCCTCGCTGGGCTGTCCAGCTCTGGGTGCTGTTGACAAGCTTGGGGCTGTTAGCTCACATCTGCTCTCATACCCACCTCAACCTCCAGCAGCCCTCTTTGTCTGGCCACTTGAGGTGCAATTGGAGTTTAATCCAGAATAGTGCCAAGTTTATATCCTCAGCCTTACCAGGGGCATGGTGGCATATGCCTTTAGTTCCAGCACTCCAGAGGCTGAGGCAGACAGACCTCTAAGAGTTTGAAACCAGCCTGGTCTACACAGTGATTTCCAGGATGGCCAGAGTTACATAGTGAGACCCTGTCTAGGGGAAAAAAAAGATGCTTAGCCTACCACACCTGTACACACCCTGCCTCCCTCCAACGTCAGAATGTTGGGTGCCAGAACATCAACAGATCTTTGGGATCCCACTATATGTAGGATATAGATAAATGCTCAAATGAACCAGAGGAAGCTGTTAGAGAGGCAACCATGGCCAGCTGTAGCACGTGACCACACATGGTGCACATCTATAGCTACTCCCATCTATAAAACCCTCAGGTCTGGGGAGACACTGGAGTATCTCAGTAAACATTGGCAGGCTGGAACAGTGGGTCCCATTTCCTGGAGTCTCCTGTGTTTGATAAGTAAACAAACCTGCGATTTGGTGGCTCTAGCCTTTATCCTTCTTGGCTTGGAGTGCATCCACCCTCGCCCTTGCACCTTTAGACAGTACTTTGTCAAATGTGCTGTGTGCACCCCTGGGTCCTTGCAGACCCTGGAGTCTAAATCCTTGGGGTGTTTTCATAGGCTTTCCCCTCTTCCTGGAGTGCTCTTCCTCACCTTGATAAAGGTCCCTTTTTATCCACTGAGACCTTGGTGAAAGATGATGAGCCTGTCCTACAAGCTCAGGTATTGCCACGTGGACACCCCACTCGCAGTCCCTGCCTCACCAGTAGATCAGGGACTGATGGGTGCCTGGCCCTCCCTCACCATTTATTTGCTGCCAGCTTCACATGGCATCTTGGCATAGTTCACCCCAGTACTGTGCAGGGGCTCAGAGGAGTGTGCCAACCATGTGGTTCTCATTGTTCCCCCACAAGCTCAAGGCTCAGTGGCAGCTGTCATCTTTTCCAACTCCCCAGAGTTGGAAGCAAATGTGGTCCCCACAAGACTATTTTCCTGGGAACAGGGTTCCCTGCTATACACAGATTTTCAGTGAGGCTGACATTGCTGTAGGACTAAGAGACATCTCTGTGTTCAAAGTTGCAATGGAACCAAGTATGATGGCACCCACGGAGTTTGGAGGCTGTATGAGACAAAAACCAACCAACCCAAGCAGCAATGGAAATGCCACGAGCCTTGCCTCTTTCCCCCTTTGCCCTCATTTTAACCTTCTTGTCATTAAACATCTGAGAGCACTAAGCAACAAGAGACAAGGACTTGGAGCCACTCCTGTGGCGCCAGGTAACGCAGCAGGGATTCCACTAATGCACTGGAAAGTCAGATCCCACCTTAGCTGTATGTGGGCCCTGCAGTATCAGCCAGGAGTGATAGCACTTAATCACAGCACTCAGAAGGCAGAGGCAGGTGGATCTCTGTGAGTTCAAGACCAGCCTGGTCTACAGACAGAAACCCTGTCTCAACAACAAAACAAAACAAAAACAGGGAGAGAGAGAGAGGGAGAGGGAGGGAGAGAGAGAGAGAGAGAGAGAGAGAGAGAGAGAGAGAGAGAGAGAGAGAGAGAGAGAGAGGAGAAAAGAAAGAGGTGTAGTGTTTATCACCCCGGACTGGAGGAGTGATAACACTGGGAAAGTCCCAGGCAAGGAGTGTCACCTGGAAGTTGGTGCAGGGCTGGCTCTAGACACATGATGGAATGTCATCCAACAATAAGGAGGAGTTGACTTTATTGTCCCAGCTCTGTATAAATGTCGTGCTGGTGAATCTGGGGAACATCCCACAAAGCCAATAGAATGAATGCTCCTATTTAAACGAAGGGGCCAGCATCAAGAGACAACAGCTGGGGAAGAGGGTGATTCTAGATGGGCACAGGGTCTCTTTGGGGGGTTATGGAATGTTCTAGAGTTGGCTATGATACTGATCACACAGCTCTATACATAGGTGAGGATGTGGGTGGGGTCACCAGGAGGACAGCCTGAGCTATCTGAGACCCCTGTCTAAAACAAAAACACAGATAACTGGGAGCCTCTGAAGTTTGTTCATCCTTTCTGCCCCTCAAGAACACATCTGACAGATGCCATCTGCAACTCAGAAAGTAGAAACCTGAATATACACTGGGTCTGCCAGCACCTTGACCTTGGCCTTCTCAGTCTCTGTAACCATGAGAAATAAATCTCTGTTGTCTATAAGCTATCCTGCTTGTGGCATTCTGTTATAGTGCATGAACAAAGAATGTAATTTAGCTGTGAGAGGGGGAAAAATTCTGACATTGACTTTTCATGGGTGAGACTTGAAGACTTCCTGCTAAGTAAAATAAGCCAGGGAAAAAATATGACTGCCTATATATAACTCAAGTTACATATCTATATAATATACTTAGTAAAACCAGGAGTACAGAATGAGAAAGTGGAATGGCGGTTGCCTAAGACTAGAGGGGAGGGACAGGTGAGGTACTTCTGCTGGATTCAGGGTTTCATTTTCACAAGATGAAGCATTCTGGAAACTGTTCACAGCAGCGTGAGTTCCTTAATTTGCCAAGAATGGCTGATGAGAAATCTTATGTATTTCACTGTTACAAAACAATGAAAAAAAAAAGTCTATCAATGACCCAGGTGGCAGTGGTGGTGCACACTTTTAATCTCAGCACCTGGGAGGCAGTGGCAGGCAGATCTCTGAGTCTGAGGCCAGCCTGGTCTACAGAGTGAGTGCCAAGACAGCCAGGGCTACACAGGGAAACCCTGTCTTGACAAACAAACAGAAAGTGTCACTGAGTAGGATTGTGCCCTTGAATGGACTCAGATGTGTGCACACTCTTCTGACCCATAGATCAGACTCTCTCACCAAAGAGAATCCTTGCCTGCCTCTCACACTTGGTGGAAACAGAACCTGGTAGTGAGTGACTCCTCTCAATAGCCAGATACATGCTTCCTCCTGTTTACGGCAGCAGCTACAGCCTTGTCTTCTCACGGCCGTGCAGCTCCTCTGTGTGCAGGACCACTGCTGGGATCTGCTCCCAGATGGGGGCTTTTGTGAACGCACTTACAAAATTATCTTGTACATTTCTGTTCACCACCATGCTACCAGCAGAAAGATGGAGGGCCAGTATCGGGCATAGGTCCTGGTGGTTTGCAGTCCCACTACTGAGGAGGCTGAGGAAAGTCGATTGCCTGAGCCCACATGTCAGAGACCAGACTGGGCAACATAGTGAGACCCTTGCTCAAAACAGAATAACAAATGGATTGGGACTAGCTTCTAGCTAGAGTGAATATCTATCACGCTCAGAGCCCTGTGTTTGGTCCCCAGCACCACATAAAGTGGGTAACCCCTCTACCTGGTGGGTCCACAGTGTAAGTTTCTGTTGCTATGGTAAACTCCATGACCAAAAGCAACTTGGGGAAAAAAAAAGTGTTTATTTCATTTTATAGGTCAAGGGAGGCCAAAGTAGTAACTGAAGCAGAACTATGAAGAAACAGTGTTTATTGACTCATGATCAGCCCCCTGCCCAGAGATGCCATTGCCCACAGTGGGCTAGCCCCCCTCATTGATTAGCAATCAAGAAAATGCTCCATAGACACACCCACAGGCCAACCTGATGGAGGCAATTGCTCAATTGAAGTTCTCTCTTCCAAGTGAATAACACTGGCAACCAAATTGGCCACCCGATTGGCCAAGGGTAGGGCTAATAATGAAGCTCTGGCCACAGGCTAGGGGGTGGGGCTGGCAATGGTGCCACCTCCTCAGTCATATCCCTTGGACACAAATCATAGATTAGTCATAAGGATCCTAACAGAACAAAGTGAGCCTTTCCCAGTCAGCTTGTTTAGAATGTGCTAGATGACATGCAGTGGCAATTCTCAAAGTCTGGACTCTGGTATGACAGTCCTAGTGCTTGGAAGAAATTTGAAAACTTCCACTTCATACCTACTGGGAGAGGTGGAGGGAGCAAGATGCCCTCCCAGGACAGGGCCTTGTATTGTGCATTTTCATTGGATTCCCCAAAGGGTGTGAGACATAAGGCCAGACCCACTGCCCAGAGCAAAGTAGCAGCCATTAGGTGGCCACAAATTACCCACTCTCTAGTTGTGCCCTTCACACTCAATGTACAACTGTCTGTTCCTGGTCTAAGCTAAAGGTTAAGTTTAGCTAGAAAACAGTTTAATCCTGGGATTGAACTTGCAGGGAAATTAGCCAGTGGCAACCAGGTCTCTTCCCAGAGCTTCGATGCTGCCAGTCCTTCTTGAATTTCACTTTCTGTTTCCTGGAAAGGCCTGTCTTTCCCTGTACCGGGCCTCACCCAGTGTCCCACCAGCCAGGCACCTACTGCACATGTTGCCCTATCCCAGACTATCAGATAAGAAATGTCCCTTGTGTCAAGGTCAAAATTGTAGACACCCAGGCTGGTAACCCTACCTCTGGAAGGTAGCCAAATTTCAAGTGATTTAGCACAGTCATGTTGTGGTGGTAAACAGTGGGTAGCAACTGTATGCCCAGTGTGGTGGGTGAGACTGAACATCGGTACACCCATACCACAACTCAAAAGGCTGTGTGCACTGCTGGCAGGCACCCATCAGAAAAGAGCAAGGTCCAGGATGTAGCCAATGCTCTCCTTCCTCCCCTCAGTGGGGACATGCCATCCCATGCAAGCAGTTGCACTGTTCTTCTTCAGAATGGCCTCTGAGACTGCGTGTTGAACTGTCTTTAGGAGCCCTGCAACCTGTAGCAGTGGAGGAGCTGGCTTCTAGCCTGTGTTGCTGCTGAAGCCTGCACAGGTGTAATGGTTGTGTGTTGTTTGTCTATTTGTATGTCTGAAAGTCATGATATAGTCAGAGATGACCTTGAGCTTCTGGTCCTCCTGCCTCCACCTCCAAGATGGTAGACATGCATTATTACACCAGGGTTACCTTTGTGCTAGCAAACACTTTACCAAATGAGCCACAGCTCCAATCCCCATCACTGTTTTCAGAAAAGTCAGCAAAACAGTGGCTTTGATCTTGAGTTAGCTTTCTGGGGCATGGCTTGTGGTCTGGGAGAATTGAGTCGGGTGACAGGGTTGCATAGCAAGAACAGCCTGAACTATAAAACCCTGCTTTGCTGGTGGGTGGTGGTGCCGAATGCCTGTAATCCCAGCACTAGGGAGGCAGGGGCAAGTGGGTCTTTGAGTTTGAGACCAGCCCATCTACAGATCAAGTTCTAGGACAGCCAAGGCAACAATGGAGAAACCCTGTCTCAAGTGGATGGGGGAGGGGGCATGTAGAAGAGAGGTGGAGGGAGGGGATGGGATGAGATGAGGGAGGGGAAACAGGTTGGTATGTAAAATAAATAAAAAAAATAAAAATAAAAAGATCCTTCCTCAAAACAAAACAAGAGGTTGGGGAGAGAGGGATCATTTGGTAGAAGTACTTGCTGTACAAACATGGGGCTCTGAATTTGGATTCCTTCTTGCCATGTGAAGAGCTCTGCACAATGACATGCATCCATAATCCCAGCACTGGGGAGGCAGAAACAGGTGGATCCCTCGGGCACATGGACCAACCAGCTCAACCTGCTTGATGAATTCCAGGTTTGATAAGAGACCTTGTCTTAAAACACACACACACACACACACACACACACACACACACACACACACACACACAGAGAGAGAGAGAGAGAGAGAGAGAGAGAGAGAGTAGAGGGGCTGGCTGGAGAGATGGCTCAGTGGTTAAGAGCTTCCAAATTACCTGGGCTCAATTCCCAGCACCCATATGGCAGCTCACAACTGTCTACAACTCCTATTCCAGGGGATCTGACACCCTCACACAGACACACATGCAGGCAAAACACTGATGTACATAAAATACAAATAAATAAATAATTAAAAAAAAATAGTGGAGGGGCTGGAGAGATGGCGGCTCTTCCAAAGGACCCAGGTTCAATTCTCAGCACCCATATGGCAGCTCACAACTGTCTACAACTCCAGTTGCAGGAGATCAGACACCATCACATGCATGCAAAACTCCAATGCACGAAAAGTGAAAATAGATGATTACAAAACGGCAGACCAAAGGGAAACAGTGGAGGAAGAGCCACTAGCACCTGTGGGCCAGGACCTGTCAGCAAAGGGGTCAGATTAGCACAATGCCTGGTACTGTTCCAGCAATTTAAAGCTCGATACTTGGTGATCCCTGCCTCAACACCGGAAGAAAAGCAAGCCCTCTAGCTGAATCCATAAAACCAATGCACTCTTCTGTATGTGGGTTATATTAGACCTCCATGAAGAGAGTCTCCACACAGGCAGACATATCCCCCCGGGGGGCTGATTTTGGAACAGGCAACAGAATAATATAAAGTAACAGAAACAAAAAATCCAGCTACTAATCATCCGGAGATGAGCTTGATTGTTTATATAGCATCCAGGCATGGCCCCCACAACACTTCCTTTGTGTCTCCCTGTTGCCTCCAGCTGGGGATTGCAGCTAGAAGTCCCTGCACCTGGGCATCCCTGCCCCTGTCAGATAATTTGGTCCCCATGGTGGCCTAGAAACAAAGCCACACACTTCATTGCTTAATACTGTGGGGAAGGGATGAAATTGCTCTAGAGAGGTTCCCAGGAGAGGGATTAGGCCTCAAAGGGAACAGGCAGGGGCAGGTCCCTGCTATTGCTGTATCACAACAAAGCCCAACACCCTCCTGTGGCTCATCTTTCCTTCCTGTGCTGTGAGCAGCCCTGGAACCTATTGGAGTGGCTCCTGGGCATAGCTCATCTGCCCCTTCATCTGTAGATTCCAGAGAGTCCAGCTGTCCTGCCTGGCTCCTGTTAGCCTGCCTTGCGCTTTTCCCCATGTGTGGTAGTGTGGAGCTGGAGTCACGGACTGTAAGCTGGGGACACTGGGCCATCTCTCCAGGTCTCTCATTTTATCTCAGGGTAAGATAAGGACTATTGTAGCTTCCTCCTTCGACAAGGGAGGAGATGGAGAATAGAGTTGGGGGTGGGGGTGGGGGGATTGAGGTTTGCCAGCTCCGGTCTTGCCAAGGACATCCATTTCAGGGATAGGTGGCACAGAAAGGTACTCTGGGCACTGCCCCAAATCCAGGAGTATTGGCTAAAAATTGTTTTCCTCCACCCTCCTGGAAAATCCTCACTTAGAACCTGTAGCTATAACCTTATTTGGAAGGGGGGAAGCTAAACTGAACAGCCAAGAATCCCCAAATAAGAACATTCTGGATTTAGCACTGATTCTACATCCAGAGAAGGCTTTATAGATAGGAAAATCTTTCTCCTCTCTCTCCCTCTTTCCCTCTCACCCCTCTCCCTTTTCCTCTCTCTTTCCCTCTTTCCCTCTCTCTCTCTCTCTTACACACACACATACACACACACACACACACACACACACACACACACGAGCACTGCCCAGGAGCACTGCACAACCCTGTATTCCTAGGCCAGTCTGTTCCTGTTGTTTGGGCTGCAGGCTTGTGGTGTGTTTGGTTCAGGAAACAGAGTTAATGGGCCATTCTGAGCAAGTCTCCTCCTCCTCACCTCAGTCCCTTCTCAGCCCCACCACACAGCTACTGGACCTATTCATGAGCCCTGACTATAGGCCCCACAGGGAATATAAGGAGCCCACATCTGCCTGGATCAGTAGCAGGCAGATCTTGTCTAGCCCTGGAAGTCCTCTATAGTCACACCTGTCCAAGATCTGTGACCTTAGACAGATCCCTCCCTTGGGGCTCAGTTTCCTCTCCCGGGGTTCACATGGTCCTTCCTGTAGACACAGCAACAGCTCAGGCTGTTAGACATAGTTTCATTTCCTTTAACCATCTTTTTACTGAGCATCTGTCGTGTGCCTGGCTGGCTGCCCAGCCCCCTCTTGAGGAAAGAGGGGTATTGTGAGTAACATGATGGTGATTTTATTGGCAAGAAGCTGAGATACACAGAGGTCTTAACCTGTATGACTGGGCACCAAGCTAACCCACAATCCCCGTCTCCCAGGACCTTTGAGAATGCCAGTGTTGCTACAAACTTTCTGGTGGGTGGGGTGGGTGAAAGTGGCTGTTTAGGGTCAAGATGGTTTAGGGTGGGATAGAACACAAGCAGAGGTACTGAAGAACCAGAATGGTCACTCTGGGTAGCAGCTAGAGGCAGAGCAAGTAACTCTCTTGTGGCCAAATGTGTGTGTGTGTGATCACAAGGTCAGGGAGCCCCGCAACGTGCATGGGGGCCACTGGTCTAGTTCTCATCTGCTTGTTAGCATGTGTATACACTGGCTTTGTGTAGATACAGCTTTTGTAGTAGGAGCTGGGAGTGTGTGGCCCTGAGCCACATGCAAGAAGAGAGTTGCAAGTTGTGGTGTTTGCCTGTTTAAGTGCATGTATGCATGTTGATATGTACAGTGCATACATGTGGACACACATTTGGGTCTACCTCTATGTGTTCATGTGTTGGTGTATGTTCATAAACATGTGTGCCTGCAGTATATGCCAGTGTGTTGGTATGAACATGTGTAATATGTGCATGTGTGTACACGAGTGCATGTTCAGGTCTACCTATATATGCATCTGTGTGCTAGTGCATGCTCATGCATATGTGTGCCTGTGTATCAGTGTATACCTTTGTGTACGTGCCCATGCTTGCCTATATGTGCAATACATGTATGCTTGCAGAACTGCTGAGTAGGTGCTTGTATGTATTTGTGTGTATACGTGTGTGCATGTGCACCTTAAGGCATCCCTTTCATGTGCCGAGGTCCCAATTCCTGTAAGTCACCCAACTCTTGTTCCCAGCAGAGCCTGCACCACAGTGGTGAGGGAGTGTCACCACAGTCAGGCTGTTCTGCCCTCTGCCCTGGCTTCCCCTTCTCCAGAGACCAGCCACAGCATGCAGTGGCTGCACGTGATGATGGGACATCTGGCTTTAGCACCTGCAGCATGAAGCCAGCCACAGGCACCCAAGGGAGGTCACACAATTTCAGAGCTGGTGAAGGCAGGGGTGCTTGGGAAATGTGGGGCTCCTTTCTTGCAAAACCCTAGCAGGAGAAGGTCTTGCTTCTTGTTTCCAGAGCTGGAGATGGAAACTGCAGCTTTGCAACTGCCAGCCAGGAAAATGCTCTACCACAAAGCTGCATTCCCAGCCCTTTTAATTTTAAGATAAGGCCTTACTGTATAGCCCAGGCTGGCCTGGAACTTAATATCTTCTTACCTAGGCCTCTCAAGTTGCTTCCAGGCTTCAAGTATCTGCCACCACACCTGACTTTCTGTTGTGTTTTGAACAAGACCTCAACCTCTCCCTGAACTCTCCAAGGTTACCAGGGCCCTGCTAGCCAGGAACCTGCTTGGAGACTATGTGTGGGCCCGGGCTTCAGGCCTCCCTCAGTGCCGGCGGTGTCTCTGAAGGGAACAGGGACAGTTGCATGCAGGTAGCCACTCCTATATAGAACCATTCTACAGAGAAGGAGACTGATCCCTCGTGGACAGTCAGGATGCTCGCAGGGAGCTGGCTAGGCTAGAGTTCAACTCATCTGCACTGGCTTTAGGGCAGTCCCTTATTCAAATGCAGCCCTTTTGAGGCCCTCACCACTTGAGGGAGGGGCAAAGGTCCTGAGGCAGAAGGAAGAGCTTACTCAAGGTCTCCACATGTTGGAGAGCATGGGAAGGGTACTGGGACCTTGAAACAGCATGAAGCCAGAATGGGAAGGAAAACACTGGGCTTCTTGAGGGGAAGAGGAAGGAGAATCCTGGTGGGTTCTCCCACTGTTCACAGTTCGGTCAAGAGCACCTACTTGGACCCTGTTGCTAGACCCCGACCTTTGCATTGTTTATCCAACTCCCTTCATTGGCAGGGGTACCTGTGTGTGGCCTCTTTCACGCCCTGCACCATGCTGCACTAACCCATCTCCCATCCCCCTGCTGTTCTGCCGCTCTTACCTACATCTTTTCTCCACACAACAGCCAGGGCCATGTGCTAAGAAGGCAAATCCCATCATGCCCCAACCCACCCTCCAGACAACATCTGTTCAGGTTGTGCCCCTCAGCAGACTCATTCTAAGCCAGGTTCCTTGTTAGCTTAATTTACTACTGCATCCCCATGCCCAGAGAAAGCACCCAATCTTTCCCTGCTGTGGAACGCAGGGTGGTGTGGCTCAGAGCTAACTCCTGCACATGTCAAGTTCCTTCCTCATTGGTCTAAAGCCTCAAGACTGAGCCCTACTGGACTTCAGCCGTCTCCAGCTCCTTGTCTTGGTAGCTGATGTCCTGGTCACTGGGACTGACACTGTGCTTGACATCTTTGCAGCTGGGCCTCAGCTCACAGGTCCCTGCTAGCCCAGCCTCATGCAAATTCTCAGCCCTGCAGCTGCAGCTGCTAGGTTTAGCCTTTTAAAAAGAAGTCTCCAGCACCATACTTGCCTCATTCCCACCTGGGGCCACAAAGATTACAACCTGAGTCCTTCCTTACTCCTACCAGCTCCTGGCTCAGGGGGGTCCCTTCCTTCTCCCACCAAAGCCACTGTCCAGGAGGCTTTGAAAACTTCCTTCTGCTTTGGAGCCTCAGCCTCAAATGGCCATTTTGTTTACCCATGACTCTTGGCTGGACTCTACCCAAAGCTACTTACAAAAATCCCCCTGCTGCCATGGGAAGGCCCTTTCCAAGCCTCATGCTTGCATTTGCTGTCTATTTATTTGTTTTCTTTCTCTCTTTTTTTTGATTTTTTGTTTGTTTTTTCATATTATGTGTGTGTTTGGGGGTATGTGGTGTGCACATGTATGTGAAGGTCAGAGATCAAGTTGGTTGTATTCCTCAATTTCTTGCCCCCTTATATTTTTAGAGATGTATTTATTTATATATATGAGTAGTCTATTTGCATGCATGTCTGCAGGGCAAAAGAGGGCAACAGCTCCCATTATAGGCAGATGGTTGTGAGCCCCCAAATGGTTGCTAGGAATTGAAACCGGGTCCTCTGGAAGAGCAGCCAGTGCTCTTAACCACTGAGCCATCTCTACAGCCCAATACTACTTTATTTTTTGAGGCAGGCTTTCTCACTGATCTGGGAATTATTTGGCTAGACTAAGTATCCAGTGAGCACCGGGACTCTCCTGTTTCTGCCTTCCTATCACTGGGATGACAGAAAAGTATGACATCACCAGACTCCTTTACAGAAGTCCAGGAGATTTGAAATCAGGTCCTCATCCAACTGAGCCATCTCCCAACCCACCCTCTTCTTCTTGGGACAGGAAGCTTTCTTGGTCTCACATCCTCAGAAGTGTCTTTTTGCTTTCTTTGGTTTGTCTTTTTGAGGCAGGGTTTCTTTTGTAGGCCTGGCTGTTCTGGAACTGTCTTTGTAGAGCAGGCTGGCCTTGAACTCAGAAATCAGCCTGCTTCTGCCTCCTGAGTTCTGGGACTAAAGGTGTGTACCACCACATCCAACTTCAGAGGTGTCTTCTTGTCTGCACAAGGACAGACAGTGTCAGACTCAATTTTCTGGGACGGTTTCACTTTCCCAGAATCAGGGCCATTACCAGAAAAGTGGGCTGTCATGGTTTTAATGCGCTGGCCCCAGTTTCTTGTTTATTCCCCGAGGGAATTTTCACACAGAGGTCATATCAGTGTCCCAGGGCACAAGGAGTCCCATACCAGACACCCTTTTTAGCGTGTGCAGTGTGTTCTTGGATGTCAGACCTGTGCTGTTTCAGTGGCACCTGAGGCAGAAGAGAAACTGCTAACCAAACCCTCTGAGCCTCGGCCAGCTTGTGGTTATGTTTAGTGCCCTTTCTCACACATTCTGGGAGAAAGAACCCAAGTATTGGAGTCAGGTGATCCCTACTGACTCTGTGACCTTGGCCAGGTTCCTTATCCTCTGAGTCCTGGGCTCTCTCTGTAAGGCACACTTACTGCTCAGGGATCCAAGAGTGGTACTTTTTATTTCATCTTAAAACTTTACTGTTATTGTTGTTATTTGTATGTGGATGTGCCTGTTTTCATGTGTGTGCACATATGTGAGTGCATATGGAAGCCAGAGTTCACTATTTGGTTCTTTCTCTATCCCGCTTTACCTTATTTTCCTTATTTTTTAAGGTTTATTCTTATTAGGTTTAATTATGCATAAGGTGTGTGTACCTTTGGGTATATACAGGGAGGGCAGGTCACTGAGGAAGTCAGAGGCATTGGGTCCCCTGGAGCTAGAGTATTTATTAGTTGGTTGTGAGCTGCCTGATATGGGTGTGGGGAATTGAACCCCTCTTGCCCTTAGCAGTTGAGTGCTCTCTCTCTCTCTCTCTCTCTCTCTCTCTCTCTCTCTCTCTCTCTCTCTCTCTCTCTCTCTGTGTGTGTGTGTGTGTGTGTACACAGTTTATTTTTGTTCCAGCTCACCATGTAGCCCAGACTAGCCTTGAACCCCTAACTCTCCTACTTTCAAAAGTGCTGGGATTACAGGGAGGTGACACCACCTGTGGCTCAGTTCCATGAATTTTTAAAAAAAACATTATTTATTATTGTCTGTGTGGGGATGGGGTGCTTACATCACAGCATGTGTGTAGAGGTCAGAGGATAACTGTGGAATTAGTTTCTCTTTCCTCTTTGCACATTCTTGAGGGAACTCAGGCTTCCAGACTTCCCTAAATAAGCCCTTTCACCTGCTGAGCACCTCAACAGACCATTCTATGCATTTCAGCACCTTTGAGATTAATGCAACCACCATGGCAGTCAGTTTGTTAAGTGGTTCCTGTCCTACCTTCTCTCTCCCTGCCCTTGTAGTCAGACTCTCCCCTCCCCTCACTAGTAACTTGTCTTCTTTCTTGATTATAGTTTTGGTTCTTTCAGAATATCAAATAAATGAAATCCCATAGCATGTGACATTGAGCCTAGTGAATTACATGTGAGTTTATCGGGGCCTCTGTGTGTTCCCTTGCTCCCTTCTGGTTGGTGCTGTGGATAAACCAGAGTTGTTACTTTAATGCCTCTGGAAGGACATGTATGGGTGTCTTCCGCTGTCACATGGCCACTATGAACATCTGTACAGGATTTTTGTTGCTGCTGTTGTGGTCTTTCTTACCTTCTCCCTCACTCCTTGGCACAAGGTCTTACTCTGCAGTCCAGGCTAGTTTGGAGATCTCTACATAGCCAAAGTTGACTTCAAATTTGAAGTAATCCTCCTGTTTTAGCCTCCTAGGGATCATAGGAGTTTGCCACCACACCCAGCTTCCATGGAGTTTCTGTTGTTGTTATTGTTTGAGGCAAATCTCATATAGCCCAGGTTGGTTTTGAACTAATGATCTCTGTGTTTGCACCTCCAAAGTGCCACGATTTCAGGGTGTACCACTATGCCCAACTAAGATATTCAAAGACTTGAGCTGGGAACAGTTTTATACCCACCATTCCTATCCCACAGCCAGGAGACTTTGCCCTGTCATCCTTCCTCGTTGCACTTACCAATCCACAAGATTCTGTGTTGCATTTAAGAGTAAGTGACAAACATCTATGCACAGCCCCCACACACAACTGAGGCATTCATTCCATCAACTAGCAGTCATGTTTTAGTCCTAAAACCCATGTAAAACAAAAACAGTTCCATGGAATTCTTCCTTGTAGACAATTGGAGGAACTGGGTCAGAGTCAGAGTTGGTGCCAGTTGGTTGACCTTAGGCTAGGCATCCTACCCCTGATCTGCAGGACTGATGGCTGAAGGACACCTGAGAGTCCAGATGAGCACAGGCAGAGGAGCTGAGCACACGGTACCTGGGGTGGTGCTTGGACATCATGAGTCCACAGCTACTGCTATCATGAACCAGCTGTGTAAATGCCCTTCTAGAACAAATCTCTTTTTTTAGGGGCAGTTCCTTCAGGTAGGAGCAGTCACACACACACACACACACACACACACACACACACACACACCTGTCTGATGTGCCTGGGAGCTGGTAAATAGGGTGAGTGTGAAGCCAAGGCCATCATTCATCCCTGCTTACCTTTGTCCTCCCTGGAACAAGTGTCAGGAAAGCCCCCTTCCAAAGGGCTTTGCTTGTGCTGGGAACTTTGGGTGTGGGAGTGTTGGGCAAACAGCACCCCATGGAGGAGAGGCTCACCCAACATGATCTATAAACCATTGCTAGCTATGACAGTGAAGCATGTCTTAACTCTGGAGCTGGTAAAGCATTGTACACACAGGTCCTGGGAGTGGCCATGCTTAGCACACAACTCTGCTCCCAGAAGAGCTCACAGGCACACACAGGATCACTGCTCTGCTCAAGTAAGCACCAGTACACCTTCAGCAGCCCCGTGTTTACAGTGTCATCATCAACAGTTTTTCTTTCTTTCTTTCTTTTTAAGATTTATTTTTATGGCTGGTGGTGGCATACACCTTTAATCCTAGCACTCAGGAGGCAGAGGCAGGCACATCTTTGAACTCAAGGTCAGCCTGATCTAAGAGTAAGTTCCAGGAAAGCCAGGGCTATATACAGAGAAATCCTGTCTCACTATCTTAAATTATTTTAAATGATATCTTATTTACTCTCTCTCTTCCTCTCTCTCTCTCTCTCTCTCTCTCTCTCTCTCTCTCTCTCTCTCTCTCTCTCTCTCTCCCCCTCTCTCCCCCCTCTCTCTGTGTGTGTGCTCACCTTTAATCCCAGAACTTGGGAGACAGACACAGTTGGATCTTTGAGTTTGAGACCAGCCTGGTCTACAGAGTGAGTTCCAGGACATCAAGGGCTACACAAAGAAACCCTGTCTTTAAAAAATGTTAATACAATCAGAAGTCAACAATAGATATCCTTGAATGTGTTTTACAGTGATTTAGATTTTCTCTTCTAAATTCTCTGCAGTACACATTTCTTTTATGAATGATATGGCAATATAAAGTTAATTTGGCGAGTGGAGAGTATAACAGCCCTGGCTGTCGTGGAACTCAATTTGTAGACCAGGCTGACCTCAAAGGCACAGAGATCCACCTGCCTCTGTGTCCAGGATACTGGGATTAAAGGCGTGCACCACTATGCCCAACTCTCCTTTCAACTTTTAAATGACTTTATTGAATGAAAACAAGGATATGACCATTCCTAGATGTAGTTGAAGAAAGGTTTTATTGTAAATATTAGGGAAACAAAACAGCCAGAGACATCTGGAAGTCCAGACCAACAGAATGGGAGAGTGAGAGGCCAAGAGGGATCCAGGGAACACCATGAGGTCTTGTAGCCAAAATGACCGAGTTATATAGAGGAATTATATAGAGCCACTAGCTCCTACCTCTACCTCAGGCTGACAGGGCTGATCCTGTCTCCACAAGCTCTTACCAAACCTCAGACTGCTGCCTCTCTTAGCATGGCTGGAGAATGAATGCCAGCCCTCAGATCCTGTTCCTGTCTGAAATACCTCTCATGAATTCTGGGATTAAAGGCATGAGCTCTATTAATCTTTTGGTGGCCTTGGACTCAGAGAGACCTTTGTCTCCTGAGTCCTGGGGTTAATGGTGTGTGCCACCACAACCTGGCTTCTATAGCTAACTAGTATGGCTGCTTAGCTATTTTGATCTCCAGTGACTTTAATACATCATAAACAATATATCATCACCACATTTGAAGCTAGGGGAAGGAAAGCTCAGCCCTTGGGCTGGAGAGAATGAAGGTCAGGGCAAGGTGAGAAGTGCTGAGGAACCGCAGGTACTGAGTGATGCTGGGAGAGCGGGCATTTGTCCAGGGTTCCTCGAGGCCTAACATTTACATATTATTAAAACAGTACAAAAACAATACAGGAAGGGGGAGTCTGGCTAGATGGTTCAGCAGGTAAAGATGCCCATGGGAAAGAGTTGGGCTTGACTCCAGGAATTCACATAGTAGAAGAGAACAGATTCCCAAAACCTGTGTTCTGATCTCCACACGTGTTGTGGCATGTACACCCCCCAAGAATAAATAAATGTAACTTTACAAAAATCAAGTAAGGAAGGAAAGGCATTTTGGCTGTCCTCATTGCCTTTCTGAGCATTATTTCTAACTTAAAAAAAAATCCTATTATGTGATTAATGTGTCTATTTATAGGAAACAGTATAATATTTTTATGTTGTATAATGATCACATGGGGTATTTGGTATAGCTGCAACCTACTATGTATATCATTTCCTGATCGACTGTGCTCATTCACAAGCATGAGCTTCCATTTCAGGGTTCAATATTACTGACCTCAGAATGCAAAACTGTGCAAGAAGACAGTGATAAATTGCCAAGTTTTGTTCATGTTTTTAAAGATATTTTACATTTTATTTAATGTGTGTGGTGGGGTACATGTGAGCCACCATGCATTATGGTAGTCAGGAATCATTTTTGGAAGTTATTTCTCTCCTTCTACCATGTGGGCCTAGGGAGTAGACCTCTGGTCGTCAGATTTGGTGGCAACTGACTCTACCTGTTGATCCATCTGGCCAAACTGAAAGAGGAAGTGCTTGGGCATTGAACATAGGGCCTCTGGCATTCTATATAAACACTCTCCTATATCCCTAACTCAAAGAGGAAATTATTTTATTTATTTATTTATTTATTTATTTATTTATTTATTATGTTGTTTGGAGACAGGGCTCTTGTGTCTTAGGTTGGCCTCCAACTCACAGTGTAGCTAAGGATGATCTTGACTCATCCTCCAGCCCACCTCCTGAGAGCTAGGGTTACAGGTGTGAACCACCACAACTTGTTTTGAAAGAGGAATGTTTTAATCATTGAACTCAAGTATGTATTTATTTTCTTTTGAGATGTTTCTCTTGATGAAACTCTTATGATAATTTCAGGAATGTACTCTACATAGTCTGAGTACAAGAAGAAATGTCTTACCACTTACCAGGGCATATTCAGCTTTATTTGTGAGGCATGAAAAAGAGTACCAACGACCCTGCATATCAATTTGTGTTTAGGATCATGCTTAAAGTATCCCTCTGGAACTTTATCTCCTGTAAGTAGATGTGATACCCCATCCAAAAAGGTCCAGGATCTGTTTGCATTTCTGCTTTTCGTGTGGCAATGTCTTGCTAAAAGCGCACATTTTATTTCTGCTCTAAAATTAGGGCATCTACAGCTATTGGTGAGCATATCTTACTTTTTAGTAAACGGCATTGGAGACATATGGTTTAAGTGGTTGTTCTTCCTTGCAAAAGGAAATTCCTTATTTCCCTGCCTTCGTTTATTTTTCTCTTTTATTCAACTTAATCCATTCCTTTTTAACTTCAGGCGGTTACTCGAAGTACGCATGCGCACTCCTGGCATGGCGGTCCCACCCTCAGTTCTGACCATTGGCTGGCTCCGGCCGGCGCGCTCTTGATTGGTTCCCGCTCGCCAAGCCCCTGCTGCCAGTCAGAGTTGGCGGGAAAGTGGCATTGACGCAGCATGGCGGCGGAGTCACTGACCTCGGGTGGCCCCGGGTCCGTGCGGTTGCCGCGGTCGCCACCACTCAAGGTGCTGGCAGAGCAGCTGCGGCGCTACGCGGAGGGCGGCCCGGGCGCGTGGCGGCTGTCGCGGGCGGCGGTGGGTCGAGCGCCGCTGGAGCTGGCGGCCGTGTGGATGCAGGGAACGGTGCTGGCGGCGGAAGGCGGCCAGGCGCGTCTGCGCGACCCGAGCGGGGCCTTTTCCGTGCGCGGCCTGGAGAGAGTACCGCGAGGCCGGCCCTGCCTGCTCCCAGGTAATGAGGGCTATACCGGCTCTGCTGGGGGCTGGACCTCCCGGGGGCGGGGCGCTCCCACATCCAGACATTCGTCTGCCTTTCTGTCCCAACCCCTGTCAGGTGACTCCCAGACCTATGGGATGATTGCAACACCTGCTACCACCTTCAAAAATGTAGGTTTCAATCTGGCCTGGTGGTACACACCTGTCATCGTAATATTAGGAGACTGAGGCAGGAGGATGGCAAAGTTCAAAGCCTGTCTGCCTGTCTGCCTGTCTGAGCTATAAGAGTGAGTTGAAGGCCTGCCTAGGCAACTTAAGTGAGAGCCTGTCTCAAAACAAAAAGTCAAGAGGACCTGGGGTGATACTCCGTGGTAGAGCATTTCCTAGCATTGATAAAGCTTTGGGTTCAACCCAGACTGCAAAAATAGTAAATAAATCAATGAAAATACCCCAGGTTCCTGAGCTCTCCTAGTCCTCCCTAGTTTTGAGCTTTTGGCTTCTCTGTCACAAGACTTCTCCCCATAGATATTTTCATTTTCTCCATATGTTTTTGGAAATAATGTCTCAGGAAATGTGTCTATGTCCTTTTCTGTTTATTTTGAGGCAGGGTCACATGTAGTCTCAAATTCCTTGTGTAGCTGAGGATGATTTTGAACTCCTGAATTTCTCACTTCATTTTCTGAGTGCTAGGATTACAGGCATATGCCACACACCTGGTTCACGTGGTTCTGGGGGGGGGGTGAGGTCAAACCCACGACTTGTGCATATTAGACTAGCAATCTCCCAACTGATACCCCAGGCCCATGTCTGTTCATTTTTAATGTCCTAAGACAAATGGACTTACGTCTGGAAAAGACACTGTTACGCCAAGGGATTGGGGGCACTTTTCTATACCTTTCCTACTGAGATCAACATAGCTGTGGTTCACAATTCTCAAACAGCTGCTGCTCACATTTAAGTGACCATCATCCCATGCCTAGGGCTTTGGTGAAGTCCATCCCCTCAGGGTTTCTAAGTCTCAGGACTTACTTCTCATATGCTCCAACCAGATGCTGATATTGCTGTGTTTGAGACCGGCCTCTGCTTGGTCCTGACAGTTTGACCCTAGCATCTGGTCCAGTGCCTGACCCCTAGGTGCCCTGAGCACCAGATAGTCTAAGAGATAGGCATTAGGGCACCTGGGGTCTCATCTCGTTGACAAGGATGTCAAGCGAACATATATACATGGGGCCTTGTGTGAGATGCTAGGCTGCAGCTATGACCCAGATACACAAGGCCTGTGTCTACTTGACTCTGGAGCTTTACCACCAGCTCAGGAAGTTTCTGAAGGAAGCCTATGGATTCACCAGACCTGCCTTTCTGTGGTCCTTCTCTCCTCTGTGAAATCAGGCCAGACTCTGTTCCTGCTCAGAGAGTGGGATTCTGTCTAGAGACAGACTGGGTCAGGGGTGTGACCTTTTCTGTTCTCTCTCTTTCCTCTCTCCAGTCTTACTCTAATTTAAGACTAGCAAACTCAAATGAACCGTAAACTAAAAGCAGTTTACACACACACACACACACACACACACACACACACACACACAGTGCTGTGACTCACACTTAGTGCCTTATCACTGAGCTATATCTCCAAATTCAACTTTTACTTTGTTTTGTGTTAGGAGTAGGTTTTCCCCCCAACCTGGTCCCATAGCTTTGCCAGCCCCAAATAACACACAGAGATGCTGTATTATATATAAAACTGTTGGCCTGTTACTAGCATTACTTATTGGCTAGCTCTGTCTTAAATATTAACCCATTTCTATTAATCTAAGTATTTCCACGTGGTCTTATCTTACCAGAGAGAGGGCCCAGAGTTGTTCTTTCTTGGTCCTACATTTTGAATCTCCTACCTACCTCTCCTTGAAATCTCCTTGTCTCCTAGTCCTGCCTATCCTGCTTTCCAATAGGCGAATAGTGCTTTATTCATTAACCAATAGGAGAAACATATTTATAGAATGACATCTCCCATCAGTTTTGTTTTGTTTTTGTTGTTTGTGTAGGATTTCTCTTTGTATCCCTGCCTGTCTCACTATGTACACCAACCTGGTCTTAAATTTATAGAGATATGCCTGCTTTTGCCTCCTGAGTGCTGAGATTAAAGGTGTGCACCACCATGAGTTAAAATTCCACTGATAGAGAAAAAGACCACTACCACAATTCAAAGCCAAATTTGAAGCACACTTTAATTAAATACTGGCCAGGTAGATGAGCTGCGGCCAGGGATCTCTAGATTTTCAGAAGATGGCCCCAAATCATGGTTTATAACATCTTAAGTATTTCCCATCAGGTTCAGTCAGAGGCAAGCATACATCCAGTCAGGGGAAAGTGAACATCCTAATGTATTTCCTGTTTGTGAATCTCCTGCCCACATGTGATCAAGCACATCTGGTGCAGAGGGGTCAAACAAAATTGTTTAAGAGAGTGAAAATGTGTCACTTGCTCTCTGCTATAAACAATAACCTCCAGCATTTCTGGAACTACCTGTTCTTGGGCAAGGGGCTTGCAGATCAGAGGCATTTTTGTTTGACGAATCTCTAAGACATAGTAATTAAAACTTAAAATGTAGCTTTGGCTCTCACACATGCTGGCTCTTTAGAACTATTATAGAACTATTTTATTACATCTTATCTTGAGTAAGGGTATATGTGTGCATATGTGTGTGCCATAATACTTATGTGGAGATCAGAAGACAACTTGGAGTCCAGTTCTCTCCTTCTATCATGTGGGTCCCAGGGATTAAACTCAGGTTGTCAAGTTTGGAAGCAAGTGCTTTTACCTGTTGAGCCATCTCACTGGCCCAGGTTTTACTTTTGTTTGTTTTGAGACAGGGTCTCAAACTAGGTAGCCTTGGGTGGCCTGGAGTGCACAACGTATATTAGGCTGGCCTTGAACTCAGAGATCTGCCTATGCCTCCTGAGCACTGGGATTAAAGGTGTGTGTCTGATACCTGGCCTGTGTTTTATATTTTGATGCATTTAAAAAAAGATTACAGTGTGTTCAAAATCAGCATCTGCAAGTGAAGTTTTATTGAGGTGAAATGCTTTTGTAATTTGCAAAAGGTTAGGGTCACCGTGCTACTGTAATAACATAGTACAGTAGTTGTGACATAGGGCCTATCACTTACAAAAGTCTGACTTATGTAGTCTGGTCCTTTAGAGAAAAAGTTGACTACCCTTGGCCTTAGGTTTGGTGTTGCTCACATTCCATGGTGTTTGGTGTCCAGCCTAGGCAATGCCCCTTGAGGTCAGCCTTGGACAGTGTCTCAAGTCTGGTGCTAACAGTGGAGTGAGCCTGATACTCCCTGATGTCCCTGTGTTGGACAGAACCTGTTGGCCTCACCCTCTAGCCTGTATGCCCAGGGGCAGGGTCCATGCTCTCTCCTCTTGCTCATTAATCATCTCTTCAGGGACCAGGGAAGTAAACAGGCCACTAAAACACAAGGTTCCATTATAGATGAGCCCAGGCTGTGCGTGCAGGGGTGACAGCTCTTCCTTTTATTTGAGTGGCACTCATAGTACCTGCCTCAATGTTTGTGAAGTAGAAAAATCCCAACAACAGCATGCCACATGTTAGCCACTGATAGCCTCTAGAGACCTGGGCCTCCAGTTGCAGAGCACAGAGACTTTTGTCCATCTGGCTGGTTGGTTAATCTGGTATTTATTTGGGGTAAATAGATACAGAACTAGACACAGAACAAGGATACATGTTCAAGGCCCAAGGGGGGCGGGATTAGGGAAGGCTTCCTGGAGAAGGCAGCCTTGAAAGCTATATTGTACTTATCTGTAGGGACTAACCCTCTTGGATTGTTGGGACTCAGGACATTCAGTGTCAGCATTGGGACATTTTTGGTGTGTGCATTAATGGATTATCAGCTCCTTTGAACAGCATATGCAAAGGCCAGGGGCAGGGAAACAGGGCCCCATGGGGCACCAAAGGCCTGGAGGCAGGGAATGGGGTGGGGGCACAGCACAGAAAGGCTATAGTTTGGGGAAGGACCTGTCCTTGCTAAATGACCTTGATGCCTGCTGGTCTGCTACTTCCCAGCCCCTGCCTGCCTCTAGGGCATCCAGCAGTTTCTCTCCAGGCTCTGAAGACACAGGGAAGTTGGGAACTCTGCCCCTCTGGTCCTCATTCTGCAGGCGGTGTTGCTTTTACTGTGCTGTGATGGGCAGTCTCTTGGGCAGGAGCATGGTTGGGAGGACACAGGCCAGATCCATGCAGTAGCCCAAACAGGAGAAGGTGAAGGCTTGGTCTTGGGCAGGGTCCTGTGGGGAAGGAGAAATGGAGAAATATGGGTGCATGGGCACTGCACTGGTCCCAGTGTGTTGTGTAGTGTCTTCTGCCTCCAAGCTCCACAGAACAAGTCTGTTAGCCTCCCCTGGTCTTCAGCCTTGTAATTCTAAGGGTTTTGTCTTTACCACCAGTTGGGGCCCTGAAAAGATCCTCCTATGGCCTGTCAGGGGAAACATGGGAGGGATGGGCAGCCCCAGTGTTTAGCTAGGCTTGTGGGCAAACTCATCCTGCTTGTGGAAGCCAGGCATGCAGGGGACTGGCTGCTTGCCTTTCCTGCCGTGACAAGGGACTTTTACACAATTGCATTTTGTGTGTTTTATGACTAGCCAAGTTGCGCTTTCAAGGGAGAGGCACTTACCCCAGGGAATGGGAAGTTGTGGTTAATAGTGTGTCAGATCATCCAGTGGCAGCCTGTTCTGTTGATTTCTCTGTGTGCCCAGTGTGGCTTTGGATAAAGTTGGGGGTGGCAGGGACTGGAACAACAGCACAGTGTGCCGTGGGTGGTGAGAGGAGGGGTGTCTAACTTTTTTGGCAGTGTCGGGGAAAATTGGATTTACATTTTGGCTGTCAGGAAGTGGCTTTGCAGGAGTGCTGTCTTGTGAACAGAGACCAGTCACTCGCTCTGGCATTGAGCAATGTACAAGACTGAGAGCAAAGCTTGGGTTTTTCTGTGCCTGCCTGGGGGCAGTGGTGTGTCTAATTATAACTCAGTGGGATCCAGAGATGCTTGCATTCCAGGGGCATGACTGCTGAGTGAGCCTGTCTATTGTGTTTAGCACATGAAAAGCAGATGCCAATAAGATGCAGATGTCATCCTCCAGGTTAAGCGCTGATCTCATTGGTCATACATGTATCTATTTTGATCCCAGACTGCCTTTGTTTTGGTATCTACTTTCAGGATTGTATGAATGTGTTCATGTTCCCATGTGGGAGTGTGCTCACACATGCCTGTGCATGTGGAGGACAGAGGTACATCAAGTGTCTTCCTCGATTGTTCTCACCTTATTTTTTGAGACAGAGTCTCTCACTGGACCAGGATGGTTGGGCATAGAGCCCCAAGGATCCTCCTGTGTCCATTTCCTTAACACTGATCACATATGCATACACCTTACCATGCTTTTCACATGGATGCTGGGGATCTGAACTGAGATTCTCCCCTCAGCTCCTCCCCCTTTTATTTTGCAGGGCTAAATATCAAACGTAGGACCTAGTGCATGCTAGGCATGAGGTTTGCCTCCAAGCTGCATCCCCCAGACCATAGATAACCTTTTTGTCTCCATCTTCCTTCTATGATCAAGGCCCTGAAGTCAGGGTCTTTGTAGGTTGTCCCCAACTGCCTTTTTAGTGTGAACATCACCACATCCTTTTCTTCTCTTCCCAGGAAAGTATGTGATGGTGATGGGCGTGGTTCAGGCCTGTAGTCCTGAGCCCTGCCTACAGGCTGTGAAGATGACGGATCTTTCTGACAATCCTGTCCACGAAAGCATGTGGGAACTGGAGGTGGAAGACTTACACAGAAGCATCCCTTAGAGCTGGGATCCTTGAGAACAGCTGCTCCCCGAAGTACTTAACCACCTTGTGAGTTTGCGGGACATCGAAAAGGTTTCCTGAAGAGATGTCCACACCCTGGGAGCTAGAGCTTCTGTTAAATCTGCCTCCTCTCTGCTCAGGGATTTGGCTGCCTGTGGACGAGAAGCAGAGGCTCCAGGCTTTTCCATTTTCATCATTTATGTGTGTTCATTTCTCTCTCTCTAAAGCACATGGAGATCTCATGTTGCCATCCCTGATGTGTCAAGTGATAACACTTTCTTCTTGATTGTATCCCGTTTTAAGATGCAAAATCTGAATTTCCGTTATTGCCAGTGGGATTAAAGTTATGGATATGAGGACAGATTGGCACTGCAGCCTGTCTTCCCATCTCCAGCTGCCAGTTGCCAGCAAGCATCCCCATGCAGACAGGGCTCTCTCTGCTTCAGTATGCTCACTCCTCATTGTCTGTTTCCTTGGATGCAGAAGGTGAGACCAGCTATTGAGGATAGTCGGAATAGTCTCACAATGCTTTTGAAATTAAAAACCCAAGACGGAAATAGACTTTTCAAGTACTTCTGCTTCAGAACCTTTGTGGAGAGACAGCCAGGGAGCAAATAGCCTGCTAGCTTAGAGTTCTGGACTTTCTGCATGAAATGCCTTTCTGCTGGGATTGTATCAGTGTTTGGCTTTGGCTTTCTGCTGATCACCAGGCTAGATTCATGTCTGGATGGTAAAGACCAAGGCAGTCCATATTAGTCTCTGTACCACTGTAGTACTTTCCAGATGACTGATATTCTACACTAGTAACATTTCTGTATGGCTAGGTTTCAAAAATAAGCTTGATTACTTGTTTGTTTGTTTGTTTCAAAGACAGGGTATCATGTAGCCCAAGGTAGCCTCGAACCCCTGACCTTCTGTCCTCCACTTCTGAGTGTTGAGATGATGGGTGTGTACCATTACCCTTGCTTTCTGCGGTGCAGGGGATTGAACTGGGGCTTTGTGCCTGTCATGCAAACACTCTGCTGACTGACCTGCAGCTCCAGCATGACCAGTGATTTGTTAAAACAGTTGTGGGGTTTCAGAGAAATTGAACAGAAAGTGCAGTGTTCCCATAAACACCATTGAACCTAAGGCTTTGTGTATGTTAGGCAAACACTGTCACTGAACTTGAGCTCCAGCTCACTGATTTTAAGACAAGTGTCTTAAAATAAGGCTAGCCAGATGTGGCTCCCCCACACCTTCACTAACCTATATTGCCATGAGCATCAGGTGGTACTTACCATCAGATAAACTCAGGAGCCACTTGGCAGGAGAGGGACACGAGGGGGGAGGAGAGGGAATCCAGAGGTGATCTAGACCTGGCTCTTTCCTGTTCCCTCACACCCCCCCCCCCCCAATAGAAAAAGTGTCCAGGCCTTGAGCCCATCAGGAAGAGGCAAAGTGAGACTGTAGGAAGGCCAGTGGCAGTCAGGAGTCGGGGAAGGAACTTTTAGGGCTCTCTAGTCCAGGCTGGCCTCAAACTCACAGAGATCTGCCTGCCTCTGCCTCCTGAGTGCTGGGATTAAGGGCATGTGCCACCAATACCCACTCTTTTTATTTCATTTTAATGTTATTTGTGTGTGTGTCTGTATGTGCGAGTCTAGGAAGGACATTGTATTCTCTGGAGCTGGAGTTTATAGGCAAGTCTGAGCAGCCAGTGTGGGTTCTGGGAACCCAGCTCAGGTCCTCTGGAACAGCAGCAAATGCTCTTAACTGCTGAGCCTTCTCTCCATCTCCAGTGTACATCTTTTGAGCTACAGAAAAAAAAAATGCAAAAATAGTACAGTCCTTAATATTTTTATTTGTTTGTTTGCATGTTTATTTCCATGTGAGGCAGGGTGTCTGTAGCCGGGTCTGTCCTGGAACTCCTGACCCTCCTGCCTCAACTTCCTGAGTATTGAGATTACAGGTGTGCACCACTAAGCTTGGTTTATGTAGTGTTGGGGATCAAAAAGGACTTCTTGAATCATAGACATACCATGTTTCTGTCATGAACATCTTACATTAGTATGGTATGGATGTTAAAACTAATTAACAAATTAATGATCAAATACAGAGAAGTTAGTAACCAAATCTATAGTTTATTCTGGTTTCTCATCTTTTTGTTTTTGAGCCTAGTCTTTAATGTCTGAGCCATCTCTCCAGCCCTGTTCTGGTTTTATTTCTTCTTTTCACCCCCAGGATTCCACATTCTATTTAGTCATTGTGTCTCCTTAGGATCGCCCTTGTCTGAGACACAGATCAATTGTTTTTTATTGCATTGGAATTTAATAAACAGACACACATACACAGACAACATACACACCAACACGAACACATAGGCACACAGACTACACACACACACACACAGACAACTTACACTGACACAGACAACACAGACACAGACTAACACACTCACACAGACAACACAGATACAGACTACACACACACAGACAACACATGTACACACAATGACACAGACAATGCAGTCACACTCACAGACACAAACACACCATTTCAGCACAGGGCTTCTTGCATGCTGAACAGACTCCAGTGCTGAGCTCTAGCCCCAGCCCAAAATTAATTAATTTTGAGACAGAGTCTCATATACCAGGTGTGCATGATTTTGAAGCCCTGATCTGCGGGCACTTGCCATGTTGTAATTGCAGGTGTGCACCACTCCAGGCCAGGTTCCCGCATGCCAGGCAAACACTCTATCACTTGAACTCCAGTCTGAAATTTAATTTTGATGCAAGCCACAGGATCTCTGCTATAGGATTCTTAGTAAAATGGTGTCCCCAAACTGTTAAACCCCAGAGGGGCTATTGAGCACCTGTGTGGCCTGAGTGGCACAAGCCTAGTCTGCTTCTACACTGGAGAACTAGACACTGCCTACAGCTTCCCAGCTGTGTCCTCACCTAACTCCTGGTGAATAACACCCGATGGAAAAAATGTGGGCTGGCTGGAGGTGGCCAGCTGTGGGGGGAGGAACACTGTAGACAGCAGTGGCCAGTGACTGGAGGCTGCCTCCCCAGCACAGAGCTGAGCCTGTGGTTTCTCTGCACATTCAGAACTCTCACTGTTGGGCTGCCGTTTCCTCTCTGACAGCGCCAAATGAAAATGCATCCGGAGGCTTCAGCTCTCAGGCTGCCAAATCAAAGTCAGTTTATCAGTGAGCACCCGCCAGACCGCTGCTCTGGCGGCAGCCTGTGTGCCCGACCAGCGCAGCTTCCCTTTTGAAATGCTCTTTTCTAAGAACTGAGAATAAGCAACCTAGGCTGTGACTTCACTTTTCTCGGAACTGCTTTACATTATATATTTTTTAAAAATGTGAAACCATCACTTAGCTGGTTTTGGATTGCCTGAGTTCCCTAATTCTTTCTGTTGCATGTTCTTGTAAAGCTGAAGTGTTACCGCAAAATTCTGCAGGAGGGGGAAAGAATGGCCATGTGAAGTAGGGGTGTGTCTTGTGTTTTAGCTGGCTTGTGTATGATTTAATGATTAAGGAGAAAAAGAAACTAGAAGAGATGCCATGGAAAGTCAAGGATCACCGCTGGCTGGCTGGCTGGCTGGCTGGCTGGCTGGCTAGAGTTGATGCTGGGCACTTGGGCCATACTTCCTGATCAGCTAGTTGCCTCTTACAAGGATAAGAGGGAACCTGGGTGTAGTGGCACACACCTGTAACCCTGATATTCTGAAGTGAAGGCCACTGTGGGCTATAACACAAGTTCCAGGCCCTTTAGGGTGAAATGCTTGCTTGGCGTGGATGAAGCCGTGGCTTTGATTCCCAGCACTCTAAAAAGCCAGGTGGTGTTGTGCTTGTCTCTAATCCTAGCACTAAAGAGGTAGAGGGTCACAAATTCAAGGTCACCATGGGCTACATAGCAAATTCAAGGCCAGTCTGGGCTATGTGAGAAACAAAACAGGATGGCGGAGAAAGAGTAGATGCATCTTTAGCCACAGTGACCTGTATCAAGCAGATAATAGCTTTGAGCCTGTGATTAAGGACATCATCCTGGGGTTCCTACCTTCTTGGGATTAGGGGACTGAAGCACTGTCACACTTTGGGGACTGGTCCTGGTCCTGTTTCTTGCCCGACCTTGGGTTTGAAGGCCAGCCTTTGAGGTGGAGGCAACCCTTCTTTCAAAGGGTTTTTGGGAACTGGATTTAGCCATTCCCTCCTTCTGAGTGCTGAGGTCTGGAAGTTTTAAACTCCTACCTTGGTATCTCTGTGCCCCAGGGACTCACATAACGCATAGGTCCTCAGTAAGTGCTGGCTAACTTTCAGATTGGAGGTCGAAGACACACAAGCAAAGACAGTGCTCGTGAACCTTGGTGTTTGAGGGTTTTAAAAAACGTTTGTGTCCTCATTTATTTGCTTGCTCATTTATTTTGTTTGTATGTATATATGTGCACATTGCTGTGGAGATCAGAAGATAAATTGTAGGGGTTGATTTTTGATTCCTACCAAGTGGGATGTGGGTTCAAACTTGGGTCATTGGGCTTGGTGAAGCACCTGTACCCTCAGAGCCCTCTTGCTGTCCTGAGTTTGAGTTGTTTTGTTATTATTGTGTTTTGTTTTTGTTTGTTTGTATTTTGTAATTTTTAAGATTTGTGTGTGTGCCCACATGTATCCAAGACAGTGTGTGGAGGAAGGGGCTCAGTGGTTAAAGCTTTGCTCAATCCTTAGGACCCACAGTGGAGAGAGTGGACTGCCATGAAGAACAAACCCGGAGATGAAGCCCTGTGTCCCAGCTCATCTCGTCAACAGGCCACAGGGTCAAATCATGAGCTAGTAAGTGCCTGGTATTATTAGGGACACTTTTCTTGAGAGCTAGCACCTCAGGACTGGTCTAGAGTGGATTATAGCGCCCCCTGCTGGTGGTTGGGATGAGAGCCAGAGACCAGAACAAAAAGCCACAAAATGAAGCAAAGGAACAAAAAATTTCACAGCATCCACCCTGGAGTTTTGCCCATTGTGACCAGATTGGGGTGGGGTGGAGTGGGAGTGGTCTGGCCACCAGATGGGTTCTGATGGGCTTGACATTCGATTCTAGCATCTTTTATTAAGTGGGTCACCTTGAATAAGTCACTTGATTTCTCTGAGACTTATTTATCTACTTAGGCTTCCTGGGACAGGGTCATTATGTAGAAGCTGACCTGCAACTTCCGATGTAGCCTGCAAGGATTGTGCTGCCTATACCTCTCAACTGTACCACCATGCCCAACTCATACTACTTTCCTTAGCTATTATTGTTGTTGTTGAGACATGGTCTCACCATGTAGCTCTGGATGGTCTAGAACTCACAGAGATCTGCCTCTGGAGCAATGGGATTAAAGGTGTGCACCACTGTGTCTAGTTCTAAGCAATTAAAAGTATTTAGCACTTGGAGCTGAGCTACATCCACAGCCTCTCCATACCGTTTGTTTTCAGACAAGGTCTCACTAACTTTCTCAAGCAGCTGAGTACCTGCAACTAAAGGTCTGAGCAACTAGGCCTATCCCTTTATAAGCAATTTTAAAGTATTATTATTATTATTATCATTGTTATGGGCTGGAGATGGCCAAGAGGTTAAAATTTGCTTGCTGGACAAGCCTGTTGATGTGAGCTCATTTCAAGCAACCCACAGAATGGTGGAAGAACCCGCTCCTGAAAGTTGCTCCCTGGCCTCTGTACAAGTACAGTGGCCTGTGTGTGCCCCCATGTACACATACAATGCTAAATAAATACAAATTAAATCTAATAAACTTAGCAATGTTATGATGTGCTGGGGATGCTGCCTCTGAACCATGTCTCCAGCCCTTTGGGCTTCTGATCTCTGTAGAGAAGAATGATGGGGTCGGAAAGGGTAAATGACTCCTTTAGTAGGCTGTTCTCAGAATCCAAGCAGTCCCATGGGGTTCCTACATAAGATGTTCGCTTCATTGGCCTTTGTCACCAAGCACTAGTACCTGCTGGGCTCCAGGTCTGGAAACAATGAAAGGAAGAGCCCTGTTGCTTCCTGCACAACTTATCTCTCCTGTGTATGTGCTGGCTCAGGTCCATTTTGAAAAGAAGATGGCAGCCACAGGTTCTGGTTAGGATGCTATTACAGGAAAAGGGGCATCTGTCTGCCCTCTGGCCCCACAGATGAAGTACAATTGCCTCCTCCCACTTCAGTATCAACCCACCTCCCCAAAGGTCATCTAGCTTAGCTGAGGATGCAGGGGTGCGTGGTGTGATCTAGCTTAGCTGAGGATGCAGGGGTGCAGAATTACAAATACCTGCAACCTCCCTTCTGGCCAAATAGGGTGAGGGAAGGAGGGGCTTTGAACTTGTATTTGATTACATTTCCTTCGTTCCTTAGTGCCTATGTACATAGAGAGGAACTTGAGAAGTGGAACAGGAGGATCAGATGTTTCAGGTCATTCTGGGCCACATTGTAAGTTAGCATCCAGCCTGGAATATATGAGACCTATCTCAAAAGGGAAAAGAAAAATATTAAGGAATAGTGGAGTTGGTAGCTGCTGTTTGGGTAGAATGTTCGGTTTTACCAGATGATCTGAAATGTCTTGAGCTGTGTAGGGCAATGGTCTCATGGAGTTGATGATACTTGAGTGTGGCTGTGTCTTTTGGGGTTTCCAGACACAGGGGAGAAGAATGTACACTTTCATAGTAGGAAACCTGACAGACAAGATATCCAGCTTTACCATCACATGTCAGGGTGACCACAGCTAAGACACCTGGGTAAGATGCCAGAGGCCCCAGGGAGTGTAGGACCTAGAATCTTTTCATTCCAGAGCCAGTTCCCTTTGCTCACACTGCTCCAGTAGAGCAGGGACAATGTCCTATAGGGTCCTCAGGAGTCTGCGCTGGCCCTATCACACTGGAAAGATGTGTAAGGACACTGCATCTTCCATTGACACTTGAGACCAGTGGTTAGGGACTCTAATAGTGCATGGACACTGTCATGAGCATAGTGACTGAAAACAACAGAGGTGCCATCTCTGTTCCCATGAACCAAGGGTTTCTCAGCATGGCTGGGTTCTCTGCTCAACCTCACTGCATGAAGTGGAGGTGTCAGCTTTCTGAGCAGGCACCTTGGGGGGACCCAGGGGAGGTTTCATCCAGTTTGTTAGGACCCGTTTCCTTGTTATTTGTAAACTAAGGGTTCCTCAGAGCCTTCCTCTGTCTTCATAGCTCATCTTCCTGTGTCTGAGTTTCCCATCTTCCTCTCTAGGCCCAGGGTTAAAGTGTTGTGGGACTTAAATTACACCAGCAAAATTCTTTTCACTGGCTTTTGGATACCAGGAAAAAAGTGAGTCTTTCTTAAGTGGGGGTCTTGTGTGAAAGTGGTGTTAAGAACCTGCCTTCATTGGACCTGCAAGCAGGGCGTCAGCGTAAGTGGTTAATGTGGGTCTTTCACGATTGGGCTCCTCCACCACTCAGCAGACTGTGAGCTTATCTTCAAAGTGAACATGCCTTAGCTTGTTAAATTCACTGGTGTCATAGAGGAGAGAAGAGTTTTTCCACATTCTTTAACTTGTGTGGGTGGCAGTGTGGCCCTTTAAGGCCTGTGAGCTTCATGACTCCTTCAGAATCTTGGCCTTTTTATCTGGCAGGCTGTCCCAGACTTGGCACAGGGAAGAAATGTCAACAAGGAAAGGACTTTTCACCAAAGTGAGTGTGTAATAAAACACACATCCAATTCAAACATCAGTGCTGTTGCACTTGTGGATGAGGTCTGACTGAGGTGGGCTGAAGACTGAAGCTAGATTGATTCCCTGCTTCCTCCCTTCTCCAGGGTTAGTAAGAGAGGAGACATTTGCCTTTAGCTTTCTGATGGGAGGACTCTGATGGGAGCACTTTGTACCATTCATTCCATACTCTTGGACTTTTCATACGGATGCACATGGAAACCTTATGAAATTATTTGTGGAGAAAGAAAGAATGAGAGGAATTTTGGGTAATGGCAAAGTGGCCATCTAGATCTGCAAAGGTTCCAGCATGGGTGGTTTTATACTAATTGGAAAAATATGTTTCTTCCAAGTTGACTTAATCTTTTCTGCAGTGCCTTGAGCTTGCAGGGCCGTATGGACATAACTGCTCCTGGGTGGTCACCTCAGCAATAGAAGGGGCAAAGAGCTTACTCTTGCCAGCATGTGACAGTCTTTTAGATGTCTCCAGGTCCATCTGGGACCATGCCAATGGTCTCCCTGACTAGGGCAGGAGATGAGTGTTGGGGCTAGCAGAGTGAGAGGCCAAGTTCTGACTTGGGTGTCTTTGGAGCCCAGACAGGAAAGGGAAACCAGCTGTGCTAGAGGGCTGAAGACTCTTCAACTTCAGCTTTAAGCTCAGTGCCCAGAGCCTGTCATTCTTTGGCATTTTATTTTATTTTATTTTGAGACAGGGTTTCTCTTTGCAGCCCTGCCTATACTGAAACTTGCTGTGTAGATCAGGCTGGCCTCAATCTAAGAGAACCACCGCCTGCCTCTGCCATCAGAGTGCTGGGATTAAAGACATATGCTACCACACCTACCTTAGCAGTTATTTCCAAAGGCACCTCAGTTGACTGTCCTTTTCTCCTTTGGGGTTCTCTGATGGTGCAGATTCCTGGGGACAGACAGTTGGCTAACCCACTATTGCACCCCCAGGTCCTCTGGCCCAGCCCCTAGATACACAAAGACTTGGGTTTCAGTTCTCTTGGCTGCTGGGTTGTTGTTGTATATGAGTTTGGATTAATGGTGCCCTGCACCTCCTGTGTCAGGATAAAATACAGGACAAGGAATTTGCCCATGGACAAAAGACAACCCCGCTATTAGAGTCCTATGCTTTTGTGGTCCCCTACCCCTTCTTTCTTGAAATTCCAGAAGAGACTTGGCAGGGAAGGAAGGTCATTTTGGATCCCTGAGCATGGTGTTTGGGAATGGCCCTCCCCTTTGCTTGCTCTGAGTTTGAGCCACAAGACTACTGACATGTCAGCCCCTGCTATGTGTGTCTGGGTTAGTTACTTTTCTTGTTGCTGTGACAGCCTGATAAAACCAAGTGAGGGCTCATGGTCTGAGAGAACAGTCAGTGTGGTAGACAAGTCATGGAGGCAGCTGACCACATGGCTCCCACAGGCCAGCAACAGATGAGTGCGGGTGCTTGGTTTCCTTTTCCCTTTTTTACTCAGTCCAGGACCCCAGCAAATGGGATGGTGTCACAACATTTAGGATGCACACGCTGTGTGTAACCAGCTCCACTCCATCTCTGGCTATTCCTTCTGTTAACAATGCATACCAACCAGATAAGAGGTCTGCAGAGGACCTGGTCTCCAGGTTGCTTAAGGTTGCATTGGGAAGTGGCCCTCAAACAGTTCTTCCTGTTTGGGAGAAGTTAGGGAAAGTCTCTCCGTTCTTGCCATCTTAAAGAATTCCGTCAGAGAGCAGTCTAAGGAGTTTCTTTAGCCAAGTGCTCCAGAGAGACTGGAGTGGGCTGCTCCACAGTAGGGGGCAGCACAGTGGGCTCTGTGTTGTGACTGGATTAGAAAGGTGTTCATGAATATTTATTAAGTGGGTGGCATATTCATGAGGTAAAGTAACTCTTTTCCCAAATCATGGTGGACTGAATCACCAGTTTTGAGTATCTTCCCATGATCCTTTAAGAAAACCCACAAGGAGGGTCAAAACCTCAGTGTAAATGACACTGTAAAGATGCCACGGTCACTGAGGCTGCAGACTGTTGACTAGAGCATGCGTGTGGGTGAATGTCCCAGCACCTTAATTTCTGATGTGGTGGGGATAACTGGTCTGCAGCCCCAAGATGTTTAACCACAAAGGGGCATTCTGACCACTGGCAGACTCAGCTACCAAGGTTCAGCTGTGGTTTTCTTGGTTAACTTGTACCCAGGTCCTCTTGGAAGACTTCTCCAGGTCCATGATTGGCCTCATTGATGTCTGTTGTAAGTCATCCCATTATTCTTAAAAAGAGGCTTTATTGTGAACGCTGAGCCTGCCTGGGTTTTTACAGGAACAGGTTTATGCTGCCTGTGGGACCATCTGCCTAACCGATGGGCTCCATAGCTGGCCAAGCCTGTGTTTTATGTAAACACTGAATGGCCCCAGGTGCCTGAGAACCTGGGATGAGTGTTCCAAAACAGGAATGGCAACTTAATGTACAGGCCCCACAAAACTGCTGCCTTGGACTTAAGGTTCAAGTTAGGAGTGGTGGCACACACCCAAAATCCAGTATTGGAGAGATGGAGACAGAAGTCCAGGCGTTCAAGACCAGCCTGTCTCAAAAAGGAAAAAGAATGCAGCCCTATCACTGTTGTCCCTGCCCAGTGACCTTACTACCAAGGTGCAGAGGAATAAGCCAAACCAGAGCAGAAGGGTCACATTTGACCTTTGAAGCCCAGGCATTCCCACAGCACCCTGGTGTGGACCTTAACTTTTCTCTTTAAAGAGACATCTCCAGGGGTGGGAAGGTGGCTCTATCAGGGAAGAGCTTGTGAAGCAAGCATGAGGGCAAGTTTGAGTGTGGCAGAGCATATGTGACCCTGTCCCTGGAGAGGCAGAGGCAGGAAGATTCCTGGTACTTTCTGTCCAGTCTCGATGAGTTTGAGGCTCAGTGAGAGACTCTGTCTCAGAACAAGGTGGGGGGTGGGGGCTACTTATCTGTACCAATAGATACATTATAAAGCATTCACACTCAAGGCTCAGAGAACATTGTGGAAGAAGGGGCAGAAAGATTTTTAAGAGCCAAAAGACCAGGGGGTTTGCTGTGAGACTGTTTCCTAGCAAAGTCTAACTAACATGATTGACAAAACAGGTGCTGAACACAGACAGCAACAACAGACACTCCAAAGTGGATGGGGTGTGGTGGGTCCAAGCACAAGGCCTTAACTCTACACAAGAGCTACAAGCAGCCAAGGAATGCTGAGAACAGGAGAAACAGTCTTCTCCAGGGAGAGCATGCCAATTGATTACCCAGTACTAAATGGTTGCCCGAAAACATACATACAGCTGACATTGTACAGACAGAGAAGGTTGTATTTAAGAATGTATGTGTATATGCATATATGCATGTAACCACAATTTAAAAAGAGGGCCATGAATTTAGAAGAGCAAGAAGGAGATATGGGAAGGAGGAAAGGGAAGGGAAAAATGGTCTCAAAAATAAAAGAAAATGGAGAAAATTTACTGATTTATATTAAGGATGTCTAGTGTGTAAAAAAAAAAATCCAAATCTTTGAGTTTTTAGGGCATGTGGCTGAATGATATTTCTTTGTAGTGAGAGGTCCATGTGACTATGTCCAAAGCATTATAAGTAAAAATGAAATGTGTGATATCCTAAAAATTGGAGAGCAATAGAGGGAGACGCCTGCTTTAATTTATTTTCTTTTGCTGGTATAAACCCCATGACCAACAGCAGAAGAATGGGTTTGTTTCACCTTGCAGCATACAGCACATCACAAAGGAAAGTCAGGACAGGAATTCAAGACCAGGAAGGATCTGGAGGCAGCTGCTAAAGCAGAGGCCATGGAGGGGAGCGCCTTACTGGCTGCTCATCATGGATTTCTCCAGGCTGGATCCTCCCACATCAGTCATCAATCAAGAAAATACACCACAGTCTTACCGATAGACCAGTTTGGTGGGGACATTTCCTTAACTGAAGTTCCTTCTTCCCAAATGACTCTAGCTTATGTAAATCTGACATAAAACTAGCCAGTACAACACCCAGCACACACACACACACACACACACACACACACACACACAGGATTCCCAGATACTCTATACTGGAATGACAATTATATCCAAAGAGACAAATATTAGGGGTTGCTAGGGAAACAACAGTTTGCATTGTTAGTTGTAAATGAATTACTGGTGAAATGAATAGGAGTTCATTCTTCCAGGTGGCAGGCAGGAAGGGACACTTGTTCCTGGGTAAAGTGAGGCATGGAACAGAGGAGCACACAGAATAGGACTCCCTCTTTCTTCACTGCGAACCTACACCCCTACTTCTTGAGACAGAGTCTTGTGTGCCCAGGTTGGCCTCAGACTCACCAGGTAGCTTCTAGTCTTCCACTTCCTGAGTGTTGGGATTACCAGTATATGTCACCTAGAGTAGTTCATGTGTTGCTTGGGATAAATCTAGGTCTTAGTGTGTGGCCCAGCCCTGTCACCAGGCAGACTGAGGCCTCTGATCTGATTGAGTGGGAGCAGACAGGCTCTGCATGGGGAAGGGATAAAAGATGTCTCCAGGAACTGAAAGTTAGGACGTTGATGGCAGAGCCATGTCCTCATCCTGACTCCATCTCCATGGGGCTCTTTAAAAATTGAGGTTATAGGCCAGTTGTGGACACACATCTGCAATCTCTGAACTAGGGAGGTTGAGGCAGGATTGCCACAAATTTGAGGTCAGTCTGGGCTGTATGGGAAAAATCTGTCTCAAAAACCTGACCTCCAATTCATGTGCCTTAAATCACAACACTGTGAAGCATACAGCTCACAGGTTTCCATGTGTGCACAGGCTGGGCTGTCACAGGCTTGGCGGTGGCCACCACTGGATAACTGAAGTTCCTTTACACTGTCAAAAGGAACTCTGCCTGTTTTCTGCCATCCCAAACCTCCCATCCCCCATCTCTGTTACAGTGACTCTGCTAACCCTCTGCATTTCTGTCCTCTACATGGAACCAGATTAGGTAGTCTCCTGGGTCTGCCTGCTTCCCTGAGCACAGTGGAAACATTGCGTTTTTGATGATTCAAGCTGAACATGGATCAGTACTAGGCTCTTCCTGGTGGCTGAATTATAGTCCACTGTGTGAGTGGACTAAGTGGGCATCTGCTTGTTGCAGAGTTTTGGTAAATGAGAATTGTTGACTCCCTAAGAGGTAGGAGTTCCTCAGGTAGGCCTGGGTTTAGGAAAGAACAAAGTCAGATGTTAGGAAAAAACCAAGAATTTGATAAGTCTCAATAAATAGATGGATGGGTGGATGGATGGATGGATGGATGGATGGATGGATGGATGGATGGATGGATGGATGGATGGATGGAGAAAAGTCAGTAGCTCATGTACAGCATGCAGGGAGGTGGGGAATATTTGGGGGAATTTTATTTTTTCCTTTGTGTGTGTGTCCACATTTGTGTGTATGACTGGGGACACCTGTATTGCCATAGTGCATGCATAGGGCTCAGAAGACAACCTCAGGTGTCAGTCACCTTGTGCTGTTTGTACTCACCAGGCTGTTTGGCTCAAGAGCCTCTGGGGATTCTCCTAACTGTTCCTGTCCACACCGCTAAGAACTCTCGGCCCAGCTTTCCCGGGTCCTGGGGGTTTGAATCTAGACCCTCACACCAGGGTGCATGCATTACTCACTGGGCCTTCTCTGTAGCCCCTCCATCTTTGGAATTCTGTTGGCAGCTTGTCTAGCTTATGCTCCTCTTGTGGACTTTGCAGGATGTTGTTCTCTGTTTTTCTTTCTCATACTTCACTTAGCTGCCTTCCCTTGTATTAGTGGAGTTTTTTCTTGTTTTGTTTTTCGTTTTTCTGAAGCAGGGGTCTCACATTGCAGCCCTGGTTGGCCTGGAGCTTGCTGTGTAATGGGGCTGGCCTTGAACTAACAGCAATCCACCTGCTTCTGTCTCCCAAGTGCCATCATGCCTGACTAATAGAATCATTTTGAACATTTTCTTCTGTCTCTTATTTTGGCAATTTATTTATTTGAGACAAGGTCTCAGATACTCACTAGCCACAGACTTGGAAAGTATCAGAGGAAGGCTGTCATCTTCCTGCCTCCACTCCAATTTCTATTGGCTTTTATCTTCTAGTTAAGTAGTCAGCCTGTGGGTTGTGACTCTTTTAGGAGTCAAATGACCCTTTCACAGGGGTCGTATATCAGATATCCTGCATATCAGATATTTACATTAATATTCATAACAGTAACAAAATTACAGTTTTGAAGTAGCAATGAAAAAAATTGTAGTGGCTGGAGATATGGCTCAGTGGTTAAGAGCACTGACTGCTCTTCCAGAGGATCCAGGTTCAATACCAAGCACCTTCATAGCAGCTCACAAAATGTCTGCAACTCCAGTTCCAGGGAATTTGACACCCTCACACAGAGAGGCAAAACACCAATGCATATAATATACAAATAAATAAAAGACCCTTAAAAATAATTTGGGAGTAGGTGGTTTGAGACAGGGTTTCTCTGTAGCTTTGGAGCCTGTCCTAGAACTCGCTCTGTAGACCATGCTGGCCTTGAATTCATAGAGTGCCTCTGACTCCCGAGTGCTGGATGGTGGCAACCATCACCCAGCAAAAAAAAAAAAAAAAAAAAAAAGAAGAATAAAAAAATTTAACACATATATAGGTTTTTTTTGTTTTATTTATATATTTTATGTATATGGGTACTTTGTCTGTGCATATATGTGCACACCAGAAGACAGCATCAGACAGGTGTGAACTGCTATGTGGGTGTTGGGAACTGAACTCAGGTCCTTTGGAAAAGTAGTGAGTGCTCTTAACCACTGAGCAATCTCCAGCCCCATGAAAATAATTTTATGGTTGAGGAACTGTATTAAAGAATCTCAGCATTAGGAAGGATAAGAACTCCTGTTCTAGCTATATATTTTCAGCTAAATATGTGCACTCTTTGGAGGCCACACAGTCCCCCTGCTTCAGCCTCCCAGCAGCTGGTATCATAGACACCCCCCAGACCCAACCTGAACATGTTTTCTTTAGTGTTTGCTCTTTGGATTACACCACCAAATGTGCCAACTCATCGTGGGATCTTACAGCTCACTGGAACTACCCTGAAAATAGGGAATAGGGAATAAAAAGCAGTGGTGTTCTGACATGTGAGTGACCCATAAGGACATGAAGCTGAGTCACAGAAGCTGCCACAAAGGCCACCTCTTGCCTGTTCCTTTTATGGGAAATGTCCTGAATAGGAGACTCCTCCAGGGAAGCAGACAGTGGGGCACTGGTCTCCTCTCACAGGGAAGGAATGGTGACAGAGGTGCTGACTGGGGAATGTTTAAATCCATCCATTTGTACCGTGTATCTTGGTCACACAGTTTCCCACGTTCGCCTTTTAGCCCACCCCCACAGCCTGCCTCCCATTTCTTAACTTTAGCTCTTTTTTTAAACCCTCTAAATCCAATTAGTGCTTCCCATATACACATGTACACACTAGGTGACCTGCCAATGCCCTCTCCCCAAAGAAAAGGGACCAGACCCCCAGAAGCCATCAACAGCCACTGGACCTCAGCTAGGGTTAGGGTTAGGAGTTTCCTCTCTCCATGTTGGGAATATTTTTAACGTTCTTGATCTTTTGTTTGCCCCCCAGGTGATCCCAGAGGCTGTGAGTTCATGTGTATAATAGCCACGCCTTGTCCAGAAGCCAACATTTCACAGCCCACTGCCCCCCCATCCTGCAACCCTTTCTACCCTTCTACATCTTCTAAGATGTTTCCTGATCCTTCCAGGGTGGGTTGAAAGGGTTCTAAAGTTGGCTGCAGTGTTAGAGAGAGTGGATGTTCTGTGAATAAATAAAGCACCATTGGATTCTATACTTTGTTTATATGCCTGGTATATGTGTGTTCAGAGTGCACACTTATACATGCCCCTCCTCGTGAGTTGGTCAGATGGTGACTTTGGCTGTCAGTTTCCATCTTCCACCCTGTATTTGATCAGGCCTCTTGTTTCTGCTGCTTTCAGCCAGCCCACCTGCCCACAGGCTTCTGGGGGATCCCCGCCTCAACCTTCCATCTCACTGTAGGAGCCTGATATCACAATGTGAACTCAGGCCCTCACACTCATGCTGCTGGTACTTAACAAGCCCCCACCCCCAGCTGTATAGAGAAACCCTGTCTCAAAACCTGCCCCCACCCTCCCAAAAGAAAGTAAGAAAATACATGAACAAAGTGAAAGTAACCAGACAAGACAATTTCTTTTTGTAAAAACAGTACACCATGTCGGTTATCGAGCAAGCATATGCATTGGGATGGGGAAGTTCACCCAGTTTTTATTGTGATGCAGGTAGCGACTGTGTCTCATCCCATTGGTGGGAACTCCAACCCACAGTCTGACTTGATTGGCTAATCAGCACAGGTAGGAAGGATGTGACAATCACATCTCAGGAATGTCCAGGGTTCAAACAAACAGGTATGTACACAAGAGCTTCAAGATAGGGTCATTTATGGAATATTGGTACTTGGCAGGCTAGTTACCTTTAATAGAAAAAACAAAAACAAAACCTATTTTCATGTCTCCTTGACTATTGAGTGGACAAGCTCTCTCCACACTCCTCAGTCCCATTTTTGTTTTAGCCTTGGATAATGTGTGTTTACTGGCTGTTAGATTGACAGTCTCTCCTTGTCACTTCATTTCCTGCTTCTACTGTTTTTCATGAGGACTTGGCTGTCATGACTGTTGCACCCTTGACTGTGATGGTGTGTGTGTTCAGATATGTGGAGACAGCCAGAAGACAACTGCACTGTTGGGCTCTGCCTGACCACAGCTGAAAGTCCCAGGGCTGGGACTGTGAACTAAAACCTTGGGCCAGGATAACCTCCTCAAAAGTCAGTTATCTCAGGTGTTTTGTTATAGTGATGAGGACTCACACTAATGTACTGGCTAGTCATGTACCAAAGCCTGTCTATGTTCCGCTAAAGCAGGAAAATGTCAGCTCCCTGCTTGGTTCTATATTGCATTTATTTGATATTTCTAGTCTGTGCTCTGTACTCTTTATGCAGTCCTGGCTGCCCTGGAGCTCACTCTTAGACCAGGCTGGCCCCTGACTCACAAAGATCCTCCTGCCTCTGCCTCCCGGGTGCTGGGATTAAAGGCATGTGCCACCATGCCTGTCTATGTGCTGTACTCTTAAGGTTTAACCTTTCTGTAATATCAACTAGATGTCAAAGATACTCATCAGGGCCTCTTCTTGTGAGTTGACAAGCCAGCAGCACCCCTCCATGGCCTCTGCATCAGCTCCTGCCTCCAGGTTCCTGCCTTGTATGAATTCCTGTCCTGACTTCCTTCTATGATGAACAGCAATCTGGAGGTGTAAGCCGGAATAAACCCTCTCCTCCCCAAGTTACTTTGGTCACGGTGTTTCATCACAGCAATAGTAACTCTAAGATTGTGTGTGTGCGTGCATGTGTGTGTGTGTTTGTGTGTGTGCTCTCTCTTCCTTGACCTCCTTACCTCCCTCCTCCTCTCCCTCCCTCCCTCCCTCCCTCCCTCCCTCCCTCCCTCCCTCCCTCTGAGACAGGGTCCTCGTAGCCTCAAGTTCACTATATATTGGAGGGTCTTGACCTGTTCCTGCTTTGGTGTCCTAAGTGTTGGGATAGAACTCAGGAACTCCTGTTTGCAGAGCAAGTTCTTTATGGACAGAGTCATCTTCCCAGGCCTGGGCTACTACTGCTTTTAATCTGATTTTGATGCACCCTTGTTTTCTGCCAGATTTGAAGCTTAATTTTTCTTTTATGATCAGACATTTTGGACTTGACAAATGAGTTCAAGTAATGAATCAAATTAGTGTCTCCCTACCCCCACCCCCCCAAAAAAAATCCAGTTAGGCTGGTTGTCATGTTTTGGAATCTTTTGTAACTCTCTTCTCTCCCCTTCCTCTTGTTTTGGATACCATTCCAGAGTGGCTCTTAGATCAATGGGAGGATTGATTCTAAGACCTCTAGAGCAGTGGCTCTCAACCTTCCCCAACCTTCAGTACAGTTTCTCATGCTGTGGTGACTCCAACCGTAAAACTATTTCGTTGCTACTTCATAACTGTAATTTTACTACTGTTATGAATTGTAATGCAAATATCTGTGTTTTCCAGTGGTCTTAGGTGACCCCTGTGAAGGGTCATTCAACCCTGGGAGGTCACAACACACAGTTTGAGAACTGCTGCTGTAGGGGCTGGAGAAATGGTGGAGTTGTTAAGAGCATTTGCTGCCCTCGCAGAGCGGTTTGAGTTTCATTCCCACACAGGGTGGCTCCTAACTGCCTGTAACTGCAGCTCCAGAGTTCTGATGCTTTCTTCTGGAATCCTCAGTCACTGTTCTCATATACATACACATACATAATTAAAAATTTTAAGAAATAGACTTGATATGGTGGCACATGGCCTAGCACTTGGGAAGCAGAGGCAGGTGGATCTCTGCTGGCCTATAGTGAGTTCAGGCAAGCCAGGTTATATAGTAAGGCCTTGTCTCAAATACAAATTTAAAAACAGAAACAGCTTTTTAAAAGTTTGAACATTACTTTTAACATTCTCTTAAAACATTTCTTCTTGTATGTGCATGTCTGACTATCCACGGACAGCTTTCTCCTTCTACCATGTGGGTTCTTGCTGGGGTCTTAGCCCAACCACGGAAAGTTGAGCTGGGTCTGAGGAAGAGGTAAGTGTGCTGCCAGCCCATTTCCCAGCCTCCAAGATTCCCAGAGACAATCAGACTCAGGCAGTCTAGTCAAGCAGGAACTCATTTATTGTCCCATAGCAGGCATCTTTTAAAGGGAAAAACCACAGAACAGGGAAAACAGCCAGGGGATGGTTGTAAAGGTCAGTCTTATCACTCACCTAGGCACCCTTATGCTTTACCTAGTGAACATGAGCTCTTCCTGCAGTGACCTCATCTAAGCAACCAATCTTTTTTTTGTAAACAACTCAGGACTCACTCCTGTGACTTCCCCTCAGTGCCATCTTTGACTGGCTTGTGTGCCCTACAGGTCCTGGGGATGGAACCCAGGTGGTCAGGCTCTGCAGCATGTGCCCTGTTTCATGAGCAGTCTCCCCAGGCCTGCACTGTTTCCAAAGTCTAGAACAGACAGTTTTCTGGGGGACGTTTTCCTGACTGACAGGCTCATATGGACTGACTTTATAAAAATCATTTTGTTTTTGTGCATATTATGTGTATGAGAGTGCTCGAGGAGCCCAGAAGAAGGCATAGGATTCCTTTGGAGCTGGAGTTAAGTGGTTGTAAGTCACTCATCATGGATGCTGGGAACCAAACTCAGGTCCCCTGGAAGGCAGCAAGCACGATAAACTGCTGGCGCTCTCTCTAGCCCCATGTGGACTTTCTGTACAGACAAAGCAGACAGTGAACTCACAGAGCTCCTCTGCAGTACTGTGACTGAGGCCAGTACCACCATGCCTCATCTTAGATCAGCTTTGAAGGGAGGAGCAGCAGTATATCTCCTTCCTTTGCTAAGAGGCCTCCAGCTGGAGCATCCTCCTGGGGTCTTTTAAGCCATCTAGATCATCAGAGATGTCTGACACTCTTTTCTTTTGACCAGGAAACAAGAGTCCAGCTGCTTCTATTCCTGGATTTACAAGCTGCTGATTGTGAGAGAGAGGTCCATCCTTAATGACCTTTAAGCCTGCTGATAGCTCCCTGACATCTGTAGCTGGAGTTGTATAACCTCTGTTGGTTTTTTTGATGGAATCACTTCCCCCCCACTATGTTAAATTCTGAACATGGACTTAAGCAACTACAATCTGCAAAACACTGATACTGAATTTTCCAGAATGAAAAGACTACTTCCCCACTGGTAGGTACAGTGCATGTGAGTGTTTGCACATACTGGTCTAAATAAATGTACATAAAGGCTAGAGGTGGATCAAGTGTCTTCCTTAGTCACTTGCATCTTAATTTTGAGACAGGGTCTCTTTCATTGAACCTGGAGCTCACCAACTAGACAAGACTAGATAGCCAGCAAGCCTCAGGGATCCTCATGTCTCCATATCCTCAGACTAAGATCATAGACACATGCTACCACATGCCTTCAGCACCAAGACAATACACACATGCTACCACATGTTCTCAGCACTAAGACAATACACACATGCTACCACAGAACTCAGGCACTTATGCTTCCATGGCAGATACTTTACCAACAGGCCATCTCCCCAGCCTCTGAGAACACATTTCTGTTTGTACATGTTGTATGCACTTGTGTACATCCATGCTAGTGTGGAAGCTGGAGGAAGCCATCAGGGGCCCTACTCCATCACTCCCTGCCTTATTCCCTGGAGACAGAGTGTTTCATTGAACCTAGAGCTGGGCTAGCTGCCAGCAAGCTGCAGCAGGCATTCTGTGTCTGTTCCCCATAGCACTGAGGGTAACAAGCACACAGCCCCTCTCAGCTTTACACAGGTGCTTGGGATTTGACCTCAGGTCCTTATGTTTGAGCAAAAAGTACTGCCAAGCTATCTCTTTAGCCCTGAGTGTACCTTCTGACTAAACATGCCATTAGCTTGTAACTTACAAGCGTTTGAGTATGCACTGCACATTGCAGCTTGGGACATGGCAAAAGTTTTACCGGAGAGGGGTGCTGTGCACGGGTACACATATGGAAGGGGGTGTACATGTGGGAGTCTGAGGACACTTGAAGGAAGTCCGTTCTATGTAGTCCTGGGGATTGAACTCTGGCTGTCAGGTTTGGCAGGGACTACCTTTACCTGCTGAGTCATGATGCAAAGTGGGGTGAGTGGGCCTGGGAGGCAAACAGGTCTAGTTTAGTGACATCTGAGCTCCAGGCTGGCTTCCTTAATAAAGGAACCAGGAAGAACGTGCTAGGAGGGATCACTGGGCTGTTGTAAAAGCCACACATCTTTCAAATCATCCTGAGCAATTGGAGTCAGCGAGGTCTTTGGGGTAGAACTTAGGATAAGATGCAGGCTCTCTGTCAGTGAGTGCAGCCTCCTAGCAGTGTTTCTCAGCCTATGGGTCAACCTTTTGTGGGGGTCAAAGGACCCTTTCGTAGGGTCACATATCAGATATTCTCTTTATGATTCATAACAGCAAAACTACAACTATGAAGTAGAAATGAAATAACTTTGTGGTTGGAGTCATCACAATAGGAACTGTATTAAAGGGTCTAGCGTTAGGAAGGTTGAGAACCACTGCTCTGGGGGCTGAAAAGACTAGATTCACCTCCCTCTGCTCCAGAGATCTTTGGAGACACCTTGGTGCCAGCCTTCCTGCCTTCTCTTTGTCCCATTTCTGGCCAAACATACTTTGTCCTTTGTTCTGGAATCTGACCCTTCCCAGACTGTGCAGAGGCTCAGTGGCTGAGTGCTAGTCCTAGCCTGCAGAAAGCTCGGGGATAACCTAAACATGCTTCAGTGTAAAAAGGGCTCAAAGGCGCCCCCTCCTGGTAGATAGGCTCATAGCACCAAAGCCTCTGCTCTGGCACAAAATCAATCCCATAGACACAATCCTGAATTCCCACAGCTTTATTTTGCAGTTGAAAACTTAAAAAACAAAACCAAACAAAAAAACTATTCCCCAAGAGAAATAAACAACAAGACCCCCTGATATATATATATATATATATGTATATATATATATATACATATATATATATATATATATATATATATATATGTCACATGTCCTTTGAAAAGGAATCTTCTCCCCATGCCCTGGAAGCATCTTGTGTGTCCATCCTAGAGAAGGAAGCTCCCTAACCAGTCTTGAGTCCATGGGTCCCCTCCAGGAACTTCGTACCTTCTGAGATCCCCAAGGTGGCAGGGGAAGCCTGTGCCAAACAGCCTTGCACCCTCCAGGTCATTGCCATCCCAAGGCTCGGGTTGCAGAATCAGTTTCTGGGGGAGTGAAGCAGTATCTTTTGCATGAGTGTGGGTTCTGGGGACGAGTTTCTTTGCAGAGGTAAGTGCCTTGGCTTGTAGCCATCCAGTGGAGTTTCAGGATGAATTCCCAGGGCCAGCTGGGAGCCCCTCAGCCCCAGGGACACTAGAGTGGGCTTGAGCCCCAGCTCTTCCTTTCTGCTGTTTTTGTCTTGGATTGCTGGCATTCTTCACTAGTGGGTCCCCTTCCAGAGAAGAGCTTGACATCTTTGGTAGCCCTGTGTTGACTTGTGCAAAATCTCAAACTATAAGAAAAGAGAAGTAAGGTTGTGCTGTGAAGCCTAGAAGGAAGATCCTGCTATTTCCTGGAAGTAGACCAGGGCTCTCTGGTAGCCCCTGGCCCTGATTAAAAGGACAATCACCTATCCATTACCATCTTACTTTGTAAGCACAGCAGGCATGGGCTGTGGTTTCCTCACACCGTGGGACAGTGTATAGGCATCAAGCACTCAACTACCCACAGAGATACCCCAAAACGCAGCAAGTGTCTGCCAAGGGCTCCATGTCAACTGGGAAGACCACAATATAGTACCCCACTCGAGGAAGAGCTGAGGGTCGGCACCTGAGGCTCTGGGAGCAGAGAATATGCCCATGCCAGTGGGGTGTGTGTGTGTATGCCTGAACCAGTACAGGGAGAAAACAGGTCATGCTGGAGTTGAGTCCTGAGGGATCCAGGTGCTGACATTTGAATGGTCTGGAACATCTCAGGGACTTCTGTCTACTGTCAGGAGGAGCCAGCCCTAACTTGAGGATGTCAAGGTGCTGAAATATGGGCCCATGAGCTCATGGGCACAGACCCCAGAGCAGTCCACGCAACCTCTTAAATAGCTTCCATTGATTAAGCTGGATTCTTTTCTTTCTTGATTGATTGAGACAGGGTCTTATTAACCCAGGCTGTCCTCAAACTATGTAGCCAAGCGTGAGCCCTCTTACTGGCCCTGTTTTTATTTTTAAACCAGTGGTTCAATCTCCTTAGTAGTTCTGTCTGTTTAGATTTTTTTTATTTCATTTCTGATACCAGTTACTTGAGTCTTCTCTTATTAGTATAACTAAAGGTTTTTTTTTTTTGTAGATTTTACTCATTTTCCACTTCATATCCCATCTTATTTCTGCTCAAGTCTGAATTCTCTTCTAGCTCTAGATTTGGTTTTCTTTTTCTGATACCTGAAGGTATAAAGTTTAGTTGTTGGCTTAGAGTCCTTTATGGGTGCATTATGTTAAGTGTGAAGTCCTGAGGTATACCTCAGGTACAGGTGCCCCTCCTCAGGCGTCACACACCTTTCCTTCATTCATTTGTTCCTCCCTCCCTCCCTCTTTCCTTCCCCCTCCCTCCTTTCCTTCCTTTTTTAAAGGGAGGGTCTATCACTGAGTTTGCTGATTAGCTGAGGTTGGCTGGCCAGCCAGGGAGCCTCAGGGACCTGCCTGCCTATACTTCCCCAGTGCTGGGGTAAAAGCCTGTGCCAGCTTTGGCTTGCTTCCATGTTGGTTCTGGGGATCTGTTCAAGTCCTCTTGCTTGTGTGGTGAGTGCTTTGCCTATGAGCCTCCTCCCCAGCTCTCTAGTCACTTTTCTTTGTCCCTTTGTGCCTCAGAATCAGTTATTCCAGCGGGTTCTTTAGTTCAGCTCCTCAACTCTTCCATCAAATCTTTCTATCCAGTTATTATAGTTTGTAGTTCTAGACATTTACTAATTTCATCTTCCTGATTGTGTGTAGACGTTTAACAGTGATGTTCAGCTTATCGTGTGTACAAGGGCAGCATTTAAATGCCCCTATAAAGAATGTGGAGACTCTGGAAGGTGGGTTCCTGGGGCTATCATGTTCCTTTGAGCACACACCTTCCTTTCACGAACACAGAATGTTTGCAGTCTTTGCATATGTCCTAAGCATAAGGAAGGACTTCTGTGGCTCAGCTTGTGGGACCCTGAGACCTTTCCTCTAACTCCAGGTATTCTCAGCTGTGAGAGGCTGGTGGCACTGTGGTTGGCTACCCTCGCCACCCACAGTTCTGCAGCAGTCCCCACCACTGCCTCCATCCAGGTACCCAAACTACACCAGCACAGAGTGGGGTGAGACAGAAAAAGTCCGCACACAGTCCCAGATGAGTGGGAACAATTCAGACAAGCTCTGCCCTTTCTCTTCCATTCCCAGGTGGAAGCTGGCCCTGGCAGCTACCTTGAAGTCTGCACAAGGTTTGGGGGGGCTGCAAGCAGAAACACCACTTTAGCATATGTGCATGCGCGTGAAGACCAGAGGACAGTAGCTAGGTGGTTCCTCAGGCACTGCCCGTGTTTTTATTGGGACAGGGTTTCTCGCTACATACAGCTGGACCAAGTCCTTCTGTCCCCTTTGGTTTTGCAGCTGTGCTCTGACCTAGTAAGAGTATTTGGGACATCATATGCTTCCTGATAAGGGCTCTCTAGCCTCATAGGTCTCTGTCCTCATTCCACACCCCATGCCACATTTCCCATTTCACTAACTTTCTCTTCTGTTTTACATTTTAACTTGTGCTTCATGCACCCAAAGCCCACATTACTTCTAGAAATTTCTTTTGACATGCTATTCATCTTTCAGTGTCTTCTGTCCAAGACTTTTGGGCAGTGGTGGTGCACACTGTTGATTGTAGCACTCAGGAGGCAGAGGCAGGTGGATCTCTAGTTCGAGGCCAGCCTGGTCTACACAATGAGTTCTAGAACAGCCAGGGGCAGCTAAGCTTACACAGAGAAACCCTGTCTCAAAAACAAAACAAAACAAAACAAAGACCCCCCAGGAGTTCAGGGTGTGGAGGTCTCAGGCATGTCTCACTGTTGTTAACTGCCACTCTGACTTCTTGGTTGATCAAGAAACAAATGTAATGTCAGCCGCCACTCTGTGTCAGGGTCACAGGCACAGTGCTACACCTCAGAGCTACTAGCACAGGTTCTGAGAGTCCTTAGGGTGCTCAAGACACTTGGCTTGGTGGTAGTCTCTAGGCCTCTGCATCTTCAGTTTTTTTTTGTGTGTGTGCTCATGTGAGGGGTCAGGAGTTAATCTCAGGTGCTACCCCTTTAATCCTCAAGCAATATTCACCCCCCCACAGGATCTCAGTGGCCCAGAGATATCCTAATTAGACCTAGGCAGGCCTACACTGGCCAGTGTACCATGGCTATATCCCTGTCTCTGCCTCCCCAGTGCTATTGTAACAAGCATCCCTCATACCCACCTTCTTCTCCTGGTTCTGGGGATCCAACCCATGCTTGTAGGGCAAACACTTTACCTGCCAAGCTATCTCCCCAACTGTCTTTGCTTTATGTTCTTTTTAAGAAACTATTAGTTTTTATTTTATATATCAGTGTTTTCCCTTCATGTCTGTCTGTACACCATGTGTGTACCTGTGACGGTCAGGGCATCAGTTCCTCTGGGACTGAACTTATAGACAGTTGTGAGCCACTATGTGGATGTGGGAGCCAAACCTAGATCCTGTGCAAGAGCAACCAGTGATCTTAACCACTGAGCCATCTCTCCAGCCCTATTTAGTTTTCTTAAGACAGAGTCTTGCTACATAGCCCAGGCTGATCTCAAATTAGCATTCCTCCTGTCCCTGCTAACCAGGCTAGCTCTTTATTCATAAGAATCACTCTGCACATAGCATTGCTAGGACTCTGTGCTCACTGTGTCATCCCTGTAGGAGCTCAGAGAATGGCGTTGGTTTTCCATTTGGGATGGAACCTGGATGAGAACTCACCACACTGCAGAGGAAGGGCCAAGGCACACAGGTAGATGTAGGCAGCTGCCAGGTGACAGGCAGATTGCAGCTCCAGGGGTCACAGTTATCCTGGACACACAGTCTGAGGAACAGATCAGGGTCTACCTGAAACCAGGCTGGCCCATCACTGTGTGAGCCTATCACTGCATAGGCTAGATTCTTTCAATTTGTGGTTTCTCTGCTGAGTGGCCTCTGGCCAGGCCCAGCCTCACACTCACCACCTGGAAGCAGTTCCCCAGACTGGAGCGGGGTTCTTGGAAGAAGGCCTGGCAGGTGGTACTGTGTCCTGAGCATGGCTCCTGCATCCTCTTTACAGCACCACAGTTCTCACCCATCTGGATGGGAACACAAAGACTCAAGCCTCCGAGAACACCACTTTTCTCTTGGGCACACTGACTAGAATGCATCAGCCTCAGCAAGAGATGCCTGTATCCTTGGGTGGAGCATGGGGGCTCCTGCTTCATTCTGTACCTGAGCAGCTGTCTTCCACTGAGCCTAGGGGTAGATGCAGCAGGAAGGGTTTTCCTGCAGCTTACCTGCCAAGCCTGCGTGAGCTCCTCTAGGTTGGCAGCTTCCGTGCCATCTGGCAGCATTAGCTTGTCATCTGCCTTATTATTGTTGGTACCCAGGAGGCCAGCAGAAACACCTGTAGGACAGGGAGGGACCTGCTGGGGAAAGCCTCCCTCTCCCCCTCCCCAAGACACCAGACCTCTCAGAAGTGGGGGAGAGGGGAAAGGGGGTCTAAAGATGGTATCTGTGCCTTGCACTGTTTCCCCCACTTCCCAGCCCACAGGGCCAGTTAGCAAGTTTTCCTGGCACCTCTTAGGGGTCTGGCTGCAAGATGGGTACTTTATAAGAGTCGACTTCAATCTGTATGGACTGTCCCCAGAGGACAGAGCTAAGCTGGCTCAGAAGCCTGGGCCAGATACTGGCCCTGGGAGAGGGAGTGAGTCACTCAGCCTCTGCTGAGTGACTCTGTAATGTAAGGAACCACCAGAACTGAGAAGTAGACAGCTGTGTCGCACTAGAAAGGAGGCCAACAGTCACTGCCACCACAGCAGGGAAGTGGCCAGTCAGCAAAAGTCTCCATCTCTTTCCCATTGGCCTCTGCTCTTCCACACCAGGGTTGACGACAACAACAGTGTTACTGAGAAAGGGGCACATCACCCTCAGCCCTGAAGTCTGGCCACAGGGTAGCTAGAAAATGCCCTTGTGGGTAGCACCATGCCCGGACCCACCATGGTGCCACAGGCCCAGTGTCAGGCTGCAGAGGCCTGCTGGCACATCACAGGAGACAGACACACCATCCTTGCTGCTCAGCTCAACCTTGGGCCCAGTGTTCAGCATAGCAGGAGGTGGGTCTAAACCTCAGCAGCTGTCCTGAGGCCAGGCAAGCCTGCTTGTGAGCCTGTGGACCACACAGGGGTAAGCCGGAAATCACTTCCAGCACCAAACCTGTAGGCAACATGCAGGCAGGCAGCTCCAGGGAGCCGCTCCCACTCCAGAGCATGTACCTTCAGGCTAGGATACAGAACGAGGGTTGTGTGGTTCAGCTCCACGTGAAGGGCTGTGGAGCCTGAGCTCGTGCGGCTCAGTGTCAGAGAGAATGTTTGGTGAGTGAAGCCCTTGACTAGCAGGAAGCTGCTGCAGAAGGGAGCCAGGTGGTATCTGGTGCCCACCACCACAGCGTAATCTGAGAAGAGGCCAGGCCAGCTCAATACTGAGTAAACCTGCTGCTCAGGAACAAGTGTGCTGGTAAATGTGGGGGACTCTCCTGAGACCCTGGGCTAAGGGTCTGTCACACAGTAACCCTCCCCACACCAGCCTGGCATGGTGCTTCCTCTGTAGAAAGGCTCAGGCTCAGATGGTGTGCTAAAGCCCACACAAGTCAGCTGTGGTGCCCCTTCTACTCCACACCGGAGGAAACTGAGGCTGAAGAAGTTGCACAGCAGTGTGAGCCAGATGCAGGCTTCCTGGGGCCTCCCAAAGGCATACTGGGGCCCCAGGCTACAGACACTGTCTCCCTAGCAAGCCTGCATTCAATTAACAGTCTTCCAGCTACAACTGGAGCTCAGCTCTATTCCTCCATCAAGGCCCTCTGGGAGAAGGCTGGCCTCAGAAGGAGCCCCCCAGCTGTGTACTTTCTGCTATATTCTGGACAAAATCCAGGGCCTGTAGCCTCAGATGACCTCACTGAGCCCGGGAACTTGTGGGGCTGGCCTATGACACCACAGGGCTTAGCAGACTTTCCTGTGACTGTTTGTCATCAAGGCCCTTTGCTCCACAGGCAGAAGCCTTCCCAGGGAGGAGGTGGACAGGCCAGGCAGGACTTAGGCTTGAAGGGCCTCCTCAGTAGATGCCGCCAGAACCCATAGAACTCAGCCAGCACATTAGCCTCGTACAGCCTGCGGAGTGGCCGCAGGAGTTTCTCCTCCACCAGGTAACTGGCCACCTGGGCCACATCCAGGGACTTGTCTCCCAGCAGCAGGAGTGGTAGCCTGGAAAGGACACAGAGGGACTGGATCCCCTAGGAAGTTGGGATATCTCACTGAGCCTCACTCACCTCCTTTCCCTGAAGGATGATGTTGTCACAGGAAGGAAAGGGAATCACATTAACAGGCTATCCCTTTAGAGAGGGCCCTCCTCTGTCTGGGGAAGTGTCTTCAAAAGATGGACCAAGGCCCCGCAGTAAGGATACAGCTGTTTGATTTTGTGCCCTGCTCTGGGCAACTGCAGGCATTCCACTTCTCCATAGCTAATCCCTTATCACTCAACGGAATCCAAGGTGCCAGCACCCTGTCCCCAGCCCTCCAAAACTGTATGAGAGTAATTGCTGTGGTTCAAGCCACCACAATTCTGGTTACACAGCATTGGTTATACGCAGACAGAAGCCACTGCAGTCTTGTCTCTTGTCTATGAAGGGACCTCCATCCCTTTATAGGAGTCATCTCTAACTCTTTACCACCTACATCCAGTTGAGTCTCAGTGCTTTTTGGGTTAATGTTAAAAACTCAGCTGGATTCCAGCTGCCTCTCATCCCTTCCATGATGCCATTGTTCCAGCCATCACATACTCAACCACATTGTTCAAAATAGGACCCTACACTCTGTCCATCTTCATAATCTATCCTCAATATCCTCAATATGTTCCATCTTTTTTTTTTTTAACCAAAACCTTGTGTGTGCCCATTTCCAAGAAGGAGTCAAGGCCTTGGGCCACCTGAAGCCTGCTCAAGGCCTGCTGGCTTCCTTACTATTCTTCAGACAGGTGCCATGGCACTACAGCCCTTGCCCCTGCTTCTGAACCATTGTGTGCCCCACCCGGAACTCCCTGCTCAAAGCTCACCTTCTGGGCTGGGGCAGTGGCTCAGTGGTTGGCACTTGCCACTCAAGCATAGGACTAGAGATCAGACCCCACATGAATGCGGGGTGAGCATGACAGCACTTGTAATTCCATTCTCGGAAGGCAGAGACAGGTGATCCCCAGAGCAAGCTAGCTAGCCAGACTAGTCCTATCGGAGCTCTGGGTTTGATTGGGAGATTCTGCCTCAATAAATAAGGTGAAAAAACAATAAAGATTATCCTCTATCAAATTCAAGCCTTCACGTACATAAGCACACATATGTGGGCCCCCAGAAATGTGTATCACACGAGAAATGGGGATTTCCATTCTCAGACAAACTGCACCATCACATATGTCCCGCCTCTTCAGTCCGCTTACTGATCAGTGCTTTCAGAAGCATAGGTCAGGGACAGGGACCCTGCCCCCTCAGACCGTATCTAGGCTGCTACCCAAGAATGGCTTTCCCATAGCTAAGGCTCTTGCAAAACTAACTAGAATGTGAACAGAGCTTATGCAGAGCTTGAGCCTCAGTTTCCCCTGTCAAGTGAGGGCCACCTGTGTGGCAGTGTTGTCCTAAGTGAGATGGGCCAGGTTTCAGCATTTGCTGTGTCCCGCCATGTAGCAGGGACACAGGACCCACAAGCCCCACCCCCACTTACCTGGCTGAGTAACTGTACATGCTCTGTAAGGGTTTGTAGATCCGCCTCAGGACTCAGGAGACCTCAGCCTCAGTCCAGGGCAGTGTATGGTGGGTGGCCTGGGTGGGGCCAGGGACAGCTGTCAGTGAGCCCAGCCCCACCACACCCTATCATGCACACCCTCACCAGCTCCAGGGTACCCATCATGGCTCCCAGGGCCATCCGGATGGGCCTTAGCCTCCAACTTCCCTGCAGCCTAGCAGCCAGGTCTGGAGCCACTGCCTGACCTCCTCAGCCTGTGCTCGCCACACTTCATCCAGGAGCTGCAGCATCACCTCCAAGTAGGCCCCTTCAGTGTGGCCAGGGGCTCTGCAGGTGATCGCCTAAGGTCCCTGAGCTCCTGGCTGCAGATAAGAACCTCTACAGTGCAAGCCAAGAAATCCTGTCATGCCTAACATCCTAGGCCTAGAGGATGGGAGGCCTGTTCCCTGCAGTGAGGGATGGGGTAGAAGTAAGGCAGGGCACACTAGGACTGCTGACCTGGTTGCCTGGGATTGGTGGGAAGGACTTGCTACCCCCACTGTGCAAGTGCGCCCCAGCTGGAAAGCTGTAACAAGCCTGTGTGTCCACACACGGTTTCCCTGGCGAATGCTTCCTACGGGCATCACAGTTCAATCCAAGGGAAGTCAATGACATCCACTGTGACCCAGTGATGCTCTAGATGCTGCATGTAGGGTTTCCCCATTGACAACTCTGCTCTGAACCCTTAGGCTGCAGTGAGTCACAGTCATGAGGATGCCTGTATGCTCCTGGCCAGCCACCAGCACAGGGACTCTGGCATAGTTGACTGAGGTAGGAACAGACATGTCCCCACTGCCTGTTTTAGTCCTGGACAAGGGTCTCAGGGGCTGAAAGGAGGGCCAGGATGGCCCTTAATTATGGGGAGGCCAGGTTCTCAGCTTTGTTGGGAGCAGGGTCCTCAGGGCAGGGCTGTGTGCTAACCAGGATGGAAGACTCACTGGAGGCCATGCACAGACACCAGTGGCGGACCCAGAAGCCTCATAGCAAGGCTGTGTGCATGAGAGAAGCCAGGCAGAGGAAAGATGGAGCCTGGGCAGCAGGCACAAGCAGGCATTACTTTGGAGTCTACAAGGATGGAGAAAGCATGCCAAAAGGGCACAGAGCTTGCAGGAGCCTATGAAATAGGTTTGGGGTCTAAAGAAATTAGACTGCTTTCCTGACTTAGGTAGTGGTAAACCCTAGCCCTGGGACTAGGGCTGCGGCTAGACTAGGACAGGGGTGTGCCCTCCCTAATACTCACACTCCAGCTTTTTCTGCAGCTGCTCCAGGTGTCAGCACGTGCCAGGCCTGACCTCAGGTCCCCAAGGTGGCTACCATCTGGTCACCAACCTGAACATCCCCTAGCCCAATCTGGGTCAGTTGCACCAGGCACTCCGCCGCCTATCCAGAGTACCCACCAGCTGTTCCTAGGTGGGGAAACCAAGGCAAGATCAGGGGGTAGACTATGGAGACAACATTCTCTAGCCTTTCACTCCTGGGTAGGAGAGCTGCAGACACAGGCCAAGCCACAGGGTTCTCTACATGTTCCTTAGCAGGGAGCACTCACCAGGTTCCAGAACCCGCTCACATAGTCAACCAGGCTTTGGGTCTTCTCTTCCAGCTGGGCTCACACCCAGGAGCCAATTGCTGTCATCCTGGACTGTGGGGCAGAGAGACTGGTGAGAACTAGAGAAAGGGTCCTCTAGGGACTGGAGAGTGTGCAGGCTGCCCTAAACTGTCCACTCTGATTCTCCAGGCACCGTTGCTCTCGAGGACTCTGGGCTCTGGGCCAGCAGTTCTCCATCCCAGGCCCACTTACCTGTGTCTCAGCAGGGTCCCCCTGACAGCTGTGTGCAACTAGCAGGAGGCTCTGGTTGGCTGCCCGCGGGTTAGGCCCCCCAGTGGCTGGGCATGCTGCCCATTGTTCTGGAGCAGGGTCTCCACCTCCACAGCTGTCCTGTGGGCACATGCCTGTAGCATCACACACTCTTCTCTGTTCCCTGGAGCCAGGAAGAAGCCTTCTCTACCTGCTCCCCCAGTGCCCCACACAAAGCTATACCACCCAAGTGGACCCTCCTCCTGGTAATATTTAAAGTCCCTCCTTCACACTCCTTCACACTCACTGCTGGACAGACCAGCCAGATCTACCCCACTCCCACCTGCCTCTACCCCCACAGCCTCACCTGACTCAGCAAAGTCAGTACAGATGTGGACAAGAAGTTCGCCCCAAATGTGGTTGTGTGTGTGTGTTTTTAAGTTCTCAACAGGACAAGAATAGGGATCCCCTGTCCTGGCTTAGCAGCTGACCTGGGGGCCTGTTACCCTCCACTTACTCCACATGGGCAGCAGAAGCCTGAAGACAGCTCAGGGCCCAGGACACCAACAGCCTTAGTTTCTCATTTTTATCAATGCTTCTCTCCAGCTGGACCAGGCTTTGAGAAGCCGAGGTAGTGATGCTGCCCAACAGGAGGAGCTGCTGCCCTTGAGACCTTGGAGCTATGAACCAGACAATAGAGACTTGGGTGGGTCTGGCTGCTGGGGCTGCTCTGGTCTCTGGCCTGTCCCTGTCCCAGGCTTAGGGAAGAGCTAAGAGTGAATCAGTAGAGAAGGGATAGAAAAACACCCACACCATTATTCCAGGAGCACTGGGTTCCCCACCCTCCCACCCGGCCACACAGCTCAGAGTCCTCGAGGTCCTACCACATACAGTAAAGCATATGTAGGTGTCTCCCCACCAACCCAGTCAAGGAGGCTCAGAACCCACAGCCTTGCACACTCTGTAGATAGATACTATTGGTCTGGGGATTACAGGGACTTCTCCTTTGGCAGTCCCAGTGTCCAAGGACACATGTGGGTAATATGTGGCATGGAGCCTGGGTCATTGTGTTTCCCCGAATCCTTGAGGGAGGAGGCACAGGACAAATGTTTGTCAACTGAACTGGAACAATGTCAATGGCTTTAGTGTCCCAGGGAAAGGGGCCATTGAAAATTACTAAGAGTCTGGTAGAGAAACTTGGAGAAGGGAGGCACGTCTGCCCCAGCTTAGCTGCCCTATATTCTAGGCTAGAGCCTGCAACTTGAAAGCTGTGCAACCTTAAGTAAGGGTATCACCTTCTCTGAGCCACAGCTCAAAGCTCAGCAGAAGTCAAAAGCTCCTTGAGTCGTATGGGTTGGGCTGCATTCATCAGTCTGATGTCTTTGCAGAGGTAGTCAAGGAAAAATGAGGCCACCGCAGGTTAAATAGACCATGAATGCAAACCGCTGCAGTGCTGATGGAGGTACGCACCGGGGGCTGAGCACAACCAAGGTTGTGCATCTCTCAGACTCCAGAGTGGGGTAAGGAGGGTGAAGGGTGGGGACCATGCACCTTGGGTGTCTGACAAGTGCTTGCCCTCTGATTCTAGCAGTGGCATCAAGCACAAGTTTGTAGCTGGGGCAGAGCAGGCCTGGCTGTAAGTTAGGAAGTGGCAGGCCCATGAGCTTTGCGCATGACCTCATCTAGAAATGCATCCTGATGGCTATTCTTGGTTGTCAACTTGACTATGCCTGGAATTGACTAAAACCCAAGTGTCTGGGCACACCTGTGAGGATGTCTCTCTCTCTCTCTCTCTCTCTCTCTCTCTCTCTCTCTCTCTCTCTCTCTGTGTGTGTGTGTGTGTGTGTGTGTGTGTGTGTTTCTCTCTCCCCCTCTTCCTTCCTCCTTCTCCCTCCCTCCCTCCCTCTCTCTCTCTGTGTTTCTCTCTCCCCCCTCTCCCTCCCTCTTTCTCCCTCCCTCCCTCCCTTCTTTCCTCCCTCCCTCCCTCCCTCCCTCCCTCCCTCTCTCTGTCTTTCTCTGAGACAGTGTTTCCCTGTGTAGCTCTGGATGTCCCTGAAGTCCTCTGTGGACCAGGCTGGCCTTGATCTCACAGAGATCCCCTGCCTCTACCTCCACAGTGCTGGGATTAAAGGTGTGCACTGCTGTTGCTGGGCTCAGGGATTCTTTCCTTAGATCTCTTTTTAATGCAGATCTTTTGAGGGGGAAGAGCCACCTTTTCTCTGGGCCAAGTCTTCTGTTGGCAGCCTGTGTAAGGACACTGAAGAAGGAAGTGCCTCTCTGTGTCCGCCTGCTGGCAAGTCTAATCCTCCACTGGTATTAGAGCCTACTTCTTGGTGTTTGCTGAGACTTCTAACCACATGGACTGAGCTACTACTGGGTTCTTGGACCTTCCATTTGTAAACAGCCATCGTTGGGCTAACTGGACCACAGGCTGTGAGCCACTCTAATAAGTCCCCTTTATTCACATTCCATCAGTTCTGTTCCTCTAGAGAATCCTCACTGATACATCATCCTTGTTCCATTTTAGAAGAATAGACTCTGTGTCCTTGTTATAGAAAGGCAAGGGCTGTGGAGTAATGGGGGAACCACTCTGTGGGCCTGGACAGACCCTGGGGTTCAGTTAATACTCCTCAGAAAGGAAATACTGGACCAGCAGGATGTAGGCCTGAAGGTCCATTGATGGCCACTAGATGGCGGGGCAGCCTATGCAGTGGGGATGCTAGCATAGAAAACTGGGAGGGATTAGAAGTCTACCTTCAGCTACCCAGAGAATTGGGTGCATTAGGTTGGTGGTGGCTATAGAGGGTGAGGCTAAAATGTAGGCCCTGGTCAGGGTCTGGAGCAAGACCCAACTGATATTGAGAATGCAGCAGGAGTGCATCCTGGTCTAGACTGTGCTCCCCAGAGAATGAGAAGGCTTGAAGGACCCTCCCCACCGGACCCTGGTATGATCCCTTCCACCTGGATTGCTATAAGCAGGCTGTGGGTGGCAGGTCTTACTGCCCCACCCACAGCCTTCTCCAGCAAAGCCCCTTAAACACTGAAACATATCTGCCCATGTGTGAGAGAAGCATGCCTGCACTGGTGCCCATGTGTGAATGAGGCATGCCCAGGGAGGTAGGGGACAAGGAGGTGAGTAGATGGGTGGAGAGGAGATTGGTAGATGGCTAGATAGATGGGAGGGTGGTGGACAGACAGACAGACAGACAGATGGGAGGGTGGGTGGTAGGTAGATAGCAGGAGGGTGGTGTGGGAAGGCAGGTAAGTATGTGTGTGGATAGGAGGGTAAAGGACAGGAAAGAGTAAGAGGTAGTGGTGACAGCTCTCATTTACACACCCTCATGAATAGCACAATCTCCCTATATATGCCTTCCTTCTCTCTCATAAACTAGACAGAGAAAACAGGTGCCCTGCAGCTGGTGTGTGAAGAGCCCATCATAGCTCTGACTGGTTTGGACATACCCTTCCCGTCCCAGGTGTTCCCCCTCCTGAGGGCCTCTGGCTCCCCTGTACCCCATCCTTCTCAGCAGACTCAACCTGGGCAAGTTGCAAAGCCCCTGGTGGAGGGCGTGATGTAACTGGTGCATATAGTCAGTTTCCATTATAGTCTGGAAGCTGTACATGGCACAGAGGATGTGCTCTAGAGTGGCCTCTGCATGGACCTTGTTCCACTGGGGCAGCTGACGATTCTGGAATAGCTCATGACATGGGGTTTAGCACATAGGAGAAAATGTCCACAGCACCACAGGGGTGACTGTCACCCACACAGAGACCAGGTCCCAGTGACCCCAGCCTCAGGACCCCAGGTCTCAGAAGCCTGGCAGGGTACAGAAGGACTGGGGGGTACACTCTCAGCCAGCTTTCGCCATTTCAGTTCAGTCTGGCTTTTGTTTCACACTCGGAAGAGCTGCACTTAGCCCCACTGGAAGCCCTCCTTGGTTGGGAGATACTGAGCCCTACCCTTCTGGGAAGGCGAGCCCTCTGCTGCCTACTACCCCATGTCTAGCAGAGCTCTAGCACTACCAGCACTGTCTATGACTAATCTAGTGTCTGATCTACTTTCTGGTAGGTCTTGACTATCGCACCCATTTCAGATGAAGCAAGGCTCAGCCCGAAGAATGAGTGTCCTAGATCCCCGGTATAGTCAGCACTTGAACTCAGAATGACACTGCCATAACTATACTCCCATAGCTGGCAAGGCAGCCTGTAGATGACCTGACCTGAGTCTGGCTGTCTATGCCTCACCTCATATGTCACGTTCTGCTGCAGCTAGTGTCGGCACCAGGAGAGATCAAGCTGCTCACTGAACATGACCGAGATCTGAGTCGGGTCCCACAGGCCTGCAGCAGGCCCAGGCCCCAGGTTCTCTGGAGCTGACAACAACAGAAAGATGAGCCAGAGGCCTGCTGGGAGGCCCAGAATGAGGACCCTAGGCAAGAGCCCACCAGAGAGCCAGCACGTACCTGACCTAGCGAGGCAGCTGGGCAGCTCTCCCAGGCCACACAGTTGGTAGAGGACCTCTCAGCCAGGTGACCTCCAGAATCATAGGCGAGCCTCTGTCTCTTGATTGCTGAACCTGCACGAGGGAGGAACAGAGGTAAGGCTGTCACCGCCTCTAAGGGGGAGATGCTGGCTAGATTGTGGCTGCCCTCATCTTCCCTGGAGAGGAAGTGGGGATTACAGGGGCTTCTGCACTCCTTGTAGGAGTCCAGAGCCCCCTACTGGGAAACTGGGAAAAGCCCCTCCGTTGATGACAGACAGCCTCTTCTGGGCCCTGTGTCCTGCCCTACCATCATCCAGCCTCTTCCTTTGGAAGCTCCTCTTAGCTCTGGCCTCAGGGCCTTTGTGCTCAATGTCCTATGGCTCAAGTCCCTGAGGGCCTTGGGTGATGGCCTTGTCTCCCAGGAAGGTATCGCTCCCGGGATACTTGCTCCATGATGCTTTTCACAACTGAGTATAAAAAAAATCCCACTCACCTGCTTGCATTCTGCTGGCCTAATATACTGCTGCTCACTGGTGATAAGAGGAGGCTCAGGGACACCATACAAGTTCAAGGATACCACTCCAGCCACCCCACTCAGCCCTCCCTGGGGTACCTTAGGTATGCAAATTATCATACAAATGATCTCAGAGCCTCTTGAGAACCATCTTCTTCATTAAATTCCAGAGTCTAGTGTGGTAGCATATGCCTTTAATCCCAGCACTTGGGAGGGACAGGCAGGTGGACCTCTGTGGGTTTGAGGTCAGCCTGGAATACAGAGCGAGTTCCAGGCCATCAAGGCTATCACATAGAGAAACCCAGTCTTGAAAAACCAAAAGAAAAAAAAAAAGAAAGGAAAGGAAAAAGGAAGGAAGGAAGGAAGGAAGGAAGGAAGGAAGGAAGGAAGGAAGAGGGAAAGGAAAAAAACAAATCCAGAGTCTGCAGATGCAGAAAGTGGGCCTAGGGCTCCAACGCTGGCACACAGTAGGCGTGGCTGAAAGAGCAATTGAGTAGAGGGCCCTCCAGGTCCCCAGCCAGGCATCTGTGGTTCTGCAGAGTGCTCCCTGCTAAACAGGGCCTCCCACCTCCCCCACCTATGGGCCCAAGCCTGAGGCTCAGGGAGACCTTGTACAACAGCTGCATCCTGGGGGAGTGGCTAAAGACAGACAGTGGCGCACTGGCAGTGACCCCAGGAGTGACAGCAGCTGTCTCTCTGTGCTTCAGCCTCTGGGTTCTGAAAACAGGGTTTGGAGGAAGAATGGATGTGCACATCAGCTGTGCTTGTCATCAGGGACTGGAAGCCAGGTCCTCTGGCTCCACTTATGGACACTCTGCATCTGACTGACTCCCATCAGGCACCCGAGCAAGGTGCCCTCAGACCCCCAGGGTCTCCTGCCAGTCCTGCTGCCTAGCTTGTCTTTATTGTCCCAGGCCACAGCCAGGTCACCATGGTGGCTGCCTCTAGAGTACTCGGAGGAGAGGTGGAGGCTGCAGAGGCGCGGCAGGGACAGAGGCAGTTGTTGGGAGAGCTCCACTGTGGGGGAGATGAGTAGAGGGTAGCAGTGAGGTCATAGCTGTGTGTTAAGGTCATGGCATGAGCCTGGTTCAGGACTCAGCTGATAACAAAGCCATTCAAGCAGGTGGCCACATTCTCACCTACCCTATAGAACCTGGAAGCCACACATTTGGTCACAATGTCACTTAAAGCAACTCTGTTCTCTTTTCCTCCTATCCCAATCACACTGGGCAGCCAACCTGCACCAACCCAGAGTCTCCTCTGAGCCCTGCCTGGGCCTCCAGGCCATGCCACTGTTCCTTGAGGCCAACAGAGCACCACATCCAAGCCTTGGCCTTCAGAGGTCTGTGGCCACTTCCTCTCCTGACCCCCAAGTAGTCACTGTGGAGCACACCCTAGCTGGTTGTTGATGGCTTCAAATCAGGCTTCCGGTGACAGCCAGAGGGTACTAAGATCAGTAGAGATTGGGGAGATCCAAAGCCCCTCCCCTTAGTGGTTGCTGACCTTGAAACCATGAGCCTTCCAGGGGCCTCCCTGCTGCTCCTTGAACCATTTTAGGCCACTGGGTTTCATACAGGAAAGGTTTATTATTATTATTATTATTATTATTATTATTATTATTACTATTAATTTGTATGTGCACATGAACATATGTACTTTACTGCATGTGTGTGAGAGATTGTCTCCCTCAGCATGTGACAGCTCAGGCTGTCAGGGTTAATGACAAGTGCTTTACCCACCATGCCGCTCATTGGCCCTAATTTGCTTTAGTTGTTAATTTGGTTTACTTGAGACAAGGTTTTATGTAGCTGAGAATGACCCTGAACTCCTGACCTTCTGGCCTTTACTTCCTAGGAGTTGAGATTTCAGTCATGCCCCCCCCACACACACATACACACTGTTTTTAAGGTGCTGGGGATCAGATGCACTCTACCAACCCCGGCTTCAGCCCCACCTTCTCTGTGACTTTGCTGACATGGGGGTTTCTAGTTCTCTGCCTTTTCCCTCTGAGGGCTAAGCCTTGACTATCTTGTTCCCTGGGGATTCTCTAGAGTCTAGAATATAGAGTCTAGAATAGCACCAAGGACAGCAGGCACTCACCCATGGCAAGTGAGAGCATGCCTAACCCCATGCCTCCTGCTCCTCAGCCCCTTACCCTGAAGATGGACATTCCCCAGGAGCTCTGAGAGGGCCCTAGAGAGACTCCCATTGAGTGCCACCCCCTACCTTCCCACTGCATCACCTGGAACAGGATGTGGGTGCCTTGTGTTCTCTGGAAGACAGTCCTCAGGGCCAGCCCTGTGGGAAAGGTGCTGAGCTGGAAGAGAAAGGGATAACCAGTCCATGGCCTCTTAGAGCCCAGCCACACACCAGCCTGGGGCAGTCAGGTCCAGAAAGGAAAAGAAGCTGCATGTGGTCAGAACCACATGCTAAATACATCTTAAATGTGAGCAGGCAGCAGAGAGGGAGAGGGTGGGGTAGCAGAGACTCTAGCCTGTATGGGCTGACAGGTCCGCATCTGCAGGCTGCACTTCCTCCTGCCATCCCCATCTAGCCTGTCCCAGCCAGGGGCTTCTGGCCAGTTCTCAGAGTCATCCCCACTCCAGGTACTTAGTATAGGATACTCTTTCCCCAGACAAGCTTAGGTTTAGCTCAAGTGTCCCCTCCTCAGGTGATACCTCCTGACCCCATCATCACATATGATTTCTTTATGTGGCTTTTGTCACCTGCCTCAACTAGATCACATATTCAATGACAGTCAGGGTCCATTAGTTCTGTCCTGTGCTGTATCCCACCTTCTTTCTGGAACAATGCCTAGGATTAGAAGATGATCGATAAGGAATGAAGAGACATAGCTGAGGTCCCTTCCAGCCAATTTGCCCCCTGCAGAGAAGCACAGCTCTTTTCTAAGGACCTGTGCACCTGGGAGGGGGGTCTTTTGCAGCAGGATGACACTGGCTAGACCATCCTTAGCAGTCAGTAAGCTGGTACTGACATGGAAATGGGATTCTTCCATCTCTAGGACAAAGGTGCTTTGGGTCTCATCCTTGGAAAAGTGTAGCAAGAAGTGTAGCCTTCAGATTTCAGCCAGATGGTGCTTGGCTCCAGACCGCTCCCAGAGCCCCATTAAAGGGACCTACAGCTTCCTGAGATGAGCAGACTGATAAAGGCTCCTGAGTTTAGACAGGCCCTGGGCTTCAACAACAGCTAACAAGGATCTAGTTGTGGTATCGCTTGGGACCACAGAGGGCAGTGTTGCATAAGGACAATGCTCAGAGTGGTTAGACAGGCTCCAGGCTGACTCTCCTAGTTATGCGTTGACTTAGTGACAGTTAGATCCTTGGCTTAAGATTATTATGGATAAGGATAAGGATACTTGCTTTTTTTTTTTATGGAATAGCATGAAAATTGTATGAAATGATGTGCTATCTTCTGGGCTGGTAGAGTGATTCTGTCACTTAGTGTATCTAGCCTCCCAGGGAAGAGCCCTATAAAGGTTTGGGGGAAAGGGACAAGAATTGGTGTTCATATTTTGGGGTCAATATTTTCCTCATTCCCCTCCAAGTCTAGCTGTTATTACTGGGTGAAGAGCACTGGCTATACTTTCAGGGACTTGGGTTTGACTTCCAAGCACTCTTAGCACCTCATATCTGTCAGTAACTCTGGTCCCTGAGAACCCATGGCCTTTTCTGGCTTCTGAAGGCACCAAACATTATATGATGTCCAGATATACATCATATGTTGCAAGCAAAACACCCACAACACACACAAATAATAAGAGACAATAAGAACCAGAATGGCCCTTTTCAATAAGCGGAGAGGCAGGTTGGCATGTTCAAGCTAAGCCTCACCTGGTACAAACAATCCAAAGACACAAAGAAGGATGTTCTGTGACTGACTGCATGGACATGTCAGGGTAGCAATGTGAGGATTTTTAAAGAAATTTAGTGATGAAAAATGAAAGGGAAAATCTAGGCAGTGGGCATAGAGGAGGGTGATGAAAATTTAACTCAGTTTTGTATTTGAAAAATTTCATAGGAATATGTTGGGGGCTGGAGAGATGGCTCAGCAGCAAAGAATGCATACTGCTCTTCCATAGGACCCAGGTTCAGTTCCCTGTAGAGTAGCTTTTAGCCTGTTACTCCAGCTCTGCAGATAGATATACAGATATACACATACACATAAAAATTTAAAACAATAATAAAAAAGTAAGGTTACAAACAGAAGTAGAAGATTCCAGATCTTGAGTTGGCCTTCAGATTGATTTGGCCTACAACCTGACTTTGAAAAGAAAATTTTACTTTGGGGGATGAGAGGGTATATGTGCATGAGTGTGCATGTGTGTAGTGACTAATGTCAAATGTTTTCCTCACTCATTTTTCACCTTGTTTTTTGAGACAAGGTCTTTCACCAAACATGGAGCTTGTTGATTGACCCAACTAGCTGTCCAGTGAGATCCAGGGATTGTCTGCTTCCCCTCCCAACACGCACACCCTTGGATTATAGGTGTGTGCTTTTATCTCTGTCTGTCTATCTACCTAACTATCTATCCATCCATCTATCCATTCATCTGAGACAAGTCTCACTGTGTAGCCCTGGCTAGTCTGGGACTCTCTATGTAGACCAGGCTGGCCTTGAACTCACAGAGATGCTCCTGCCCCGGCCTCCTGAGTACTGAGATTAAAAGAATACACTACCACACCTGACTGTGCCTGGCTTTTTATGTGGGTACTAAGAATCCAAAATCAGGTGCTTTTCACCCCCCATTTGATTGTTATCAGTCTTGTTTGAATATTTACACATAGACCACAATAGCTATTGTCCTACAGTGACAGGACCCAGTGGCTACACCAGGGACAAGGTGGCTTGTGGTTTAACCACACACCCCTGCATTTGCTTTCTGGCTTTTTCAGCCCAGTTTTCAGACTTCTGTTCAAGGATAACAAAAGTGCCACAGTACAATGCATCCTGTGCAGCTCTGGGTCCTGTCATGGGTTTAAACCCAAGACTAAATACTTAAAATACCTTACTAAACAGTTGGAAATTTTATTATCCAAGTGTTATTTCAGCATTCAAGTTTGTACCAGGCCTGGTGACATGGGAAATCTGAGTTAGGGAGAGTAGGGAGAGAGTGGTGGTGAGTTCAAGGTCAGTATGGACTACATAGTGAGTGTGATGGTTTGAATGAAAACGACCCTATAGGCTCATAGGGAGTGGCACTATGAGAAGATGTGGCCTTGTTGGAGGAAGTTGTCACTGTGGGGGTGGCTTTGAGGTTCAAATGCTCAAGCCAGGCCCAATGTCACTCTCTTCCTGCTGTCAGATCTGGATATAGCTCCTTTTCCAGCATCATATCTGCCTGCATACCACCACAATGGACTAGAGCTCTGAAATGAGAAGGCAGAGGCTTGCAGATCTCTGAGTCCAAGGCCAGTTCCATAACAGCTGAGCTTTGGCAATGAAGGAAATTATCAAAAACAGAAAGCTGGTGAAGATGTGTTTGAACAAGGGGCCGTGTCCCAGCCCCAGCAAGAAGCAGAATTTGGCAGCTTCGGCCATGTGGTTCTGGCCTTAGAATTAAGGATACAAAAAAGGGTTATGGAATCTTCTACTATAGCTAAGAAAAGCTGCTGAGGCCAGGCATGTGTCCCTGCATGGAGGCCTAGAGAGCTATTGTGTGAAGCTGTGAAGCCCAAATTGTGTTGGAGACCCCAGGATGCTGGAGATGATGGAGTTGGGTTTCTTGCCAAAGACAGCTGCTAATAGGAGGGGAACCAGCCCAAGAGAAAGAGGAGTGTGTTGCAGTCAACCAAGCTGAAAGGAGTGCGAGATCTGAAGAGCGTTTTCACATCAGACATGAAGATGCTGAGTTGGAGTTTGCCCAGCTGTTTTCAGACTTGCTTTGGTCCAGCATCTCCTCCTTATGCTCCCTTTCCTTCCTTTTGGAATGGTAATGTATATCCTGCGCCATTGAATGTTGGGAGGATGTGAGCTGCTTTTCATTTTGATTTTATAGGGGATTACTGTTGAGGTTGCATGAATCTCAGAAGAGACTTTGGACTTTTAAACATTGTTGAGACTGTGATAGACTATGGGGACTTTTGAATTATAAAAACTATGGGGATGTTTTGCATTATAATATTACTACCAATCTGTGGGGGCCAGGGAGTGGAATGTGGTGGTTTAAATGAGTCAATAGGCTCACTGGGACTGGCGCTGTCATTGGAGGAAGTGTGTGGGCTTTGGGTTTCAGATGCTCAAGCCAGGCCCAGTGACACTCTCTTCCTGCTGCCTTCAGATCCAGATGTAGAACTCCCAGCACCATGTCTGCCTGCATGCCACCATGTTTCCCACCATTATAACAATGAACTAAACATCCAAACTCTAAGTCAGTCCCTAATTAAATGTTTTCCTTTGTAAGAATTACTATGGTTATGGTGTTTTTTCAAAGCAATAGAAATCCTAATGAAGACAGTGAGTTCAAGACCAGGCTTGGCTACATAAACAGACTGCCTCAAAATTTTAAAAATGGGGCTAGGGCTGTAGCTCAGTTGGTAGATGATAATGAACTAGACCTCTGAACCTATTAGCAAGACCCAATTAAATGTTCTCCTTTATAAGAGTTGCTGTGGTCATGCTGTCTCTTCACAGCAACGGGACCCTAACTGAAACACCTGGTTCCCATCCCCAGCACTGCATAATTTAGGTGTGGTGTTGTACACCTATATTCATCTGAATATCTCAAATCAAAACAGCACTCAGCTACATGAGACCAGGTCTCTAAGGAACTAAACATCCTGATTTTTGTAATTATATTGTGTTTTATAAAAATTCTAGTTCTACAAAACACGTGAGGTCTTTAGGAGTAAAGATATAGCCTCATTAACTCAATTACACTGAAAATGTGTAGTCTGCTCTGTCTCATGGTGACTTCTTTGTTGTTGATTGAGACAGGTCTCATATAGCCCAGGCTAGCACATAATGAGCTATGTTGCTGACATTGAACTTGACCTTCTGCTCCTCTCACTTCTACCTCCCTAGTGTGGGGGTTACAGGTGTGCCACCATGCCTGGATCATGGAGTGCTGGGGCTAGAGCCCGGCGCTTTGTGCTACCCACTAAGCCACTTGTGAGTGTCCAACAGTAACCTGCTTATGGCTGACACTAGTCTAAAAAAGCTTGAGTAAGAAACTGAGGTTCTCCCTTAACTGTAATGCTTAGAAAACATCCACTCAGGGAAGGCGTGCATACAGTGTGTTCTCTAAAAACAAAGGCAGGCTTTGGATGAAGCCTGTGGCTGATAGGAAAATGAAGTGGCCAGGGATTGGGGTGGGAAGAGTGTAGCTCAATGGTAAAGAGCTTGGCTAGCATGCACAAGGCCAGGAAGTTATAGGCAAGTCAAAGGGGAAGGCAACAAGGACAGTAGGAGGGAAGGAGAGGGATGGGGGGGGGGAAGGGGGAGGTACTGGCTAGGTGGCTGGCCTAATCGTTCACTCCTTACCAAGTAGCTGATCTATACTGGACCCTGTGCCAAGAGTCAGTGTTCCCTGTAGGACCTCCTTATTTGGGGCCTCAGAGACAGACAAGGACACGAACAGTGACAATGCAGAGGCAGCCTGTAGCTACGGTCTAACAAGCCATCCTATCTACCCAGGCCTCCTTGTAATGCATACAGGGTGGGGTGGTGGAGTTGGCTCTGCTCAAGGGCCAGGGCATCTGCTGCAGCTGGTGGGGCACACCAGGTTCGGGGAGTGTCAGGCATCAGGCGCCAAGATGGGGAGACCTCCCAGCTCCAGAGGGTCCCCTGGGCCACTCTGGAATGTAAACATTGGATATTTGGGAAAGTCAAAGCCTGAGTTTTGGGGGTGGCCCACTGAGGGCCTCTGACAGACAAGGGTGTACACACACCCAACAGCCCAGGCTGTACAGATCTGCCTCTGGCAGTGGCTGTAGCAGACACTGAGCGGGGACAGCAGTCCAGGAGGGAGGGGAGGTGGTGCCCACCCCACAGCAGCAGCTCTTTGCTGGAAGCAAGGAGAGAGCTGGCATGGGAGCATCTAGTTCAGCACTACCCTGGGTGAGAGGGTTAGAGGCCCCAAATGTGAGCAGTGTGGTCACAGTCACCAGGGCACTGGGTCATGGGTCTCAGCGCAGGGTCCACCAAGCTCTGGCACCAGGAACTAGTTTCTTGTTCTACGCCCTTTACCTCAGTTTCCCTATAAAGGACTAGAACTGGCTCTGGACTATGTGTCTTCCAAGGCATAGCAGGAGCCCTGTGGGGTGTGGGCAGCGGGACTTGCTTGGGCCCCCAACCTCCTCCCAGGAGCCCTCCACTAGCCTTTCCACCCGTCACTTATATGCGGGGCCATGGCCTCTGCAGTTGAGGCTGTTCTGTGTACCCAAGGGTGTTCAGCAGCTTTCCTCTCCTAGCTTAGCAACCAGAAATTTCCCCATAGGGTATACCTTTAACAAGTGGGGACTGAGTTCAAGAAGGGGAGCTGGTAACCCACACTCCCCTTAACAGGAAAGCGTCCCAAGCCCCAAGCCAGTTCCACTATGACCAGTGGCTGGCTGGGGATAGAGAAAGTGTGTGTGTGTGTGTGTGTGTGTGTGTGTGTGTGCGTGTGTGTGCGTGTGTGTGAGCATGTGTGTACTCATGCATGCTGCTCCAGAGGCTAGGGAATTTTTAAGAACTTGGTAAAGCCACTCTGCCTCTCTGAGCTTCCCCGTTCTGTTATCTCAGTGGATTGTGATGGTTTGGGGATCCATCATGTCTCATTGAGGCCCAGCAGTATCCAGATGCCAGTTCCCCTCCTCCTAGGCAGCCCCAGAGCCATCAAGAGTTCTTACCTTCTTACCTGTTGGCATGGTTCTGGCCATGGACATGGAAGAATAGAATATCTTGGTCCAGAGTTCTCGGAATAGTAACTGAGGTAGGGAAGGGAGAGAGAAAAGACATATACTGTTGGGGTGCTGAGGGCCCTAGATATCAGTAGAGATTGCTATGTGACTCTCAGCCCCAGAGCAAGCTTGCAGGCCCTGGCTCCTGGCTCCCCCTGGACACAGGACGTATGGGCAGGGCACAGAACCAGACGGACTGGGGAAAGGAGAGTCTGGTATTCTCAGTTGTGGGGCACCAGGAGCTGCCTCACCCTTCTCAGCAGAGTTGTGGAACAGATAGCAATGGCTGGAGGTGAGTGTTGACACTGGGACAAGGCACAGAGGCAGGAAGAAACATTGCCAGGGTGCAGCCCCATGCAGTGGGGGCCACAGAAACACAGGGTTGAGTCCCCACTCCCCTGCCTGCTTGCCACATGAACTTGAGCAAGTCACTCAAACCTCATGTGTGACCCACATTTTCACAGCCCCCGGTGTCCCAGCATCCGCAGCTAACAGCATGGATCTGTTCGAACCCCCACCTGTCCTCAGCTATTTATGGAAATGAGGTAAACGATTCCCTACTGTGTGTCAGAAGTTGAGGTCATGCTAGGAGAGAATCACAGCTTAGGTCTGAGCCCAGAGGGGATGGCCAGTGCCTCGAAGCCCAAGCCTTGATTTCTTCATCTGTAAAATGGTTGCAGCCCACCCACCTCAAGGCAGCACCCAGGTGACATCACACCCAGAGGAGCTGGAGGCAGGAGTGCACTGGGGTTAGGAAACACTCATGTTTTTCTTGCATCATCCCATAGTCAATCACACTCATCCGCTATGCTTACAGTAAGGAGAGGGGATGCGGATCTTATGCTTGGGGGCTCCTGGCTGCCATGACAGCTAACACTGAACAGGAAGTGTCATTGTGGGCTGGATCAGCTAGGCATAGAGAGCTATGAGGGAAGGGGGCGGCTCTCTGGGTCTAGGATCTAGTATAATCCCCAGCAAGCCCAATGTCTTCTCATGAGTGATCTCAGGCCCCATGAGAGCAAATCCCCCATTATGCCAAAGATGGAAACATTTCAGGTCAGAGAAAAATGATCTAGATGCTAGATCCAGGGTCTGTAGTCCAGAGCCAGGGCCTGCATCTATCTGGAGGACAGAGGAAGGCAGAATGTAAAGTCAGACTCTGGAATCAGACTGGCTGAGTTCAAGGCCTGGCTTCATTATGAGCCGGCTGTGTGGCCAGTGATTCCACCTCTCTGAGCTGCAGAAGGAATGGAAGGAGCCAGAAGAAAAGCATGAAGGGAGGAGGGGGCAGTGCTCTGAGGCTCTGATGGTTAATACTGGCTGTGAATTTGACAGGATCTAGCATTACCAAAGAGCTCAGTCTCTGCACATGGCCCTGAGGAACTTTGTGGAACTGGTAACTGAGGTGGGAAGATCCATCCAGAATGCAGGTAGCAGAATCCCACGGGCTGGGGTCCACCCCACCCCCAGACCAAATAAAAGGAGAAAGTGACACGTCTCATTCTGCTTCCAGACTGGGTTTGGGACTCATGCGCGAGACTGCTGCTTTACTTTCCCATGACAATGAAGTGTAAGCCACGGGCAGTCTTCCTCTTTTAAGCTGCTCCTATCACTCTCACAGTGGCTCTTCCAGAGCTGACTTCCAGCGAATGAGAGAGCTGTGTAGTCCAGTCGGGGCACTCACACATGGCAGTAAGTGGGGTCACTGCTGGCTCCTACATTCCCCTTCTAATTATGGGTTGGACTGTGTCTCCACTCTACAATCTTACCTCTCATACCTGTGAGTATGACCTTAGAAAATGGACTTTACAGGTGTGACCAAAGAAAACAAGGGGACAATGGAGGTTTTGGGATCCCAAACCAATCCTGGTGTCCTTGTAGGAGAACAGATAAACACAGAAGGGAGGTGGTCCCTTGCAGACAGAGGACGGGCTGGAATGATCTGTGTAGGTAGGGCACATCCTGCCAGCAGAAGTCCCTTGGGACTGCTGGAGGGAGACCAGACCACCTGTATTGTGATCTTAGATGCCTTTTTAGAATTCAGAGTAAAACTGCAGCTTCTAGCCCACTGCTAGAAACCTCTAAAGGGAAGCCTGCAAAGGATCAGGTTATCTTGGTCAGTCCTAGAGCCCAGAGCCCCCTAGGCCTGCCTGAGTCAAGGCTGAGACGAGATCTGGGCCCAGGGATGCTGCCCTCTGAATCTAAGCTCACCCTGTATCTGTAGTTCAGCATGCAGGTTGTCCTCATCCAGAAGCCCAGCCAGGAGCCTGATTTGCAATAGGATCTCACTGTCATATTGGCTATGGCCCCATAGCTCCAGATGGCCATCATGGGCCCAGTAGTCTACAGAGCAGTTGATGGATATAGGGCCTGTTGAGATATATGTGGAGTGCTCAAAGCTGGTGACACCATCATAAACCACAGAGACCTTTGAGGACATGGTAAGGACAGACCATCCCAAGCTGGCCACACCCCCAGAGCTCCTAGGATTTCAGGACCAAGGCATGAAAAGAGCAGGCCTGAAGTCATACAGGTTCCCATCAGTGAAGTAGGGTGCAGAGAGTTTCCAGGGAGGGACCCAAGGACAACAGCCAGAGGGAGCCTCACATTCACGCTTCTAAAAACTCAGTCTCAGAAAATGTTTAGCCGTGGGTGCATGATGAGCTTGGATAGAGTGGTGTCACTCACAGCAGAGTGCCCCTGGAGGCCCATCCCCACTGGGTACTACCATGTACCTGTCCCCAAAGTGCCACCCCAGCTTCTGAGGCCCCAAGGTGTGACCTGCTCTGCTGGAATGTCCCCATCCTGGGCTGCCCTCCAGGCCTCTGCAACCTCCTTCAGGGAACCTTATGGTCAGGTAAAATGGCTATGCAAAGACAGAGGTAGCTCTGTTTCCCACCCCTCATGTGTCCCTCAGAGCCACATCCAGTGGGACAAGCCTGTACAGCCACTGAAGCCTGGGCAGGCCTGTAACCAGTTTCCCTGGAGAGCTCTCACAAGGTTGGAAGGCAGTCCTAACTATGGGCCCTGTGTGCAGTTCATCCTCAGCATGGGTCCTGGAGCTGGGACAGGGCAGACACCATTCTAAACTCAGCACATTGGTCTGTAAGAAATCAATTCCTCATCTGTACCCAGCCAGGGGTAGCTCAGAAATAGCAGAGCCCTGGAGTCTACCTGACACATGATAATTAGAGTGCTCACTACCCTGGCTGCCATGGCAGAGGCTGGTAAGAAGCTCTTAGGTTCTGGGCTGATGTCAAATTGCAAAGGGATAGTTCATGGACCACCAAGAGGAACCAAGGCCCTGTGGAGCTGGAGACCAGTGCATGTCAAAGAGTAAAGGGGGACTGGGGGCAAGGACCACAAAGGTCAGTTCAGCCAGGGCTTCAGCCCTTGCCTACACTGCCAGAAGTCCCCAGTGTTATGCAGTGTTAGCCCCTAGAAGGACTCCCTACCCAGCCAGAGCCCCGGTACCTGGAGAGGCCACTCTTCAGTGTTCCTGTGGCACACACCCAACAGCTGAGGAGGTAAGGTGTCCCCACTGCAGGAGACCTGTGGAGGCAGCTGGTGGGAAGTGGGTATTTCTTCCCCAATCTGACCCCAAAGAAAGCATCTATGCATTCTGACACTAGGCACTGTTATAGAAGGTTCAGTGACTGTCAACAGCTCACCTTGCAGATGAGGAAACAGGCACAGAAATCTACATGCACTCTGTGATGGTTTGGCCAGTCCATAACAGGCACAAAGGTGACTCCATGTTTGTGTGTGTATGTGTGTATGTGAGTGTGTAAGAGTGTGTGAGTGAGAGTGTGTGTGAGTGTGTATGTGTATGAGTGTATATGAGTGTGTGAGTGTGTATGTGTATGAGTGTGTATGCATGTGTGTGAGTATGTGAGTGTGTGTGTGTATGTGTGTTGAGTGTGTATGAGTATGTGTTTGGATGTGTGAGAGTGTGTGTATGTGTGTATGTGAGTGGGTGTGAGTGTATATGTGTGTAAGTGTGAGTGTGTAGTGTGTGTGTGTGTGTGTGAGAGTATGTGTGTGAATGTGTGTGTGTAGGGGGGATTGGACCCAAGACCTCACACAAGCTAGGTAAGCATTTCATCACTGGAGTCACAACTATAGCCCTCTTTTCAATTTTCTTCTTGAGCTGGGTGGTGGTGGTACACGCCTTTATAATCCCAGCACTTGGGAGGCTGGAGGATCTCTGTGAGTTCACAGCCAGCCTGATCCACAGAATGAGTTCCAGGACAGCGGAGGCTACCCAGAGAAACCCTGTCTTTAAATGTCCTTCTTCTTCTTCTTCTTCTTCTTCTTCTTCTTCTTCTTCTTCTTCTTCTTCTTCTTCTTCTTCTTCTTCTTCTTCTTCTCCTTCTCCTCCTCCTCCTCCTTCTCCTTCTCCTCCTCCTCCTCCTCCTTCTTCTTTTTCTTCCTCCTCCTCCTTTTCCTCCTCCTCCTTCTTCTTCTTGAGACAGGGTCTCACTAAATTGCCCAAGCTGGCTTTGAACTTACAATTCTCCTGCCTCAGCCTCCCAAGTAGCCAGAGTAATGAGCCTGCCTCTCCAAGCCTGGCTCTACTCTTCCAACCACATGAGTGACAATGACCATATGAGTGACAGTGAACATATGAGTGATAGTGAACATATCAGTGACCATATGAGTGGCAGTGTATGAATGTGGGTGGCTTCCTTGTGATGGCTGCTAGCAATTGTCAACCTCAGAGGATGTAGAATCAGCAAACAGCTAAATCTCTGGGTGTGTCCCTGAGGGATTTTCTAGATTAGGCTGAATTGGGACGACCTGCCTGAATTTGAGTAGCAGCATTCCCTAGGCTATACTCTGGGACCGAATCAAATGGAGGGAGTGAGCTGAACACCACCACCCACCTCTCTCTGCTTCCTAACTGTAGATGCAGTGAGACCAGCTGCCTCATGCTCCTGCCTTATGCCTTCCCTACCACCACGGACTGTGCCCTAAAACTGTGAGCCAAGACAAACCTTTTGCCAGGTACTATACCCCAGCAACAAGAAAAACACCTATTTCACTTGTCTAGCCTACAAGGTCCCTTGATTTCTGTCTGTCACATTGGGTGAGCCAAAGCCCTGCCCCTTCCTTACCCACCTGGATGTGCTCTTGGCCTTATATGGAGAAGGGGATGGCCCTGTGTCTGTGGCTGGGCATGGTGAGGCCTGAGGGATCAAGGTTGGCATCCATAATTCCATCTGTGCTGAGCGGTTGGAGGACTCCTGGGCACTAGTCACTTGCGCCCCAGCCTTGGAGGCCATTTCTATACGTGAGATACCAGAACAGATGGCAGTGGGTGGGAGCAAAGAGACCATTAAAAGGGCCCAGTGCAGCCTGCTGTGTCAGAATGGAAGCTAGAATTCGGCAGGACTCCTGAGCCCCAGAAAGATCCTAGAGTCCCACTGTCCCCAAAGACAACTTTTCCCATCCCCCAGAAGTGCTAAGTTCATCTGCAATTCCCATCCATATTTAGGGTCAGACCTTTGTCCTCGTGGGCCCCCTGTTACCAAGAAAAAGGCCCTGGTGTTATAACAAGGGGCTGGGGTGGCCATTTATCTTCACATTGCTGAGACATCTTGGGTCTCTCCAGGAGTCTAAAGAACAGCCCCTAGGAACTAGGACAGGAGGTCAGAGCTGTCTCACAAGCATAGGTCACAGAAAGGTCTGGAGCCACAGCTTTGGCCTCCAGGGGTCCTTTTTGCCCCTGCCCTTGGCTCTAGAGTCTCAGACTCTGGGAAAAGACACACAGATGAGAACCCTCCTACCCGCATCACCCAATGGGCCCAAGTTGTGAGTCAGTTGCCTGAAAGCTGACAATGCCCAGGATCCCAGGTACAGGTCCCATCCAGGGCCAGGCTGATCAAGTCACGGTGGATGCTGGCCTGGCCCCCCGAGACCCCTGTGGTCTCCAGTGTAGGTGTGCTGAGGCCCTCTCAGCAGGAGCTCTGCTGGCAAGGCCTGGCTGTGATTCTGAGTGAGGGTGCAGGTCATGCTCTGCAGACTGCTGTCTCCTCATGCTTATCCTGTAGGAGGAAGGTCAGCATGGCTGAGTCAGTGGACACTGTGTCAGAGCCTGTGGGAGAGGGGAGGGAGGAACAGAATATCGGGTGGGAAGTTGCTAGATCTGTGCCACTGTGAGGCCAATACATGTAGAAGACTGTGGTACACCAGCCTCATCAGGGTGCTCTGGGGCCACATTACTAAAGACAGCTAGCCTAGTGAGGGATGTCTGCTGACTCCTGCCCTCCATTCTCACCACAGACCTGCTGTGGTAGCCGGATGTACAGTCAGCAGCATAGCACCAAGGAAGCTCTGGTAGACTCAGCCTGGAGTTACAAGCTAAGGAAGTGTCTCTGAGGGGGCCTCCTGTGCAAGGAAGATTTGCACCTGGAGGCTCCCAGGGCTGTTGGGACAGCTCAGCACTATTGCAGGGTCCACAGCTCTCCCAATACAACTTTCTTGCAGAATGAATCTTCCAACATCTCTTCACAAACTCCACAGTGCTCTGAGGGATGCTGCCATGCTGTGGCAGTAGAGTAGAATAGCCTAGGAGGCAAGCCTCTGCACATGTCTGTGAGGGGGGGTTCTAGGCTGGGTAAGCGGATGTGGGAAGACCCACCCCAACTATAGGCAGCACCACCCCATGGGCTGAGGTCCTAGACTAAATAAAAAGAAGGCTCTGACTTTGGAAGCGATGAGACCAGCTGCTACAACTTCCCTGCCATGATGCTGGAACCGCAAACTATGGACCATACCCCTTTCCTTAAATTGTTTTTGTCGGGTATTTTGTTATAGCAATGAGAAAGGTAAGGAAGACACTTGTACTACAAAGTGCAAGCTTTTATCTCCATCCTTGACAAGTGGATAGCAAGGGTCAGATGCTATGAGGATCTTGAAAATAAAATGCTAGCCAATCAGGTTTGCAGCCTGGGAACAACCCATGTATGGTTAAATGAGATGTTTGACAAAGGTTCAAAAATAATTTGGTAGAGACCAGAAAAACTTTTCAATAAATAGTGCTGGAGTATTTAGATATCTAAACAAATTGCTTCAGCTATTTTAAGTTAAATAAAGACAGGCTGGGAATGTGGTTCTTGCCTTGCATCCATAAAGCCATGGTTTCTCTCTCTGGTGTGGTGGCACACACCTTCCATCCCCTCCCACCCACAGGGAAGCACAGCACCCCCACAGTTTGTAGAAAAGCAGAGAAGTTGGGTCTTGAAACCTGGGCTCCAGTGCCCTGTGGGAAGGATGTGTGGTCGCATACACCTTGGAGGAAGGGTGCCGTCTTCAAATGTACTTGGGTTGGGTCTTATTGTGAAACCGTGACCTCTGGAGCTTGTTAATGCTTCACTCCTTCAAAACACCAATTCAAATGAGGAGGGCTGAAACCTGCAGGCAGAGAATGGACAGCCTAGGAACGAAATTCTATCTCAGATAAAGATCCTTGCAAGGATGGGGCGGGAAGGAACCCCAGCTAACTGTGCCTCTGTTAGAGTGTGTGCCTACAGCCTACAGTGAGAGAGACACTGACTTCTGGCCACTAAGCTTGACTTCCTCAGAGATGTCATGGAGGTTCTGAAACCGTGGATTCCAAGGCTGAGCACAAATGCCAATCTATGGCAGATCATTGCCATCTGAGAAGGAAATAGAAGGGGGAAGGAGGGGACTGGAGAGATGGATCAGTGGTTAAGAGCTATGGTCCCTCCTCCAGAGGACCCCAGTTTCTGGGCTCTGTAAAATGCCCATACAAAATAAAAGTAAGTCTTTAAAATCTTAAAAATGCCTTCAAAAGGGAAAAGGCAAGAAGGAAGCTTTTGTTGGTTTGGTTTGTTTCTGAGACAGGGCGTCACCATGTAGTTCAGGCTAGCCTCAGTCAAGATCATCCTGCCTCAGGCTCCCAAGTATAGGATGACAGGAATGTACCACTGGACCTGGACAGAGCAAGTGTGCTTGTAGTGGGTTTGTGCTTTGGCATGAGTATAGAACACGGGCATCCTCCTCCCCCAAGGCTCAGGGGCCAGAAGCTTGGGGCCAGTGTGGTAACATGGGGGAACACTTGAAGCAAGTGGTGTAAGGGTAGTGAGGAGACAGCTGGGCAGGTAAAAACACTGCTCACACATTCACATGAGAATGACAAAGCAAAAGAAAGTGTCTCCAACTGGCAGAGGGAGGTTGGATTCTTGGTGCCATTTCCAAAATTCCCTGATGTCTACAATGATGTCAGAATAGCCAGTCACGTGGCCTAACGGTCACACATCTGACTTCAGAAGATTGAAAGTGGGTCAAAATAAAAAGCACTGCTGGGTAGTGGTGGCACACACCTCAGGAGGCAGAGGCAGGCTGATCTCTGTAAGTTTAAGGCCACCTAGTCTACAGAGCTAGTTTTAGGTCAGCAAAGGCTTTGAAAGAACCCTGTCTCAAAAAACCAGACAGATAGACAGATAAAGCACCATGGGAGGGGGCTGGAGATAGGGCTTAATGGGTAGAGTGCTCACTGAGCATGCCCAGAGCCCTGGGTGCAAACCCCAGCACTATGGAAACTAGATATAGTGGTCCACTCCTGTAATCTCAGAACTCAGGAGGTAGAGACAGGAGGATCAGGAGTTTAAGTTCATCTTTGGCAACATAGAGAATAGGAGACCAGCCTGGGTTACATATGACCCTGACTCAGAAAACAAAACAACACAAAAACCCACATGACACAGCCTCAGTCTGAAAATCCCAAATGTTCTAAAATCCAAAACTGGTGGAGCACTGACTCCACTGTGGAGCACTTTGGATTTGAGGATTAGGACTCTGTGCAGATACCAACCCCAAAGGCCCCAAAACACAAAAACACTCCCACCCCAAGCATTTCTGGTGAGGATTCTTTTAAAATAAAATTGGGAGTGGGCCGCAAACCAGCAGATGTGGGGCTGAGAGGACAGCCAGCACCGATTGGATCCTGGGGATAAACTCAGTTATGTCGTGCTTGGCAGCAAGCACACCTGACTGGGTCTCTGGTCCAGGTAAGTGCTGCTGGTCTGTTCTAGACAGTATGGCTGAGAGGCTCTGTGCCCAGGCGCCCCCTTTAGAGGTAGACTGTTTGTTTGAATATTAGCAGCACTGACATGCCCTGCACAAGGGAGTCTTTGCCGTGTTGTTAGTAGGAGACTCTCTGCCAAGTTCTCTTGATGTCGAAGTCAATCTACCACGGGCGTTCACAGAAGCAACTGCCCAAGATGCCAAAGGCATCCTTGATGGCTATATCTGGAATTAACTAAAACCCAGAGGCTGGACACACCCGAGAGGGACTTTTCTTAATTAAATAATTTGAAGTGGGAAGACCCACCTTTGACCTGGGCCATACCTGTTGACAGCCTATATAAGGACATGGAAGAAGGAAGCTTTTGCTCTCTGTCGGCTTGCCCTCACTCTAGATGGTATGTCCATCCCTTCACTGGCATTAAAGAATGCTTCTGTAAGATAGCCTCATGGACTGAACAACCTCTGGAATCGGCCCTTCTGCTGGTAGATAGCCATTGTTGGGTCAGCTGGACCACAGCCTGTGAGGCACTCTAATAACCCCTATACATATTCACTCTGTCAGTTCTCCAGAGGACCCTGACTGTCACAGTGTTTCTGGGCTCTCACCTTCTCTGAATGTCATCTTCTGCTTTAACACACTCCTGAGACTAAAGACACGGGGCACTTTTGTGCACTAGCCACTGAGTGCTGGCCAAGGCTCCACAGGCTGAGGACCCAGCCACTCCGCCTCCCCTCAGTGTCTTGAGGAGCAGCTGTGCTGAGGCCTGGTCCAGCAGCACCTTAGAAAACAGCTGTACCCTAGGAGAAATGTGATGGGGACTGTTTTGGTCTTCTGCAGGCTCAGATGTCCCCAGCAGGAGGTGCTGTTTAGGGAGAGTTGCAGAATCTTTGGAGGGTGGAATCTTGGTAGAGAAGTGGGTCACTGAGGGCTTACCCCACTTCCTGTCCATTCTCTGTTGCCTTATCTACCAAGAAGTTAGCAGCGGCTTCATACCCCTGCTACAGCTTTGGGCTGCTCTCTCTGTGGGGTACTGCACCCTCAAACGGTAAGCCTGAATAACTACCTTCCAAGGGGCTTCCAGAAGCTATTTTGTTCCAGAACTAGGAAAAGTAACAAAACACAGAGATGGTAAATGGGTGGCCATTCCTGGAAGTCCTGGGGAGACCGTTGCAGTGGTGTTCTACCAGGGCTTCACACAAAGGGAGACAGGGAAGTTGGGCACCCAGACCATAGGCTTTGGAGTCAGGCAAGCCTAGGTTCAAAACCCAGGGGTGCTACTCTCTAGCTGTGTGCCCAAAACATGGAGACCTCTCTGACTGTCCAGTAGGAAATCGGATAGAAACACTAACTCAGGTACAAACCCTTGTGGGACCTTTCTCCACACAGAAAGCCATCTATGTTCCTTCTCAATGGGCCCTTACCACTTCCTCCATTTAGAGACAAACAAAGCAGGTCTTGAAGAGAGGCTGCATCTCAGTGGTCCCTGCCCTCCCAGGTCCCCAGCCTGGCACAGATCTGGCTGAGCAGTGAGTCAGATGGGAACTGGTTGTGCAAAGACTACAAGCAAACAATACAATGGTTCCATCCTCGACTCTGCTTCAGTGCTGTTACAGATCAGTCTTAATGACACACTGCCCCATACACAGTCACTGCCAAGCACCTTATCAGGCCCCCTCCCAGGAGCCCTGTGAGGGCTAACCCTGCCATAATCTCCACCATCCAGATGAGGAAATGGATGCACAAGGCAGTGACTGGCCAGGAGCGCATATATTACTGTTTGTGCTTATCTTTACAATGCCTCTTCTGTGACGTGGTTTACAGCTAAGTGAACTTGGACTATTTGAGCTGGCTCCTGGCCCCTCAACAGGTTTTGTTCATGGTGACAAGTGAGAGGAGTGCATTCCTGAAGCCTGACATTACATTTGTCCTGCTGGCGCGAGGGGTGCAGCTTTTTTCATCACAGCGAATTCTGTGCCGCACTATGGGACATCTTCCTTTGAGTGTCAACACAGGGCCAGCTGTGTTTTCTCCAGTGCCCAGGCACACAGCTATGTGGACGTGTGCTTCCTTAGAGCTACTACAGATACTGTCATTGATGTCATTGGTTGGTTTTTCTTTTTTGTACTGGCTGCCAGAAGCTCACTAGAAAGCACTCTAAATCCTATAGCATTGCATTTCCCTGCCAGTGTCACTTTAAGCACCACCCCTTCCCTTCTACTTTTCATTTCCCATCTTGCCAGTTGCTTCAAATGTTTTATTTGTTAATGTAGAGCGAGGCTGGTAAACCAGTTTTTCCACTGGTTTTTACAGTCAGGTTTTCCTGGATGGCAATCCAGCTCTTTTGTTTCCTAGTAGCCCACACTGCTGTGTTCTCAGCCTGTCACCATATGGCCTCAAAGCTTGAGAACTCCGGTCCAGACCTCGATGGAGACCCTTCTAGGTCCTGACCTAGAACAGGCCCTGTCACGGTGACAGATGTGCACTCATGTTTAATAATCTGCCTCGAATCAGTGTGGCAATCACACTTTTAATCCCAGCACTTGGGAGGCAGAAGCAGGTGGCCCTGTGTGAGGTTGAGGCCATCCTTCCTGGTCTACATAATGAGTTCTAGGACAGCCAGGGCTACACAGTAAGATCCTATTTCAAAATAATAATCATAATAAAATATTTTGCCTCAAGTCTTTGTAGATGGGGTAGGGATATAATCAGACATATGGCTGAGAAGCTGTGGAATGGAAGTCCTGGGAGCCGGAGGAAGGAATAACTGTCCTGGTCCAACCGAGCCCCAGCCCCAGGTTCTAAACTACATGGCATTCTGGGTATGCCAATGAATGGTCAGAGAGGAGCAGGGCAGTCTGGTGACTTGTTTCTTCTTTTGGGAAAGACATGATTTGAGGTACAGTCTCTCTTTGTGCCCCTGCCTGGACTCAAACTCACAATTCTCCTGCTGCAGTTTCCAGAGTATACGAGTAAAGGAGTATGTGGAAAGCTAATGCCAACCTCCTGTCCTCTCAGAGCCTTTTTATCAAGAATGGTATACCATCACTGACCCAGGTCTCTCAAGAATCAGGGCCTGTGGGGGTGGCTTCTCCCAACACTAGCCTTGGTCCCTGGAGGTCCTAAGGCTTTCTCAAGGTATGCAGGGGTGATTACCTTGCTGAGGTGACCATGGAGGACAACTGCATATGAAGGGTTCTTGGGTTGCTGAAGACAGCTTGGCAGAGGGAGACTCTCATGTTCCAGCCCTGGTGACTCCTCCTACATTGCTTGCTAGTAGAAGCAGTTTATGGCCAGACACACACCCAGACAGGGACATGTCCACTCTGTGTTCCTTGTGAGGAACTGTGGCAGCCTGAACCTGTAAGAAGGCAGAGGGCAGGAAGCTGGAAGTGATGAAGGGTCAGCAGAAGCCTGGAAGAGCATGACCTCCTTCTAAGAGACACACCAGCCCAACACAACTCCAAGGGCCCCTGATGACAAACAGGAGAAACCAGGCCAAGGTTCCCAACCCCAGCTCCTGAGTCTGCGCCCAGAGCACACATCTGTATTTGACAGAGTAGAGGAAGCAGCAGAGGACACCTAAACTGGCACGTGCCTGTCACCTCAGCTCTTAGGAGGCTGAGGCAGGAGGATCATGAGTTGGACAACCCATGAGCCACAATGGGAAACCTTGCCTCAAAAAGAGAGACGAGTAGAGAGGAAGGGGGATGACTTGAACTCCTATGTGTAGCTGTGGCCAAGAGCTTCCAGAACATGCCACTGTCCCCTTCTAATTTCTCTGTGTTTCCCAGGAGCCCAGCAGGCTGTACGGTCCCAGACCAGTGAGTGTGGCTCCACATGGGCAAAACTTGGTTCTTTAGCCAGATATGGTGGCACACACCTATAATTCCAGCACTGGAGGCTTGAGATAGGAGTTTTACTTATTTCAAGTCAGCCTGGGCAATATACCAAGACCCTGAGAGGTGCAGAGGGTACATAGGTACATAAAGTGGGTTTAGTGGTGCATGGCTGGGATCCCAGAACTCTGGAGGTAGACACAGTAGGGTCCAGAGTTCAAAGCCATCTTAAGCTGCATATTAAACTCAAGGCTAGCATAGGACACATGAGATTCTGTGTGTCCTTTAAAATACACACACACACACACACACACACACACACACACACACACACGGGGGGGGGGGGGAGTGTCCATCCTGAACAGACATAGCACCACTGTTCCATCCCTCCATTCACACCCACTCTCAGCCCACAGGAGCGGAACGGGCTTTATGAATGGCTCTGAATGAAAGGCTGCCCACTCATGCTGCCTCCGCTGGTCCTGAAGTGCACTCCCTCTGACCACAATGCCACACTCATGAACACAGAGCATGGACTGACTGCCTGCTTCACACAGCTATGGACACCTCCATTTTCCAGCTAGCAAAACTGAGGCAGGACAGAGTGAAGTGCTGAAGCCAAAGCCATAAAGCTGTTAGCAGGGGTGCTGGAAACCAAATTTGAGTTTATATTTTCTTTTTACATTTTTAAATTTTATTTTTATTTTATGTGCATTGGTGTTTTGCCTGCATATGTGTCTGTGTGAGCATGGAACTGGAACAGGAGTTAGAGCTGCCATGTGGGTGCTGGGAATTGAACCTGGGTCCTCTGGAAGAGCAGCCAGTGCTCTTAACTGCTGAGCCATCTCTCCAGTCACCAAGTTTATATTTTCAATTTGTGCAGTTTCACATCTAGAAGTCTTTCTGGACTCCTTCTTGATAGTACAGTGTTCCTGCCCAAGAAGTCCTTCCCAAAGGATCCCATGTCTGTGGGTATAAAAGAGGTGGCCCCACAGGGTGTGGCACTATCAGGAGGTATGGCTTTGTTGGAGTATGTGTGGCCTTGTTGGAAGAAGTGTGTCACTGTGGAGGTGGGCTTTGAGGTCTACTATGCTCAAGCTATTCTCAGTGTGGTAGACAGTTCACTTCCTGGGATCGAGATGTAGAATTCTTAGCTCCTTCTCCAGCACCATGTCTGCCTACATGCTTCCATGTCCTGCTGTGATGAGAATGGAATAAATCTCTAACACTGTAAACCACCCAATTAAATGTTTTTCTTTGTAGTAGTTGCCTCGGTCCACAGCAATAGAAACCCTAACTAAGACACCATGGCTTTACCTAGACACCAACACAGGACAAGGTTGGGAGGAAAATTAGAGTTCTCTCCACATCTAATGGAGAAACCCAAGCCTTCATGCTCCAAAGGTAAAGACCACTTGGCCTAGGTGATGACTGAAGGTCCCCTGCTATCTGGCCTCGATTCTTCTGGAGCTCCAAGCTCTTCATCCCCTCCTCCTATCCACTCTTCCCTCCTGTGGAATTGCAGGTGTGTACCGCCATGCCTGAGTTAAACTGTGCTGAAGATGGATGTCAGGGCTTCATGTACACCATGCAAGTGTTCTACCAACTGAGCCACAACCCTAGTCCCCTTCAGTAGACTATTAATACCCCTTTTCCTCACATGGGGAAGAGTCCCATCTCTGACCTGGGATGTGGTATTGTGTTTGATAGAAGCTTATATTTCTTCATTGAAGTCAAGTGCTCCTTGTCAACAACGCCTTGTGAGATCAAAGCCACCATTCAAGTGGAGGGTCTGGGGAAACATCTAGGAGGAATTATACCCTTCACTCTTGAAGGCCCTGCTCAGCTCCCCCAGCATGCTCCATGTTTTGTTTTGTCTTATTTAGGGATGTGTGTGTGTGTGTGTGTGTGTGTGTGTGTGTGTGTGTTTCTTTAAGAAAAGGTCTCAGGCTGACAAAATGGCTCTGCAGGTAAAGACACTCCCCTATAGTCCTGATAACCTGAGTCCTAAGGGGCTTCACAGTGGGAGGAGGGAACTGACTTCTTCAAGTTGTTCTCTGATGGCTACACATGCACAGGACTCATTAGTTAAAGGTACTATAATTTCTGCTGGGTCCCTTCCTGTCAGTTGACAAAGTCTTAATTTATCTTTTATAATCAAGTCAGAGAGATTTACTATATATGTTTTTAGTTTTTTATTTTGTTTATGTGATAAAATATCCATTCTGATATGATATCTTCCCTCTGCATCAAAATCCCTGAAGGATATTCTCTAGATGGTAATATAGCCAGAATATAGTCTAGTTTTGGATCCACATGGGCTTCTAGTATCCTCTTTTCTACCCATTCTAATTCCTTTTCAGCTTCAGTTGATAGTATTGGTGGACTATTCATGTCCTTGTGCCCTTTTAGAGCCATTTTCAAGTTTTTCAAATCATGCCCTTCTACTCCAATAATGGTTTGCAGTTGAGAAATCTCTCCTAGTAATTTTTGAAGATCATTAAGGGTCTGGTAGCAATCTCTCCTGGTCTGTACTTTTTGTGGTCTAATTTTCTATAGACCTATTTTATATCCTAAGTAGTTGATAGAATCTCCTTTTTGTATTTTTTCAGGTGCAATTTGTAATCCCCAGCGAGGTAAAACTTCCTTTACTTTCTCAAACATTTTTTCTAATATTTCTACTTTAGAATCAGCTAACAATATATCATCCATGTAATGGTAAATTATGGATTGTGGAGACAGTTTACGAATTATTTCCTACAGTTTTTGCACAAAATATTGGCACAGGGTGGGGCTGTTTAGCATTCCCTGTGGCAAAACCTTCCATTGATATCTCTTCATCGGTTGAGAATTATTGTAATTAGGTACCGTGAAGGCAAATTTCTCTTTATCTTGTTCTTGTAAAGGTATAGTGAAGAATCAATCCTTTAAGTCAATAACTATAATAGGCCATTCTTTAGGTATCAAAGAAGGCAAGGGCATTCCAGGCTGTAGAGAGCCCATTGGCTGGATAACTTTATTGATGGCTCTCAGGTCTGTAAGCATTCTCCATTTACCAGATTTCCTTTGATAACAAATACAGGTGAGTTCCAAGGGCTGGTAGATTCCTCCATATGTCTAGCATTTAGCTGTTCCTGAACCAGGTTTTCTAAAGCCTCTAACTTCTCAGAAGTCATAGGCCATTGTCTTACCCAGACAGGTTCCTCTGTTAGCCATTTTAGGGGTAGGGCTTTGGGTTCCTCTGTTTGTTTGGCACTTGTATTCTGTTTTTGTACAGCCTACATATTTGGTGTCTGTTTTGTGTGGTACTTTATAATATTTTTCCACAATCATGAGGTCGTTTATGGTTCCTATCTAATACTGGAGGAATGTTAATCTGTGCATTCCAATCCTGTAATAGACCACAACCCCATAAATTTATTGCTATATCAGCCATATATGGTCTCAACCTTCCTCTCTGTCCTTCCTGTCCTATACATTCAATCCATCCTGTGTTCTGTTTTACCTGAGACAGGGTTCCAATGCCTAAGAATTGAACATTTACCTCTTGTAGGGACCATCTAGGAGGCCAAGATTTATTAATTATGATAGTTACATCATCACCCGTGTCAACAATGTCTCCAAACAGCTGTAGGAATGGTGGCTCCTGGAGGCAGACTACCCGTTGACCTCTGCACATGTATGTCTCTCCCAGCTCTGCACAGGCCTGACCCATCCCTTCTATAAGACTATCCACAGGAGCCTGGAGGGGTGCCTGGTGGCTTGGAATCTGAGCAGTGTAAGTGATTTTCCAATCCAGTTGTCCCTGTTCAGTTTTATCACCTCTGACCCAGACAATGTTTCCCTGCCTGGATTCTCTGTCTGCCACATGCCCCTGCTGCTGTCTGATTGCAGCCACAAGAACCTTTACAAGAAGCTCACAGATTGTTCCACTCCTGCTCTTCACAGCTTGTCTTAGGATGGCAAGCCTAACCCTGGTCTCTGCTGCCACAGCTGCTTCATCCAGGCCATCCACTGCCTAGCCTGCATCTTTCCTGATCAGGACCTCGGGTACATTCTGAGGTTGGAGCTGTCACTGCTTCTTTAGCTTCTGTTCCCTCTGCCATCTGGGTAGTCACCTCAGGTCTCCTGGTACACTTTCCTGCCTGCACCCATAGTCCTTCTCATCCCCACTCCCAGTTCAGCTTTGAGCACCTACATGACATGTGCACTACATTCTCACTATCTTTCTGCTCATATTGGTTGTTACGCCGGTCTATAATGTTCCCATGGTTTCTCCCAGTCACCATCTCTCCACACCAGAAGGGGTGTGCTGCATAATCGCTTGAGGAGTCACTGTAATTTAGTTAGTTTGATGCTATTTATAGTCTGTTAGCCTTCAGAGCTAACAGTGTCTCTTTTAGGCCTGTGGGTTCATGGCCTCTGTCACAGCAACTTCATGCCCCTGTTCAATGTGAAAGCACAGTAAGCAGTTGTTTAGTGAGTACATGTGACTATGTCCCAACACAACTTTATGGGGCTGGAGGGCAGTTAAGAACACTTCCTGCTCATTTGGAGCACCCTAGTCCAGTCACCAGCAGCCACAACCACCTTTAACTCTAGTCCCAGGCAGGTGGTGGCCTCTTGCAGACACATGATTTAAAACCCAAGTAGCAGAAGCCAGAGTCAGGAGGACTTCTAGGAGTTTGAGGCTGGTAAAATTCCAGACAAGCAAGGATTATATGGTGAGATCCTGTGTCAAAATAAAATTTAAAAAATACATAAAAATTAAAGCTTGTTTAAAATCCAATAAAGAAAACTAGCTACGTGGGCCAGTGCGTGGGCTGCAGTCTGTAGTCCTGATCTGCAAAGCGTTAGCACACTCACCCTAGACTCTTGCCTGTGTGTCGTTACAGGTTTGTATCCCTGGGCCTCAGTTCCTTTTCCTGTTAAGTGGGCACCGTGTCCCTTTTCACACAGCAGCCACAGCTCAGAATATAATTGGTAACCTCCCCTAAGTACTTGCGTACGACATGGTTGCCAGGCCTCCTCGGACAATTTTTCCCGACCCTCTGGGGCAGGGGGATCCCCACAATCTCCAACAAGCTTTTATTGAACACCTATTGTGCACAAGGAATAAAATAGTGCTTCTCTTCTCCAGGAAGGAAGATGGAGCCAAGCAGGCAGTGGGGGCCGAGCAGATTCCAGATTCCAGGACTAACTTCCCATGAGTCAGGGCGCCTGTCAGTGGTTGCTCCGGTCCCTGAGGGGAAACAGTATCAACTGCCAAGCCAGACACCTGCAGGGGTGGTTCCCAGTGGCTTTCATGGGTTCCTCAGCCAGAGATTGCCGAGTGACACTCCAGGCCAAACACAGCCACACGTGTGTTTTTGGCCTGCCTATCTTGAGAATTAAGAGATTTTAGACGAAGCCAGGATTTCTGCTGTTTATAAGAAAAGAAAAATAAGAAGGTCTGGTCTTGCTTAGACTCAAATCCCAGCTGACAACATCTGGCCAGGAGCCAGGGCTGGAGAATCCTCCACTTACTGTCTTCCCACTGTCTTCTGCTCGAAGCTGTGCCTTGGCTGGGAGGTAACTCCGTGGGAGAGTGATTGCCTAGGCGCTGAGTGCTAGCCCTGCACTCAAAAAAGAACCAAAAGATTTTGTCACACACATTTTCCTCTCCGGCTGCTTCCTTTCCTGCCATCTTGGTTCCAAGATAAACCATGCTTGCTTATACAGTGTGAGCGACTGTGTATGAGTCCCAGGGGCAGGCGGTCAGAATTCTCTGTAATACACACAGGAATGGTATCACTGGTGGCCAGCAGCAGCTGAGTTAATAATTGATATTGTGCTTCCTTTTGTTGGGTTACATATTGCCCCAAATGTAGCAACTTTAATCATGATTTTCAGGCCCTGAGCTCAGAACAGCAAAGGAGTCTCACTGAATTAAAACTGGAACCAACACCATTGCCTGCAGAAATGGTTTGGAAAAAGCCCCCCTTTTCCCATTCTGCTCCAGAGGCCATCTGCATTCCTTGGCTCTTCCAAAGTTCACTCTCTGTGTGTTTGACCATGACCCTCCTGCTACCCTCAAAGATGGAAACCTGGCCCCATCTCCAGATCCCTGAATCTCCTTTATCCAGAAGGCCATGTTGAAATAGGTTCCCATGGGATGTGCAGAGACCTCTCAAAGGTAGGGGAAATGTTCTGTTCTTGTCCTTACAGGAAAACAGAGAACACCCACCTTCAAACAGCCAAAAGACACTGAACATGTAGGTACCTACAGAAGATAGCTCACCAGAAAGAATCACTTAATGAAAAGGAATCTGATTTATGCTAAAAATATTTAATTCTAGTAAATTATTTCTATGCAGGAATCTATTTCTCTTTACTATCTAGTATTCCTCTAGTCTCAGTTCATGTAAACCAGTGCTGGCTTTGGAGTTGGATTTGGCTTTCCTTCCCTAAATTCAAGCATGTTGTTAAGATTGAATTCACAGTTTCTGCCTTATATCAAGAAGCCAATTTGTGTATGGCAGAAGAAAACAAAATCTGGGGCCTCATTTGCTTATACACAATTTTCTCTCTAAAATCCTAATTTTCTCATATACATTTTAGTGCTTATTATGGCCTTTCCCTATATGCATACCTTAAAACTTGAAAATTTTACTTTGATATTGATGTTTAAGTTTTCTACGAGGAATAATAACAATTTCTAACAGCAATCCTGAACTCTCCGGAAAGAAGGGGCCCCACTTCGTCATTTCCACTTGACTCACCTGATGCATCTGGACTACAAACATCACCCTAAAACAAGTTTGAGACTGTTTTGCTCGAGACAACTCCTGACTAGCTAGATGTTATGGTGCACCTACTTATTACACCCTGGCCAGAATTTCAGATAGAACTCCAGTCAAGCATTTCCTGCCACACAGTGACTAGCTACATATGTCACAGCCAGTCCTGTTGAGAAATTTGGTTGCTAAAAACTTTCTTCCTACAGGATCCCATGGAGCAATCATCGTCCCATTTCAGCAGGAAGTAATCTTAAGATAATGACGCCCCCTTTCCCCACTCTTGGAGTTTAGGGATAATATTCATCTTTTCAGGGTTGGTTTTAGTTACTTAGGGTTGGGTGATGCTTAGACTTGGGTATCTCTTTTAGGCAGGGGTAGGGTATGGTTGGGAAAGGTATGGTTTAGATGGGATATAGGTAAACTTGCCTATCTTCTTACTATTTTAGTAACAATGAGATAATACAGCTTACATTGTTATAGATTCTTAAATGTGGTAACCTATGTAAAATTAAGTTTATATTCTCTTCCTGGAAGAATTGTATATTATGTTTTGTCACATTGTGTAAAATCTTTCTGTTTATGATGTTTTATGCACATTATTTTTAGCATATTCTATGTATGTATACTTTTACTTATGTCCAAGACATTTTGTATATTGATATAATTTAGGATATTTTTATCATTTTATCATTTTACACTTTATAGTTCTACCTCTGCTCTAGACATTTCTACTCTACCTCTGTTTTAGGGATTTACATATATATATATAGTTATATTGCTTAGGTATTTGTCCCTGCTTTACTTAGGGAAGTTTCAATCAGTTTTTTAGCTAAGTTCCTGAATATTACAGATTATCTTTACCCCTGTTTCCTATACCTATGAGATTAGTCAGACATAGATGCTTAATCTTCAGTCACTTCATAGACCTGCAGAACATGACATTTAAATGTTTTAATATTAGTATTCCATTGACATGAGACACTATTGCTCCTGACAGCACCGTGCACTTTCCCGAAAATATGTTGGACACTGTTGTCGCTCCTTCTGGAGTCCTTTCTCAATTCGGCTAATGGCCTCTTGGGCAAAGAACTGCTCCCCACCTCGACCACTGTTTTGGACGTGCGGTGCTATGTGCTTGCAGGAGACAAACATAGAAGACTGCTGAACCTCGCCAAGTCAGGGTAAGACAGCCTTTCTACCTCCCTGTTGTTGTTGTGGCCTGTCAAATACTCTTGGCCTTATCCAAAACTGGGTGTACCAATGTTGCTGTGAGAACTAGGGTGACTGACTGTCCAGGTAGCCTGCTGTTTCTGTCCTTGCTGTACCTTTTGGAAGTTGCCCATTTGCACTTCCTGTCTACCCCAGTATTGTTATTTTCCTTCTCAGGTCTTTGATGATGTTGAAGATTAAACTTTCACAACTATTATTCTCTCTTCCTAGTTAGATATATTAGGTACTAGACTTAAGCTTTCCAGCTTAGAACAACTCTATTGTAAACTCTGTTATGCCTTTACCCTAGGACTAGATAAGTAGGTCTTAAGTTTGTATGTTCTCGATTTTCCTTTTCTTAGAGCACACTTTTTATTCACTGTTTTGTATCAAACCTAAATCTTTTCTTTAGACTAAAAGGGGAATTGTAGTGAGATATTCATTTTGTCTGCATCTACGGCACTGACCACGCCCATTGTGGGTGGAGACAGGGACGGAAGTGACCTGGGGAACTAGGTCTGAGGAGGAGTCCAGGAGTGCTCTCTTGTTTGCAGCACAAGGACAGGAGAACATCTGGAGGCATCCTTGGGAGCAGGAACTGCTGGTGTTCATCTATGTTGTAAGTTATTTCTCCCTGAATAAACATCTATTTGGCCCATTTGTTCCTCCTGATCCCTATTGAATCACAATACACTTACATAGGGGTGTCCAGCCTGGCAGCCCAACACCACAGTGTGTAGGACCTCCTCCTGGCCATTCAGGGCAGCCTTGGTCTCCAGTGATGCCTGCACTGTTTGTCTACCATGAAGGTCCCCTTTAAGAGGAGGCTCTGAGGGACCAGGAGGTGCCAGGTGTGCCCGAGGTGCCGAAAAAAACAGGCTGCAGACATTAAGGCAGCTGGCAAGATCAGGGACAGCTGTGTCTTCCAGTCACATGTATCTAGTCCTAAACTCACAGAGAGTGACACTGGAGGGCTCATAGCAGCCGAAGCACTAAGATTTGCCCATCAAAGTCTGGCATGGGGCCAGGGAGATGACTCAGTGGTTAAAACGCTTACCACCAGTGAGAAGACCAGGGTTCAGAGTCCAGAACCCACACAAATCCCAGCTGGGTGTGGTGATTCGTTTCTAATCTAGCCTGGGAAGGGGCAGGTGGGACCCCAAAGGCAAATAGACATGTTGGAGAGCTTGGGCTTTGATTGAGAGATTCTGCCTTATAGAACAAGGTGGAAAATGACTGAGGATGATTCCTGAGATTAACCTGGGCCTTCTACATGCATGTGCACACACATGCCCCATACACATGTAAACATTCACCCACCGCACACACATACATGGAAAAAGACAAGGAAATAAGAAGCCTACTGTGGAGGCACATACCTGTAATCCTGATGTTTAAAAGCCAGAGACAGGTGGATCATGTGTTCTAGGCCCACCTGGACTACACACTGTAACGTTGTCTCAGCAAGCATACACATATATAGTTTGCCAGCCATCCCCATCTGCCATCTCACTACATCAGTGAGGTCAGCAGTTGGAATGGAAGCCCAGGACCACATCTGAAATCCAGGCTCAGTTCAGCTGGATGAACAACCTTGGATAAAGGACCTAATGTCCCATGCCTCAGTTTCCCCACCTTTAAAGTGGGGCAATAATGGCAGTCATCCTCAACTCCTGCAGGGCTGTCATTTGAGATGACTTCTGCGTATTAAGATCAAGCATCCCCTTCTTTTCTTTTTGGTCTCTGCCACTTTCCTTGAGCCTGGATCAAGGCTTGGCACATAGCACATGGAGCAAACACCAACCAACATGGACAAATGAGCTCTCTGTCAACTCTTGGCGTTGCTGCTTTTTCATATTTCACAGTTCTGATAGAGGAGGCAACTCTCCCAAGATCTCAGAGTGTCAGGACCTGGGTTCTAGAAGGGATCTGCTTCTTCTAACACTTCCTATTTCCTGAATGAACTGGAACTTTTGACCCTTCTGCCTCTGAGTGCTGGGATTACAAGCATGTGACACTAGACCTGGTTTAAATTACTGGGGACTGATATAGCCCTCCATGCAGGCTAGCCAAATACTATCAGCTGAGGCACAACCCAAGCCTGAACAGCTTTCAACCAGCCGTTCTACAGTAATGCACTAAGATTCCTGGGAGCAGCTCTCAGGCTCAACCAAAAGCAGCAGACTCCCATTCATACCTCTGCCAACTGATGGAGCCCCTGGAAGGAGCTTCAGGGCTGGTGGCCTGTCACCATGGGATCCTTTTGAATTGTAGTACAGTTTCTTTAGAAGCGCCTGAGATCCTCCACACTGGAGGAATGGTATTGTGGACATCCCTAGGGGTGATGGCTTCAGGGAAGGGCACATACCTGAGGAGCAGTGTTCCCCACTTCTGGTATAACGTCTTGCCTTGCTGCCTCTGCTCCATCTCTCCCTCCAGCTGCAGGCCTCAAGGCTGGCCCAGGACACCAGTCCCCAGGACTGTGAGCAGCACCTGGGTCTTTGGGGGCTGTGATGAGAACAGAGCTTAGGGGGGTGAAGGACCCACTGCTAGGGGAAAGCCGGCAGCTGACCCTCATACACAGAGAGACAAAGGCTGCCTCCTACCACCTGCACCCTGGGATTGACTGCCAGAATGGCTACTGAGCCTGATGCAGCCTATGGCCAGCCCACACAGTCCTCAGGGCCAACCACCACGCTCTACCTCCCAGGCCCCCCTCCCTCCCACCAGCATCAGGAACTTCTGGGCTAAGGAAGCAGAGCCTGCTCTCCTTTACCCTACAGTGTACACTAATATGCCTGTTGTCTAGAAGAAATTGATGTTCAAGGAGGCCCAAGGTCACAGGCCAAACAGAGAGGGGGAAGGGGACCCAGGGTCTCCCAACTGCAAGGGCCACCTGGCACTGGCCTTCTCTCTCTATATGCGTGTAGGCTGCTGTGAGGCTCAGCTCCTGTCAGGGCTCTTTAGCCAGCAGTGCAGGACCTTCCTGTCCTGGCTGTTCTCCAGGCTGATTCAAGCTCACTCCTACTGTGGATGAGGTCTGGCATCAAGGCTGTCACCATGGAAACCTGCAAGGAGGCCAGGTGAATGAGCAGGGCCTTTGAGCCATTTATTCCCCCCTGCTAGCTGCCCTGCATTCTCTTTTCTACTTGGAGAACTTCTCATCCTTCACAGCTCCTCCAGCCAAGTCTGTCTGTGCAAAGCCTCCAGTGGGAGGAGGAGGGTGGGATGGCTCTCCCTTATAGGACCCTAAAGAAAACCCTTTCTATAACTCTGAGCCAAGCAAGTACAACTACCTCCTCTTTGATTTAGGGTGAAACTATTATCTTGCTAGGACCATCTCTTAGCAGACACCATCTCTGAATTCCAAGGGGCACATTCTGGCAAGTAGCTTCTGCTCCCTGGGTCACCCTGTGGTCACCAGAGCCTGGAGGAACAGGTGTAACTCTGGCTTGTATTGGGGTTGGAGGAGGCCTATGACCATGGTCCTTCCTCAGGCCCCAGCCCTCAGTCCCCAGTCCCCAGCCCAAGCCTCATACATCACCCTCTACCCCAGACTGAACACTCTCAAGGCAAAATTGGGTAAGGCCAAATGCTGGACTCCGTGATGGGGCTTCCCCATGTTAGCTTCTCCAACCAGCTGTTCATGTGGAAACTACAGTGTGCCACTTATCCTTTCTTTAAAACCCATCCACTGCCACTGTGCAGCAGGCCCAGCCTCTCTGGAACCTGGGCTCATCTAAGTTACCATCCCCACCAGCTGGTGGCCTTAGGAACCAGCTGCTATCTCTTTCTCACACTCCTACCCTAGCTGTCCCTGACACCCAGCCACCTCCTGATATCATCAGGAATAATTCACCAGTGTTGTCTACCCAGGGATGCCCCAGAGGGCACCGTGCTGCCCCAGAGGGGACCACACTGTCCCAGAGGGCACCACACTGCCCCAGAGGGGACCACACTGTCCCAGAGGGGACCACACTGCCCCAGAGGGCACCACACTGCCCCAGAGAGCACCACACTGTCCCAGAGGGGACCACACTGTCCCAGAGGGCACCACACTGTCCCAGAGGGGACTGTTTTGTCCAGAGAGGACTGTGATGCACAAGAAGAAATCAAGTTGCCCACAAGGGCTGTGGTGGGTTGGACCCTCCCTCATCCTGCACTGCTCCAGTAAAGAAAGGGCTTGGAGCAGGATTTTCTGGGGCAGTCTGGGTGACAGCGCCTGTCCTTACCCTGCCATACTTCTGTTCATGGCATGGTGAGAGAAAGACCCTTCACTGAAGTCTCTGAGTAATGTCAGCTGCTCCCTCAAAGCTGTCACTCTAGTGGCCTAATGTCTGCAAGGAGCCATCTGACCCACCCACACACACACACACCCCAGAAGCTGCTAAGCAAAAATATAGGATCTGGACTCTCTTTATGGAGTCTCTTTTTAGGTTCTTTTGGTGACAGTTCTGGTAACTTTGGCTGAGTCCAGTCCCTGTATCCAGTTTTCCCTGTGTGTAGGAGGTGTCAGCAGCAGGGAACCCAGCTCCTGTGCAAGTAATGACAGGAGGAGGCAACAAGACACAGGGCTTGTCTAGGTTAGAAGAGGCCCTTGTTCTATCTACTCTCAGCCTAGTACACACACACACACACACACACACACACACACACACCCATGTGTGTGCAGGCACAGATAGGCACATATGCACACATGTACACACATACACAGCACATACACAAATATTCACAAACACTGTCTTAGGGTTTCTATTGATGTGATAAAATGCCAAGACCCAAAGCAACTTGGGTAGGAGTTTGTTTCCTCTTCTGAGTCTCAGGCCACGTGCCATCACTGAGGGAAGTCAGGACAGAAACTGTAGGTAGGAAGCTGGAGATGGGAACTGGAGATGGAAGTGTGAAGGAGTGCTGCTTGCTGGCTTGTTCCTGGTGGCTTGTTCAGACTGCTTTTGTATATCATTCAGGACCACCTGCCCAAGGGCAGGATCATTCACAATGGGCAAGGACCTCCCCCGTCAATCACTAATTACAAAAATGCACTGTAGACTTCCCTACTGGCAATCTGGTGGAGGCATTTTGTCAATTAAGTTTAATTTGTGTAAATTTGACAAAAAAAAAAAAAACCAAGCTGTATACACGCATGCATATGCACAAGCAAAGACATTCATACACTTGCACGTACAGGCATGTGCATGAGATGACAGGGGTGCAACCACGTGGTGGCTTCAGTGTGCACCTGGATCTTGACTTCCCTGTCAGGGCCCTGGCTCCTGCAGGTCATACTGCCACCAAATCCTTGAGGGTCCAGGCCCTGGCCAGTGTCAGCTCTGAGACAGCCTGGAACATGGCCCAGTGTGGCCAGTTGAGCCTGTGAGCTGCAGATGCTGTGAGTCATTGGCTGTCCAAGTTCAAGGTTCCTGCAAGAGCACAGAGGGAAGCTATTGTGTGGGGCAAGAAAGTGATTGGCAGGTACCAGGAGGCCACGCTACACAGTCTCATCACAGCCATGCAAAGATGGGAATGTGGCTTTTGGCAAGCACTTGGACTGTAGTGCATTCGCACCTGTCAAAACTCACACAGGGCACCCTAGGGATCACTGTGTTCCCTTCTAGTTAACGAAACAGGTTGCAATGCTTGGGTGAGGGACTGATGTCTTCAAGGTCTGTGAATCTTTTACACTACAGTATGACCTATAAAGTCACCTATAAAGTTCATGTCTGAGAACTGAAACTGTTAAAAACAAACCCTAAATATAGAGTGTTTATGAGGGTGCTACGGACTGTAGATGTCAGATGATGACCTTGTGTCGAGAAAGGGGTCATGACAACTATAGTAAAGATGAGGCCTCCTGAAGGCTGCCCTTAAATCAATATAGCTGGTGTACTTATAAAAAGAAGGGAATGTGGGCCCAGAGACACACAAAGAATGACAAGTGACAGTGACACAGAGATTGGCATGAAACAGCTGCAAACCAAGGAACAAGCCTTGACAGCCTCCTCCCGAAGCCACGGAAGAGCTAGGAAGTGCTCTCAGGGTCTAGCAGAGCAGAGCAGGGCTCCGATGGCCCTTTGACAAGCACAACCTTCAGGGCTACAAAAGGCTTTCTGTTTGTAAGCTCCCCTGTTAGTGACCATTTGTTATAGTAGCCATTGGAAACTAGTGCACCTTCCCGGAAGCTACTGGAAGGCACATTCTATATGAACCATCAGAGAGGATTCTGGGAAAGTTGCTGAAAGCCCTAGGAATTATTAAAAGGAAGGAAACAGAAAACGTAATCAAACACGAAAAGGGGAAATTTAGCCACTGTTCCTACACATCTTGCCAGGAAGATGTGTACACGGTCGCACTACATAAACACAGAACAGCAGCAAACAGCTCTTTCTGGAGGATGAGAGGAAATGGATATTTGGAAAAGGGCCCTTGTGAGAATTGGATTCTCCTTTCCTCTCAAGAATGCCTTCTGAAACACAATGGCAGCAAGACCTTGTTGTTTTTAAATGAGTATCTGAAGAAATAGCTGAGACAATTCACACTAGTTACTATCAGGAACAAAGCTTAGGGTTGGAAGACAGGCAGATAAGCTTTACTGTTAAAAATGCACTTCATGGAATGAAGATTTAAATGGCAAGCAGGCTACCAACTGAGCTTCATCCCCAGCCCTGTATAAAACTGGGGCATGGTTATGCGCACCTGTAATCCCAGCCCTTGGGAAGCAAGGTCATACTCAGCTCTATGAGAAGTTTTAGGTCAGACTGACTGACCTATGTAATATTTATCTCAAAAAAAAAATTAAAGCACTTTAAGTACCTCTCTGGTCATAATATGAGCCCCCAGGCAACACTAAACACTGTGGGACAGTAGGCACAGTCATGGGTGGCTGTCTCCCAGCACACTTCCCACCTTGGGGACTCAGAGACCCCACTCCTACTCCTCCTGTGTCTCAGGAATATTGACAACAGGGCACAGACAGTGTGATCTCCACCATCTGGGGCAATTGTGTCACCTCGGCAGGTCACAGCCTGTTAAGGGGGATGAAACAATACTGAGTTAGGCAGGAGAGTAGTGATATATCCCAGGTGACTGGGCATGCCTTACTTTCTAGAACTTTCAGCTCTCTAAGTCTGTCATGCAACCAAAATGCACACTGCTAAGTCATGCTACAGGACCCCAAAATGCCTATGCTAGGCAATCCACAGCCACTGCTCCAAGCCCCTCCAGCCCAGGCCTGGGGATTGGAGGAAGATGAACTTCTGATAAATCTCTCCTCACTGGGCACTCAAAGGTAGAGGTAGGTCAGAGGTGGTGGTGACAGTGCAGGTCAGAGGTGAGGGGTACCTCATCTGGAAACAGGATCTTTGTATCTGGAGGCATTAAAAGGTTATTAGCTTGAATCCAGAATGCTAGGTATCCCCTAAAAAGAGGCAATTTGAAATGACCTACAGATGGATCACAGTTTGACCAAAAGAGGAGAAAGCCATCTCTGGGAATTCTGCAGTTACAACCCAACAGATCTGGGAATATAGGCTCCTCAGAGCCTCCCCAGAGCAGCCCCTCTCTCCTGCTTCATGTTCCCTACTGGCCTTCAGGACTTAATGGGGGTACACTATGTTAAGTCACCCAGTTCTGAGAACTTCAGTCTGACATCAGGAAACTTGGAGTGGCCTGTTTAACTTGTTCTAATATCTACTGTAAACTTGTGAAAACTTCTATTATTGTTCTTTTAAAGATTTATTATCTGTCTATATGCATGTATCTATTGTGTGCATGTATTTATTGTGTGCACATATTTATTGTTGCACTATCTATTGTGTGCATGTACATATTTATTGTGTGCACGTATCTATTGTGTGCACATATCAATTATGTGCATGTATCTATTGTGTGTATATGCACACACATGCTGGTTTCCATAAAAGCCAAAAGAGGGTGTCAGATCCCCTGTACTGAAGTTATGGCAGTTGTGAGTCACTGGGTGTGGGTAATGGTCCTCTGCAAGAGCAGCAAGCACTCTGAATTGTTGAGATTCCATGAGTTTTTCACATCAGTGCTGGTGGGGGTGCTTTGTTGGACCAGGACACTAGCTGGGACAGGGAGACCTGGGGTGGGAGTAGGGCTGATGCAAGTTGCCAAGATTACAAAGCAAACCTTGAGGTAACAGACATCCCTGTCATCAAGTACCAGCTCCAAATGGCCCACGTGTGCACTCTTGAGAACCTCCATCTTACCTGGGGACAAGGCCAAGTTCAGAGGCCAAGGCTCCACCTTCAGCCCATTTTCTATCCCCTTAGCCATCAAATGACCCCATGGGTGAGTGTGTGGCAGGAACACTGCCTACATTGCAGCTGCCAAGGGTGACCAGGGAGAGGGCTGTACTCACCGTCCAGCTGAATTTTCTTTTTGGGGTGCAGTAGCTTGAGCCAGCACTTCCTCTGGGGTACACTGTAGCTGATGTCCACCCTAACATCCCTGGCCCTTTTGACTGGGGTGTACCCATAAAGAGGTGGGCTGTGTCTTCTTCAGGAAGCTAGCTGTCCTTCTGCAAACACAATGGGATTCTTCTTCTGAAGCAGTACCTCCTATCCTTGCAGGAATAAGCCCATGAAGCATTTCCTAGGTTCTGAACAGCAGCATGGGAGAGGTGGGTTTTCAGGACAGTCTACCACGGGACTTGATTTTCTCTAGGTGTTGGAGTCCCAGGCTTTGTTGCATGCTAGGCAAATGCTCTCCCACTGAGCTACACTCAAGCCTCTCCAGGTCTTGATTGACAGGGCAAATGACCAGATTGGAGCTTCTGCAGTACACAACTAAAGCAACTTAGCAATGTTGCCTCATCCCAAACTAGCCCTGTGCAGGTCCCTCCTCTTTCTCATGCTTTGCTATGCACAGAGGACATCTGTAACCCTCAGAACACAGTCCTATGCTCTGGAGTCAAAACTCTACCTACCATCTTGTGCTTGCTGCTACCAACCCTGCTCCAGAATCTCTGAGGCCAAGGTGAAGCAAGGGTCAGCCTCTATCTTTCCTAGCCTTTTCACTTCTCCTCTGGCCCAAGGGCCTTTGCTCAAAAACTTCCTTTACCACAAGCCTCTGACCGCGAAGTTCTGAGAAAAGCAGCTTTGAGCTCCAGCTGCTTCTGCACCCAAAGCCAGGGCTGGGGTGTGTCTCTGTGGGACACTGCAGGCGTTGCACACATGCACAAGGCCCCAGCTTCTCCCCTATACTGCAAAAGAGTCAAGTAAAATACCACAGCTCTGCTCACTCATTTAACACTTCTGAAGCATGGGGAGCCCTAGGTATGCAAGGCTCCTGCCCCTGGGGGCTGACACCCAGAGTTGGAGGCATACAACAACCAGACACAGAACCACATAAGAGAGCAGCCATGTGGGTACATGAGTGGTCCTGGAATGATATGTGTTTTATGTCGGGTAGTAAGGGACAGGCTACCTTTGATGGCATGTGAAGAGAGAATACAGAATATGAGGTTACCTGGCACTGGAAGAAAGAGTGTCTCAGGCACAGGAAAGAGCCATTGCAAAGGTCTGGGCACAGGAATGTGCTTGACACATGAAGTCAGAGTGAAAGCTTGGCATTAGACAGAGCCAACACTTGCAGAGGTCCTGCAGCAGCAAGAAGACAGCTCAAAGCCTCAGAGTTGAAACCTGTGTCTTTGTGGCCAAGTCCTTGATGCTGATGTGCATGGGGAGATCCACAGCCAACTGGGAGGGAGGGGGCCATTGCACATTAACCACCTGGAAATGGAAGGTGTAGGCAGCTTCTAGAAGCACAGCTGCAGTCCTGGGTCTTGCTTCTTCAGAATCAAATCCATGAACACAGGTGCTGAGAGCAGGGAGGGCTGACCAGGCTTTGGCCAGGCCACATTAGTGCACAGCTGCCAGCCCCAGGCTTGGGACACTGCAAAGACAGGAAGATGAGTGACAGTTTCAGTTAGCAGAGCTCAGGCTGTGGGCCCAGCCACCCATATTAGCATTTCCTTCTGAGAACCAGTGCTGTATAGACACTGCTCCTGAAAGACAGAACTGAATAGGTCAGGACTCCTCAGCCTCAGCAAGCTGTTGGCATGAAGCCCAGTAATCTGAGAATATTATATACATTATTCAGTGTCCGATAGCATTCCTGGTCCTTACCAATCAGATGCCAGGAATTATCATCAATGCAGTTGGAGACACCTGCAATTTCATTAGCCATTCCCTTAATTGCTACCCCCCATCAATCCAGGGGTGGTGTAGAAGGCAAAAAAAAAAAAAAAAGTCCAACCATACTGAGAACTACTGGTGTAGACTTTCATTATTTGTAATGATTTGTTTCTGTGTGTGTGTGTGTGTGTGTGTGTGTGTGTATGTATGTATGACCATGTGAGTGAAGGTACCCAAAAAGAGGGTGTCTGATGCCCTAGAGGCAGAGTTACCTCTAGGTGTGAGCTTTCCACTGTGGATTCTGGGAACCAAACTCCAGCAAGGGCTCTTGACCACAGAGCTGTCTCTCCAGCCCCACGAAGATTCTTTTTGTTTTGTGTGAGACATGATTTCACTCTGTCATCTGGCTGTCCTGGTACTCAGTCTGCAGAGCAAATGGCCTCAGACTCACAGAGATCCACCTGCCTCTGCCTCCCAAGTGCTGGGATTAAAGGTGTGTGCCACCACATTCAGCTCCTGGACCATTTTTTTTCTAATAAAATTATTTTTATTTTAAGCTATGTAAACATCTTCCTCTAGAATATACCAAAATGACTCGCTTATGGGGTTTATAGTTTGGGATACACACAGCTAGTATAACAATTTCATTTCTATTGTGCAGAGCTGTAATGTAAAATATAATGTAAAATGTAATGTAAAAATGACTTATAGGATGTGTTTTCCAGAAAGCAGGTACCTCGACAGTGATATGCTGAAGGGACTCTCCTGCTGAAGCCTGTGTGATGGAAAGAGCACTCTAGCTGGAATGCCTCAGAGTTCTGGAGGGAGTCTAGTTTCCACTACAAAGCCACCAGGATTTGATCAGTCGCCTTTAGTTTTATCTAGAATGGCTTGACTGTGGGTAAAATGCTTTTATACAATTTTTGTCGATTTCAGAATGGGAGACAATTTTGATCAATGGCAAGTCCCAGTTCCCAGTTCCCTTCATGGCTTGATGAGGTTCCTTGGCAAAGAAAGCTACAATGCTGGTGGCAAACTTCACAATGACTGTGAGACACTTCTCAATGTCATCCTTCTATTCCAGAACTCTGTTCATGCTACTCACTGAATTGGCATAATTCTGAAAAACTCCAAAAAGATGGACATAGTGTCTAATCCAAGCTTGCATTAGTAAATACATATAACCCCTTTCCCCCTTTCTCCAGTGCAGGCAAAGCCCTGGCATCCCCATCAGCCAAGTCTCAATTTCCACTCAAATCCCCCCAACAGTCACCCTGTGCAAGAGAAAGCAATGCCATCCGCAAGTCTAGATGTACCCAAGGCTGTGTCTTGGCTGGATCTCTTTTTAGATCTTCTCTGCAAATTCTTAATCTCTCTGGTTTCTTTGTTCAATGAGTTTTCACCTAAGTCCCTTCATGGCCCACAGGTCATTTGTATCAAGCCAGGCTGTTGAGTTTTGTACACTGAGAGCCACTTCCTCCAGGAGACCTGTGAGGGCTTCCCTCTGAGCTTCCTCCTTGGGTGTTCCCAGAGGTGTGCTGTCTTCCCCTACATTGTTGAACTTTTGTTCTTTTGGTGAGAATGTCTGAGATGATTATTTCATCCACACCTTTGTGCAAGACTACAACGTTCAAGGATGGATTAAAGGTAGGGTAGGGTAGAGCTCACTGCTGACTGGGATCATCTTTGGATAATTTCTTGGTTTGAGTGAATCTTAGTTACTTTTCTGCTGCTGTGAAGAGACACCATAACCAAGACAACTTATAAAAAAAGTATTTAATTTTGGGGCTCACAGTTCCAGAGTGTTCACAGTCATCATGGCAGCAGGTAGGCAGGCATAGTGCTAGAGCAATAGCTAAGAACACGGCAAAAGGAGAAAGTGACAGGGAGTGGAGGGCAGGGAGTAGGGACAGAATGCAGTAGTCACAGGAGAGGAGTCACAGGTAGGGATTGGACAGGAACAGTGGGGAGAGGACAGTACCTTGAGAAACTTGATGGCAAGTTCAGCCAAGTGCAGAGACCAGCACCTCCTGTGGCCCCCAGAGGCCCGCAGCCCAGGAAACTTAGTTCATGCCCAAACATTTTGACACTCAGCTGGCAGCTTGGTTCCATCTTGCCCTAGACCACTGGGCTACCTGAGAAGAAACCAGAATGGAAACAGAGAAACTTAGGGCGAGCAAGGCAAAGCTTCTGGAGCAGGAGGAAGAGTGGGCTGCTAGAAAGGTCAGGGCGTGGGGGGCCCCAGCCCACCAAACACACTCTGCTACACGTATTCTTTGACATGCATGGTAGTGCCCGTGGCCTAGTGCAGACATGCCTTCCTGAATGAGCTGTGATGAGCCAGCTCTGAACCGCAGCTGCTTTTCCCTGGTTTCCCCTTCAACATCTCCTTCTAGAATCCCATTCAGCTACCTGAACTGCACTCTCGTCCATGATGGTCTCCTCCTCCCTCATCATTCCTCATGCTATGACATGGACTTCTTTGAAGACAGAAATACTAGGGTGACCAGAGCCAAGAGAAACTGCCAGTGTGGTGGGTGGCTGTTCTGTGTACCACAGTCCCTGCCCTCCCTGTTGTCTTGCCAGTATGGAGATCAAGTATCTGCTGTTATTCTCTTTGTCTTAGTCAAATCTTCTTGGGATGTGGGTATGAAACATGAGAAGATAACAGACTATGGAGACTATGTTCTAAGACAAAAATATTTATTTTGTTTTTGTTAAACAGTGTCCCAAGTAGCCCAGACAGGCTCCAACCCACAGTGAGGCTGAGGCTTGCCTAAAAAATCCCTCCATAGTCTAAGTGCTAGGGTTACAGGCACATGCCACCATGCCCAGCTAGGAAAAACAAAACAAAACAGTGTTTATTACTAACCCACCTGGGCTTTGGTTAACATCTGGTCTATGTATAAACATGTCAGTACACACCCAAGCCACCCACATTGCAGGCTCTCAGATGTACACAGAAATGGCATTTTACAAGAGCAAATGCTGGAGGCAGAGTGAGTACCCATCATGCTCCCCACCCTCCAGAATGCACATGAAACCCAGAGTCTCTGCTAAGACAGTAACTAGCAATGGGACCTGATCACTCAGATGAAGACAGGCTTCCAATTACAAAGCACATGCCACTCATAGCATGACTTTTCATTTTATCTGTTGATAGGATCTCATGTAGCCCAGGCTGCCCAAAAACTTGCTGTGTAGCTGGACTGACCCTGAACTCCTGAGCCTCCGGCCCCATCTACTGAGTGCTGTGATTGCCCCTATGTCTGGTCTCATGTGGTGCTGGGGATCCAGAGGTGGGGGTAGGGGGTTGTCAGTGTGAGGCCAGCCTGGGCTACATAGTGAGATTTTTTTTAACTCAAATAAAATAAAACAATTTTTAAAATAGCATAGGTACTGGGGAGGTAGCTCAGTCAATAAAGCACTTGTCATAAGCACCAAGAACTGAGTTTGAGTCTCCAGCACTCAAGAAAAACATAAAGCAAGCATAATAACAGTATGCCCTAATCCCAGTGCTTGGGGAGATACAGTCAGGAGAGCACCTGGGGCCAGCCAACCTAGTGGAATGGGTGAGCTCCAGGGGAAGTTAGAAACCGTATCCTAAAAGTAAGGTAGAGGGGCTGGAGATATGGCTCAGCAGCTAAAAGCACTGGCTGCTCTTGCAGAAGATCCAGGTTTAGTTCCCAGCCCCCACATGGAGGCCAACAGTTCCAGGGGTACTGACGCCCTATTCTGACCTTTATGGCTATTGCACACACATGGTGCACACACATAATACAGGCAAACACTCAAATATAAAATAAAAAAAATTTTTAAAAAGGTATAGACATGATGGAAAAAGATACTCAATATTAACATACACACACACAAATATTCACATCCACTTGCACACACATACTGTACAAGTACACACATGCATGCACACACATGCAAACATGCAAGCACATACATTTCAAGATCAAGATCAAGTTCTAGGACAACCAGGGCTACACAGAGAAACCCTCTCTCAAAAAGAAAAAAAGGAAAATAATCCAATAAAATAAGATGAGCCTAATATTTGAATATGCATTTCACCAAAGAAGACACCTGGATAGCAGATAAGCCCATGAAGAACTGTCCAGAAGGCTCAGGCACTTGCAGCCAAGCCCGATGACCTCCATCCACCTGGTGGAAGGAGAGAACCAACAACTACAAGCTGTCCTCTGACCTCCACACACATTCTGTGACATGTATATGTGAGTGTGGGCACACATGAGCACACACATGTGCACACATTCGTAAAAAAATCCATAAGGCTGAGCATTGTACACACCTTTAATCCCAGCATATGGAAGGCAGAGACAGGCAGATATCTGTGAATTTGAAGCCAACTGATCTACACAGTAAGACCCTGTCACCAAAAGAAAAAAGAAAAAAATACATAAAATAAAATAATAAATAGGTTTGTCACCATTAGTCATTAGGGAAACACAAAATAAAGTAAGATACTAGCCTGGCAGGATAGAGCAGGCCTGAAATCCATGCACTAGAAGGCTGAGGCAGGAGAATCATGTGTTTGAAGGTAGCCATGAGCTGAAGAGTGAGTTCCAGGCCACCCCAACCTGTATGGAGGGTTTGAGGTCAACCTAAGCTACATAGTGAGACCTTGTCAAAAAAAGAAAAAAGAAAAGAAAGAAAAAAGAAAAAAGTCTGGGATAACTCAGTGGTAGTGGCACCTAGCATGGGGAAGGCCCTGGGTTCTACCCCCAGTGCTGGGCAGGGGCAGCTCACAGCCATGTGTGAATGAAACAGAGCAAGAGTGAGTGCAAGCTTTAAATACATGTTGCAATTTATATAACATCTGAGAAAGTGCCAAGCAGTCTACAGTGGTCCACAGCTTCTCAGTAGCTCCCCGGGACAAGAAGGAGTATGATAGAAAATGAAAACGCTTGTAAGATGGGCATGGTGGTCCTCAACTGTGATCCCATCAACAAAGAGGCTGAGGCAGGAGGATTGTAAGTTGGAAGCCAGACTGAGCTACAGGGTAAAAGTACCTCAAAGAACACAAAAAAAGACTCCCATGAACATGACAGAGTCATCAGCTTTTTGGTGAGGGTGACTCCAGTAATCTGAGATCAGTGTGTATGTGCATGTATGCATGTGTGTGTGCAGTGAGTGTGTGTGTGCATGTGCGCACGCATGCCTATGTGTGTGCTCTCCACTTTATTCTTTGAGAAGAGTCTCTCACTGAAGCTGGAGGGAGCATCCTGGTTGGTCCAGGCTAGCTAGCCGTCAAGCACCTGTCTCACTATCCCAGCACCGGGGTTGTGGATGCCTCTGAACCAACTTTACAAAGCTAATTTTAAAAAAGCAGGAGTCATTGGCACCATTGGAAGTTAGACTCTGGGTTACCTTGGTTAGGGATGGGCACTGACTAGAAGAGAGTGCAGAGGGCTCCCTGGGGTGTTGGCCTCACTGGTGCACAGAAATGGACACATATCCAGATGGGACTTTGGGACTTTTCCGTGTAGAGGCTACACTTAGACAAACACCTTTTCAGCTCCAGGCAGGCCCAGCCAGTTGGAGTCCACAAGGGATGCATGGGCAGCTATGGTCTTTGCATGCTGGCATCTGGGTCACTGGGTGGGGGATGGGGTGGTCAACACACCAGACATTACTTTCTCCTGGAGGTCCTTCATCCTTCTGGATCTTTCTCCTGCAGTCAGAGCCATCCAGGCCTGGCTTTGGTCCTGAAGGGTTTCCTGGCTCATCCTCTCTCTTTTCTTCCTGCCTCCAGAAGGAGAGATGATGTCTTTAGCATTCTCCAACTGGAGTCCCATCTGGAAAGAGAAACCAGAGAATGTAGAACCCAGTCACACAGGTAGTCAAGGGCTGTGGGACTGGGAGCAGGACCCTGGGAGGCTGGTCTGGAGCACTCAGAGCTCCCTGGGGGCCACCCGGGCTCAGGAAATGGCACAGCTTTGAATTTTTCAGGCAAAATTTCCTATGGAGTCTTGGGGATCTTCAAATGGCACCTCTTCTGGGCAGCCCTCCTTCTCACATCCCCCTCCCAGCCCATATGTATCACACCCCCACCTGGGTTTCCAGCACATAGCAACAAGGTAACACCCAGACCCTGTTGTGGAGTCCCTTTGAGGGGCATGGGGACTCAGGAATTACCCATGAGGCATCTACTAGCCCGGATGAGTCCCAGATAAACAAATGGATCCTCTCTCTGACTGCCCTCCCATCTGTCATCTGTCATCCCGTTGACTGACCTCTTCTCTTTCCTGCACATGTATAAGCCATCCACCCACCTACACAGACATCTGCTCTCCCTTCTCTCTACCCCTTCTCCCTTGCCATCCAGCTATCTTTGATGGTGTTTGAAGAAAAATCACAGGGGGTGGCATCCACCCCCAGCTGGCAGTGTCTGGGTGACAGGCCCTGGCCTCCTTCAACCAGAAAGGGCTGGGAGAGCATAGAGCACATGTCCTGAGATGGACTCCCAGGCCTTGGGGCCAAATGTCAGGACACCACAGCAACCCACAGGACACCAGCCTCAGAGGTCTTCCCTCTGTGCTGCCTGGAGATTGAGAGGGTGAGCTAGATAGAAGGATGCTTGGACAGATGTATGGCTGTATTCATGGGCAAGTTGCATGGGTCAAAATATGATAGAATGAATGTTGAACAACGGAATCAAGGGAACAGGTGGACAGATGAGTGGACAGATGGGATCACTCCTTGCCCTGCCTCCAGGATAGACCCTAGGGAGTCCACAAGCCCAGCACTCTTGGCCGGGCCAGCACCATGGACAGTGAGGTTTGCTGTGGCAGAACAAGGGAGGAAGGAGCTGGGAGAGGAGAGGAAGGTCCTCTCCAGGTTGGCGCCCAGGGAAAAGAGGATCCTGGGAACTAGAAAGTGAGGTTATACCCACAGTATGTGCTGCCCCAGGGAGGGTTAAACATCATATCCTCCACCTGATGAAGGCTGAGGAAGATGCCAGAGCACCCCTCCATACCCTACACTCCCTAGGATGGCTGAGGTGGTTCAGGGACCTCAGCTACAAGACTCTGGCAGCTTTCCCCACTCCTATAGGGAGACCTAGCACAGGCCCTTGTGCAGCCCTCTACTTTTTGGGACAGGTTCTCACTAAGCTATCCAGGATGGCCCTGAACATTTTCTATGTCACCCAGGCAAGGTGTGTCCTTGGAGATTGGAGCTCTGGGGTCCCCAGGCCTTGTGGCCCTAGGCGAGCCGTACTTGTGTGCAAGATGACATCAGAGTAAGATGCGTGTTTCCAGGTCTCCATCTGGAACTGCTGACTGAGGATGTCTTTGGGGATGGAATCCCTAAGGTCATGTTTCAGAGGATCATCTGTCTCCAGCAGCTGCAGGATGTGGCTCCACATAAAGGAGCCCACTGGGGCAGAGTGGCAGCAACAGGCACACAGTTAGTCACAGACCAAATCTCTCTGACTCAACCCAGCCTGCCACACCCCCATGCCAAGGCTGCTCAGTACCCTGCAGCCTGAAGGTAACAGGAGTAGGATCCAGCCTATGTATGGATTCTAACAAGTTTCCCTAAAGGCAAAGGAAAGTTGGATGCCTTGACTTGAAAGTCAGACCCAAGTCAGAGCCATAGTTCAGTTCCAGGGATGCAAGCTGTGTTACCTCAAGATGTTGCAACCATCTCCCTACCTCATCTGTAAAATAGGGATATCAAGCCACATTTCAAATCCTCATTCTACCCAGAGCCTCTTAAAACCTTGTGTATATGCAGGTACATATGTATGTGCATGCACGTGGAGGCCTAGGCAAAGTTCTCACTTTTCTCAGCGAGCTTAAGAGATCCACCTGTATTCCCTCTGCAGCACTGATTACAAACATGTGACCACATACCGTTTCTATGTGGCTCTGGAGATGGAATCCAGGTCCTTGCATTACTTAGCAGGTGCATTACTGGCTGGGCCACCCCAGGCCTCACTTCTGTGACTTACGAGTACTGGGAACGCTCACTCTAGCTTTGGGCCTGGCGCTCCTCATCTATGAAATGAAGTAACATTTCTCAAGGGGCTGTTGGCAAAGGTCAGTCCAGGCCAGAGCCAGAACCAGAGAGTCTAATTATCTCAGAGCATTATCTCAGAGCAGACAAAGAGGTGATGTGCGGTCCATGATAGACTCACTGCCAGGGTCCTGCAGGGCTGAGATGCTATGGGTGCGTGCGTAGGGATATCAGCAGAATGGGAACTCAGCATAAGACAATGTAAGCTCCCAGAAGGCACAGCTAGAAGTTTCCCAAACATCCGACAATGGGACAGGCCTGACTTGGGGGGAGGGGACAGGGAACCCATTTATCCCACTGGGTAGCGTATAGCATGTCATCTTCAGCCCCTGGCTGATCCCTTAGAAGCTTAGCAGGCTGACTACTGTGATTCAAGACAAAGTCCCAACACCACCCCCTTCCTCATCCCCAAGTCTGACACTAGGGTTACATCTTCTGGCGACCCTACTTCCACAGAAGGTCATTTGGAACATGGGACTGGTTTGTTGTTCCTTTTTGCTGTGTGGAAGATGGAGCCAAAGGCCTCATTGTACATGCAATGCAAGCACCCTGTGGCGGAGCCATGTCCTTGGCCCTGCATCTACTTCAAATAAACACACCACTTGAATAGTGGCTGAGTTTCAGGAAAACATCAAGTCATCTCAGGCAGATGTGTAGGCAGGTCACATTGGGTTCTTGGTGCTAATGGGTCATAACTGGAAATAGCCTCCAGGCCTTGGTGGAGGCAAGTAAAACAGGTTGGGGTGCACATGTGTGCTATTCGTGTGTGCTTATCTCTGTGTTCCAGAGACGTTTGTTGATTGGTTGGTTGGTTGGCTGGCTGGCTGCAATGCTAGTGACAGAGCCCAGGGCCTTACTCCTGCCAGGCAAACTCTCTAGCACTGTGTTGAAGTTTTGATGCCACCCTGGAAAGCTGGTCTCAGGGAATGCATTCCAGGGTTGGGGAAAGAAGGGTTCACTGTCCACTCACCTTCCTGCTCTGCCCTTTCAAACATGACTGCAAGGAAAAGTAAAGGTGGCTGTCCTCTTTACCATCCCCACCTCAGCTCATCTCCCCCTAAGCACACTCTGAGGTGCATGCTGTCCTCACTTCAAAGACATAGACCCAGGGGTTCACAGCGCTGGGAGTCCCTCTGCTGGGACACACAGGCAAGGACTGGTTGTACAGGGCTTGAAACCAAGACACTAACATGCTGTGCATTGTATACATTTTTAAATTGTTCTTAAATTTTAATTGCAGTTCGGGATGAAGGCCAGGCCTTTCATATGTTAGGCAAGTGGTCTACCACTGAGCTCCAGCCCTGCCCCTAGCTCCGCCACCCAGGCCCCACCCAAGGTATGCAGTCTAAACTGGCCTGGAACTCATGATTCTTCTGCCTCATCACTTTTAGTGCAAAAATTACAGATGTGCACCACCACAGCTAGCCAGTTGTTACTGGTTTGTGTTTTCCTTTAATCAGCTGAACTTATCTCTTATATTCACACCCCAAGTTCATGGACTATGTTCTGAGTTCCCCCCTTTAAATGGAACTCACTGATTGCCAAAGGGACCCAAGATTTATAGCCACTATCTCTGTATTAGTGGTTCTCTCTTTCTCACATCAGGGTTTCCTGTAGACAAGGCTGGCCCTGTGTGTCTCTGTACAGAACTGCTGTGCTTCTGGCCAGAGTCAGCAGAACTTGGTGAGGTCCTGAGAGAAGGGACTTCCCCCTAGCTATCCATGGGGAACGCACTCGGTCAGTTGTCTAGTATGACTAGAGAAGTAAAGGGTGAGAGAACTCCTAACCACACTGCCCCACCCCAAGAGACACCTGGTACAGACCCATCCATATCACCCCATACTGCCCTACTTACCCCTGGGTGGACGGCACAGTTGCCTGTGTGTGTTGCACCTGGGAAAACATCTCCTCAATGGGGCACTTCATCAGAGCCTGGTAGGCATTGACATGGAGCCCTGTGTCCTCCTCAGGAGCTTGGTACAGTACAGGAGAGACAGCACTGATCTCTGGTTTGGGAAAGACATCCATTATTCAGCACTCACCCCCATAGTGCCCCTGTTCCTACAGTTGACCCCGTGATACCACCAGCTTCCTTGATGTCTCTACAATAAGCAATTTACCCAGGATATTGTCACCTGTGGCCCTACTGTGGGATGTAGTGGGTCCATGTCTATTCAGACCTCTTATCCCAGAGCCTGGTCAGTTTCCATGCATACCAATACAAAATAGATGCATTCCAATAAAGTTTATTTACAAAACAACATAAACACAGAATATAAATGCCTTGGTGCTCTCAGGCCCAGTCCTAAAGAAGACACCTCTAGACTTTATGATTGTCCATCAACCCCTCCCAATTTCCCTCTTAGTGTAGCCATCTGGCCACCCATTCATAGCACATAGTTTCTGAGCACCTACTTTGTACTGATGGGATAGATGACATCATCAGCATGACTGACCCAACCCCCATGCACTTGACATTCAGCTTCTAGAGCAATGAGGGTTAATGTTTGAGATATATAACACATATGGAAACATAGAGAGGCAAGATCAGCAACTCTGGGGATTTAAGAGGTTCAGTTTCAGGTGAAACAGCAATAAAGATGTCTGAGTTAAGAGGACTCTGTGTGTGTGTGTGTGTGTGTGTGTGTGTGTGTGTGTGTGTGTGTACACCATGGGCAACTTCCCCAGTACACTGTCACCTGTGGCCCCACTGTGAGAGGTAGTTGGGCCACTATCCAGGTCTTCTGTAAGAGCAGCAAATGCTCTTAATTTCTGGGATTATCTGTACAGCCCTTCTCCATCTAATACTTTTTAAGATATTTTATTTATGTGTGGTTGTTTATATGAAATTTATGTGTACCATGTGCATACACACATACATACATGTTTAAATGCCAGAGGTCAACATTGATTCCTTCCCTCAATCACTTACTACCTTATTTTTAAATTTTATTTTTATCTGTATGAGTATTTTACCTGCTTATATGCTTGTACACCATACGCGTGTTTGAAGAGGGCATTGATTCCCCTAGAACTGGAGTTACAGATGGATGTGAGCTGCTGTGTGGGTGCTGGGGCCTGAACCCAGGTCTTTTGTGCGAGAAACAAGTGTTCTTAACTTCCGAGACATCTCTCTGGCCCCTCTCTGCCTTATTTTTTTTTAAAGATTTGTTATTTATGCATGTTTCCTTGCATAAGTTTATTGCAGCATGTGTGAACATATTCTATTTATGCATGTGTCCTTGCATGAGGGTTTTTTTGTTTTGTTTTGTTTAGGTTTGGTTGTTGTTGTTGTTGTTGTTTTGGTTTTTAGAGACAGGAGCCTGTCCTGTGTCCTGGAACTTGCTCTGTATATCACACTGGCCTTGAACTCACAGAGATTTTGCCTGCCTCTGCCTCCCAAGTGCTGGGATTAAAGGCATGTGCCACCAATGTCCGGCTTTCTTTGCATGAATTTATGTGCAATATGTGTGTACACATTCTATTTATGCCTGTTTCCAGCATGAGTTTATGTGTGGCATGTATGTACAGGAGCCCATGGAGGCCAGATTCCCGGGAACGTGAGTTGCAAGTGGTGCAAGTGGTGGTGAGCCCCTGTGCTGGGAACTGAACCAGATTCCCTGCGAGGGCAGCCGAGCAATTTCTCCAGGAGTTCTTCAGCTTCTTCTTCTTTTTTTTTTTTTTTTTTTTTTGAGGGGTGGGGGTTCGAGGCAGGGTTTCTCTGTATTGCCTTGGAGCCTGTCCTAGAACAGGCTGGCCTTGAACTTACAGAGATCTGCCTGCCTCTGCCTCCCAAGTGCTGATGGGACTAAAGGTGTGTGCCACCACTGCCTGGCTTCAGCTTAGTTTTTAGAACTATTTACATATTGTTTATTTAAGTTCTCCCAGTAAGCCTGGAGCTCAGCAGCTCAGCTAGACTGGCTGGCCAGCAAACTCCATGGATTCCCCCATCTTTGTCTCCCTCCTCAGGGCTGGGATTACAGGCATGGTTCACCATGCTCAGTTTTTATTGGGTGCTAGGGATGAAATCCAGGTCCCCATGCTTGCATGATGGGCTCTTTACCAACTGAATCACCACCCCAGCCATCTTCTCTCCCCAGCAATGCTCTGTGTACAGTTACAGAAAAAGGCCTGAGGACATCTGGAAGAAAAAGAAGTAGATGAGGCTAATATGTACCAGCAGGTCAGAAAACCAGACCACAGAGAGCCCAGTGGTTCATGGGTAAGGATCTGACCTTGACTGAGTGACAGGCAGGTGGGCAATCTTTTCCTATAATGACACAGACAATAACTGTATTGGGCCTGGCAGCTTCATCAGTTGTGGCAACAAAGTAGCCACAGATAGACCAGAGCTATCTGTGTACCAATAACGTTTTATTTATAAGAGCAGTCAGTAGACCAGGAGGTGGCCCACAGAGTCTGCCAGTGCTGGTACATGTGGGTCTGGATCATGTAGCAGTATCAGAAATCACATACTTATTTTTGGGTTTATTAGGTGAATAATCCACTTCCCACACTAAATATAGGTTCTAGAGGACAGAGGCAAAATAACTGCTCACACTGGCACCTTGGCAGGCACCCAGTACACAGGAGCTGCTCAGTGAATAGGTAATGACTTTGAAGGAAGAGGTGAATTGATGGCCTAGGTCAAGTCCACACATTGCCCCACTGCAGCCAGAGGGAAAAATACAAGAACTCTCACCTGCAGAGTAAGGGATCCTCCGTAAGGCCTGGATAGCTACCAGCCAGATCTTCAGAGAGCTGCCCCTCAGGGATGCACAGGTGCTCAGTACAGGGGGGAGAGCTACTGCTGCCAGAGCAGCATTGCCAATGGCCTTCAGCACAAGCTAAAGCCCCACCCATTTGTCCAAGGATAACCTGTCAGGTAAGACCTGAACCTAGTGTTGAGACAATAGCCATGTTCACCTGACCAGCATCCACAGGCTCTGAGAAGCCTCTCCCAGAATCTTCACAAGGGAGCCAACTCCAGGTAGCTGTTGGTAGTGCCCATCCAGAGCAGAACAGAGGTTGTGTCCCAGAGCTGAGATGTCAAGGAAGACACCTGGGCTGGCCCCCAGAGACTGCAATAGTGGCTAGGGATGCGCAACAGCCCACCCACCCCATGAAGACTAGTAAGTGACACATGAAGGGTCCTCAGTTCTACTCAACTCTGAGTCAGCCTGGCACTGGGTCCTAAGCTCACAGCAGCCTGGTCCCTACCTCCCGCTGTGGATAAAGGATTCTTCATAAACTTGTTTTTCTAGAGAGAGCCCAGGAGTCCCTGCTGTGTAGACAGGATAGAGATCTATACTCTCAGGCTAAAGAGGGATAGGAACATTTGTGTAATGTCTAGGGATATTTGGGGGTATCACAATAGGAGTTAGAAGGGCTAGAGGTGTAGCTCAGTGGCATAACACCCAGAAAAAAATTAGCAAAAATGTCACCACTGGGTATGGTAGAGTAGGCCTGTAGTTGTAGCAGTAAGGAGGCTGAGGCAGGAGTTCAAAACCAGCCCAAAGCACAGTAAAAAGCTCTTCCAAAAGAGATGAAGCAAGCAGTAGCAAGAACGACAGCAACTATGGAGGTGGTAGAGCACCATTGTGGTGAGCCCAGGGTCCTGCTAAATAGCCCACAACAGCCATCTGATCCCACCCTATTCCAGCAGCACTAAGCTGAATGACCCTGGTCCAAGCTGGCAGCTTGAGTGAGCAAGGTGAAGGTCTTTAGGCAGAAGGTGAGTGGAGAATCCCAACCACAGGGTCAGGGCCACATCACACACGGAAGAACAGCTCCTTCTCTCTGTCTCCTATGAGCAAGAAATGAGCCAAAGTTCTCTCTGCACCAAGTGGATCACATGCACCAGTGGCCTGGACAGACTGATGCCCTCACACTGGAGGAGCTGCACCAGAGAGGTCCTCTTTCAGAGACCAGGAGGAGGTCCCCAAGGACCAGCGAGGATCCCTGTAGGACTGAGAGGTCCCAGCTGGAGTCAGCTCTGGTGTGTCATGAAGACAACTGGTCCACTAGTGCTGTCAGAAGGCTTCTTGGAAGTATGAAATTTCTCGAAATGCAGTTTGGGTCTCTTGATTGTTGGACTATGATAGTCTAACCAGCAGCTCAAAAGATGCCTGAGAGTCTGGCAACAGGCTCCAGCACCCAACATGCCTTGCAGCACGCACGGCCAGTCTCCAACTTATGCCCTGCTCTCACTGTACACCAGCCTCTTCTGCCATCACCTCTCTTCTATGCACTTAATTATCAACTCTGTTCAACTGTTGTAGAAGCCTCTCAGAGAGCTGAAGTGACCTGCCTCACATTGCCTCACGGGGGTGGTGGGCTCTGTCCTGCTATGCATGCAAGATTGTCCACTGGTTCACATGAGTATGCAAGGCACAAGTTATTCACATGGGGGCCATCAGTGCACCTCTCTACCAGCAGGTGTTTTGGAATTTCCGCATTTATATTTATGGGTGTATGCATGTAAACAACAGAGAATGTGTATATGAAATTTGTATGTGTAAATGTGTGTATGTGTGAATGCTGGCATGTGTGAATGTGTGTTATGTGTAAATGTGTTATGCATGTATGTGTGCATACAAAGATGTAAGTGTATGAATGTGTGTGTGCAGATGTGTCTCTGTATGTATGTGCAAATGTGTCTGTGTGTATGTTCATGCATGTGTGTGTGCATCTCAGAGTACATGAATCCTGGTGCATGAGTCTCAGCATGTGTCTTCTGTGAAAATAAACACATATATAGCCTTAAATCACATTCTGGGTTTTTTTGCTTTTGTTTTGTTTTTTGGGTTTTTTGTGGGGTTTTTGTTTTTTGGTTTCTTTTGGGGGGATTCGTCAAAATAAAAGGAACCTCCGTGTTGCAGAGAAGAGGCTACAGAGATGGTGGATAGGCGAAGACACTTGGCCACTGGCCTGGTGCGCTGAGCTGACCCCTGGACACCAGGGTGGAATGAAAGGACTATCCAAAGCTGTCCTCTGGCACCCACACATGTGCCTCACATACACAACAGTAATCAGATAATTTTTTAAAAATGAAATACATGACACAGAAGTTTCAGACAGATTCACTCTGCCTTGAAGGAGAAAAGGTATTCGTTGTGGCCTCGACCAAGACCCCAGTGGCTCCACTGCCAGGGCCCCCTCCCACTGTCTGTCCCAGATCTTACTGATGCACAGCACAGCTCCACCATACAGATAGGGAGACTCAGGTCACACTGGCAGATGACAATGTCTATGCCACTGCATCCACACCATGCAAAGAACAGATGCAGGGGGTGGGGAGGGGTGAGGGAGGGGAAGAGAGAAGAGAGGGAAGACTGGCCCTGCCCATGCCTGGCTTAGTGTAGACATCCTTGCATGATGCTCATGACCAGTGTGTTACCTACTGGGCTGTGGATTTTGATTCATCTCAGGGTCCAGTCCAAGTCTGGTTCTGTACCCATATTTGTGTCCTGATGACCAGAGCCAACACATAACCTGTGGAAGCAACCCCAGGGTCAAGGAGATGGGTGCTCCCTGTGCACCCCTGGATAGGTGGCTACATCCAGAAAGCTGCCGAGGCTCAGAGATGCTATGACCCTCATTATCATGAGGCTGCAGGGGACTCAGTCTGACTAGCCCCAGTCATTGAGCATGTCACAACTGCTGGCTGCTGGTGCCCTCATCTGCTTCCAGCCTGTAACAGTGGGATGAGAAGCCTTAAGAGGCAAATGAGGACGCAGAGGCTGGAACAGAAGGACAGAGCAGGATCCCAACGTGGGCAAGCTGCCCTGCCTGGGGACCCGAGCTTTTCCATCTGGGAATTTGGATTGGTGACAACACCTAGCTCTTAGAGACACTGCTGTTGGCTAGTTTCACAGGTATCCCCCAGTTGCAGCACTCCCAAGTAGATCTGTTTATAAAAAATAGCAGCTCTGATATTTTTAATTATGTGTATGTGAGTGAGTGTGCTTGTGCGTGTACATGCCATCTGTCATGAACTAGTTGTGAGTCACCCTGTGAAGGTTCTGCAAAGACAACCAATGCTCCTAACCACTAAGCTATCTCTTCAGCTCTACAGGGGCCCTTAAAATTGTTTTACACACAGCATATCATTACACCACAAGCCTTAGTCAAAAGAGCTAGGTCCATCCTCAGCTCCCATACCAAAAATCAGTCTCAAAGGGGCTCAGAGACAGCCCCACATAAACCCTGCTGGGAGTAGTGGCCCACCTATAATTGCAACATTTGAAAGGAAAAGACAGAGGATCCTCAGAGTAAGCTGGCTATCTAGATTAGCCTGCATCAGTGAGTTCACGCAGTGGCTGCATGTACTCCATCAACAAGTAAGATCTGTATCCCACACCAGGGTGTAGTGGAGGAAGACAGGGTGTGATCCCAGCACTCAGGAAGCTGAGGTAGGAAGACAAGTGTAAGGCCAATCTGCTCACAGACTGAGACTCAGTGCCACAGAACCAAAAGGAAAAATGCCATGGAGTCTGCTGGTGGGATGGGGTGCGCCCATGGAGGTCAGAGGACAGCTTTGCAGAGCTGACTCTCTCCTTCCACTTCACACGGGCTCTGGGGGGCTGAACTCAGGCTACCAGGCTTGTGTGGTAAGTGCTTTTACCCTTCCAGCCATTTTTCTGGACCTTGTTTCTGTGGTTGCTATTTTGTTTTTTCTTTTCTTTGTTTGCTTGTTTTGTTTTTTTGTTTTGTTTTTTTGGTTTTTTTTTAGCCCAAATCTCAAGTAGCCTGAGCCAGCCTCCAACTCACTATGTAGCCAAGAATGACCTTGATCCTTCTATTCTGCCTCCTGAGAGCTGGGACGACAGACACCCACCACCATGTCCCACTTCTGCATCACTGGGGTCTTATGCAAACCGGAGAAGCACTCTATCAACTTAGCTCCCTGATGAATCTCAGCTTGGATTTTTTTTTTCTTTTTTACTTAAGCTGTCTTTAATGAAAGTTGTGTGTGAGATCCAATCATTTCTTCCTGTATTTGCCCTTTCCTACTTGTTGAGACTTGGCTCTCCTTTCCAGGATTTTTTTCAGACTTTATCCAGCTTTAGTCTGGTGATAACCCCATAGCTAGAGTGGATGCCCACATGGACAGTTGTGCAATTAACCTTTTCTCAGCACACTGTTTATGTGAACACCTGAACTACGTTGTTAATCTGCTGGCTTTTGTAGTGTCCTCAGACAACCTGACCTCCATCACCCTTTCCAATGGGCAGAGATCAAACATTGTACTTCTGTCTCCGCTCTGTGGAAAGAGGGGAAGATGTGATCTTCCTCCAAGTGTGAGAAGGTGCACTGAAATGTCATGTCATTTGTGGTTCTTGTTTCGGCCAGCAGTCACAAAGGGGTTGAACTTAATTTTTACAGCTGCAATCCAGTGATGGCCACGGGAGGGGGGGGAGCTACTTCAATCTCCAATTTGTAAATGATACTAAATTATTCAATTTTTACTTTTTGAGACAAGATCTCACTGTGTAGCGTCATCTGGTCTGGAACTCCTATACAGATAGACAAGGCTGACCTCGAATTCAGAGACCTACCTGCATCTGTATTAGAACTTAAGACCTGTGTGTGCCATCAAGCCCTGCTGTTACCTTCTTTGCTTGTTGCCTAAGGAAGGAATAAGGCCCCCAACTTGAGGGACTTGTCACCCTCATTCCATGGCTGCCACCAAGAGCAACTTGGTCTCAGAACAACAAAGGATGTACACAGCATGGTGGCACATGCTGTAGTCCCAGCATTTGAGGCCCACAAATGGAGGTCATCATAAGTTCCAGACAGCCTGGGCTTCAGAGTAAGACCCTGTCTCAAAACACAGAAAAAGAAAATTGTCCTTAGGACAATCTGTCCACCCCAAGAACGCAAGGAGTCTCCCTGGGGTGGACCTTCTCCAGTCACACTCTGTCTTCCCTTGCACTGGTGGTTCTCATGAGCAGAACAAGCAGACTGACTGCCATAGCTGCAGCTGGCCCTCACCCCACCATGCTATCTGGAGACCTCAGGGTTCTGGCCCCCTTCTGCCTCTCTGACACCTGGCTACAGGATTTAGGGACACCTAACTATCTGCTGCTACCACTAGCATACGAATAAGCCCATGTTATACACCAAGGTCTCTAGGGCATTTGGTTGAGGTGTAAATCTGTGCTAGAGTGCTTACATAGCATGTTTGAGAGCCTGGATTCTGTCCCTAGCTCCATCAAAAAGGAGAAAGAAAAGAAAAGCAAACAAACAACAACCCCACTTGGCTCTACAGCCAGCATTTAATAAATGTGCACAACTTGAGTTTCCATTGAGAACAGTGTACCCTGCTTTTCTCAGCCATGCCAACAGGGCAGGCACAGTCCCTTCCTCTGACTCCCGGGTGAAAGCTTTAGTTAGGCCATTCCCACCACTGCCCCCCCACATCACCAACACCATCCCCCCAGGGAGGTCCAGGCTGGGAGTTTATTCTCTATGGGGCACCAAGTCCTAGCTTTGTTTCAGGACTGAAAACAAACCTTGTCTGGGGCCACTGGCCTTAGGAAGGGGCTGAGACATTGTAGTCTCCTGGCAACACAGGCAGGACTCAGTCCTCCCAGGAGGCTGAGGATCTGTGGATGAGGGCCAGTGTGTCCCTGGAAGGCCTAACAAAGGACCTCCTAGGGAAGATGGGGGACCTCTGACACAGGCACTCCTTGCTGCCTCAAGGAGACCCAAGCCCCATAGTGCACCTTGCTCCAGTCATGGGACCTAGGACATAGACAGTTTAGGGTCAAGAAGTGCTCAGGGGCTGGTCTGTCCTATGGCTTCCTACAGTGCCTATCCCTGAAGCTGGGCAGTGAGATGATAAGGAAAAGTACAATCGTTCTCAGCTTGGACAACTGTGTGCCCAGAGACATCAATCTGGTTGCCATGACTACAAGCAGGGGAGATGTTGGCATCCAGCTAGTGGAGACCAGGAGTGCTGCTTCTGTACACCACAATGAACAGGGTGCCCTTCCCCCACAGCAAATAACCTTAGGGTAAGAAGCCTTGCTGTGGGAACAGACTGCCTTGGTGAAATGCCTTGCTCTGTCTGCTACTTCCTAGATAGGTGGCTTTGAGTATAGTCCCTACATTCTGCAAGCTGTTTCCTCACCTGTAAAATGGGCACAGAGATAAGAAGTTTCCTAGGGTTGAGTTAGATAACATGGATGAAGTCCTTAGCTTCTGGCCTATGCACAGAGCAAAGGCTTAGGTATGTTGGTGAAACTAGATAAGAAGGGGAGAGAAGGGAAGGGGTGCTCAGGCTCCAGGCAGAGTCTGGCTTGGAGCTGGAAAAGTTTACCTCGAAGCTGTTGGGCTGAGCCACAAACAGCTTTCTCACTAATGCAGCTCTGTGGCCACAGTGGCTTGGGACAGTGTCCCCTCCCATTCATACTGAAGGCTGCTGGGACTCATATCTTTGTAGTCTCTATTTGAGATGGCAAAACTCTTAAAGTCAGAGGGCTTTGGGAGCTGTCCCTCAAATTCTGCATGAGTCCTTCAGCATGTCTGAGGCATGTATGAAGTCAAGCAGGCATTACTGAGGTGCCCATTCCCAGGGCATGGGCAGGGGAGCAGGCGGGGGATGTGCAATGCTAATAGCAAAGACAAAAAGTAACCTAAGCACCCATCTGTCAGACAGAGTGAGTACATTGGGTTCTATTACCAACTGTGTACAGCAAAGGTGATCTTATCTGAGAGGCCTGGGGATATGACTTGGTGTGAAAACTGCTTGCCTAGTGTGCACCAAGACCTGGGTTCAATACCCTAGTGTAGCACCCATACTATGATCTGTTCCATGAATTGGGCAAAGGTCTAGAGATTGAAATAAAGAGACAAGACAGCGGGTCATTCGTTCAATGCCAATGTCAGAATGCTGAATGCCTAATGCCATCTATTGAAGGGATGGAGCAGGCTTAAATACTGACTTACAGCACAGTAGAAAATAACAGGATTTTCAAGCTTAGCTCCTCTCCACTAGGTATGTGTTAGCAAAACAGGAAGAGTACCAATAATAGCTCTGAGTCAAGGAGTTCTGGCCAACAGCTTCAGGCTTGCTCAAGGTGCTTCAGGGGTCCATGCAGGGCCCTACACCCTAGCATGGAATAAACCAGACATGATGGCAAGTGTCTGTAGCACCAGCATTTAGGAGGGAAAAACATCAGAATAAAAGTTCAATGTCATCTTCAGCTATACAGCAAGTTCTAAGTCAACATAAACTACATGAGACTCCTGCCAAAAACAAAACAAGCTACCTTGTGTGTGTGTGTTTGTCCATGATGATCCTCTCTGTAGGAAGTGCTAGCTTTAGGGTGACAGGAACAAGCTGGCCATGTCATAACTCTATCCCCAGAACCATGGGCCTGGTGCAAGAACAGAATCACACTTATATCTTAGGAGGACCCTTGTGTCAAAGCTGGAGACCAGACCACTTCATCTCCATGACAAGCACCAGGGCAGGGGCATGAATGTTACTCATAAATACCACTCACAGGTTGTAGCTAAGGGGTGTGACATTTCCTTAACCCCTTGTAGGGAAACAGTCAGTATACCATATATTCAGAGCTGAGGAAATCCAGGCAGAGAAGCCCATGGCTGAGGTCACAAGTCTCCAACAATGAGGTTCATGCTGCATAGTGGGCCAATGGCTAATAAGCAGGATTTGCCTCAGGGAATGATGCACTCCAAAGTGACCACAATGAGGGTGTGCACCTCTGAGTAAGCCAGGGCCAATGCTGGATCAGACTCTCTGCTTTGCTTCGCTTTGGCTTTTGCTGTCCTGAACATTCACCAGTCTTCCTGCTTCCTGCCTTGTCCTCTTCAGAGCTAGTGTGATCGATCCACCACACCCAGCTGGACTGGATGCCTAAACAGGTGGCTCCCATAGTGTGTAAAACACATCTCAAGAAAGTTGGGTTTTATTTGGGTTTGTGTGTGTGTGTGTGTGTGTGTGTGTGTGTTATATGTATGCATGTTTACATATATGTGGATGTACATGTGTGTTGATATGCATGCATATGAGTTCATGTGAAGTCCAAAATCCAGATATTCTTGATTGCTCTCTTACATGTACTGAGGCAGGGACACTCAGTTGAACCCAGAGCTTGCCAATTTGCCTAGACAGTTTCCTCCCCTTGGCTCTGCCTCCTGTGCACTGGAATTACAGATGAGCTATCATGCCCACCATTTTTTTTTAGATTTATATTTATTCTTAATAACCTGTATTTGTCTATGTGTGGGTATGAGCATTATTTTTCCAAGACAGGGTTTCTCTGTATAGCCATGGCTGTCCTAGAACTCACTCTGTAGACCAGGCTGACCTTGAACTCAAGGGATTGGCCTGCCTATGCCTTCTGAGGGCTGGGGTGTGTAAGCAGTACTTGCAAGGGTACAAGGGGGCACCAGATCCCCTAGAGCTGGAGTTACAGGTGGCTGTACTCCACCCAACATGGGTGCTGGGATCCAAGCTCAGGTCCTCTGCAAGAACAATGCATGTGTTTAATCACTGAGCAACTCTCCATCTGGCTTTTTATGTAGTTTCTGGGGCCTGAACTCCCTTGCCCATGCATTTACCTAATAAGACATCTCTCCAGACCCATAGTTAAGGTTTTTTTTTTCCTTTTTTGTTTTTTCAAGGCAGGGTTTCTTTGTGCCTGTCCTGGAACTCTGTAGACCAGGCTGTCCTCGAACCCCCAGAGATCCACCTGTCTCTGCCTCCCAAGTGCTGGGACTAAAGGAGTGAGCCACCAATACCCTGCTAAGGTATTTTTCAAAAAAAGATTAATTCTAGCAGGAGTGAAGATGTGGCTCAATGGTAGAGTACTTGCCTGGCTTTCACGCGGCCCTGGGTTCAATCCTGAGCATCGAAAAAAGGAAAACTAAGATGATAGAAATCATAAAAAGATAGAGAGTTGGGACTGATCTAGGCCTTAAAACAAACCCTGTCCCCAAAACAAAAACAAGAGCCAAGCATAGTGGCACATGCCTGTAATCCCAGCGAGTTCACAGCTATCTCCTGCTACACAGTGAGTTCAAGGATAGCCTGTAATACATGAGACTCTGTCTCAAAAACCCAAAATAGTAACAAAAAAGTGATAGTAAAAATAATGTTCTTGGCTCAAGTCCAAATGGACCAAAGACCTCAATATAAATCCAACCACACTGAACCTCACAGAAGAGAAAGTGGGAAATACATTTGAACACATTGGCACAGGAGATCAGTTCCTAAATACAACACCAGTAGCACAGACTCTGAGAGCAACAATTAATAAGTGGGACCTCCTGAAACTGAGAAGCTTCTGTAAAACAAAGAACATAGTCAATAAGACAAAATAGCTCCTTAGAGAACAGGAAAAGATCTTCACCAACCCCACATCTGACAGATTCCACTCTGAGATTCCTTCTAACACCAATAAGAATGGCTAAACTTAAAAACAACTGCTTATGCTGGAGAGGATGTGGAGAAAGGGGAACACTCCTCCATTGTTGGTGGGAGCGCAAACCTGTACAGCTGCTGTGGAAATCAGTATGGTTATTTCTCATAAAATTAGGCTCAACCTACCTCAAGAACCTACAATACCACTATTGTGCATATACCTGAAGGAGGCATATTCACACCACAAGGACATTTGCTCAACTGTGTTCATAGCAACATTATTTGTAATAGCCAGATCTTGGAAACAACCTAAATGCCCCTCCACTGGAGAATGGATAAAGAAAATGTGGTATATTTACACAATGGAGTACTCACCAGTAAGAAACAATATCATCCTAAAATTCTCAGGCAAATGGACAGAACTAGAAAAAAACATCCTAAGCGAGGTAGCCCAAAACCAGAAAATCAAATATAGTATTACTCACTCATAAATGGATATCAGACATAAAGCAAAAGATACCCTACAATCCATAACCCCAGAGAAGCTTGAACCCTCATCGAGAAACAGATAGAAGCAGATGCAAAATTCACAACTAACCAATGGGTCAAGCTCCTGGAGTACAATTGAAGTGAGGGAGGAGTGATAATATGAACAAAGGAGTCAAGACCATGATGGGGAAACCCACAGAATCAGCTGACTTGAGCTAATGAGAGATCATTGACTCAGGTCTGACAAATAGGGAACCTGCATAAGACTGAACTAGACTCCCTTAATATAGGTGACAATCGTGTAACTGGGACAATATATAAGACCACTGGCAGTGGGCCCAAGATCTAACAATAATGCACAGATTGACTTAGTGGAGCCCATTCTATATGGAGAAATACCTTGCCCAGCCTGGACTCAAGGGTGTGGGGGTGGAGAGGTGCCTTGGTCCTGCCTCAAGGAGATGATGGGACAGACTCAGTAGACTTCCTAGGGGAGGCCTCACCCTCTCTGAGGGACAGATGGGAGGTGGGAGAGGGACTAGGGGGAAAGAATGGAAGGGGAACTAGGATTGAAATGTAAAAAATTAATTAATTAAAAAAAGTGGGAAAACAAACAAACAAACCAGAAGAATGTTCTCAGGGTTGGAGAGATTGCCCAGTGGTTAAGACTCTGGCTGTTCTTCCAGAGGACCCAGGTTCAATTCCCAGCACCCACATGGTGGTTCACAAACATCTGAACTCCAATCCAAGGAGAGCCAATGCCCTCTGCTGATCTTCATGGGTGCTGCACACATGGTACACAGACATACATGCAGGCAGAACACCCACATACACATAAAACAAAAATAAAGGTTAAAAATAATAATAGATTCAAAAATTCAAAGTGTATTGTTCATATTTCCTTATTCAAAGAAGTAATTGTCTCCTTAAAAAAGACAAAAACCAAACAAACAAAAACAAAAGTATTTCTCTTTGCCTCAGACATAGGCCTTAGGCCTTATTCAACTCTTTCCATGTACCACTATACAAAGAGACATAGCACAGGAACTTTCTAGAAAAGCGGGAACCCTGAATCAATTTGTCCACAAAATAGACAGACTAAAACAGTCATTGAATTTAAAGCAAATTTCCTACAAAAGCTCAGACCAGATTTCATCTGAAGACAATTCAGAGAGAAGCGAGCTGGCAGAGAGCCCAGAGAAACATCTTGAAGAGGCTAGCTCTTGACAGTGACCATTTCTGGGACAGTTTGGGGGTATACCATCAGGGAAGGACTGTGTGGGGGCTCTGTGGGTCTTCACATCCAGCTCCCCACCATGGCCAAGGTGATGCCACGTGGAAAGGATGGAGTCACCTGTGATGGCTGGGGGACTGTCATGTGCAGCTGTGTAATGGAGGACAGTACCAGTGTGTGCACAGCCCTGGACTTCTGGAATAATGGTCTGGCTGTGTACAGCTCCTCACAGGCAGCCTCGTGCAGTACACCAGCAGGAGCTGCAGCAATCAAAAGGGCTAAGGGTCCACAGCAGACCTCACCCACCTGGGCAGTGACATAGCAGACCAGGTAGAAGATGGTAGGAGCTTAGAATGGGAAAGTCCAGCATTCAGGAGCTTAGAGACAGGAGAGATGTGGCAGTCAGAAGGGGTAGGTGTGGTGCTTGCAGTGTGAATAAAGGTTGGTGTGAGCACAACCCTTTCTTCCTTATTCAGGTGGTCATTGTCCAGAGCACACATCTGTCATTACAGAAAGATGTGGAGGGGCAAAGATGGAGAAGATATGATTAGGCAGAGGGATGAAGGGGGATAGAGAAAGCAGGAAGGATAAGAAGAGAGGAAGAAGAGGGGAGGAGAGAAAAAAGAAAAGAGGAAGGAGGGAGGCAGGCAGACACTGTAGCACAAGCCTTTAGTTCTAGCACTTGGGACACAGAGGCAATTGAAGGAGGAAGGGAGGAGGAGATGGTGGAGGAGAAAGGAAGGGAGAAGGGACAAAGAAAGGGGACAGGGAGAGGATGGCAGGGAGGGAAACTGGAGGGGGTGTGCATTTACTATTCCATGCAGGGGTTGAGTGTTCGGGAGGAGCTACAAGTCCTTGGTCCCCTTGGCTCTGGTACATGGTGGGACACTGGCCCAGGATGTCTACCTGGGGTGTCCAATGGAGCAGTTAGCCCCCTGTATCACCTCCACTCCGCTGCCCTTCCCTTCCCTTCCACCTCTGTCCACCTCCTCAAACATCTTAGACTTGTGGCCCCCTGGACAGCTCTGCACAAGGCTCCGAGTGGCTCAGAGCGATGGGGACGCAAGTGGACCACTTGCCCGGCACTGAAAATGTAGTCAAGAGGATTGCGGGCCAGCACTGTGGGTGAAGAGATGGGGGTCATAAGGGCCAAAGTGACTCTGTCCTGCAGACCTCCCCATAGGGAACACCTGGTTCCCACTTCTCTCTGCTCCAGGGTGTCTCCTGGGGACAAAAGCCACAGGCAGATGAGCTCATATAGAAGAGGCTCAAGATCAGTCTGAGCTCTGAAACTTCCCACTGAATCCAGAATCTGTTGACCCAGTGACACCCCAAGGGCACCCAGACCAGTACCAGAAATCCACTCATGTCAGACAAGCTTTCACTGAAACCATGAGGTGTCTCCCTACCAGAGAACAGCAACTCCAGCACAGATGAAAGGCAGACTTTGTCCCAAACCCTTGAACTCCTAATCTTCCAGCCTCTACTCCAGGTGTCATTATCACTGCTGGGGACTGAATCCAGAACTTGATGCATGCTAGACAAACACTCCACCAATTAAGCTAGCCCCACGTTTTATTATGGCTGGGAGTAGGGGGCTGCATTACTGATAACTGGACCTGAGGTACCTCCCATGCTGAGCCAGCACTCTCACTAAGCTATATTACCCTTTTCTTCCTTCCTTTCTCTTTCTTAGAAAGGTTTTTGTTGTTGTTTTGTTTTTGTTTTTCATGACAAGGTTTCTCTGTGCAGCCCTAGCTGTCTTGGAACTCACTCTCTAGACTAAGTTGGCCTCAAACTCACAAAGATCTGCCTACCTCTGCCTCCCAAGTCCTGGGATTAAAGGCATGCACCACCACCGCCCAACTGAGATTTACTTTTTAATTGGATGTGTATGAGCATTTTGCCTGACTGCATGTATGTGTACTGTGTATGTGCTTGGTGCCCAGAGGCCAGAAAAGGGCTTCAGATCTCCTGCAACTGGAATCAAGGACAGTTGTAAGTCACTTGTGTTTGCTAGGAACTGAACCTTGGGTTCTCTGGAAGAGCAACAAGTGCTCTTAACCAATGAACCATCCCCTCCAGCTTTTCTCTTTATTTAAAGACAGAGTTTTACTACATAGCATAGGCTGGCCGTGAACCAGCAACCTTCCTGCCTCAGTCTCTCTAGTGGCTAGGATTACAGGCTTGTATTACCTGGTCCCCATCTTTTTCTGCAGCCCCACTTATATTTCCTAAAAATCTACCACCTCTCCCCTTCCCTGTTCCAAGACTTCTGTGTTCTGGTGCCCATGTAGCTTCTGAATACAAATGCATTTGTTGTTTCCCCTGGCATTTGCCTATGGACATTATTTCAGCTATGAAGACAGCTAGAACAGAGACAAGGTTTCCTGCCACACACCACAGGGGACCTCTTACCACCACCACCACCACCACCCCACTTTAGTACAGACAAGACAGCATGCAGCTACAGCAGAGCCTAAGATCTGGACTCAGCTGGTTCCAAGGCCAAAGGCCTCAGAACCATGGAAATTGCCTTGAGTCTGTCACTGTGAAAACCAGTTTTTATGTTAAGCATTGACTCCAGACTTGGGCCCCCAGACAACTGGACAGAATTAAAGCATGATTTGTTGCATCGGACTCATTTACTGTGGACCACAGCATGTGTGCTGGTCAGGTTCTGTTGTCAACTCGACACATCTTGGTGTTGTTCTTTTGCTATAATTATTGCCTGTGAAACACAAACACGAGACTCAGTGCCCACGTGGAGTTTATTGGTAGAGGGGAGAGAAAGGGGGGGTAGCTGGTGGCCAAATGAAAGCAGGAGAGAGAGAGAGAGAGGAAGAGGGAGAAAGAGAGAAAGAGAGAGAAGAGAGAGAAGAGAAGAGAGAGCAAGAGAGCAGAAGAGGGAGAGAGAGCAAGAGAGGAAGAGCGGAGGAGAGGAGAGAAAGGAAGGGCAAAAGAGAGGGGCGCACGTGGTGCGCTTGCTTTAAATGCCCTTGCTTTGAAAGGGAAACTTGTGCATGCATAACTGAGTACCCTGTGTGTATGTGTGGGGTCAGCCGACTGCTGGTTTCCAACATTCCCACCTCTTATTATTATTAAGAAGGTGGGGGGTTGGGCGTGGCAGGTTAAGGAATAGAGATATTGAGTTCTCAAGACTGCTTCCTGCTGGGGTGCTGCCATATCCTGGTAGCTGGTTGTTTCATCGCAGTCCTGACAGAATGGAATTCTGATGTCTTTTTGAGGCCTGGCAAGATGTTCGCAGAGCAGAGGACAAGGTTAAGCTTAGGCCCTGGTATTGAGGGGAGAATTGAGGGGTTCCCAAGGTGAGGGAAGGGAGTCCTGGGAAAAGGGAAAGGTTGAATATTTATTTGAAGTGAATCTGACCTGTTTGGATGGGTCCAATTCGGCTCCCTGGAACTTACAAGAATCCTTTGAGTTTGTGAAAACATAAATATTAAGACACATTAGCAGCATACTCATGTTAGAAATGATTTGGCTGAAAGAATTAACACATACAACTGACAGACCTTTAGCACAATGAAAAGCACCTTAATTTTGAGCTTGTAGTAATAGTTATGATTATATAGTGGCATAGTATGGTGTTTAGTACTCTGTCAGAATTGGATTAGTAGCTCATTAAAACTTAATTGATTAGTGTTAAGACTATAAACAGAAGCAACCTTAAAATACCCATTTCTGAAATCTGTTTTGTAACAGTTGGAACCTTGGCTGCTGCTTTAAGCTGATAAAACTACCAGTGGTCAAAAGCATCAGAGTTCTTGAGGATAAAATTTTACCTGAATGATTAGAGAGTAACAGAGACTTACTAGCTGGCAGCATGGACAGCCACCCCCAGATCCTCCACAGTTGTTGAGGTTAGAGGCTTTAAGGACATCTGCCTTCTGCTGATGGCATGAGACCTGTGGATTAGGAGCTTTTGGAAGACTTACCTACCATTGGCCCAAGCAACGTGGAGAAAGTCGATTCCACTGCCCTCTTGTCCACAGTCCTTAGAGCCTTTTGCAGCAGTTAAGATGGAAAGGCAGGATTTCTCAGTGGCTAGTGTTGTTACTTTTGTGGGTGGAGCTTCTTCAGTTCCACCAGTATTCTTGGAGCAAATGGGTGGTGCCAGCAGCTGGCCTGTCTCTCTGTTATAAAAGCTTTTTAAGGAAACATTTTAAATGCCATATTCTCTAGATCTCTGAGCACTTGAGGGCTGTCTGTTTAGTCTATTTCAGTAGACAAAATTTGTCTTTAGTTACTTGCCTTAAGCACATAGGTGGCTAGGTAAGGTTTTATCCCTGTAATTAATTAATCTGTCTGGAAAACTGGATCCAAGCTGAGAGGCTGTGGAGGGATGTTATACTCAGAGCCCTCCAGTCTGACTGTAACTGGTTTTAACTTACACCTGTAAAGGACAAAGAGGTAGAGAAAAATTCCCTTTTGTAATAGAGGCTTAACCTTTATAAATAGATTACAGGAAGGACTGGGTGGCATACATATTTTGTTAATTTGAAATAGACATTTATAACCTTAAATGTTTACCATCACTTAAAGATACATAAATTGAGCAATTGCCCAGATCAGACTGGCCTGAAGGATTGTCTTGACTGAGGATTGAAACGGGAGGGCGCAGCCCACTCACTGTATGTGGCAGTGTCCCTAATCAAATGGGCCTGAACCTTATATAGCACCTATAGGAAGCTACTGATTGAGCCAGTAAGCATATTCCTCCAAAGCCTTCTGCACTGACTTCCCTCAAGGATGCACCTGTGGGGTGTAGTCACCCCCAACTGGAAGAGCATGGTACATTGTACAATATTGTACAAACCATCTCATCCATCGTGGCTGGAGGTGCAGCAATAGGTCAGTTATAACCCTGTGCTCACCTGGGATTCCAAGAAGAACAAAACAATACACACTTCAAGTAAGGCACTCGCTCCCTAATAGAGGACAATTAGCCATGAAAGAGCAGGGATGATCAGATTGTGGGTACCAAGTAGCCCCTCAAGCGCTGATGGAGGTAAGGACTCTTCTTCAGACCATCTTCACAGAACCAGACTGAGACAAGGCCACAACCTGCCCAGGACAGCTTGTTCAGGTCACACAGACCTCTTCTGTACCCCAGTTCTTCCTGTAAAGCTCATGCCAGTACCCAAAAGATGGATGTGGTACTCTGTCCCTTGCATGCTGCACGGATTAGGTTGCCTCTCTCTGCTGTTCTCAAATTGGTGTATCAGGATGGTGGCTAAGCCTAGCTTGTGTGAGCTCAGACTCCAGGTTACAATCGTTCAGACCAGGCGACCAGGAGTGCGGGCTGCACACAGCAGCCAGGAAGGTGCCAGGAGCAGAACTGACCCATGCCTTTGGGCCCTGCTCTCACTGGTCAATGCCAGGTCCTTGGAAGGTAAGGGGAAGTGGGGGGAGGGGTGCTGAGGCCTGCATCCCCGGGTAGATACAGGACACCTAGGTGATCCAAGACAAAGGGCAATGACCACACTCCAACCCCACAAGCCAGTAATGCAGGCCCTTGAGCAAACGAATTGTCCCCATTTCCACCTCTCCAGTTGGTGTCAGTGTGGGGATCCTAAGGCAGTGCCTGGGATCTCAGACCCTGGATTTAGAGAAATGCTAATGGTACTCTCTCAGAATACAAGTGTCAGTCTGGTCCCAGGAGAGTGACAATCCCCAGGGCCCCTGACTTAGCATTTCTGATGAGGAGTGGGGGACAATAGGCCCCTTAGAGGAAACAGCCCTAAGCCTTTCAGGGGACCCATCTGCCCCTGGCCAGTATCTCCCACCCTGTTCTGTCCCTGTATTCTTAGACAAAGGCTTTATTTTTTTAACAAATGAATTTGCAATAAAAAAGGAAGAGGAATCTGTCAGATGTGGCGGTCTTCAGGCTGACTGCCCTTGCAGCTTTGAGCCCATGTCAGGGAGCCCTGGGAAACCAGCACAAGGCAGAGTTCCAGGCTTGGCTGGGTCACAAAAGGGCAGCTTAGCCTGAGGGTAGGCAGGACATTGCCTTTTACCTCCTCAGACAATGGGGGAAGGGAAACCAGCTGGCCTCAGGGGAAATGGAGATCAGAGCCATCCAAAACCCCCAAGTTGTGCCCATTGGGTGGCTAGCAGATATGAACTCTCTACCTGCTATGAGTGAGCAGCAGGCAGTAGTGAGGAGGGCCTCTGTCAGAAAAGAAGCCACCTGACCATGTTATTTTGAGTCATGAGAATTCCTGTCTCATTGGTGATCTGGCCTATCATCTGACAGAGTCAAAGCACGAACATAAGCTAAGTGTGGTGGCACATAACTGCGATCCCAGCACTCAGGAGGCAGAGGGGGAATGATCAGGAGCTCAAGGCCATGTAACAAATTTGGGACCAACCTGGGCTATAATGAAACGCTGTACCCTTATTTGACCATCACTCCAAAGTGACATCTCTTTAGCATCCCCCTTCTTGGCCTGGCTCACTGTACCCAGAGCCCATTAGTTGTGAGAAGGGGTTACAGAATCATACACAAACTCCTAGGCCAGGTCTTGCCTCAAATTCTCTGACTCCTTCAAAACCTTCACCTGGGATCCCAGAACAGATATCACCTGGAAGTCTGGAAGCTGAAGCAAAGAGTGTTGTGAAGTGATGGCCTCTCAGCGTCCTTCATGATAGAAAGGTCCCTTCCTCAGAGAGGAAATTCTGTGTCCTGGGTCGTGGCTGCCCAGAGACTCCAGTCCTAAGATAGAAGCGGCCAGGTGCTGGCTGCTTCCTGCCGCATGTTTACTCTCATTTTACCCAGAGAAATCTTAAAGTCTGGTAGAAGGGTTCCCATGACGGGAATCTACAGTGGCTGAAGGAAATGGTGCTTGCAGCCAAACCTGATGACCTGAGTTTGATCCTTGAGACACACAGGGTAGAAGGCAAGAATTGACTTCCTACAAGTTGTCTTCTGACCTCCAAATGTGCACCCACACAGAAATAAATTAATGAAAACTCTGCCAATGAGATGAGTTCAAGTGCAGTGTCAACTGCTACTTTAGATGGCTAATTTCGAACCCAGAACATAACCTATAAACACATGCAAATGGATGCATGTGGATTCAAATGTATGCAAATGATGGCCGGGCATCACCAGGGTTCGTTGTATGTGTATTTATTCCAACAAAAAAATAGGCTTTCAAAAATCAAGAATAGTGGTGTTTCCTGTGATCCCAGAACCCATGTAAAGCTGAGAAGCATGGTTCGTGCCTGGAATCCTAGACCTGGGGTGGGCCAGAGATGACAAAGGCAAGATGTGGGTTCAAGGGCCACCCTGGGCCACATTTGAGGTCCAGGCCAGCCTAGGCTACATAGTATCTGAAAAATATAAGTAATTTTAAAAGTTGGGCAGGGGATATAGATCAGTGGTTGACTGTCTAGAATGCACAAAATCATGAACTCTACACCCAACACTGGGAAGGGAAAAAAGCAAATTTTGAAAAGTGTTTATTCTTCAGATGTGGCACACCCTTTTAATCCCAGAGCTTTAATCTTACAGGTGTGTGTGGGGTGGCTGGGGTGAGGTGGGAGTTCCCAGGTGTGCCTAGGCCAGAGGTTGAGTCATCACCTTATGTTGTGAGACAGAATATCTCACTGAATCTGGAATTCACCGTTTGGGCAAGACAAGCTGCCAGAGAGCCCCGAGGAACCCTCTGTTCTCCATATCTGCAGGGCTAGAATCACAGGTGCATGCCCAAGCCCAGCTTTCCTGGTCAGTGCTGGGGATTCGAACCCACATCCTCATGTTTATATGCAGCAAGTGGTTTACCCACTGAGCCATTTGACAAGCTCCCCCAGAAGACCAGTGAAAGGAGGCAGGGAGGAAAATGAGCTTGCCAACTAGGAACTCCATGTCTCAAAAGTAAGAAAATCCCCAGGTTCAGGAGAGGAGGGGTGGGGCCAGGGGAGGATTCAGGGAGTCAGTGATTGATGCACCTGTTTAAGGTTCTGGAAACATTCTAGAAATGGACAATGTAAAAGTAATCAGTACCACTGAACCCACTAATATAGACAACTTCATGTTGTATATACCTTAGCACAGTAAAATAGCTAAACACAAAATACAACAGCTTGCATAATACCATTAAAGTTATAGGGGTGTCCAATATTTTGACATGTGTTATTTACAAGGTTCAGGCTTTTAAACTGCAGAGTCAAATTACATACACACACACACACACCCCACAAAAACAAACATTCAACCACCCAGTGAATTGAGACCACTGTTCTGCCTGGACTGACACCACAGCGTCTAATGGCTCACCTTTACCCTAAGCCTGTGGACCAGGAAGTGCAAGGCCAGTGTTAGCAGAAAGAATGACAAGGCAGGACTAGAGCCTCAGCTGGACATGTTTCCACCAGACTCTCTCTTTCTCCTTCTCTCTCTCTCTCTCTCTCTCTCTCTCTCTCTCTCTCTCTCTCTCTCTCTCTCTTCCCCCCCCCTCTCTCTCTGTGTGTGTGTGTCTAAGCCAGAGGTCAACTTTGAATATTTTCCTTTCACTCTCCAACTCTCCACTTTTTTTTTTTTTTTTTTTTTTTAAATCTGAAGCTTGTGATTTTGGCTCCAGTGAGCCTCCTGTCTCTGCTGCCCCATAGCCCAGCTACAGGTATGCATGGCCACACCTCACTTCCAATATGGTTACTGGGGATGTAGGGAGTCAATTCCCAGCCCAGGTCCAACTCTGTCAAAGGCTTTGTCTTGTTTGACTCACCCACACCTTGGACGTTCACACTTCACCCTCAGTTAAATTGTCCCCATATCTGTGCATCTGTTTCTTCCTGCTGGGCCACTGAGCTATCACCTGCAACTAAAATAGTTTCTCTTCCATACACCCCTTCCTGGGAACCTCACCTCCTGAGTCTGAGATACCTTGTAAAGATTTCTATTTATTAGATAGATTGGAAATTCAGGGACTGTGTCAACTCCTTGTGCTACCACAACCTCCTAGCTCTGCAGACACTTACCCACAAGGTCATCTGACATGGGCCTAGCGCTTCAAGGATGGCCAAGCCCTGGAGGCCCAGGCCACTTGCCTCCCGTGCTGCCCCCATTCAAGCTGGTGCCAGTGTTGCTGGAGAATCGGTAGGTGTATCTGGTGCCCACGGGGAGATGTGGCCCTGCTATTCTCTGGAACCCGATAGAGGGAGCAATGTCACCGAGCATTGTTCCCACTCCCCTCTCTCCAAGTGAACCCTGAGAGGCTAGCCTGTCTTGAGAAGCCAAGGAGCAGCTGATCCTCTGAAGGGCTCAGAAGAAAACAAAGACACTCCCAGGACTGGCTCAGTCTTGGCGATTCGTGGGTGTATGTGCACACATGTACATGTATGTGGATGCCAGAGAACACACCAGCTGCTGTTCTTCAGCACCTAAATTTGTCTTTAGACAGGATCACTCACAGGCCTGGAGCTCCTGGATTCAGCTGAGCTGACTGCTCAGCTCAGCAAAGCCCAGAATCCAGGCAATGGTACTGCAAGTGTGAACCACTATACCTGAGTGTTTTTTATATGGATTCTGGAGATTGGACTTGCATACTCATGTTTGCCCGGTAAGCATTTTATTGACTGATCCATCTCCCCAACCACCCACCCCTCAAGTGGGTATTCCTTACTTTCATCATTTTATAGAAAGTGGATCTGAGATTCAAAGCAGTTAAGAAACTTAGCTAAGGCCACATTCAAGCCTCAGCAGCCTCCAGCCAATGAGATGACTCAGAGGGTAAAGGCCCTTGCCAACAAACCTAATGACTTAAGTTTGATTCTTGGGAACCAAAGGTGGAAGAAGGAATTAACTCTTCAAAGTTGTCCTCTGACCTCTATACATGAACACACATGCATCACCCCAACACACACACACACACACACACACACACAAATGAACCAACCTTAGCAGCCTGGCTCCTCCTCTACTACCCTGATAAATATGAAGTAGGAATGGGGCTGTTAGCTTCCTTTTAGTAATAATCCAGGCAGGAAAGAAGGCCAGACTGGGCCCAGAGGTCTTGCTGGGGGTGAGGAAGAATTGCTATCAGGAAGAGTGGTTGTACGGAATACAGAAGTCTGGAATTTTCTAAGCCTACCTGATGGAGAAATGTGAACATTTCATTGTCCAGTCTCACTGTATCATAGTGTGAGGTCCCCTATCTCTTTCTCTTCAATTGAGTTTTCAAGTCTACTCCATCCCGAAAGACAAATGGGATGTAGAGCCAAAGACAGTTATCCACCTGGGAACTCCAAGGCAGAATGAAAATATGGCTTGGGGTGGCTTGCTATTGGAAACTCACTCTATAGGTGGCTTGGTTTCTGGTAGCACAGCCAAGGCCCTATGGGGCTGTTTTTCACCCCACCTTGCAGCTCTACCATGCTCTGCGTCACCCTTGCTCTGGCTCTGCCCCAATGGCCCAAGACTCCTGATCAGAGGTGTGACGCAGTGTCCCTGTGAGATACACTCACCTTTGCAGAAGGGTCTCCTGTCTGGCATGTGAGTCTGCAGTTTCTGAAGGCACAATCAGAACCAGGGCGAGATGAGAAAGAGGCTTTGGATAATACCCCACCCTGTGGGCCACCCACCTGCTGAAGGAGAGGATGAGACAGGGCAGGGAGTGAGGGGAACTCTCCAGTTCCTGACCCTCTTGGCCAACCCACCCTTCCCCAGTTCAGACGCTAGTACCAATGCCCCTGATGGCTCAAGCTGGTGGGCCTGGAGATCCTGTGTATCTCTACTTTTTCCTTTGCCACAACCCCATGTCTGATCCATCAGTGAATTCTGTCAATCCCACGAGTTGGTACTAGTCTTCCTTCTTCCCTCCATAGCCCACCCATCCACAGGCCTATGGCTCCAGCAAAGCTACACCTTCTCTTCCCTAGACACCAGGAGAGCCTTCTAATGATCCAGTAGCCACAGGAGATTGCAGAGTCAGTAAAGCACAAGTATGAAGACTGGAGTTTGAATCCCGGAACTCATACAAAAGTCTGGCACTGTGGTGTACACTTGTAATCCCAGCCGCCAGTGCAGCCTACTTGGTTAACTTCAGGCCAAATGCAAAGAGCTAACTCAAAAAACAAGATGGATGATGGAGACTGTCCCTTTGTTGACCTCTGACCTTTACTTGAACTGCACACTTAGACACATATGCACACACACAAACACACACAGTGGGAGTCTCCTATATATATATATATATATATATATATATATATATATATATATATATAATCTCAATCACTAAGCCAGCCTCCACCTGCCCCCTCTAGCCATGCCCACTGGCTCTCACCCTCCAGCCACGATGGTGCTTGCTCTGGGCTCAGTGCCTTTGCACAAGCTAGTCTGTCTAAAACTGTTCCTTCTGCTCTCTGAACTTCAGGCTGCTTTAGGTCTCAGAAGAAATGCCTCTCCCTAGAGCCCTGCTCTGCCATGAGAAGGTCCCTGCCTATCCTTCTCTACTTTGGCACTTTATCCATAACTCTTATAAAAATTTGTTTTAATTATTCTGACTTAGTTAACTTTGTAGCCTTCAGCTTCTGGAAAAAAAAACTCAGCACCCAGTAGAGAGTGGAAAGGTTGAATGAATGAATGAATGAATTCCGATCAAATTATATATTTCACCAATCCCATCTTCCTGACAGCCAGCAAAGGCTGCCATCATTTACAGAGGCCTTGAGACTTCAGGATTCTTTGCTAATGTATGGCTTTACTAGCAAAAGAATCAAGTTTCAACACAGCTGGGCCCACTCCACAGTTTTGTCACTTCTCTATTACAAATAAGAGTAAGTAGAGGCCAATGAGATGGCTCAGTGAGTAAGAATATTTGCTGCCAAAGCCATATGACCTAAGTTCCACAATACCCAGGACTGATAGGGTGAAACAAAAACAACAACAACAACCACAAAAACTTGCATGCAAGTTGTAATTTGATCTTCATATGTGTCCTATGGCATGCAAAGCCAACACATCTACACATACAAATAAATAAAATTTTAAATTCTTAAAACAATAATACTAAATTTAGGAAAGTATGGGCAGAAGAATTGAAGGACTGATGGACAGGTGGGTGGGATGCATGGATGGGTAGATGGATGAATGGGTTGGTGAGTGTGTGGGTAAACAAAGCAACCAAGAAAAGCCAATGAACAGTGTCAGATAGTCACTGTCATGACACAGAGCACATGCTGAATGTAATCAGATACAGCACAAGCCAGGTGCTGCCCAGCCTACCATCCCAAACCCTTCCTAGGTCAGCATCCTCTTCCCCTGTACCACAGCACTCCCATCTGCAGCTGCTTCCTACAGTGACTCCCATCCTCAGCCCCCAGTGCCTCAGCTGCCCATCACACTGCAGCCGGTGTGATCCGCAAGACACACCATAGCCTCACAGTGGGAAGTGTATTTCACACCATGTTGCTTAGACCTTTTCACAGATTTCAACATCACAGACTATCTGGAAGGGGTACCCCGTCCTGGATATTTTGATTCATGATTCATCTACCAAACCTTCTTTCCAATAAAGCAGAATATCAGTGAGGGGAAACCCACATCTGAAAGACACTTAGCCCCCTGATTTCCTCCCCACTTACTTCAAGTCTTTCATAATTAGGATCCATCCATGTTAAATCATGCCCCAAGCGTAAGTTCACCCCAGGTTTTACAGAATTAAAAAATAATCCCAATATTTTTCAGTATTGATCATGTTTGTTAAATAGTAGTTTGGGTATATGGGGTTAAGAAAATGTTTGTTGGAGAGTAGGGGAAATCTGTGTGTGTGTGTGTGTGTGTGTGTGTGTGTGTGTGTGTGTGTGTGTGTGTGCATGCATGTGTGTCTTATAGCACTTGTAGAATCAGGGGAGAAAGAGCCAAAACCAGTTCTCATACCTGCCATGTATGTCCTGGATCAAATTCAGATCATCTGGCTTGGTGGCAAGTAACTTGATTCTCTGAGCCATCTCACTGACCCCATTTATTTATTTGGAAATAGGGTCTTGTTATGTAGCCTAGGCTGGCCTAGAACTTGTGGTCTTCTAACCTCAATTGGTGTGTTCCAGCATGCCTGGTTCACACTTACTCACTTCTGAGAAATAGACTGAAATCCATGTGTGGTTCTCACTCCCATGGTTGATCTACTCCTCACTCACTTAGCCAGCCAACAAGGGTTTATTGAATCCCTGGTGAAGACAGGGGACCTTGCCACCATTCTGAACCCCACTGATAGTCACCTCTGGCTCCTCGGGCTTGAATCCTCACTAGTGTATGAGGAACTTTTGATTAATTAATCTCATACACTAGTGAGAAATCTGATACTTAGTTTGGGCACAACATTGTCAAACACACTGGAAACAATAGTGCCTGCCTCCTCCCTAAATCTAAAGACAAATCAAAATTTTTGAGTGAAGCTTTAGTGTCCCAGTTGAAAAAGCTACAAAGGTGTGGTGGCATACACCTGTAATCCCAGCATCTGGGAGGAAGAGGCAGGCTGATCTCTGAATTTGAGGCCACCCTGGTCTACAGAGTGAGTTCCAGGACAGCCAGGGCTACACAGAGAAACCCTGTTTCAAAAAACAAAAGCAAATAACACCACCACCAACAGAGTTCAAGAGCACAAAACCTGACTACACAGTGGCTTTGAGGCCAGCCTGGGCTACATGATGGTATCTTGTTTCAAAAACAAACAAACAAAAAGTTTAAAAAGCACCAAATGGAAAATATATATTAGATTTCAAAGGATGGAGATATACACACATTTGATGCTTTCTAGTATTTATTTTGGACAATCTTGAGTTTAAGATTTAAAATTAATTCCACCTGCTTTCCCATTTTCATTGGGAAAGTCACCATTGCATTTAGTCCCATTGTCTTTTACTTTAGTACTATTCTGTAAGCCTTGGTAGTCAAGTAAGCATGTAATTCTGCCTCAGCATACTCCAGGACATCACCCCAGCTTTGGAGAGCAACTATAGACCTCTACATTCCAGCCTCTCCATCCCTCCCGAAAGGGTTCAGGTGTAGCTCCCCATCCCCAGCAGCTTCTGTAAACTCTACTTTACCTGCTCCAGGAAAGCAAAAGAGAGAGAAGAGAGACAGGAATTTGCCTGTAAATTTCACTCCTCTCTCCCTCAGTGAAGCAAAGCAGGGTGGTCAGAGAGAGAGACAAAGGGGCATTCTGGGCAAAGCTAATGCCTGCAGATTAGGGTGGCTGCTCTCTCCACTCCACTCAGATGCGGAAGAAGAAGAAAATGCAGAAAGCTGCAGGTTTACTTACTCCCCGAGGTCATTCCCGCCTGCCCCCAGAGCAGGACCAGCCCTAGGAGCCTGGTGGCCACCAGCATTACCATCCTCCAGGGACAGGGATGGGGAGCCCACAAATCTCAGGTCGCTCCCTAGCAGGCCAGCTCAACTGTCTTCAGACCAGGGGAGAGGGAGTGAGGTGGTAGGGCATAGGCCAGCCAATCAGAAGCTTGTGGGGACACTACTGACTCCCTGGGGGAAGGGGGAAGAGGGGGCTGTTTTGCCTTGGTGGAAGCTATAGGAACCAGCTGTGTGCTTTGTTCCTGTTAACATTATTTGTATATATGTGTATGTGTGTATAAACATGTGTGTCACAGCATGCATGTGGAGGTCACAGGACAACTTGCAGGAGTCAGTTCTACTGTGTGGAGTTTGTAGATTGAGTTCCAGCTTGGCAGCAAGCTCCTTTCTCACTGGCCCTGTGGGGGTTTTTTGTTTATTTTTGTTTTGTTGTAATCTAATATATAAGATATAAAATTGGCTGTCTTAATGCATAAATTCAGTGGTTTGGGGGACATCTAAGATACTGAGCCATCATCACCACCTGATAGTTGGCTTGGCTGTACCTCTGCTGGAGAAGATAGGTGACTGTGGGACATATCAGTGGTGTCACAGTGCTGGGGAAGGTGCCTGTCAGAGCTCTGGGCTCAGTCCCAGAGGACAGGGGAGGGAAGCTCTGCTCACATCTACCTTGTAGTCCCTAAGCTGGCCTCAGTTTCCCTCACCCCAGAGTTCCCTCCACCTGTGCCTTTTTTGCTGTGCTCCAGGTGCCGACACTGGACCTTCAGGCCAAGCCTCTGTGGCAAACACAGTCTTTGGGAACTGCTTGGCTACACTACAGGACATCTACAGTACAGTCTTACTTTCAAAGTGGGCAGCTCAAGGCTGGGCTTGGAGGTTAAAGTGCTGCTGCATGAACATGAGGACTTCCTCCAAGCCAGGCACGTGACTCACACCTGCAACCCGGCCCTGGGGAGGTCCAGACAGGAGGGTGCCCGATCTGACTGGCCGGCTGGTCTAGCTCAAATTAGTGAGTTTGGATTTAATAAGAAATTCAGTGTCAAAAACTAAGGTGGGGGGGGTCTGGAAAGAGTTCAGATAACTGCACCCACATCCAGCAGCTCACAACTGCTCATAATTCTGGCACCAGGTGATTTTTTTGGCCACTGCAATCACTCATACATGTGGTACACGAGCACTTGCATGCACACATACACACCAAATAAAATCTTAAAAAGAAAATAAGTGACTAAAGACTTATCTGATGTGAGTACTCCCCCCATCTCCATGCATTTACACGTGTGCACAATGGACCTGGACACACAGTGGACAATCTGCTGCATGTTAGCGTATTCACAGAGTTGTGTGGCCATCACATTAGAGAATTTTGAACCATTTTCATTGCCTTGAAAGGAAACCCTATAACCATTCATTGGTCACTCCCCTGGTCTCTGGCCCTCGCCTCTACTTCCTGTTTGTGTGCGTATGTCTTCTGGAGAGTTCACACAAACAGAAGAGCCTGGGGTATGGTCTCAGTCAGGTGACCTCAAATATCTTGCTGTCCAGAGCCCTGGCCACAAGGCTGAACACACAGCTTCTGGCCGGTCTATGGCACTTTCCAGGGTGACTTCAGGGACAGGTGGAATGCTGAGTCCCAGAAGGCTGGCCTGAGGGGGTGACAGGCCCAGTAGGAACATGAAATGAATCTGCAGATGATATTCACACACTGAAACAGGGCTGGGCGTTAAATTCTCTGGAGGCAATTTATGAGGAGAGTTTCTTGTGACCTCCAAAAACAGACTGGAATAGTAGTGATAGCACTGCCTTCAGAAAGCTATGTCTAGCATGGATGAAGCCCTCACATGGATTAATTCTGTCAGCTCCCAGCAGTTCTCAACTCTGAGAGCAGGCCTCCGAGAGGGTAGGTCACTCCCCCAGCGTCCCACAGCCTCTGAGGGTTTTGACCTACACTAGCTGAAGTGGCTTGGCTCTTTTAACTCTGGTGGCATTTCTGAGTCTTTTTCAACCTTATCCCCTGGGAGACTGCATCTCAGCTTATGGCCTGGATTCTCCCTATTCAGTCAGGAGATTGAGCCAAATCCTTGCCATCACTGTTGTGTGATCTCCGGGCAACATAGAAATGTTGACAGAGTGGGAATCCTACAACTGATGCCCTGGCCCCACACCAGAAACAGAACCACCAGGGTTCTGCCTCCCTCTTCCCAGCCATCTGGTGTCACTGTGGTCTGCCAGGCAGGGCTCTACACCCCTGGCCTCACCTCTTCATGTCTATAGCATCACAGGCCAAATCTTGGCCAGCTGACCCCGTGGAGCTCAGGACAAGGGACAGGATTTACACAGGCCTTCCTGACAAAGGCCTCCCATGTGTACCCTCCTCTACGCTCCTGGAGATAATATGACCAGAGCATGAATTGAACCTACTGTGTATGGGTCAGGCCTATTGGAGGCAGGAGCCCTCATCTTTCTGAGATCTTATTTTCTTGGTTCTGGGGACAGAGCCCAGGGCCTTGCCTATGTGAGGCAAGTGCCCCCGGCACATCTGCAGCCCTAGTAGAACACTATTTTGCATTGTTTTTAATCTTTGTGTTTCTTTTAAAAGAGTGTTTATTATTTTATGTGTATGTGTGTGTGTTCCTGAGTATATGTATGTGCAGCATATGTGTGGGTATCCACAGAGGACAGAATCGAGTGCCAAATCCCCTGGAGCTGCAGCTATGGGCAGCTGTGAGTCACCCAAAGCAGGTCCTACACAGCCTTCTCTCAGTAAAAGCAGCGAGCACTCTTGACTGCCGAACCATCTCTCTAGCCCCCCAAGGTTTGTTGTTGCCGCTTTGCTTTTCATTTTTTTCTAAGACAATATCCGTGTTCACAATTTTAGGTTCACAGAAAAAATGAAGGAAAGCCAAGGGTTTCTTGTCCATTCTACCTCATGTGTTCAGTCTCCCCATACTCCACTCTACAGAACTCCAGCTGCTAAGAGCCATGGACCTGCAGGCAAACGTCATTACCACCAAAATACAAGGCTTACAAGGGGACTGCTTCTGAACTGGCTGTGATGGTGCAAGCCAATTGTCTCAGAAACTCAAGGAGCTGAGGCAAGAGGATCAAAAGTTCAATACCTGCCTGGGTGATGCTGTGTCTCAAAAAGTCAAAAACAAACAAAAGCAGATATGGGTTTTTGTGTGTTTGTTGAGATAGGGTCTTATGTAGCCCAAGCTGACCCGACGTCTGACCCCCCCTGCCCTCTATCTCCCAAGTGCTAAGACTATAGTTATGCATCACAATGTATTATTTTACGGTGCTGGGAATTGAACTCAGGGCTCCCCTCTTGCTAGACAAGCGCATTACCCTCTGAACTACCACACATCCCTAGCATTCCTTTGCAGAGACAGACATGGATGCCCCATGGGAGAGAAAAACTCACCAGTAGAGGACCCTTGAGCTGCTGGAGCCTGGTGGGGCTGTCTTAAGCAATGCTGCCACATCTGTTGTCTTTGAAAGGAAAGAGGACGGCCTGTTCATCAATTGTGAGGTTGAGAAGGCCAGGGATGGGGTGTGGGGGATGACTCGTTCCTGAAGACTTGTTCAACCTTTGAAAATCAGTTTCTTGATCTCTCTGGGTTTGTTAACTCACTGGGAAAAAATTCAAAGGGCTGGAAACCGTAAGCAAAGGGTTTTCCTCCTGTGTTTAGATGGAGAATGAAGGCAAGAAAGGAGAGAGATGGCAAGAGCTGTCATGTGATGACGTGATGAACCTAGCATGGCAGACTTGGGAGGCAGATGGCTGCACCATCACACAGTGAACCAACACCCTGGTCATAGCAGATGGCAGAAGTTTGTGTGACTAAGGCTGCTCAACCTTGGGCACAAAAGCAATACAGATCAAAACAAGCAATTGTGTGTTTCTTCACAAGCATCCATCTACCTTGGGTCTCAACCGTGCCACTCCCAAGTATTTACCCAGTCAGATGGCTCAGCTGGTAAGGGTGCCTGCTGCCAAGTCTGACGATGGATTCAATCCCCAGGGCCCACATAGTGGGGGTAGAGGACTAACCCTTGGAAGTTGTTCTCTGACCTGTACATATATATACTATGGTACACATGTGCCTACACATTCACACAACCAACAAATAAATGGGAGGTACACAAGTTCACTCTACATGAATGTTCACAGCTGTTTCTTTGGCTTAGAACTGGAACCAGCACAAACAAACATACATCCCTCCAAAGGCAACTAGATAGACAAGCTGGGGTACGTCCATAAGTGAAATACTATGCAACAATAAAAAGCTGCAAGACCAAACAGTTAACATCACAGTCCACAAACTCAGTCCACAGTGCTTACTAGGAACTTGGATAAATAACCCAACTCTGAACATTGCATGTTCTCCTCTATTAGGGAAGTTGACACTTGCCAAACAGCAGCAGAGTGGATCCTGTTCACACTGTCCTTGCTGCTGCTGATGTGGGGGTGTTGGAATGACCCTTAATGACAGTCTGACACACACAAACATGCTAATAGACCCTTACTCATTGCCAGCTGATATAATTTCCCAATCAGAGGCCAAGTTCCAGGCCATGAGGCCCTCAGCCAGGCTGGGGGAGGGCACACAAAACTGACCCAGGAGAGCAGCAGGCAGGAAGGCAAACATACAGGAAGGTAGAAACATTCCTCAGTGCAACAGGGGCTAGAGAACACACTCCTCCCGCACCCCTATGGGACACTTCCAGGTATCCCGTTGTCCTGGTGTTGAACGGCTCTCGGCAGTTACATGAAGAGGGACCTAGGCCTGGACAAGCACCGAGTGCATAGTCCTAGCCAGAAGAAAGGTCTAGAAACATCCCCCCTCCTTCCTTCTACAGGAAGATCTCAGGAGGGGCAAGTGAAGAGGATAGGCTGCCCAAGGCCTCAGGAGAAGCACCCCAGAAATGGAGATACCAGGCTAGTGGTGCAGTGTCTTTCATAAGTACATGAGCTGCCAGGATGACCCTGTCCCATTTACTGTCCCTGGACATGCACCCTGAGTGCAAGAGGCCACTCTCATCTCTGTGTGTTCTGTCTAGGAAAGCAGCATGTGATCTGTATCCAAAGCCTGCCCTCCTAACTGAAGAGTAGGGTCCTCAGCCGCGCTTCTCTGGAGCCTATTCTAGCTTCACATTTGTGGTAACACTCCTGCCTCAGCTCCCCAAATGCTGGGATCACAGTTGTGAGCAGTTACACCTGGCTTCTCCTTACAGAGCATGAGAATGCTCAAACTCACGTGTGTGCATGTGTGCGTGTGTGCATGCGCGCGTGTAGGGGTGCAAAGGACAACCTTTGCCTGCTTCTGTCTAGTCAGTCCCAGGGTTATAAACACACACCACCAAGACAACTTTTTTTTTTTTTTTTTTTTTTTTTTTGAAAAACATGGATGCTGAAATCAGGATTGATCCTCTTGGCATGGACTCCTTCAAAATGTTATTTAAGTATAAGTTGAAGTCTCTTTATACTTGTCATTTGTTGTCATTTCACTTAAATATCTATTTTTATTCTGCTGCATTCATACTTCAACCCACCCCGTTGTACTAATTGTTACAGTAAATTGCATGACTTGGCGTATTTAGCATAGTGGGTTGAACCCAAGGCCTCTGGGTGTACTTGCAGTCACCCCTCTTACCTAACTCAAGACATTCCTATCACTGTCAAGGGATACCCCGTGTCCAGAGAAAACGTTGCTCCCACTCACTTCCCCAGTGCTGGCCTCTGGATTTGCCTGTTCTGTGTGTATGCCTTCCTTCCTTTCTTCCTTTTGACAGGGTCACATGTAGCTCAGGCTGCCCTCAAGTTTTCTATATAGCCATGGGTTGCTTTGCATTTATGATTTTCCTTCCTCCAGCTCCTGAGGGTCCAGGTTACAGGTGTGCACTGCATGTTGCTAATAATGGAACCCAGGGTTTTGTGCACACAGGGTAAGCACACTGCCACCCAAGCTACATCCCCACCACGCTCTGTGCATTTCAAGTTGTCTTAGGTATATAGCCTCTTACATCTAGCTTCTGTTTGCAGCCATGCTTTTGAGGTTCACCCATGCCATGAGGTGTGGGAGGGTACCTTTTTCCTCTTGGGGAACTTACTATGGTTTAACCACACTCATGCCAGCCAGGGATACCCAGTAGCTGGCTGCAGGTGCTGTACTTTGCTGGGGCTCTGGAGTAATTTTGTCTCTAGGGGGCACTGAGCAATGTCTGAGGATATGTATTTTTTAACTAAAGCTGGTGGGAGACTATTGGGTAGAGACCCAAGAGGCCACTGAACATCCACCCTACAGCTCACAGGGACCCCAACAACACAGAATGATGCAGACATGGGGCCAACCTGTATTCTAATAGCCCTGGGTGAATTTTAGACTCTGCAGTCCCTTTGCTGTGAACAGCTCCAACGTTGCTTACCCAGCACACACAGCTACTTCAAGTCCCCTTGCTTTATCGGTAAGTGTCACAGAAGGTTGCCTTTCTTTTTGGAAGCTGAGTTCTTGGCAGGATTGATGGCATCTCAGTATGTAATCACAAGCAAGACTGTTGTCATCATAAAGGGAGGGGAGTGATGTCATTCCATTTTAAACACCCGTTTATAACATGTATATATTGTATTTGTGAGTTTGTGTCATGGCACACGAGTTGATTTCCTCCTTCTACCAGAGTCCAGGGACTGAACTGGGATTATCTAGCTCAGCAGCCTTCTCTTAGGCTCATGGCATTGTTTTGATGGCAAAAAAGCCTTCCCTGCTGTGTTCTGCAACATGGCACATACCCTGGCAGTACTTACAGAACCATCCACACCCTGGGAACACTATTTCATCCCAAACAGAAGTCAGATATGAAGAGATGAGTGCTCACCTAGCATGTTCAAGGCCATAGTTCCACACCCAGAATCCATAAACCTGGCAAAAGGGTGTTCACCTGTATCCCAGCACTAGGAAGATAAGGCAGGAAGATCAGAAGTTCAATGTCATTGTTGGCTACATAGCCACATGGAAACTCATTACCAGCATGAGCTATAGGACTGTCTCAAAAAGAGAAGAAAAGCAAGGAAATAAGAAGGGGGAGGGTACAACTGACCAAAACTGACCAAGGCAATTCTGGACTGTTTGCTGTAATCAAGTCCGCAGTGGACTTGTTATCATCCTACGGGGCTGAAGATAGCTCGGCTCTTCAGCTGTTGGGAAGACTTGTTATGGTCATATTTAGGCATTTTCACTTCTAATTACAAAAATAATACAATGAAAGCATTCCTGTGGCAGCTAGCCCACACTGGTCTTGTGAAACCAAGGCAGGAGTCATGTTGTTGTCAAGGAGCTAATGTATCCTGCAATGTTTTTCAACCTATGCGAATTTGTGACCCCATGATGTGCACCCACCCCTTTGCCTTGCTAAAGTCCTGAACACCTATGATGACTGCCTTCCACATGAACTGTTCTTGCTCTTATCTATCCCCAGGCAGCCTGGAGCCCTGAGTTCCCCATTCTCTGTCCAGGTCCTAACAGTCAATTATCTCAACAATTATTCTATCAACCCTAACCCATAAAAGAGACCTCAAAAGCCAGTGAGGAGCTGCTCTCTGAAATCCTGACTTAGGAGAAAATCGTCTGGCCAGTCCCTTGTACACTTTTAGTCAGACAGCTGTGGAAAATGGCTTCTCTCTCAGGTCTAACAGTACACCAGTAGAGGGCTGTGGGGGTCCCTCACACTCTGTATATAACTGAGGCCAACACTCACCCAGCCCAGCAAGCCTTTCCCACTATGTCCTGTTGTATTATCTTAGTTGTTGTATTACCAATAAAGACAAAAGAGTCAGATGTTGGGGTGAAAACATAATAGATCAAAGAAGAGATGGAAGACTGACCAGCTGACCTTCTCTCAACACTTCCCAGACAAAATGTTCTCGACTCTCCAAGTCCCTCCCTACTCCTCCCTGTGCCTTTCTATCTGTGCCCTGGGTCCTCCGTAGTCTTTATGACTAATTCCTGTTAGTTAGTCTCTGGTCTCGTCTTCTGACTCAAGGTTAACTTTATTAACACAGTCTCAGGGTGTCACAGTGAGATCAAATACCCTGCAACATTGTCAGGCCATGGGTGGGACTCTGGACTACAATGAGTAGCTAAAAGCAGTGAAAGCCAGGAGTATGCACAAGCCTCCTTCAGTTCCCACATCGGCAAGGCATCCTATCAACTCTCTCATGGGACTTGGCCTTCAGATCTAGAGCAAGCGGCCCTGTCCCTCCCTCCACAGATAGACACTTCCAATTGTCTTAAGTGGAGGCATGCACTGACTACCGTCAGACCCTGGAAAGCTGAATGCAAAAAATGAGAGCATGAAGTTAGAACAGCAGTGCGTAGAGAGCTAAGACAAATCAACCACACAGTGGCTCTCAGTGACCTAGGAAGGACCCTGTCATTATGCACCAGTGGTCACAAACAGCTGATCCTAGGCTGCAACTGGTGAGATGGCCATGCCACTGTCATCAGAGACACTCCACTGCCACATACACACCCCTCCCTCAAAGCTCATATAACAGACCCCACGCCCATGCATACATCTACACGCATGCACTCAGTAAGGCACACAAGGAAACATCAGCCAGACACACATATCCATGAGTGTCTTAGAGGCCTAAGCCACCCCCCCCCCACACACACACCAATTTGGCATGGGGTGAGCATTCTTCCTGCTTTAATTTCAGGCACGAACACAAAATGCAAATTACAGCTTAGGAAAGCATTCTCAAGTTCCCCCACCCCACAGTCCAGTCTTGGCATGTGCCCTCTTCTGCATTCTAGAGTCTCTCAAAGAAGCCAGAAGTGGTGATGCATCTCATCCCAGCACTGGGGTTGCGGGAGGGAGTAAGGTCCTGGCACTGAGTTGTGTGTGTGTGTGTGGGGCGGGGCGGTAAGGTCCCAGCACTGTGCTGTGGAAGAGGATAAGGTGAAAAGCTCCTTCCAGAGCTCCCTGCCACTCAGGCACTCTTTAGGAGCACATCTGAGGGGCCTCTTACAAGGGTGTGGTTGCTGCTCCCCCATAAAATTACAGTGGGAAATCATTACCACACAGGGGTGAGGTTTTCCCAGTATCCACACTAATGGAGACCCCCCTCCCTTACTCTTTCTGGGTCTCCAGGCCTCCCGAGACCATATGCAAACATGTAGTAGGGACTGGCTGGAGTGGAGTGTCAGGTGAAGGTCAACCGGCCCAGTTAAAATGACCTTCTGCACATGTGCAGCTGAGCTCCCAGGGATTGCAGTAATCTGGCTTAGTCCTGTACAAAGCGCCTCCCTAGGTGGAGGCCTTGGGTTCCATCCTTAGTAGTGAGAGAGGAATGGACTGGAAAGAACAAGGAAATGGCACCCTTGGGGAGGTGCTTTCACACCCAACCATCCTTGAGTGTCAAAGGCTTCCTGAATCAACCTCCTGGCTGTGGCCATGTCTTCCTTTGGTCTCTCTTCTGCAACAACTTGCTTCACCAGGAAACACCTACCTCTCCATGTATGCAGGCAGTGAACACCGAGGACAATTGAGTTCAAAGACCCTTCTTGGAGAGTCTGTGCAGGATCCCCACCCAGGGCCTTAGGTCTCAGACTCAGATGCTGAGGCGCCTACCTAGCATATCAAAGCAGGCCTGGCCTCCAGGTTCTCCACCTGTTACAGGGTATGGCTGGAATTCCCCACCTTCTACCCTGAAGACCAGCCCAGGGGCTGGGCTGTCCTTCCTTAAATAGTCAGACATTTTGGTTACCTGATCCCTTTTGTCTACTCTTTGGGCCTCCTGGCTGCTGTACCTGGACCCCTCTCTTCCTTCCCCGACCCCTCTGCTCAGGGTCATGTCCACTCTGGACTCTCCCAGATGTCCCTGCCTCTGGCTATGGTCTCCCACATATCTCAAAAAACCTTCTCCAACATACCTAGGAACAGTCACATCTGTTCCTTTTTATTTCTTGTTTTCATTTAGCCTCCATGCTGTTTTGGAGTGTGGTAAGAGGAACCCTAGGATGTATTATGTGTCAGCCAAGAAGCAGTCTGCCTATGTGGATCTCTGGATCTCAGGGGCCAGTTAATATAGACTACCCCCAAGAAACAGTGCCAGGAGAGCCTACATTCACAAAAGTATGTAGCCATCTGGCATTAAACTCTGTATAATATATATTTTTACAATCCTCAACACACGGCCCTTGTTTAGAAGACTGCATGTGTAAACAGTACCAGCCTGAGATCAATTATACATCGCAATGCCAGCCAAACTTCCAGCTGCATTGCCTTGAACTTGACCAAATTGAAGAAGACCACACAACTGAGATCCCATGAGCAAGAAAACAAGAACATAAATAGGGTTTCCATGGCAGTATACGCCACAACTGAATGACTTGATTCCCCTCACACCTTCCAACGTGAAGCTGTCACCACAGGTAGGAGAAAGGAAGGGGTGGCACCCTCACTTCTGGCTTGGTAACCCTCAAGTCCCAGCATCAAACAGTCACCCCAGTCAATGAACAAGGAGGGTTTTGAACAGAGAATGAATGAGGACAGCTTTCTTCTTGGCATCTTATTAAAACTTGAAAGCCGTGGCCTGCTGCCATCGATGACGCTTGTGGGCTCCCAACAGCCAAACCTTCAAATGCCACCGTTAGCAACGGTCATCTTGCTGTGACTGAGCATCCAGGCACCTGGAGGTGTGGGTCACAAAGGACTTTCTAGTGTAACAGAGCAACTTAAGATTCTTTGGGCAATGCCTGGAAACACAACACAAGGCCTTTCTTCACAGCAAGTGAACTGAATCACTCACCGAGTGACCAAAGATTTTATTTGTTTAAAAGCAGATAACACCAAAGTCTTATATGGTACCCATAATTCACTGCAAAAAAAAAAAAAAAAAATAAAATGATGTCCAGTGTTCCTGGATCATTGTGTGAACAGCTCAGACAATTGTTAGAACTGTATCTTAACCAATATGCAGTTCAGGGGTGGGCTGACTTCACACATCATTGTTTGCAGCAGCTCCTGCATGTGTTTCAGATGGCAACAGGGCCTCCTGTAAAGCTGGCTGGGCTGTGTCATGTTAAACATGACAGAGTGGTCACCCTGGAAGGTGTCCCAACATGCCTCTGGTACTGACAACCATGCTGGGTCCACAGAGCTCATCTCTGAAAATAAAACCATACTTCAGGCTCTCTTGAGGGTGCTCCAGCGTCTAAGCTCCCAGCATTGTAGTATGGGCTCAAACAGGGTCCCCTTTATTCCCCAAAGAAGGCCCACACAGACAAGGTTTTCAAAATCACATCAAATCCACTTGGCAGTGGATGAAATTACCTATTTGTTGAAAAGCAAAACAAAACCTCAGGAGGGGCAGAAGTACATGTCTAGAGATCTGGGTATTTGAAAGACAAAGACTGAAGGGCCACTTGAACCCAGAAGTTCAAGGCTGGGCTGGGCAACACAGCCAGACTGTTTATCAAAACTTAAAAAAAAAAAAAAAAAACTAAAAACACACCAGCAAATGGAAAAATGAAGGATGTATTAAAATTATTCTAGAAATGCCCCCTGCCAAGTAACTTCCACATGGGCTTTAAGAACAACAGGAGCTCACGGGATAGTGAGAAGAAGCCCCCCACCCCAGGAGTGGGGCAGAGCAGGAAGGGCTGTGACTAACCCTGGCTCAACTGTTCTTATTTTGTACTTGTGACCTTTCTGTATATGTCTGGTGGGTGTTGGCAGCCCTTCTGTGTACTTGGAAAACAAAACAAAAAACCTATGAAATTAAAGTGATTCTGAGAGTCAGAAGTCTGCAATTACAGAACCATAGTCTCTAAGGCAAGGTCTCTGCCATCAGGGATGAGGAGAGACAGATCAGGCTAAACAGTGAAAGTAAGGCAAACTGGCTTCTGGTTTTGACACTGCCACCAGGAAGGCCCACTGAGGAGGAAGAGGAGCCAGCCAATGGCAGATCAGCGGAGAGGTAACAGGATAACAATCACAGTTAGTTAGTGAGGGTGACTTGGGCAGGCAGTAAGCACTTGAAACACTCAAGGTCCATGTCTCTGCATGTGCAGGCCATAACTCCAAGCAGCACCTTCTGGGGTTTGGAGATCTGTTATTTTTTTTGACACCACCCCCCTCCCAAAAGACATGAAGATGGAGCCCATGAAGAGATGAAATCAAGATAGGTGCCTCTTCTGGGTGGGCTGGGCAAGGGTCAGGAGACTTCCGGTAGCATGTATCTACCATCTCCCCTATGGCTGGCCGACCAAGTCCTACAAGCGCTTGTAGGTGCCCAGGAGTGCTTTGCAGTTGGGGCAGTAATGGTCCACATCTTGCAGGGCATCTATGCAGAATGGGATGAAGCAGCAGCCAGCGATGCACCTGGGAGGGAGGACAGAGAGGCATAAGGAACATGTCACCAACACAGTTTCACACCCTTGTGTTGGAACCTCCCCAAGGGTCTTTGGTGGGCTAACCTAGAGATGAAGACCAGTATGCACAAAGCCCAGTGTTTGATACCCAATATCAGGTGTGCAAACCTATAACCCCAGCACTCAGGAGATGGAGGCAGGCATTCAAGGTTGACTCCGGGGCAGGTTGGAGGCCAGCCTTGGATACATGAGACCCTGACTCAAAAAGGAAGGGAGAGGATCTTTGCAAAAGCAATGAAGTATCTTGATACAGGGCCACCCTGGAAACTCTAGGTGGGCTCCTTAACCCAAAGATGGTATCCTCTCAAAAAGATATGCCAAACAGAATAAAGATGACAAGTGGCAGAGCCAGGCATGGGGATACATACCTGCCATCCTATCACTAGAAAGACAGAGGCAGGATTTTGAGCTCAAAGCCAGCCTGGGCTACACAGTGAGGCTCGAACAGCAACAAGACGTTGGCACTCAGGACGTAGTTCAGTGGTAGGGCACTTGCCCAGGGAGGGCCGGGCTCTATCCAGGGCATTAGGAGGAGCATTCTGGGGCTGTCGCTTAGTGGGTAGTGTGCTTGCCTAACATGCACAAAACCCTGGGCTCCATCCCAAGCACCCATAAAACCAGACATGGTGGTGCAAGGCTGTAATCCCAGCACTAGACAGGAGGATCAGGAGTTCAAGGACATCCTTGGGTACACTGTGACTTCAAGGCTAGCCTGAGCTACATTAGACCCTATATAAGAGAAGGAGGAAGAGGGTAAGATGGGGAAGTCACCATTATCTTAGATGAGAGTTGGCAAACTGCTTTGTAAAAGGCACAGGCCATGTGTTAGACATGTTAGATGGCTCCATGCCTGTGATTTTGACCATTCTTCAGCCCTGCCTGGCAGCATGAACATGAAGAATATGAACATGCAGAACCAATAAATGAGGCTGGCAGCATCCAGTCAAACTTAAACAGGAATGGCTGGGGTTAGCCTCAAGCAAAGCTGTCGTCAGAGTTCTCATGACTAGGAAATCCACATCCCCACATGACCCTCCTAATAGCCATCTTCTGCTCACTAATGGGTCTTCCTAGACCTTGGACCCATGGTGGGAACACAGACTACTGTTGCCTGTTCACTCCTTTCATGTGTGAGGTTCCTGCAACCCCAGACACACTGACCTCATCCTCACCACACCCCCAGGAGACAGATGTGGGTAGTCATCTGCCTGATGGAATCTGATTCACGGTGAGGTTGACCTTGGGCTACCCCATCCCCATTTCAAGGATAATAGGTAGTTTTAATATAAATATCTCAAAGCAGTGAAAGTCTCCTTCCTTTCTTTTTGAGACTCATAGTGAGGACCTCACTATGTAGCCCTGGCTGATTTGGAACTCCCTATGTAGATCAGGCTGGCCTCGAACTCAGATTTGCCTTCCTGAGCCAGCAAAGCTGGCTGCTTCTTTTTTTTATGAGATGGGGGTCTTACTAGATAGCCCAACTTGGCCTTGAACTTACATCTTCCTGTCTCTGTCTTCCAAGGCTAAGATGACTGATGTGTGCCATCAGGCCCAGCAGCAATCTGTGGTACTGGAGATGCAAACTGCCTCACATACACTAGTCGAGCTTTCCACCACTCTGTACTCTGGATTATCCCCAGCCCTTATTTTACTTTTGTTTTTGCAAACAGGGCTCATGTAGCCCACAGTAGCCTCAAATGCCCTATGTGGCAGAGGCTGAACCTGAACTACTGATTGTCCTGCTTCAGCCTCAGGCATGCTGGGAGTGCAGGTGTGTACAACTGTGCACAGCTTTCTTGTGGACACTGTCCACTCAGCTTGCCCAGGTAGACCCTGAGCTATTTCTCCTCCTGCTCACACCTAAGTGCTGGAATGGCAGACTGGTTAGCAATGAACCTTTATTTAAGCCCTTTTCTGCCCAGAGGATAGCTGTCAGAGTCCACAATGGAGCTGCATGGGAAGACAGAGAAGGATGAGTGGACAAGCCTGCATAGCTCACTTCTTCGCTAGAGAACAGAGGCTCGAGGGCTCTCCATCTTTGAAATAAGGAAGAACAATGCTGTCCCTTCCCCACCTAAAGTCACAAGCAGACAGTGAGGGGATGTGGGCGTGGGCCAATCACCTAGCAGCTGAGGTCCCTGCTAGTCCAGGAAAGAACATGCAGTCAGTAGTGGCTTCCTAAGAGGCACACAGGCCAGAAAGGGTGAGACGCCTGCTTTAGGAAAAACATGTCATTGCTTTTGCTGGGATTTCTCTCCCAGAGCAGAGATCAGCATTGCTTTCAGTGCAGACATAAATATTTAGGTAATCCCTTGCACTGGCAATGGGAGAAGCGAGGCTGAGGGGAGGCCTGTAAAGTGTGTTAGTGTACGGAGTGTTTGAAGCTTCTCCCAGGGTCAAGCAGAAATTATTATTTAGGTCATGAAATTCTAGAAGGAGAAGAAGCCCAAGGGTCCCCCGTCTGCAGATGTGAACAGCTGCTCAGTGGGTCTCTAGATGTGTTTGAGCAGAGTTCCCATCTAGAGGCATTCAGCTAATTTTTGGTGGCTGCCCTTCAGGAAAGGGCACTATGAACTTCTAGAAAGCTGAGACCAGGTGTACTGCTCCAGGCTTTCATTTTTAATTTTTACATCCATCCATTGATTGTATATATGCAAATACCTATATGTCATGTCGCAAATGTGAAAGTCAGGAGACAGCTTTCAAGAGTTAGGTCTCTCTATGTGGGTTCTGAGGATCAAACTCAGGTTGTGAGGCTTGAAGGCAAGCACCCTTACCTGCTGCTGAGTGAGATAAGATCTCACTCTGTAACCCAGGCTGCATTCAAAGTTTCACTCCAGCTGCCTTCACCTCCATCTGTTAGTGCTGAAATTACAGGACTCTGCCATGGTCAGCTTTCATCACCCTAAAACAGGCTGTGGTGTATACATAGGGAGCTAGCCCAGCAAGGTCCTGAGGTCCTGAGCTCTGGCCTCACTACCATAAAAACAAAAGAAAATTCCTACAGGTATCTGGGAGATAAATGAGTCAGTAAGGAACTTGCCTTGCAAGCATGAGGGCTTGAGTTCAATTCCCCTGAACCGCAGGGTAGAAGGAAAGAACTGACCACTGAAGTTGTCCTCTGACCTCGACATGTGCACACATGCACACACACACACACACACACACACACACACACACACACACACACACACACACACACGAAAGAAGAAAAAGGGAAGTACTTTTATAAATTATCTGTGAGGTAGTGAGGAACCAGGCACAATTGTACCAACTTGTAGTCCTAGAATTGGGGAGGTAGAGACAGAGGGGTCTCCGGAGCTTACTGTCCAGCTACCCTAACCTACTTAGAGGTCTTAGAAGAGTGAGCACTTGTCTCAATAGACAAGACAAACAGCTAACCTTAGCCTCTACACCCATGCATAAACATGTGCTTCCACACAAACACATATATTCCTATAATGCACAGGACAGCCCCTGCCATAGCTAAGTCCATAGTGGGAACCCTCCAGAGGCCACAGGGGTACACTCACCCCAGCAGACACAGACTGCCACAGGACAGCCAGGTGAGGGCGCCGGCATTGTAGGACAGCTGGGTCACGATCATCTTGCTGCAGGATGGACAGCACATCTGGACAGGTCGATCATAAAAGGAGACAGGCTGCTGCACATACACTGTCTGAACGGCAACTGAGGGTAGAAGACAACACTATTCAGTGAGAAGAAAAGAGCTTGATGTCAACACATGAGAACTGGGGTCACAGCGGGTACCTCAGAGCTCAGCCTTAAGGGAAAGAAGATTCTGGTAGACACTATGCTGAGTGAAATAAGCCAGTCACAAAAGGACAAGACCGGGTGACTCCAGAGATGCCTACAGGAGCCCACTTCAGCCAACACCTGAGGGTAGGTCGGGGGAGATGGAAGGTTCAGAAACTAACAGTGGAGGTGGACAGTGTGTGTCTACCTAACACCACTGAGCTGTACTTTCAAATAGCAGTTGATATTCTTCACCTTGGAGACATCTCTCCAGTCCCACAAGTATTATTTTTAAAATGGAATAATTAAAGTGGTTGATTGTTCCCATCTTTTTATGATGAGAATCATGCCTTTAAATCTGTGATCCTCCTGTCTCAGCGGCCTGCTCAGTTCTGTACTTACAAGAATGTATCACTAAACCATGCAGCCAAATGGTAGATCTTATGTCATGCTGTATCTGTGTGCATACACTGTTTAGGAAGAGGTGGGATGGAACATGGCCTGTCTATGCAGTTCTGGCTAGCCTGGAACTTACTACATAGATGGGGCTGACCTTGAATTTGTGGCAATCATCCTGCCCATGTCTCCTAAGTATCATGCATATTTTAAAACACATACACAGAAAAGAAAAAAAAATGACAAAAAGGAAACAGAAAACAGTGACAGATTTTCAGGCTTTTCTGAGGCATTTAAAAGTCTATAGAAAAGAGATGAAGGCCTTGTGTCCTGCTGGCAGCCCTGGCTTTCCTAGACCAGCTGTCCTGTGTGGTCCTTACTGAGTTCAGCAGTTCCCAGGGTCTGGGCCCAGAGGTCAGACTCAAGCATCAGCAGCAGGGTCCCCAAACGACTTCCTCAGCTCTGCAGACAGCTTTACTGAGTTGGTTTGCAGAAGATGTTAGAGAAGCAGGGACATGCTGGGTTCTAGGCCTGATTTTCTGCAGCCAAGAGTGGCTGCAGGAAGCTAAGAATAGGGAGGGTGAGGTGAGGATGTTCTGAAAGTGGTGACTGCCAACTGCCATGAGCCAGCAGTACAGAGTAAACCTGGGGGCTCTTGGATTCCTTCTCTGCATAGCTGGAGAGTTTAAAATATCCTCTGCATATTTAAGTGGAAGGAAAAATTGCTATTTGGATTCTTCAAGGCAAGAATAGTAGTATTGTCTACAGTACCTGGTGGCACTTAATGTACCCTCACCAACATTCCCCAACACACACACACACACACACACACACACACACACACACACACGCCATGACTCCTGGTTGAAGTCTGACACCTGATGATAATTTGGTATGAAGTTTACTAATTGGGAAGCATAAGCCAGGAAACTGGGCTGACACACGACTGAATACTTCTAAGAGCCTTAAGCCAAGGAGCAAGACACACATGGACATCAGGAGGTCCTGGAGCTGGGGGACTAGGGACTACCTAGAACCAACCTGCTGGCGCTGAGACCCTGCTCACAAAGCAAGGAGAAACATACTTCAGCCATACAGGAATGTGCAGTAAGCAATTTTCGTTTTGTTTGGGTCCAAGAATAAGTTATTTCTTGATCACAGGATGGTCTAAGAGATGAAAGAGGGTTGCTGACACGGGCAGCTGGCTGAGTGACAGATGTGCAGCCCCCAGGATTTCATAAATTAGACATAGTGATTCTTGGTTGCAATCCCAGCACTCATGAATTCAGAGCTAATAAAACCAGGGGTTCAAGGCTAGCCTAGTCTACATAGTGAGTTCCAGATCAACTAGTGCTACATAGTAATACCCTGTCTCAAAAGGTTAGTAGCTCACTTTCCACCCCAAGAGGTCAGAACTGGACACATTAACCAGTTTCTTCTTATCAGGTGAAGGCTCTGTGCTTGACTCAAGAAGCTAATTTTAACAGAATGACCCACTAACTCAGGGGCTTGCTGATGAAGAAACAGAGCCTTAGGAAAGTGAGTAAGGGGGATGGCGAAATGGCTCAGTCATTAAGAGCACTAGCTGCTTTTCCAGAATTCAGGTTCTATTCCCACCCCCACATGGTGGCTCACAACCACCTGCAAATCCATTCCCAGGGGAAACAAAGGCTCCTTGCCCTTCCTGTGTGTCAGGATGCAACATGGTGCATATACATACAGGCTAGCATTTACACACACACACACACACACACATTTTAGAGAACAAGGTAGATAGCTCCTGCGGTTGACCTCTGACCTCCACAGGTACACACACAAACAAAACTAAAAATGGAAGGACAGGGTACAGGCTCTGCTGGTCTGAACCAGAGGATTGCTCCCACAGATGGCTTTCATCAGCATTTGATGCTCAGCGGTGCACACACACACACACACACTCACACACACACACACACACACACACACACGGCCATCGATGACTCTCACTGACAAGGACTCTAGAGAAACCCTGCAAGGGTCCAGGCAGACCCTGCCCCAATGGAGGGTCAGCAGCTTTGCCTCCCTTTCTCACTCAGCACTGTTTCTGTTTCCTGTCCCAGCTGGCCGCAAGACAGTTCTCTATCCAGCCCTGGCTCTGAACTCAGAAACTCCCACTCTCAAGTTCTCTAGGGCAAGAGGTGGTGGCAAGTTCTATGAGCTCAGCAGGCATGTGGAGGACCCTACATATTTTGCTAGGGTTTTTGTTGTTGTAATTATTTGTTTTGATTACACTGATTATTATATGTGCGTGCATGTGGAGATCAGAGTACAACTTTTGGAAACCAGTTCTCTCTTTTCACCATTACAGTCCTGAGGAGCAAACTCAGGCTTAGCAACAAGCACCTTTACCCACTGAGTCATCCTATGTGTGTTTTATACAAGGAAGTTACAGGCCTCAACAATGGGAAACCAGGGTGGGGTGGACGCCACAAAGCTTGTCACTTGACTTTGACCTTGCTGCTGTCCTCTACCTCTCAGAGTCCACAGGCTTGGTGACTAAGGAGTTGCAAAGAGGACCTGGGTGACATACATACTTGCGTTGGCATTGGGAACAGGCACAGGCTGGGTATAGTATGAAGGCGGATTCATGCCCTTCCCATCCGGGCCTGTAATGAGTCCTGTGGCTGGCCCTGGCACAGGCGCTGGGGGCGCTGGGTAGTAACTGCTGACACCCACTGTTTCTTCATAGGTTGGGGGTGCAGTGGGCATTGCAGAAGGGCCTGCAGCTGCCTGGTAAGATCCTGGAGCCGACATTTTACCTAAAGCAAAAATAGAAGACACTGTAAGAAATTCACCTGATTGGGGGGGGGGTGGACATGCCTGAGACCCCAGTCCTGGGGAGGTGGAGGCAGAAGTTCAATATCTTCCTCTACTATCTAACAAGTGTCAGAGACCAGCCTGAGCCACTTAAGACTCTCTCAAAAACAACGCCGAACGAGACAGGGAGAAAGAAGGCATTCACATGCCCTCTGCCCATTCCACTTCCCCTGCCCATGGCCCCATGGCCCAAGTTTTTAATCTCTAATCTGGCAAACAGAACAACCAAGGAAACTGGTGATGGGAGATGTCATTCTGTAAATATGTTTCTTGTATTGGTTAATGAATAAAGCAATAGAAAAGCAAGATAGGCGGGACAAGGAGACAAGGAGGAGAGAGGAAGAAGTAGGGAGGAGATTCCACATGTAGGATAGAGAGAGAACAGAGGTCCGGGCCCTCTCTCTGGTAAGATGAGACCATGTGGAAATACTTAGATAAATAGAAATGGGTTAATATTTAAGCCAGAGCTAGCCAATAAGTAATACTAGTAACAGGCCAACAGCTTTATATCTAATACAGCATCTCTGTGTGTTATTTGGGGCTGGTGCAGCTGTGGGACCAGACCGGTGGGAAAATCTACTCATAATAAACCATCATCCTCACAAGGGACTTTCAAGTATAGACAAAAAGTAAATTATTAGCCCTGGATTACGGTGTCCCAAAACACATGGCATTGGGAAAAATCTAGAAGGGGATAGGAGGGTGTCTCAGGAGGCTGGCCATGCTCTCTTTTGTTACCAAGGGCTGGTTACATGGGTTTTTTCACTTTATAAAATCTCAAATCATACAACCAAGATTTGACCATTTATGTTGCTTTGTTGTTTTTGTTTTCAAAGTGAATGTGTGCAGGGTATGGTGCCCATACTCCATCTCCTCTGCACTGGCAGGAGAGGCAAGTTCAAGGACAGTTCAAGGTGCCCAATGAAACTGCCTCTTTATTTACTTTTAAAACCTTTATTTTTAATTGTGTGTGTTCTGTGCATGTGAACGCAGTTTCAGAAGAGGTCATAAAGTGTCCTGGAGCTGGAGTGACAGACAGTTTTGAGGCACTTGCTATGGAAGCTGGAACCCGAATGTGTGCTCTTCAAGCCACCGAGTCATTACTCCGGTGCTAGACTCCTTGTAAAGTAGAACTGCTCTTTCAGAGGACCCAGAGCCACATGAGACTCACAATTACCTGCAACTCCAGTTCTAGGAAACGAGTGTTTTTTCCTGGCCTCTGCAGATACTATACGTTTGATGCATAGACATATATGCAGGCAAAACACACAAACATCATTTTTTAAATCTTAAAATGAAGCATATTAGCTGGGGATATGGCTCTGTTGGTAAAGCACTTGCCTAGCATGCATGAGGCCCTGGGCTTGATCCCCAACATTAATATTTGTAATCTCAGTACTTGAGAGGAAGAGAGGCAAGCAGGAGGATTAGAGTTTAAGGTCATCATTCATTACATAGCAGTTTTGAGGCTAGCCTGAGCTACCTAGCAAGATCCTGTCTCAAAACAGCCCAAAAGTACACCACTGCTCATTTGGAAAGTGGAGCCCCAGGGCAGCTAGGGACACAGTGGCTTCAGTGAGGGAGAAGATTTTCTGCCCTTGGCGGAACTGTTGTTACCTGCCGGTCTGCTACCTGCCTGGAATTCTATTCTGCGACCCAGGCTGTGCCCTGGCCTCCTTTGTTTGGCTGTTTACCAAACAGACAGGACAGGCTCTGCAGCTTTCAAGCCGGTCTCAGGAGATACAGGCAGCCAGGACAGAGGGCAGCATACCAAAGCATTGAGACTGTAAGTCCTGGCACCTCCGTCCACAGAAACCAGCTCCTGTTCCAGAATGTGTGGGAAGCAAGGAGATGGGCCCTGTTGCTGGCCAGAGTCCATCTTTAAAAAGAAACTCTACCAGACCCAAGGAGTCTCTGGAAGTTTAGAAGGGCATACCAACGGAGGAAAAGAAGAGTGGGCACAAGGGGAACTGCTTGGTCAAACAAAATGAGGACATGCCATGACGGCCAGGTGCTTCACACCAAGCATGATGACCCAAGTTCAGTCCTTAAGACCTGCATGAAGACAGACAGGGTTCCTGCAAACTGTGCTCTCTGGCCGCCCTCCACAGACGTGTTGAGGTATGTGTGCCTGCTACCAACAGACAGATCAATAGATAGATCGATTGACTGATAGATGGATAGAAGTGTGTCCACCCCAATAAATAAATGAATGAATAAACCAATGTATGCCCAAGTTCCAGGACAGCCAGGGCTACACAGAGAAACCATGTCTGGAAAAATAAAAACAAACCAACCAACCAAACAAACAAAAAATGAACATCCAAAATCAGGTAAGATGTTGATGTAAAGTGAAGCCTAGATTTTAATAACTTACTACATAAATTTAATGTAAGAGTTCATCAATAACTTACACTGGCTATATGAGTATGGAATTAGTTCATTCCAGCTCCATCAGTGTCTTGCTAAGAGCATAGCTATGGGAGAACTTGAAGTGGTTCAAGATGAAGTCGCACCAGAAGCAAACCCACATGCAGTGCTGGGGAGCAGACACCGAGTTAGTTCTCCAGGAGGGCAGAAGGGGGTTTTAGAAGATCATAGGAGCGTGCTGTAAAAACCACTTCAAAGTTAAAAATAAAAACCAAAAGAATGAGATGGGGCCCAAGAACAGTTTGAGGAGCACTGTGGTTTTCCTCTGACAGGAAAAGAAAAGCCGAGAGAGGCAGGGCCACAGGCAGACCCAAAATCAGCTGATCATCTGCAAGATGACCCCACCCCCACCCCATCTGCTTGGAGCACTGATGCAGCTTTGCAGAAACTCCAGACAAAAGGAACAATGCAGTCACAGCTAGGTAGCCACTGACCCTTCCTGTCATAGGAGGGACTTATGTGAAGGACACATTGTCCTTTCCTGTTTCCCAAACAGCCAGCCCAACCCTGCTTCATAGACTTACTATGAAAATTAAGACACGTAAAAAATTACAAGACGGATTATTCAGAAATCCTAAAATTGTCCCTGGCAGAGGGAGGGGTGCAGTGTGCTGAAGGGTAAGAAAAAGAGTTGTGAAAACAGCCTGGGGCCACCAGCTGAGCTGACTCCACATACTTGGAGAGCCTTCCTGGTACCTGCATTTGGGTTTTGGTTATCGTGAGATAAAACTTCTATGTTGACCAGGCTGGTCTAGAACACATGACCTCCTTAGCTCCCCAAGTGCTGGGATTACAGCCCTGTACCACCACGCCTGGCTTTAATACTGCGTTGTAAAAGAACTGACCTTCAGGTTTTGGGGGTGGGGGGGTCTCATCACTTTCAAAGGGAGGAAGGGGATGGACTTCCTGGCCTGGAGTCAGGCCCCAGGCCCACCCACACACACCCTCATTAACTGAGTCACATTCACATGCTCAGATGGAATCTTCGGGAACACGTACACACATAAACACATTTATCCTTCTTAAAAAAAAAAAAAAAAAAAAAAAAAGAGTAAGGACCAGCAAATGGCAAATGGCTCAGACAAAGTGCTTGCCACATGGTGGAGGAAGTGAACTGACTCCTGTAAGTTGTCCTCTGACAAGATGTAAGTGTGCCTGTCCCTCACAAAATAAACTAATTATGTCTGTTTGTTTGCTAAGTCCAGCCTTGTAACAGCTCTGTGGCCCTGAGCTGTTGAGTGGTCATTCTAGTTGGGTCATGTGATCCTGACAGAATCTGGTTGCCATAGTTACTGAGAGCTGTGTGCAGGGAATAGAGCTGTCCACTCCCTTCCTCCCCATTGTTTAACTATCATTAAGATCTTTCTATTGCTCTTCCAGACTCACCTTTCCCCAGCATTCACTAAGGAACACAGGGAGCTGGAGAGTTGTCACCATCTAGGACACTCCTCTGTCCTTGAACAGACACGACAAGCCCAAATCTTGCTTGTTTGGTTTTTAGTTTTGAACACAGGGTCTCACTATGTAGCCCGGACTGTCCTGAAACTCACACAGATCCAACTGTCTCCACCTCCTCCACACACTGTTTAAAGGTTTGAGAACTGGAAATAATTTCATGGTTGGGTCACTACAACGTGAGGAAGCGTCTTAAACAGTCCCAGTGGTTGAAAAACAGTCGCCTGGAGAGTCACGCTTGACACAATGCCCTGCTGTGGCCACCCTAAATAAAATTCTTGCCACTTTTGAAGCCAGGCTCTGTATTAGCATGCTGTAGAGGGTCTGAGAGTTGGGGAAGCAACTCCTACCTTCACTGCAGACCAGCAAAGAGAACTGGAGTCTGGGCCAGGTCTGAGAATGCCCCTGTCCTATCCCAGCCCACCACTTACAATCCCAAGGCTCCATGTATATAGGTCTTAGTGATCTGCTTCGGGGCAGACATGGGAGAAGATGGGGACACACAGACCGATAGTCATATCTGGCCTGCAGGACTGTGTCTAGGAGGGACTCAGCATGAACCTGCTACAGAGAAGAGCTTCGCACTCAGGCTTGTTTTCATTACCACCACCCCATCCCAGGCAGAATAATCAAATCATGCTTAACTCAATTAATTAATTTAAATATAATTTAACTTCTGCCTAACAAGAGAAACTAAAATTAAGAAATAAGACTTTGTCGGGGAGAGTTGAATTTTGAGGGCCACACATACTGTAATAACTATGATTTTGTTTCTCACCCCCTTGCCATTATTTTCCTAGTTAGTGCACTCTTGAGAAGGCCAGCCTGTCCCTTAGCCAGGATGAGCTACCACAGTGCTCTCACAATACAATGTTACCCCTTCACTGACTGCACCTGGTTCTCCTTCCATCTGCTCAGCCCCTTCCTACCCAGTCCAGGGCAGTTTACACCACCCCTCTGCTGCTCTGGGGCCAAGCACACTGAGTTGGCCTGTGTCCACTTCCACCCTGTCCCTGGGCCACTCCCCAGTGTCACTATCAGGGCCTCTAGACTCATGTCTTGGGATTCACCACTAAAAATACTGTGTACTTAGCCTAAGAAGGAAGAAGGCAGTGCCAAGTGGCACCCAACACTGCTGTTACATTAGCAGGTTTCAGATGTAACTTCAGGGTCCAGAGTTTGAAATGTCCTCTGATTGTCTTCTGAAAATGTTCGTGTCTTTACCCTAAAGCCATAACCTTTTACTATGACCCCAAGATGTAAATCTGTTCCATCTGTCTTACAGATACCTACAATTTCCTGGGAGAAGTCCTGAACATGAATCTCATGTTCAGTGAGAAACTAACAGTCTCCAGAACCCATTTTGACCCGACCTACTTTTGAGCATATTTTGCGGTTTCACTCCTGCCTGGCCAAGGCAAGCCCACAGAGGATCCTCCAGACAATGCCAGCATCTGCACCAGTGCCAGGGACTTCACCATTGCAGCCTCCTTCTTCCTCTTCAAGGAACAGGTGCCTGAGGTTTCCAGGATGGCAGCTAACCAGATGCTTCTCCACCCACATCTTCCATTGAGCCTGAGCCCACCAAGTCCTGACTCTCCCCCTCCCCCACACCATCCTTTGTCAGCAGGAAGAAGCCAGACATGAACCAGCACCCATATACCCAAAGAGTCTGGAATGTTATGGTGAAAGTTCCACCCAAGTCCCCCTCCCCTATCTGCCAAACCCTGCAGCATCTCAGAAAACCCGCCAAATGGTGACCTCTTCCCCAGAAATGCTCAAGGCCACTCCCACAGGGTATTTAAACTGCCCCCCAGAAACCAGACTGGTGGTTTTTCCGGCCTCCCTTTCTGGTCTCCATTAAATGTGGGCGTTTTCTAATTCGGTGTGATTTAGTCTGATTTGGATTGCTACATCAGCAGAGGCTTATCAGGGTGTGGAAACTTTGCAACTGCAATTTATGTGTGTGTGTGTGTGTGTGTGTGTGTGTGTGTGTGTGTGTGTGCGTGCGTGCGTGCTAGCAGGTCAGATGTCAGGTGTCTTCCTTCACTGCTCTCAGCAAATCTCACGTTCAGTGAGGTTGGCTAAACTGGCTGGCCAGTGAGCCCTGGATCTGCTTGTCTCTGCCTCCCAGTGTTGGGTATTACAGACATGCCTAGCTTTTATATGGATTCTGGGGATCTGAACTCAGGCCCTCATTCTCTGTGCAGCAGGCACTTTGCCAACTGAACCCTTCTAGGCATTTACTTTGAGTACCTTGATTGTGGCTTGAGCAGACCTATTACAGTATCCATCTCTTTCAGTACCCACCCCTCTCCTGGATTCACACCAGGATGGGGGCTTGGGATGTGACTCTGTGGTACAGTACTTGGCAGCATGTACTTAGGCCTTGGGTTCCACCTCTAACACCATAAAACAAAACACCAAGATGAACCTCCCCCTTCCTCTCCCATTACCTAATAGACTAATGCGTCCCTACGTGAGTCAGTGAGACAGAATATCTTGATTATCATCCCAATTCATACCTGAACAAATGGGCTCAGAGATGTTAAGCTGTTCATTCTAAGTCACACAGGTAGGAAGGGGAGAGGCTGGGGACTGAACCACACCCCCCCCAGACTCCAGAGGTCTTTTCACTTTATCCAAGCTCCTCCCAGCCGGAGAACATCAGAGGTAGCAGCCTTACTTTGTAAAAGTTGCCCAGAACCTGAGGTAACAGCCCCACCTGACTAGAAGGGGCACTGTTTTCTCTGCCTTTCTAACACATATGACATATTCTTAGTAAAGAAAGATTATTTTTTCGGTATGGTAAAGTAAGATTTCCACACACCCATACATGATATAAAACCTCCTCACCAAGTATAGATTTCAGCTATTTCACCACCGAACACTTTTGACTGAAAATTATCTGCTTCTTGTTAGGTGGGTGTGGGGAGCTGCAAAATTCCTCTCCACTAGGAGCCCCTCACATGAGAGCAAACTGCTGCTGAAGGGGAAACACCCCAAAATCCTGGGGAGAAGCTGCATTATTGGGCGTTCTGAACTATGGGCAGCAAACATCAGGAAGATTTGTTTCTAAGTAATTTGTCCTGAACAGCTTGGGAGACGCATTCCAGGCGCTGCCTACAAACTGTAGATCTTCTGGGGCCACAGTAGGTGTTCCCTCCATGTTGACTGAAGCAGCCTGGCTGTCCCCACACAGACCAGCCTGAGCCCCCAATTTAAAGCTGAAGATGAGGCTGCCAAAGGCCAAGAGGCTGCCAGGCCACCAGCTTCTCATTAACAGTTCAGGCTCCCAGCCATGGCTTGTAAATGATCCTCAAAACCATTCTGCTAGAGTCCAGATACAAAAGGGTTCTGACCCTGTAGTCCTATTGGTGCCAAATGCCCAGAAAGGAAGTTGGCTGTGGCTAGGGACTGGAGGATGGCATAGGAGGGAAATAATGAGCTTTTGGAGGTGATGAGATGTTCTGAAACTAGACAGAGGTGATACCTATACAATGTGGTGAGATATAAAAAGCCACTGTTGCCTTTGAATGGCTAATTCTGTCAGGCATGAATAGTACATGCCTATAACTTCAAACTCAGGCAGTAGAGATAAGAGGACCATAAACCCAAGGCCAGATTGGGCTACACAGTGAGACCATGTTGCAAAAACACTAACTAGGAGCTGGACGATGGCTCAGCCTACAAGTCCCTTCCCTCGTAATTGTAAGTACCTGAGTTCTCATCCCCAGCACCCACATAAAAGTCCAGCCGTAACCCCAGCACTGAGGAGGTGTGGAGAGAACAAAGAGCCTTAGGCACACAGATGAGCACCTGAGAAGCCAGGGAATAAACACAGCTCAGCTCTTCAAGGAAATGAGGTGTGAAGCTGCTCTTCCTGGAATGCTAGGAATGATGTTTTACAACCTGGTGACTCTGCTGTCTGATGTGACAGGCTCTGCCTTATCTTCCAGAATTTAAGTTTTTACTTGCCCAAGACCCTTTTTTCTAAATCTTGAGCATTGCTTTTAGATCATAAAACACACTGTTATGGGTGAGGCCACTTGTGCTTTCCAACAGCCTAAGTGACTTCTTGGTTATCTGAGGGCCAGGCCAATGCTCACACCCAAAGTCACAATGTTTACCTCAGTCAAGCTCCCTAGACCTAGACCGTGGGCACTATCTCTGAGTCAACAGTACCCATTGCTGTGAAAGAAGCCAGATGCACCTTGTAAACATATCCTAAATTGTTGTATGCTCGGGACTCAGTTAATTGTTATCTGAATACTTTTTTCAAAAATTGTGCTGTGCTTAAATATGGCTAAAGTGAAATGACCTGGGCCAGACTCTAGAAGTCCTGGTCCAGCCCAGTTACAATAAAATCAGCCTCTTTGCAGATGTCTTTTCGCTGCCTATAAAGCCTGCAAGGAAATCACCACAGAAGTGGACACAGCCAGCCAGAGGAACCAAGCTAGCAGCTCTGAATTTGGTGAGAGACCCTATCTCAAAAGATAAGTGGAAAGGGATGAAGGAGAACCCCAACATCACCACACATACAAAGAGGTCTCAGAAAACTCAGTTATCTTTACATGATTTCAAAGGAGTTAAGAGAAAAATCAGGCGACTCTCCCTTGAGGAGCCAGTGTTTGTTTATCTTACCTGCTGGGGTGTTTTACTTTCTTTTGAGCATTTCTCTTTTCTCCTAGTCCTTGTGCTTAAGCATACATTAAAATATCTTTACTAAAATCTCCAACCCTCGGGGTAGCGGGGGCATGATACACTGCCAGAACTTTCCAGGCACAACTTAATATTCAAGTTTACGCATTGGTCCTAGGGCCTTCCAGGGACCAAAGACCTGGAACCAAGCCAGTGACCACCCACATCATGCCTGACTAAGATGATCAACATCCTAGCATTCAAAGCCCAAGAGGGTTTCCCTTACTGCCCACATGGCCCCTTGTTTCACCCCAGTCATCGCTGCGAATATCTGCATTAGCAGCTTGTTTCCATGTCCCTAAGCAGGCTTTCCCATTTTGCCTTACAGTCCTCCATTTGACAGCTGGACCAGCCCCTCATTTCCTATACCCAGGCCTGCACTGTAAGCCTTTGGAGAAGCCATTCTGGACACCTCTGTCCTCTTTACAAAGCAAACAAGGGCAGGGTTCCTGTGCCCTGTGGTGGAATGTTAGTGCATGGATTTTCCTGCCTGTAAAAGAGGCAAATGGCGGGCACCTCCTCCCACTCTTAGAAGTAAAGGAGCCCATTTGAGGAAACCACACAGAGCACACTGCCAGTGTCCCTGTTTTTTTCTGTAGCTGCCCAGGGCATTATCTTCACCCGCCTTCCTGACTACCTTGAGGGTTCTATAAGAGCAAGAACAGAAATGTGTTCATAACTGCATTTCAGCAGCTAAAACATCAATGTGACTGACAGGCGAGCCATACCCCCAGCTCACCTGGGGCAAAGGGCTTTCCAGAACAGGGAACACCTTGGATACAAAACCCAGGAAAATCCCGAGCAATGCAGGACAGAAGGGTCCCTCCCGGTGGTAGTGAGGAAACACTTGCAGAGAACAGTAACCATGTTAAAAGGCCATCTCCATCAACATCAAGATGTGGAAGCACAGAGTTAGGGGTGGCAGCACTGAACTGTAATTTCTGAGGAGGCTGCGCAGGATCATAGCCAGTCTGGGCTACATAGACTCTCTCCAAAAGGGGGTGGGTGCATTGGGGAGAAAGGTCAGTTGGTAATGCTTGTCATGCAAACACAAAGACCTGAGTTTGATTTTGTTTTTTAAAGCCTGGCACAGTACTGCATGGTTGTGATAAAGCACTGGGGAGGCGGAAACAGGCAGCTCTCTGGGTCACTGGCCAGCAAGCTTAGCCTAGTTGGTGACCTCTAGGTTAGTAAGGGACTCCTGGGGGACATCTGGCCTCCACACACACACTGGATGATCTGGAAACAAAAGCCCTGACTTAGAATCTGAGAAGAGGAAGTGCTCATACAGGCACCCTCACACCTTTGTTCACACCACGAGGATCTAGATAACTGGGCTTGTGGCTGGCCAACTTCAGAACTGAGCCAGCTACCCTTTTCAACCTCCAGATTCCTAAGGGTGGATGGAATAAGGCTCAACAGGGTGCCTGGGATGTCCAGGTAGGAGGTCAAGTCTTGATGTGGGTGGACAGACATGGAACAGGGAAAGAGGAGGCCACAGAGCAAGGTGAAACCAGAGAAAGAAAAAAGAAAATGCCAGTCTACAAGCCTCAAGGCTTTGTAATCAATCCCTCATGAAAAGTCATGGGAACACAATTTCCCAGCTCTGCGGAAGGGGCTTCTCTCTAGGTCTTGCATCCACCCACCCTTGGTTCTAGGAAAGAATAAGAAGGGTCTAGGGGAGGGGTGGAAAGGCATAACCTCTCCTCTCTATCATGAGGGTCAAAGGGACAAAGACAGGTTAAAAAGTACTAGAGGTCAGACATGGACCTTCTGAACCTCCCAATGTCCTATGTCACTGCCATAAGCAGTCTATTCTGAGACCCTTCCCAGCAACTCCCTACTTGGCTCATAAGTACCTGCCAATCTGAACTGACCCTGCCTTTTCCTGGGGCATAAGTAAATTCTGAAATTTTAACTTGGTGTCCCAAGATGCCATACACATCAGAGATTCCTGTAGGCAGTGTGCAGAGGGTTGCATGTCATCATAAAAGCCCTTATAAAAGGGAGGCAGGTCAGAGGCTATGCTGAAACCTGAAATGTAGAGGAAGAGGCCACCCCAGAAGCTGGGGAAGCCCAAAACCACCCCCACTAGAGCAGAGCCAAGCTAGCACCCAACTTTGGCCCAGGAAGATCCCTAAGGATGTGTCTTGTCCTCTCCCATCCCTTAACTGTACCAGGCTGGTTCAAACTCACTATGGAGCTGAGAACCACCTTGAACTTCTGACCCTTTGCAGAGGTGGGGAGGCCAGAAGGAAAAGGGCAGGGAAAGTGGCTTTAAGGGGACGTCTGAGTGAGATCTCAGCCAAAGACTGCAGGATGTGATACCATCCTGAGTCACCAGCGCAGTCACAGGAGGCCTGACTAGGGACAATACAGGCCTTTTGGTTGAGATCCCAGAAGAAAAGTAGAGTGGCTGAAGCCGGACAGAATCATGGGCATGACCTGAGGAGCTATGGGAGGCAGAGTGGAGGAGCCACATTTGGCTTAAGATGCTATGTGACTGCTTTTAAACACATCTAGCAAAATGAAGATAGAAACGACTTAGTGGAATTCATAAGTGACACAGAAACAGAAGGGAGTCTGGAAACCTCAGCATGTCTAGATGCTGGAAACACAGCATCCCTAGAGGAACGAGGGTGTGGCCAGGTGACCTAGAAGGGGTCTGTGGACAATGATAGCAGGCAGGCTTGTTGGAGATCTTCTAGGCAAGTTAGGACCTCAAGCCCAGGTTTCCAGACAAGCCACCCCAACTCTAGTGAGGAACCCTCCAATCTAGCAGATGCTGGAGTGGATAGAGGGGGAGGGGGCACATAGCTTCTTCCACCTATACCTCAAAGGTGCGTAGGTAAATTTGGTGCTATCCAGGCAGAGGCCTGTCACAGAGGAGACATTGCTGTGAGTAGCCATCAGGTTGACCAGTGGTTGAACCACAGGGGTGAAGTCAGATTGTGAACCTGTGAGAACTTGGTAAGGCTGGGGGAAGTGGGGGACATGGCTGCCCAGGACTCCAGGAGCTGGCATATGGAAGGAAAGAATATTCTGACAAGGGTGGCAGTGCTTAAGAAACAAAGTAATGGGGGATGTCCTTCTGTATATATTTTTCTCTTATTGGTTGATGAATAAAAACACTGTTTGGCCAATAGAGGCAGGAAGATAGGCAGGGTGAGGACACGAGAAGAATTATGGGAAAGGTAGGCAGAGGGAGTCAGTCCACCGGGGAGACACAATGTAGACCACAAAGGAGTAACAGGTCTGGGAATTCTCCAGTAAGATAAGACCATGTGGAAATACAGATTAATAGAAATATGTTAATAATTAAGACAGAGCTAGCCAATAAGAATTCCTAGCCATTGGCCAACAGTTTAAAAATTGATATAGCATCGGTATGTTTATTTGGGGCTGAGAAGGATGGCGGGACCTGAAGGGAAAAGAAAAGCCACCACCACCACCAAAGGCTAAATAAATAAAGCCGGGTGTGGTGATATATGCCTTTGGGAGGGAGAGGCAGGGGGGAATCTCTGTGAGTCTGAAGCCAGCCTGATCTACAAACCAAGTTCTAGGATATCTAGGGCTGTTACACAGAGAAAGCCTGTCTCAAAAACAACAAGAGCACCAAGGAAGGAAGGGAGGGAGGGAGGGAGGGAGGGAGGGAGGGAGGAAGCAAGGGGACCGGAAATCCAAGGCCACTCTGGGCTACATGAAAGAAAAATATATTAAAAAAAAAAAAAAAATCTGGGGGTATGAGCTTATGATCTCTGTAATCTATAATCAAGGGACAGAGGCAGAAAAATCACATGTTCAAAGTCAGCTTGATACAAAGAAGACCCTGTCTCATAAAGGGGGTTGGGGGCTAGAAAGATGGTGAAGTGGTTAAGAGCATACACTTGCAGAGGACACAAGTTAAATCCCTAACACCTGCATCAAAGTGGCTTACAGGTACTTGTAACTAGGTCTAGATGATCCAATACCTCTAGCTTCTGCAGGCGCTGGCCCCAGGACACTCGCGCGCGCACACACACAATTTAGAAATAAATAAATCATTTAATAGCAAAACCAATAAACAAACAAGAAATAAATGTACAACTTTTGGCTTGGGAGAAGATTCGTCAGGAAAGAGCTCATGCAAGACAGGCACTTGATTCTGCACTGTCCATGTGCATCAGAGTTGGGGGACAGAGAGGGATGGATCCCTGAAGCGCCTGGACAGTTTAGTTAATCCAGATCATGGTGGAGGCACACTGTCTCCACTGCACACACAGACTTAACGCTCTGACCTATCAGACTTGGCACTCCTGCCTTCTTGCCTGTTCCTCTCCAAGGGAATGTCCTCCACCTATAACTTTTCACAGGCTGAAAGCTGAAAGAGAAATTGTTGAGTTTGTGTCCCTAAGTCTCATCCATATCTGACTCCAATGAGACTGAACTGTGGACTAGAGCTGGGCGGAACAAGACACTATGAAAAGGAATGGGCTTCACATATGACAAGGACATGTGGGGGCCAGGAGCAGAGTACTAGGCTCTGATGTATTTTGTAACAACCCCCTCCACTCCCCACACAGACCCTAAGAGGACACAGCAAAGCAAACCCTCATTCATTAGACACCAGTATCTTGCAGTTCAGCCCCTAGACCCATGCTCCTATCTGTTCCAATCACTCAGCCTCTTAGAGTAGTGAGGTGTACTAAGGGTACACTGGAACTTTCTGGGATAATTTAGCAGCTTCTCTGTAAATCTGAAGCTATTCTAAAGTAAAATAAGAGGTAGTTAAACTGGTAAAGCAATTGCTTTGTAACTACAGGGACTTCAGTTTAGTCTCAGGGGCAAGCATAGAGTGTGGCAACATTCTTTTGTAATCCCAGCGCTGATGGGTACAGAGGCAGGTGGGTTCCTGGAGCTACAGGACAGTTTAGCTAACCTAGATAATGAGCTACAGTTTCAGTGAGAGACCCTGCCTCAAAAGCACCCATGTAAGCCCAGCACTGGGTTCTCTGGCTAGTCAGGATTTTCCGTTTGGTGAGCTTCAGAATACTGAGAGACACTATTTCAGAAAGGAATGACCCCCAAAGTTATCCTTTGGCCTCCATACACAATCATGTACACTTGTGCACACACAAACACACACACACAAAAAGTTTATCAGGGAGGAAAAAACCCACAACCTGGTTAAATTTCATTTGTAGCTGGCTGAGGTGTAGATACACAGGTCTCCGCCAACAGTCAACTAAGGCTCATGGCTGAAAGTGAATGTGTATGAGTATGTAGCCATAGATTTTCCCATCTGGGTGATGAACCTCCAGGGCTCTCTCTGCAGAGCTGCTGGATGGGGCCATGGACTGCCCAGCCACCCTGCCACACAAGGACATAGTATTCAGCCATCAAAGAATTGGGACATTCTGTTTGCAGAAACACATCTCTGAGAAATGCCATGTTGTGAACAAGTCAGAAAAGCAATAAGGTCCCACCATCTGCATTACCCACAGGTCTTCTGTCACATGCAAAACATGCCTGAAGGACACACAAGGAAACAGAGGAAGCAGAGGAGGGCAGCTGAAGGAGGGACCAGCCCTTGTCACTCTCATATTCTCCTTGGCCACAGCCATAATCACAACCAACAAACAAATCCTTTTCTTAGGAGAAAACAATGTCTTCAGCCAACCTGTCTCTGCCTGCCCCCACTCCCAGGCATCTCTCTTATGCTAAAGTAACATGACCACAGCCCTTTGTCCTGTGAACTACGGCTCAGGTCCCTTCTGTTTGCAGAGCGATGAAGGCTCTAATTACAGGCTGAGGGAAGAACCTATCTGTGGTGTCCACATCCACAAAGTCAACCAACCATGGACTAAAGACATTTGGAAAATAACCAAATAGCTGAGCTAAGTATGCACACACTTTCATTACTCCCGAGATGATACAGCAGAATGATTATTTACCTATTATTACACTGTTTTAGCATTTTGGGGGGGGGTTTAAAAAAAGAATTTCTTTTACATGTATGTATATGTATATATTCACACACGAATATAGTTGCCCACAGAGGCCAGGAAAAGGCACTGAACCCTGGAGGCTGGATTACAGACACTTTGTGAGTCACTTATGGTTTCTGGGAACTGAACCTTGATCTTCTGTAAGGTGTGAGCCCTCTTAGCCACTCAGCCACCTCTCCAAACCCCTTCTTTTGGATTTTTGAGACAGTCTTGAACCGGGTCCTTTGACCTCAGCTCCCTAAGTGATGGGATTATGGGCAGGTGACACCACCCCTGGCTTTGTTTTAGGTCTTATAAGTAATTATTAAAGAGGTTTCTGGGATGGGAGAATCTGTAGGTTCAACACAAATACCATGGCGTGCGTGCGTGCAGTCAGAGTACTCATAAACTCTGATGTGTAAGCAGCCCTATGGTTAAAGAGCAGTTTTATCATTCAGCAAGAGGACTCTGATTCTATCATTCTCCCACTTTGCAGTTTCTTTGCTGGTTTTGATGTTCGTTTTCCAGAAAAGATTTCTCTGTGTAACCCTGGCTGTCCTGGAACTCATTCTGTAGACCAGGCTGGCCTTGAACTCAGAGATCTGCCTGCTTCTGCCTCTGCCTCTGCCTCCAGAGTACTGAGATTAAAGGCATGTTCCAGCACTGCCTGGCTCTTTGCTGGTATTTTGTGCTATGGCCCATTCTAATGCAGACTTCAGAAGGTCAAGGGTGAGCCAGGCATGGGAAGCTGAGCAGCCTTCCTGGCTGGCCTAATGAGTCTGCAGGGAGGCAAATGGTAATCAACAGGTCCAAGGAGACATAGGAGGGAACCAAGTCCAGCTTCCGAGAGTGCAAGTTTTGGAGATGGGAAAGGCAAGAAGCAGGGTGGGCATCTGCTCAAAGGCAGCACATCTGTGTCTGGGGTTCGGGGTGGGGACAGCAGGAAGGTGCAGTCCAGTTTCAAGGGCCTACACATCAAGAAGATACAGTCTGGGCCTCTGAAGGACCCAGCAAAGTTCCTCAAGGTAATTAACCCTTATCAAAGAAGGGAGTTCAAAGTAACACTCCAACCTCAGAATGCCAGGAGCCACCGACTTCAGGAGCCACCTAGCAACTCATGACAACACAGACATGCATCAAAAGTCAAGGGCACCACTCACAAATGCCAGGGCTCCAGGTCGCAGAAATGTGTACTGCCATTTTAGTACCACCCTTAATCTCTTTACATGTGTCCACAAAACAGTACTTTCAAAAAAATTTATTTATCTTTTTTTTGGTGGGGGGGGGCTTTGGAGCCTGGAGCCTGTCCTGGAACTAGCTCTTGTAGACCAGGCTGGCCTTGAACTCACAGAGATCTGCCTGCCTCTGCCTCCCAAGTGCTAGGATTAAAGGCATGCACTACCAACACCCACCAACATATCTTTATGTTATGTAATTTATGTGCCTGATGCCTGTAGGGGCCAGAAGAGGGCGCTGGGGGTACTCTAGAACTGGAGTTAGGGATGGCTGTAAGCCCTGAGCCATATCTCCAGCCTTGAGACTGTATCTGAACTTTTCTTCTAATATTGACTCCATATTTCTCTCTGCTTTCTTTAAGTCTGGGACAGAATGGGAAATGAAAAGATGGGGAAAAGGGAGAGAGAGGCTCTGTGTGCATTTTCAGTTCTAATTCATCCATAGCTACTCCAGGGGCCATAGCAACCTACCACCACCACCACCACCACCACCACCACCACCACCTTCTCCAATATGCTGCTATGAAGTTTCTGAGTACTTGCACCCCATCAGAACCAAGTGTGTAAGAACTATATAAACAGTTACTAGTGTTGTGACCAAAAGACTGGTGCCTCGGGCTGGGGGTGACTGACTGCCCTGCAAGCACGAAGCCCTGGGTTCAGTCTGTAGAAACCCTAGTGCTGCAGGTCTGCAATCCCAGCATTCAGATGGAAGCAGGAGAATCACGCTCAGCTTCACAAAGGTTTGAGGCCAGCCTGGGCTACATGAGACCCCCGTCTTCAGGGCAGGAGAGAAGGCTCAGCTGTAAAAACACCAGTTGCTCCTGTAAAAGGCCCTGGCTGCTGTTCCCAGCACACAGCAGGCAGCTCACAGCCCTGGTAATTCCAGTTCTAGGGAACTCCAAGTCCTCTTGAGGTCTATAAGAGTAATGTATGCACAAGCATGCCCATACACACAAATAAAAGAAAAAAACTACACCCAAAGCACAGCTCTTTGGCCTAAAGGAGTTTCAGGAATCTTTCTCACAGATCTCTGCCAAGAAGGTTCTTTACCAGACAGACTCATACTCACAGCTTAGGAGAGATGACCAAAACACCACATGTGGCTAGACTTTGTCACAGGCTAACCGCCACCTGTTACACTGACTGTCTTGCCGTCAGTCTCATCTAGAGGGCATGACTAACTTCCTAGACAGTGCCTGCTTTTCTTTCTTGTGATGCCATCTCCCAACACTGTAAGTTATCCGTAAGCATTTCCTCCCACCAGAGAATAGCTGTTTATGGGAGTGCCAGAGCCAGAGTGGCCATCTGCTCTTGTCTTAGCATCACTAGTCTTCTAGGGTCCCAAGATCTCCCTTGAAACAATTCAGCTGAAAGCCCAACGTTATGGCACACACAGGTAATCCTAGCAAGTCTGCCACCAGCAAGAACTACTCAAGACTGAGGCAACACGTGCTCACATACATATAAGACAAATACTTTACAAATGAAAAAGAACCCAGACAAGACAGAGCAGAGAAAAGAAGCATAACTTCTCACAGACAGAGCATACTTAGACAAGCACAAGCTGACAATGGTCAAGGAGACCACGCCCCACTTCTGCAGTTTTTGTATTCTTTTTCCCTTTTTTAAATATTTTATTTTGGAATGGCCTTGCCAAGTATACCTGGCTTGAACTTAGAGTGATCCTCCTGCCTCTTCTTCCCAAGTACTGGGATTACAAGTATGTATTACTATGCCTAGCTTATTCCGAAATCTCCAGAACAAATAGTTCTTAAAAATATATTTATTATTATTACTGGGGGTGGGGAACAATATGCATTGTGTGGGGGGTCAGAGGAGAACTTTCTGAGTCAGTCCTCTCCTTCCTTCCACTTTATATGGGTTTCAGGGACTGAACTCAGGACAGACATGTACAACGAGCACCTTTACCTGATGAGCCACTTCATCTGCTCTACAACCAGAGGCTTTTCCGGAGGCACTGTCCTGTCCAGGTGATTGACAGTCCATTTGGAGTACCATGTAGCACTTGGTTATCAGAACCTCCTTCTAGCTAGCCTGCTCAGGAGATGGAGGCAGGCAGTCTTGGAATAAATTAGACCATGTCAAGAGTGAGAGACACAGAGACAGACCTGGGGGGGGGGATACAGGAGAGAGGGAGGGAGGGAAGGAGAGAAGAAGGAAGGAAGAAAAGAAGAAAGGAAAGGAGAAAGAAAAAGTAAGGCTATCTCAGTGGAGAGAGACTTGCCGTACAAGTATGAGGACCAGAGTTCATGTCCTGGAACCCATGTAAATAAGGCAGGCATAGAGCTGTCTATAATCCCAGCATTCCAGAGTCAGAAACAGGGGTTGGGGGCAGGGCAGCTGGTTAGCTAGAGTAGCCAATGGAGCTCTGGGTTCAGCACAAGACCCTGCCTCAACAGCTAAGACAGAGGTCAGCTGAGAATGAGATCTGACATCAGCTTTGGGTGTTCTCACTCACCCACACAGATGTGCACCCCCACACACATACACTTAAGGAAAAGTAGCCAGGGTTAGTGGTGGATTCCTGTCATTGCAGCATTTAGGAAGTGGGGACAGGAAGATCAGTTAGAGGCCAACCTGGACTACATGAAGCCATCTCAAAAAAAAAAAAAAAAAAAAAGAGAGAGAGAAAAAAAGTCTAAACTAATTTTAAAAGAGATGAGACCCTAGAATGTCAGCAGAAGGACAGTTTTGGAAGGCAGAATGGAATTTCCTGGGCCTCCTACCCTCTGTTTTCAGCTACATGTGGGTGGTACATGCTGTGGGAAATGCAGGCTCCAGACAGGCTCCTGGCAGAGGAGGGGTTCCTAGATTTAGATATCAGATCAACACACAAAGGGCAAGGCCATCACAGAGATAAAGCAGCTTTTTAACCACCACCATAATCCCCTAAAATCAATTCTTCGAGAAAAAGAAGTCTTCATTTCCACTCCTGTGCCCATCGCCCCTCTGCCCCAGCCCTAGCAAGGAAACACAAGGTTGGGCAGCATTAATATGGAATCATAGAAATGACCCCAGTAAGGGCAAGGAGCTAGCCTGCAGATGGAAGTGAGTCTTAAAAAATGGCCTAGTTTGTAAGCAAGACGGAAAACCAGCTGATAAGGCCAAAGAGGTCTGGCCTGGACTTGGAGGTCTTGGAAGAGGGAGCAAACTATCCCTTAGGAGAGTGTGTATGTAGGAACAGGACTGAACTAAACCTGGGACTGTATGTCCATGAGATCAAACATTGCTTAAAAATTCATAAATTCAGAGCACTGGCCACAGTCTGTAAATACAAAATCTGCACCACGTCCATTACTGTAATGAAATTTAACCTGCAGATGACTCTGGCAGCCATTCAAGGAGAATGAATGGGGCTTCTCAAACGCTACAGAATGAGGAGGAAGCAGACTTAGACAAGGGGGCAACCTAGGGCCCTCTATGCTTTAGAGGGCTAAGTCTCTTTGGGGAAGGAAGCAACAGCTCTTGCAGGGTGGGTGTCTGACTGCCCTGACAAACTTGATTTCATACACTTTAGAGAGAACTCTGAAGCTCTTAGTAAAATATTTCAGAGAAATGTTTTCCAATTCCATCTTCTGAGTTTCAGTGGTTTCTGCAGGATCATATGTCTCACAAGTCAAAGGGAAAGTTACCACAAGTTTAAAGTCAGGTTCAAATATGGCAGAGCTACAAATTACATTGATTTGTGGAATGGAAAAATGCTTCCACGGCAAGCAGAACTGAGCCCTACAATCAGTGTAGACCACTTCCCTGGGGATCCCGGGTGAAACCACATCCCAGGCTCCCTCATGAATGCCAGCTTTTGATGAAATGGCACCAAAAACATCAATAAGCCTGCACCAGGCTATCAGATCCAGTGTGTCCTGATTGAGGGGGTGGAAGGGATGGATATGACAGGAACTCAATAACAAAAGGCAGGGCCACCCAACAAAGAAAGCTGGTAGTCTTCATATCGTTGCTCAAATTATGTCTGATTTCATCTTCCACATTTCCTGAAATCCTGCTGGGTTTTATTATTTTAACTTTTAAATTGCATTTATTTAGTTTGTGTGTGTTTGTATACATATACACCACAGTCTAAGTGTGGAGATCAGAGGACAACTTATGGAATACGGATTCTGAGGACTGAAGTCAGATCATAGGACTTAGTGGCAAGTGTCTTTACCTGCTGGCACAACCCTTCTGCTGATTCTTAATATAAATTTTTCAAGTATCAGTACATGGTCCATAATTTCACTGCAATCAGAGTTGAGCAGGTCAACACTGTTTTCTGTTGCTGTTTTAGGTTTTGTTTTTAGTTTTGCTAGTTTGGTTTCCTGAAACAGGGTCTCGCTATGCAGCAGCCCAAACTGGCCATGCAACAATCGCCCAGCCTCAGCCTCCTGAGGACAGAATGAGATGTGTGGCAACCTGTCAGGCTAATACTGAACTCTTAAACTCCAAGGTCGATCAAGAGGCTCCATGGGCCAAATGGCTTAAATTCTCCATTGTTATTTTTTTAATGAAGTCTTCCAGGTGCATCCAACCTGTGTCCTGTGGGCCATTTATACTTCATTGAAAATAAGATCCGGCATAATTCTCTTTTGTGACTGCCTGAAGGACTGTTGCATGTGAGCTCTTTAGATGACATCAGTAATGATGCCAGACACACATGCTAGGCTTTGAACCCTGGGGAGTTAGTGCTCTACACGGATTAGGGCTTAGTGTAGAGCTGCTGCCCATTAACCTACTGGAAGGCAGACAACAAAATTGCCAAGGACAACAAGCAGCATACTGGAGACTGAACAGCAAGGGCATTGGCTGGGCCTCAGAAGCACAGCCTCCCTCTGACTTCTTCCTGCCTCCCTTCCCAAGGGCAGGTCAAGGAATAGGATTTCTCTCCAAGGCTGTCATAGAACCTAGAGTTATTATTACTTTAAACCTGCAGGAGTCACCTTACTGCAATGAGCTGTGCTGGTCCGAAGGACTTGAGTTCAATATCCAGGACCTACAGAAAAAGGCAGTCATAGTAGCATGCGCTTGTAATCCCAGCACTAGGGAGACAGACTTCATAGTCAATCGGTAAGCTCCAGGCCCATGAGAGTTCCTGTTTCAAAGGAGGTAGGCAGTATCCCAGAAGATGATCCAAAGTCCCAAAACTGTCTTCTAGTCTACACATGTACCCACCTGCACTTAAAAACTTCTTTAAGTTTTATTTTAATTTTTAACTATGAGTTACATGTCCAGATGTGGGTTTGTGCATATGAGTGCAGTACACAGAGGCCAGAAGAGGGCATAAGATCCCCTGGAGCTGGAGTTTCCAGTAGTTGTGACCCTTCTAACATGGGTGGTAGAAACCCAACTCAGGTCTTCTGGAAGAGCAACATGCTATCGCTCCAGTCCCAATACACATGAATTTAAAGAAAGAGGAAGAGGAAGAAAAAACTCTTCTTTTGCCTGATCATAGTTGTTAAAACCTGGGGGGTCCTACCCCAACCCCAGGAGAAATTCAGAGTACTGGAAAGACCCACCACCTGCCATCCTTGTAGAAGTAAACATTTTTCTTAGGGCCTTTGGTCTTTATATATGAAAGCTCTTGGACTTGTTATACTTTTCTGTAGTTAACTTATCTTTTGTTGAAGGCATTAAGATGTTTAGACAGAAGCCATACTTTTCTGTGTCTACAAACCTAATGAAATGGCACACAATTCTCCAAAGACCTATAGCCAAGTGTCAGCTTCAATGGGTCATCTAATGCTGTCATCACTGTGTCTATCCAGAGTGTCAATAAATGCTCAACAATAAAATGAAGTTATGAAGACCTCTGGAAAGCAGCACTTGACCTCCAATGCCAATTCCACAGCAAGTAAACACCAGCCATGTTCACAGCCAGCCATTAGTGGCCAACGGGCTGCAAAGACAGAAATATAGAACGGTGTGTTTACCTGTGGATATAAGCCACCTGGCTCCCTGGGCTATTTTCATGGCAGCAGAAAGCCAAAACAAACAGAATACAAGTGACTGGTGCCAAGACTGCACAGCTTCCTCTTACTAGTTCCCTTTTTTCCATCCTCACGGGGCTTCATGGAAATTCGGTGGAGAATTTGAAGTTAGAGTGGGGAGAGGTCCTGTCATTGTCGTAGTGGCGTTAGGCCATGCCCAGACCAGCAGGGATGGCTGGATTAGATTAAGGTAGAATACTCGGAACAACTTACCTTCTCAGCGTAGGCTGAGAATGCCTGCCAGCTCCTTCCTCTCAGTGGGCTCCCCTTGTACATCTTTCTGCAGCTACACAGCAGCTTTGCTGGTATCCTTGACCTCAGCTTTTCCATATAACTTTCCCTTCTGGGAACGCCTCCCCAGCCTTAGCTGGGATCACCAGCTGAGTTCTGAACTTTTCAACAACATGCCTGATTTTCACCCATAGCATAAGCCACTCAGGATCAGGGGCCATTTTTTTTTTTTTTCAGCACTTTTATAGGACAAGATGTAGTGCTTTCCCCTCCCATGGTCAGTCAGTAAGGAAGGACAACAGAGATGTATCTGCCAGAGACTCGGAGCTACTTCAATCCAGTACTTTAGAGACTCAAGATCTGGTGACAGACTTTAAAGCAATCATTGGGTCACTTGATTCAGTAAAACATCACACAGACATTTTTTTCAGGTAGGAGTTAAATCATTCATTATTAGTGCTTTCAGTGCAACGTCAAAAGGAGGACAATGGACTTCTCCCTCAGTAGGTCTACGACAAACGTTTCTTAGCTGCCCTGTGCGAGGACTGACTGGCTGAGACGCCGGGTGAAGTATGGGTGTTATTCTAGGCCAGGTGGAGTAAGTGACGCTCCCTCTGGGTCTGATGCATCTGATAAAGTCAAACACTAGAAGAATTCCGATTCCACCCGGAACCTTCCTCTACAGCTACCTACATTAGTTCTGTTTTAAAAGAGCCAGTCTGGGAAGCCTGGAGTGGCGGACAGAAAGGCAGGCAAGCACCTTCTGGTGGAAATAATCTTCCTTTAAAGGACTCCAATATGGAGTCTAGGACTCCGTGAATCAGCTCTAGTTCACCATGCCAAGGGGAGGGCGGTTGGATTTTGAAAAGGCTGGAGGAGCAGGCTTGATGGCACAACCCTGTAATCTCAACACTATGAAGGCAGAAAGCCCAGGAGTTCAAGACCACCTTTGGCTATATGTGCAGTTGGGATTCCAGCCTGAACTACATAAGACCCTGTCTCAAAGCAACAAAAAAAACTGATAAGAGTTCAGAACGCCCCGTGACTCCCACAAACTATTTCCCAACGACAACCAACAGTGAGTGACATCAGCTTCACCATCCGGAAGCACAAATCCAACAAATATTAAGGAAGGTCCAAGAGGCCTGATCACTCACTGGAGCTTCGCCTTTCTAAAACACATGCCCCTCTCTCACCCCTTCCTCTTAAGCCTGAAGGGAAGGTGTGGGCACAACACCGAATGACGATTAAGCGCACCGTCTGAACCCAAGCTGACCTGGAAACCCCTGGGAAGCAAGAACTGGGCTGGCTGGTCAGGCAGGGGCCACGTCCACCTTCGTCACCGAAAGCCCTCTGGGCTAGGAGCTCTGCGACCATACCGGATCCCCTGAGCATCCGCACGCCCGCACCCTGCTGGGAATCCGCGTGAAACCCCCAGGGATAAGAGCATAAGTGCAGTCTCGTGGGCCCAGAGCAGCCACGGAGCATCTGCAAGTTATTTTACTTTATGTCTGTTCGCTTTTGCTTTCAGAGTCCGCGAGCGATCGTTCTCCAAAACACAACTTAGATTCTAAAGGCTACTAGAGAAAACCCGCGCCCTTTCCTACGAGCCCCAGGGGCATCATCCGGGGAGGTTCAGATGGGAGCTGTGCAGCCCGGGCCTGCGGACCAAAGACTGGAACCCCTCGCCCTAAATCCCGCCCAAAGCGCGCCACCCGGGGTCCCACGACGTCGCCACCAGCTACCCTTGGAGAGCGCGGTGGCCCGGGGCTCCAGGCAGGTGCCAGAGCGCGGCCTCTGCCTCCAAAGCCGCCCCGCACCCCGCGCCTGGTGTTCCCCACGCAGCACCCAGCACCGCCACACTCACCGTCGCCCGCGCCGCCTGTCGAGCCGTGAGGTCTGCACTGGCCGCGCGCGCGGGCCGGGAGAGCTCTAGGGAGGCAGGGCGAGCTGGGGGCGGAGATGTTTCAGGGGGGCGGAGATGTTTCAGGGCGTGGTCTGGAGGGGCAAGTGGGACCGGGCCTGAGAGGGGCGGGGCAACAGTCTAAGGAGGAAGCTGTGTCCAGAAAGGGCTCCCGAGGCGGGGCATGGGGAGGAGAGGCCTAGAGGGTCTGGCGGGAGGCGGACTCCTCCAGCAGCCAGCCCTGGAAGAGGGCTGAGGAAGGAGGTTATTCTTTGTTTCTAACAGCCTCAACCAACACCCCTCAAAGGCATAAAGACAACCTACAGAGTGAAGACAATATTTGTAGGCTATGTAGATTCAAATTATATAAAGAACTGTACAGGAGATAGAAGTACATATTCGGGTCAGCCTGATCGACAGCAGTGAGTTTCAGGCAAGTTAAAGCTCCAACCCCCGCCAGAGCTGCAGCTCAGCTGATAAAGGGCTGTAGCATGCCTGAAAACCTGGGTTTGTCTCCAGTGCCTCATAAATAAGTGCCTCATAAGTACGGGCCTGCAACCCTAACACTTTGGAAGGCCGAGAAACAGTTCCGCAAAAAGTTGAGGCTAACCTGTGAGACATGGGAAGTTTGAAGGCAGCCTAGGATACACAGTGAGACCCTGTCTCAATCCATCCCCCCCAACACACACAAAAAGACTCTTACAGCATGTGCGTGCGTGCGTGCGTGCGTGCGTGCGTGCGTGTGTGTGTGTGTGTGTGTGTATTGGAACCTCACGATGTAGCCCTGGCTGGCCTGGAACTCACAGAGATCTGCCTGCTTCTGTCTCTGTGCTGGGGCTAAAGGCATGTGTCCCCACACCTGGCTTACCTTTGCTTAAGGAAGGAAAGATTTATTTGGAGTCACAGTTTCAGATGGTTTCAGTCCATCATCATGGGAAAATCTAGCAAAGCTGATGTTGAGAGGCTATGTAGTGCTGTTCACATCACAGTAGACCAGGAGAGAGGAAGAGCAATCAGGACACAGGGCCTGGAATAACCTTCAGTGGCCCACCCCTAGGTTACTTTTACCACCTAGGTCCTCCTAAAAGATTTTATACCTCCAAGAATGGTAGGACCAGCTGGGCACCAAGAGTTCAAATCTTGAGAGTCTGGGGTATGGGGAGAGGGATTTCAGATTTAAGTTCTAACGCACTCAACAATGAGACAACTCAGGTGGGGTTTTTTGGTTTGTTTTTGTTTGTTTGTTTTTTGAGACGGGGTTTCTCTGTGTATCCCTGGCTGTCCTGTAATTCACTCTGTAGACCAGACTGGTCTCAAACTCAAAGATCAGCCTGCCTCTACCTCTGGCTGGGATTAAAAGAGAGTACCAACACCACCATCTGGCCAAGAAACAACTCAGTTTTAAGATGTGCAGTGGGATCTCGTGTGATGGTAGACAACTGTAATCTCAGCAATCGGGAAGGGGAGGCAGACCCTCAAGTGCAAGGTCAGCCTGCTCTCTCAGGAAATCAAAGGGACTGAGAGAGGCAGCAGTAGGCAGCTCAGCAAACGCGAGAAATATTGTGCTTAACAAGGTGGACAGTGAGAAAGAACCCCAAAGCTGTCCCCAACCTCCACTCATGCCTTTCCCACGTTTACCATAACATTCACATGCCCAAACTCTCTCTCTCTCTCTCTCTCTCTCTCTCTCTCTCTCTCTCTCTCTCTCTCTCTCACACACACACACACACACACACACACACACAAATAAATCCCTTTAAATTATATTTAAAAGTAAGTTGAAGCCAGGTGGTGGTGGTATACACCTTTAATCGCAGCACTCAGGAGGCAGAGGCAAGTGGTTCTCTGAGTTCAAGGCCAGCCTAGTCTACAAAGTGAGTTCCAGAACAGTCAGGGCTATACAGAGCCATCCTGTCTTGAAAAACAAAAACAAACAGAAGATTTTAGAGAGTGTTTTGTCATAAGCTATAGACAAACAAACTGTATGCAAATGTTGTCAAGCACGTGGAAATCCGTCTAGGCTCTGTAGTCATCATGGAAATGTGATGGAAACCACAATGAGAAGCCACTTTCACAATGTGAGAGTCACAGAATGTTCTTGTGAGAGAGCATAAGTGGGGGAGCACAGAAACAGTGCTGGCCCTGCAAGCATGAGGACCTGAGTTCAGTCCCTAGCACACACTCAAAAACTCTGCAAGGCAGCATGAGTCTGCAACCTCAGTGCTGGGACATGAGGCAGGAGGGTGCCTGGGGTTCACTGGCAGCCAGCCTGGCAAATCTGGAGAGCTTCAGGCTCAGTGAAATCACACACACACACACACACACACACACACACACACACACACACACGCCCTGACAGGGAAGACATCATTTATGGTGTGGGGCTAGTGGTTGTAGTAGGGGAAGTGCAGATTATATTCAAGCTCTCCTTTAAAAAAAAAAAAAAACTTTTTTAATTAAAACAAAATAAGATGGAGAGCATGTGACATGCACACACACGCAGTAAATAAATGTGTGTTAAAAACATGCAGTGGTGGCACATATCTTTAACACAGCACTGGAGAGTCAGAGGCAGGCAGATTTCTGTGAGTTTGAGTCCAGCCAAGTCTGTTACACAGAGAAACCCTGTCTCAAAAAACAACAAAATATAAATAAATAAATACCTGTGTGTTGGAAGGGGAGTGAAGAAATTAGCCCCTGGTGCAACCAATGGAGACAATGAGAGGTGCAGCTGCTGTTCTGTTTCTAGGTAGCACACAAAACTGAAAACAACCTGTAAGTCTGCACAAGATTGTGGAGGGCAGCGCTATTCACCAAAGCCAAAGGGAGTAAAACCCCAAATGGCTGACAGATAAACGAACAAACAATGTGTGGCATATCCATGCCAGGAAGTACTACTCAGACCCAAGGGAATGAAATTCTGGTTCCCACCACAGCCTATGCAAGGCAAAAGAAGACAGACACAAAGGATCACCTAGCCTATAGTCTCATTTACATAAATGATGCCCAGAACAGGCAAATCCGTGGACAAAGCAGTTTAGTGGCTGCTTGTATGGAAAGATCAGGAGGGGGAGTAGAGACCACTGCCAGGGACGATAATAAAATTGTTCTAGAGTAGATAGCAATGATGGGTGCACAATACTGAATACTTTGGGCGCCGCCAGTATATAGTTCAAAAGTGGTTAAAATGTTAAACTTTACATTATGTGAGCTAACTTCCTTATTTCTTTCCTTCCTTTCTTCTCCAGATAGGGTATTGGTTTGTAGTAGCCTAGGACGTCTTCTAACTGACAGCAATCCTCTGCTTTAGATTCCCTAGAGCTGGGATCATAGGTGCCTGCTACCACACCTGGCTTTATCTCACCGTATGTGTGTTGGTGGAGTGTACACATGAGTACTTGTTGGTCTGTATGGATGTGTATGAAAGCAGGTGCGTGTGTGTGTATGTGTGTGTGTGTGTAGTATATATGTGTGGTGTGTATATGTTTGTGGTATATATGTGTGGTGTGTATGTGGTGTGTGTGGTGTGTGGTGTGTGTGTGTGTGTGTGTGTGTGTGTGTGTGTGTGTAGAAGCCACAGATTCACTTAAGGTGGAGGACAATCAAGGAAGACACCTGATGTTTTCAGATAAGGTCTCTCAGTAGACCAGGCTTGCTGATTCAGCTAGGGTGGCTGGTCCATGTGTGTCGGGGACCCACCTGTCTCTGCCTCCCCTGGCACTGCATTTGGCTTTTATGTGGGGCTGAGCAGCAGGTACTTTACCCACTAGGCCATGTCCCCTGCCTCTAGAGTCTTTAAAATCAGGTGTGTTGTACAGGCCCCAATGGGGTTTAGACAAAAAGAGAACACAGCAGTTGGTTGGTGTGGGACAGACACAAACCACCTCTTCAGAGATGGGGACTTGAAATTGTGACAGACATCATCAGGCCTTGATGTGGGAGAGCATTAGACAGGGACAGCAGATGTTATCAGTGACAGCGCACAGCCTTAAAGGAGGACAGGCTTCCCTTTAGAACCTGGGAAGGAAGGTGATGGGGGTGGGAGGGGCAGGAGAGCCTCCAGAGAAATCCCCCATGGTGATCTGACTAAGAACAACTCCCATAAACTCATCAATCTAAATGCTCAGTCACCAGGGAGTGCCACTGTTTGAAAGGATTAAAAGAATTAGGAGGTGTGGCCTTGTTGGAGGAAGTATATCACTGGGGGTCAGCTTTAATGGTTCAAAAGCCCATGACAGACCCAGTTTCTCTCTCTCTCTCTCTCTCTCTCTCTCTCTCTCTCTCTCTCTCTCTCTCTCTCTCTCTCTCTCCCTCCCTCCCTCTCCCCCCCCATGGATTAAGATATATCTCTCAATGCTGCTACCTGCTGCCACACCCCCCTGCCATGATGACAATGGACTAAACCTCTGAAACTATAAGCTCTCTTTCATAAGACTACCTTGGTCTTGGTGATTTGAGCCTTACATCTGTTCGGGGTGGTAGGAAATTCCACACCACATTTCTTTCAACATGGCATGGGCTGTGTGACAAGAAGCATGAAAAATCAGGCCTTCCAAGTGACCACTGTCTTTACAGAGCAGGCTCATGATCCAACACGGTCCAGGACAGGCCAAGTCTCAGTAGGTGCCACACCTCAAGATTCACATGATGAGGAAGGAACCACGTCTCTTCTGGGACTTCAGAAATGGCAGCAGCAGTCAGGGAGAGAAACACAGTACATGATGGAGTGCAGAACAAGCCTGCTTCACTTCTGTGTTGTAGATAAAAATGGCATATGAACAAGTCTGGTAGGGGGAAGCATATAGACACATCTGGAGAAAAGTTCTCTAACTTTCTGAGGGATAAAGGAGACTATAAATAGTAGATCTGTGTCATATAATGAAAAAAGTTTTTATTTTCTGATGTTTTATGAGAAAACATAAATTGTTTGTCTAAAAATAACAAAAGCAGGACTGCTGAGATGACTCAGTGGGTGAGGGCACTTGCTGCCAAGCTTGACAATGTGAGTCCCATCTCAGCATTCAAGAAGCAGGCTGATCTCTGAGTTCGAGGCCAGCCTGGTCGACAGAGCGAGTCCCAGGACAGCCAGGGCTACACAGAGAAACCGTGTCTCAAAAAAAAAAAAACCAAAACCAAAAAAGTAGACAAGAAGCACAACTGCCAGCAGTCTGTAAAGGGGTTTGCGTTGGCCACAGCGCCAAAGCCCGGGAACTAATGTTCCCGTAACACCATCCCTCTCCAAACACAAGCCTCAAAGAAGCCTGAGACAAACAAAATAAAATGAGACAAACACATCAGGGAACAGGAAGCAGACTAGACAGAGACATCTATCCCAAGCCTGACATCCTGAATTCAATGCCTGGGACCCACACCATCGAAGAAGAGGGCCAGTTCCTGGAAGTGGCCCTCTCACTTCCATGTGTGTGTGTGTGTGTGTGTGTGTGTGTGTGTGTGTGGTGGGCCCTCTCACTTCCCTGTATATGAGTGTGTGTGTGTGTGTGTGTGTGTGTGTGTGTGTGGTGGGCCCTCTCACTTCCCTGTATATGAGTGTGTGGGTGTGTGTGTGGGGGGGGGGGGGTGTGTGTGTGTGTGTGTGTGTGTGGTGGGCCCTCTCACTTCCCTGTATATGAGTGTGTGTGTGTGTGTGTGTGTGTGTGTGTGTGTGGTGGGCCCTCTCACTTCCCTGTGTGTGAGTGTGTAGGAGGGGTGTCCATGGGTGAGTAGGTGTTCGGCTCTAGAGAGGGAAGAAGAATGAAAATGTTTTGTAACAGCCTGGGAGCTGGAGAAGTGGCTCCATTGTAAAATGCCCTTGCTCTGCCAGAGAATCCAAGTTCAGTTCCCAGTACCGGAGTAAAGCAGCTGCAGGGGGTCTGACACCCACTTCTGACCTCTGTAGGTATCCACCTACATGTTGGCAGTATACACACATAAAAAAATTAGATTAAATTAAATTGAAAATAGCTTGGCATGGTGTTGAACACTTCAGTCTCCAATACATAGATGTATGAGGCTAGCCTGGGCTACATGAATGCCTGCTCAAAACATAGAAAACAGTAGGACCATTGGGTTGAAAGAGCATTAGGAGTGATAGCTTAAAGTGGAAGAGAAAAAAGACAGCCATCGAGCACAGCCTCACAGGGGACCTGGGAAGAGAAGCAAATTTCATTGGAATCTCTCAAATAAAGGGGTCTCTGACTTTTATAAGTTTTCTGGGGTTGGTGGGGAATTCCAACAAAACATGCCTGACAAGAAGCCAGGTCCTTGAATAGGACCTTCGAGGGAGAGGGCCGAAGATCACAGCACAGCATTGGGGGCCACTTCGGGGTTTGTGGGCCTGGCTTCTAAGAGAAAGGGGGAGGCAGCAGCTCTGCAATCTGACACTTCGAACCCAACCCACACCTCTCTGATGTGGAAGATGTATTTTTCTCATCTCTCCACTGCACCAGGCTATATTACAGGCTAGGAGGCTTGAGCAGGTTGCACACACACCAGAAGAGTTCCTGAGGCTTCTAGCCCCAGACCCACCCAGCATTAGCAAGAAATTAAACCATAAACTCCTCTTTTCTCCCTCCCTCCTTCTCTCTCTCCCTCCCTATACTCCCTCTCTCTCTCCCCATTCCCCTTCCCCACCTCTCCTTCCAACCTAAGTCAGACCAAGCCCTTACAGCTCTCACCTTCTCTCCAGGACACAGAATTGATTAAAAACCACACAGGATGCTGTGGCCTTGTAGTCACAAGTTTATGGTCCTGCCTATTGTTTGCCTCACTGCACCTTGGCATGTAGACCAGGCTGTATCACATGGTATGAAGCTTGCCAACACCTCTGAAACAAAGTAATAGTCAGAAACCCCCTTTGTTCTCTAGATTTGAGGGGAAGTGTAGCTCTCTCCTCTGGGGGCCTCACTGTGGCTACCTACTCAGGAAGCTGTGTCTGACCTAATGAAGCCTGAAAGTTCACTCCGCCTCTTCCAGGTTCCGAGTCCTAAGTGTCTTTCTGAAGGGCGTTCTCATGACAGCTCCTTTCCATGAAATGCAACTTTATTCTAAGCAGAGGGAATTTGGAGAGTTCAGAGTGGCTAGAGGAGTAGAAGGCAGACACCCACAGGAGTCACAAGCCTTTTCAGTGGAAAGAGTCCCTGAGAAGCAAGGCCTAGCACCTGAAGCTGGCCTAGAAGGAGACTCCGCAGGCTGGAGGCATCACTTCCTCTGACTCCTGCACACAGAACTGTGGCTCTGAAAGACAGGCTCTAGTTCTCAGGGCCTGGAGCTATCAGCTACTGGGTTTAAAATTCCAGCAAGAAGCCCGTGACAGTAAGAGGTTAGGGAAACCATCTCTGGTTTCATTGGAAAGCAGAAGGCCCTGGGCAGCCTCTGCCCCTGCTTTGGTATTGATTTGAGATCTTCCTCCCCTCATGCAAACCAGAATATACACTCTTTAGGTCAGTTGGATGTTGTGTTGATTTTCAGCCAACTTGACACAAGCCAGAGTCACCTAGAAAGAGGTCAACTGAGAAAATGCTCCCATCTGGTTGTCCCTATGGGGAAGCCTGTGGGGCAGTTTCTTAATTGATGTGTGGGGGGGGTCTTGTTCAGAGGCTGAAGCCAGGTGAACTGAGACCAGAGGGAGACAGTGGCTCCCAGGGGTCCTGCCCTGGCCACAGAGGTTATGGGTGTGATTCTGTTTCTATTTAAAACACACACACACACACACACCATGATACAGGATACAGTGTGAGCTTCAAACAAGAGAAGCAATGGTGGCTGGGGGGAGGGAAGGACATGAGGAGAAGGAGGTGTGAGTTCTTCTCCTGGCAACAATGCCCCTTTATACAAATGAGAGAAAAGGAGGCCCAGAGAAGTTAAGCTCCATACAGGAAGGAGGTGGCTGGAGATTAGGCTTGAGCCAAGTGGGGTGGGGTGGTTCTTCAGGTCCTCTCTGTCTCTCTCTCTTTCCCTCCCTCCCTCCCTTCCTCTCCTTCCCCTGACCTCCAACTGTTTATTGCTTTGTGTGTGTGTGTGTGTGTGTGTGTGTGTGTGTGTGTGTGTGTGTGTGTTTGTGTGTGTGTGTCTTGGGCCCTGGCTCTATGTCTGGAACTAGGGTGAGGGGAACTGCCGATAATCTCCATCCTACAGCTGTCATAAGCACTCTGAGCAACAGCAGGCTGGGGAGGAAAGGGTTTGTTATAGCTTACATCAGGGCAGGAACTTGAGGCAGGACCCTGGGCAGGAGCAAAGAAGGATCACTGTGTACTGGCTTGCTTTCATGGCTTGTTCAGCCTGCTTTCCTATACAACCCAGGACCACCAGCTCGGGGACAGTACTGCCCTCGGTGGCCTAAGGCCCCCCACAGCAATCAAGAAAATGCTCCACAGCCTTCCCCATAGGGACAACATGATGGGAGCATTTTCTCAGTTGACATTCCCTTGTTATGAGCAGGTTTTCCCGCCGCCCTGGTCCCACAGCCACGCCAGCCCCACTGAGATGCTGTATTAGATATAAAGCTGTTGGCCTGGTACTAGTGTTTCTTATTGGCTAGCTCTGTCTTAAATATTAACCATTTCTATTAATCTAAGTACTTCCACGTGGTCTCAACTTATCGGAGAGAGGGTCTGGAGTTCTACTCCGTCCTCCATGTTGAATCTCCTCCCTACTACTTTGAATCTTCCTTGTCTCCTAGTCCCACCTCCTGTTTTCCTATTGGCCAGCAGTGCTTTATTCATTAACCAATAAGAGAAACACATTTACATAATGACATTTCCCATCACTCCCTCTTTCTAGGTGAGGAGGATCCCAAATCAATACCAAAGGAGAGCTGGGTGTGGCTCAACAGGGACCACTTGCCTTGCATGTGTGGGGCTCCATCTTGTACCCCTAACACAGCACAACATGAGCAAATAAGTAGATGAGAACTGTTGACTTTAGAGTCATCATCTGGTTCCTTCTGTAGCTTCCAGAAACCATGCATACCACAGTCCAGTTGAATCCCAATCTGAGTTCCAGACTAAAGAGGAGCAAGTTTGGGGGGGGGGCAGCAGGGCTGAAACATGACTCATGGGGCCATGTCTATGTCATAAACAGTCAAGTGGTCCACCCACACATGGCTGTCTCAACAACTCTACAAGGGAAACAGCTTACTTTTACAGGGTTAGCAATTGAAGCCCAAAGAGGTTTTGCAAACTGTCAAGAGCCACACAGCTACTAGAAGCTAGTAGTGGGATTTGAACCCAGGCTGTCTGGCTCCACATGGATACTTAGTAACCAGCTTGTGGAGTGTCATGGTGGAAGCTTCACCCTAGCACCTGGCACCCATACAACCAAAGAGTCTGGAATGCCGTTATGATGCAAGTTCCTCCCAAGACCCCTTCCATTATTATCTCCCTCCAAACCCTGCTGCATCTCAGAAAACCCAACAAATGATGGCCCCTCCCCCAGAGATGCTCAAGATCATTCCCACAGGATAATTAACCTGCTTCCCAGAAAATAGACTCATAGTTTTCCAGTCTCTCTCTCTCTCTCTCTCTCTCTCTCTCTCTCTCTCTCTCTCTCTCCTGTCTCCTGGGGGGGTGATGGAAGGCCATCCAGAAACATTGTATCCATTAAACACTGCCTTTCTATAATTTGGTTTGATTTGTTCTGATTTGGATTGCTACCTCAGCAGAGAGTCTTATCCAGGTGTAGAAACTTTGCATGGAGGGCTTGTTTATCAGAGCTTATGGATCCAGACCTGTGGCTGCTGGTGCCTGTGACCTCAGGACCTTTCCTTGCAATGTCATCTCACCCATTGTCCCAGCCTACAGAACAGAAGGAAGCTGTTGGGCACATGGGAGTCAAGAACTGACTAGCCCAGCTTCCTTACTTCACAGCTGGGGCCTAGAAAGGGGCCAGGTGTTGGGCTCCATGGCCAGCGCAGGAGTTGAAAACACACCTCAACACATGGGTCTTCATGGGCCCACAGTCTCTCCAGGGCCCGGGGCCTGTTTTGCTGTGGTACCCCCAAGCCAGACTAACAGAGGGTCATCATTCTATGGCTGTCTGTGGGATATACCTAGCTGGGGCATTTCAGCCCTATGCTTCTTGGAATTTGACCCTAAACATCAGTGTTTGTTCATGAACCCTAGGGCACCTGCAGCTGGAGGTTCAAGACCAGTTTCTATTTCAGAGACCAGAAGCACAGGTGTAGACAGGCCATGGAAACCCTCACATTGTCTAATCTCCTGGGGCAGGGCCAGGCTCCTGTGGATGTAGGAAGTGTCCCTAAAGTAAAAGTATCTCACTTTGTCTTTGAAGATGTCCTTCCACAACAAAATCCTGGGATTACAAGCATTTGCCACCACATACAGTTTGTGCTGTGCCGATAGAACCCAGGATTTGGTGCAGATTTGGGCAAGCAATCTACCAACAAGCACATCCTTGGGCCTAGAGACATTTTCTTATTAAATGCCTTACATAATTCCATTTCAAAATAAAAGATGACCCCAGGCAAGGAAGCCACCCCTCCCACCCCATCTCATGATTTAGTTTCTCTGTAGTGGGGGAGCTATGAGCTAGCACCTTCTTTCCACACCTCATCACTATAGACATAGTCACTCTGCTCTGCTGTGGGATTTTTTGGTTGCACTCTGACATTCCCGAGACTGCCAGGAAAGTTTACTTTGAATTAGAGGACAGAGACAGCTACTAGCTGACGAAAATTAGCCATAGAGGTTTGAAGGACTAAGGACAGATAAAAAGACTTAGGAAGTAGTAGGGAGGGGCTTAGAAAGATTATTAGCCCTTTTGGATCAAGGAAAGAGAGCGAGAGGTCACTGGTTGCTTCTCATCAATCAGGTTCTTACCTCAACATCTGACTCCTGAGTTTTTATTGATAATTAATAATTAGATAAATGCTTCATCTGGTATCCAACACAGGACATGAGATTACAAGGCAGCTGTTTTGCAGCTGACTTTCCCTCTCTGCCCGCCCCCCCCCACACACACACAGGGTCCTCTCTTTGCAGTCTCTCTACAGAAGCCGCTAGCTGCTGGCCAGCTCCTGCCCCAACACCACAGGTGGCTGGGCCCCAAATGTCCATGGAGTTAGTTGCTCATTGATGGGCTCCGTCATTCTGGTGGCCCCCATGCCCTTGCTTCCTGCCATGTGGGCTCCTTCTGCATGTCCTCCTGTATACAATTTTCAGAGGGCTCAATATTTCCCTGTGGGTTGCAGGCTTCCCCTGGGACCCCTCCTTAGGCCACTGCCATACCAGGTTGGCTGCCATGACACCCGCTCAGGCTTTACTGCTGCTGCCACCACCATATACTTTCAGTCCCCAGTTGCAACTGCCCTCAGCCAGGCCATGCACCATCTTCATTCTCTACCCAGGCATGCTACACAGCAACAGCCAAGCTCACCCTTTGCTGTCATCATCAGAAGATCTGGTAAAACATCTGGATTTTTTTTTCTTTCTGGGTTTTCTAGACAGCATTTCTCTGGTTTTGCTGTATAACTTTTGGGGCTGTCCTGGAAATTAATTTGTAGACCAGGCTGGCCTCAAACTCACACAGATCTGCTTCCCACATGCTGGGATTAAAAGCATGTATTGTGGGTTAATAAGGCTCAGGAGAAACAAATAGGCCAAATAGATGTTTATTCAGGGAGAAATAACTTACAACATATAGATGAACACCGGCAGTTTCCTCCCGATGCTCTCCTGTTACTGTGCTGCAAGCAAGAGGGTGCTCCCGGGCTCCTCCTCCGACCTAGTTCCCCCAGGTCACTTCTGTACCTCTCTCTACCCCCCAATGGGCGTAGTCAGTGCCACAGATGTGGACAAAGTGAATATCTCACTACAATTCCCCTTTTAGTCTAAAAAAAAAAAAAAAAAGATTTAGGCTTGATACAAAACTATATACAAAACAGTGAATAATAACAAGTGTGCTCTAAGAAAAGGAAAATCGAGAACATACAAACTTAGGACCTACATATCTAGTCCTAGGGTGAAGGCAAAACAGAGTTTACAATAGAGTTATCCTAAGCTAGAAAGCTTAAGTCTAGTACCCACTATATCTAACTAGGAAGAGAGAACAATAGTTGTGATAGTTTAATCTTCAACATCATCAAAGACCTGAGAAGGAAAATAACAATACTAGGGTAGACAGGAACTGCAGATGGGCAACTTCCAAAAGGTGCAGCAAGGACAGAAACAGCAGGCTACCTGGACAGTCACCCTAGGTCTCACAGCAACGTTGGTACACCCAGTTTTGGATAAGGCCAAGATTACCTGACAGACCACAACAACAGCAGGGAGATAGAAAGGCTATGTTACCATGAGTTACACAAAACAGTGGTGGAGGTGGGAGCAGTTCTTTGCCCCAGAGGCCATTAGCCGAATTGAGGACGGACTCCAGAAGGAGCGACAACAGTGTCCAACATTTTTTGGGAAAGTGCATGGTGCTGTCAGGAGCAACAGTGACTCATGTCAATGGAATACTAATATTAAAACATTTAAATGTCATGTTCTGCAGGTCTATGAAGTGACTGAAGATTAAGCATCTATGTCTGACTAATCTCATAGGTATAGGAAACAGAGGTAAAGATAATCTGTAATACTCAGGAACTTAGCTAAAAAAAAAAAAACTGATTGAAACTTCCCTGAGTAAAGCAGGGACAAATACCTAAGCAATATAACTATGTATATATGTAAATCCCTAAAACAGAGGTAGAGTAGAAATGTCTAGAGCAGAGGTAGAACTATAAAGTGTGAAGCATGATAAAAATATCCTAAATTGTATCCATATACAAAATGTCTTGAACATAAGTAAAAGTATACATACATAGAATATGTTAAGAATAATGTGCATAAAACATCATAAACAGAAAGATTTTACACAATGTGACAAAACATAATATACAATTCTTCCAGGAAGAGAATATAAACTTAATTTTACATAGGTTACCACATTTAAGAATCTATAACAATGTAAGCTGTATAATACTAATATCTCATTGTTACTAAAATAGTAAGAAGAAGATAGGCAAGTTTACCTATATCCCATCTAAACCATACCTTTCCCAACCATACCCTACCCCTGTCTAAAAGAGATACCCGAGTCTAAGCATCACCTTCCATACCCAACCCTAAGTAAGTAAAATCAACCCTAAGAAGATGAATATTATCCCTAAATGCCAAGAGTAGGGAAAGGGGGCATCGTTATCTTAAGATTACTTCCTGCTGAAATGGGATGGTAACTTCTCCATGGGATCCTGTAGGAAGAAAGTTTTTAGCAACCAAATTTCTCAACAGGGCTGGCTGTGACATATGTAGCTAGTCCCTGTGTGGCAGGAAATGCTTGACTGGAGTTCTATCTGAAATTCTGGCCAGGGTGTAATAAGAAGGTTCACCATTAAAGCTAGCTAGTCAGGAGTTGTCTTGAGCAAAACAGTCTCAAACTTGTTTTAGGGTGATGTTTGTAGTCTAGATGCATCAGGTTGAGTCAAGTGGAAATGACAAAGTCGGGACCCTTCTTCTTTCTGGAGAGTTCAAAGATTGCTGCTAGGAATTGTTATTATTCCTTGTAGAAAACTTAAACATCAATATCAAAGTAAAATTTTCAAGTTTTAAGGTATGCATAGAGAAAAAGTCAACAATAAGCATTAAAATGTATATGAGAAAATTAGGATTTTAGAAAGAAAATTGTGTATAAGCAAATGAGGCCCCAGATTTTGTTTTCTTCTGCCTTGCACCAATTGTCTTCTTGATATAAGGCAGAAACTGTGAATTCAATCTTAACAACATGCTTGAATTTAGGGAAGGAAAGCCAAATCCAACTCCAAAGCCAGCACTGGTTTACATGAATTGGGACTAGAAGAATACTAGATAGTAAAGAGAAATAGATTCCTGCATAGAAATAATTTACTAGAATTGAATTTTTTACCATAAATCAGATTCCTTTTCATTAAGTGATTCTTTCTGGAGAGATATCTTCTCTTCTGTAGGTACCTACATGTTCAGTGTCTCTAGGCTGTTTGAAGATGGGTGTTCTCTGTTTTCCTGTAAGGACAAGAACAGAACACTTCCCCTACCTTTGAGAGGAATTGGCACATCTCATGGGAACCAATTTGTTGGATGACTTGTCATTTCTCTTCATTAAGATGTTTCTCTTGTTCAAGTCAGAGCTTGATCAACTTAGATGGTATCCATAGCTTTTCTTCTCCTGTAGATACAAATCCCTACCGCAACGTAACACATATCCCTGTTTCCATACTGAGGTCAATACATCCTTGAAGTACACAGGCTGAATTAGTTCATAAGTTTTTTCTATTGTCCAGTGTCTTTCTGCAGCTGTTTTTCCTTTTTCATCAGCATTAAGAAAGTTTAATGTTACAGCGCCCCTTACCAGCAGGAAGTAGTTTGGAAAGAACAATGCCCAAATTCCCAAATATTGTCTATAAATGTTTGTTTTCATTTAAATGGACTTAGTTATATAAAATAAATTTAAAAAAGGTTATAAAAAAGAAAGTTTAATGTTAATAAAGCATTATGTAATCTGTGTTCGGGTGTCTTGGTTCCTCCTGCCTGTTTTTGGAACATTTCTTTTTAAGTATGATTGGATCTCTCAACTATTGCTTGTCCTGTAGTACTGTGTGGTATACCAGTTATGTGCTTTATGTTATAATACTCACAAAACTGTTTCAATTTGCTGGAGACATATGCTGGAGCATTGTCAGTTTTTATTTGTGCAGGTATGCCCATAATGGCCATTACCTCTAATAGGTGTGTGATAACAGATCAGCCTTTTCAGAGCTCAGAGCAGTGGCCCATTGAAACCCTGAAAATGTATCTATAGTGTAATGCATGTATTTTAATTTTCCAAATTCTGAAAAATGAAACACATCCATTTGCCATATTTCATTCATATTTATACCTTTAGGGTTACTGCCTGCTGGTAAACGAGTTTGGCTATACAATGAGAGAGTAGGACATTTCCTTACTATTTCCTTAGCTTGTTGCCAAGTGATGGAAAAATCCTTTTTTAAACCTTTGCTGTTCACGTGGTGTTTCTTATGAAATTCCGAGGCTTCTAGCATACTTCCTATTAATAACCAATCAATTTCATCACTACCTTGTGCTAGAGGACCTGGCAGACCCTTATGGGATCTGATGTGTGTTATATATATAGGATGAGTCCTATTTCTGATAGTATCTTCTAACTGTATAAGCAATAAAGTTAATTCTGTGTCATCAGGAATAAATTCTGCAGTCTCAATGTGTAAGACGACTCTGTCTGCATATTGAGAGTCAGTAACTATATTGAGGGGTTCTGTAAAATCCATAAGTACAGATTTGTAAGGGCTTTGAACTACTTTACTTATTTTTTCCTGATTTATATCCTGACTTACCAGGATACCAGGATTTGTTTGTATCAGTTTAGAATGTAGGAACTCCAGAGATAGGTGTTTTTCTTACAATGCATGGAAGGATCTTTATGAATTTGATTCTTTCATTTTGGGATAATTGTTGCTAATCATTTCCAAAAAATTACTGCATGCTTTCTGCCAATATTCATTATCTTTCCATAAGGAGGAAATTTCCTCATTAGTTAAAGGTACTATAATTTCTGCTGCATCCCTTCCTGTCAGTTGACAAAGTCTTAATTTACCTTTTATAATCAAGTCAGAGATCTTTTCCATATATGTTTTTAGTTTTTTATTCTGTTTATGTGGTAAAAATATCCATTGTAATATGATATCTTCCCTCTGCATCAAAATCCCTGAAGGATATTCTCTAGATGATAATATAGCCAGAATACAGTCTAGTTTTGGGTCCACACAGTCCACATGTGCTTCTAGTATCCTCTTTTCTACCCATTCTAATTCCTTTTCAGCTTCAGTTGATAGTATTGGTGGACTATTCATGTCCTTGTGCCCTTTTAGAGCCATTTTCAAGTTTTTCAAATCATGCCCTTCTACTCCAATAATGGTTTGCAGTTGAGAAATCTCTCCTAGTAATTTTTGAAGATCATTAAGAGTCTGATAGCACTCTCTCCTGGTCTGTACTTTTTGTGGTCTAATTTTCTATAGACCTATTTTATATCCTAAGTAGTTGATAGAATCTCCTTTTTGTATTTTTTTGGGTACAATTTGTAATCCTCAGCAAGGTAAAACTTCCTTTACTTTCTCAAACATTTTTTCTAATATTTCTACTTTAGAATCAGCTAACAATATATCATCCATGTAATGGTAAATTATGGATTGTGAAAACTGTTTATGAATTATTTCCTACGGTTTTTGCACAAAATATTGGCACAGGGTGGGGCTGTTTAGCATTCCCTGTGGCAAAACCTTCCATTGATATCTCTTCACCTGTTGAGAATTATTGTAATTAGGTACCGTGAAGGCAAATTTCTCTTTATCTTGTTTTTGTAAAGGTATAGTGAAGAAGCAATCCTTTAAGTCAATAACTATAATAGGCCATTCTTTAGGTATCAAAGAAGGCAAGGGCATTCCAGGCTGTAGAAAGCCCATTGGCTGGATAACTTTATTGATGGCTCTCAGGTCTGTAAGCATTCTCCATTTACCAGATTTCCTTTTGATAACAAATACAGGTGAGTACCAAGGGCTGGTAGATTCCTCCATATGTCTAGCATTTAGCTGTTCCTGAACCAGGTTTTCTAAAGCCTCTAACTTCTCAGAGGTCATAGGCCATTGCCCTACCCAGACAGGTTCATCTGTTAGCCATTTTAAGGGTAAGGCTTTGGTTTCCTCTGTTTGTTTGGCACTTGTATTCTGTTTTTGTACAGCCTGCATATTTGGTGTCTGTCTTGTATGGTACTTTATAATATTTTTTTTCACAATCATGAGGCCGTTTATGGTTCTTATCTAATACTGGAGGAATGTTAATCTGTGTATTCCATTACTGTAATAGATCACGACCCCATAAATTTGTTGCTATATCAGCCACATATGGTCTCAACCTTCCTCTCTGTCCTTCCGGTCCTATACATTCAATCCACCTCGTGCTCTGTTTTACCTGAGACAGGGTTCCAATGCCTAAGAATTGAACATTTAACTCTTGCAGGGGCCATCTTGGAGGCCAAGATTTATTAGTTATGATAGTTACATCGGCACCGGTGTCAACAATGCCTCCAAACATTCTTAGTCCTTTGACTGTTTATAAAGGTTTGCCAAAATATACGTTTTTTTTTTTTTTCCTTCTTTCATGCTTGATTCAACTTCCATCACTAGTTTTTCATCCACAGCGGCATGAGTTTTTACAACAGGCAGTGGATTTTCTAATCCTCCTGTGGGAGATTGTCCTCCACAGTGACTAGGAATGTCCTGACCACCTGTGGCATGGGGGCCTTCGAGAGGCTCCCCAAGCAGTTTCCCGATTGTAACAGTTTTCTTTGCTTGTCTCTGATCAATCTACCTTCATTCGTCCAGTGTCAGCCTTTGCCACACCTTCTATATAACCCTGGGAGTGTTTCTAGAAATGCTTTGCCTACAATTTCTTTTTAGATGTCCTCTTACCACAGTTAAAATATCTGACATTTTTATATCTTTTCAAATCTTTGGAGATGGCTTCTCCTACCCAAGCTTCTATGTCACCATAATTAAGATCTCTGTTACCTTGATGTCTTCTCAGACCTTTAGATATGGCTTCTCCTACCTAAGCTTCAGTGTTATTGTCATTATACTCAATGTTGACTGTATATAGGACCCATTCATCCAAAGGTGCTGATCTGATTTTTAAAGGCCAAAGTACTTGTTTGCATTGTGGATTTGCATTCTCATAAGCTAATGATTCTATGAGTATTCGCCTAGAATCTGTGTCTGCTACCTCTAATTGTACTGCCCTAGACAACCTTTCTAGGAATACACTAAAGCCTTCTCTCAGTCCTTACCTTAACTTGGTATAGGATTCTATCCTCTCCCCTAGTTCATGAACATTGTCCCAAGCATTCAAAGCTGCTGTACTGCATAGAGACAAGATGTGTTAGGAGTTACTGTGCCCATGATTCTATCAATTGCTTCATATATGGTTAGTGCATGCCATAAGAGACTACTGCTTCCTTTATTCCTTTTAAATCTTTCATACATATTGGTTCCCACTGATATGCAACGCCACCTTTTGGGTGTTTTTTTCATTGCTGGTTTTTCATTAATAGATATAGGGAAAGCTCCCCTGACCATAAACGGTGTAGAAAATTTTAAGTCTCTTTCATGCCCTGTTACCTGTAGTTCTTCTTCTGATGTATCAGATTGAAGGTCTTCTAAGACCTGAAATCTATTCACCATTTCTTCTTTGAGTGTCTGAACTTCTTGAATCATATAACTTTCTAGAGACTTCACTGAATCAGTCAGTTTCTTGCTTTCTCCAACTACGAATGATTCCATGTTTTTAATATTCTCATCCTTAGATATTATCTGAATGGCATGTAAACTGCCTTCCAGAAACAATGTTCTATTTGCTAGCTTGCCATTATCCTCAGACATGGAACAGATTCTATCTGCTAATCTTTCCATCTGATGTTCCAGTTTTTTAACCTTATTAGTAGCTTCTTGAAACCAGGAGCAAACTGTTTCTGCTAGCATGTTAATGCATTGCATTGTTTCTGTTTTGGTTTGATCATTTTTATGTTCCATGTTTTATGTTCTACCTGTCAGCTCTCTATTGCCATCTTCAATATTCTGAATCTTTTTTTTCTAAGCATTCTATGTTTTGTGTTCTAATTTTAAGCTCTCCATTGTCATTTTCGATATTCTGTGTTCTGTTTTGTAGCTCTCTATTGTCATTTTCAATATTTTGAATCCTTGTTACTAAGTCTCCTATGGTTTGTACAAGTTCCTTGTTGTTTGCTCTAATCTCAAACCATTTCTTTAAGAATATCATATTAATGATGAAACCCATTACCATTACAAAAAAAATGTATATATTGGTTAAATCATGATTGTCTTCTGCTAAAATTCCTCCTATATATGAAGTAAAAGAATTCCTAAAGTCCTGTATTGTAAGATTATCTGTCATAGGTATGGAACAATTGATCTCAGATATTTTATCAGCTTAAATTAGAAAGGATGTTGCAATTACCTTAGGTGTAATTCTGCTGTTCTGGAACTTGGATGCTTTTAGTTGTAGATCTCAACTTGTGCTACTTACGCCTGGAAGTGTACCACCAAATAGCGTCTGGCAGCAGAGGATCCTTCTGATACTGTTCCCTGTAGAATATCTCTTAACAAAGTAAGGCAAGTGAAATTTTGTTAAATGAAGAAGTGAAATGAGCCTTGTGCGAATTGCTGGGACCGCAGGCTAACAAGTGTCGCCTCCAACTGGCACCGCTGGGCAGCAGGAACACACAAGCAGGGCAGGCCCAGAGGACCGGCTGTGCGTGGGAAAACACAAGGCGGGTGGGAGCTGCAGAGCTCTGTGCGAATGCAATGTGGACAAAGTGAATATCTCACTACAATCATGTGCCGCCACCACCAGTCAACATCTGGGAATTCTAATTTATCCAGTTGCCATTCAAGAATGACCACCAAATGATAGGCACCCCCAAGGCTACTCAGAAGTTAACTGGAATTCTGTAGAAATCTTAGATTTAAAGAGATTTAAAGAAGCAATGGATTCATATTATATGCACTCACCTTTTGTGAAACAGATGTTAAATTCAAAAACAAAATTATTTCACAAGACTGGAAAGATTTAGACACATCAGTATTGGAATCTGGTCCTAAGTTACAAGGGAATACATGGTGGAGAGAAGAAGCTAGGGTCATAGAACAATGAAGTGGAGCTAGAGGTATGGAAATTTCCCAAGAACAACTTCTTGATGAGGCCCAGTTTGCTAATTTGCAAGGACAGATTACATTTGATGATCACACCTTGGCCCTATGCCATACAACAGCTTTGAATGCTTGGGACAGGGTTGAAGAATCAGGGCTGAGTCATTTACTAAAATTATAAAAAGGCCCCAAAGAAGCCATCACTGATTTTGTACAAAGATTGACTTCAGCTGTGAATAGAATGATATCAGATCCAGAAGACATATAAATATTAACTAAATCCATGGCCTTTAAAGGAAAGATCAGCACCCATAGATGAATGGATTAGAAATACAGCTGATAGTGGATTTCATACTTATGATAGTACTAGAATAGAAGTGATTTCTAGAAATTTTAAGAAAAATCAAAAGGTTAGATGTTATTATTGTAGCAAACCAGGTCATCTGGAAAGGGATTTTAGGCAAGACATTCCTAGGAATAATGTTTCTTCTAGAGATAATCCAAACAGAAGGACCCCAGCCTTCTGGAGTATGCAGAAGGTGCAGTGAAGGCTGACATTGAACTAATAAATACAGATCAACATGGGACAGGCAGGTAACCCTTTGCCATTTAGAAATACTCTATAGGGCCTCTCACAGACCCCTGTGTCAAATGTGGTTCAATCATTCCATGACAGCATTGGAGAAACTCCTCCACAGAGCAATTTAAAAAGCTTAAGGCCATACTATTCTGGATGACATAACAGCTTCATTAGACAAAACAAAATTTTCAGGAGAGACAATAAAACAAATATTTTGGCAAATTACTACAAATGATCAGACACCAAAGCTACAAATAGAATAAATGGCATTGAAATTGAGGGCTTGGTAGACACAGGTACAGACATAACAATCATTTCACCAAAATCTTGGCATCCAGATTGGCCTCTTCACTAGGTAAATATTCAGCTTATAGGGACTGGAACTTTATCTCAGGCAAAACAATATGCAAGGTGGGTCAAGTGTATAGGGCCAAGAGAACAAATAGAAAAAAAATAAAGCCATATGTGGTTAATATAGTCATGAATTTATGGGGACGTGATTTGCTACAACAATGGAAAACCCATAATAACATTCCTCCAATCTCAGAAACAACCCATAAAACAAATAATTCTTCTGAGAGAAATATTAAAAGGTATTATCAATAAAAGTCCCAGACTTCTCTGGTTGTACATAAACAAGGCACAAGAGCTATTGACCTTTTAAAGATACGAACAGCCCTACCTCTAAAATGGTTAACTGTCAAACCTGTCAGGGTGGACAATGGCCTTTGACATCAGAAAAATTACAGACACTAGAACAGCTGGTAAAGGAACAGTTAAATGTTCAATGTATTGAAGAACTGACCGTCCTTGGAATTCTTCTGTATTTATCATTAAATAAATCAGCAAAAAGGAGGATATTAACAAATTTAAGAACCATAAATAATTCAGTCAATGGTCTCTGTACAGCCTGGAATTCCCTTGTCTTCACTATTACCTAGAGAATGGTTTATTGATACTGATTGATTTAAAAGACTGTTTTTTCACACTACCTTTACACTTACCTTCACAGTGCCTACTTATAATAATTCCAAGCCTGTTAAAAGATATCAGAGGAAAGTCCTTCCACAAGAGATGTTAAACAGCCCCACCTTGTGTCAATATTTTGTACAACAGCCATTTGAAATAATTTGTAAACCGTTTCCTCAATCTCTAATTTACCATTTATATGAATTATATCTTACAAGCTGATTCAGGTGCAGATACCTTAGAGAAAATGTTTGAAGAGGTAAGAAAAATGTTGCCTCGTTGGGGATTACAAATTGCTCCTGAAAAAAATGCAAAGAGGAGATTCTAATAATTAGGTTTACAAAAAAATTCAACCACAGAAAGTGTAAATCAGGAGAGATCAATTATTAACTCTTAATAGTTTTTTTAAAAATTGCTGGGAGGTCCTAACTGGCTAAGGCCCACAATTGGATTGACAACTCACGAACTAAGCAATTTATTTCAAACCTTACAAGGTGCTATGGACTTAAATAGTCCAGGAAAATTATCAGATGAGGATGAGAGAGAATTGGTTTTAGTAGAAAATAAATTACAGTATACACATGTGGACCATTTGGATCCAGAGCTGGATTGTATTCCGGTTGTGTTACCTTCTACACATTCTCCTATAGGAATTCTTATGCAGAGGGAAGATAATACCTTAGAATGGATATTTTTTGCCACACAGACTAAAAAATAAGACCTATGTAGGAAAGGTTTCTTAGTTGATTCTAAAGGGAAAATTGAGACTTCATCAATTAGCAGGAATTAGACCAAGCAGAATTTGTTGTATCTTTTAGTAATGCTGAAACTTCCCCATTATGAAAAGAAAATGAACACTGGCAAAGAGCTTGCAGTAATTGGAGAGATTAGCTATAAATATCCCAAAGCAAGAAATTTCAGATTATAAAGAGAACTGATGTTATCCTTCCTCACATTGTATGGGGAACACCAATTTCCAAAGTCCCTACTATGTGACACAAACAAATCAGAAAAGGTGGGTTATAAGTCAGGATATTTAAGTGAAGTGGCTCAAAGCCCTTATGATTCTGTTCAAAAGTCAGAATTATATGCTAATATCATATTATTAGATTTTCCAGAAACTTAATATAGTAACTGATTCAATCTGCATAAAGAGCTGTTTTACATATTAAAGCTACTGAATTTATTTCAGATGATTCAGAATTAACAAAGTTATTTATTCAATTACAAGAAATAATCAGAAATAGAAATCACCCTGTGTATACAACACATATCATATTCATACTGGTCTACCAGGCCCCCTAACATAAGGTAATGATGAAATTAATCAGCCATTGGTAGAAAATATGTTAGAAGCCTCCAAATTTCATAAGAAACACCATGTTAACAACAAATGTTTGAAGAAAGATTTTTTTCTCTCACTTGTCAACAAGCCAAGGATGTTATAAGAAAATGTACTAGCCTGGCAGTGGTGGCGCACACTTTTAATCCCAGCACTTGGGAAGCAGAGGCAGGTGAGTTTGAGGCCAGCCTGGTCTACAGAGGAAATGTCCTACTTGTTTTTGTATAACCAAATTCCATTTGTTGTTCTTTTGTTACAGTTATAAGAATAAAGGCTGGAAAAGGTAGGTGGAGGGGGGTGGTCCCGAGTGAGGATCCCAAGTGAGTGGGGTCCCAGGGTAAGGGACCACGTGGGAGAGCATAGCAGGTTCCATAGCAGGTGAGGGTGACCAAGGCGGAGGGAATAACACGCCAGGCAGATAGAGCTTGAATGAGGAATTTATTTAGAAAGGGGAGTGAGAAGGAAGAGAAGAGACACAGAGACACCGGGAACAGAAGAGGAGGGGGGGAGGGGGAAAGAGAAAAAGAGGGGGTAGCTGGTGGCCAACCGAAGACAGGAGAGAGAGAGAGAGAGAGAGAGAGAGAGAGAGAGAGAGAGAGAGAGAGAGAGAGAGAGAGAACAAAAGCGAATGTAAGTGGGCAGAGGTCTGACTTTTAAAGGGGTCCTTTACACCTGCCTGCAAACTAGTACTCATGGAACCCTGGGCTGACCAGAGTACTGCCTGAGAGCATTCTGCCAGGTGACAGGGGGCAGGCCAGTGTAATGCCTGAATCCTTATACCATTACCAGCAGGAAGTAACACAAAAGGTACCCAAAGAAATAAAATTCAGCAAATGGATGTGTTTCATTTTGTGGAGTTTGTAAAATTAAAGTATGGCACTATACCATAAATATATATTCAGGAATTCAAAGGGCAGCTACTTTGATTTCTGAAAAGAATAATTCTATAATTACATATTTATTAGAAGTTAAGGCCATTAAAGGAATACCTTGTACAAATTAAGACTGACAATGCTCCAGTATATGTCCAAAATCTCTGTCTCATATCAGAAGAATCACTTGATATGAGACAGAAAAAAAAATTAAGGGACTATTCAATTACCAGTAATCTTATGATCTTTTGACTTTATTTTGACTCTTTAAAACTTTTCTTAATGTATAAATATTATCTCAAAATTTATAAGATCACTCTGTATGTGTGTGTATGTGCGTGTCTGTGTGTTCATCTGTGTGTATGTGAGTGTGTGTGCACGTGCATGCATGCATATGTGTGTATCTGTGTCTGTGTGTCTGTGTCTGAGTGTGTGTGCACGTGTGTGCATGAGTACATGCGTGTGCACGTGTGTGCATGAGTGCATGCGTGTGCACGTGTGTGTGTGTTTTATAATGATATTAATGGTCATATAGAGCACGAACTAATTCTAGAAATAGGCTTCATCTAGCTTCCTGTACATGATTTCTGACTTGAGTCTGAAGCAGGTAACTAGGAATTAAGTTCATGTACCTGGGTTGCATTTAACAAATTGTGGTCCTTTAACCTCTCCAAGATCTGCTGCATATGACATTTAAAATGTTTAAGCTTTCTGCAGTAAACTGTGGCCATTCTTAATAGTGCCCTTTGAAGTATCCAAAAAGATGAGCAGGCACCACAATGACAATTCCACCTGGCTTGTGGTAATGCCACTTGGCTGACATGCCACTGAAATATCAATTTCAGACTACAAACTGCTCAGAAAAACTTCAAAGCTACTAGCTGAGAGCACAGACTACCCCAGCTGGCTTCAGATAAGTTCCTCACTTTCCCATTACACAGAGACTGAACAACAAATATTGCAGCTAGTTTTCCCATGACTTGAGCATTACTCAATTTCCTCAGGGTCCCTAAAGATGCCGTTGTCCCCAGGCAACAGGAAGTAATTTTAAGAGCATAATGCCCACATTCCCAAGAGGTGGGATGGGTGTTTTTGGAAAAGTTCCTCTACAATACAGATGTGTGTTACCACATTTGGTTTGTGCAGTGTGGAGCATCAGACCTAGACTTTGTTCATGCTGAGTGAGCATCTACCCACTAAATAACTTCTCTAACCCCCTTGGAGTTTGTTTTGGTATTTGGTTTTTTGAAACAGGGCTTCTCTATATAGCCCTGGCTGTCCTGGAACTCACTATGTAGAAAAAGCTAAACTAAACTTGGCAATCCACCTGCCTCAGCCTCCCAAGTGCTGGGATTAAAGGCATGCACCACCACCTCCCGGCACCCTCTTGTTTTTATTGAAGAAATGTCACTATGTAGCCCAGGCTAGCCTTCAACTTGCCATCTTCCTGCCTTGATCTCTCAAATGCTGGGATTACAGGTACACTTCACACCTGGCTTCTTCTGACCCCTTCCATATGCCTCATTCACAGGTGCTTAAACCTTGTAGGGGTGGAGAACAGTGGTAGAGACATTGCGAGGCATGCACAAAGCCCTGATTTCCACTCTCAGTATTTCAGTTAAGAGCATTGTCTGTTCTTCCAGAGGACAAGGGTTCAATTCCCAGGGTGCACACTATCTATCACTCCCTCTAAGAGAATCTAACACCCTCTCCTGGCCTTGTAGGTATTACACACACCTGGTACAAAGATGTACAGGCAGGCAAAACACCCACACCCATTTAAAAAAATTAACAATAAGTGGGCAGTGGTGGCCAACACCTTTAATCCCAGAACTCAGGAGGTAAAGACAGGTGGATCTCTGTGAGTGAGCTCAAGGCCAGTCTGTTCTTCAGAGTGAGTTTCAGCACAGCCAGGACTGTTACATAGAGAAAACCCTGTTTTGAGTAAACCAGGAAAAAAGAAAGAAAGAAAGAAAAGAAAGAAAGGAAAGAGAGAGGGAAAGGAAAAAGAAAAAATTATTTATAAATGACTCTGGGGCTGCATATTTGCTCCAAATACTTATTTTAAAAAATAATAATATGGGCTGGAGAGAAGGCTCAACAGTTAAGAGCAGTTGCTGATCGTGCAGAACACGCACATGGTGGTCAATGACCATCTATAACTCCAGTTCCAGAAGATCTGTACTATGTTCCGACCCACCTTGGGCACACGTGGTGCACATGCATACCTGCAAGCAAACACTCCTACACATAAGTAAGAAGAAATTAAATGTTTAAAATAACAATGGCTGCAAACACAAGCCAATGTTCAGCCTCATACCCCACTAACTTGCTTAGTTGCCACAAGAAAGCTGAGGTGGGAGCTATCATTACTATACCTGTCTGAGGCAATCAAAACTCAGAGAAGTCAAAGTATTTGCCCACAGTCACACAGCTAGTCAGTTCAAAGGCAAGGCTAGAGCCAAGATAGGTTCTTGCCTGAGCTTCCCCATAAAAATACTGCTTATATATGAGGACCAGGCTTTGAAATCAAGAGAACCCCAGGCAAAGTGTCTACTCATTTCCTGCCACTTCTGGGCCCCTGTCTACCCCAGTGCATGAACATTAGACGCCACTTCTGCTCTCTGCTGGGAAAGGTCTGCTACCAAGGGTCACTTCACCAAAACCCTAAAGTGACATAATAGGAAATGAGAGAAGAAAGGAGAAATGATGGGGGATGTTTTTCTGTATCTATTTCAACTCTTGTTTAGGTATTGTGTTTATACAGCACATTTAAAATGTATAATTAAATACAGATTATAGATAGTCATCTACAATAGTCAAAACTTATGTTAGTTAGGTTTTCTAGATATATAGAGAAAAATTTCAAATGGATAGATATTCTCCAAACATTTCAAAGACCTACAGAATATGGTATTTAAAATGGTGTATTAGGGTGTTCCATGATAAAGAGATACAACTGCTCCTGGCAACATCAATTATGTCAGAAAGGAAGATGAGCATCAAAGAAACTCGTTATGGAGTTTGCCTTCAACATGGCAGAAATAGTCATTTGGGTAAGAAACTGCTCTTGTCTGGACTGTTTGATTGTATGCTGTATAAACTGGACATGCAGGACCCACAGGAAAGTGACTGCTGAACATGCCAAAACAAGAAGTACAGTCCTGCATATTCCTACTTTATGGAGGAGTCTTCCAGACAGTCTGCAGGACACAGAGAAAAGTGACTGACAAACTGACAATACAGGCAGACAGTTTAAAGTTTCCTGTTTCACTAAGAAGTCTTCCAGACACACTATGCCTATGGGCTGAAGATGGATGCTCTAATGTTACAGAGGAACTTTGAGTGACTAACCAGGCAGTAAAATATTTCTGTCAATTCTAGAGTTTACACATTATCCTTCTGTGGTCTTTGATAGAGTTGAAGACAGATAGTTATGATTATAGCTTTCCTTAATTAGGATTAAAGATAATTTACATATAGAACTTTAGACTCACAAAAATAAGGTAGATCACAGAATATTTTCTTCAAATTTTGCCAAATGTTAATGGACTACTGTTAACTATACTTCTTGCTGGATAACTGTTTTACTATGATAAAGTTAAAACTTTTCTTTTTATTTAGACAGAAAAGAGGAGATGATGGGGGATGCTCTTCTGCATATATGTTTTTCTTATTGGATGATGAATAAAACACTGATTTGTGGGACCAGGCAGGACAAGAAATTCCATCTTCAGAGAAATGGCCTGTGTCCGTCCAAAACCAGGATAGGCAGTTCTCAGCACCACAGCAGAGTCCTGGGGTCAGTCTGGGGCGTTGGGAGCCATGAGTAAGGAAGCCCAGGTGACTGGAGATGGGCCAAGGGTCTTGTTTTCTGGTGTGTGTGTGTGTGTGTGTGTGTGTGTGTGTGTGTGTGCACTGAAGACTTGAATTTAGTGTGTAACTGAGGATGACCTTCTTCCTTCACGCTTCCTTTTTCTGAAAGCTGGGATTACAGGAGTGTGCTACCATGCCCAGTTTATATGGTAATGGGCATTGAACCCAGGGCAAAGCAATCATTCTACCAACTGAGCCATATCCCTAGCCCTGTGTGAGGTGTGGTTGCTCTTATTTGTGTGTGTGCATGTGCGTGCGTGCCTGTGTGTGGTGTGTGTGTGTGTGTGTGTGTGTGTGTGTGTGTGTGTGTGTGTTACAGGTCAAATCATGGGGAAGTCTGTGAATAATTTTTGGTGAGGAGACAGAGGTGGAGAAGGGAGGCTGCTCCTGCTCACCACCACCACCATCCCCCTCCAACACCACACCCTGCCACCCTGCTCCCCATGAGATGTTCTGTTCCCCTGGGAGGAGGAAAGGGCCTGCCCAGGCCGTCCATGGAAATTCTAGGAAAAGTGGCTGTCTGGTAAGTCCCACATGCAAAGCTTAGTTGCAGAAAAAGGAACAGAGAGCCAACCTTGTGTGTCAGCACCAAGCAGCTATCTCTACAGGTCACACAGTGATGGGTCATGACATCAGCAGGCCCTGCTGAAAAGCAACTCCCCACCCCCACCCTAGACAATGTTTCTCTGTGTAGCCCTGCTGTCCTGGCCTGCTATCCTGACCAGGCTGGCCTTGAACTCACAGATCTGCCTGCCTCTGCCTTCTTGCTTCAGTTAAGGGCCTGTGCTACCACTGCCTGGTACAGCACCTTTCTTTTTAAACAGAAAGAAACAAGAGAATGGCAGCTGGGCACTGATGTCCAGAGTATCACCACTTCCTAAAATTTCTGCTTTAGTTACATGCAAAGCTGTGTGTACTGGGTTACAATGTAAAATCCGTTCTTTATTGGGTGGCTTGTAGCTTAAGAACACAAATTTAGTTTAGAAAATTTGGATGCAAAATATCTAAAAGAGAAAGCACAAATAGTCCAAAGATGGTTCCCTGGGATGGGAAGAAAGTGTCAGGCAATGGACTTCCCAGAATTATGTATAGTTTTGTTTTCAAGGAATGTACATGTGTTGCTTTTGCAGGGGAGGAAGCCTGTTTTCAAGGCTTTTAGGACAAATGAACAGTCTTCCATCCTTGGAAAGAACTGTGCACGGGGCTTTTGGCTGTGAAAAATGTTGACTGCACCCCTTGCCAACACTGCCCCCAGGGATCTGCACAGCCTCCTGGCTTTTCTTCTGCATCCTCTGCTTCACTCTCCAGGAGTCACTCAGAAAATTCTCCTTCATTCTCAAAAACAGACCTAGCCCCCTGGAAATTCCACCAGGTCTCAATGCGGTGGAATCATAGCGTAGACCTCCCAGCCTGATTGAGCTTGGCACCAGGGAAACTGCTATCCATACAGCATTGCCATGATTACCAGTCACACACAAGTGCGTTGTTAGACTTTGTTTTCTCTGGTTATTTTGCTTTTGGTTTGTTTGGAATTTGTTGTTTTGTTTTTGAGACATGGTCTCATGTTGCCCAGGCTACCCTCAAACTGCATCTGTAGCTGAGGAGAAAGTCGATCTCCTATTCCTCCTGTCTTCACCTAGGGAGTGTTGGCAGTCCATACTGAGATGCCTGCAGTGTGATGCGGCTAGGGACTCAAAAGGGCTTTGTGTGCATAAGGCAGTGCTCTCCCAGCTGAGCCCCAGTCCCGGCCCTACTTTTTAAAAAGTTTGTTGTTTTGTTTTGGGTTTGTTTCTTTAGTTTTTATTTTTTATTTATTTTGAGAAAGTCTCATTGTATAACCAAGCTGGCCTTGAACTTGAGATCCTCCTGCCTCAACTTCCCAATTGCTGAGTTCACAAATGTGTGCCACCACATACACACACACACACACACACACACACACACACACACACACACACACACTTTTCTTCATTTCTACATTTGCTGTGTTTGTTTTTTGTTTTGTTCAAAGTCTCATTCTACAACTCAGGCTGGCCTGAAGACATTCAGATTGTGGCCCAGATTGTTTGCCTCAGCCTCCCAGGTCCAGAACAGCAGTGTGCTCCATGCCTGACTTTTCTGTTTTTAGGACCCTGTCTTTAGGCAAATTCCCCGAAGTGTAACTGCTGAGAAGCTCTGCCAGCCTGCTGGGAAAGGGGCGGGGCATTTGCCTTTCCAAGGACTGCCACGCCCAGCAGCTGTAAGATGTCCTCCGTCATGGGATCTGAGACGTCTGTTCTCTGTGTCAGGAACCAGAGTGGAGCAGGAAACAGAAGGACTTTCCCTCCCTCTTCAGAAACTGGCCACTGGACATGAATGACGGCAGGAGCTGGCCAAAGGCCCTTGTTGCAAGGAGGAAACCTTTCTCTCCCTACACAGCTCCTGATCTTGGCCCTCCACACCCACTTGTGGGAAGATTGATGTTTCTTCCTGTACTGACTGATCCACGAAACTTCTGAGGAATGCCTTTAACGTCACTGGCCTCCCATGTTCCCTTAATAACGTGGCCACAGCATGTGGTATGTGCCCTACAGCTGGGTGGGGCTGGTCTGGTATCTTTGTACTCTCTGAGATCTTAGGGACACCTTCCACCCTCTAACCCCCAACCCAGGCCAGGTCCCTGGGCAATCACACTGCTTCTTGCTCCCAGGCAGGGCCTTGCCCCTCTCCTGAAAGGACAGCAAGAGAAGGAAGTCATCAACTTCCTGTGTCCCCAGCCAGAGACTGTCTTGACTTCTCCCCAGCCCTGGGTCCCTACAGTTCAGTGGGGCAGGAAGTGGATCCTGGGGTTAAGAGAGTTGAAAAGATAGTGGAGGAAGGAAAGGAAGCCACCGCAACAGCAAGCAAGACAGAAAAAGAGGAACCAAGGAGGGTCAGGACCTGAAGGAGAGGCTGGCAGAGAGGAAAGGCAAGCACAGGCATCGCGAGCACCCTAGTGGGTAGGCAGTGGAATGCCCACATCTGAGGGCTTTCAACGCATCTCATAGCCCTCTGAGGCAGAGACCCTTGTCCCACAGCAAGCCACCAGCAGCTGCCCCTTAAGGATAAAGCCCATGCAGTCATAGACTGACTCTACGCGGGTCTACCCAGTTGGTAATGTTGTGTTTTGCTTGCTATGGAGTGTCACAGATACACACAGAGAACAGTAAGCCTGTCCGATACTCACTGTTCACTGCCCGTGCGTCTCATGGTTTATCCCATACAGCTACTAACCCCAAGTTTAGGACTTAGCAGCAGAAGAGTACCTTGGCTGATGGGGCCAAGGAATGCTGCAGAAATTATACCATGCAACAGATCTCATACAAGTGATAATGAGGGGGGTACCTCTGAGTGGGGACAAGAGAGAGACCTTTTAAAGGGTAGGAGGGTCTCATTTGGTGTCTGGTAATGGAGCAGTTGCTGGTGCTGAGTGGCTGAAGGCAGGTTGCTAATATTCCTCCCTTCTGTTTATTATAAAAAGTGAGGAACTAGGAAGGGGTGATGGTGAGGCAGGGGTGGGAACACCATGCTTTTTAGATGGCTTCCTCTTGTCTGGGGACATCAACATCTTTGGGGACCCAAGAAATCTGGAGTGCTGACCAAGTCCCACAGAGCCTGACAGCTGTGGGACTTGGTCAGCTGAGGCTGTCAGGCGCTGTGGGACTATGGATGGCTAGGGATGTGCAGGCAGCAGTTGGAGCAGTTTGTGAAGCTGGGGATAGTCACATTGAAGTTGTCTGAGGTGCAGATTTTGAGGGAACATCTGGGGCTGGGGCTGCAGCAGTTTGTAGTTGATTTGGGATCTCCTGGGGCAGATAGAATAAGAACAGAAGGTAATGTTAAGGAGTTTAGGGGAAATTTCTTTTCTTAGGTGTGTACATTTGAAACTTTTAGGTCTTGGTTGTTGGAGGAGGGGACTTCCAAGACCAGGGAAAGGGGGGGTTAATTCCCACCCTCAGGAATAAGTAGAATAGGAAGGTGAGGAAACAGGCTGTTGATTGACCATACTTAACTGGAATCTATTTGACCCATGAGAGGTATATTCAAGCCAATTTCTTGAAACTTACAAGAAAAATTTTAAGTTTACAGAAAGGGGCAAGTTTCACGTATGTTAGCATTTCCACTGTCTGTAATGTGTACTGAAAAGCCACACTGTAGACTCACATGTCCAAGTCATAGTAGAAAGCTAGGGATCCAAATGATTGGGCTAGAAGTGTGAGACTCTTTACTCTGTCCAGAACACTGGGTGGACAAAGATAGGACAGAGAAGCACTTCTAAGTCTGTGCCTAGAAGAATTTAAAATCTTGAGCTTGTGGCTATGATAATAGTAGTCAGTGCTCCAGACCTAGATCAATAGCTGTTGTCACTTTCTCATACTTTTAGAAATTACATCTACACACTTTAAACTTTACACTTTTTCTATCCAATCATTTACTGTGAGACATGGGTGATTGGTTACTGAGAGTAGTCATTGTAAAACAAGTTCCTTTTAAAAATGGAATAGTGAAGTTATACTGAAATCTGTTTTATGCATATATCTCTCTTTTGGAGTCTGGTATTAAGGCAAACTGTGTCTAGACCTAGTAGTAGCTCTAGTAGTGAGTCCTGTGGCCTGATTATTGAATAAGAAGAGAACTGAGAAGCCAGCTGAGGCCTTGGTTGCTACTGTTAAACTGACAAAGCTATCACTTGCCTAGTCTCAACACCATCAGAGATCTGAGAAGGATGAATTTCACCTGAATAAGCAGGAAGTAGACACCAAGCAGCTTCTGAATCTACTAAAAATTATATTTAAATTTGTAGTTTAAAATTTAAATTCTGAATCTATAAAAAAAAATCTATTAAAAATAGAGACTTACTGGCTACCTAAACAATCACCCTAGTTCTTCCGTGGTCACTGGGGGCTGAGGTCCCAGGACAGGGTCAGTCTTTGGCCATCAGGCCCAGAAAATCCAAGAGACTTTCCTGTGAAAGAGGAACTTGGAGGTTCAGCCTACCTTGCTTAGGCAAAGTGGGAAAATCCACTCCCCAGTGTCCTGCTCCATAGTTTGGACAGGGTCCTGGCAGCATTTGAGGTGGAGGGCAGTTTAGGTGGTTACCTAGCAACCAGCTTTGCCACCTTTAAAGCAGGCTCTGGGTGGAGCTCTTCTGTGTCCAGGGTCTCTTTGGAGAAGATCTTAGGGCTCTGCTGCTCTCTATCATGGGAAGCTTTTATATTAAACATTTTAAAGCTATACTCAGCAGATCTCTGAATAGTTTGAGAACCTTCTGTCTATTGAATATATCTGAGTAGACCTTTAAACCTTAAAACTGTATCATCATATACAGTATATTCTAAAGCAGAGCTGAATTATATATATATATATCTTTAAATTGTTATTGAACTTCTTCCAGTGTCGTAGAAGCCATGAGAGTGCAGGGGCACTGCAGAACTTAGCAGGCAGCTTCTGGAGGAGGCTAGGAAATTTGCAAAGTAAGGGCACAGGAAGACTCAGAGAGATAGAGTAGGTAGCTCCGTGTGGAGGGGAAGGAAGAAAAGGAAGGAGTCTTAGGCCGCTGCAGATGGGGCTGCAGCTCCTGGGGAAAGGGATAGAGGGGAGAGAGCAGGAGAGAAGGGAGCTGTCCACATGGGTGCAGCAGGCCTGAGGCTGCAGTAGGCTGCAGGAGCCAGAGAAGAGCATGGGTGCCCACACGGAGGGCACAGCAGGCCAGACGGAAGCAGCAACTGAAGAACTGGACTCTAAAACTTGAACTCAAATTCATAATCAAACAATTAGTTCATACCTTTGGAGAGTTCGACCAGCAGCTTGGTTCAGTGCAGAGAACAGGTGTGTGCTGGGTGTGTGCATGCTGCAGCAGAGAACAGGTGTGTGCTGGGTGTGTGCATGCTGCAGCAGAGAACAGGTATGTGCTGGGTGTGTGCACACTGCAGCTGGCCTGCTCCTTTGTCTTTTCCCTTCCTACTATCTCTGGGCTCCCAGTTTGCAATAATAATAACTTAAGCCAATAAATTTAGAGCCCTTTAGGTCAGGTGCCAGGAGAGGCTGAAGGTTTTCCTATGAATGACACTGTTCCTATAGGTGAGGAAGAGGGGAAGGTCCAAGGCCCAAAGTCCAAGGCAACCTCAGGACTCAAGGAGATGTAAAGAGAAGACACAGCCTTTCAGTGGGTCTTCATCTCACCAGACAGGGGTTGGAGCTAAAAGTCCAAGGAGACATGGTGCCAGGACTTTCGAATGAAACCAAAAGGCAAAAACCACCCTCCAAAACAAAGCCTCACTCAAGAGAAAGGATCAGAGGTGGGTACCTCTGCCTCTAAGAATACCAGAGATTCAAGGAAGCATTTATGCCACTGAGCAGGATCACTGATTGCTAGTGGTGGATGGAGGGCCAAGCGCTCAGTGGGTCAGAAGGTGGATCTGTTGTGGGTGAACTAGATGTAATAGAGTTCTAGTGTGGCTTAGAACTCCCCCCCCATGGGGAACACAGGCACAGGATGTCCTACCTGGGTCCCGCACAGCACCGTTGTTTAGGGGTTAGCAGCAGGAAAGTACTTTGGAGGACCAGGGCCAAGGAATGCCTCAAAAATCACACCACAAAACAGATCTCACAAGAGATTTATTGGGGTGGGGGTGAGGATGAAAAAGGGAGAGAGAAGGAGGGAGGAAGGGAGGAAGAGGGACGGAGAGACAACAGGCAGTGATGGCAGGGAACTTTTAAATGGTAGGAGTGTCACATTTGATGGCTGGTGATAGTCACTGAAGTTATGCTGGGAAGGGCAGGGGTGGGGTGGGAGGCACCTGGTTCCTAGCACCAAGGACCTCAGATCTTGATTTTATTTTGTTTATTTTTATTTGTTTTGTTTTTGAGACACGGTGTCACTATTTATCCCTGATAAGCCTGGAACTTTCTATATAGACCAGGCAGGCTTCCAAATCACAGAGCCACCTGCCTCTGTCTGCAAGTGCTGGAATTATAGGGATGTGCAACCACAACCAGCCTGGTTTTTAGATTTCTCTTGATTACTATTAGTAGTAGTAGTCTGTGTGTGTGAGAAGGAGGAGGGCACATATTAGTGCTACACTATCTGTGTAGCAGTTAGAGGACAGCTTTCAGGAGGCAGTTCTCCCTGCTACTGTGGGATCCAGGGATTGAACTTGGGGTGTCAGAGCCACTATCTGAGACAAGGTCTTGATCCCCTGGCCTCTACCTCCCTAGTACCAGGATGACAGCTATGGGGCACTTGGGACAGAACCCAGACCTTTGTGCACACTAGGCAAGCACTCTGCCTGACTGAGGTACTCAAACTCTATTAATCTTCATATACATAATGGACGGGTGCTATTATCAGCTCAGAGAGGTTTCTGGGACAGTCCCCAACACACAGCTACTAGGGAATAAGCCCAGGTCTTGGCCTAGGCATCTGGCTCCAGAGCCTCTGCTCAGTCACTCTTCTGAGCTGCCTATAGTATGACCTGCTTTCTGTAATTAACTGGGACAGTGACACCCACACTAGGGCAGGTGATCCATGTACAGCTCCCCTTAGCCTAGATGGCCTCTGCTTCCACCTCAGGCCTCTACCTTTGCCATGCTTGCCCTACTGTGTCCCCTGCCTGGCTGCTGTTGAGAACAGTGATGTCAGCTCCAGCCTGTTACTCTGACCCACAGGAGAACTCAGGCCTGAGTCCTGTAGGCCTTTGAGAGCTCTGCTGTTTCTAACATTAAGATGGTGGTGGGGGGGGATATCTCAAAAATGATCATGTTTCTCTTTTTGCTCTGGCTGCTAGGAAGCTCAAAGTCCATTGCAAATCCTACCCCTGCACATCCCAGTGTGTTTTAAACTGTTTGTCATTTATGTTTGGTTTAATTTCCTTGCCTTGTGTTAATTTTAACCACAATTTCCTCATTTCCCATTTGTTTTGTTAGCATCTTTATAAATTACTTCAAATTCATGCCAGAAAGTGGCAAAATATAGATGCACAAGCCGTGGATACATTACAAGCTCCCCAACTGGGCACAGTTCACAGCTGGGACTGTCAGGTGACCTGTGTGTTGTGAAGTGTTTGTTCCCTGGCCCCTACTTAATAGTTGCCATGCATATACATACCACATACTACAATAGTGACCCAAGATATTTCTGGGTGATGCCAAGGAACCTCTAGAGACAAAAACCTGGGCTTCTTGAAGACAAGCTAAAGGACTTACAGCAACATTGGTGGGGCCCAGCATGGGTGGACCCTGAGCAGGGACCTCCCACTGAAGCCATAGCCAGTGTCTCTATACAACCCTCAGGTTTCTCAGTCACAGAATTCTTATGTCCATAACTCTCAGTGCAACCCCAGGGATATAACAGGGTCCTTGCTTCTTAAATGTTCTTCAGTAGAGTTCATAGAGGCCAAACCTGTGGCTAACCACTCTGCAAGTAGACAACACCAAGGAAGAAAAAGTTGTTTGGGGGCAGTAATCCCTAAATCAAACTTGTCTGTGTGTGTGATAAAGTCTCATGTCCAGGCTGGCCTTGAAGTGGTTTACCTGCCTCACTCAACCTTCCAAGCTAGGAAGGTAGGCATGTGATCACATCCATCCAGCAACAACCAGATTCACCTAGAGCATCCTGGGTAAGATGGCCATTGTGTGAATAGGAATCTGAGCAGCCAGCTGGAGTGGAGAGTCCAGAGATAGTGAAGACACCTTCTACCATCCACACTAGAACCTGTGCATTTCTTACAGCAACCTGATCATCAAAAGCCCAGGCTCCCATTACCACAGAGACACACCAAGTGATGCACTGATGTGTGCCATGTGGCATCTGAAACCCTAAAACTTTGGAAGAAGAACAGACCCGGAAGACTCAGAGCAATATGCCCATGAGGACCACAGAGAGCAGAAGGAGCCAGCTAAGAGAATCAAGGGTTGGGTTGGAGAGATGGCTCAGAGGTTAAGAGCATTGGCTGCTCTTCCAGAGGTCCTGAGTTCAATTCCCAGCAACCACATGGTAGCTCACAAACATCTGTAATGACATCTGATGTCCTTCCATTCTGGCATGCAGTTTCACATGCAGATAGGGCACTCATAGGCATAAAATAAATAAATCTTGAGAGAGAGAGAGAGAGAGAATCAAGGGTCTTTTGTGAGATGGAATGTTTTGGAATGGACCATGGGGCTGTGCAATCCTCAGTATATGAAAAGCTATTGACTGCCTATTTATCTTTGCAAAAGAAGAAAGACAATTTTTATTTGGAGTGAAGCAATCGTGCAAATTAAGGAAGACTGACAGCAGACCATGTGGGTAAGGATACTCAAGGGCTGGCTGTCATTTTAAGTAGGTGAACTGTATCTCAGTAAAGCTATAAGGCAGGGAAAGATTCATTCCAAGGCACTGGCTGGAGTGGAAGAAGAGGGAAGAAAGGGAAGTGTCCAACTTCTGGGTGTGTCTCCTTTCCACACCTTTCTTTGCCAGAATTCTCTGAAGGCTGGTTCCAGGAGCAGACGAGACCCTACAATCAGTAGACACCACTAGAAAGGACATTGAAGCCTTCCCTGTGTCCAAGTTTGAGTCCCTCATCCACACCCAATCCATCCTCCCCAAACCCGTTGTAGCCTGCCATTTCTGGTTTTAAGAAGTGTTTAGGCATTGTGAGACATGTATGTAAATCCAGCACTCAGGAGACTGAGACCAAAAGATTGCTGTGAGTTTGAGGGAAGCTGGGACGCAAAGTGAGTTCTAGACCAGCTAGGGCTTGTCTCTAACAAACTACCTAATTAACTGACTAGATAAAATGAGTGAGTGAGTGAGTGAGTGAGTGAGTGAGTGAGTGAGTGAGTGAATGATGGCAAGTGGCCCTATGGCCATCAGCATCTTGGTCCTCAAGTCTATTCCCACTGATATGTTAGCTTTGGGGACCTTGAGAAAGACTACTAACAACTGTCACTAATCCTGCATGGTCATCCAGGCTGACAGGGCAGTGTGGCTGGGAGCCACAAAGAGGTAACTGTGCAAGAAGCTGTCCTCATACAATGGCCCTTCAGAAGGCAGTCCCAGGGGAAGAGGATCTCAATCAACAAGGCTGAAGAAAGAACTGTCTGTCTCCTTTTGGGACCCACCCCCACAGGCACAGGGCCAAGAATGCAGCCAACATCTATTAAGTTTCTAAAATTATGCCTAGGCTGGGGGTGGGCATGGGTGAGGTTGAAAGAGGATGTAGGTGGACGGGTGGACAGGCAGGAAATTGCAGCCCTGCCCCGCCAGTGTTAGCTGAGTGCTGGGTAGTGGGCAGAGAGCACCTCCTGCAGATGTCACATGGGCACAGAGAATTAGAAGCCTTCTGTGTGTGGCAGCTGGGTGCTGAACTCTGCCCAGACATTGCCACTGTGCCGTCTCAGGTTACTGGGCTTTCAGGAGAATGAAGGAGGAATGGAATGGTGACCTTTGGCCGCTCTGTTTAAGAAGTATTTGAAGACAGATCTCAGTGTCAAAACCAGAAAGTGGAAGCAGGGTCAGAGTTCCACAGGGTAAAACCTACAGACCTGTTCCAAGTGGCCCATAATACCCTAGGAGGTACCAGGAGCCCTGTGTAGCCAGGTCCTCACTCTTCCATGGGTCTGTGAGCATGTGCTTCAGTGGCCAACAGGCATGTAGAAGACAGAACAAAGCCTAGCCACAAACAAGAGTCCTCATTGAGTACCACACCCCTCTGCATCTAAGGTGGGGGTGGGCAAATTCAGGGGAGGTCCTCAAAATGCAGGGCAGTTCTGCTCTTTGGGCATGTTGCCTGTTTCAGTTTGTCTGGTGGTGATGGTGGTGGTGTACATGCAATCACTCCTCCTTTGGGTAATTTTTTGAGGGTGCATATGGAACGAGGGGCTTCACCTCTGAGTGTTACCACACTTTCTTCTCATTTGTCCCCCCCCTCGCTGCCCTCTTCATCCATACCCTCTGAGTCCCTTCCTTCTACAAGTGCCTTCTCTACCCTCCTGCCACATGAGTCCCATTACCCCTCCCTCAAGCTCAAGACCCTCTTTCTCATTTTCCAGCCAGCAAACACGCATGTAGACACATACATGCACATATATAGATAGGAATACATTCATGCATATAGGTAGGCATATGTACACTCATATAAAAATAAATATATGCATAATATGTAAATAGATACATATGTATACACATACAAGTAGAGAAATGCATGCATACATGTATATAATTTGCACATATATAGATATATACACATATAGATAAAGATATACATGTTCATATATAGATACATATATATGCACACATATGTAAATAGAGGCATATATGCACACAAATACAATAGAGGCATACATACATGCATATATAATTTTAAGTTTAGGTTCAGTGTATAAGAGAAAACAGGGGGTGTTTGTCACTCTGAATCTGGTTTAGAATTCCACTATGTGCATGTACACATTGTTTGTCCATTCCTGTGGTGTAAGGCAGAAGAAAACAAAATCTGGGGACTCATATCTTATATGCAATTTTCTCTCTGAAATCCTAATTTTCTCACATACTTTTAATGCTTATTGTTGTCTTTCCCTAATGCATACCTTAAAACTTGAAAATTTTACTCTAATATTGATGTGTAACTTTTCCACAAGGAATAATAACGATTCCTAACAGCAGTCTTTGAACTCTCCGGAAAGAAGATGGAGCCCCACATCATCGTTTCCACTTGACTCAACCTGATGCATCAGAACTACAAACATCACCCTAAAACCGGTTTGAGACTGTTTTGCTCGAGACAACTCATGACTAGCTAGCTGTAATGGTGCACCTTTTTATTACACCCTGGCCAGAGTTTCAAATAGAACTACAGTCAAGAATTTTCTGCCACACAGTGACTAACTACATATGTCACAGCCAGTTCTGTTGAGAAATTTGGTTGCTAAAAATTTTCTTCCTACAGGATCCATTGGAGCAATCATCGTCCCATTTCAGCAGGAAGTAATCTTAATATGACTATGCCCCCTTTCCCTACCCTTGGAATTTTGGGATAATAGTCATCGTCTTTGGGTTGGTTTTAGTTATTTGGGATTGGGTGATGCTTACACTCAGGTTTATCTTTTAGACAGGAATAGGGAATGGTTGGGAAATGTATGGTTTAGATGGGATATAGGTAGATTAGCCTATTTTCTTGAGAATTTGAGTAAGAATGAGATAGTATTTTACAGCTTACATTGTTGTGTATTCTTATGTGGTAAGCTATGTAAAATTAAGTTTATATTTTGTTATATTGTGTTAAATATTTCCACTTACAATGTTTTATGCACATTATTTTTTACCATATTCTATGTCTGTATACTTTTCTTGTATTCAAGACATTTTGTATATTGATACAATTTGGGATATTTATCTTGCTGCCCTTTATAGTTCTACCTCTTGTCTTGACACTTATACTCTACCTCTATTTTAGGGATTTACATGTATGTATATGTAAATAGTTATATTGTTTAGGTATTTGTTCCTGCTTTACTCAGGAAAGTTTTAATCAGTCTTTTAGCTAAGTTCCCAAGTATTACAGATTATCTTCACTCACATTTCCTGTACCTATGAGATTAGTCAGATATAGATGCTTAATCTTCAATCACTTCATAGACATGCAGAACATGGCATTTAAACGTTTTAATATTAGTACTCCTTTGACATGAGACACTGTTGCTCCTGACAGCACCGTGCACTTTCCCGAAAATATGTTGGACACTGTTGTTGCTCCTGCTGGAGTTCAATCTCGCCTCAGCTAATGGCCTGTTGGGCATAGAATTGCCCCCACCTTGACCACTGATTTGGACATGCAGTCCTATGTGCTTGCAGGAGACAAATATAGAAGACTGCTTGACCTTGCCAAGTCAGGGTAAGACAGCCATTCTATTTCCCTGCTGTTGTTGTGGTCTGTCAAGTTCTCTTGGCCTTAGCCAAATCTGGGTGTACCAACGTCGCTGTGAGACCTAGGGTGACTGTTCAGGTGGCTTGCTGTTTCTGTCCTTGCTGCACCTTTTGGAAGTTGTCCATCCGCATTTCCTGTCTACTCTAGTATTGTTAATTTCCTTCTCAGGTCTTGATGAGGTTGAAGATTAAACTATCACAACTATTATTCTCTCTTCCTAGTTAGATATATTAGGTACTAGACTTACGTTTTCCAGCTTAGGACAACTCTATTGTAAACTCCATTATGCCCTCACCCTAGGACTAGATATGTAGGTCATTTTGTTCTCGATTTTCCTTTTCTTAGAGCACACTTGTTATTCACTGTTTTGTATATAGTTTTGTATTAAGCCTAAATCTTTTCTTTAGACTAAAAGGGGAATTGTAGTGAGATAGTCCTTCTGTAGCACTGACCACGCCCATTGGGGGTGGAGCCATGGGCGGAAGTGACCTGTGGAAGGAGGTCGGAGGGGGCCAGGAAAGGCTCTCTCTTTCTGGCGTGACTCGGACAGGAGAGGATCGGGTTGAATTTCCTGGTGTTCATCTGTCTAGGTTGTAAGTTATTTCTCCCTGAATAAACATCTATTCGGCCTATTTGTTTATCCTGATCCTTATTACCGCAATAGATGGGCACATTGGCTGCTTCTGCTTCCTGTCAGTTGTGGCTAGAGTAACTGTAAACATTGATAGGAAGCATCACTTTGGTAGTTCTTCCAGTATCCACCCAGGATACTGCCAGTACAGCAACAGGCCATGAGGTTGTGTGCTTCCCCCCACTGGTGTGTGTGGGGAGGGGGGGACAGAGTCCTGTTAGAGCAGCAATAAATGCCCATAACTGCTTCTGGTCAAGAGAATAGAATCTCTGTCCTGAGTGAGGAACTTCCAATAGGGCCATGTCAGTCACTTGGCTAAGGGACCATATTAATCCCATGGACCAAGAATAAGACCACTACCACAATTTAAAGCCAATTTTGAAGCAAGCTTTAATTAGACACTGCCCAGGTAGGTGGGCTCTGGCTAGGTCTATACCCAGATTCCCAGGAAATGGCCCAGGATCAAGTATGGCAAGTGCTTAAGAAGGAAAACCCATAATTCATTACATTTCCCATCAGGTCCAATCAGGGGCAAGCATACATCCTGAGGTATTTCCTGCCTATGAACCTCTCAGTCACATGTGACCAAGCACATCTGGTGTAGATGGGTCAAACAAACTTGTTTAGGGGAGTGAAAAACATGTGACTAGTAATCTCACATAAAAAATAGCCTCCAGCATTTCAGAAACTACCTGTTCTTGGGCAAGGGGCTTGAAGATCAGAGGCATTTTTGTTTCACAGATCCCTAAGGTATAGTAATTAAATATAACTTTGTGTCTCACAACCACCCCTGAGGAGGGTGGGCTCACTCCTCACCTTAGTCATGCTAAAGAAATAGGTGTAATTTCCTCTTCTTTGGAAAAACACCAAATGGCAAATGACACCGGTGCAGCTGGAGGACCCAGGCTTCCTTGGAGGGCTCCACAGCAGTTTGGTTGTGGTTGAGGCTGTGACTGTTGTTGTGAAACAATTCTTTTCTATGCTATGAATATGTATTACTCTCATTGGTTAATAAAAAGCTGGGCACATAGTCAAGGGGGGGAAGCCAAACTGAGAATGATGGGAAGAAGGAGGGAAGAATCAAGAGAGATGCCAGCCAACCATTGCCCAGGAAGCAAGACATGCTAGAGAACAGGTAAATCCACAAGCCACATGGCAACACATAGATTAATAGAAATGGGTTGATTTATGTGAAAGAGTTGGCTAGTAACAAGCCTGAGCTATTGGCTGAGCATTTATAATGCATATAAAGCCTCTGACAGGAAATGTCCCATTATAGACCATGGTGGAGGCTACAGGCTCATGGAGGTAAAGTCAAAGACAAGGGATGGGTACCCATCACCAAGTGGGGCAAAGACATGAAGAACATACCTGTTCTCCCTGCCCATTAAGGAATCTGAGATTATTGACTTTTTCCTGGGTAAATCCCTAAAGGATGAGGTTCTAAAGGTCATGTCAGTGTAGTATCAGACTCAGGCTGGCCACCAGATCCAGTTCAAGGCTTTTGTCTACTGGGACAATGGTCATGTTGGTCCAAGGAGGTAGCCACTGCCATCCGAGGAGCCATCATTTTAGCCAAGCTTTCCATCGGCCCTGTGTAGAGAGGCTACTGGGGGAACAAGATTGGCAAGCACACACTGTTCTAAGCAAGATGACAGGCCACTGTAGCTCTATGTTGGTGCGTCTCATTCCTCTAATCCCAGGCACTGGCACCGTCTCTGCTCCTGTCCCCAAGAAGCTGCTGCCGATGGCCAATATTGATTACTGCTACATATCAGCCAGAGGCACTGCCAACTTGGGCAACTTTGCCAAGGCCACCTTTGGTACCATCTCCAAGACCTGCAGCTTCCTGGTCCCTGACCTCTGGCAAGAGACTATTTCACCAAGACTCCTCATCAGGAATTCAGTGACCATTTTGTAAAAACTCACACCGAAGTCTTTGATCAGGGAACCACCACATAAGGGTTTTTATACAAGAAAAATAAAGTGAATTAAGTCTGAAAGAGGGGGGTACAATATGAATAAGGCAGTTTTCCTTTCCAGAATCCCTGACTCCCAGCACACTCCTACACAGGGCAGCCATGTAGCTGTGACTCAGCCTGCTTTTCTGAATCACCGGGAGAGTGTAGCTTCCTTCTCTTCCGGCTCCTCTCTAAGCATTCCTTCCCTAGCACTCTGGGCTTCCTTGCTGTGATCTGTGACTGTTACTTTTGTCAACCTGACACAAGCTCAGACCATCTGGGAAGAGGAACCTCAACTGAGGAAATGCCTCCATTAGATGGGCCTGTGACTGAGTCTGAGGGGCATTTTGTTAATGATGGATGTGGGAAGGCCCAGTCCACTGTGGGTGAGGCCATTACAGGGCAGGTGGGCCTGGGTGATGTCAGAAAGCAGATTGAGTAAGCCTCGAGAATCAAGTCCTGTGGCCTCTGCTTTGGCTCCTGCCCCCGGGTTCCTGCACTGACTTCCCTGGGTGGTGAAGTGTGACCTGAGACCTCTGAGATGAAGTAAACCCGTCTTCTCTGAGTTGCCTTAGGTCAGTGTTTTACCACAGCATTAGGAAGCAAACAGAGAATATTGTTTTTCGAATATTGTTTTTCTCTGAAGCACCCTCCCTGACACGAGGCTGCTTGTCTGCCATGTGGCTGACCTCTATGCCAGTTTAAATCAAGCAGAAGGGCCTTTTCCCCATCTCTCCCCTCTCTGCCTTCCAGCAGCTGCTAAGGTTTGCAGTTAGCCAGCACTGGAGGGTTTTCTCTGCACTCTAATAAAGTAGTCCTCCAGCTTCCTTTTGAGACCATTCTTAATTCTCTTATTAATGAAACTAAGAACCCCAAAGTCCCTCTTACTATATAGGCCGGGTTGGCCTGGAACTCACTATGTAGCCAAGGCTGGCTTTGAACTCAGGGCAATCCTCTGCTTTGACCTCTCAAGTGCTGGGATTATAGGCATGTGACAGGGTGTCACGCATGATACCCAGATCAATTTGAATGCCAGGTTAACAATGATTAATTTCTAGTACCAAGGTTGCCTCAGTGTGACACACTTAAAAAGCCATTCGTGGGGCTGGAGAGATGGTTCAGCAGCTAAGAGCACTGGCTGCTCTTCCAAAGGACCCAGGTTCAATTCCCAGCAACCACATGGCATACTGTCTGTAACTTCTTTTCCATGGAATCCAACATCCTCACACAGACATATACGCATACAAAACACGATTGTATATAAAATACAAATTATATATATACATACACATGTGTGTGTGTGTGTGTGTGTGTGCGTGTGTGTGTGTTGTGTGTATATTCCTTAAACCCATTTTTTGCTGTCAGGCATAGCTGGAGGTCCTGTGTTTTCATTAATCCTAGCACCCCCAGGGCCAGGCCTGTGAGGAGTTGCCAGGAAATACCAGTAAACCTACAGCTAATTAAGAGCAAATTCTCCCCCCCCCCCCCCCCCCCCGGCATCCCACCTTTTGAGAACAGCAAATCTCTCTCTCTCTCTCTCTCTCTCTCTCTCTCTCTCTGTGTGTGTGTGTGTGTGTGTGTGTGTGTGTGTGTGTGTGTGTGTCACACACACCTTAGTGGGCTCTTTCTTTCCCTTGGTGATTGCTGATGCCTGGCTCCAACTGGTTCATGGGGACCAAAGTGTTTGCAAACCAATCTTTTAAAGTCCTGCCCAGACTTCCACCCAGGGCTGCTTCTGAAAGTCATGTCAGGTGACCTACCAGGACAGTGCCATGGGCATTCTGGGGCCTGAACCTGGGACAGGGCTGTGGGGTCCACTGAAGAGGAAAGGCTCCTCCCTTTCTGGACATATGGGATAGAGGAGGAAGGAACCGCTCAGGTAACTCCAGAGCTGTTTCCATGGCAATGGCTACTGACTTGGGTGGGAACACCTGTGGTCAGAGGACACTACATACTTGTGGCCAGGAAACTCAGCTGGACAACTACACAAGGCTATTTCCTGGGTGGAAACAACCCCAGCCTGCCCCCCACTGCCCCAACCTCTGTGGGGCATCTGCCTGTTCCAGCTCCAGGCCGTCTGGCTTCCCTTTGTACCACTCCCAAATCTCTTTGAGCTTGACTCTGAGAGGACAAAGGGACAGAGGATGTGTTTAGAACATGACTCAGCTACTCAGGATTCCTCTGCAGGTCAGGCTGGACCCAAGTGAGCACTCAGCTGATACCTCTGACCTAGTGGCTTCTCAAGCCCTTTGAGTCCCTTGCTATCATCCCAGAATTCTGATCTCTGGGGACACACTGGGACACTTTGTGTTGGGCTACAAAAGTGACTGTCCTGTGTTGGGCAGTCAAAGCCTAGGGTGCTCTCCTCCAAGGGGACCCTGTACCATCCTGACAGGAGCCAAGCAAGACACGGTGTCCCTCCCTGCTCCCTTTGGCTGTCAGACCATTGAAACAATGTCCCCAAGAAACTACAGCTCCCAGGGACCTCATGCTAGAGGACAGGAAGGGCTGAAGCCAGACACATTCAAAGGAACTTGTCTCCCAGGAAGAGATTTTACATAGTTGTGAACTTGCCATTCCACCTTCAGGAAGGACTAGGGCCCAGACAATGAAAATGGGCAGGACTGCCCTGGATTTAAACTTCATGTCAGGATCCTGAAGATGACTTGCCACAGGACCTCTCTGACCTTCTTCCTGTCTCTGCTTTTCACCCTCACTTGTCTGTTTAATTGTCCTATTGAGGATGGGAAGTCCTGGCCCAGGCTCTGGCCCTGGAGCTGTAATACCTACACCAGCCCATCTAATGCTCAGCTGTTTGAATTTTTTTCAGTGCTGGGGCTGGAACCCAGAACCTTCTCCAGGCCAGGCATCAGCTCTGCAGTAAGCAATACCCAGGGAGGAACAATCTAGCTGGATGGTGGGTCCCAGGCACCCTCTCCTGATGGTGGAGCTCCAGATGCCCCTGTGGACTGGCAGTCAGGGAAGGCTTTCTGGAGGAGGCTATTCTTGAAGTGTCAACCTTCGTGACTATTGCCACTGGGGCCAAATGGCATGTGAGGTAGGCACAGGTCACATTCCTGGCAGTGCAGACAGTGAGACCCATCACAGAGTGGTGGTCAAGGAACCAAACAGGATCACAAACAGAGAGCTGGCCATGCCCTGCCCACGCTGTGCCATGACAGGCAAGCCACTCCCTGAGCCTCAGCTTCTTCATCCCATTCACTATCACCACTAGCTAGTGGATGAGATGGGTCAGTTGGACAGACTGATGATGAGGGCAAAGGTTGAGAAACCTGCCTTGGGATGAAGGTGCCAGCCTGCCCACCCCTCCAGGAGACAAGCAGCGGCTCCCTGCACCATCCATGGGCCCAGCCGCATAAACAAGCAGGCTGAGCTCAGGGCTGTTGTCTTGCTGGCAGATAACAAGTGGGACATTTAAATCACCCAGCATTTGGGAGGTTGTGAGTTGTGGACCAGCCTGGATTGCAAAGTGAGACCTGTGGTGGTTTGAAGGAAAATGGCTCCCAAAGGAAAAGTCACTTAATAGTGGGCAAAATTGTGTCACTGTGGAGGTAGGTTTTGAGGCCTCATATGTGCTCAAGCCACACCCAGTTTCTCAGCTCACTTCCTGTTGCCTGTGGGATCAAGATGTAGCTTCATCTCTGCTCACCACTCCTCCAGCACCATGTCCAGCCATGATGATAATGGACTGAATCTCTGAACTGTAAGCCATCCCAATTAAATGTTTTCCTTTATAAGAGTTACCATGGTCATAGTGTCTCTTTATAGCAATAGAAACCCTAAGATAGACCCTATCTCAAAAGACACAGGTCAGGGCTGAAAAGAGGGCTTAGTGGTTGAATGCTTGCTGTATATCCATGAGAGCCTGGATTCAGATCCCAGCAACCACTTAACAAACCAGGAATGTCTCCTGCTCACCTGCAACCCAGGGCTGTGAAGGCAGAGATGTCAGCATCACTGGGGCTTGCTGGTTACCAGCCTAGCTAGGGGGAAACAAAATGTGAGCTCAAGATTCAGATGGAGACCTACCTCAAAGGAACAGGTTAAGGAGAGTGGCAAAGGAGAACCCAGACACTCTCCTCTGGTCTCTACACATGCACACACAGACACACCTGCATACATGTGCATATACCACACACATACACCACACAGACATTCACCAAAAACCATAACTACAAAAATAAAAGTCAGATGTGGTAGCACATATTTGCAATCCCAGTTCTTTAGAGGAAGATCCAAGAGTATCAAGAGTTCAAAGCCAGCATGGGCTACACAAAGCCCTTTCTCAAAACAAGACAAAATGTGTTGTGGAATAATCTTTTTGTACACTGTGAAGATGTGTCTCTCAAACTGGTTTAATAAAAAGCTGAATGGGCAATAGCTAGGCAGGATTATGGGGGGCAGAGTGGATGCTGGAAGGAGAAGGGAGGAGTCACAGCCAGATATAGAGGAAGCAGGACATGCACGAGATGAGCCAACAAGCCACAAGCCACATAGCAGGAAGTAAATAGACAGACATGGGTTAACTTAAGTTATAAGAACTAGCTAGAAGCAAGCCTAAGCTATAGGACAAGCTCTCATAACTAATAAGAAGTCTCCATGTGGTTATTTGGGAGCTGGCAGGCAGGACAGAAAAAGTCCATCACAGAAGTGTAGGAGGCAGGAGTCCTCAGTAAATGTGTGCTGTTGACATGGGCATAGACTCATGGGAAAATGGCAAAGCTTTTATTCTGGTCCTGTGTGAAGAAAATGACCACTATAGCACCACCCCGGTGTTTACAGCCTGAAGACTGCTCTCCCACAGTGAGTGTTCCTACCATGACTAGCTAAAGCTGTCTCCTTGATTCAGCTGTATAGCATAAACCCTGCCTCCTGTTTGCCGGTGTGTAATAGTCCTGCCTACTGTTTACTTGTGTGTAATAACCCTGCTTCCTTTCACCCAACTCCAGCTTTCCTGTGTCTGCCTGTGTTTGTCATTTCTTCATATCCTCATGAAGCCCAGTCAGGGCAAGTCCCAGAAGTGGTAGTGGATGCAGCAACCAAAGGCCAGTTTTCTTCCAAAGGACCATGTTGGGTGGCTCATAGCCACCTTGTAACTTCAGCTCCAGAGGACCTGTTGTCTCGCACCTGCACTCGGGTGCACAGATACATACATACACAAGATTTAAGGTAATGAAAACAACCAAATCTTTTCAAACCAGATGTGGTGGTACGCACCTATAATCCCAGCAGTGGGGAGGCAGAGGTAGGTAGACTGCTTGATGCTACTGTCTCCACTCTTCGAGTGCTGGGATTGCAGCTGTGTACCACCAGACCTGGCTCAGCTTTCGCCTTCCCTGCCTCTCCTCCCACCCCCCACTGGGGCTTTCTAGGACCCAGTCTAGCCCTATAAACCAAATGTCCCAGATTCTGATAGGTCCTCTCAGGCTTACCTGGGGGCTGGGAGGGGAAATTGAAGAGTCAATAGCTTCAGATATACTTATTCTGGGTAGGAAAGTTGGTGAGCCTCTCTGATTTTTTTTTCCAAGAGAGACCAAAAGGTAGAGAGAGGTTTCCTGCAAAATCCTCCAATTTTTAAAATCTTTATGAGCTGTCTGTGGTGGTGTTCACCTTTAATACCAGCACAGGCAGGTGGATCTCTATGAGTTCCAGGCTGGTCAAGGGAGATCTAATAAAAACAAACAAACAAAACAACAACAACAAAATAAAAAACCAGCAAACAAAAATATATTATTCCTTTAGCATGTTTGTGGTACACCTCTCTCTCTCCTCCCCACCCCCCTCTGTGTGTGTGTGAGATGGAATACATGTTGAGGTCAGAGGACAATTTGTAGGAGTCTGTTCTCTTCTTCCACCATGTGGGTCCCAAGGATCAAACTCAGGCCATCAGGCGTGGCAGCAAGCACCTTTACCCACTGACACATCTAACTGGTCCCCAACTCCTCTAAATTTTAATTGCCAGTTCAAATTAAACAATATAAAATGAAATAAGACAGAGCCAAACAAACACATCTGTTGGAGGCTTGCTAGCACTCTGGCAGGATGCAGGGGGGCTAGAAGTGTCAGGATGTAGTAAGAGGGACAGTTTGGGAACCTCAATGCAACCACGGGAGGTTCTGGGTACACCGAGCACCAAAGCCTGGTCACTGGCCCAGCTGGAAGTTTTTGTAGGGAACAGCATGGCCACCACTGGCCCCTGGAGACCTAGAGTAAACAGTCAGCTGCAAAGCTTTCACACATGTGCACTCCATGCTGTGCCATCAAACCCTGCTTCCTGGGTGGGAGACCCTGGTTCATCTAACTTCCAAGCTTAAGCCCAAGAAAAACAAGCACGGGCAGCCAGGGCTTCAGGCAAGCACAGGGCATGAAAGAGTTACTGCCAAGCTGTACCAGCTCCTGTGAAAATGGAGATGACTATCCCTTCTTTACCACACCTCAGGTCAGATGCCATTCCATCCAATACTATAGATACTAGTACCCGCTGGAGGACAGCCCTGGAAGATTAGAAATCTTGACTTTAGATTTATGGGGGAAGGCAGAAAGTAAAGATCTTAATAGGTTTGTCATAGATAGATCTTTTTAAAGTAATTCATTGTTTTGAGTATTATTAAAACCATGTTATGTAGTACCGGGAGGATGATACTCAAAAGCCTAAAATAGCCCACTATACTTTCACTTTGAGCTGGCAACATTCTAACTCTTCACACTTGATGCTATCCACCCCAGAAGCTTTAACAAAGCAGGTGAAACTTGCTGAAGGTCCAGCATGGATGTGGCTTCCCTTTCAAAGCCTGATCTTTGTGGCAGCCCATATGCCTATGACCAGGAGCTTATCCTTGAATCTAAAAAGACTGAACTATCAGGAAGGTAGATCAGCAAGACAGAGAAATAATTACCTAAAATCACTGAGGAAGACACTTCTGGAATGAATTGTCTATTAGCCACATAGTAATGAAGGTTCTAATGGCTGTAAGATTGCAGGGAAATAGGTCTGATCTTCCTAGCTCAAACTGAACCCTTCCCTCTTTTCCCCTCTCCTCTCCTCCCCTCCCCTACCTGTTCTCCTTCCCTCCCCTCTCTTCCCTCTCCTCCCCTTTCTTCTCCGCTATCGCCTTCCCTCCCTTCCCCTCTCTCTTCCCCAAAGACAACAAAATAGGAGCATCTTTCAGGATTGGTCATTTAAAATTGTCACTTTTCTGTGGGCTCTTCAGAATGCCTAATCCAAATGTGAGAAGTTGGACCCTGTATGGTAGCACACACCAGCATTTCCAGCTCTCTCCAACTCTTGACTGCTTTCTGCTGTGACCATCTCATCCTCATTAGGCCTTTCCCCTGTGACTGCCAAAATTGTCCCTCATAGCCCCAGAATTCCCAGTGAGCTGAGCATTCCCATAGAAAGAACCTTTATTTCCCAACTATCCCAGCAAAAGTCATATTGGTCCTATGTGGGCCGTGGGCCTATATTCTCTACAGTGACAGGGACCAAATTCCTGATCACATGCCTCTCTTGAATTTGAAAGGGTCAACCCACTATAATGCAGGGGGACACAGGTAGCTATAGTCCCAGAAAGGATGCTGGACATTCAAAAATAACAGATTGCAACTGGATGGTGGTGCCATAGGCCTTTAATTCCAGCACCAGGAGGCAGAGGCAGGCAGATCTCTGAGTTCAAGGCCAACCAGGTCTACAGAGTGAGTTCCAGGACAGCCAGAGCTACACAGTAAGACCTTATCTTGAAAACCAATAATAATAACAACAACAATAATATGAACAAAAGATTGCCACTACAGTGCAGCATTTGAGAACAGGGACCCACATGGCAGGTTGTACACAGTACTTACCCAGAGTTCCTCTTACATTCACTGCCACTTAACATTTACTTACACAACTGCCCCACATATGACAGGGTCTTTCCTAAGGAAGGAAAATGTGACAGATTGAAAAACATGACAACAGTATTTGGCAACCCTTCCCATCAAGGCCAGCATCAATTTCCTCACACCCAAGCTGGTTTAGTGACCCACATGCAAACTCTATGGAATAGAACCCATGCTTGAGACACTGCAGATGAGCCTGAAGCAGCCAGTGGTGGTACACATTGATCATCTGAGCACTCAGGAAGCCAAAGCAGGAGGGTTGCTGTCAGTTCAAAGCCAGTTTAAGTAACAGGAAGGCTGTTTCCTGCCTCAGAAAACCAAAAGAAATATGGGTATGGCCATGGGTAGAGTGCTTGTCAGGCATGAATAATACCCAAGGCTTAATCCCAGCATTTTATAAACCAGGCATGGCGGTGCACATCTGTAATCCCTGCACTGTATAAACCAGGCATGGCGGTGCACATCTGTAATCCCTGCACTGTATAAACCAGGCATGGTGGTGCACATCTGTAATCCCTGCACTGTATAAACCATGTGTGGCGGTGGACATCTGTAATCCCTGCACTGTATAAACCAGGCATGGCGGTGCACATCTGTAATCCCTGCACTGTATAAACCAGGCATGGTGGTGCACATCTGTAATCCCTGCACTGTATAAACCAGGCATGGTGGTGGACATCTGTAATCCCTGCACTGTATAAACCAGGCATGGCAGTGCACATCTGTTACCAAATACTTGGTACTTGGTTCAAGGTCTTTCATGGCTACATAGTGAATTCTAAAGTGATCTGGGCCACAGGAGATCCCTGCCTCAGAAGAAGGAAGAGGAAGAAGCTAGGGAATGGAAAAGAGGAAGTGAGAGTGAGGGAAGGAGGGGAAGAGGAGGAGAGAGGATGGAGAGGAATAGAGGAGAAGAAAGGAGGGTAGGAGGGGAGGGGGAAGGGGCAGTGGTAGAGGCAGCAGCTCCGTTCCAGCCGGTCAGGATCCCATGGACCTGTAATTCCAGCCCTTAGAAAAAGAAGCAGGAGAATCATGAATCAAGGACCAGCCTGGGATAATAGGAATATCCTGTGTCAAAACCCAGCTCAAAATAAATGAGTCTGGGTCCCACTGTGACCCTCTGCACATGCACACTGAGAGCAGCATTCAAAGAACAAAGCTGTAGCAGATGAGAAGCAGAGGGAAAGCCAAGGGGCACAGCAGCCCAGCTGTGGACAAAAGGACCAGGAAGGGGGCAGACTACTGGGTGAGCTGTGCCATACTGCATCATATAGCACATTGCATTTCCAAATTGTCCTTGTATGGTGCCCAGTCAGAGCTGACAAGGAGAAACAGGAGCAGTACAAGTCTTTGGAGGTCACAGCAACCAGGCACCACAATAGTGTGTCACAGCCTGTCACCCAGAACTGAGTCTGGGACAGAAGCCCCAAGCTGCCCCTTGTAGAAGGGAGTCCTCACCGGTGCAGAGACGGCATCAGCCTTCCCTTCTAACTGTTCATGAATCCATCCATTCATTCACACATTCATTCACTCAACAAGCTCCTTGCCCGCCAAGGATAGTGAGCCCAGAGCTGTGAGTTGGCCAAGCTGGAACTCAGCCTCAACATACACACAGGTCACTTAGCTCCGAGAGCCTCACTGCATCCTTGCAATGGTCACAGGAGGCAGGAAATCTCAGAGTCCCCCCTCCTCCTTTTTTCATATAAAAAAAACCACAGGCACAGAGAGTCTGATGAACAAGCCCAGGGCTCCACAGGTCTTTAGGGCAGAGGTGGGATTTAAACTCGAGACTGCCCCCAGCTACCAGGTTCCTAATCAAGTCCACAGTAGTTTCTGAGACAAGGACAACAGAGGACAGTCCCAGATGGAGAATTCTCCCCACAAATGGTGTGAACTGGTTTCTTGGCATTTGGGAGAGAAATGACTTTTCCAGACAGGTGAAATTAAGATTTGAGACCATCTTCTAGGGAACAGGCCTTGACCACTTAGAAGCCGCCCACCTCTGCCCTCCTGGAAACCTGGCCTTAGCTATGAAATGAAGTGTTTTTCTTCCTGGGCCCAACCCAGGATCACTTGCTGCAACCAGGCTGAACTTTCACAGTAGCCTCTCCTGGGACCTCTTCAAGAGCTCTAGGCATGCCACACAGTGCCAAGCCTCGGCTGCCCTCCATGATCCCTTCATGCCTTCAAAACCAACAGCACCTGGGTGACTCTTACACTGCCAAGTTCAGCTGCCAGCAAGAGGTACAGCCTTGGTCTCCTCTAGAACCCACTTGTGTGTGCTAACTCTGATGAAACATGACCCACATTTCTTCTCAATGATGCTGGTCTCCTCTTAGTCACAGCTATTTCCCAGCTTCAGCAGACCACCATCAGTTGTCCTGGTAAAGCACTTTAATGGTAATAGTTGCTTGTTAATCACAGCCAAATCTTTAGCCCTATTTTTAATTCAAAATATGCAACCCAGGCTCTCCAGTCACACCCTGAATGCAGCTATGTCTGATGATGGCATGGCCTTCACTCTCCATGCAGCCACAGCTGGCTGATGCTGGCATGGCTTTCTGGATCACCTAATCCAAGGGCATGGGATCCAAATCCCACTGGTGAGACTGGACCCTGAGTCTCTTCTCACCTGAGCCCCTGATCAAGGACATTCTCCCCTAGGCCAGTAGGAGGCTATCTTGGAATGTAAAAGAACACACTCACCCAGCAAGTGAGACAGGCCCCTTGAGGAAGTACAGATTTTTATTGTTTGTTTTTATTTTGATTTGTTTTTTTTTTTTTTTTTTTTTTTTTTTTTTGAGACAGGGTTTGGAAGTACAGGTTTTACTGTTGCTGCCGGAACCCTGGATCCAGTCATGCATCAAGATAGCCCATCGCCAACTCCCCATGATATACAAGATACATTGTGTTTTCACACAAGACACAAGCATGTTGGTTCTTCACCAGCCCAAAGCTAACACAGCTGCTGAGAATGTTTCCCATTCTTCTGGGATGAATCAGCAGATAAAAGTAGCGCCTGCTGGTTTCCCAGCCAGGTCATCTTGCCTGAGAACCCATGTCAGCCCCAAGCAGTAGGGAGGGGCCAAATGCTGGCACACTCAGAGCCTTCCCAGGACTTCCACACTCTGCCTGCCCTAGACTCAGCTCCCAGCCTCAGGAGCTGAGTTACGTTTTAGTTTCTCTGTTTTATTTTACTTTGTTTTGAGACAAGGCCTCATGTAGCCCAGACTGACTTCAAACTCTATGTAGTCAAGGATGACCTTGAACTTCTATTCATCCTGTCTCCATGTCTCATTTACTAGAGTTGCATGTGTGTCATCATGCCTAGTTTATGTGGTACTGGGGATGGAACACAGGGCTAGGGCTTTGTGTATGCCAAGCAAATGTTCTCCTGCCAGCTACATCTCCAGCACAGCAGTGGATTTAAAGCTTCCAGAACACATCTTGCTTGTTGTCTTAGTTAAATTTCCATTGTTATAATGGAACACTATAACCAAAAGCAAACTGGGAAGGAAAGAGCTTATCTGGGTTACACTTCCATGTCATGGTTAGTTAGTGATGGAAGCAGGGATTCAAGGTGGCAATGGTAGACTTGAGGAGAAAAACCATTTCCACGGCTATCTGATTAGAGCAAGCTGTATCCAGAAGTGCGCAATTGTCTGGTCAGACAATTGCCTCCCCCTGGGTTGGGATTTCAGAGAGCAGCCCCTCACTGGCTTTTGAGTTTCCTTTTATGGGGAAGGGTTAGGGTTCATAGAAAACAGCTGTCAAGACAATTGGCTGTTACATGGGGCAGACTTAGGGTTCAAGGCTGCCTGGGGGTAGATAACAAGAACACATCTTTGAAAGGGAGTCATCAAGGCATCTGGGAAGACACATTTCATAAGGGAAAAGGGATGGGCCTATATCACGGGGTTACAAATTCAGAATTGGTTGAAAACGTGGTTTTCAGGGTACATTTGGCTTAGGAAACAGAAACTTACTCTTGTAAGTTATGGAGCCTTAATGACAATGTACAACAATACAGATCCTATTTTGGTTTCACAGCAAAGGGAGCAGAAGCTATGGAGGAATGCTGTGTACTGGCTTGCTCTCCTCACTTGCTCAACCTGCTTTCTTGTACATTTCAGGACCACCCGCCCAGGGATGCACTGCCTTCGCATCAGTGATAGATGATCCTACAGTCTTGCCTGCCCTTCAGCCTGTGGAAGCAGAAGCATTTTCTCTGCTGAGGTTCCCTCTTCTCAAATGCCTGTAGGTGGTGTCAAGCTGACAAAAACAAACAAACAAACAAAAACAAAAACACCCAGTCTAGGCTGAATAGAGACTGGAGATGCCCATACTGTACAGAAGGGCCAACAGGACTTCTACGGGAAGTTCTGGTACCAAAGAACAGGCAGACGTTGGCCTTCCCCTTCCCATCAAGACTGGGCTCCCATCAAAGCCCCAGAAAACCTGAAATCAGACAAGAAGGGACAGTTTCTGGAGGCCTCTGAGAACGTTTAATAAAACACAAGGCTGGGGACATCAGACATGATGTCATTTTATGCTGGTTCTCAAGGGAACATGAGGGTGGGAGCCAGGAACTCAGTGGGGGCCAGCCCAGGAGGATCTCACTTGATCTGATTCCAGGTTGGATCTGCAAGAGACTTTGTCCAGCCATCCACTGGAGGAAGGGTTCAGGGCCAGAAGTATGAGAAGCGAGGGAGCCTAGGTAAGCTGACTATTGACTATTCCTCCTCCCCTCTGCCTGCTCACCTGCTTCCAGGAATTTTCTGGTCAAGAAGGGTGCAAATAAGGCTGAGAAATGAGTGCCTGTGTGGCCATGCTTTGGGGCACACAGAGGTGGGTCCTAATACTGCCTCTGGGCTACCTGCTTCTGGAGCTGGGGCAGGAGGTATGGCTCAGGGCAAGGAATGTGGGGTAAATGGTTTTTTGCCCAGAGCCTATGCAGGAAGCACCTGAATGTTTCCGCTTTACCTGTCTTCAGGTATAACAGGCCTGGGCCCCAGGGGAAATTCCAACCTCAGTTAGTAGTTCTGCAGGAGGGTGAGGTCTCTTCTTGGTCTATCCCAGCATCCACAGAGCCTGACAGGCTTCCATGTAAGCCAATTCTTGGCTCTGCTTTCCAGGACTATGGGATTCCAGAAGCAGGGAGGTCAGCATCAGGCAAATGTCATCCAGACACAAGCCTCTGGATGCCAGGCTCTCCCAGTTGGAGAGTCCTGGCCCTACTTCTCTTCTCACCTGCAAGCCAAGGGATGGAAAACACCCCAAGTGGGGTGCTGATTAAAGAATAACTCATTAATTGGGGGTGCTAATATGAATATGCTTCAAACCACATACTTGTGAAGTAAAGGGAGAGGATCAGAAGCTCAAGGTTATCCCAGATACACACTGGGAGTTCGATAACAGTCTGGGATACTTGAAATTCTGTCTCAAATGGCAACTGTACCACCAGCACCTCCCAATGGTGCCCTCAGACCCAAGTTCATGTTCTAGAGCAAGGAATCCCTGCCCTGTAGAGACCTCTTGGTCCCCAGCACAAACCATTCTGTCTCCTAGCTTGTCAAACAGACCACACCTGTACTGGTCCTTTGTAGCTACTGTTCTTACAGTCTAGAATGCCTTCTCCTATCTTCTCCTGTTCCTTCTCTCTTGGCCTCAGACCTCCTCTGACCTAAGAAAGCGTTTCTGGACCCAAGCACCTCTAGTGGGCTCTTCCTTTTTACTCCATGTCTCCCCATCTTGTGCAGGGCTTTGCTGTGCTCATCTGCTCCCACCAACACACCCTCACTGAGATGGCAAGCTCTTCCAGAAAGCCCTTAGGCTTGGGGTTATGAAGATCTGGCACCTACTTCTGCTCCAGACCGAAGAAGTAACAGTTGGGTTCCTAGCAGCCATTTCTCTTTAAGCCCAGCTTGGCAGTGTACTGTCCAAATATTTTTTTGATGTTACTCTCTGCGCTGGTTAGTTTTTTGTCAACTTGACACAAATGAGAGTTCTTTAGGAAGAGGGACTCTCACCAGATTGTCCTGTGGCTGGAGCATTTGCTGATTAATGATTGATGTGGATGGGTCAATCCCACAGAGTGGATAGAGGGGTGTCCCCCCCCCAGTCAGATGGTTCTGAGTTGTATAAAAAAGCAAGCTAAGCCAGCCACAAAGAGCAAGCCAATCAACAGTGTTCACTGATGGCCTCTGCTTCCAGGTTCCTGATTTGAGTTCCTGCCCTGACTTCCTTCAGTGATGAAGTGGGATGTGTAAGCATAAGATGAACTAAACCTTTTTCTCCCCAAGTTGCTTTTGGTCTGGGTGTTTATCACAACAGTAAACTCTAAATAAGACATTGTCCCTTTCTTACATTTGTGGAAACTTGACTTTAACATGGGCAGGGCTCTAGCACATAGCACATAGTAGAATTAGAATTTGAACTGAAGGCTGCAGAAAACAAATAACCTGGCTGATGATTATATCACAAGAGGCCTGGGTACAGGGTGGTGTGGTCTATTTGACAAGCTAGGATACAGGATGGTTTGTGCTGAATACCAAGAGATCACCCAATACACAGGAATTTCCTGCTCTAGAATGACCTTGGGGGCCAGACAGAGGTGGCGCAGCCCTTTAATCCCAGCATTCAGAGACACACTGTGAAACCCTGTTTCATAAAGGGGGGATAGCTACAGTGCTGTAATTGTCCTAAGGCTGCTATGGTAAATGATCAGTGTGGGATGCCTAAGAGAAGCAGTTCTCAACCTTCCTAAAGCTGTGACCCTTTAAAACAGTTCTTGTCGTGGTGATCTCCCAACCGTAAAATTATTTTCTTTGCTATTTCATAACTGTAATTTGGCTACTGTTACGAATTACAATGTAAATATCTGTGTTTTCCTATGGTCTCTGGTGATCCCTGTGAAAGGGTCATTTGACCTCCCCAAAGGGGTCTCGAACCACAGTTTAAGAACCACTAGCTTAGCACAACCACAATGTAGCAGGGTGTGGTGGTGCATGCAGCAATCCCAGCACTCAGGAAGCAGAGACAGGAGGCCCTAAGTCTGAAGCCAATGAGAGCTGCATAGTGAGACATGTCAAAAAGGGAGCTGGCCCTAGTTTGATTACTTCTGCAAAAGCTGTTTTTTGTTTTGTTTCCACACAGTCTCCTGCAGACCCTGCTCAGATTTGACCATGAACTTCTGATCCCTCTCCTGCCACTACCTCCAGAGCACTGATTTATGTGGTGGCAGGGTCCAACCAGAGCTTCCCACTTGCTAGACAAGCATTCTATCCACCAGACAATACCCTATCCAAATTCAAGTCATCTCCAGCTACCAGAATAGAAGGGCACTGTACAGCTGGGACAGTTGAGAGCAGGGTTAAGCAGTCCCCTCTCCAGGTTAACTCTTCACCATAGAGCATGCAAGAGGCTGGGGAGAGCAGTGGCATGATGTCCCCTACTTCACAGAGAAGGAAGCTGCTCCCAGCTCCCTCAGCATCCAAGTGCTGAGGTGCCTGATGCCCCGGGCCAGCACTACTTGTTGCCAGTGGCTGTGTGGGATCTGCTGGCCTGGGAGCCCTGCTGTGTGGGAGGGACCCTTGGCTTGGTCTGAAGGAAGCCCCACTGAGCCAGGCTCCAGGCCCACAGATCCATGTGGGCTCTGAAAACACCACCAGCCCCACTTACTCTGAGAATGGAAAGCTAACTACACATAGCCCTCAGGCTGAGCCACATTTTCAAGTTTTCTCTGGGTTTCCTCCCCCTTGAAAGGACAGATGCCTAGAATTCCACAGGCCTGCCCATTCTAGACCCCTAGTAACGGAAACAAAAGCCACCCTAAGGAGGTCTGAGTTGAGCTGCCAAGAGCCACCCAGGCTGCCATTACGTGATCCCTCTGCAGCTCTCTGCCATTGAACAGAGGACAAAGAAAGCCCTGACCTATCCTCAGTGTACTACCCACACAGGGGCGGATGGACTCTCTCTCTCTCTCTCTATCTCTCCCTCTCTCTCTCTTTCTCTCTCTCTCTCTCTCTCTCTCTCACACACACACACAGAGAGAGGGAGAGAAAGAGAGAGAGAGAGAAAGAGAGAGAGAGAGAGAGAATCATGGATATGTGGACACAAACACAGGAGCCCTGATTAAGCCTCTACATTCTTGACCATATAAGCATGGGGATTCCTGCCCCATGCACACATCCCTCAGAGAGGTGATATGGGCCATGTTCCTAGAGAGAATGGACATAAGTCACACAGGGCCTCTGCATAGGAAGGCAGTAAGTCAGTTCAAATCTGTACTCTGCAGCATTAGGCTAGTTACTCAACCTCTCTGTGCCTCAGTTTCTTCATCTGCAAACTGAAATAATGGTACTTGCCAAGCTTGGAAGATTGACAACAAGCCAGTGATGCAAATAAATTATCAAAAAGGCCCAAAAATATGGAAGAGTTTATTATACATATTTTGGTGCAATAACAGTCACCAGTAGCTTCAGGAGGTAGGATCTTGAGGCAATGTGCTAATCTTTTGTAGCAATTGAAGGGGGTTACTTAGTCTCACAGGTGACTCAGGCTGACTTCTCACTATCTTGTTAGGAAGTAACTCTTACAGTACCAGTTGCCTCTCTTGAGACTGGTCACTTGGGAAGAGGCTCCATGGATAACTGGGAGATGAGTGCTACATTTTATATAGTTGGGCTCAGCTCCAGGCAATCAGGCTAATTGTACAGGATGAGTATTTGTCTTGGGCACCAGTGTTGCTGTGAAGGCTGACCTGATCCTTGGAAAGCACTTGTTTGACACACAGCAAATGCTGACATCTGCTACAAATAGTAGCATGAACACCAGACATGTGTGAGGCTGTTTACCAACAGCCGTATGTAAACTCCAGTAGAGGCTCATATGCAGGGCTGAAAGTTGGCTCAGCAGTTAAGAGCAGTTAAGGTCCTGCCGAGGACCTGAATTTGGTTCCCAAAACTGCCTATAACTCAAGCTCCAGGGAATCTGACACCTTCTTCTGGTCTATGGGAGTAACTAATTGTACTCATGTGTACACACACACACACACACACAGAGAGAGAGAGAGAGAGAGAGAGAGAGAGAGAGAGAGAGAGAGAGAGAGAAGAGAGAGAGAGGTTTTTTTGTTTTGTTTTTTAAAGGCTGGGCATGGTAACATGTGCCTGTCATCCTACCTCTCAGGAGGTAAGGACAAAAGACCAGGAGCTAAAGATCATCCTTGTGAGTTTTGGGGCCAGCATCATGGGCTACATGAGATCCTGTCTCAAAAAATAAACAAAAACGGGCTTAGTAAAATGTTGGTCACACAAGCATGTGGACCTGAGTTCAATTCCTAGAACACAAGTAAGAAAAGAAAGCTACCCTGTGGGGCATGTTTATGACAAGGCAGAGACAGGAAGGTCTTGGGTTCAATGTCCAGTTAGTTGATAAAACGAGCAACAGGCCAGTGAGGTACATGTTCAAAATACCTAAGGAAATGGCACCCAAGGAATGACTCCTGAGGTTGTCTTCTGACCTACACATATACCCAGATCACATACATTCATCCACCTCTGCCTCCCAAGTGCTGGGATTAAAGGTGTGGTCACCACTGCTTGTCTTCTGTGGTTAACTAGTGGCTTATATGTGTGGCTAACTAGTGGCTTAGGTTTGTGGCTAACTTGTGGCTTACATCTGCATTCCGGTCTTCAGGCAAACTTTATTTGTTAAATTACAAAGTATCACAACATTTCCCTTTTTTGTCTAAAATAAAAAAGAAAGCTATAACAAATATAAGAAAAACTATACATACAACAAGTACAATAACTATATACAATATATATAGGCAATAAGTACATCAGCAATGTTTAGTCCATTTGAATTTGACAAATTCAGAGAAAATACTCCATTATCTATCCTATCTTGATGAGTTCAAAGTCTTGTACCTAATTTACTTTCTATCATAACTTGCATTACCATACAAAACTAATTTTTTATATCATTATACACTTTATACCTTTCTAGTTTCTTTTCTGCATCTGGTAAATAAGGGAAACTATAACTATCTAGCCTTCAACTCCCTCAGATCCCCAAGAAGGTAATAGTATTAACTGAGTGAGCAGGGCCAGTGAGCAAGTGACTTCCAAAAAATGTGAGAAATGACAGAAACAACTGGCTGCCTAGACAGTCACCCAAGATTCCTCTGCAACATTGGGGCATCCATCTTTGTCTTATAGGCCCAGCATAACTGACAGACTTTTTGTGAAGCAAGATTTTTGAAGAACTGTCCCCTCTTGTCTTGGCAAAGTTTTGCAGTCACTCTCTTTTGTGTCCTGTTTGTCCCATTTAGACAGCATACTGACAGCAGTTGAGGCAAGGGCACTTTCTTGCCCAGAGACTTACTTTTGCTACAAAGAAAGTAAACTCCATGTGGAGACTCTTCAATGCCCATCATCTTCTCTGAAGTAGATTGGTACTGCCAGGAGCAGACATGTCTCATTGTTATTAAAAAAAAAGAAACTTATGTTATTAAAACATCTTAAATACCATATTTTATAGATCTCTGAAGTGTTTGATCTAAAATACATCTGTTTGATCTTGTAAAATTTGGTTGTAATAAGTGACTAATTACTAATCTGCATTTCCTTATTTTCCTATTTAGTGGACTATAAATTTGCCTTACATTGTTAAATGATCTGAATAGGTACAATAGTTTGAACAAGATTAGAAACCTATGTACAGTAGGTTTTAATAAAATTAATCTCAAATTTGTGTCCGTATACAAAATTTGAATACAATATACAAAAGTCCAATCCAATGTCAAATATTTAAAACTAGTAGTTGCTTTTTAGAAGTCAATTCAATAATCTACCTTTTAATCTCATCATATCTATATCCTCCCTTTTTTCTTTTCAGAGTAGATTCAATAATCTACCCCTTTATCCTATCATACCTGTATCTCACTTTCTCCTTTTCAAAACAAGAACCCTGAATCTAATCTCCCTTGTTTAGCTTTTTTTTCCTGACCATTTCCAATAACAATTTGTAACCAATCTCCCTAAATAATGACAAATATCATAACCTATTGAATGACTAAAAACCATCCACACCACCTCTTGGGAATGTGGGAGTCATACTCTTAAAGTTACTTCCTGCTGTCTGAGGATGGCAGCATCTGTAGGGTATCCTGAAAAGAAAAATATGGGTTAATTGTCAAGCCCTAGGAGAGGTAGCTGTATCATTTGTTGTCCAGACTCTGTGTAATGGTCAAGTGCAAGGCTTGTCTCAAATCCTGGCTAGAGTAGTCTGAGAAGTTTGTAGTCCAAAGCTGATCTTTAGTTTGTGTTATTCAGCTTAGTGGAGTTATCATAGTCCTGATGGAATTGTTGTTTTGGGGTTCCATCATCTTTTTGGAGACCAGAGATCGCATTAGGTCAGATTATCCCTTCTCTTGGTAATTTTTTCTGGGTAGTTCTCCTTTCTTCTTTAAGACCTTTGTCCAAAGATCTTAAATTCCTCAAGATTTTTGATCTTATTTTTTCAAAAAGACAAAAACAAAACCCTTCCCCAAAACTAACTTTGGGGAGGTTCTTAATCTAACCTTTATCAATTTTGCTTTATGGTTTCCCCTGAATTTTTTGTTCTCTCCTCTACAGCTGTTCTATTATCCAGAGTAGTATGATTTTTTTTTTTTTTTTTTACCATAGGCATTAGATTCTTTAATTGTTCTGGGAAGGAGTTTCCTCTCCGATGACAGGAAACCACTGAACTGAATGTGGCATGGGGGCCTCCTCAAGGCTCCTCAAGGAGTTCACACACACACACACACACACACACACACACACACACACACACACACACACACACACACACCCCAAAGGGTTACCTTGAATATCTCTTGTTGATCTACATTCATTAGTCCAATGCCTGTCTTTGCCGAGCCTTCTGTATAATCCAGAAGGGAGGGCATTATATTTTGGTTATGCTTAGAAAAAAACATTGTTTCTAGGAATGCCCTGTTTGCAATCTCTTTTAAAGTTACCTTGTTTGCCACATTTGAAACATGTAACATTTCTATTTTTCTTCAAACTTCTGGAAATCCCCTCTCCTATCCATGCATTATCATGGCCATGATATTCAATATTGATTGTATCTTGGACCCATTCCTCCAAAGGTGCTGATCTTTCCTCTAATGGACTAATTATCCTTTTGCATTGAGAATTAGCATTTTCAAAAATCAGAGATCCAATTATTATTTGGTAATAATTGGTACATCTAGTACCAATTATTTGGTACATCTAGTACCATTCTATTTACTGTTAGTGTCAATCTTTATAAGAAATGGATATAAAGGATTCCTTTGTACCCCAAATAACTTTAGTAAAAGACACAATTTTTCTTTCCTATTTCTCCAATTCTGTCCCAAGCATTCAAAGCTGCTGCATGGTATAAAGCCAGGGCATGGTCATCATATAGAGATTGCCTTTCTATAGTATCATAATCTCCTTCTCCAAAAAGTTGACCTTCAGAGATTTCCATACCCCAGCTCTACACAATTATCCAATGGTCTTAGCCTCTTCTCTGAACCAGGTTCTCCATTGTAGTGGAACAGGCTCTAAAACAGCTTTAAGCACATCTATCCAGTCTTTAGGGATAATTCTATTACAAGCTGACCATGAGTTTAACATCTGTTTCACAATGGTGAATGCATGCCATATGAGACTGTTGCTTCCTTGAATCTTCTTACATCTAACATTGGCACAGGAGTCCAATCAGCTCTTAAAGCTCTATCATCTGGCAATTTCTGTAAGGTTATTAGATAAATTAAGGTTGGTGGTTTGAAAACCTTAGGCTGTTCCTCACTAACCTTATAATGCAATGCTGAAATTGGTTCTCCTTTAAATTCTTTTGTCGGGCTTGAATCTCTCTATGATCTGCTTTAATAAGTTTTTCTAAGGCCTGCATCTTGGCACTCATATCAACCAACCATTTTAGAGATTAACCAAGAAATATCAACAGACAACAAAATTATCAAAATGATAATTAACAGTATGTCAATCCCAGTTAAGCTTATTATCCCTTCATTTAATTGTTCTAATTTTAAATCATACACAGACCTAACTCTCTCCATTGTAATATTGTTTCCCATTTTTTTATTATTTTATTTTATTTTATATAACAAAGTCCAATTAAATGAAAACAAACATTTATACACAATATTTGGGAATTTGGGCGTCGTTCTTTCCAAACTACTCCCTGCTGGTAAGAGGCGCTGTCATGGGGGATTCGAAGAAGATTCAGATATCCTGCCTGTAGTCTGTAGGGCTGTTTTGTCCAGCTGTTTTGAATGTAGGATCAGCTTGTACTCTGTTTCAGGTGGTCTGGTGTGATCAAACCACATTAGTCTGGAAGGAATCCCCACCTTTTCATTTTATGTTGTTTCCCATTTTTTTAATGCAGAAAAAAAAAAAACCTCTCTTCTCTTTTACCTAATTCCTTCCTTTAAGAATTCCCAGTTGTCTTACCAAATCTGCAGACACTGTGAGGCACAGCACATCTGATTGGAGAACTAGCATATGGCTGTGAGTTGAAAGTGGCAGCCTGAGGAGAGGGACTGTAGCAAAAGCCCACAACCCACTGTGAGTTGGGAGAAGAGAAGGAGAAAGAGAGAGCTGGCTGTCTGAAAAACCACACACAGACTTGTATGGAAAAAACACGTGTGGCAGAGCAGCCTAAAGGCAGAGCCAGCCAGTCTAAGGCAGGCAAGTCCTATGGCATTTGCAGCCCAGGTGCTTCTGGAGTTTGTGTGTCAGCTGGAGACTGTATAGAGAGGCTACAACAGGAAAATTCCAAACTTGCTCAGTGGCTTGGGGAAAAAGAAAAGAAAACCTAGTGACTCTGGTGGGAGCCCCTTTGCAGCTCCAGCCTGAGACAGTTGGCTGCAAAGCCACAGGCAAATGGCTTTTTCAGGAATTTATACCTTAAAGTTGGGCACCAATGTGTAGCACTAATAATAAAAACACTGAGACAGTATTGGGGTTCAAGATGAAGATCAGATAAGCAAAGCAGCCAGCCACTAGAGAGTTCTCACCTCTACCAATGCTCAGACCAAAGGGTTGACTATGTCCTTTGCTTGCATCTCCAAACTGCACTACTCTTCAGACTGCCTAGACTGCCATGAGTTCCTGTCTTGTCCTGCCTTATATTCCTCTCTATGCCCAGCAATATCACTCCTGTCTCCACCTCCCTAGTGATGGGTTTAAATGTGTAAGCTCTGTTCCTTTTAGACTAATTCACTCTCATGTAGCTCAGGATGGCCTTGAACTCACAGAGATTCATCTGGTGCTGTCTCCTGAGTGCTGGAATAAAGGTGGGTACCACCACTGCCTGGCCTCTATGGTTGTGGCTAGCTTTGCACTCTGAACTTCAGGCAGGCTTTATTAGATCATAAACAAAATAACACTACAGGGGGGGAACAGAACCCTCACAAACTGTATGCCAATGAATTTTATTGGGATTACTTACAGGAATACGGGTGAGAGATTCCTCACAATGCTGGGAACATTGAACAGGCAGCTCAACAGGCTGGAGAGTATCCTTTCAGGTGCCTCAGCTGGTTGAAACCTGTTCTTCCAGGCAGTTGGTTTGGTCTCAGAGTCTTTGTGGCTTGGCTCTGCTCTTGAGGGAACTCAGTTTATATTGCTTACTCTGGCTGGTAAGGGTCTAGTGGAGCTGATGAGTTTCAGAGACTTCCTGAAGCTCTTTTGAAGGATGGAATGTAATGGGAAATGTCATTCTGTAAATATGTTTCTCATACTGGCTTATGAATAAAACACTGTTAGCCAATAAGAAAGGAAGATATGAGGGACTAGGAGACAAGGAGGAAACAGGAAGTAGTAAGAAGGAGTCAAGATGGAGAGACTGGAGAGAACAGAGGTCTGGGTCCACTCCCGGGGAAAATGAGACCACGTGGAAATATTAGATTAACAGAAATGGGTTAATAATTAAGACAGAGCTAGCCTATAAGAAACTAGTACCTGGCCAACAGCATTATATCAAATACAGAGTCTCTGTGCGTTATTTGGGGCTGGCGCGGCGGGACCAGACCGGTGGCGGGGGGTGGGGGGGTGGGGGGGGGAAATCCTACTCCTTACAGGAATGTTTCAGGCTTGGAGGGAACTGTTAACACAACAGAGTGATGGAGTGGGAATAAAGAGTCATGCAGAAGTTTGCAGAGGGCTACTCACGGGGACCTACAATTGCTGTAACTGTCTCAAGCCTACTAAACCAAGGTCGTGATGTACTCACATCTCTAGGACAGTGTGACGAACCTTCCACAATGATCTTAGCATTGTCTCTCAGCATTGCCCTTTTTGATGTCATGGCTGGCTGGTGCACAATAGGATGTGTAATCTTGACTCCCACCCACTGAATGCTAATGACACCCAAAATCTAATGACAGACCACCAAAAATGCCTACAGACATTGTAAACTTCATCTGAGAATAAAATGGCCCCAGGCTGAAGCCCTGTCAGAACATAGCAGGAAGCAGTGGTTCAGTAATACTGGGGAGCAATGGCAGCATCCTTGTGAGCCTGCCTTGTGCTAGTACTAAGCCTTGGGCTTCTCGAGTATAGTTTCAAGTCCTAACCACTACCATACAAGCAGATGGCTCTACATCCCTCAAGACATGCCACAGGTAGGCTGCCCAGGCCACCTGACTCCAACCCAACCCCTCTGTGAGCTGAGATGGATTTCACCGACGCATTACAGTAAACAGGCAGCAAACTGCATCCCACCCATAGGTCAGTCATTACAAGCTAACCTCATGTGGCTTTGCTGGATTCAAGGAGTCCCTCCTATCTTTGCCCTGACCCGTACAGTTTTGCAGACATTAGGTTTGCAACCTGATGGGCACCTTAGCCAAAATCTTACTGGGTCTCTTTGAGTAGGTGATATGATCAAACAATGTAGACATCTGTCAAGGAAAGTCTAAAGCTGGTAGCTAGTATACCCTTGGGGTATCCCAGAGTCAACCTCTGTGGCACCTGATGGGTAACTGAGGCCCAAAAAAGAAGATCCCTTTACCTTAGCTTTATAGGAAGCTGGACAGAGCTGAACTTGATCTTGGGGCTGCCACTTGAATATTTTTTCTTATCAAACAAGATTAGGAAAAATTTTTAAAAAGATATCAATTAAGATAAGATTCACACAGTGCAGTTTATCATGCAAGGTGGGTCATTCCACAGCTTTTAGTCTGTGCGTAGATAATCATGACCATTTCCAGGAGCAATTTTAGACATTTTATTATCACTTGTAAAAAAAAAATCAATATTCAACCTGGTGGTGGTAGTACATGCCTTTAATCCCAGAACTCAGGAGGCAGAAGCAGGTGATCTCTGAGTTCAAGACCAGCCTGGTCTACAGAGCTAGTTCCAGGACAGCCAGGGCTACATGAAGAAACCCTGCTGATTGGAGATGTCATTCTGTAAATATGTTTCTCTTATTGGTTAATGAATAAAGCACTGCTGGCAAATAGGAAGACAAGATAGGCAGGACTAGGAGACAAGAAGAGTCAAAATGTAAGACCAAGAGGAGTAAGAGGTCCTGATCCTTTATCCAGTAAGCCCAGACCATGCAGAAATACTTAGATAGAAATGGGTTAATATTTAAGACAGAGCTAGCCAATAAGAAATGCTAGTAACAGGCCAACAGCTTTATATCTAATACAGTGTCTCTGTGTGTTATTTGGGGCTGATGCAGCTGTGGGACCAGGCTGGCAGTGGGAAAACTGATCAGAACAATATGGTGCCCAACGTGGGGCCCAAAAACTTTCACTTAAAACTTAACAAAAGCTTAAAAAGGGATTTTAGAAACAAACAAACAAAAAAAAGAGACAAACAAGGCTTCTTACACCAAAAAACCTTGTCTTGATAAATAAAAAAATAAAAATTTAAAAAATAGAGTAATAAAAAGACACGTAAAGATAAAAAGTACACTTAGTCTAAATACTATATAATATTGTGTTGTCTTTGTATTATTTGAATACTAAGGAAATAGCAACAACTGTTAAAAAATGCTACTAAATTAATCCAATTTATATACTTTAAAAATGCTTTAACTTCAAAATTTAAGTCTAAGGACAGGTTACTGGGAAAAATATTGTATTTTTCTTTCCACAGAAAATAAAAAGTTGTAGATTCCTTCCAAACTAACATGGTTTAATCAAACAAGACCCCTAAAACAGTGTCCCAAATGAGCCAACATTCAAAACAATTGGGACAAGACAACCTTACAGACCACTACAGCCAAGATTTCTACATCTTCTTAAGATTGCCATAACAGCGCCCCCTACCACAAAAATGTTTTAAAACAACGACTCCCAAATTCCCAAATACTGTCTACAAATATTTGTTTTCATTTAAATGGAGTTGGTTATAAATAGTTAATAATCACAACCAATCTCTTTTTAAAAGTAAAAGGGATTATGGCATAAAATAAATACTTTGTTTTAGAATAGATTTTCATTTATTTATACAAATTTATCAATTTTATGATATGTATATTTTTCTTCTTATTTAGGTATTGTGTTTATGTAGCTCATTTAAAAATGTAATGTATAATTTAGTACAGATTATAGGTAGTTACCTATGATAGTCAAAGCTTATAATTAGGTTGGTTAGGTTTTCTAGATATATAGAGATATATTTCAATTGGATAGACATTCTTCAAACCTTTCAAAGACCTACAGAATATGCCATTTAAAATGGTTTATGGTTTTTCTTAACAGTAAGACACAACTGCTCCTGGCAACACCACCCTCGTCAAAAAGGAAGATGGACATTGAAGAAACTCATTATGGAGTTTACTCCCAATATGGCAAGACTAGCCATTTGGGCAAGATACTGTTCTTGTCTGGACTGTTTGACTTTATGCTATATAAACTGGACATGCAGGACTCACAGAAAAGTAACTGCTAAAACAAAATGAACATTGCTGTATGGTTCCTGCTTCATGAATTTCCTACTTTGCTGAAAAGTCTGCCAGACACATTATGATCTATAAGCTAAAGATAAAACATTACAAAAGAACTTCAGGTGACTGAACAGGTAGTAAGATGTCTCTGTCATTTCTAGAGTTTATATACTATCCTTCTGTGGCCTTTGATGGAGTTAAAGATAGTTAAAAATAGTTGTGGTTATATTTTCCTTAGTTAAGATAAAAGATAAATCATATATAAAACTTTAAACTCACAAAGGTAGGATAGATGATGAAATAATTTCCTTAAATCTTGATAATGTTAATAGACTAAATATTATAATTATAGTTCTTGCTTAATAACTGCTTTGTTATATGTAATTTTACTATGTTAAAGTTAAAACCCTTCTTTTTACTTTCTACAGAAAAAAGGAGATGTCATTCTGTAAATATGTTTCTCTTGTTGGTTAATGAATAAAGCACTGTTGGCAAATAGGAAGACAAGATAGGCAGAACTAGGAGACAAGGAGGATTCTGGGAGATGTACTTTGAGAGTCAAAATGTAGGACCAAGAGGAGTAAGAGGTCGTGACCCTTTCTCAGGTAAGCAGAGACCATGTGAAAACACTTAGAAACACTAGTAACAGGCCAACAGCTTTATATCTAATACAGTGTCTCGCTGTGTGTTATTAGGGGCTGGCGCAGCTGTGGGACCAGGCTGGTGGTGGAAAAACTGATTGTATCACCCTGCCTCAAACAAACAAACAAAAACAAAAGCCAATGCTTACAAATGCTGGTATCTTCATCCCTTCATTTCCCCCCCAACCTCCCAAGTCCTCACAGTTTTGAAATCACTACTGTTTCATTGGAGCCACCTTTCTTACTGCATTTGTTTAGTGTGTGTGTGTGTGTGTGTGCCTGTACACATGTACATACATGCACATATATGTACATGCCATAGTATATATGTATGTAGAACACAGAGGATAACTTGTCGGAGTTGGTTCTCTCCTACCATGTGGTATCTGGGAATGAAACAGGTTGTATGTAGGCTTGGCAGCAGGCTCCCTTAACCCTGAGCTATCTTGACAGCCCCTGGAAATTTCTCATGAGAGGAATAGAAGGGTGTGGGATGTGGGGTTCTTGGTGCCAGCCACCCTTCTCTGGAAGCAATGCAGTAGCATATGACAGTTCTTCCTCCTTTTTTATGGCTGAATGATATTCAAGTTTATCTACTGCTCCACGGGTGGATAGTCCATTTTCTTTTTAACTCCTGTTGAGTGATGGCTTCCTATACATAAGCTTGACATGGTGGCAGACCACAAGGCCCACAGAGTGAGCAAGACTGTTTCCATGTCACAGTCATGGAAAGGGGATTATGTAGATTTTACAAGTTACACCTACTCCCAAAGGTCTCAAACTGACAGACTGGGTGCTAAGATAGCAATTAACTGTGTCTGATTTGACATGAGAATTTTGCAGTTGTTTAGGACTTTGTGGTTTCGCTCCAGTTGTGAGCACACAGAGACCAGAAGCTGAGATCTGTGTCTTGCTATAATAACTACATAATAACTTGCTCTGATAGCTCTCCACTATAGTTTTGAGACAGGGTCTCCCACTGAACCTGGGGCTCACAGAAAGCCGGGGGATTCTCCTGTCTCTGCCTTCCCAGCATTAGGACCACAGATGTTGGAGATCTGAAGCAGAGGTTATGGAGGAACATTGCTTTACTGACCTGTGCCTCACAGCTTGCTCCGCCTGCTTTTAGACACAGTCCAGGACCACCATCAGTGGGCTGGGACCACCATCAGCCATTAAGCAGGAAAATGTCCCCACATTCTTGCCTACAGGTCATTTGATGAAGGCGTGTTCTTAATTGTGGGATCTCTCTCCCCAGATGACTCTAGCTTGTGTCAAGGTGACCAAAAATCTAAGCATCACCCATCAGCTTAGTTAGCTTTCCAGGTCTGCCAAGTTTCAAAACTGAAAATAGTACCAGAAAAACCGGTCATCCTCTTGTCCCCAGGTACCCCACCTGCCATTATGTCCCACTTCCCCCAACACCTGGCACTCCAGATCTCCAAGGAGAGCTCAGGTCTCTGTCAACCATCTAGAGGACCACACTTAATCTTTATCCATCTCTTCCCCCCCCCGCCCATATTCTCTAGGGCTAAAGGATCTGGAACCCCAACTCCAACATCTCCCGATTTCTCGGTTGGTTGAGACATACAAGGAATCTGAGGAGCTCATTGGCTAGGTATGCCCTGCTTCCTGTATTTTGTTCCCAGAGAAGCAGCTGCGATTCCCAACAGCTCTTTATTGGGCCCTGGAGAAGCAGCTTGCTGAGGTGTGCCAGCCTGTGTCCTCCCTCAATGAGTTAGATGAACTTTCACTATAGTCCTAAGTTCACATCCCAGTTGGGAAGTCAGTGGATCTAGCACAGTTTTGTGCAGTATCCTGAATATCACTGTCTTCTATAACATCAACAATGCTAGGATGTAGAAACAGTTACCTGCTAGGGTCTCTGCAGGAGACACTGGGCTGGGCCTCAGCAGTGTCCCTCTGGCCAGCTCTCCTACTTCCCTTCTACCACCAAGGCCAGAAGAACTCAAACTCATCTCCAAGGCGCTGGAGATCCCTGTAGCAGCCAGCTGTCCATGTTGTTTGTCTGGTCATAAGAGATATGACCCTTATTCCACAGGGACCCTGCACTACCTCCCATGGGAAGGAATCCACAGGGAGAGGCCAGAGGCATCTGAGCAGACAGGCTTCCTGCAGCCACCCACTTTGGCCCCCTCCTGCTTCTACAGTTGTCCTAGCTTTGTGGAGTGTGATTTCTGTAAGGGAGCCTGTCTTTGTTACAAGAGTGTCTGCCTTGGTGTTTATGACTAGAGGGGGGAATAGATGGCATCTCAACCCACCGTGTGTGTGTGTGTGTGTGTGTGTGTGTGTGTGTGTGTGTGTGTGTGTGGTTCCAGAAGAGGGCGTCAAATCCTTTGATGCTGGAGTTGCATGGGGCTGGTTGCAAGCACAGTGACTCATTCTTCTGTCTCTGCCTCCCATTCCAATCCAGGAGTGCAGCTACTAATCAGGTTTTTACATGGGTTACAGAGATCAGACTCAGGCCGTCAGGCTTGTGTGACAAGTGCTTCTATGAGTTGAGCCATCTCCCCAACCCCTCTGAAGACATTTTTAGCTTATTTCCTTATTTTTGAGGTACTGGGGATCAAACTCAAATGCTTGTATACTCTGCACATGCTCTCCTCTGAGCCACAGCCGGCATCTGAGTTACATTTATTTGCCCTGTTTCTCTGGGCTCCTCTAGGCTGACAGTGCATTGGATTCTTCTGGTCTTTGCTCTCTTCACAGTCCTGATGACTGCTTCCAGGATACTGTCTAAGTGTTCCTCATTGTGGGTTGCCTCCTGTTGACTCAAGTCAGTCTAGCGGTGGAGGATGGGTGGTGGAGGGTGGGAGGAAGATGTCCTCTTCATCCTGTAATACTAAGGGTGTTTGCTGTGTCAGAAACTCATTGGTGAGGCTGGTGAGCTCAGTTGCCTAGCTGAGCAAGGTGAATTGTTTGGCAATCTTCTGCTTGTGGGGGTCACTCTATTCCAAATACAAGATCAATCAATTGGGGTGGGAGCCCTGGCATTGCCTGTTAGCAGTTAGCACCCAGGTTCTATATGAGTCTGCCTAAGGACAGAAGAGCCTCTGTGTGGTGAAATTGGGTCACATGAGGCTGCTGTTTCTGCTTCTACAGAGTTGGGTTCAGACTCCCCTGTGTGCAGAAGAGGCTCATAGAGCCAAAGTGCCAAGCCCTGGTCACAAGGCAGGCATCCCCTCCTCCACATTCAGCTCTAAACTATGTTGGTTGAAGCTGACAACAGGCCAGATGACATGTCCAGACCCTTGTACCTGCATTGCAGTTGCCAGCCCTCAGAGAATACTGGGGTGCAAGAGTCCAGAGAGCTCCTGCTTGCTACTGCTCAGGGACCTTGCTTACAAAATGCAGAATGGGGCTGCATCAATGGTTCATTTGGTAAAATGCTTGCTATTTCAAGCACAGGGCGCTGAATTCAGTCCCAGCACAATGTAAGAAGTGGGGCACGGTGGGATGCACCTGTAATCCCAATGATGTTGAGGTGGAGGCATGATGATCTCTGGGGCTCTCTGTCTTGTCTAATCCATGAGCTCCAGGACCCAGTGAGAGACACTGTATTAAAAACAAAGGTGATAAGAGATTGAAAAAGATATCCAGTGTCAGCCTCTGGCCTTCATACATACATGCATGTATGTACATGCACAGAGAGAGAAGGAGGAAGGGAGGGAAGGAGGGAGGGAGGGAGGGAGGGAGGGAAGGAAGGAGAACCTAACTTGCAAAAAGTTCAAGATGGGATGCAAGATGCCTTAGCCTGAGCTGGCTATGGTGGTGCATGCCCTTAATCCCAGCACTTGAAGGCAGATCTCTTGATTTTGAGGTCAGCCTGTCTACATAGCTAGCTCCAGGACAGCTGGGGCTACATAGTAATACCCTTCAAACAGAGACAGGCAGATCTAGCAGGCAGATCTGAGCTCAAGGCCAGCCTAGTTTACAGAGCTAGTTCCAGATAACCTGGGCTATACAGAGAAACCCTGCCTTGAAAACATCAACAAAGATGTGATAGCCTGGAAGGAAGGTACCACATGTGGCTGCCACCCTCTATACAAAGCAGGTGGTGCTCAACCCACCTTGTCCCTTCCCTTGGTTTGCAGAGTTCCCAGCAGGAATGCTGGTGCAGGGGAGGTCTGAGATGTTGAGTCACCCTGGGACAGCCCTTTTCTCCTTTCTTGCTCTTTAGGACCAGGACTCCTCTGTAAAATGGGGAGTGATTCTAGTTTGTGTCCCCAACCTCTCAGCAGCTGCCCCTGGCTCTCAGCTGGCCCAGATACCCAGGGTTCTCTTGTTGCCAAAGGCTACTGCACCCCCTGCTGGCCCGTGCCGCCGGGTGCTCTCTAGGCACCTCAGCTCTCTGACTTCCCTGCAGGCTGTTTGGGGAAGGGCAGCTTGGTTGACCTCCACAGGAAAGCTGCAGCCAACATAGGTTCCTATTTCAGATTAAGAAAGGGTCTGAAGGGGTTTCCGTGAAGTTGCTCAAAACCCAGACCAATGATTCTATCCATAGTATGCCTAACCTTTGTGTTTTTTAAAAAAAATATGTATTCATAAAAACATGTATTCATTTTTAGCTTATATATGTGCTTGTTTGTCTACATGTATATGTCATGTATGCTTCTTGTGTCTGAAAGGATCAGATGTCAGATTCCCAGAACTGCAGTTAGAGAGAATTGTGAGCTGCCTTGTGGATGCTGGGAACATAACTTGGGTCCTCTGTGAGAACAACAAGCACTCTTAACCATTTGTCATCTCTTCCAGCCTTGCCCATTTTTGTTTGTCTGCTTGTTTTGTTTTGCTTTTGAGGCAAAGTCTCACTGTGTAGCCCCAGCTGGCCTGGAACTCAATATGTAGACTAGACTGACCTTGAACTCACAGAGATTCACTTCTTCTGCAACCTGTTAGGATTACAGGTGTGAACCATCATGCCCTGCATGCTTTTGTATGTCCTGTGTCATGCTCTCCCCAGTCGTGTGTATGCCCATGTGCAAGATACTGCAAGTGTGGAGGTCAGAGGATTTATCTGCTAAGCCATCTTGTTGAGCCACCCTTTTATTCTTTTTCTTTTTGACAGAGGTTTAAAACCGCTGAGGGGGCAGGTCCCTATCTCAAGTGCCTGACTCAGAAAACACACACACACACACCACTGTGAAACTCCCCAGTGTGAGAAGAGAAAACACCTCAATACTCACTCATGACCTGTCACCCCAGTACATCCAGGATTTCCAACTCCTATCATTGTTTGCTCTCTTCTCTGGAGGTTACTAGTGAGGATACAAAAAAAAGACTCTCAGCAACACCAAACTATTGGCGGGGGGAGAGTATTACTAATCCCAGCATGGAGGATCATGAGTTGCAGGTTCTTGGCCCCTGATGGCATCACCACAGTCTCTGTCTATGACTTCATATGACTTTCTCTCTGAGCTTTTTGTTGAGCTACCCTTCAGGTATCTGTTTCTTCTTCTTCAGAGGACTACAGACACTGCTGGGGACCTTGATCTATCATCTTCCATTTATTTCTATTTGATCATGTTGCCAATTTCCAAATAAGGTCTTATCCTGGGTTCCGGGCCTGGCTTATGTTGGAGGGACTCATGGAATCCCTACCCAAGGCCAGATCCTCTCAGGGGAGCCATCCTTGAGGATGAAGAGGGAAGGGGATTCTCTGCCAACAGGGCTGTCCTCCAGAAGGTGTTCAGTCACACCACAAGTGCCCAGCTCCATGCTAGGCACAGCCACACCTGCCCCTATCTGAAGCCAAGCACCCAAACCTGCCTGCTACCCAAAGACAGGCTTGGAGATGGCCAGGCCCACAGGTGCCATGGACTGACCCAGTCAGGGGAGAACAAGGGCTCCAGTAATCAGGTTGGTAAGGATTCGGCGAGTGACAGACAGACACAACACAAAGAGATGCAGTTGGAATCGGCTGCAAGTTTACTTCAGTGAGAGCATTAGATATATACACATGATTTAGGAACTAAGATTTGACCCCATGCCAGGTTATACATAGTCACATCTGATGAGTGGTTACATGTTGACAACTTATCTTGAAACTAAAAGAACAGAGCAGGAAGTACCCTCTGAGTACCATCTGGCCTCTAGATAGTTGTTAAGAGTCTCAGACCTGAGGTCAATTTTATTCTTAGAATTCTGCCGAGCTGACTCCTATGTAAAAATGCAGAAATTTGCAAAGCGTAATATATTTATGGCCAGTCAGGCCAATTTTATGTGCTGCTAAAAGTCTAACCTGCGTCTTAAGTTGTCTTCATACCATTCTCTACTCAGATGCCAATGGCCATGCTAAGCACAAGAAAGATAATAATCAAAAAGACACTATGCAAAACCCATAACCCAGGAAGCAAAGCATCTTTGGAAAACATCCAGAACTCTTTGGAGTCCAGAACTGGGCACTCTGCCAGAGGCCTCCAGGGAGCTTAGCCCCGAGGGGGCACGTATCTCCTGTCCAGCATCACGACATAAGTCATGTCACACAGACGACTCTGGAGTTGATGTGGCACACAGGGCTCCAGGTCCCAATTCCAGGCTTCCTCTGTCAACTTCTGTGGTTGACAGAGGAATGAACAAAGACTCAAAGAGCGACACAGACTTCTAAAGTCACATAGGTGACTTAGGACAAGAGCTAGACCTGCACCTGGAACTCCTGAGCCCTTCAGCCAGTATCTCATAGCCCTAGAGCATTGGGAGGGGATGGCCTATCCAACCCTCCATCTGTGGCACATTGTACGCTTACACATGCACACACACACACACACACACACACTCAGATGCACACTGAACACGATCTCACTTCACCAACTTCCCTACCACTTAAGCCCACCACTTAGGGTCTGGAGGAAGCGGAGGCAGCTGCTCACCCGCTGTGTTAATTTCCTGAAGCTCTGCCAATAATCGAGCACAAGCTCAGGGGCTTGCACCATTCACAAATCCTTTTAAAGCCCTCGAGAAGTAGAAGTGCGCAGTGGTTTTCTTGTGGCTGAAAGCCTTTGGGAGGGAGGCTCTTCCAGCTTCCTGAGGCTGCTGCCCCCCTTGGTTTATGGCTCTTTGATTATGGTCTCTTCTGTAGCTCCTGCCACTGGCACCCACCCTCCCTATGCTTGCCTTTTAGGAGTGTCTCTGACTGCAGTGGACTCACCTGGCTCCTTTGTCAGCCCTCAAAGTCCTTTTTGACAAATAGTGAACAGTGGCAGGATTGGGGACATAGAAGTTCTCAGGGGCCATTCATCATGTCTCATTTTATGGGGGGATTGTTTGTTTAAATTTTAAAATAATTTGCTTGTTGTTTTGTATAAAATGAACACATTAGTGATTAACTCTGAGTCACCAATAATGCAACAGTATTGCATTAAGGAAAGAAATCAGGGCCCTTCTCCTTGGTGTCATTTAACCAAGAGTGAGCCCAGAATCAAACTCTCTACTTCCTTCTCCCTGTGTTTCTGTCCTTTTGTCAGCCCATTGTATGAGTCTGAATCTGAGCCTGCCTGAAGGCTCTCTTGTAAGTGTGACCCTGTATGTCCACGTCTGTCTGTCTGAAAGTGTCTGTCTCTAACAAAGGGCTTTGCCGCAGTTGTTTTACTGCACAGCACAAGGAAGGAATGGCATACCTTACAGAAATCTTTAACAATTTTACAAAGGATGATATCACTGACTGCAACTGACCCAGATAGCAAACAGAACTACAAACGTTATTTATTAAGTAATATCCAAATATTGTGTTCAACATTTATGGTGGGTATTTATTTTATACTGTTACTTTTGACCTCTACTTTTGCTGTTTTCAGCACATGATTATCAGGACACAAATGCATTCTCTGGGTCCAGGCATGGAAGAATGCATAATTTAAGTAGCTTTGGGTCATAAAGGTTAGTTACATGGGAAATCTAAGGTAAGTAATATTGTTTGTTACATTGTTGTTCTCTTGAAGGCATTAAGCCTGTGAGCTAAGTATACCTCAAGGTGCATAAACAACTCTAGCTGTGAAGTCCAGTAGAAGTTCCAGTCTCTTAGAATGTGCTTCACCACAATTTTGTTGTTGTTTTGTTTGATTTGTTTTAAAGACAGATTCTCACTATGCAGCTCTGGCTGTCCTAGAACTCACTATGCAGACTAGGCTGACTTCAAACTGAAACTAGATATCCACTGCCTCTGCCTCCTAAGTGCTGGGATTAAAGGCGTGTGCCACCATCCCTGCTCAGCATCACCACAAAGTGTATGTGTATGAGAGTTTTGCCTGTATGTATGTTTGTGCTACTTGCAGTACCCGAGGAGGCCAGAAGAAGGTGTCCAATCCTCTGGAACTGAAATTGTAATTGTTAGTTTCCAGGTAGGGACTAGAACCTGAACCCAGATCTTCTGCAAGTCCTTAAAGCAGCTGAGCCACCTCTCCAGTCCCTTATTCATGTTTCACAGTTCTGGGGATGACATCATGGCCTTGTGCATTCTAGGCAAGTGCTCTGCCCTCAGAGAGCATCATTAGCCTCCCACTCATCTATCACACTCTCTCTCAGTCTCTCCCAGGAACTCCTGTGCACATCTATGCACCAGGTCCTGTTGACCACTGTTGCTCCAAATGAAAAGGGGAAACTGTCACCCTTACAGAAAAGGACACAGAAGCTGCAAGAGAAGTGACTTGGACAAAGCCACATGACAAAGAAAAGAAAATCAAGCCAATTTCCCAACTCAGGAGAGTGTGGCCTCCCCATGGCTCCACATGGCCCTGCCAACCTGTGGCCTTCTTGACAGTATCAAAATTAAGGGTTCAGTGTGTGTCAGGTCCTTAAATACCCATGGTCTGAGGCACATACCAGCCTGTTCTTAGCAAGAATTCTCCAAGAAAGCAGAAGCAATGGTGTTTATTATGGACACATGGCCACAGAGGCCATGAAGTCCTGCATTCCTCCAGCCACAGGAAGATTACAGTAAGTGATCTCATCTAGTTAATGAGGTGCTAGGGACTGAACCCAGGGCTTTGTTAGGCAAGCACTCTGCCCACTAAGCCACACCCCCCAGCCCCTGACTTCGGAGGACCTGTCAAACACTTCCCCAATCTCTGATAGCTTGATCTTTTTGTTTTGTTTTGTTTAGTTTTTCAGATTTTGTTTTGTTTTGGTTTTTCAAGACAGGATTTCTCTGTGTAACAGCCCTGGCTGTCCTGGAACTAGCTCTGTAGACCAGGCTACCATGGAACTCAGAGATTTGCCTACTACTGCCTCCTGAGTACTGGGACTAAAGGCATGTGCCACTACCTCTGTCTCCTTTCAGCTCTCTTGATGGCTTTTTGAAGTATCCTTTGCTTAATAAATCTTATTTGCAAAAATAAATAAAATAAACAAGCAAATTCAAGCTTGCAAGGCAAGCATTTATTGACTGAGCTATTATCCCAGCCTCTATCTTTGTCTGTTTAAGACAGCATCTCATGAGCCCAGGCTGGTCTGAAGCTCACTGTGTAACCCACGCTGCCACTGAATTCATGACAAACAATGATGGCTGGGTCTGTCTGGGCCTCTTTGCTTGAGGGAACTACTGTCAGTGGCCAGCTGAATAGGCCAGTGACATGAAGGGTCTGGGGACAGGCTCGTGAGTGGTATTCAAGGATTGCTTTTCTCTTTGTTTTTGTCTCAAGCGCCAAGTTGTCAGGAGACCCCAGCCCCTTCAGCTACCTTATCAACATGTTTTTCACACATCCAACCCTCTGAGCACATTTCATCCTCCTAACATCCCCAAGTGACAGGTGATCCCATAACTTCCAACAAACAGAAGTTTAGGAGGAGAAAAGTGCAGAATAAGGATCTGAATCTCAGCAGGATGGGTTCCTCCATGCTAATGTGTTTTGTGGGAACTCCTAAGCCTAGCTTGCATGGACAGACAGAGGTCTGTCTAGAAGAAGTCTTCATTTGGAGCAAGTCCCTGTCACTTGTTTAACCAACTTCTCCAGCCACCCTTGCCTTCAAACAGCTCTGCACTGGGGGATGGCCAGCATGGCTGTCCAGCTCAGAGCCCTGATGCTGTCATACAAACTTCCTTAGCAATGGTTCTCGACCTTCCTAATGTGGTCTTTTATACAGTTCCTCATGTGTGGCAACCATAGAACTATTTTCATTGCTACTTCATAACTGTAATTTTGTTACTGTTGTGAATCTTAATGTAAATATCTGTGTTTTCCTATGGTCTTGGGTGAACCCAGTGAAAGTGTCATCCAACTCCCAAAGGGGTCATGACCCACAGGTTGAAAACCACCTCACCATAAAGTCAGGTCACACAGGGAGCTGACACTAAGGGACTTTAAGCAGCTTGTTCAGGGTCATATTGCACAGCTGGAATTTAGACCCAACCCAGTGTCTCTCAGGTCCCACCCAGACATGGGCTGCCTTCCCAGCCACTCTCAACCCAGCTAAGGCTCAGCAAAGGAAGATAATGGCTTCTTGATTCCTTCCTGCAGATGTAAGCCATGCCTATTACAGACAGCACAGTGCCAGCCCACTCCTATCCACTTCTCCAGAGTCATTTTGGGGTACCTTGTCTTCCCGATGAGCTGTAACTTGATTATATCTTGGCCTTAGTTCTTACTCTCTTCACCACATATAAAGGCCAGATCAGTAACTAGTGCAGATTAGAAAGAGACAGCCCATACTCCTGCCTCAGACAGCAGCACTTTTACCCAGTGTTTGCCAGCTGGAACCATGAAGAAACCCTTACTGCTCCCATTTCTTGCCCGAACCTCTTTCACATGCTCACAGTGGCAGGGAGTGCTGGTTGGCCCTGGGTACCCACACTCCCCTTCTTCCAGTACAGCAGAGCTTCTGAAATCTAGCTGAGCGTGCACCCAGATGAACGCTACATGCCCCAGCTTCCTGTTGTCCTTTTGCCTCGTTTCTTCCCTCCTTTTCTCCTGCCCCGGCAGCAGGAGTGCAGCTTCAGTCCTTAAGAACCAGGAAAAGGTGTAATTATGGAACAAGGTAGAGCGAGCCCGAGCCCCTCCTGGCACACTGCCAAACCAAACCAGAACCTTTGTTCACCAAGATTGTATGCCACAGGGGAAATCAGGCCAGTGGGATGGCTCCGTGGGTAAAAGCACTTGCCACCAAATGTCAAAGCTGATGGTCTGGGTTCAATTTTGATTTCCAGAAGTTATCCCTTGAGTACTACATGCATGAGTGTTCATGTGTTCACGTCACACACACACACACACACACACACACACACACACACACTAAACATAAAGAGAAAGGGGAAGCACGTCTGGGAGGAGCTCAGTGATATCTCTTTCTGGCATGATTAAAGCCCTATTTTCCATCCTCAGAATGAAAAACAGCAACAAAAACCAATAAGGTAAAAGCAGTCCTCTTTGTTTAAGCCAGCTATTTGGGGTCTCTAAAGTAACCGTAGATAATTGATCATAAACAGCAACCAGACAATAGTAACCAGTTCAAGGATCACCACATTCTATGTATTTTCCTCCTAATGATCATGCTACTTAAGCACTTTCTAAATTATTGCTCTTATTGTTTTTGTTAATTTGTTTTGAGATAGACAATAAAATTGTTTTATGATTTTTATTTTATAAATGCAAACTTTTTACAAAATAAAGTCAAAGATTTTTAGAAAGGCAATCTCTAAAATTAAAAATCAGTTAACAAAACCTGACTCCAAGTCATTGTGTCATAACAACACAAAGCATTATTAAAGTGACTATAAAAGAGTTTTTGTGTGTGTGTGTGTGTGTGTGTGTGTGTGTTTTAATTGTTTTATTTTGAGAGAGGGTCTCACCTAAGGATGACTTGGACTCACTGTGTAGCCAAGGCTGCCTCTGAACTCCAATCCTCCTACCTCTGCCTCCCAAGCTGGGATTACAGATATGTGCCAGCACACCTTGCTTAAAACAGTATTTTAAATTATTTAATTAAATTAGTTTATATTTTAACTGATTAATTAATCTTTTTAATAAATAAAAATAAGTAATAGCAATTAACTTATCATATGTATATGTGGTTTTGCTGTGTCTATATGTACACACTGTGTGCATGCCTGGTAACTTACATGGATCAGAAGAAAGTGTCAGAGTTCCTGAAAGTGTAGTTCCTATGAGCCAACATGTAGTTACTGGGAACCAAACCAGGGTCGTCTGTAAGAGAAACAAGTGCTCTTAACTGCTAAGCCAACTCTCAAACCCCAAGATTAATTTACTCTTATTTATGTGTATGGGTGTGTTTGTCTTCTTGTGTGCATGAGAACCACGTGTGCCTGGTGTTCACAGAGGCAAAGGAGGAGGAGTCAGATCCCCTGGGACTGGGGTTACAGATAGTTGTGACTGCCACGTGGGCACTAGGAACCAAACCCGGGTCCTCTGGAAGACCAGCCAGTGTTCTTAGTTGCTGAATCATCTCCAGCTCCTAAAACAGAATTTTGCTTGTACATCCCTGGTATACTCAACCCTAGGGGCCATGACTGTCCAAGAAAGAGAACCAAAGCAAAATTCCAAACTTCACTTAGATGTCTTGATAGTAAAGATGATCCTGGGATGCTCTGTTCACATTAGTAGCTTTTCTTTTCTTTTTCTTCAAGATAGGGTTCCTCTGTGTAGCCCTGGCTCTGTAGATCAGGCTAGCTTTGAATTCACAGAGATCTGCCTGCCTCTGCCTCCTGAGTGCTGGGATTAAAGGCATGTGCCACCACTGCCCAGCTTTGTAACACGGAATAAAGAGGATGAGAAGCAATAACCATAGCACTCAGGACAATGAAGGGGGGTGTCAGAGATAATGGGTTTGAAGCCAGCCAGGGTTACATAGCAAGATCCTATTTAAAACAAACCAACAAACAAAAACAAAGACAAAATAAAAACAGTCAAACAAGAAAAAAAAATGCCTTAAAGAGTAAGTTTTTCCAGCCTCAGGCTGGCAGTGAGAAGGCAGAGCAGATGGAGGAGATCATAGAGCACAGAAGCTTCAATCTAAGAACAGGAATGGAGCAAAGCAACGGGAACATGTAAAGACCGCCACTCAAGTGAAATCCGCTCAATCCACATCAGGAAACACAACGTGAAGCTGAAAACAGAACTGCAAGAACTAAATGCTGATGCACAGAAGTGGGTAAAGATGCAGATCCCAAATCTGTGGTGTGTGCATTCTTCAAACAAGGATGGTGAACTAAAGGAGGTAAATGTGAGTCCTCTCATGGCCTCACTTTGGAGAGAAGATGTGAACAACAGTGTTTTCACTGGTGTAAGACAAGAAGAACTGGAAATGTATACTACCCCTAACTAGGACAAGAAAAGTTGTAAAGAGAAACTGGTGAGATAGAAAATAAGAAAAGCAAAAACTCACAGAGTATGCAGACATTTCCTTCAGGCTATTAAAAATAACAAGTATGGCTGGTTTGGGTGACCTGGAGGTGGGGACAGTCACAATCATCACCATTCACCTCCTTGTGGATTTGTGCCGAAAGAAGACAAAAAGAAAAGAAAAAGAAGAAGGAATTTCACTTGAAGAGCTAATGAAAGAGCAATCTGCTCTCCCTCCACTGCTCCTCTGAAGAGGCAGGCAGGTCTTTGCCTCTCTCTTTTTCTCCTTCTCTCTTTATCTTTTCTCTCTTATCTCTCTCTTCTCTCTCCCTTCCCTTTCCCCTCTCCCTTCCCTTTCCCCAATAAAACTTTCCATGTTAAAAAGAGAGAGAGAGAAAGAGCAGTCTGCTGTATGTCCAAATGTTATCACAATCACTGGAGAATCTTTTATCAAATGGAAGAAAAGGGGGAAACAACAGGAAAAGATTGATACACTTGAACAAGATATGAGAGACAGAAAGCTGACTTCAAAGCAGGTAAAGCAGTGGTGACCAATGGTCATGAGGTATTTGAACTTGGTCAATGAGGAGGAAGCAGACGGTACCCACTACAGTCAGGGGGCAGGTGGTGAGGGTGATGAGTCTATGAATGTAAATGACACAGATTTAGGCCTGCACATCCCAAGAGATGTAGAAGAGACTGGTATTTCTTCAAAGATTCAGCACACAGGCTTCAGGTAAAGATGAGAACAGATGAAGTGGAGCATCTGGAGGTCGGGCTGAGAATGGTGAAAGAAGTGATTTGGACAGAGACAACTGAGGTGGGAGACAAGGAAAATGCAGAAAACAAGCAACAACAAAAACCAGGAATGGCACTGTTGCATTGATGAAAGTCTGTTCACTGGGGAAGACCAGAATGAACTAGAAGAATTAAACACACCAAACATGTCAAGGAGGAGAATTCGGTCAACGAAGCATGATCAACATGGACTGAGACTGACTGCATTAGTTGTTCTCACCCCTAGGATCAACAGGATGTTTGCTTCCCACTGAGGTTCTGGAGGGCTACTGCCCCTACTACGTCCTCTTCTGACCTTGACAACATCTCACAGTACATTCAGAGTAGTTGATAAACTGAAAATGGTCGTAAGCAGATGGTTGTAACTGTCCACTACCACAGGGTGTGTAACTGCTTCTCAGCTTTCACTGGGCATGGGTTATTTCCAGGAAGAACAAATTCATACTTAAAAACTTCCCATTTGATGCACTTTTTAGTAAGTGGCTTCCTTTCCTTTGTATTTATATGTTTTAAAGACTGCTTGATAAAGGAAACTGCATATGCAGGTTCAGTGTACTCAGCACATCTGGACAATTAGATGAACACAGAGAATGGGACGTGTCCAACCTGGTGGGTCAGCTGCAACGCTCTAGGTTAAAGCTGTTTAAAGTTCTGCCTTTTATTGCCAATAATGTTGTAAATAAAGACCTTTTCTTTATTTCTTTTTTTAAGTTTTTCTATGAAAAGTTTAACATTCCTTGCTTGTACTTCAATTAGATATTGTTTATACTGGTTGTAGGTGTCACAGAAGGCAAAAGTTTAATGGATTTTCTTAGTACATATTACATAACCATGGAGTACTGACAGTGTTAACAATTGTTAATTCATTTCCAAAAACACTAAGCACTATCGCTTTAAGTCCTGAACTGTTTGATCATCAACCTAATTAAATGCTACCTACAATTGAACAAACAAAAAAATTCTAGTTTCGAATCCACTTGCAATGAATGACAACACAGTGTCACTGAGCATTTTGGTGCTAATGATATGGTCCCTCAACTCCCTTGGGAAAAATGGCTGGTTCTGGATGGAAAAATGTGTAAGACATGCCTGTCATGTGTCATCATGCAGAGACCAAGGACATGGATGCCCAAAGAGGTTGTGTGAGCAGAGGAGACCCAGAGCAAGGAAGGAGCTCTAGACTGCTTGTGCAGGGCTCATAGGAGATATCATTCTGTAAATATATTTCTCTTATTGGTTAATAAATAAAGCACTGTTGGCCAATAGCAAAGCAAGATAGGTGGGACAAGGAGACAAGGAGAATTCAGGGGGAGGTAGGAGAGGGATTCAACATGTAGGACCAAGAGAGCAGAACTCCGGGCCCTCTCTCTGGTAAGATGAGACCATGTGGAAATACTTAAATTAATAGAAATGGGTTAATATTTAAGACAGAGCTAGCTGATAAGAAACTAGTAACTGGCCAACAGCATTATATCTAATACAGTGTCTCTGTGTATTATTTGGGGCTGGCGTGGCTATGAGAACAGGCGGACAGAAAAACTGCTCAGTACTGTCCTGAGCACTTCAAAGCCTGAACTCAGACTAGGAAAAGGGCTGCAGCTCCACCACGGGTCTGTGAAGAGTATGTTGTCTATACTGCTTTTATGGATGAGAAACCTGAATCACTGGGTGACAACTAAGAAAATTGCCCAGAGTCCTGCAGCTGGTGGGTGGTGGCTGAGATGGGGTTCAAATCCAGAAAGTGTGCCTCTGGGGTCTTGTAAGATGTCCTCACTAATGCAGGGTCTTCAGCAGTTAAGGGAGAAATGGAAAATCCAGGAAGCCCCCCAAGAGTGGCACCAGCAGTAAAAGTTGCTTCAGAACCACAGCATTCACCCAGGTCAGCTGTGTCTGCACCGGGGCATCAGAGGCCAGGACTAGTGGGAGCCCAGGAACTCAGGAGCTGCCTGGGTGCTTATCTTGGGCAGCTGCTGACAGAGCCCTCACTAACCCAGATTTCCTACCAGTCACACCTCAAGGCTCTGTTCTTCAAGACCATCCCTCAAGGAGCCATTGGAAGGACTCAGAGGTAGCCACCAAGCCTGACAATCCATTGGATCCCACATGGTGGGAAAAAAGAACCAACTCCTGAAATGTCCTCTGATTTCCACATATATACACCGTGACACTCACAATCCCCTACCCCACTCACCCAGATAAATAAATTAAAAAAAAAATAATGACCATTCCTCAATAGTGGTGATTGTCATTTAGTCCCTGGAAACAGCCAGAGAAGATTGTGTACCACTTCCCAAATAGGAACACTGAAGCTGAACAAAACACTAAACTGCTGGAGCTCATGTCTTTAACCCTGGCATCTGTGCCCTTGGGGCATTTCATCTCTTTCTGCCAGATGGATCACCCTTCTAGGGAGGATAGGAGTGCTAGGGGTCTACAAGAAGAGTGAGTCACCCTCATTTTGTATTTGTCACCCCCCTCACAACAGCTGGAAAGAACAGTGGCAGGATGAGCTACAAATGAGAGGAGAAGGGTGTAGGCTCTCTAGATTACCCTGGGGCCTCTTGTCCACTGCCTCACCCCACTAGAGCCTCTGACCTTGTCTACCTCCAGGACATTTCAATCCTGGAGTGCTGGGCCACTGTGGGTGAGCAGATTGCCCCATCCCTATTTCCTCCCTCATGTCCCTCAGTCCACTTTCTACAAGGAATGCAGGCAGAGCCCAGACATGCTTTGAACACACAGGGCTTTTGACAAAATGGAGAAATGACCAACTTAGCTGCTAGAAAGAATTTATGCAAGTCTCTTTTCTGTCCAGGTGTAGCTTTCTTGCTGATTTTGAAAATGCAATGCCTGTCCCACATTCAAGCTGGGGAAACCTTGCTGACTTCAGCTGGAGCCCATTTAGGGGCAGTGAATCAGTGATTCTGAAAGAAATTCTGCAGGGAACAAAGGCAAGAAACTAGAGGTGAGACTCATACCAGACTAAAAGGAATGTGAGAAACATAGCAACTAAACACTTTTGTCTCTGTACTTGAACCAACCAACCAACCAACCAACAAAACATACTTAGTAAACCAGATATGTAGTACATGCCATTAACTGCACCATTCAGGAGGCTGAGGCACGAGGATTGTGAGTTCTGGCCACATCCATAATTCTAGGCCAGCCTGAGCTACATAGTGACAACTTGTGCCAAAAACAAAAGATTTGCTTCATATGACCACAGTGAATAGACAATGTCTAGGACTTGGGCCAGTCCTGGTAGTGGCTTTACTGGTGGCAGTGAAGAAGATGCTGGGGCTGGTGAGAGGTCACACTGGTAAAGATGCCTGCCACACCCAGTTTGATCCCTGGGGCCCACATGGTAGAAGAAAAGAACTGATTCCTGAAAGCTGTCCTCCAACTTCCTCAGGAAGTCATGGTACTTGTACCCCTTCCCATGCTATACAAGCTCCCTATGCCTTATGTTAAACACCCCATGCTATATGTCCTCCTCATGCTATACACCCTCCCTAAGCAAGCACTCCCATGTTATATACCCTCCCTATGCTATATACCCCATGTTATACATCCTTCCCATGCTATACATCATGCTAACACCCCTCCCCAAGTAAGCAGCCCCATATTACATACTCTTCTCCAGTAAGCACCCTGGCCCCACATTACACATTTAGAACAAGGCCCAGCATGACCCAGACATTCAGGAACTTCAGTTCTGATTACTGTGATTGAGGTCATTATTTTTGAAGCAGGGAGGCTGTATGGTTTTACTTTCTGTTTTGAGGGAAAGGTGTAGGGTCTGGGGTATTCCTTTAGTGTTTGCTTGTTTTGCTACAAGGCCCTGCAAATTACTTTATTTACTTATTTATTTTGTTTTTTCCAGACAGGGTTTCTCTATATAACAGTCTTGGCTGTCCTGGAACTTGCTTTGTAGACCAGGCTGGCCTCAAACTCCCAGAGATCCACCTGACTCTGCCTCTTGAGTGCTAAGATTAAAGGCATGGCCCACTATACTTGAACTCTGGATAAGTTCCCTGCATTAACCTCCTGAGTGCCACCACACCTGTGTGTTTATTGTTGTTTGCTTGTGATAAATGTCTTACTATGTAGCTGTAGTAGTTAGCAGTAGTGGACTTGACACAGTCTAGAACCACCTGAGAGGAAAGCCTAAAGAACAGCCTGGATCAGATTGTCCTGAAGGCCTGTCTAGGAGGGACTGTCTTGATTGCTGATTGCTGTAAGAGGCCCCACCAACTGTGGGTGGCCCCATCCTTGGGCAGGTGGCCCTGGGTTGTGTAAGGAAAGGAGGTTGAGCCTGAGCCAAAGAGCACCATTTCTTAGTGGAGTCTTCTTCAAGTTCCTGAACCGACTCCTTCAATGATGGATTGTAACCCATTGATGTATTATAAACTCTTTCCTCCTTACAGCTGCTTTTATCAGTATTTATCACAGCAACAAAAAGAAAACTAGAACAGTATCCTAAGTTCACATGAAATTAACAAGCTCTGAGTCAGTGTTCCAAGTGCTGGAAGTATGGCTGTCTCACTACACTCTATTCAGGGTGTTCAATAGGCCTAGTTAGATATGATTGACTTCCCAGAGGATTCACCCATTTGAAGTGTACAGTTTGATGAATGTTTTAGCACAGCTGGTGACTATGACTACACCAAAGTCTGGACCCGTTATTCACACTCAGGACAAGGTTAGAAGGGCCTGATCCTGTTTCCCTTAATAAAAAAAAAAAGTCTGCCAATGGGGGCTGCTGCCTTTCCACTGCTCCACAAAAGGTGGGGTGACAAGCAGCCCTGAGGTGTCACTGGCACCGTAAGGCCCCAGCTGCCCCAGCTTCCAGACACTGCATCATGGGAAGTATGCCTTTAGACAGTGGCACCCACAGGGCTCATTGTGGCTCTCTCAGCTCAACCTGTCAGTTGAATGCCCTCCTTCCACTCCCCCAGAGGGAGGGAATATTGGGTGTGTATATATGGCTGTTGTGACGAGGCCTGGGGAGAAAAGAATAGTTCTAGGGTATCAGGCTCAGCTTCAAGGAGCTGAACTGGAGCAGGCAGGAAAGGGACTAATGACCCCCTCGCGTCCCTCCCACTTTGTGAGGCATAACAAGGCTTGGCAAACTCTGGGAATGCAACTATGCTGGGCCCACCCTGCCTCCCAAGCCCTGCAGTTTCAATTGGCTTGCTCTGGCCCCAATCCCCTGATCTGTATGATATACTGGTAGAGGCTAGCTGCAATAGATGGGCTGTGTGGGTCTGATGACTGAGGTCACCTTCAGTATCTAGTGGGTACACAGCAGGTAGGAATCTCACTCATGAACCTTTTGAAATGCAAGCCCCCTGGGCCATCACCCATAGGGAAATGGAACCTCAAACTGAGAGGAAAGGAAAGGAAAGGAAAGGAAAGGAAAGGAAAGGAAAGGAAAGGAAAAAGGAAAGGAAAACCCTTGAGAGGGGAAAGGATGAAGCAGGGTGGCATGGGTGAGAGGCTTCCTAGCTGTATGGAGAAGAAAGACTTTGGTAGTGGAGGGAAAGAAAAGAACACAGTTCTCAAGCTGGAAACCCAGACTCCTCTTGGGCCACATTCTCTAGGAGCTTTTTCACTCACGGGCCTAGCCTGCTATGATTCCCTTGCTCCAACTCTTTCTCCCATACCCTTAGATTCCTCCAAACTTTTGCACTGGTGGTTCCTTCACTTGGGGGGTTTGAAGACTCCCTTCTTGGAATTTATTAGTCCTGAGCTGTGTGCCTAGAAGGTGCCCTGATCTAATTCAGTCTCCCTGCCACTTCATAATCACTTTATTCCTGAGATTCAGTTGGAACCTTGCTGTGTCTGGGCTTGGCTTATTGGGAGGAGGTCTCACGAGGGCTCTGGGGGTCTGGACAGATGTTCCTCAGGCACTGCAAAGAACAGGGAAGGTCACTGTCCAGAAGGGAGCTTGACACTTGCTGTAATGTATTCTTGTGTTCATACTCTGTTGTCCCCAGCTCCTGGATTCAGCTGCTTACGGGTGACCTGGTTCCTGACTGACACTTCCCAAAGCAGGACACAGGATGGGTGAGGTTTCCTGATGACTGGAGACTAGAGGTGAAGGTGCACAGCAGAAATGGTTGAGCCAAGAGAGAAGAGAGCCAAGGCCTACAGAAGCTGAGAGCGTGTGTCCTGTCCTGTCCACTAACACATATTCTCCCTGGGCTTGTGCACTCATCCACTGCTCAGAATCCTGCCTGCCCCAGTGCCTTTTGGAAGAACTCCCCATGTCCAATAGTCCAGTCACATCACAGGGAGGGGACTATGCCTTCATGGGTGTGATCAGGCCAGATTGCTACACATCAAGTCCACACATGTTGGAGGCAGTACATCCTCTCTCAGCCTTCTGAGAGTGAGGCTTAGTGGGGTCTTGCTTGTTCTTTCATTTCCCTAGTCCTGTTTGGCTGCTGACCTGTATCCATTCATTTGCACATGATAAACACTTACAGAGCTTCTACTGTCCCTGATCACCCAGACGGAACTCACAGGCTCCTGTTCCTCAGAGGTTCCAGCATCTTGCGGGGACCATCGGTAAGGTAAGACTTGGCAGGGCACATCAAAGTGTGGTGTAAGGGCAGGGGTGTGGACATGCTTCCCAGAGCAGAGCCTTGAATGGAAGGGTGGAGAGAATAGTATCCCAGACACAGCTCATGTAAGGATAGGAAAATTGAAGAAGACAGAAATTAGAGGAGATATGGCTGCAGTGGAGGGATGGGGGGCAGGGGACATCAGCGCCGATGGTGGTGCTGAGGCTGAGCTCTGTGACTCCTGTAGTTTGAGGAAGAGCTGGAGGCCTAGGGCTGAAACCTGCTCCCACTATTCAATCTTCTCCCCTAAAAGGCAGAGCAGCAGTAAAGACAGGCTTGGAGGAAGCAGCACAGGCATCCCTGGTTTCTTTATTTCCATGTGTGATGTATTAATATGGTCATGTGTGTGCACATGCATGTGGAGGCCTGAGGTCAACAGGGCTGTCTTCCACTATCCCTCTCCACCTTGTTTTTTAAAACAGGGTCTCTCCCTGAAGCTGAATCTCAACCTGTTCACCAAAACTAGCTGGCCAATAAGCCCCAGGGAATCCTGTCTCTGCCACCGCATCTGGGTTTTTATACAAATGACAAGTACTTCCTGACTACACCCTTATCCCTCGGCACCCTGCTGTTCCTGTTATAGGCACCACTAGGGCGGGACTCTAAGCAATTACCCAGTCTGCCAGTGTCCCACACCCACACTATACATGGAGAAACTAGGCTCAGAAAAACTGTGCTCCACCAGTATCTTGCAGGGGCCTCCCCAGCTGGGCAGTCTGGCCTCAGACACAGGCTGCTCTATAGGATTCCCAGGACCTCTAAGGGCATAAGAGGCAGCAGCAGATGTGGGACCTGACCTAGCACTTCACATGTGCTCTAGTGATCTCCCCTGGGCAGATGAAGCAGGCATTTCTGTGACCCCATCCAGCTACTGCACAGTCCTAGCTGTCCATCATCCAGGCTGCCAGGAACCCAGCAGCAGCAGAACACTGAACCCCACACATAGGAGGAAGCATCTGCCTGGAATGTGGAGGGTTCTGGGGCTCAGGGCTGGGGTACACTGTCACAGAAATGTACCACATCACGCTTCACAGGCACCTAGGCCAGCAGGAAGGCTCCACCTTCATTTCAGACACGACTTTACTTCTGGAAGCTTCTTTCTGCCTGAGATCAGATACTGCCAGATCCCCAAACCAGTACCCTGTCCACACCCTTGTCCTGCACTGAGACCTGCTGCCTCACCCTTCAGTGTCTGATTGAGGAAGCTCTTAGCTCTGCCCAGTTTGGCTCTTTTCCCCAGTAATTTTCCTTAATTATTTAATTTCCTGGTATTTTATGATCTCACATATCTCCTATACTTATATAAATTAAATATTTATAACAAGAAATATTCTTAGCTCTAGCATATATGTTGTTATATATTAAATACATTATGTTAATATATTCTACTACATATTAATATGATACATTATAATAGTATATATTAGCCTTTTTATGACAAGGAGCTCTCTCAAACCCAACCATTTGCTAGTACCACAATCCTGAGCTTGCCATTTCTCTGCAGTTAGTAGTTGTGGTGGTTTGAAAGAAAATGGCTCCCATAGAAGGTGTGGCCTTGTTGGAAGAAGTGTGTCACTGTGGGGGTGGGCTTTGAGGTCTCCTTTGCTCAAGCTACTTTCAGTATGATACATAGTTCTCTTCCTGTTGTCTGTGGATCCTGATGCAGAACTCTGAGCTACCTCTCCAGCACTATGTCTGCTGGCATGCTGCCATGCTTCCCACCATGATGATAATAAACTAAACCTCTGAAACTATAAGCCAGACCCAATTAAAGGTTTTCCTTTATAAGGGTTGAAGATGGAGATTTCTGTCCCACTTGGTCCCACAGCTGTTTAGCCCCTAATAAACACATGGATACTATATTAATTATTAAACTGTTTGGCCGATGGCTTAGGTTTTCTTATTGGCTAGCTCTCTCTTTATTATTAACCCATTTCTACTAATCTATGTATTCTATTAATCTATGAGGCTGTGGCTTACCTATAATCTCCTTCAGCAGCATGTTGTCTCTTGGAGGCCTTCCCTCCCCCACCCCACCCCCCTGGATTCTCCTGGTCTGGTAGCCCCGCCTATCCTTCCTACCTGGCTACTGGACAATCAGTGTTTTATTCGTCAACCAATAAGACAAATATATATAAAGAAGAACATCCAGCATCAGATAGTTGTTGTGGTCATGCTGTCTCTTCACAGTTTTCAGACCTACTTGTTCACAAATGCCATCCATGTATCTCAGTTCCTTTTTTGGGAAGAGCACAGAGCCATAGTGAGAGTTGAACATGGGTGCCAAACACCAACTTCTATCATTCTACCTCAGTGTGGTGTGTCTTTATCTGTTTTCAAATGACCCATTAAGCTCTGAAATCCGGAGATTGAAGTGGTGGTTTAGAGCCATTTTCAAAAAATCTGAATCTGGTTCCCAGTGTCCAGGTTGGGCACACAATCACCTTTAACTGCAATGCCAGGGGATCTGATGCCTTCTTCTGGCCTCCTTGGGCACCTGCACACACATGGTGGTGCCCAAACAAGTACACCCATACCAATAAAGAAAAAATGCTTTGTAAAATGCAAAATCTAGGGCCATCAAAATGTCCAGAGAGCTTCAGAAGGGAATTTGCTGTCAAAGATAGTAACATGGCTTCTATCCCAGAGACCCACATGATAGGAAGAAATATCCAACTCCTGGAAGTTGCCCTCTGCCTTCCATACAAGGACAGTGGCATATGCTTGCCTCCTTAACATGCAAATAAATAATAAATATAAAAAATATTTTTCAAAGAGGAATAAGGGAGTAGGCCTGTCCAGCACTGGGGTTCAGACTAGCACCACATTCAAACTCAACTAAGCCATCTGCCCAGCCTCCTAAATAATTGTCTGTGATGGTAGGACTAGACCCCAGGACTTTCTCCATGCTAAATATCCACTCTACCACTGAGCTACATCCTGATATTCTCAATGAAACTTTACATTCTTTTTCATACTTTGTTTTCCAGGTCTGCCAAAACAAAATACCACAGACTGACTAGCCTAATTGATAGAAAATTATTTTCTCTGGCTTTCAGGGCTGGAAGTCCAAAGCTGAGGTGTAGACAAAATTTCAGCTTCAGAGACAGACTCTGCCTCTAAAAAGAATGTGGAAAGCAATGGAAAACACTGGTTCTCAAGCTCTGGCCTTCACATGTGTGTGTATGTGTGTGTGTGTGTGTGTGTGTGTGTGTGTGTGTGCTCAATAAATACATGCGCTAAGGGCTGAGGATAGAGTTTAGCACTAGGGCACTTCCCTATCCTTGCAGGACATGGGGCCCCAGCTCTAGCACTGAAAGACATAGAGATGAAGAGGGAGGAAGGGGAAGATGGAAGGGGTGAAGGAGCCAGTGAGCCGGGCCTGGAGGGGGGATACCTATAGTCTCAGCACTTAAGAGGCTGAAACAGGAGGATCAAGAACTTGAGAGGGACTCCTGTCTCCAAAATAAATTGGTTCATTAGCTAACAAAATACTTTCCTAATTCTTGCCATTTAAAAATGAAGTGGCAGTCTTTGGGAAATGACTGCAGGGCAGGAATGCTGTAGTCTTTGATTTCAATATGGATTGATTATACTCATCATAAGTATCTTCTTTCAAACAGAAAGATCTAAAACAAAAATACAATGAAGCACCCAAAGTAATGACTTAATATATTAAGACAAAATGATAACCCCACTCAGATTTAAAAGTCAGCTATCGTAAGTCTGAGCATAATAACCACCAGATTGCCTCAAATGTATGAGTGTGTCAGTCTGAGAACTGGCTATGCTGACTGACATCAGGGATGATCCTCCTCCATGCCCTAAGCATTGGTAGAGCAACAGGTCTGGTTTCTTAGTCCCCATGCAAGCTACTTCTCCAGAATGAACAAGCTGCAAAGTGGTCCAGGGACAGCACCTCAGTGTCTACAGCTTTGTATCTCCTGATCCTTGTGATCCTCTTATTCACTTCATAGAGATATTCCTGCCATAGTATAAAACTATGGGGAATCTCAAACCTACACAAAACACATAGAAGTCTCCATACACACGGTCCACCTCCCAAATCCCCAGCCAGCAACCATTAGTCTGTGGCCAGTCATTCTCTTTCGCAGATTCTATGCAGGTTATTTTGAAGTAAATTTCTAAAACCATTTCACTTCAAGTATAAATGTTTGAACAGATATCTCTAATAATGCCTGTCTTTTTTTAAAAAAAACTTGTATGTGTGTGTGTGCTTGCTTATATGTGTGTATGTGCACCCCATGCATGCCTAGTGCCCTCAGAAGTCAAAAGAGGGCGCTAGGTCCCCTGGGTGGAGCCACCATATGAGTGTGGGGGACAAGATCCTCAACAAGAGCAGTGGGTGTTCTTCTTAACTGCTGAGCCATCTCTCCAGCACCCCCAAAGGGCAACTTCAACCAATGCTTCTACTCTCTGTGGACAGCAACTGCACCTGTGCTGCCCCTGCTTCAAAAGCAGATGCACCTCCTGCACGAAGAGCTGTGCTCCTGATCTGTCACATGGGCCATGGGAACTGCAGCCGGGTTGCACATCTGACAAGTGCAGCTAGGGTATCTGATGTGGGGCATTTCTGGGTCCACATCTAAATGATGATGTGTAAAACCTGGAGTTTATTTATGACCCATTCTTTATACCTCTTACCTTGGTGTATTAACTGATATTAAAAGTCCTTGACTTGGTTAACTAAAAATAATGTGTGTGTGTGTGTGTGTGTGTGTGTGTGTGTGTGCGCGCGCGCGTGCACGCGCGCATGTGGGCTGGCTAGTTTTATGTCAACAACACAAGCTCAGTCATATGAGCTCAATTAAGAAAATGTTTCCAGATGCTGGAGAGATGCCTCAGCAGTTAAGAGCACTGGCAGTTCTTCCAGAGGACCCAGGTTCAATTCCCAGCACCCATATGGCAGTTCACAATTGTAAATCCAGTTCCAGGAGATATGACACCTTTGCGCCAATGGATATAAACTAAAAGTTAAATAAATTATTTTTTAAAAAAAGAAAAAGGAAATGCTTCCAGAAGATCAGGCTGCAGGTTAGCCTGTATGGCATTTTCTTAATTAGTGATTTATGGGGGAGGGTCTAACCCTTTGTGGGTGGTGCCCAGCCCTGGGCTGGTTGTCCTGCATTCTATAAGAAAGCAGGCTGAGCAAGCAATGATGATCAAGTCTGTAAGCAGCACCCCTCCATGGCCTCTGCACCAGCTCCTGCCTCCAGGTTCCTACCCTGCTTGAGTTCCTGTCCTGACTTCCTTCAATGATGGAATATGATATGGAAGGTAAGTCAAATAAACCCTTTCCTACCCAACTTGCTTTTGGTCATGATGTTTTATCACAGCAATAGTAACCCTGAATAAGACAGAATTTATATAAACATATGTGTATAATATATATGTATATATATACACACAATACATATACATGTATATACATAATACACACACAAATACATAATTAGTGTCCAAATCAGGCCTGCATCTTGAAATGGGTTTCCCAACTGTCTTTAGGATATTTCAGAAACTTCCCTTGCCACACTAATATCCACTATACTAGTTATCTATTCAATCCCAACATTCAAGAAGAAGAGGCAGGAAAATCATATGAGTTCAAGACCAGCCTGATCTACATTGGGAGTTCCAGGACAGCCGGGGATATACAGAGAACGTTGCAGAGACTGAAGAGATAGCTCTGCTTAAACAAGTGTAAGGATAGGAGTTTGCAGCCCCAGATGGGTGTGAACAGGAGGCAGGGACTGTGAGAGATCCTGCCTCAATATATAAAGTGGAGTGCAATGGAAGAAGACACTTGACATTAATGTCAGGCCTCCACTTACAGGTGCACACACGGTATGCATACAACACACACCTTTGCCCACACAGAAGGACATGTATCACACCACACACATACACACATACACACACACACACCAGAAAAAAAAAAAAGCAACTGAGCATTGCATTAGTTTTTGCCTATGTGGTTTGGTGCCTCACTTCTAAGCAATGGAATGGGGTGGAGATAATGTACTAGGTCATGAAAGGCATTCTTGTGTTCTGTGGTGAATGACCCTGGGGAAGCTACCCACTAAATAGTCAAGACACCAAAGCAGCCCTAAGACAGGTGCTCACAGCAAAGATCTGAGGCCCTGCCCACAGTCTAATGAATGAGTAACTTTGGAAGATGTCAGAGCATATGTCAGAAATGTGGGCACATGTCTATAATCAAAACACTCTGGACATAGAGACAGGAGGGTTAGAAGTTCAAGGCAAGTCTTGACTACATGAGACCATATCTCAAAAAAATTAAAAATATTTTTAAAACACATGAGTGTAAAACTCCTGTGACAAAGCCCAACACTGCTGCTCCAGATTCCTGTGTACAGTATGGCTAAAGATCTTGGCAAGCCAAGCAGATATTTATAGATAAGGAAATTCCAGCTCAGAGGAGGTAAGTGAAAATCCCAAGGCTGCATAGCTGACAAATGGCAATGCTAGGCTCTTATGCACTCCAAGCCCTTTGTCGGTGTGTCTTCAGTGGTCCACCAACGCTGGCTCCATCTGGCTTCATCATTCCCTCTCTGATGGAGGCCCCAGGCTTGGATCCAGAGAACAGGACATTCTGTGCTGGGCTCAGTCACAGATAAAAGCCCTGAGAAGGGCCTGGGAACAGTTCCTGCCAGACCCCAAAGACCGATAGCAGGGTGGCGTGAACAGTGCATGACTGAGCAATGTCTACTTGCCTCAGACAGGGCACAGAACAGACTGATTCCACCCAGGTCTAACTTACGCACCAGTGGCTTAACTTATTGACAGAGCTTAGAAGAATTACCTACAGGAGCAAAGGTGATCACGATTCCCAAACAATTATGTCATAGGAAAGTCTCAGGCCAGCATGGATGACAAACGCCCTGCGGCTGCTCAGCTGAGATTCCCCTTTCAAGCAAACTTCCATCTTCTATACACTCTCACACCTCCTCTGGAGGATCAGGAATAGTTGGGGCAGAATTGCTCATGCCTGGGGGAAAGGAGCAGGACAGAGTGGTTGGGATCTCAGGTGAGGGCCTTCCCATCCCTTCCATCTATAAAAGGTCATAGACTCCTTCTTAAAGGTCTCTTGTGCACAGTAACAACTGGTGTGATAAAGGTGGCGATGGCTACCATCTTGGAGGATAGCAGTCCACCACACCCAGGGACCCTGGGACTCACCTCACTGTAAATGGACAGCTGCCCAAGAATGAGGAGTCTTCTTTTCTGTTCTGTTCTTCCTTTCCCTCCCTCCTTCCCCTCTTTCCACTTCTTTTCCTTGAGGCAGAGTCTTATGTTCGCCCAGAATGATCCAGAACTCCCAATCCTCCTGGCCTCTGTCTCCTAAGAGCAAGGATGGCAGGTATGGGCAAGGATGCTAAGCAAGACTATTCCTCCTGCTATGGTTCTGGACTATAGAAGACAAATGCAGGACTTGATATCTTTTGTGAAAAACATAAGTGAATATAGGCTGGGGCTGCAGTGTAGTCAGTAGAGGCCCACCTAAAATGCACAAAACCCTGGGTTCCATCTATGTTGAGTGTCATAGAAACTAGCCCTGTGGTACATGCCTGTCATCCCAGCATTTGAGCAAGGAGGAAAGTAACTCATACATGTTTGAACATTCAATTTCCTCCCTGATGGAAGATGTCATTCTGTAAATATGTTTCTCATACTGGTTAATGAATAAAGCACTGTTGGCCAATAGGAAAGCAAGATAGGCGGGACTAGGAGACAAGGAGGAAAGAAGTAGAAAGGAGGAGTCAACATGGAGACACTGGGGAGAGCACAACACCAGCCCATTCCCCAGTAAGATGAATCCATGTGGAAATACATAGATTAACAGAAATGGGCTAATACTTAAGACAGAGCTAGCTAATAAGAAACTAGTACCTGGCCAACAGCATTATATCAAATACAGAGTCTCGATGTGTTATTTGGGGCTGGCGTGGCGGCAGGACAAGACCTACTCCTTACACCCCCCCAAATAGTTCTATTTAAAAAGGAAGAGCCAAGCATAATGGTACACACCTTTAATTCCATCTCTTGGGAGGCAGAGGCAAGTGGGTCTCTGTGAGTTTGAGGCCAACCTGGTCTAGGACAGCTAGAGCTACACAGAGAAACCATGTCTTAAAAAAAGAAAGGAAGGAAGGAGGGAGGACAGAAGGAAGGGAAAGAAAAGAGTGTGTTACTATCAAAAATGCAAAAACAACATCTGGCTCATAAATTAAAGGCAACTGAGACATAAATGCATAGCAAACAACACATTTTAGCTCAGGAGTGTCAGCTACCTGAGATGGGCCAGCAAGTCTTCTCTCTGGCTCTAAGGGGTTGAACCAGTCATAGATAAGTCAGTAAAGCCATCAGCCAATGAGGCCCCCTCTCCCTGAGAGAGAAGCTGTGTTGCTCAGAGCAAAGAGAAACTTTGTGTTCCACTGAGACCTTTCTGTAGAATTCACCAGTGGTTCCCATCTCACCCATCAGGGAACTCCCCTGTGGTCAACTAATTTTCACTTTGTTTTTAAGTCTAAACCCCTCCTGGGAATGCCTGGGAAATAGCTGACTGGCTCAGACCGGTAACTGCTGGCTATACAGGGAGGCCCAGCTGCAGGGTGTCTCCTCTGAGGCTAGTTGAGGACACTGCTCCTAGCCCCAGCAAGCCCCTTCTTGTCCCAGTGCATCTGGCACACTGGAGAAGTAGGCACGAGGCCAGACTGGCCCACAGCAGGCCCAGCTGGGCCCCAGCAAGCCCTTAATTATCTTTCTTGTTAATGAAAACCCAAGAACCTCCAATCAGTCCCACTGGGAAGACCCTGGGCCAGATGTCACTGAGGAAGAAGGGACAAGAGGAAATGGGTTGCAGGAGCAGACCAAGACTTCCTGGCTGATTGTTGGGGAGAGAAAGCTAGGGCACAGAACAAGCAGTTAGGTTCACAGTTACAAGTACAGGGCTCCCAGATAACCATGTGGGCTCAACCACATGCAGATGCCTGCTGCCTCTGTCACCTTCCGCAGCTCAAAGTGCGGATCCACATGATCGACTCCTCCTGGGAGCTCATGAGAAAATCAGAGTATCAGCTGGGCAGTGGTGGCACACACTTTTAATCCCAGCACTCAGGAGACAGAGGCAGGTGGATCTCTGTGAATTCAAGGCCAGCCTGGTCTACAGAGTGAGTTCCAGGACAGCCAGAGCTATATAGAAAAAAAAAAAAAAAAAAAAATCTGTCTTCAAAACAAAACAAACACACAAAGCAGAATCTCAGGTTCAAATCAACTACTAAAAAAATCTACACCATGACACTCTCTCCTGGGCGACTTTCAGGCATGCACTTGTAAGTGCCTAGGTTTCCCCACCTGTGCAATGAGGGCTGAGTTTGGGAATCTGCAGTGCTTAGTAAAGCAGTCAGCTTGTGATAAGTGCTACCTACCTAAGTATATACCACTTTTTTTTTTTTTTTAGGCAGTGTTTCATGTAGCTGAGTATGATCCTGAGCCCTTGCCTCTACCTCCCAAATGCTGAGATTACAGGTGTGTGCTGCTGTGTTCTCTTTATGCAGTGCTGGGGATTGGACCCAGGCTTCTTACATGCTAGCCAAACACACTGCTAGTTGAGCTACATCCCCAGCCTGACACTTTAGTCTCATGTCTATTACTGTTGACATCAGTGAAGCATTCTGAGCAATTCTGGGCTACTGCTGGCCACTGCCCTTCTCACCATCTCCAGCATTGGAACTCATGAGGCCCACTGCCAAGGAAACCAAGGCTCAGAGAGGTACAGTTGCTGGCCCAAGATCCAAATGGGGACATCTGTGTCTTCCCTAACCCTAACCCTGTTACTAAGATGGCCAGTGAGCAAGTAGGAGTTCTTTCCTTGTTCCCATTACTTGATAAGCTTCCCAGGTCTGTGAGGCCTACCTTGCTGTTGTCCCAGTTTTTCAGATAAGGAAAAGTGAGGCACAGAGACCTTAGACTGCTTTTCCAAAGTCCTCCAGGAGGCACTCGAGATTTGAAGCAGGGAGGACCACATCATTTCTGTGTTACGCTGCTCACCTTTCAACATGTCCTTTCTGTCATGTCCCTGCCAGCCCCAACTCTGGAGTTCTGATCTTACCTCTTCCAGGCTGAGACCACTAATGAGCTCTTAGCCACCTGAGGCCAAAACCGCAGATGCTGGACTGGCTTGGAGGAAGTACTTGCTTCCTTCAATTCTGCACTCAAAGCCAGCCATGTGTCACATGGTTCACAGGGCAGAAGCTGAGGACAGTGATGGGGAGATCTGTAGACAGGAGTTGCTCAGAGCCACCTGGCTCTGGCCTATGGGCAGCTGGCCCAGAGCCCTGCTTCCCTCTGCCTCTGTGCCCCATTCTTGCTCAAATACAGCTCACCTTCTCAGCCTGGTCTCTTTCCCCAGGGCTAGTCCTGCCTTCCTTTTTTTTCCCCCGAGACAGGATTTCTCTGCTTATAACAGTCCTGGCTGTCCTGGAACTCGATTTGTAGACCAGGCTGGCCTCGAACTCCCGAGTGCTGTAATTGAGAGCCAGGTGATGGTGGTACATACCTTTAATCCTAGCACTCAGGAGATAGGAAGTCAGGTCTCTGAATTTGAGGCCTGCCTGTACCAGTGTGAGTTCCAGGACAGACCGAGCTACATAGTGAGACTCTGTCTCAGAAAAACAAAACAACAACAACAAAGAGATACTGTTCTATAGACTCATCAGTGGATGACCCAGTCTTAGTCCTGAAATAGAGACCCTTGGAAAACACAATTTCATAACGGACATGAGTGTCCACTGAGTGTAAAACCATGCCCCAGAGCAAGGGCATGGAAGCTGAGGTCTGGAAGAAGATGTAAAAAATTTTCAAGATAAAAGAAATGGCATGGGCCAAAGATGCAAGCTAGGAAACAGTTTGGTGACATTCTGCCTGGGTCTGGGAAAGAAAGTGAGCAGCCCCTGGACTCACTCCCAGCTCTCAGGAGATCCCAGCCTGGTCTGCCCCAACCAAATTGTCCCTTCCTGTCTGTGGGAGTACTTTGGGCCTCGGAAGTCTTGAGCCTCTTGGGAGTTCCAGGTGGCCACTACAGAGTGTCCTGTCCTCTTCCTGAACTCACTTGTTAGGGACAGCCACTATACCAGTTAGTGTCTCTATGTTCATTCCTAGCCAGTTATGCCTGGCCTCAAATCCTACCTCCACAAGAGAACAAAGGCAGTTAAGCTCTTTGCAGCCTTGGGTTCCTCGCATCAAATGGGATGATGCATTTTTATTTGGGGTTATTTTGATTTGCTGAGCACGCTGAACAGAGCGGGACACTTGGTGAAGTCTTAACCACGAGGTTATGTTAAAGTAATGCACCCCAGTCTGCAGATTTGGGGACAGGGACCTTGTTTGTCTGGCCTGTGGTTGATGTGTCTCAGCAAGATACAAGATGGGTGCAGAAGGGTGGGTGGATGGACATATGTATGAATGATGATGGAATTAACCAAAAAACGAACAGCCAGCTCCTTTCCAAAGCAGAATCATTCGACTCTGCCAATGTCTGCAACCTTGGGGCGATGTGCCACACTCTTACCTGTTGTGAGCCTCAGTTTCCCCTCTGTCGTTGAGCTGGGACTACCGACTACCCTCACAGAAAGAGGATGCCAGGAACAGGCCCAGTACCCCCAGCACCCAAAAGGAGCCCATAGAATTCCAGCCACCCACCGCCCGTCCCCCTCCCCAGCTCGCGGACCCGCCAGCCGCCCAGAACCCTCCCCAACCCCTCCGCCGCTTACGCTCCCCTCCCGGCTTTCCCCCGCCCACGCACCGCGGCCCCCACAACGCACGTGACTCCACCCTTCCTTCTAGCCCCGCCCTATTATCCCAACGCGTCCTCCCGTTGGCTGCATCGGAGCGCCTCGCCCCGGCCTGGGCGGAGCCGAAGCGCCCCGCCCGCCGCAGATCTGGCTCTGGTGTCTGGCTAGTACGCGGCGGCCCGACCCGGCCAGCGCGCGGGCGGAGCCGGGCAGCGAGGCTGCTGCTGGCAGGTTGTGCCGACTGCGGGCCACGACATGGTGAGCAAGACTGGGCAGGGCGGGCGGATGAGGGGGAAGGGACGAGCCGAATGGGCCGGGGTGCGGCGCTGGCGGGTCGGCGCCGCGGACGCCGCGCGCGGGCGGGGGCTCTTTGTCCTCCGCAGCGCGATTGGGACAAAGGAGGTGGGGGGCGGAGGCTGCTCGGCGGGGCGTCTTTCCCCTCTCCGCGACTCGCGTGTTCTGTGTCCTGCGCCGATCCTCCGGCCTGCCCAGAACATTCACTCCCTGCATCGACAGGATTGCTGGCAGCGTCCCAGCGTGGTCAAGATGGGATCAAGGGGGATGGGAGCCCAGGGAACATTTGGCGTCCGCTTCGGCGGTGGGGAAACTGAGGCCGAGCCGCAGCGTTTGGACCCAGGTCCGGTAGGCAGTGGGCTTGACTCCTGGTCTGCCGTGCCCCTCACCCCCACCAAAAAAAAAAAAAAAAAAAAAAAAACCTGGGTCAGGCGGACTTGATTTGTCGTCTTCTTCAGCTGTCGCTTCTTCTGCAGCTGTCGTCCCCTAAATGGGCCCCTGCTTCCCTCACGCCTCTCCTTGCTCACTCCTTCTTTAGAGTGGAGGAGACGCGGAGTCGCCTGGCACCGCGCCTGCACGCCGCCCGCGTGCAGTGCGGGAGCTAATGGTGCGCTTGTCATCAGTGTCTGGTCCTCAGCCCAGGTCACCTAGACTATCTCCTAGGAAGGGGTCAGACACGATTTACTGCACTCAGCTTCCAGGAGAGAGGAGACGGGTCAGGTAGATGACGTTTTAGAACCAACCAGGTTTGAAATCGGTTATTTAGGGTCCAGGCTGCCTGAATTGAATAGCCGCACTTTTAAGCTGTGTGACCTTGGGCAGCTGACTTAACTTCTCTGAGCCATATTTGTCGAGTGGGAAGAATAACAACTCTAGAATTGTTCTGAGGCAGAAATTTTGGAGAGATCTACATGAGATGTTGAGCTCAAGAGTGCGACACCAAGGAACTTTTTCAGCATCTGCTGTTGTATCACTACCGAAGTGGCATGGCTAAATAGGACTCTGAAGAGTGCTGGGCAAGTGATTTACACAGGAGGGGCAGGACACAGGCCTGGGCTATGAGACTGCAGCTGACCTTGGGACAGTCCCCAAACTTTTCAGCTCTAGTTTCCTCTCCTGCCATGAGATCTGGCAGTGGGGTGGCATCTGGAACAGGTTTCTAGAGGGGAAGGTGAAGGGTAGGGGGGGAGAGGAGGCACAGCCATGTTGGTTGTTAGCTCCTCCTTGATCTAAGCTCTTGAATGGCAGAAGCTGCTGGTGATGGTGCCTGTGCCTGATAGGGTTTGGCAGAACAAAACCTGGGGCAGGAAATACTTCTGGCATGGAGTCCCCGAAGAGGATACTTCCAGGTGGCTTTGTTGGAAGATTGGACAGTGCTGGAAGCTCCTGGGCATTAGCTGGCCCTGAAAACACGGCTATGTTTAGAGCTCCCTTGGAGTGCCCTAGGAGGTAGAGGCTTCAGGTGGGGTCAGAGTGGTTGGTGTCCAGCTGAGTTCAGCAGCCCTCATCATGTACCCAGTGAAGTGATCAGGTAGTGGGGTGTCCCTAGAGAAGAGGCTATTTGTGACATTGGATCCAGGCCAGGATCTGTGCCTTGGGAAAAGGGAGATCATCAGGGACAGTCTGCTGTGGGTACAGAGGGGACTCAGCTTGCCCTGTTGCCTGATGTACACTCTGGGCTGAACATGAATGGTGGGGTGAAGGGTGAGTTTAGGGATCCCATTAAGAGGTAAGGGTAACAGAGACCCTCACCAAGGAAAACCTAAGGAGAGTCTGAATTTTAGGAGACCCCTTCCCAAAGGTCATACTGTGTGTCATTTTGACATTTTGTGTGTATGCTCTGGGCCCAACAATTCTCAAGCATTGCAAACTGGAATGGCTGTGGAGTGCCAGGCCCGTGCTGACCAGTGCTTACCTGGAACTTGTCACTGATATTGCTTCCAACAAGGGATGTGGTATGACCTGTGCTCTACCTGACCCTGGGCCTCAGTTTCCTCATCTGCAGATTGGGATGATCAAGGCAAGTAAAGAGGAGATAAGGTGGATTGGGGTGTGACTGCTCTGAAGTGGTCCTGGGATTGTCCTTCACTGGGCTGTGTTATGCCCAGACCCATAGGCCTTGGTGGATGAAACGGGTCAGTGGTGTGCAGAGAGTTGCAGATGCAGAGCCAGATGCAGGGTGTCCCAGCTTCCTCTGGACTATGCTTCTCTATTATTGTCCCTGAGTTTGCTCAGCGGTTCTTAACCTGTGGGTGGTGACCTTTAGGAGTCAGATGACCCTTTTCACTGGGGTCACCTAAGACCACAAGAAAACACATATTTACATTACTCTTCATAACAGTGGCAAACTTCAGTTATAATTTTATGGTTGTTATCACTACAACCTGAGGAATTATATTAAAGGATCATAGCATTGGGAAGGTTGAGAACCACTAAGTTAGCTCAGACCTGTTAGAGACCACTGCCATGCCTAGTCCCTGCCTGAACTTGGCTCACATCCTCTTTCCCTAGAGGCTGCTGGGAGGCATGGGAGCCTGTGCTGAGGAATAGTCTGGAGTTAGGGGGCTAGCTTGGCACAAGGGTGCCCTGACTGATCCCCATGAGAGTCAGGTCTTTTTTAACTCATCACACACCCAGGCTTGGAACACTCAACCAGCCTTTACTGGGCACCCACTGTGTGTTAGTGGCAGGACAGTGGGGCATAGCTGTGAACATGAGGGACACTGGCCTTTTCTTAGACTCTCTGGAGGCCACAGGTCAGGAGAGAACAGCCAGGAAAATACTCCCTAACCAGGAAGCTGCAGACAGCAGAGAGCCTCAGGCAAGACTGGGGTGTGTGTGGGGTGCAGGCTGGGCAGCATGGGAAGAGGCAGCATCTGGAGTCCTGGAAGCAGCCCCAAGAGTCACCCTTGGGAAAGTTCCCAGTCCAGTACTAAGGAAGGGGGCAGCCACAGGACAGTTTAGGAGGCATGGGTAGTTGCCAGGCTTCCAGCAGAGGGTGAGATAACCTGAAGAGCTCTCCCTTTTAAGGTCACTGTGTCAGGCTGTGATCACTTCTCAGGAAACATTTGAAAATGAAAAAAGAAGAAGCCCATCAGGGCTCATCAGAGGCCACAGGCCAGGCTGGTTCAGGAATCTATGCTCAGAGGTCAGAGCCATATACCTGGCTATGTTTCCCTCCAGGCCTGGGGCAGGACAGTGGACAGGAGTTTGAGGTCATCCCTGCTCTCCTGAGGTCCCTCTGGCTGGAACTGTTTATGCCTCAGCTTCCTCATTAGTCCCAGGACAGCTGTTTCCCTCAGATCATGGTACCATTGTTTGATTTTCCACTTGCTGTCCCAGAGCCACCCCAGACCCAAAACACACACTTCCCCTTCCTGGCCAGAAGACAACGGGAGGAAAGGCAGGTGGAGGCAGAACCTTGGGTGTCCTATGTGGTCTGGCCGCGTGGACTGTGGGAACTGATGTTGACAGAGTAGGTGCCAGGCTACAGAGCAAGCAGAGCCACCATTCTTGAGACATGCAGCTTTGGGGGAAGGGGAAGGCCAGGGGCTAGGTGGCCTTGCCAGGGAGGGAGCTCCCCTGGCCTTTTGGTTGGAGAGGCTTCCCTCCTGGAGTTAGTGTAAACTAGGTCAGGGTTTTTTCCTCCACCTCCATGTGGGTGCCTTTTGGGGTCCGGCTATTCTGTGTTGAGATTTGGGAGTAGTCCTATACCTTAAAGGGTGTTGAGCAGAGTCACTGACCTCTGCTTACCAGGTGTGGTCAGGTGCACGATTGCCCCCAGTTGAGACCTAGTGATCAAGGTCAGGGAGTGGAGAACTGTGGGGTCAAAGGCCTGGACCCAGGAGGATATTGGAGGGCACAAGGTGGGGAGCTTGGGCCAGAATTGGAACACACTGTCAGTCACTATAAACACTTGGGCACATCCAGTGTGCTCTGATTGCAAGAGTGGACAGGGACCCACTCAAGTGGGACCCAGGCAGCTTAGACTCAGGTGATAAAGGTGGTACTGCTTGGGGCCTGGTTCCTGGGTTCCACACTTGGGGCATTGATTTGGCTGCCTGTGACCTCTGGTGGGGGGGGGGGCTGATCCTGGTAGCCTCTATGGTTGAATGGGTTGGGTGAATCATTTTTAAATAAGGAGATTATTGCTCAAGGATGCAGCACGTATGTTCTATCCTGTTTGGAGGGAGAATCTGTACTGTCTGCCCAGTATGTGGATGGGGAGACTTTAGACATTCAAGACTTGTTCAGCGGAGGTTGTGCCTGGCCTGTGCAGAACACTCCTCTGGCATCTTCATTCCTCTAAGCACACTGGTATCCATTACTGACTGGCATTAGTAATAAAGTGGGGGGCCTTGAGACACTGTAGCAGCCTGCTGGATTTGGAGGCTGTTGTAGCAAAGCCCTGATCCTGAGGGCCATGGCAGGCTGGCTTTGGGATAACAAGTAAGCCCTGGAGGTTTGAGAGGGAAACTGGAGTCCAGATTCTATAGGCCATGTGTATCCCACAGCTTAGTTCTCCTTTGCCACTCAAAACCTTGTCTACAGATGAGGACTGGGCTCTGTGATATGGAGTCATCTCAGCTATCTGCCCTAGTATACCTCAGCATACCTGAACCTAGTTGGCACTCACTTCCTGTTGCCACTCTTACAGGATGATGCCTTCCAAGCCCTAGCAGTACTGTTCCCCTGCCATGAATGCTGTCCCCTGCCAGTGTACACCAGAGCACCTGGTCCCCTGTGCTTCTGATGTGACCATACCTGGACAGACATTTGGGAGTGTTGACCTCTTGGTAATCTGACTCCTGTACTAGATACCAAGCTATGCACAAACAGGAGCCAGCTACCCCACCCTTCCTACCTTCCCTGAAGCTTTCCCCAGTACCTGTCTTTCAGGAGATGCTTTACTTTTGCTTGCCTGCTCTATATCCATGGGCTTCCTGAAAACCAGGGTCTTCACAGATCAGCCACAGCTCCAAAGGGCAAAAGCTGTTGGCTATTGTGATCTCTTGCCTGGGTCTGATAAGCTGAGACCCTAGAGACCTTAAAGGTTGAGACATTATGTGTTATCTGACCCCACACACACACACACACACAGGAACTGATGCTGTTTATCTACTTTTGGATCCTTCCTCTCTAGCTTCATGGTTCAGTAGTTACTAGACACATACTGGTACTGTCTTCTAAAGCTCCAGTTAGGCATGGTGGCTCAGGCCTGTGATCCTAAGGCTCAGAAGGCTAAGGCCAAAGAATCATGAGTATGAGATCGCCTGCGCTACAGAGTGAGACTGTGTTTTAAAGACAAACAAATAAACAAAAAAAAAAAAAAAAAAAAGTATACCTTCAACAGAAGAACCAAATTAGTGGCCAGTCCTCGTGGAGCCCCTTGCCTCAACTGTCATGGTGCCCATTTCCCTTCCCACAAGAATAACTTACTGACAGCGGAAACACCTGGATGTCAGAAGTAGCTGGGGGAAGTAGGCTGGGTGAGCATCTGGGCAGACACAGTGGAAAGGCAATCCCACAGTTGTCACAGGGTTGAAGGCCGAACCAGTTGAGTTCAAGAACTTAAAAACAGACCCCAGAAAGGGCCACTGGGTGGCTGAGTCCCCTGCAGAGCCCTGTATACTCTTTTCTGACTTTGTCTTTCAGGACCGTCTTGTGCAGCCTGAATTCCAGCCTCGTTGAGCCAGCCACACCAAGAATTTTGCACCAGAGAAGTCCCTCCAAGCACTAACCATGTCTATTATGGACCACAGCCCCACTACAGGGGTGGTCACAGTCATTGTCATCCTCATCGCCATTGCTGCCCTGGGGGCCTTGATCCTGGGCTGCTGGTGCTACCTGCGACTGCAGCGCATCAGCCAGTCAGAGGATGAGGAGAGCATCGTGGGTGATGGCGAGACAAAGGAGCCCTTTCTGCTGGTGCAGTACTCTGCCAAGGGGCCGTGCATGGAAAGAAAGGCCAAGTTGATGACCACCAGTGGCCCAGAAGTACATGGCTGAGCTGAGCTGTGAAGGACCTGGTTCCCTTTGCAGCCAGTCCAGAAGCACTGAGAGGGCAGAAGCGGACATGATGCTCTACGAGAGGGGTTGACATTTGCTGGCATGGTCTCTTCAGGCTTCATCATCGCATGCACTGACTGCGGATCCCAGCTGTCCTGGCCTTCCCCCCTCAGCCTCCTGGTGGGGCTGCCCATTGCAGGCAGTGGGCAGGCCTGACCTTGCTGGGATTCATGGCCCCTTAGTGCTTTTGTTACTTGAATGTTTTAGCTGAGCCTGTTTTTGATGGAGCTACTACTGTAATTCGTGAACTAATCAACCTGTGAACTGTAAATAGGCCCAGAAGCACGTGCTTAAGCCTTCTTGCTTATTTTTTAAAATACCACATAGAGCCCATGGGACTGGCTTGATGGCTGTATTCATGGTGGGCTTAGGCATGACCATGGAAGTCTTTGACTGGTCAGGCCCCAGGTGCCCTTGGCAGAGCTCACTAAGGTCTTGTATGTGTGTATAGAAAGGAAGTGAAAGGCTAAGTAGCTGGGGTGCTTGGGTGATTTCTTCTTGGTTAGTAATGGGTAGAAAGACCACACCCCTTCCCTTTGATCGCTTCAGCTTTGTTAAATAGCAGTGTGTGCAGATGGCAGTTACTGCAAGGAAGTTGCTGTACTTTGTTTGGAAGCCTGTGATGGACGAGTCCCCATGAGTCCTGAAGGCTGCCAGGCAGCTTAGCGGAGCAGTCTCTTGCCCTTTGTTCATGAGCATGCCCAGTACATCCCTTCGGCACAGGCCTTGCAGAAACTGTTCTAGTCCTCTGGAAACACCAGAACCTGTGGCGGCTACTTGAAGTCTGAAACCCAGTTGGCCCAAGCAAGCAACGTTTTGTTTTTGTATTTAATACTTTCTGCACTGGAGTGGGGGTAAGGGGTTGGGTCAACTCTTTGTCTTCCTCCCAACTTTTCACAAGCGAGCTTCCTTTCCTCTCCAGTGACTGCCCACTGGCTAGGTACTGGGTTTCACTTTGATCATCAGAGCTTTGTAGACTGAGCCCCCAACCCAGTTCTAAAGGCACTATGTGCCAAAGAAGATCATTTCTAGTTTGCATGTATGCATTTACAACAGAGCCACCAGGTGTTCAAATTCAGGGCCTGGCTCATAGGTCAGGGAGACAGCAGAATGTGTCTCCTAGATATCCTTTTGAGTCCATGCCTATAAGCTGTTGATCCACCACTCTAAGTCCATTCTAAACCATTCTGATTAAAACACGAGTGTGTTTACATCCTTGCTGATGACTAGGTACTGGCCCTGGAGAGCATGGGCAGGAAGCAGAGAGCTTCAGACCAGGCTGAACACAGCTTTAAAAAGCATGTGAGAACTAATCCATTCTCTGGAGCCCAAGGGAGGAGCTATAGGGAACACCTCTTTTCAGCAGTGTATGCCTACAAAGGGAGCTATGGGTCAAATGTTAAGGTGAGGAGAGACAGCCATAAGGAAGACCATTTGTAAAGGTAGGGATAAGACACTTCTGGTGGGCTGCTGTAGTAAAAACAGCTTAAGAAACTCTTGGACCCAGGTGAGATAGCTGAGTCATGGAAGAGGTAGTAACGGGTGGACTGGCCATCGGCAGAGGCTGCTTAGGCTGGCTTGGATTGGGGTTGGACCTGGAAGCAGTGAGGGTATGAAAGGGATCTGCCCTGGAGCTGGCAGAGGCTGAGGGTTTTGACCCATCCCCCCCCCCAACACTTCCAGCTTTCTACCTCTAATTCCACTTGCAGCCAGCAGCCTATACACTGCTGATCCTTTAGCTCCACTGTCCACTGATCTAAGAACAGCTTAGATCTACACTTTCATTGTGAGCCTGGCTCCTGAAAATGCTCAAATCAGTCCACTGTCAGACACAGGTTGCAGCTTTCACTATGCCAATGACATTTCTCTTTTTCAGACACCACATTCTCACAGTTATACTTTTGGGGTGCTTCCTGTCTTCTCCCCAGTTGCCAGGGATGTCTTTGGCTTTTGAGTCAGCCCATCAAGTGGGATGAATTGCCAATTAAGTTCAGGCACCGTGGAGCACTAGTAGAGGTCTTAGGGAGAAAAATTAAACACCTATAGCACCAATGAACTGTCCTTGTTTATCACTAACTATAAACCAGGGCATACACTCCAACCGTTAATAAGCTATGACCTCTCTTCTGATACTTTTGTGGCAAGATCTTCTGGTAAGAAGCCGGCCTTTCATCCTGGGGAGCAGGCAGGAACCCAGGGTCTCAGACATTGAAGCAAGGACTGACTTTTCTAGATAAATCTTCAAATGGACTGTGCTAATGTTGTGTCTCAAAGCTACCAAGTTTGTGCAATAAGTGGAAGGGAAGGGTTGCCATTCCTGAACAATAATGCTGAATGACATTCAAGTTCATTTTCTAGACCACTGAGAAAAATCTTTATTTACAATAAATTTCAATAAAATTTGCATAAATATATTCCCAATGTACAGTTTTCACCTCTGATTCCTTCATCTCATTCAAAAGTTACTCTGTCCTGTTCTCATGCTTCCTCTCTGGTGCCAGAGTGGAGCTGGTGGTAGAAGGTGGGGGGTGTCACCAGGTAACTTAGCGTGGTTGGGGTGAACCTTTTCCAGAGGGGCTGGTTCCTTAGCTTCACCCTGGCCCTCCAGCTCCCTCTCCATAGTGGCCACAAGGATCTTGAGCCATGTGTGCTCAGGGAGGGGGTTCTCTGAGGCACTGGCCAGCTCTTGAAGCTCACGGGCCTTCTGCACATATAGGGCCTGCAGTTTCTGGCTGTGGCGACGGAGCAACCTGTGCTGTTGCTCCAGAGCACGCTGCCGGCGTAGCAGGCGGTGCCCATCCCTGCGGGCACTAAAAAGCCGGCCCTCTACCTTCTCTTGTGTACGGCGTAGGCTGCTCATCTCAGATCTTAGCTTCTGCATGGCATTCTCCACGTGAGAGATGTGTTCCTGCTGCAGGACTGCCTCATTCTGAACACATTCTTGGGTAGGAGGGCTGATGTCAAAGTCCTGAGGGGCCAAGGCAGGGTCTGAGTGATGCAGAATGAACCTCAACAGATTTGGAAGGGTGATGGGGAGGTCTCCAGGGTATTTCACAGTTAGGTCCTTTCTGGAGAGGAAGGGAAAGTCAAAAGTGAAGGTCTCAATAAGCACAATGCAGAGACAAATGGGAAAGATGCTGAATTCTTAATGAAAAGAAGTGGTGCCCAGGCAAGCAGTTCTCTGTGGAGTGAGGTACCCCAGACTTGCACTGCAATTGTAATTTGACTTAAAGTGATTGTCTGTTCCTGAGGACAGAACTTAATTGTCTATACTTAGCCCAAAACCAGTGAATCACAGAGGTAGAAGAATGTGGCTACTCTGTCTGAGCTACATGGGTAGTGATCAAAGTTCCTGGACAGGGCTGCCCTCAGTTACCAGGGCTTTTAAAAGTGCTCAGTAAAACTGGAAAAAAAACAAACAAACAAACAAACAAAAAGCCAGTAACAGCACACAATTATTGCACAATATCTACAGCATAAAGTGTTCTTGACTAAGGGAGACTGTACCCTAAGCTGGGAACACTGGGCTTACACCTGGACAGATGCTACTGGTAAATGAACCAACCAAGGGACTAAGATGAATTATAGCCACTCAGTCCCGATAGCACAGACATGAGGATGGTGACATTCGAAGGAGTCTCTACGTCTTTGTTCCATGCTCTAATTCAGAAAGGTCCTTTTTTAGAACTTGTCATCTAATTGTCCACATAGCCACCAAAGTTTCTCTCACAGGTATGTTGACCTGTGCATATACAATCTAGCCAACATAACTCAAAATACCTCTCTCTACAGTTCTGCCTGAGGTTAGTCATCAGACAGGAATCAATACCCTCAGAGAATGAAGGAATGGAAGTGACAGGACCCCAAAGGCAGCATCCCACAATGCTTTACTCAGACAAGGGATGTGGGCTCTGTAAAATATGCCTCACAGGACTGTTGTAAGAGTTAAATAAGTTAAGTGGATGTTCAATATTAGCTTTTTCAAGATTGCATTTTTAACCAGGTATGGTGTCATACATTTGCAATCCCTCAGGCAGGAAGATAAAAAGTTTGAAGCAAGCCTAGGCTACATAGTGAGACTCTCAAAAATGAAAACAAACAAACAAAACCAAAACATGGTTCTTTAATGTACCATTAAGGGGCTGGAGAGATAGCTCAATGGTTAAGAGTGCTGGATGCTTTTTAGAGGAGCTAGTTTGAATTCCCGCACCAACATGATAGCTCATAATTGTCTGTAATTCCAGCCTCAGGGGGAATCTGAGGGCACTGCACACACATGCCGCATAGACATACATATAGGCAAAACACCCATTTACAGGGCTGGAGAGCAGAGGTTAAGAGCACTGACTGCTCTTCCAGAGGACCTAGGTTCAATTCCTAGCACCTATATAACAGCTCACAACTGTCTGTAATTTCAGTTCCAGGGGACCTGGCACCCTCACAGACATATATGCAGGCAAAACACCAATGAACATAAAAATCTTTAAAAAAAAAAAAAAAAAAGAAAGAAAAAAAAGAAAACTGTGAGCCTCAATGTGTCTCCTAGAGGCATTTACAGAGGCTGGGGAAATGCTATGGTTCCCTAATTGTCATGCTTTCATACCATTTAGTTAGTCAGTCAGTCAGTCAGTCAGTCAGTTTTTGGTTTTGGAGACTAGTTGCATTCTGTAGCCTTGGCTGGCCTGGAACTCACTACGTAGACCAGATTGGTCATATACTCAGCAATCTGCCTGCTTCTGCCTCTTGAGTATTTTTTAGAGAAAAATTCACTTTTGTAAAAAATTACATTTATTTTATGTTTGTATACAGCTGCAATGGTGATCCTGTGGGGATTAAGGAACAACTTTTAAGAGTTGGTTCTCTTCTTCCACCATTGGATTTTCAGAACTCTTACCGGCTGAGCCATTTTGTCAGCTGTTTGTTTTAGACAGAGTTTCATTCAATATGTAGTCCAGGCTGACCCTGAACTTGTGATCCTCATCTCTGTCCCCTGAGCTAGGATCATAAGAGTGTGACATGTGACATACTTGGCTACTTTTTTCTTCTTTTTTTGGTTTTGATTCAGGGTTTCTCTGTGTAGCCCTGGCTGTCTTAGAAATTATTTTGTAGACAAGGCTGGCCTCAAACTCAGAGATCTGCCTGCTTGTGCCTCCCAGTGCTGGGGTAAAGACATGTGCCATCCATTGCCTGGCATATACTTTTTTTTTTTTTTTAAGGTCACATGTTGCTGTTTTTGTTTCTTTCATACACAGAATATTTATAAACTGCTTCTAAAAAGTAGTCCTTTTAATCTGGGAATTGTGGCTCCCATCATTAATCTCAGCACTTGGAGTTACATACTAAGTTTCAGACCAGCATGAGAAATATGTTTCAGACCAGCATGAGAAATATGTGAGAATCTGGTCTAAAAGAACAGAAAACAAAAAGTTGTCCTCTTGAAAGCATGGTGGTAAGAGGTCCCACTGCTAGTTAGAGCTCCTCAGAAGCAATGAAGTTCTTCCTGTACAATACTGAAGTATCCTTCTGGTGCATGCACCAGAATCTTGGTCCAAATATCGGCAGTTTGCAATGTCCTCCATAGCAGCTTAGACTGCTTGCTGTCTTGGGGACTGGCTAAGACAGCCCTGTGTAAGAAAGTTAAGTTCCACATCCCAGCCTCTACTTTCAAAGAAGAGAGGTAAGACCACAGCAGAAGGAAGCTAGGCAGGTTGCACTATGGGTGGAGGGCAGGCATCTGACTGCAATAGGCACAGTTAATGTAGTTTGCAGGGATGTAAAAATCATACAAGCACTATCTTCCAATACGTGTAACCTTCACACCTCAGAAGCAACCTTAGCATTTAACACTTTAGCATTATCAACACCTCAGAATTCTCCTTCTGCACATCTCCACCTTGTATAGCATTTACATTTTCCTTAGTGCATGTATGGCTTTATACTTCACTAAAAATATCAGAAACAGTCTTATTACATGTCATCTAACAGTGTTTTTTCATTTCCCCTTCTGTGAGCCTTTGTACTTGATAGTTGATAGTCACAAGCCACTTTTAGCTCTTAGAGCTGTCTAGTGGCCCTCACAGTCCTTACTCAGATGATTGCTTCCTGCTGGGCCAGTGGATCTCTCTATCACCTGCCCTCTTTTATTTACTTATTTTTATACAGGTAATAGCCACATTACACTTTCCTCTTCCACCTTCTGGGTATACCAAATGCTCTCTGGACCAGCTACTGATGCACTACCTCCACTTGTGCCCACCATCGTATTTTAGGAAATGAGAAAAATCCCATTCCAAACAATAAAGGCTTTGATTCACCAGACTCTCTGTTTTTTTTTTTTTTTTTTTTTTTGGACACAGGGTCTCCCTTTATAACTCCTGATGACCTTCAACTCAAACAGCCCAGAGTCTTTCAAGCTGGAATTAAACATCCATACCTGGCCTGCACTCATTCTTTTAATATACAAGGCAGGGAGTGCTGGCTAAACATGTCCCTCTTGTGCACCTGTCCTCCAGGTGTCTTTCCTTCCATTTACACATGCTCATTAGTCCACCTGCTGAGAGCCTTTGCCTGCAAAGGCATTTACTGTGTGCTGTAACTTTAATACTTTTTTTTAAAGTATATTTGGAATTCAAAAATTACATATCACTATGTTACATGCCCAACTTATGTCCCACACAGATGAAATTGCTGGTGTTAGTGTCCATGATTTCTTGATTATATGGCAATTTAACACATCTTAGAAAGAAAATGGCAGAACCAGCAGTGGAACAGACTGAGTCACACTGTTTTTGGTGTGTGATCTGACAAGCCCCTGCTGCCACAGTAAGTATTCCAGCACACATTCTTTGAGATAAAGGGCAAAAACAGAGGCAACGATATGACAAAGTCCAAGGAAGTCCCTCCCAGAGAGGCTTGATGAGCATGACAGTGGTATAATGACTTTTAACAGTGACTATGACATGGGCCAGGACCCTCCCTAAGGGATCCTGCAAACACATTTCCCACAGGGGATGTGAATGAATTGCCATGTGGACCTGTTCTACAATCAAAGGGAAGTTGTGCGTGAGAAAGGGTCAGCATCCTTTTTTTTTTTTTTTTTTTTTTTTTTTTTTGGAAACATTTGGGCCTATGCTCATTGCCAAGCCTGGCTCTCTTTGCTAATGTCCCACTCCTGTTTACTGTAGCTCTCAGCACAGTTGGTAACAGACAACTTCCGAGTACACTGTACACATGCAGAGAGAGCTCCCTAAGAATAGAGTAGTGGGTAAGGGTAGTGGGTAGGGGACTGCTATATCCCCTTGGGTGATAGGGACCAGTGGGTATCATCGGGATTCATCCCACACAAACAGGAGCACTTTCTGTCAATTGTAGCATCACAGATGTATGAAAGCTAACGAGTTCTCATGGCCACATGAATGCTTCTGTAAGAAAGACTTAGGGAAGAGCAAGCATCAAAGGAAAACAGTCCATGCCAGGCATGGTAGTACATGCTTTTAATCCCAGCACTTGGGAGGCTGAGCTATATAGTGAGATCTTGTCTCCAAAAAACAAAAACAAACAAACAAGCGAAAAATCACTACACATGACACTCCAACACAAGTGCTCTTCTATTCTATATCCCTAATGGCATGATTTTAACAACAGTTTAGAACACAATGAAAGATTTACAGTGGAAGCCCATTTCATCATCTTCAGGCTCCAACAAGAAAATCCCACCTGCCCCATACTGAGAAAAAATCTGGCTTACCTATTGCAAGGAAAAAACAAAACAGTAGGAAGACGGTCAACCATGAATTCCCAAGGAAGATCATTCTGAGACACATCAATCCTGGCAAAGGGAAATGATTGGTAAGTGATTGGCCAAACCTGAAGAACTTGGAGTATTTCTATACCCCAGGCTGAACCAAACCCCTTACTACAGGTGTAAGTCAGGCACCTACATTTTCAAAACATGTGCCACTGTCTACCCTGGATAATACAGGAGCCCAAAACTAAACATAAATCTCCCAAGCTACCTCAGTGAAGGAGTACATCATCTGCCAACAGGACCTGGCAAGCATTTTAATTGGTATATTAGTTCTAGAAAAATAAAGTTGTTGAGCACAGCAAGTCTCTAAAGATTACACTTGACAGTCTACAAATCTGAAGGCCATACACTTTCTTAACGGAATGACAATTTCTTCTTTTTAAATCCGTATGTCCCCTATCATGGAGCCTCACTGCTGCAGCTAGTCAGGTTCTCACTATTTAGCCCAGGATGCCAGTAAACTCTCAGCAGCCATCTTGCCTCATCATCCCTAGTGCTGGGATTATTGGCATGTGCCACCACAGCAGACTAATTTATGAGTATAAAAAAATGACATCTACTAAATCACCCACCCTGTGGTCAGTTACTGTGGAATTATCTATAGCTGAGTGGCCCTCCAGCAACAGGCACTAGGCACTAGCTGGGCAGGGGCTGAGGATCCATGTGTACTGATTCATACATAGGGCTGATGGCATCCTTTAAGTGGAGGATATTCATGACAGCGCATACACCTATTAATTTGGTGGGGGTTTTCAAAAAGAATAAATGGTGAGATGATCAGGCAGTATAAACTAGTATCATGTATTTGCTCAAACTAGCATATGGGCAAGGAATGTAGCTGAGTTGGTGGAGTGCTCACTGAGCAAAATTTATAGCCAAGTCCTTCTTAAACCAGGCACAGTGGTGCACACCTACAGTCCCAGCATTCAGAAGACAAAAGCAAGAGGGTCACAAAGTCATCCTTGGCTGCAGCTTGTTGGAGGCCAGCCTGCCAAACAGGATACTCTGTCTCAAATATACACACAGAAAACTCCAAAATTGGCACAACCAAATGCAAATGCACCCCCCCACACACACACATCTTTTAACAAAATGCCATGTCTACTTCTGCCTGTAAAAACCTATCTAAAACACTAGAGCACCTTTTAGACAAGCGGTACTGGTCACCATATTTTATAATTGAATGCTTCTTCTCTCCTAATGTGCACGTCAACAATGAAGAGTCACTTGTGGGATGAAAATACTGTAAAAACCCATGGGAACTGCACTAGGCCCTGGAGACTTTCTTTTTGGGATCCTTTCAGGTATGGCTTATAAACTAACACAGGAGAAGTCATACAGCTCACACTTTATTCTTGGCAACTTAATTAAATGAAAGTACTGATTTAGCAATGGACAAAACTGTCCATTATACCAACACTACTGACACACACACATGGAATTTCTATTTTCTAAGTCTTAAAATGAAATTTACCGAGTCAGAAACATACAATTATTTTTTGTAACTTCTTGTAAATGTCAATTATATTAGCTATGTCTGACTGCAATAACTTTATCAATACAAGATCCTGTCACTTGGAAGCATTTATAAATTTAATAAGTGTAAATGACACTTTATTGGTGTTTCAATTTACATTTCTCGGGTTATAATTTTCTAGTTGTTTATTCTGTCATATGCCTGTATTCTTTGTCTACACGGGAGTTTACCTGTCCTAAAGCCTTTTTTTTTTTTTTTTCCAGATGTCATGGAATTCTCTGTAGATCAGGCTGGCCTCCAACTGAGAGAGATCTGTCTGGCTCTATCTCCCAAGTGCTGGGATTAAAGACGTGCACTGGCGCCACCACCTAGCCGAACTTTTTTATTATTTTAAAAATTTCTTTAAAAAAAAACTCCTTTACTATTTTAAGACAGGTATCTTGTAGTCCAGGCTGGCCTCTAATTTATTATACATTGAAATGGCCTTGAACTTCTGATCCCACCTCCTCTATCCTCTGAATGCTGGAATTTCCAGCATGAGTTACCACCTGGCTCACAAACGTGGTTTATGCAGAGCCGTGGACTGAACCAGGGCTTTGTGTATACTAGACAGTACTCTATCACCTAAGCTATAACCCCAACCCATTTTAAATGTGGCGTGTCTAAAGTATGAACTCCTGACTCTGAATACTGGACCCTAATAATTCTGAGCCAGCTGCCTAATATTTCTGTGCCTCAGATTAGTTAAAAGAAAATGATGGATAGACACAGCAGCTTTACTAGGTGTTCTGAGGTTTAAGCCTCTATGTATGTAACAATCTCTCAGCACAGTCACTTTTCAAATTTGGTTCTGATTATCACTGAGAATGCATAGCAAGCAGCACATAAAATATAAACATGCATGTGTTTATGACTACCTTTAAAACATGTTTTTATTAGGACTAGGATTTATAACTGAGAGGTAGAGCACTTGCTTTGCATGCATGAGGTCCCAGGTTCAATCCTACTACCAACAGAGAGACAGAGAGAGAGAGAGAGAGAGAGAGAGAGAGAGAGAGAGAGAGAGAGAGCATCAAGTAAGTTGGAATATAGTTTATCTTTTGTTATCTTTTCATCAGAAAGACTGTATTTCTATCTTCTGCTATCTTTTCCCCATGATTTTGTCTTTCACATTTAGTGGCAAGGATGGAGAAGCTATATCTTAAAGCTAAACTGCTTACTTCCCAACCTTATAAACTGGATTTAAAGGCTTGGAAATTGCTTATTATACAAGCATAAGAACCTGAGTTGGATCCCCAGAACACACACACAGCCATGTATGGTGGTGTACATTTGTAATTCCAGTGCTAAGAGGCAGACATAGTAGGATCCCATGACCCATTGGCTAGCCAGACTAGCCAACTGGTGAACTCCAGGTTCACTGAGAGACCCTACTTTAAAAAATAAGATATACTACCCCATCAGTTAGCCATGAGGTTCCAGAGACCCTCCAAACAGCACAGGCTATTGTTGTTGATTGTTTTTGGTTGCTGACCAGAATTAGATGGTAAGACCCTATTGCAGACACCACATACCCTGGGTACAGGACAGAGAAATCAAGCTGGAAAGGGAACAGAAGGGCTTCCTTTCTAACCATAAGATGCTACCAGGCAGCTGGGAGAGAAAAGTCATCAATAATGTTACTAAGTGGGTAGACCTTACATGCTATAATGCTGACCTCCATGCAAATTGTGCCCATAGGCACAACAATGGCAGAAGTATTTTCTGATTGGATTTGAGGGAGAGGAGGGAATTCATGCCTGGTACTGTAAAGTTCATCAAAAGACCAAACTTACTATTGTTGCTTTACTGAATGCACATAGTGTCAAACTGCCTCCTAAATATTTATGCTTATACTCATAGACAAATGCTGCTCTCAGCTCTTATCAGAAAAGCTTTTCTGTCTGTAGCCAACAGCTGTGAAGGCAGAAACTCGGGGAGATGGAAAGACAGGGTGGGATGGCCATTGCAATTATGAACTCACAACATTTAGTCATAAATAGGGGAAGGGTTCATGGGTCTATCCCTCCTGAGGATCCATTAGCTACTGATCACTAACGCTGAGGGAGAGTAAATATTGATCTTCAATAGGGTAGCCATTGGTATGTCCTCTATGCTCTGGTGTGTAGCTCCACAGTCATGAGCATGTGAGTGACTGGTTAAACTTGAATACAAAACAAAAAACAATATGCAATCAGGATGGGGAGAAAAGTGAGAAAACTGAACAAAGGTAGACAGTGAGTATAATTAGGATGCACTATATATACATATGAAACTGTCAAGGAGCTGGGTATGACAGTATACATCTTCCATTCCAGCACCCAAGAGGCAAAGTTAGGTGGATCTGAGTTCAAGGTCAATCTGGTTTACATAGTGAGTTCAAGGCCAGCCTAGGCTACATAGTAGACTCTTCTCAAAATAAAACAAAGCATGCATACCCACAAAAACAACTTTCAAGGAATAAATGTAACTAAAATGGTATTTGAAAGCAGGTATGGTAGCTTATAACTGTAAGCTCTTGGTAGACCAAGGCAGAAGGAATGCCAGGAATTAAAGGCCATAGTACATAGTAAGCTCAAGCCATCCTGAACTACAGAGAGAGTCTGTTGAAAAAAAAAAAAAAGGATTCAAAATGTGTTTACACAAAAGATCACATAAAGCATCCATGGAATCACAAAAGTAGACACATGGCTATTGACAAAGTCTTCCTCTGGATTCCACCAATGAAGAGGGAAACAAAAGCAAAACTGAGTCCCCAGGGCTGGGTGGTAATTCAGGGCATCCTCTTCCCAGGACCTTTAAGCAGCCAAGCATGCCTATGAATCTGATCAGCAATAAGCATCTTCATGATCATTGGATTCAAGCCCACCTACCATGGGTTAGGTAGCAAAGAGGACCCATGATGCTGTAGACTGGTGTCCTTACCTAGCCACAGTAAATGTATCTTCTGGCAGGAGTCGAGCTAGCTGGATGAAGATGTGATTGAGAGACGGGCAAAAGCCGCACCACTTTGTGTAATAGAGCAGTAGAACATCCTGTGGGAAGGGGAGATAGTTACTCATATCTGGTCCTGGACCTCATTTCCTGCTCTGCTAAATCCTGAAGGCATTGAGTCACTGACTGTGCAGGAATCATAGTGAGCATTTTTTTTTTCCACCTGTAATTGTAATTACGTGTTTCTTTACGGTCTTAGCAGTTAGAAAAGCACCATGCAATCTGCTCATGTCCCACCACTAGACTAATCTGCATATCAGAAATAGACAGTTTTCCCCTAAATGCCTACAGCTGTAGAATTTAACAGGAATGGATGGCTTGATTTTTGCTCCACTCTTGAACCCCTAAACCTCATATGCTCAAGTGCTCTACCATGAAGTCCCATCTCCAGCCCCGTACCTGTTTCCGAAGGGTTACTTCCCAGAAGGTATCAGTTGTCACTTCAGTGATTAAATGGGGAGACGGAAACTGGGCAGAATCACTTCCAGTAAGATGCCTTTTCAAGGGACTGTAGAGAACACTGAAGTTTTGAATAAAAGACTCTAAAAATGAAGAGAAAATGAGGTCATCTTTGCTCTAGGTACAAGTAGAATAGCCCATCTACTTTAAAACTGAAACAATGTCCCGTGCTTACTTTTTTTTTTTATTGTTGTTATTTTATTGGGGAGGGGGGTTGTTTTGTTTTGAGACAGTGTCTTACTTTGTTGCTCTGGCTGACCTGAACTTGTTCTGTAGACCAGGCTGGCCTTGAACTCAGACATCCACCTGCCTCTGCCTCTTCAAAGATTTGTGCCATCACACCTAGCTTCATGCTTATGTTTTTACCCCTGGCAAAAAGGTGCCCAGGCTGCCATTATGTTTAACTTTGGTAGTATCAACTCTCAGAGGACAGTCCTTTACTAACAAAACACCATGTAGGTGGGATGTTCAAATACAAATGGAGATTCCAGCCTGCTCTTTTCCAAAGAGACTGCCCCCACACACACACAGCATGAGAATGCACACAGCAATGCACACTGTACCTTTTGCAAGAGAGGCTGCTTGGACAGTAAGCTCTTTAAGCCTCACTATAAATGCAGCGACAGTACAAATGTGAAGGTGTTTAGTGCTCATTAATCTGCGGCCAAGTAGCTCTTTGGTTCCCTTTATTAAAGTTCTTCGATTATACATGGTGGAAAAAAGTATATAAATAAACCAAGTAATAAAAGCCCGAATTTAAGCAGCAATCTCACCCTTCCCACCAATGCCACCATCTCAGAATCCTCTGCCTCAGTGAAGCAACAACACTAGTCTCAACTTAGCTTCTTTCTTCCAACTCCCTCTAATGGAGGTCTTAACAGACAATAACTTGCTCTGCAAAAGGAGGAAGTGAAGTGTCATGTGAACACTTTAGACATGTCCTTAGCATAGCTGAAAAACTTAGATGGCTATAGTTTTGGACTGTGAAACCAAGACTTCCCAATCTGAATCTAAATTCTGAATTCTAGGATTTTCAAAACTGCTGGCCCAACAGATGAGATTGTCCCCACTTGATATAGAAGAGAAAAATGAAAGCCAAAGAGGGCTTATTTCAGGAAATCCTAAAATTCAAAGTAATGAGTCTGAACTTCTCTGAGCTGAGTATCACTCACAGAATCCAGAGAACCCAATCACTTTAAAATTTACATGCTCTCCTGAGTGTGGTGGTACACACCTTTAATTCCATGCCTGAAAGGCAGAGGCAGGTGGATCTCGGAGTTTAGGCCAGCATGGTCTATATAGTAAATTCTAGGCTAACCAAGGCTATATAGATAGAACCTATCTCGAAGGAGAAAAGCAAAACAACAGTAACAAAAACATGGTTGGGGGGCTATGCTATGGAAAGACAGCACCATATCGGTGAAGAACAATGGCTGCTCTTCCAGAGGACCTGGGTTCAGTTTTCATCACCTACATGGTAGCTCACAATTGCCTATAATTCCAGTTCCAGAAGATCCAACCCCTCTTCTGGCCTCTCTAGGTATCAGACATACATATAGGCAAAATATCATACACATACAAAAATAAAAATAAAATTTTAAACTACATGCCTGGGGAGCATTTAAGAGCAATTAAGAGCACTGACTGCTCTTCCAGAGGACACAGGTTTGATTCCTAGCGTCTACATGGTGGCTCAGAACCACCTGTAAGCAGTTCCAAGAGATCTGACATTCTGTTGTGGCCTCTGCAGATACCGCACAAGTGTTGGTATATAGACATACATGCAGCAAAACATCCATGTACATAAAATAAAAATAAATATCAAAACAAATTACACAGTAGTTTTAAGAGAACCCACTACACCAACATATCATGAATTGGGAATAACAGGACTCTGTATAGTGACTGATCGATCACAAGTTTGCTTTGAGCATCGAGGAGCTCTTCTAATTATAATGATATGACACAGAAAAACCAACATTGTATGAGTCCTTTCACAAAGGTAGCTAATGTGAATGCTTCACCTGAACTGATGAAAGGACAGCCAGAAGGACTAGTGCTTAGAGGATCTGTGCTTATCCTGCTTTCATATACTCTCAACCTGGAAATCAAGTCCCTTTCACTATCAAATTCTTCTTCTCTTCATTTGGCAAGCACTGGCTCTCCCTGCATTTCCAATGATGCTGAACTAACAAGGCTTTTCAATTCTCACTTTCCTGTGTTGTATGTCAGGGACTTCAGCAAAGCCTGGGAACAGGACAGCATGAGTCCATTTGCTGTTGCTGCTGCCAAGCCCCAGGAGCCAACTCTGTGAAACTTTCCCACGGTAAAGCCTTAGGTCAACCCAAGTGGATTTCACTGGTTTGCAACCTGCTCTCAACACTGGTATGTTACAGTGTAGGGACTGAGGATTTAGGCAGGCTTCCCCAACATGCCATAAACGTTAATAACACAAATGGGGCCCACTGGCTCTGACACTCATACATTCAACCCTGTGAAACAAGAATGAGCAAGAGAGTCTAAGCTCACTCCTTTCTGCTTTGGTCCCTTTCGATTGCTGGTACTATTAATGGCCATGTTCATCAGCCTCTACATGTCCCACTAAAAAGGCTCTCACCATTCTGTCTGGCATGGAAGTCAGGTTCCTGGGATTAGTGCTTGCTTGGTCTTGGAAATGTGACAGAAGTTGCCAGTCTAGGTCCCTTAGTTCCCATGGGTTAGAATTCGGTAGGTAGAAGCTACTCCTCTATTTACCAGACAAACTGGCTTCTTTTCAAAATGACCAAAGATAAAGACAACTTATCTGAAGACTTCAAAGGACCTATGAAGCTGGCATCACCCCATGATCAGCAATAATGAGACCATTAATGCAAGTTATGGCTCTTAAACTAAGCAAAGCTTATCATGCTCAGGGAGACAAACCACCTACAGTACCTAGAGTGAACTTCATGAGGGCTTGTTTGGGGTCCAAGATATAGTGCGATTCTTCTTTCACATCAACAATTGTGGCAAACTCCTTTACAGGAGCAGAGCTTGGCGCACCTAGTCTCTCTGCATATAACCAAAATAAATTGGAATCCAAAAGGTAGATATTCAGGGTCTTGTTGGTTCTGCAGCTCAGGCCTGTGAAGGTTGTGCTAGTGAGGCCCACTTCAGGGAGGTGGTACCCGTTCTCCTCAATGTGAGGAATGGAGCTTGGGGCAGCAGCCTCACAGTTCTTCTCAAGGGAAGAGAATGTGATAGCCGGGGCTGTAAAAACATCCTGTTCAGAGCCAGTGAAGCTTGCCATGCCCCGGGATATGGTCCTGCAACATGCAGAGCAGTAGCTGAAAGGGCTGTAGGAGGTTAAAAAATTGCTGCATTCTGTGCTGCCCGACACCATGTGATAAAAAGTCTGCTCCTTGAGGTAGAAAGAATCCAGAGCAGCTGCCATCTCGAAGAAGCTGCACTGTGGCACGCTCACTGAGCTTGGCTTGGTACCACCCACTGTCTGGTTGACACATAGCTCACAGACATTGTGGGTCCTGGAGAGGGCTGGCCCCTGTGGCAGCACCACTGTGTTGCAGCAGGGGGACGCTGCCATCAGCTGAACATCAGGCAATGGGGCTGGCAGCTCTGGTGCCAGGGATTGGAACACAGGTGCCTCCACCCGCCGAAGGTGCTGAAGGAGGCGCTCCACCACCTGGTCCCCATAACAGTTATTGTACTCCAAGGCCACTTCGGTGATCTGAAAGACAGGGCAGAGCTGGTAAGAGACACGGGTTATGGATATAGAGAAGGTGGCCTCTAAAGCATCCCTAAGTTACAGGCAGAAGCCCAGGCCAAGCCTGCCTCAAAGGAGAAGTGGTCATACCAAAACTCTCCACCTCTAACTGCCCTGGAACTCACTCTGTAGATCAGCCCGGCCTTGAACACACAGAGATCCACCAAGTACTGGAATTGAAGGTGTGTGCCACAAGTCTGTTTTTTACAACACTGCCCCTCTATCAGCAAGCACTGAACCATTGTTCTGAGTTAGAAGGTTATAGAAACGTCTGCCTACCATAGATAAATGAAGTCCAGCTCAGGGATGTGTCCAGACCATTAAAAGAATCAGAACAGACTCGCCTTCCAGGTGAGTGTACTTTCTTCACACTGTTAACATTTCCCTATGCTGTCATTTTTTTCTCCATCTTTAGTAACTCTGAAAACTATACAAACACATGTGTAGATTTAAGTAAATTTACAGCATCTATACTCCCAAATATATTCATACCTTCCAGGAGATCCCCAATCCAGCTTGCTCCCAACTGTCCATGCCCATCTTTCCTTTCTAGAGCACCTCTTCCCCCTCCCTGCACCACTGTGGCTAGAAACCAGCTCATTCACATCTCTGTTCATTCAGTCTCCTCAGGCCATCATCCCCTCTTCCTAACTTCTAAAGTACGAGCCTAAGCATAATGGATACTTCTTGGCCAAGTGATACTTGGTGGTTTCTATTACCTGTAGGATAAAGTTATACTCTGGCCCATTTGCCTTTCCAGGCTTATATCATCCCATTTAGAACAGAACAGAACCCTTTATTGATGCCTGGTCAAGGACCCTGCCTCCTCCTCCGGCTGTTCCTAAGACCCTCAAATTGGGAGGCTGCTCAGGTAACGGCAATCCCACTCTGAATGGTAAATGAACTAGCTTCTGCACTCCTAGTCCCTGACAAAATGTATTTACAGCTGGGCGTTGGTGGTGCATGCCTTTAATCCCAGCACTTGGGAGGCAGAGACAGGCAGATCTCTGTGAGTTCGAAGCCAGCCTGGTCTACAGAGTGAGTGTCAGGACAGGCTCCAAAACAATACAGAGAAACCCTGTCTCTCAAAAAAAAAAAAATGTATTTTCAGACTAGCTCTTGGAATAAAACATCACTTTAGGTGGTTAACTAGTGTCTTAAATTACCCCTCACACATACAAACATCATCCTCCTTTTTGGACAATATTCTTTTTGTTTTGTTTTGTTGTTTTTTTGTTTTGTTTTGTTTTTTGTTTGTTTGTTTTTTGAGACAGGGTTTCTCTGTATTGCTTTGGAGTGGACAAGATTCTTGACAGCAACAGGACAGACCCTGACAACCCAACCCACAAAGAACCCTGGAACCTTCCACTCTTCCTGGACTGGTTTATATTCAAGGATAAAGTAACAGATAACTACTTCCCAGGGCCCTGCACACCCCATAAAACTTTAAGATCCACTGCTGTATTTTATAAAATCTTCCCAAATATGAATATTCATTACAGAAAGATAACAATGTTCCTAGACCATTTTCTTTCCTTGTCTGGTTCCTAATACCTCACACAGCAGCCATGCTCTAGAGGGGTGAGGCCTCCTACTTCTCTCCTATCACAAGCCCATTACAGAAACAGTTTAGAAAACAAAATTCATGGTACATCCTGTTAATGTGTTTCAATTTATGTCATAATTAATATAAACAATTAAGAACTTGGTAAACAATTATAAATGCCTTCTGTGGTGTCAATATTTCTGTTGTCTTCAATTAAAGAAATCTCTTAAGTCCAGATGCCTCTGCTTACTTGACTCGTGCTGTGAATGCCTGAAAGATCACTCAGAGTGGAGAACAAGTCAAAAGGACACTGCAGGCTGAGACAGACATTTTCTTTGATTAGTGTGTTGCATAATATACAGCATGATGTCTCAAGAATGCTGTAGGAACACTAGGGAACAGTGTCCCTGGTGTCAGGATCTATGTTTTCTTTGTGTGTACACATGCAAGTGTGAGGTGTCCATGCTAGTGGCATATATGTAAAGGCAGTTGCCCACTCCTAGGCTTGGTACAGCCACCATTTGGTCACTTACAACCTACACAAAGCCCACAACCATCATAAGGGTCCTTGCCTACTATGCCCTCAATTGTCTGCCCAGATCTAGGCCCACAATGAAAAACAAAGCTGCCCTGAACTCTCTATTGAGCATTTAGCTCTCCTTACTAAAGTATGATGCTTTTCCCAAGCCCCTCCTCCCCTTCTGCTAGGATCCTGTTCTCTGGGATATCACTTCCCTCTTTTCCTTACTGACCAGGCCTGGCGGGAGCCTGATTGTCCTCTGACTAATGAGCAGGCTCTTAGTTCTCAACAGGACCAGTTTCTGAGACCAGACACCTGTAGTTACCACACACTTCTTTCCCTATGAGCTCCCAGTACCCAGTGAACACTGGCCAGACTGACACGGCACATGAAGGAAGGTGCTGGGTAGATGATGCTTGTCTCAGGAATGCACAATATTAAGAGGGGCCACCCTGCCCATATAGACTCCACCTACTATACAGCACCCTAGGAATCCTGTGAAGAGTCACAGGTGAAACTGATTTTTAAAAAGGCCTGCCAGCAGATGCTAGAAACAGAAGATGTGGGGAGATGCTCATCTGAGAACAAAAGCAAAGCCTCCCTCTGGTGCCAAATTCAACCTCAGCCCTCTGGAGTGAGGGTCTAGACCCACCTCTCTTCATGCCCAAGTCAAGGAAGACAATATCCCAAAAGTAAAAAGTCACAGCCATAGCTACCTTTCCTGCACACCTAGATGGCTTTTAATCTAGATGGCACAGAGGCCTGGGCATGGAAAAGAGACTTTTGGACCATAAAACATTCATGCAGTGCACATTTTCTAAAGAAATGAAGTCTTAAGACTAGTTCAGTGGAAGGAACAGAACTACTTCATTGCTCTCTCCTTTCTTCTTTTAAAGCCAGACTGTGGCATCAGTCAGAAGGTTCCCAGTGGGGATAACAACTTGGACCAAATGCTGAAGAACATCAGAGTGAGTCTTGGCTGGTGAAAAGTTCTGCCCCAGACTCCAGAGCACTATGTCTGCCTGGCCTGATCTCTGCTACACTGGCTGTCAGATTCTGGTTTGAGCCAATTAAGGGATTCTTGAGGGAAAGAAAAAAAATAAAAACCTAATAAATCCAATTTAGCAATCCTAGGCTCTCTCCTGCTGATTGTTATTGTTCCTCTAAGTGCTTCCAAATGATCCATGTATAAAATAAACTCACGCCTAGAAAGAATGGATGTTCCAGAAAGGAGAGAGGGTGGGAAGACTCCTGCAGCACCTGTCTCTGGAAATCTGTCTATCCATGCAACAAGAACCATCTAGAGAAAAAGGTACACAGCACCACTGCAGCTTCACCTGGCCACCGTGTTACTGACCCCAGGATGGCCAAAGCTGGCAGCCCCATGACAGTGGCACTTCCTAGGCCTTATCAGTTTGCTTGTGATCCTAATACCTTGTAAACAGGAACATTAGTGCAGTCACCTGGTCTATATCTGGGGAAGCAATTTCCCTTCCCTCCTAGTCACCCCTCACGAGATCAACAAATAACGATGGTCGGAGAATGTGGGAGAAATCCCTAACCCAGGCACAAACCACTGAGCCACAGCTACTATACCTGAAAGCCACTCTGAACTTGGAAGAAGAGCTATGAGAGGATCACCAGGACTCCTACCTCATCCAGGAGAGGATGCCTCTCAGCTAAGGGATCAAAAGGTATGAATAGGAAGAGTGCTGGTCCTTTCTTCAGCTCATTGTTCAACAGCAGACTCTTGCCTCCATGGGGCTGTAGCCATCGGAACAGGGTCTCCTGGTTTTCTGAGGCCCACTTATAGATGTTCTCAGCTGTGAAGTTCATTACTTCCCTGGGGAAGACCTGCCAAGGACAAATTCAAAAGAATAAAACAGGTGAGTAAGACACAGCAGAGCCAAAGTGCCAGCACTGTCCTCCAGAGGCCTGGTCAAGCTGCACTGTGAGGGAGAAAAAAGCACCCAGAAAAGGCACCACTGCTGGCTGTAAAGCCAACACTCAGCCCACCACTCCACACAGTCTCACGAGTGTCCTCAACAAGTGGGGAGAAAGTCACCATGGGAGCAGGATGTCGCTTTCACATCACTGGGTTTGCCTTTTGCTGAGATAGACTCACCTATCCACAAGTACTCTCCCTGCCTTTAGGTAGCTGTAATGACCTCTAGTCCCCCAGTCTAAGGAGAGTTACAGAGCACCACGAGGTACTTATAAAAGAATCTAGTCCTACCGTCCTTGGTGACGGGATGTTAGAGCTTAACCTTAGCTTATCAAGTCCTGTCCTAGAGGTCAGAATGGAGTTTCCACTACGCAGAGGCTACACAGGCTTTGGTGATGGTCACACCAGTAACTGGGTAAATTAGTGAGTAACCTAAGCTTACGCAAGGCCCAGGTCACACTTTGTGTGTAGTGGTATTATTGCTTTGTTCTTCTGTAATATGAAAGTACTTTTGAAAGTCCAATGACAATAAACCAGAGCTTCAAGTAATTTCCAGAGTGAAAGGTCTCACAAGATGAAGCATGTGGTGACCACCAGAATGGAGACTGGAATGCGACCACATGATGACCGTGCCACTACCTCTGCTTTTTAAGATACTTCACTTGATAAAAGGCATCAGCTGATAAACAAATGAAAGCACCCAACTGAGGCAGCAAGCCTGGACAGTTTCAGAATGACTTCACAGTTCTCCTTTTCTCCATTTACTCTTCCTTGAAGCCCTGTGCTATAAATATATACAGGCAAAAACAATGGTGTAAGAAAATGAGAGCTAGCAAAGCAGATGAGGTGAAAAGCTATATGGGCACAAGGAAAGTGAGCAGGCAGTGGGAGAGGCAACCACAGCGGTGATGCTCAGAGTACGACAATGAGGGTTTAAAACACATCATGAACACTTCCATTTGGAAAACACAAAAATACATTTAGGAATATAAATAGCAAGAAGAAAAGCACAATATCTGAGATATGAGAGTTAGGCAGATGCTAAAATGACTGGCAAACAAGGGACACTCTGTGGTGGGGGCTCAATAGCATTTGGAAAGATCCATGACCCTGAGCTAAGGGCAGAAATCGTCATTGGATCTCAAAGCCAATGATCCTGTTGAAAGCCAGCAATCTTGTCAACAATGAAAACACCTCAGAGGGCCAGCAAGAAGGCTCAATGGATAAAGGCACTCCTATGACATATATGATGAAAGGAGAAAATCAACTTCTGCAAATTGTCCTTGGACCTCCGTGTGTGTGTGTGTGTGTGTGTGTGTGTGTGTGTGTGTGTGTCTGTGTGTGTCTGTGTGTGTGTGTCTCTGTGTGTAACAAAATTAATAATATGACTAAATATAAAATACTTCAGAAAACCTGTCAGCAATGACTGTGGAAGTTGCAAGGACACAGATGTGAAGCTTAAGGCTCAGAAGTAGGTAAGTGGCAGCAATCCCAGCAAAGTAGCAAATAAAATCAGGGAACAAAGGAGAAATGAGAACTTAGAATCTCTGAGGTGAGAAGCTACCCACTTCTCCCTATCTCTTGACAAGAACTTGGACACTCCACTGTTACTGTAGGAGAAAAGCCCCCTCACATCCCTGCTCTTCATATAAGAACAAATGAACAACACTGCCCAGTGGAAGCTAATCTCAGAGAATGTGGGCCTAGAGTAAGAAATCACCAACTGAGTAACCACAGTTTCACTCAGGAAGGGCAACTAACAAAGCTGTATCACAATTTAAGTACTAAGCAAACACGGTCTAAATAGCACATTTAAGACCCTCTAATGCACAGATTCTTACCAGGGGCTGGGCTCTAGGGTGGGCTTATAGGAATTCTCAATTTGCACATAAAATCACTTGCTCTTTCCTAGGGAGAGGTCCATACATTTCATCCAGTTCTCATTGAGTCTGTGACCTACAATAAGGTTAAGAACCACTGCACTAATACAAATGTGATTTTAAAATACTTACAAGTGATGTGTTGAAATGTCTATGTAAATACACACTTCCAGAGTGTACTAAGGATACCAGTTTCGCAAGATGTTTATTTGTGATAACCCCAAATCGTACTGTTCCTAGGTAATCTGAAACAGAAAATTTTCCTTTATTAAAGAGGAGGCCTAGGCCTTAAAACAATCACAAACCCATTGATCCAGTCCTAAAGTGCCTGTCCCCTCAGGCAAGGTTGTTGCTAACCTGGCCTGGCCCCAGGAGGACCAGCTGTAGGAGTTGGACTCATCACTCTAGTCACTTAGGCTGAGGAGACTACAGCCACTTGCAACAAACTGGCCTGTCTGCTTTGCCACCCTGTTCCCCTTGCTCAGACAAGCCTACCTCTGAAGGTACAAGGTACAAGCTGGTGTCTTTGGACATGGCCAGCTCCTTCTTATCAATCATCTTGTTCTCCCCTTCCCTGACTAACCACCTAATAGCAAGTACCCAAGAGACAGACGCTCTGGGGAGATGTTGGGACTCTATCCTATCTTGATGGCACTTTAAGTACCTATATTATTGTCTTATTTATTTAGATTTTTCTTCATCCAAATTCCTCCTAAGAATTCATGCTCTTATTTATTGCTGGTACCCTAGCAATAAATGACTCTGAACTTCTGATCTTTCCAGTACTGGAATTATAGAGATGTGTTACCACAAGCAGTTTATGGGGTGCTAGGGATCAAACCCAGGGTTTTATCCATGCTAGGCAAGCATTCTACCAACTGAGTGGCACTGCATGACACTAAATATATGTGAAATAAATGAACCTAGCATATACAAAGAACTCACACAAACTGACATATAAAAATGATTAAAATGGTCACACCACAGAAAAGAAATGGAACTGGCTAATTCCTACATTGAAAAATGATCAATCTCACTTGGAGTAAAACAAAACAATTCCACTTTTGCCAAACTACCTAAAATTTAGGCTTAGGAAATAGAGAGTATCAATGGCCAGCAGAGCAATGGTAGCTCTGATAACAATGCCAGCAGAGAAGGTAAAATCTAGGACTTGAGGGAGAAGTTACTGGACTGTTAGGACCAAGAAGGGATACCAGTAGCAATCTCATGTGTGTCCTAGGAGTCACATTCAGGGACACTAGCTAGCAGACACCATTCAGCTGGAAGGGATGAGGAGGCAGAACTATCATAAAGTACAGAAACATCTCCAAGACAGCAGCAGAACTGCTGTCTAAAGAAAACAAAACAAAAAGCTCTTAGTTGGAAAACAGTATTCTTTTCTTATGGGCACATGGGAGTAAATGTGTATAAAGAACACAATAGCCCAGACACTCTGAAGACTGAAGCAAGAGGAATGCTTGAGCCTAGGAAGAGCTTAAGACCAAGCTGGGCAGAATATGGAGACCCATCTCTAAGGAAAGTAAAACTGGTTTGGTGTTGGGACACAAAGAGAGTTATATCCTCATCTATGATGCTTCTGTTACTAAAAATAAACAAATAACTAAATTTAAATGTACTGTGTGTAGACCTGCCACATCACCAGTACAGAGGTTAAAGGACCACCTTTGGTATAGGTTCTGGGATAGAACTCAGGCTGTCAGGTTGGTAGCAAGAGCACTTACCTGTTTAGTCTTCGCTATTTTTCAAGGAACATGCAATGTGGTGTTTGAAAATTCTAAAATATAGGGGTGAGTAAGACAGTAGAGGGAAGAGTGTGTCCTTTCCCTGCCTTATTACAGATGTTACATAAGATCTTAAACTTTGAATGCTACCAACTCATAACCAAGGAGACAAAGTATAAAAGTATGAAGGCATCAACACACAAAAGTGTCATCCTCAACCAGGTGTGGTGGCACATATCTTTAGTTCCAGCACTTGGAGGCAGAGATAAGTGAATCTCTGTGTGTCTGAGGCCAGGCTGGTCTACAGAGCGAATTCCAGGACAGCTAGAGATCCCGTCTCAAAAATAACAAAGAAAGTGTTCTTCAATCCTGTACCCTTCCTTCCAGCATTGCCAGGTGAGGAGCAGCTGAGAATAGTGGGAATGCCTTTTCTACCATGGTAAACAATTCTAAACACAAACCTGACAAGTTTAAAGTGACACAAGAGAAATACAGGAAGAATAAACCAAAAAGTAAAAAGAGTAGTTTGTAAGGAGGCCTGCATATCCCTGAGCAGGGCTGTCTGCACTTGACTCAGAGGCACAGTTATGTTTCACATAATCCAAAAACTAAATCAAGGGAAATGGAGAGAACCTACTGTAGACTGCTGGTTCTAGCAAATAAACTTAACTGCAAATGATTAATACCATAGTGAGGAGTGAAGGAGAAAGAGCCCACCTCAGTTACTAAAAGACATAAAAGTAAGAGCAAAGAGAAATGAACCAAGTCCATAAACATCATTAAGAAATATGTTTCCCACCTAGATACCCCTCAATCAAAGAATGGATAAAGAAAATGTGGTACATTTACACAATGGAGTATTACTCAGTAGTGAGAAGCAATATCTTTAAATTTGCAAGCCAATGGACAGAACTAGGGGGAAAAAAAAACCATACTGGGTAAGGTAACCCAGACCCAGAAAGACAAATATAGTATGTACTCACTCGTAAGTTAATACCAGACATAAAGCAAAGCCTACAATCCAAAACCCCAGAGAAGCTAGATCCCTCTTCCAGAAACAGATGGAAGCAGATGCAAAGTTATATAACTAACCATTGCACAGACCTCCTGGAGTATAATCAAAGTGAGGGAGGAGCAATAATATGAACAAAGGAGTCAAGACCATGATGGGAAAACAATAGAATCAGCTAACCAGAGCTAGTGAAAGATCACTGACTTTGCACTGTCAACTGTGGAACCAGCATAGGAATGAACTAGGCCCCCTGAATACAGGCTTGGACAGCATATGAAGCCCCTGGCAGTGGGTCCAAGATCTAACTATAGTGTATAAACTGACTTAGTGGAGCCCATTCTCTATGGAGAGACACCTTGCTCAGCTAGACATGGAAAGGGGGGGTGCCTTGGTCCTGCCTCAAGGAGGAGATGGGACAGACTTAGCTGATATCCTAGGGCCTTACCCTCTCTGAGGAGCAGATGGGAGGTGGGATGGGAGGAAGGGGAGAACGGGAGGAAAGGGGGGAAGAGGGAACTGGGATTGGAAGGTAAAAGGAAGGAAGGAAGGAAGGAAGGAAGGAAGGAAGGAAGGAAGGAAAGAAGATGTTTTCCATAAGGCTATAAACTAGCAATTCTGAAACTACTACTAATATTTCTTTGTATGTAAATATACTATCACCTTGGACACCAGGATATTTACTAGTAGGGTAAGAAGTTGTAGGAGGGGAGACTAAAGTGTGCTATACTGGAATCAGAGAACACTGTATAAGTTGGCTTTTAATTTACACATTATGTATGCAACATAAAAATGTGGATGCTTTAGCATCACAAGGGCATAAACACACGTGCTTCCTATTCTATCTGCTAGATCTTGAAGTGAGGTCTCCCTGATACTGTCAAAGAGTACACCCAGCACTCAGATCTTCATCTCCAAGTATCAATCTACACTGAAAGGCACCAGGCTCTTACAGAAGAAGCTGATAGATAGAAGGGGAAAGAAATGTGTGTTACAGTCCTAGGGATGGACCTTGGGCCTTCCACATGCTAACAAACACTCTATCATTGAGCCATTCCCAAAGTCCCTTTAAAAATTTAAATTGTAAACATATTAAGTTCAGATAATGAAAATATCAGGGGGAAAAAAGCAGCACTTAAGATAAAGTATGATGAACTGCCAGTGCCTAAATGACACTGCACATAGAAAGGAAAATGCTGAATCCTGTCGAACAGCTGTAGTTAGAACAAGAAAATTAGCCAATAAGGACACTGATTTGGTAGACTGTCAAAGTGACCAGCATGATACGCAGCAACAGAAGAATCAAAAGTGACAGCGTGACCCAGAAGCTGAATGGGCCCATTCAAAGGCCAGTTTGCATCAGTATCAATGGACAGGTTGCCTGAACAAAGCAGAGCCTAACAATTCCAACATATTGCAATTCTAAAACTTTACTTTTTACACATACAGACGTTTATAAAAATCATACTGGTGGTATTTTACAGGAAGAAGTATATCAAGTTTGCAATTAATACTTATATCAACATAAGAAGTTTAAAGCAAGCACCAGAATGGTCTACAACAGTAGTCTCTGTCACTTGTAACCCCTCCTTCAGAAAGAGACATCAAACTCTTAACTACAAACTTAGCTTATACAATTTAACTGTCTCAGAGGCCTACAGTGTTTGGTATGCTGGGAGTACTATACCCAAGGATCCCCCCCCCCCCCCCCCCCCAAAAAAAAAAAACAAGCCAGAAATGAGCAAGGCAGAACTCTTAGACCTCCAGGAGACTTCTGTGTGAGCTAATCCCTAGGGATCTGAACAAAAAAGGAATACTGACTGGGTCAAGAGACATAGCATACAGACACCTAAAGATAAGTATGTCATGGTCTACTTCATAATAAGTATCACCAGATTAAGCTACATGGCATTTAGTCAGTATGACTAAGACATAATTTACCTCTAGGGAAATTTCTCTTCTGGGTAAATTTTTCTTATTTATATTGGAAAACAGTAACATTCCAATAGGCAAATCAGTGTGGCCTAGAAACAACCCTTATTTTATTCTCATTAGCTTCTAATTTCTCTCCCTGCCCCCCCCCCAGAATTTTTGATGAATTGGGAAAAGGAGAATAAGAGGATTGTGTTAAAAGAGGGTGACAACTCTTTCAATGTAGCTGGTGACTCCCTCCCCAGCGTACTTATGATGATGACCTCAGACTCCAATGACAAACATGTCTACTAAATGAAAGTCCTTCACAGAAATGGACACACATTTGCTACACAAATGCTTATTTCCTATGCATAAACTATTGCCAGTCCTCCCATGTTCCCCTAGAAATGTAACTTTGAGGTTTGTGTATGTTTCATGAGTCTTCACATAAAACTAAAGCAACTGTACAGGAAGACATCTGACACTTGGGCACCACAGATATGTTCCAGTGCTTGCTAAGATACTGCTCAAGTAAACAGGGAACATCCTTTCTTGGGAGCTGGACAAGAGGGAAGAGCAATGTATCCAAATCAGATACAGACTATACACTACAGAGCTAAATGGGCATTGTCACATATCTTCATGGCAGTAAAATATACATACACCTGCACAGCAGCAGTCCTGCTTTTTAAATCCCAAAGCACAGTGTTAAATGCTCAAACACTTCCTTTTAAATGTTGCCCTTTCCACCCTCAGAGAAGGAAGAGTCTTCCAGGCTGAACATCTGCCTACAAGCCCACCTCCATCTATTTTAGGATGTACTATGTGCTAGCTTAGTCAGCTATGTGAGGTGTTTCTTTCCCTCAAGACAAGCCTTTATAAATGTGAAGACTATCCTTACCTCACAGGCTTATGATTACTGATATTTCTTTTTCTTTCTTTTTGGTTTTTCAAGATGGGTTTCTCTGTGTAGCCCTGGCTATCCTGGAACTCACTCTATAGACCAGTCTGGCCTCTAACTCATAGAGATCCATCTGTCTCTGCCTCCCTAGTACTGAGATTAAAGGCTTGTACCACCGCCTGGCAGATCATGGAATTTTCAAAAGGAAAAATTCCTTTATACTTCCAATGAGAAACTGAATATCAGTGAGAAGGGAGTGCCTGGGCCATGAATGATTTTCACTAGAGTGACTTGTTCTCTGTGCACAGCGTTCCTTGTTAGAAAGCTATTACTAAAGTCCAAGAGAAAATTAAGATAAAGGCTGTCTATGAATACAATAGGAGTTCCAAGAAGGGAGCAGGACTGGAAGGGTGAGCTCTTCACCATGGATCTGGGCTCCTAGCTCAGCTTCCATATTTACAGTTGTATTCTAACAAATTACCAGATATTTAATGATGTTGGGACTATAAGGGTAAGGTATTTAAAATGAGCTGAACTAGACTACAATCAACCTTGTGTGTCAGCAGAACATGTTCCTTTCATAGGCTCTAAAGTATAGGTTCTCAACCTGTGGGTCATGGCCCCTTAGGAGTTGGATGACTTTTCACAGAGGTTACCTAAGACTATTGGAAAATACAGATATTTACATTGCAACTCATAATAGTATCAAAATTACAGTTATGAAATAACAATGGAAATAATTATATGGTTGGGGGTCACCACAACATAAGGAACTGAATTAAAAGGCCACAGCATTAGGAAGGTTAAGAACCACTGCTCTAGAGGGAATCCTTCTAGCTCCTGGCAGCTATCCACACTGCTTGGCTGCAGCCCCTTCACCAGCCGTCAAGCTAGTGACGGCCAGTCAACTACTTCTCATAACACACTAATACTGACTACTGTTCTGCATTTCAATCAATACTTAAGATTGATTACATCATCAGAATACACTACCCAGATACCAGGATAACATCCCATCTCAAGATCACCTGATTAGCAATGTCATTTCACTTGCTCTTCATCATGTGACATCAACAATCAGCAGTCCTAAAGTAGACTTTAGACATTAACCACTCCCTCAGAACTTCAGCTTCCAAATGTTTTAAACTGAGTTAAGAACAGTTTGTATCTCAAAAGCTGGTAGTAAAGAATGCATCACTCAGGGAAAGCCTGGTCCAAAGTAATGTTCAAAAATCAGCTTACCATATTCGGTTCTGTTAACAGTGTCTCATGTACAGACCCAAACTGGAGCGGATCTTATACAAATGTACAACCGTAAGCCTCTGATTTTATTCTGTGAACCCTTAGATTTCTTTCAAATTTTCAATGCTTTTGGTTCTTTGTTTAGGAGCGTATTTCAACTTCTAAATATTGGAAAGGAAAAAAAATACAAACATGAAGAAAGAACAACAAACATACCCCAAAAATAAGACAAAAGACCACCACAAAACAACTAGAAAGTGAAAATAGGGTCATTTTCTAAGCCCACAAGCTCAAGAATGGAAATAGCTACATTCAATTTAATTCAGATCCTCCTTGAGCTGAGGTGACAATGCCCCAGAGAGTCTGGCTTTCCCCCAGCAGAGTCCTGCTGAGCCTTTTGTCCTGCAGGAAAACAGAGGCTTACCAGACAAACCTGTGCCCCTCACTATAGAGATGCATACCTATTCCACATGAGTTGGTACTGAGTACAAAGAATATACGGTTCCATGAAAGTTCATCTGTAGCCCACAAAGAACTATTAAGCCCAAAGTCTCAAGAATCAGACCTATTACCAAGAAACGTACATAATACAACCTCCAATTTGGCCTGGCTAGGCAGGCCTTTATATTCCAAAACTTTCAAAAAAAGAAAAAGGGAAAAAAATGTAGTGGAGGGTAGAGGTTTCCTTACCTGCCTGTGATTATTGTTTGTTTGCTTGTTTGCTTGTTTCGTTTTGTTTCAAGACAGGGTTTCTCTGTATAGCCCTGGCTGTCCTGGAACTTGCTCTGTAGACCAGATCAAGAGATCTGGCTGCTTCTGCAGAAGTGTACCATCACTGCCTGGATTCTGCACAAGTGTTTTTTCCTTGTTTTGTGACAGGGTCTCCTGGCCTAGTGAGGTGGCTCAGCAGTAAAGAGCACTTGTTCCCTCTTCCAAAGGGCCAGGGTTCTGTTCCCAGCACCCACATTAGTTAGCTCACAACTAACCCTACACATACAGTTTCAAGGGACCCTACACATACTTCTGGCCTCTGTGAGTACCAGGCACATTTGTATACATAAAATAAAAAAGAAACTGTCTTATATAGTCCAGGCTAGCCTCAAGCTAGCTAAGGATGACCTTGAACTCCTGCCCACACTTCCAAAGTGCTGAGATTACACGAGTGCACCATTACACAAGGTTTCTACAGTGCTAAGGATTGAAGCCAAAGCTTTGTGCATGTGAAACAAGCTTTCTGCCAACTGAACTCTATCTTAGCCCCCTCTAAAAGTAATCAAGAGAAGCTTTATTTACAAAGTAAGCACATGGAAATGTCTTTTTCCTGTGCAAAAACTCACTTTTACCAGCAAATCATGGTTCCCCACTACTCAGTTCTACCAGATACCACCAGATAGAGCAGAGTACCTGTACTGCAACCAGAAGATACTCCTCTGTTTCTTATTAAAAAAAAAAAAAAAAAAAAAAAAAAAAAACCCAAAAAAACAAAAAACTAGCCATTAAAACACTACAGCTGCCTGATCTCTCAGGATTTGGAGAAACTGGAGGAAAAAAAGAACAGTACAGTCGTGATATCTGGGAAAGAGATGAATCCCAAAACTCCTGAGGAGACCGACAACTAAAGTGTCCAGAGTTCCTTATATAAAATGGCATGGCATTTGCATATTACCTTTTCATCTACCTGTGCGCTTTGAATTCACTTCAGATAATACAGCTCTTATGCTATACTCTTTAAGGAATGGTCATTTAAAAATCTGTACACATGGGGCTGGAGAGATGGCCCAGGGGTTAAGAGCACTTGCTGCTCTTGCACAGGACCAGAGCTCAGTTCCCAGCACCCAAATAGGGAAGCTCACAGCTGCTTATAAGTACAATTCCAGGGGATTTGATACTCTCTTCTGGCTTCTGTGGATACCTGAACGAACACACACACACATACACACACACACACACACACACACTTTAAAAATCTGTATGTGTTCAACAAAGACACTTTTTTTTTTAAAGAGAAAAACGTATATTGCCTTAAACTCCTAGGCTCAGGCAATTCTCCTATCTCAGCTTATGAATAGACTATTCTTAATACTCAACTGAATCTGCAGATCAATAAAACTAATGCCACAAAGCAAGGTAACGGAAAAGGATGGAGACTATTGTCATTAATTAATAATTCAGTGTATCTTCAAGGTGACATATAGGAACCATGTAAATTTTAATTCGGTTCCTCAGGTTCTTGTGTGGGACAGTTAGAAACCAGGAGAGAAAGTAGGAAGGAACAGAAAAGGGTCTTCAGGGAGGCTATCACAGTGACTGCTGTACACTAAGATACATCTGAAGGACAGGCAGGAGAAACTGATGGGACAAGAGTCACAGGACTTTCAAACCTTTCTTCGTCTGAGGAGATAGCTTGGTCAGTAAAGTATCTCATGCACAAGCATGACAAGCTGAGTTCAGATCCCAAGCACCCACATAAAAAAGCCAACCATGGTTACATGTGTCTGTAATCCTAGGTGGTAGGTATAATGGATCCCTAGAGTTCACTGGCCAGCCAGTCTAGCCAATTGGTAAGTACCAGGTTGAGAGATAAACCCTATTTCAAAAGATAGAGAGCAATTGAGGAAGGTATGATACCAACTCCTAGCTTCCATAAGCAGATGTACACCCAGGTGGACACACATAAGGCCAGTCAAGTGACAGAATTCCTTCTGCAGACGGGGTCTTTCAAAAGCACAAACTGCTTATCTGGGCACTTCTAAGTAGGGATGCAGTTCCTGAAGAACTATAGACTTCAAGGCTACTGTTTATTTACACACAAATTAACCTAGACATATAAAACAGGCACCAGACCTCCATCTCCAACTTCCAAATTTCTACACAGATGAACTCAATCAAAGAAAAATTAATGATCTTATTCTAGAGTCAGACACTGTCAGCTTCCAGTTTGCTGCATCCCCTTTTGTCAATCAGATGAAAAGAAAAACCAAAATTTGCTGCAAGGGGTAAGGACTCTTGTCTAAGCATTTGTGAGGTTCATATGGGAGGTTCTCCCTGTATTTTATGCTAATCTGGACTACAGAGTGAGAAGAACTTAAAAAATAAATAAATAAATACAAATTTTCTTTTTTCTTTTGAAAAAGCTGGAAATGTATCCCTCAATGGCAGAGCTCTAGCCTAGTACACAGAAGGCCCTGATTCCCATCTCTAGCACTAGAAAAACAAGACAAAAACCATCACATACCTCTTTTTAAAAAGCTACCAAAATTGGGTGGTGGCAGTGGCGGCAGCAGCAAATGACTTTAGTCCTAGCACTCCAGAGGCGGAGGCAGATGGATCTCTGACTTTGAGGCCAGCCTGGTCTACATAGGGAGTTCCAGGACAGCCAGGGCTACACAGAGAAACCCTGTCTCAGAAAAACCAACCAACCAACCAACCAACAAGCCCTACCAAATTTATCAGAATGTAGTATTTTATCAGACCACAGTAAATTTTTTCTGGAAAATAATTAAATTAAATAATTACAAGACAAAAAAGAAAAGAAAACAGGTCTCTCTCTGTAATCTAGGCTGGTCTCAACTCATAGGAAACCCCCTGCTTGCCTCTGCCTCCCAAGTGATAGGATTACAATCATGAGGCACCATGGTCAGCTATTAGATTCTTTAAACAAAGAACAATAAAGACTGCTGACATTAAATGGCTCTAAGAATAAGTCTCTGCTGTCTGGAATAGTAAGGACAAGAACTGTTCCTTTAGGTCCTAGAAGCACACAGGGTAAAGGCCTATAGTTAAATACTTAACACCTGGAAATGACCAAGTATTAATGTGAGCCTTCCGAGACCTACACTGAAGAACCAAAAGGAAGCTTTAATTAATTGAATAACTGTTCTATGACCAAGAAAGGGAAGGTAAGCATTATGATCCTATGAACTGACTTCAAGTCAATTCTCACATTTAATATAATTCTAACACTAATCCAGCAAAGGCATGGATATATTTAAAAACATACCAAAACAAAAATACAAGAACTAGAGTCCATGCTTTACCAAGTAGTAACAGCTTATAAAGCCATAAATTCATCAATTTACTCTGGTCATCTCAGAGTGTAGATGGTAAGAATCTGTAATCTATATTTGGGAAGTAGAGGCAGAGTATTAAGAGCTGGAGGCCAGACTTATCTACAAAGGAAGTTTTAGGCCAACATGAGATATACACCGTGACTGCATGTCAAAACTGATGGACCAAACAATCAAACAATAGCACAAAGTAGAAATCTAGACTAAAAGAAAAACACCAAAACAGACTCATAAGCACTACAAACTGTAGTCTGTGCTAATGCAGACACTACCATGACAGAGAAAAGTTGTAAATGGTACACTTGATTAGCCAAAAAAAAAAAAAGGGGGGGGGAATATCAACATTTAGGCCAAAGTAAAACCAAATAGTGAAAAACAAATGCTAAATTTAAAGAAAAATCACTAATAGGATTTTCAGAAAGAAATAAATCAAGAAAAAGAGCAGTTGGGTATTTGTTTGAGACAAGATTTTGTAATACAGCCTAAGCTGACTTCGAATATAGTATATTTCTTTCTGCCTCTCCCTCCCAAATGCTGATATTGTAGGTGTGCAACACTATACTGGCTCAGAACCCAACGATTTAAATACATCAAAAATAATGCTAGTGGGGCTAGAGAGATGGCTTGGCAGTTAAAAGCATGCATTATTACTTGTCCAGAGGACTCACTTTAGATGGCTCACAGCTACCCCTAACTCCAGCTCCATGGGCTCCAACACCCAAGGCCTCTGTTGGCATTGCACACACATGGCACGCGCGCACACACACACACACACACACACACACACACACACACACACGTACGTTGTGGAATATTATTTTAAGATGTGCTACATTTGTTTATGCTATGGAACACTTGTTTTAATGATGCAAAGATGTGTTATATTCTTTTATGTTACATTTGTTTAACTCTGTGAAGCTGTGATTCTTTGCCTATCTAAAACACCTGATGTTCTAAAAATAAGCTGAAGAGCCAGTATCGAAGCAGGAGAAAGGATAGGTGGGACTAGCAGGCAGAGAGGATAAATAGGAGAAGAGGAAGGAACAAGATAGAACAAGGAGAAGAGGATGTCAGGGGCCAGCCACCCAGCCAACCACAGAGTAAAAGTGAAAGTAAGATATATAGAAGAAAAAGAAAAAGCCCAAAGGCAAAAGGTACTTGGGATAATTTAAGAAAACCTGGCAAGAAATAAGCCAAGCTAAGGCTGGGCATTTATAATTAAAAATAACCTCCTCAAGAATAAACCTCCATATGAGATTAATTTGGGAGCTGGGTGGCAGGCCTCCCAAAAGAGCAAAGAACAAAAGAGTAGTAAAACAATCAACAACATATACATACACAAACATACACATAAATATCAAATAGATAAGTAACACTAATGCTAGCATTATTTCCTAGCAGTAAGGAGGCTGGGGAAATAACAGGCAGAAAGACAATAAGGGGACCCTGGCTGTACCTGCTAGTAGGCAAATTACACCAGCTGACACAGTAGCACCAAGGCTGAGCATGCCTCAGGAAAACAGAACATGCAACCAAGCAAAAAGAGAAAGTTCAACCAGTAAAGAGGAATAACAGACAAAATTACAGGACTAAGACAGCATACAAGTTTCTCCTAATTTCCTTTATCCTAATGTATAAAGATGACATCAAACAACAGCTGTTTGGCAGTGGTAAAGCTGACCTTGCAATTCCACCCTCACACCCCCAAAGGCAACTATGAGCTCTCCTCGCAGCAACAAGACAGAACTCAGTATCCCATTTCTAAACCATTTATTTATTTTTATTTGGTTGCATTTGTTTATATTTTGAGACAGGATCTCTCTATGTAGCCCTGGCTGTCCTGAAGCTTGATATATAGTCCAGACTGACCTCAAACTCAGAGAGATCCTGCTGCCTCTGCCTTGAGAGTGTGGGTTAGAGCTGTGAACCACCATACCCGACTTCTAAGACTATCATTAAGTCCAGGGACTCCCCCCACTCCCGCCCACCCCAAAAAAGCCACCGAGGAATTGAGAAGACATGCATTTAGCTAGAGCATCTGCTCCCTACACAACAGTCTAAACACTTCAACTCAACTGATCCAGTCAACTGTTTCCCAGACCTCAATTTATGTATACAGTCTAAACAGGATAGTAACCTACAATTTACATTTGAAACTGTCCCATTAAAAAAGTAAGCACATGTTTCTCTTATGTGCTTCTGCTCCAGATACTCAAGGCAAGACTCATCTTAAGCAATCCTTCAGAATATATTCCAAATGTATCTTTTTCTTATGAAAATGGCTCATTGGACTAGAAAAATGGCTCAAAGTATAAGAGCACTGACTTCCAGAGGTACTGAGTTCAATTCCCAGCAACCACATGATGGCTCACAACCATCTACAATGAGATCTGGTGCCCTCTTCTGGCATGCAAGCAGACAGAATTTTAAAAATGGTATATTAAGCTTAAGTGGGAACTTAGTCACAAAAAGCAGGGTAAATGAGGATTAATTAGCATCAATCTCAGCTTCCACCTTTGCATATGCAGCAGGATCTTAAGACCTTGCTAGAATCACAACACTATAGGGGAACACAAAAAAAGATAAAACAGACCATACACATCAGGAAAAGTCTTTCAAAACACCAAACACACTTATTTTGTTGTGAATTCAGTTCTGGGTGGTTTTTTGTTTGTTTGTTTGCTTGCTTTTGATGTACTGACAATAGAACCAGGACCCCTGTGCATACTAAGGGAAGGCTCTACTACCAAGCTATACTTTCAGGTTTTTGTATCCTTTTTGTACTGGGAAGTGGGTCCTGCTATGTTTTCCATGACTGGCCTCAAAAGGTCATCTTCCCTTAGCTTTGTGAGTAGCCAGAACTGTAAGTGCTACCAACATGACTGACTAGAGTAAATTTTAGCCTTCTATTACTCTCTTGAGCAGCCCCATGTTATTTATTTATGTCTGCTTTGCCCTCTTCTAGCTTTAAGAAAGGAAGAAGAGGGAAAGAAGGCTGCTGTCCTGTATCTAGAACGGATTTTCCATCTGCAAAACTCCAAAGGAAAGATCAGGTTAAGATGAATGGCTCATTTCACTAACATGGCATAGCAGCATCTAATGTAAACAACCAAACAACCTTTCATGATCCCGAAATATCCCCTTCAGCTAACATGAATGCTGCCTTCATTTTAGGGGTCACTCGGTTCTTTCATATATAACTTTACTTACGGCCTTCCACAAAGAGCTTTGAATGTATGTTTCTTAAACTTATTTAAGTTGTTTTTTGTTTTGAAAGTTCAAGCCTGGAGCCAGACCTAGTGTACAGCCCTGCAACCTCAGCTGTCTGGCAGGCTCAGGCAGGAGAACTGCCAAGTTCAAAGCCAGCCTGAACAACTTAGTGAGACTTAGTCTCCAAATGAAAAGAGAGGTTTGGGAGGTAGCTCAGTGCAAGAGCATAAGGCAGTGGGTCCAGTCCCTAGTGCAGGGAAAATTTACTAAGCCACTTAAGGCTATGAAACTCTGTCTTTCAAGTAGTAAGTTTTGTTTTTCTCTCCCATTAGCTCCCAGACAAGAGAATGTGAGCATAACCAATTCTCTGCACAAACTCCAAGACAATGGTCAGTAATATAATTGTTTGATATAATAATGACATGCTGTTAATAAGCTTTTAAAATTGAAGTAAACGGGGACGGGGGGGAGCATGGTTAAACTGGGCACATGGCTTTAATCCTAGCACTCAGGAGGCAGAGGCAGGTGGATCTCTGAGTTTGAGGCCAGCCTGGTCTATACAATGATTTCCAGGATAGCCAGAGCTACATACTAAGAGCCTGTATCAAAAACCAAACAAACAATCAAACCAGATGGTTAATCTACCAGGGTAACATGGTAGATTAATTAATGTGATCACTCACTTGGCAAATACCCTGCACTACATGCTAGCCACTGGAGAAAAACACATGTTCCCTACCCCCAGAAACCTAAGTCTGGGAAAGATGAAAGACATTAAACAGATTACTTTATAATTACATTCATAAATGCATCCATCGTGTGTTAAGTAGAGAGAAATAACAAAGAACTCAATTTAGATTGGGGGAGGGGCTCGTTAGTCTCTGAATTATAAGAGTGATATTTGAGCTAGACCATGAATAGGAGTTTGAGAAGTGGAGGACTTGAGCACTTTACCTTTTAGACAAAACTATCATTTAAAAAGGTATCATGTGAGGAGGAAGGTAGAGGCTGGGAACAGCTAAGTGTCCACTGTCTAGTCCAGGTATGGGTGAAACTTCAGTGGTAACTAAAGAATGTTGCACAAGTACAGAGATGAATGCAGCCAGTAGAACTGACAGACAGACTCAGTCATGACCTTGAGAGAACACAAAACAACACAGAAAGAGGAGGATATGGAATTCATACACACAACACGGCCCTGAGAATCGTGAAACTAGCATACCTGCCACCTTTGGAAACCACCCTGTGAAGGAAGGGTCCTGCTAAGCTTTGGCTTAGCATAGCTAGCTAGTAGAACAGGTAAGCAGAGTCAGACCAAACCTGTCAACTTCACACTAAAAGATGACAACATAACAAAATTTAAAACACAAAATATAGTTTTGTCATCAGAGGGTCAAACAATTCTTATAATGTTAAAAATAATAAAGAAAATATCTGATTTTATTAATTAATTAATTTTTAGGCAGGGTCTCACATGTAGACAAGACTGACCTAGAATTCACAGAGATTCACTTGCCTCTGTGCCTCCCAAGTGCTAGGATTAAAGGCATGCACCACTATGCCCAGCAAGAGAATATATCTGGAATAGTACAATGCTTTGTTAATAGAAATTAAACCAGTGATGCGCCTATCTCCGCGGGTCCACTCTGAGTTCCCGTCAGCAAGAACCCTGACCCCCAAAGCAGGGCCTCTGCTAAAGAAAGAGGCCTCAGCTGGAGAGTTCCAGTTTCCAGTGAGATCCAACTATCCTACAAAAACTTCCCAAGTTACAGCTCAGCCTTTGTCCTCTTCCACCAGCCATTGGCTAGAGGTGAGTTTGGGCCCAATTGGAGAGGCCTCTCCCCTACAACCTCTCCTCCCCCCCCCCAACTCCCTGAGTTGGCCCCTGATCCCTCTGCTCCTGTGTCCTGTCCCCATCGAGAGCACCCTTGGAGCTCTGATACACCCCCACCCATCCCCACCGTGAGCCCACTGTTCTGCCTCTCTGGTTGAGCACTGGGGCAGAGGGTGGAGCCAACAGTCCACCCTACTTCGGAGACTTCTCCGAGCAACTCTGAACAAAGGAGACCTGCCTATCCACATGGAACCACCCATAATTTCCACCTGCTTGGTCTCTGACCCCACCTCCAGTCCTCTGCTGGAGTCCTGGGCCCCCTCCCATAGATCCGCCTATCTCCCCGAGTCCACTGAGGTTCCCACCAGCAAGATCCCTGACCCCCAAAGCAGGGCCTCTGCTAAAGAAAGAGCTGGAGAGTTCCAGTTTCCAGTGAGATCCTACTATCCTGCAAAAACTTCCCAAGTTACAGCTCAGCCTTTGTCCTCTTCTGCCAGCCATTGGCTAGAGCCATTGGCTAGAGGCATCTTCTACTGGATCCTCAGCCCTGACCCCATCGCTGGGTCCCTGTCTGCGGAGAGACCTCCTATAGAGCTTTGACCACCCAGAGCTACAGGTATTGAATCTCTGACCCACATAAGCCCACCGGTGAAGTACCATAGAGAGAGGGGGAGACCCCACCAACACCTACTGGAAGAAGCTATGGGAAGACAGCAATACAAGAAAACACCGAATAACAGAAAGACAAGCATGACACAACTAGAATCTAGGGAATCTACACCAACTAGAATCTACAACAACAAAGCAGAGGAAGAAGAAGGGAACGACTTAAAAATTACCTTCATAAAAATAATAGAGGCCCTCAAAGAAGATGTGAGAAAATCCCTTTAAAGAAATGGAGGAAAAAACAAACAAACAAAGTGGAAGAAATGAACAAATTCCTTAAGGAAAGTAAAGAAAGTACAGAAAACCAAGAAAAAAAACAATTAAGCAGGTGAAGGAAACGGTTCAAGACTTGAAAACTGAAATAGAGAAAATAAAGGCAACACAAACCGAAAGAATGCTGGAAATAGAAAGACTGGGCAAAAAATTGGGAACTACAGACGCAAGCATAACCAACAGAATTCAAGAGATGGAAGAGAGAATCTCAGGCGCAGAAGATAAACTAGAAGAAATAGATTCATCATCCAAAGAAAATCATAAATCCAACAAATCCTTAACACAAAACATCCAGGAAATGTGGGACACCGTGAAAAGGCCAAACCTAAGAATAATAGGCATAGAGGAAGGTGAGGAAGCCCAGCTCAAAGGTGCCGAAAATATATTCAACAAAATCATCGAGGAAAACTTTCCAAATCTGAAGAAGGACATGCCCATGAAAGGACAAGAAGCATACCGAACCCCAAATAGGCTGGACCAAAGAAAAAAGACCCCTCAACATATAATAATCAAAACACCTAGCATACAGAATAAAGAAAGAATATTAAGAGCAGTGAAGGAAAAAGGAGAGGTAACATATAAAGGCAGACCTATCAAAATTACACCAAACTTCTCCATGGAAACCCTCAAGGCCAGAAGGTCCTGGATAGACGTTCTACAAGTATTAAAAGAACACGGATGCCAGCCTAGGCTACTATATCCAGCAAAACTCTCAATCACTATACAAGGAGAAAACAAGATATTTAATGACAAAACCAGATTTTCCTAATACGTATCTACAAATCCAGCCCTACAGAAAGTATTGGAAGGAAAACTCCAACCCAAGGAAGGTAACTATGCCCACAAAAATGTAGGCAACAGATAATCCAACTACACCAGAAACCAAGGGTAAAGCAGAACAAATATATTCACAATACCACTGCCAACAACAAACCTAAAATAAACAAGCATCAACAATCAATGGTCCTTACTCACCCTCAACATTAATGGTCTTAACTCACCTATAAAAAGACACAGGCTAACAGAATGGATACGAAGACAGAATCCATCCTTCTGCTGCATACAAGAAACACATCTAAGCTTCAAAGATAGGCATTACCTCAGGGTAAAGGGTTGGGAAAAGATTTTCCAATCAAATGGAACCAAGAAGCAAGCAGGCGTGGCTATCCTAATATCTAACAAGTTAGACTTCAAACCAAAGTTAATCAAAAGAGATAGAGGGTCATTTCGTATTTATCACAGGAGAAATCCATCAACACAAAGTCTCAGTTCTGAACATCTATGCCCCTAATACAAAGGCACCCACATTTGTAAAAGAAACGCTACTAAAACTCAAAGCTCATATAAAACCTCACACACTTATAGTGGGAGACTTCAATACACCACTCTCAACACTAGACAGGACCACAAATCAGAAACTCAACAAAGAAACAAAAGAACAGAAGTTATGTCTCAACTGTGGTTAACAGACATCTATAGAACATTCCATCCAAAGACAAAAGAATATACCTTCTTCCCTGCTCCACATGGAACCTTCTCTAAAATCGACCACATACTAGGTGGCATAACAAACCTCAACAGATACAAGAGACTAGGAATAGTCCCCTGTATCTTATCGGACCACCATGCTTTAAAATTGGAATTCAACAACAACACAAATAGCAGAAAACCTGCAAACTCATGGAAACTGAACAATGTGCAATTGCACCACACCTGGGTCAAAGAAGAAATAAAGAAATTAAGAACTTTCTAATATTCAACGAGAATGAGGACACAACATACCCGAACTTATGGGACACCTTGAAAGCAGTGCTACAAGGGAAGTTCATTGCACTAAGTGCCCATATGAAGAAAACAGAGAATAGTCCCATAAGAGAATTAACAGTGCAACTGAAAGCCTTAGAACAGAGAGAAGCGAACTCACCCCATAGGAGTAGATGCCAGAAAATAATCAACTTGAGGGCTGAAATCAATAAAATAGAAACCATAAAAATAGAAACAATAAAAAAAAAAAAAAAAAAACAATGCAAGGAAGAGTTGGTTGTTTGAGAAAAGGTTTGTCTATCTTGTTTGTCAACAAGATAGACAAACCTTTATCCAAATTAACGAAAAAGCAGAGAGAGAGAGAACATGCAAATTAACAAAATCAGAAATGAAAAGGGGAACATAACAATGGACACAGAGGAAATCCAGACAATTTTCAGGTCATACCATTGAAAATCTGTATTCCACAGAAATTAAAAATTCAAAGGAAATGGACAAATTTCTGAATAACTATCACCTACCAAAATTAAATCAAGAACAGAAAAACAACTTAAATAGACCTATAACCCACAATGAAATAGATGCAGTCATCAAAAACCTTCCAACCAAAAAAAGTCCAAGGCCAGATGGATTCAGTGCAGAATTCTACCAGACATTCAAGGAAGAACTAATACCACTACTTCTCAAACTCTTCCACAAAATAGAAACAAAGTTCATTGCCAAACTCTTTTTATGAGGCCACAATAACCTTGGTACCCAAGCCTCACAAAGACACAACTAAGAAAGAAAACTACAGACCAATATCCCTCATGAACATCGATACAAAAATAATCAATAAAATACTGGCAAACCGAATTCAAGAATACATCAGAGAAATCATCCACCATGACCAAGTAGGCTTCATCCCTGGAAAGCAGAGATGGTTTAACATACAAAAATCTATCAACATGATCCACCATATAAACAAACTGAAAAAGAAAAACCATGATTATCTCCTTAGATGCTGAAAAGGCCTTGACAAAATTCAACACCCTTTCATGATAAAGGTCTTGGAGAGGTCAGGGGTAACAGGAACATACCCAAACATAATTAAGAGCAATATACAGCAAACCAACTGCCAACATCAAACTGAATGGAGAGAAACTTGAGCCAATTCCTCTAAAATCACGAACAAGACAAGGCTGCCCTCTCTCTCCATATCTCTTCAATATCGTACTAGAAATTCTAGCTAAAGCTATAAGACAACAAAAGGAGATCAAGGGGATCCAAATTGGAAAGGAGGAAGTCAAACTGTCTCTATTTGCAGATGATATGATAGTTTACATAAGCGACCCAATAAACTCTACCAGGGAACTCCTACAGCTGATAAACACCTTCAGCAAACTAGCAGGATACAAGATAAACTCAAAAAAATCAGTAGCCCTACTTTTTTCAGATGAGAAAGAGACAGAGAAAGAAATCAGAGAAACATTACCCTTTACAATAGCCACAAGCAACATAAAGTACCTTGGGGTAACACTTACCAAACAACTAAAAGACTTATATAATAAGACCATTGTGGCTCTAAAGAAAGAAATTAAAGAAGATAACAGAAAATGGAAAGATCTCCCATGCTCTTGGATAGGTAGGATAAACATAGTAAAAATGGCAATCTTGCCAAAAGCAATCTACAGATTCAATGCAATCCCCATTAAAATCCCACCACAATTCTTCACTGACCTTGAAAGGATAATAATCAACTTTACATGGAAAAACAAAAGACCCAGGATAGCCAAAACAAAAGACCCAGGATAGCCAATAAAAGAACTTCAGGAGGCATCACCATTCCTGACTTTAAGCTCTACTACAGAGCTATAGTTCTGAAAACAGCCTGGTACTGGCATAAAAATAGACAGGTAGACCAAAGGAATCAAATTGAAAATACTGGTATTAACCCACACACCTATGAACACCTGATTTTCAACAAAACAGCTAAAATTATACAATGCGGCGAAGACAGCATCTTCAACAAATGGTGCTGGCACAATTGGATGAGGATGTGTAGAAGACTTGCAGATAGACCCATGTCTGTCGCCATGCATAAAATTCAAGTCCAAATGGATTTTAGACCTAGATCAAAGGATCACCAGCCTATAATTCACACCACCAGAGGAACTAGGATACAAGGTGTATTCTAAAAGATTCATATAAAGTCCCTCACAGAACCGGGAAGGGACATGTCCCCCAGAGCACAGGGGAAGTGGGGGGGAGGGCAGCAAATGGAGAGAGAAGGAGGAGAAAATGAGGGAGAGGAAAGGAAAACACGTGCAACCAGGAAGACTGAGCCCGGGTAGGAATAGAAGACAGGAAAGAGAAAGAGAGAGAGAGAGAGCATAAAAGAAGGAGCCAATATTGGTTTGAAGATAAAATTGAACTCAAAGAAAGGTCTAGAGAACTACAAGACTGCCGCCAACTAACAATCTGAGCTTCCGTGGAAAGGCTACCATAAAAGCCCTTCCTGGATAGTGAGATCAACAACTAACTTATCCATGGAGCCCTCAACTAATGCCTGTTGGAAACAAGAGCAAACACCCATACAAAAACACTGAGTCGAAGTAGAACCCAGATGCAGATGGAGAAGACAAGACCAGGCGACAGAAACACACACAGACAGCTTACCTGAACAAGGAGGAGCTAACGGGCCACCAGACTGATAGCTGGGAAGCCAGCATGGGACTGACTCAGGCCCCCCTGAATATGAGTCTCAGCCAGAAGGACTGAGCAGTCTAAGAGACCTCAGACAGTGGAGCCAGGATGTATCCCTGGTGCACAAAAGGACCTTGCGAACACATCCCCCATGGAGAGATAACTGCCTTAATCTAGAGACAGGAGAGAAGCCCTAGTCCCTACTTCACATGACCTGTCAGATATACATGACCCCAACTGGATGACATTCCCCTACATATGGAATTGGGGTGTGGGGATGGGAGGGGAGGGTGGTTAGAGTGCATGTGAGGGGGCAGAGAGGGTAAAAGGGAGGGAAGAAGGGAGGGATGGGAGGAGGGAGGGAGAGGGAACTGGGATCGACATGTAAAATAATAAATTAAATTAAAAAAAATGCTTTGACTCCAAAATTTAAGTTCAAGGACAAGTTACTGGGGAAATGGATTTTTATTTTTGTTTCCACAGAAAATGAAAAGATGTGGATTCCTTCCAGACTAATGTGGTTTGATCAAGCCAGACCGCCTGAAACAGAGTACCAGGTGATCCTACATTCAAAACAACTGGACAAGGCAGCCTTACAGATTACAGCCAGGATTTCTGCATCTTCTTAGAATCCCCCATGACAGTGCCCCTTACCAGCTGGAAGTAGTTTGGAAAGAACGACGCCCAAGTTCCCAAATATTGTCTATAAATGTTTGTTTTCATTAAATGGACTTGGTTATAAAAAATAAATTAATTAATTAATTAAACAAGATAGTTATTAAAAGTACATTGAGAAAAGGAACCTAGCAAATTAGAAAATAAAATCATAAAGATACTATAGGCCAACACACATCAAAATAGTACACCTCTACTACAGTGCCCATGTCTGAACACATCAGTTTTACCTTTCTTTAAAGAGTGCAGTGCTGAGGTGAAGAAGGTCAAGTAACCAGGGGGCTGAGGGGAGCCACTGAACTCAAAGTAGCCGAGTACTCCAGGCTGAAGGAAGAAGAGCACACAATTAGGAGACAGAGGTATTGTCAGCTTTGTGATTAACAGCTGATATCTTCCATCTATGAAAACATGACCCCAGGCATGGATAGGGAATATATTGCTGCATTTCACTTTCTAACCCTGACCACCTGAGGAAGGCTGTAGGCTCCAGTTAACTTCTCCATTTCTTTTGGCAGCATGGAACCCTGGCACCAAACCTCACCACGCTCACAATTTCATTCTTGTAGTTTCGGAGTAAACTATATCAGCAACATCACTGTACCTTTCTTGGGTTTCTCTTGCAATCACTTCCTCTCCAAATTCACCTCCCCCTTTGGTAGACATCAGGTTGTATCTGGCTGGCTTTGCCTTAGCCAGGTCTCTTCTTTTTCCCCACATCTAACACCTCCAAGTGGCAAGGCTCCTTTCTGGTCAGGTTAGTGACAGAGACCCAACTGGGGACCTCTTTCCCCAACATCCTCAAACTGCTGCTTAATCTACTCCTCAAAGCTTGCAGAACAGCCCTTCAATACGCCAAACTAAAATTAACTGCTCCCCACAATACATCTGCTTTGCTTGCTCCCTCTTTGAAGGTCTCATGGGACCCCTGTCTGGCCTCCATGCTACATCTTTAAAAATAAAAAAACACTTGAATTATTTGCAGCTCCCTTTGAGAACAATTAAATACAAAGTTTATTTTCACTGTAGCGATTTTTAGTTTTTGCCAGTGGTGGGGAATCAAACTCGGGGCTTTTGTGTGTACTAGACAAATCCTCTAACTCACACCAACACCCCCAGCCCACTGCTGTACCACATACTGTGTGGATGAAGGAGAGTTTGTCTTCAAAGAAACTGGTTGAAGCTGTCAAACATTTTGAGCTACTTGTTCATCAGAGTGGAACTGCTAACTTCCGCATACCCCACAATATGTGTCTCACAGAATATAAGAAATTCACCAACCAGACAGTAAGACACAAAACACAGCAAAATCATTTTCATTCTTCACCACCAAAGGAGTGGAGAACAGAAGCTTCACACTGACTGTACAGAACTTCTCCTGGTACCATACAACAGGCCAAAGCTGATGACCCACAGCAGTCATGTAGGGCTTGGATGGATGAGAGATGCTGCTGCTGAGCTGGTGCCTCCTGCAGCTTTGGCTGTCAGTCCATCAACTGCCATTGAGGAGCTGAGGCACTGAAGGGTATGGGAGCAATGCAGGAGAATGCAGCTACAGCAAAAAACATGACATTAGCCAATGGAGCCAGCATGCAGCGCAGAACCTCTGTTGCAGCCCACACTACTTGCCCTGCTGGGAGGAGGAGAGCTGGGGA